>NC_138422.1:11354486-12708972 GCF_016097725.1 Ips typographus | reverse complement strand
GTCTGGTTTACACACATGCACTGTCAAATGTCGATCTTTCAAGAATGACGTCTTGCCCGATACACACTATACTTTACAAACAGAGTGCGTTCCGAATTGAGGTTAATTATTATTGTAAGTGCGCGACAACTAAGATATGTACTAATGTACAATTTTCTGTACAACTATGCTCATGTTTATAAAGAGTTTCAGTGACAACGTTGCAAATACTGTTAATTTAAGTCAAAATATTAGGACAATAACGCAAGAACTCTTTTGCAACCGAATTGCAGAAGATCAAATGGGACGTTGTAGGACTCGGCGAGGTCAGAAGGAGGGGCGAAGGTTTGGTCACACTGAAATCGGGTCACTCCTTTTACTACGCCGGGGAAGAAGACAAATCGGAAGGCGGAGTCGGCTTCATAATTAATAAGCGACTCAAAAATCAGATCCTAACTGTTAAAAAGATCTCCACCAGAGTAGTCTATCTAGTCCTGAAACTAAACGAAAAATACAACATCAAAGTCATACAAGTCTACGCACCGACGTCCTCCCATCCCGACGAAGAAGTAGACATCTTTTACGAAGAAATAACTTCAGCCCTAAACGAAACATCTACGCATTTCACCATAATATGCGGGGATTTCAACGCTAAAATCGGCACGAAATTAGACACATCTGAGTCATCACTCGGGAACTTTGGATCCGAAGGAAGAAACGCTCGTGGGGAAACCCTACTGGGCTTCCTACTTCAACATAACCTGTACCAAATGAACAGCTTCTTCAAAAAAAAGGCCCATAGAAGATGGACATGGGAGAGCCCAGACGGCAGGACTAAAAACGAGATAGACTTCATAATCACAGACAAACGGCAGATTGTAAAAGATGTAACAGTATTAAACACCTGCAGAACTGGCAGCGACCACAGAATGGTGCGCTGCAAGGTCTAAATGGAACTTGAAGGTACGCGTCCACTAATCGGTATCGGCACGGACGGTACGCATCGCACGAATCGCATTTCCAATCAACTACATAGAATCAAATACGACTGCGTTCACCTATCGTCATCGGACCCACCGCACTTCGGCATTTCTGATCGGGATTCCAAAGATGAAATCAAAATCCGTCCGTACCGATACTGCCGATGCTGATTATTGCTGATAGTGCGAATACCGACAAGTAGACGCATGCAAACTGTACTTTCTTTTAAGATTTTTATAGAAGGTAACAATATTATTGCAAATTGTTAGTTTTTTAACGTTTGCCTTTATGGATGTTGTAAAGAAGAAACTTACGATCTCTATGGATGTATGAAAGCTTATCATTATTGTTCAGAAATATGAAGAACTGTATAATATTGGGCATTCAGAATATTCCAATATTCTTCGCAGGGATAATATTTAGGATGAAATTGGAATGAAAATGAATCAATCTTTATTCAGGGACGACATCGCTTGTGTTCAACACCACCAAGTAAAAATGGCAGATAGAAAATGCTGATGCGAATTACCGATTCCGATAATCCGTGGTAGTGAACGCAGTACACCAAAAAATCCGATGCCTACGATGCGTACCGTCCGTACCGATACCGATTAGTGGACGCGTACCTTGACAGAGAACGATATAAACTGATAAGGAAAAAGTCTAAACAAACATGGATAACACCGAGCGACACCCAAGGATTCGAAACCCAGATCACGAATATACTACAAACAAGCGCCAACTCATACACAAACATCAATAGCTTAAACGGCGCTATAACCAACGCGCTAAAAGAAAGCCAGGCGGCATCCTACTCGAAAGGCGGAAGAGAAGACAAAATAAGCCAAAACACGAAAAACTTATTTGCCCAGCGCGACCAAATGAGAAGAAATGGGAGCAACAACATTGCTGAGCTTAAGAAGATAAATAAGGAAATATCAAAGGCAACCAGACGCGACTTCAGAAACTACCGCAGTAGGAAGACTCAAGAGACAATAGAACAGAACAAAAGCATGAAAGTACTGAGAAGGCATCTAACCGAAGGCAAAAAAGACATAGTAAAACTAAAGAACAAACAAGGAAATGTCACTTCAAACCGAGAGGAAATCCTGAGCATTGCGGAGGAATTCTATTATGATCTATACAAAAGCCGCCACAAAGAACAGCTGAACCCAGACATAACATCACGTATACAGGGAGTTATAAACCAAGGATCCGAAGAGATGGCCGATATCACCATCGAAGAAATCAGAGGAGCACTAACAAAGATGAAAAACAAAAAATCTCCAGGTGAAGACGAAGTGATGACAGAAGCGATTAAGATGGGAGGCCCTCTTTTACTGCAGAAACTACAGAAACTCTTCAACATGTGCTTACAGGAAAGTGATATTCCTGACAAGTGGTACGAAGCAACCACCATACTGCTCCACAAAAAAGGAGACATAACGGACCTGGAAAATTACCGCCCAATAACCCTTCTTAGTCATCTGTATAAGCTCTTTACTAGAATCATAACGTCAAGATTAGAAAATAAACTTGAACTCTACCAACCCAAGGAGCAAGCGGGATTCCGATCTGGGTTCGGAACAAACGACCACTTGCAAAGCATCAAAACCCTCATAGAAAAAACAGTGGTATACAACAGACCACTAATCCTCCTGTTTATAGACTTCCATAAAGCTTTTGACACCATTGAACTGAAAGCTATAATGGACGCCCTAACAAGTTGTCGTATAGACTATAGATACGCAACACTTATTCACAATATATACAAAAATGCTACCATGACTATTAAACTACACGAAGCCACCAACCGCATAAAAATCGGCAGAGGGGTGAGACAGGGGGATACCATGTCTCCTAAACTATTCATAACTGTCTTAGAACATGCTTTTAAAAAACTTAACTGGGATAATAAAGGAATAAACATCGATGGTGAAAAACTTAACCATCTCCGCTTTGCAGATGACATAGTCCTAACAACAGACTGTCTAAGAGAGGCGAAACAGATGCTAAGAGAGTTAGAGGAAGCATGTTCTGAAGTTGGTCTAAAAATGAACTTCACTAAGACCAAGATCATGACAAACCTTGTCATGAGCGAGACAATAAACATCGGAAATAATGAAATCGAGCAAGTTGACAAATACATATATTTAGGCCACGAAATCCGAATATCAAGGGACAACCAGACATGTGAACTGCATGGATTGGCCTTGGATGGGCGGCCTATGGGAGGCTGAAAGATATCCTTACGGGTGACATTCCTACTTGCCAGAAAAGAAAAGTATTCGACCAGTGTGTTCTGCCGGTGCTCACTTATGGCGCAGAGACCCTGACTTTAACAACAGTATCGGCGAGGAAACTCAGAGTCACACAACGCAAAATGGAAAGAGCAATGCTTGGGCTGAGCCTGAAGGACCATATCACAAACCAAGAACTGCGCAGAAGATCCGGAGTGTCGGACATTATTCAGCGTATAACCTCACTGAAGTGGAGCTAGGCTGGACACGTGGGTAGACAGGGAAATGACAGATGGACAAAAAGGTTGCTAGAATGGAGACCACGTACCGATAAGCGCAACAGAGGAAGACCGCCTACACGTTGGACCGACGACCTAAAGAGAATGGCAAACAACTGGATCCAAGCGAGCCAGGACAGACAGGGGTGGAGAGCCATGAGGGAGGCCTATGTTCAGCAGTGGACGTCGAGGGCTGATTGATTGATTAGGACAATAAACAAAATACATGCCAGTACCCCATTGTCTCACTATCTCTTCCTCTTTCCCCGTTTTCTTCAAACTGCCACTTTTCTTCTGTTGTTTTGAAAATGACAGGTGTCTTTATTTGACACATGCTAACTTGGTTACTATGACAGCTGGAAATTTCGTACAAACGTCAAAACATAAAACGCAGTTTCAACTTTTTTTTCTTCAATACAATTTTCTTTAAACAATTACAAATAAACGAGATATTTGACATGAAATACAACACCGTAACTGTACTAGAAATATTGAAGGTGTCACAAATTGACAGCTCCTTACTTGGTTCCTGTGAAAGTTAGGAGGTTGGTTTCATACAAAATTACAGATTAGATGTAATTTAACTGTACTCAGTGTTGGGTAAGGGTGATGATAATGTTTTTTTTTTAAATTAAGCTCGTTGATTTTCTAATGCAATCTAGTAAATGTCAACTGTCAAAGTTCGCTCCATGAAGCTATAAAACTCTCTATGACACTATTAACGTAAACGGCATCACCAAAAATAGAGAAGCCTGTTGGCAAAATTCAATCAATGCTACGTATAAAGATTCAGTTGTGTATGTGTGGTTGCATAAGTAATGTAAATAAAATATTGTTCAAAGTCTGTTTACGATCATTTTGCATCTACTATATCATGGAATTGTGACATTTCTTCCATTCCTTACATATTTTCGACAATGATTGATATAGGGTTATATGACAAGTTTTTATGTCATGTTATCATCAACTAATAACAAAAATTGAATACTCTAAAGATGAATTAAATATGATAAACTCTATACTTTCTTCTTGCAAAATTATAAAGTAATAACAATGCAGTAAAAACTTTCTCGAAAGAATTTAAAATTTTGTTTCAAATTCAAATGTCAAGTTATGGAGCTTTTTTCTGTTCTATATTTTTTTACTGACAGTAGTGACGGACATTTACAAAATTTACAATGTTGCCGAGTCTTTCTTAAGATCAATTAATGTTGCTCACTAAACAAAATTTTTTTTCAAATTTAAAGCACATTTTATAGGCTTATTGCAAATGTTTTTTGTGTCCAAAAAGTAGTCCATCTCAAAAAGAGTGGTAAGTCAAAATAAAGCTCAAAAATTGGTTTTTTTCCGTGTGACTAGTTTCGTTTGTTATTAGGCATCTTCAAACACTAAAAGAAAAAGTACCAAAAAACATACAAACTTATAAAAGCGGACAGTACAGTATAGGACATATTTAAAAACGATAAGTAACATAGCCTACAAACCGGATATTATTGTTCAGACTATCTATTCTATCAATGAATCTTTTTGATCATAAACAATGCTTTTGTAGTTTTTTACGATAAGCATATAACATAACTATTCAGTTTTAAGGTTGTTTTAAAGATTCCGGTACTGTTCAATTCATCAAACGCACTTATCAATCGCCATTCAACACCGTAACCACAACAAGCTCTGGCAGACTTCCAAATTTTTAATGGAATCTTACGTCGTCTGCCCGATAACCGACAACACATCATTGTTGTAGTAGTAAAATTTACACTCGTCAATTGAATTTATTTTTCTTACTTTTCAGGTTTTCGCTACAACGTACCCGACTAGAAAAAAGGCTCGTCCAGATGTTCCAGACCGGCAGTTCGAGTCTAGATCGCCGCCGAAGAGCATCGCCTCCATAAAGTGCCCTCCGGATTATGTGATTGTGATGAAGCGATCAATAATAATGCTCACTTTACTGTTTAACTATTCGCTGGTACTGTTCGGCCTGTTCAGCACGGTGCCGGCATTTCCGACGGCACCATTGAACGAGCGGAACAAAGAAGTGTCTTGGGAAGCATGGTTGCTGGTGGACGACCAGAACCAAAATCGACCCGTGGAATTGGAAACTCCCCGAAGGAGAATCGTTCCAAAGAGTATTTTCTTCACGCAGACTTTCTCTCCGGAAAATCTACCTCCGTGCGAGGAAGGTCACAGTCGCGATGAAAGAGGCATGTGCGTGAAGCTGATTAAGTTGGATGAGGACAAGCATTTGGACTTTTTGGTTAGTAAACTCAATGCACAGTTTGGTGGCTTGGATTACGACACTGAATTTGACCCTAACTCGGAACCGACCAGAGTGGACATACCATTAGGTGGTGATTATGACGTGGACTATGCCAATTTGGAAGCGGAGTTGGACATGGCTATTATTGTAACTCCAACCACTAGAGAAGTTGAACCAAGTGGTGATGACAGTAAGGTGGGTAAACGAGATGACGCTTATGAAGAGCAGCTTAAAATGCTCAAAGGTAGTACTACTGAAAGTTCAGAACTAACCACAACCGAAGCAGTGGAAACCACTACTAAATTAGTAGAAAATAATGAGGAGGTGGAGACAAGCACTTTTCCTACCACAACAACTCAAGATGAAACCACCGAACAGACAACAATGGTTAGTAACAGTGACATTACATCAACAGAAACAATCACCACATCAACTGTCACAGAACAACCAGAAACCACTACATTTATAACCACCACAACCCCTAAAATCACCACATACCATCCAGTGGCCACAACCTATCACCCCTACATTGGACTAGACTGGATGCCCAACCAAAAAACCAAAAACCTCATATCATTTCCTGTGGAAGACGTTCCCATGCCACGCAGTCACCCAAGTCGTCATTTAGTCCGATTCCCCGACGTGGACGACAAAGTCCAGCAAGAAGGTCAAGGACACCACACCAGAGACGTCAACGATCAAACCGGCAACTTCTTCAACGAGATTGTGACCCCACAACCCTCCGAAAGAGTGCAAAATGTCGTGTTACCCCCCCGGGGTCACGTGGCGGGATTCTACGACAACCATAAACAACCCAAGTCTGCGACGACAGAGAAACACTCGATGAAAAAAGCGAGACCATCTCTGTTTGTGCTGCCCCCCGATTGGTCGCCCCAGGACCCCAAGCCGATCGTTTTAAGGTTTTCTAGAAAGCACCTCCATTTCATCTCCAATAAATTTAAAAATGGCGAATTTTACAGGTCTTTGCCGGTTGAGGACCTTACGTATTTGTTCGGCTATAAAAATGGACAAAGCAGGCAGCATAGGTAATATTTTTGTGATTTACTTTTCGTAGGTACCCCACTTTTTCTGTAGATTTGTGTATATAACTAGTAGATTATTTATTGGAAAGTAGCTTTGTCCTGTGTACATTTATTTTTTTGTTTTGGAATGCTTTCGGCACGCATATAAATTTCACAACAACGCACGTTTCCACACCATCATTATGAAAAGGGTGCCCATAAAAGTGTTAGTTTTTTTTTTGTAGTGACCAGACCGGATTTTCTTTACAGAATGGATCGGTAAGGAAAAAAGTACAAAAAAGAAAATTCTGAAAAGTTAACCTGAAAACTCCATAGGATTTTTCTAACTGACCTAACCTAATCTGTATAACCCTGTATATTAGGCAGTTTAAGGCCCATTTGTGCAATAGTGGTTTAATCTTTGCACCGGGTTCAAGTCAGGAACGGCACTTTGACAGCAATGCAATTCATATGATAAAGTTCAACTACCAGTCGCAGTTCAACTAAACCTGTCTTTGAACTGTGATTGTACAACTGGGCCTAAGAGAACCGTTATTTTTAAATTTTACCACTTCTTAGCTCTAGCGGCTAAACGGTTTACCAAATAATCCAATGTTGCCATATCTTCTTTGAAAATCCTATTATTTTACTGGCTATTTACTGGCGTAATTAATACAGAGTGATGCAAATAAACGAGTTATTTAAGATTGAATGAACTAGTATAGTAAAAATTTTCAAAATTGTTTAGATTAATTTGACACCCTCTAGCGGTTAAATAGTTTATCAATCATATCATCCAAAGTTGCCATATCTTTGAAAAGCCCATTTCACTAGCTGTCCACTGACGTAACTATACATATACAGAGTGTTCCAAATAAGCGAGTATTTTCAAAATTTCTTAGGTTCAATTTATTGCCTTCCAGTGGATAAACGGTCTAGTGCAATGTTGTCATAGACCACATTTCACTGGCTATCCAATGACGTAGCTTGAATTTGGTGGATATAGCTTTCTCAGAACTAACTTACAATACTTAAAGTTATTTTGCGCTACAAGTTGTCCTTTTTTATTTATTTTCCAAAGATGGCCAGTTTTACTGTTGCCAAATTTTAGAGACGTTTTACGACCAAAACTACAGTATTGCCAACAAATACAGGTTTTATTGTAATTTTACAACCGAAGAAGAGCTTTAGAATCTTCTTTGAAAACGTTTTTTCTTGGATAGTCTCTGTAACCTAACCTAACCTATTTCAGACCAATAAATAATGCTAATTCTCCATGTTTAGTATTTGGAAAAATCACAAAATTCCCACTCTGCTGAGATTTAAAACCAACTGCTGCCAACTGAATGCGTGATAACGACAGGTTGTCCTATGTAAACATCAAATCAACGAGTTTTCTTAAAATCCCTAATATTTGATACATTTTTTTGTAGACTCTATTTAAACAGTATGTGTGCTGCTTTTTCACATGAAACATCCCCATTTTTTATAATCTCGTTGGTAAGGCCAAATAGTTTGTATAAACTTTTTTTATAAATCATGACAAATTGTTATGCTAATTTTTTTTTAACACACCCTGTATGCTTATTTACCAAAGTTTGTCCACATACTTTTTAAATAGACTGTACTAAATATACCAACAATGCAACAACCAAGTAACAAAATTAAAATTGGACATCAAATATCTCAGAAACGGTTAAAGTTAGAGTGTGTTTTTAATCTTAAAATTAGTACTTTTTTCACAATTGATCCTGTAAATTTGCTACTTTTGTAACTTTATTGTTATTAACCTTAATTAGTCGGGTTTAGTCGCTACAATTTAGTTAGAGAAAGAGGTGTTTATAAAAACATGTACATAAGTAGATTTATACTGCATGACTCGAATATTTTTGTGGCCATCCTGTATACTTTTTAGTCGATGTGTAAATAATAAATGTAGTGAATATTTACGAACTGATTGTGTATTATGTCCCTAGTAATAATTATTAATGTAGATGAATAACCCAGAACAATATAACCAACAAAGTACAAGTCATAATAATAATAATACATTTAGCATAGCAAAATAATATTAAATTTTTGTACTTTTTACGTCTTTTTTCTTACCTAATAATTAATAAAACACGATGTTTAGTACTTAGCTGCCGGAGTCGTTCGGGCTTTAATGTTTTTCGTTCTAGAAAAATATTTTTAAGCTACGCTCTCATTTATTTTTCTTCCTTTTTATTATTTAAATTATCAGAGCATGTTTTTTTTCGAATAGTAAGTAGAGCTTTATTATACACAGACACTTACGTAAAAACTAATTATACATTTTGATTTTGCTCGTGTATTGAAAGTACTATTTAACCAAATCTCTTTCGCAACATCTAATTTACTTATATAAAGATAACAGTACATCACCACCTTTTAACGTAGTATTACCATTAGTTATTTATTTATTATTTATTTGCAAGAACGAGTAAAGGTAAAAGGCAGTTACGCACGATTTTCCCAGTAGGATGTTGTAACATTATTATTTTCTATTTATGGAAAGATGTGTATTATATTGTTTTTCTGTTTAGAAATTTAAAAGTATTATAAAGTAGTTTCGTCACGAACGCATTTTGATTGTTATTCCCAGCAATCCTTGATCTTTACCTCCCCGCTGTTCGTGAGGCTTTTTGTTTAGAATCCATTGCAATTTGTGTATACAGAGTGTCAGGAATTTAGGCCTAACTGTGTCAAACCCCTTTTAAAATTCCTGAAGATGATATTTGTGAATTATTAGTCATAAATTTATAGTGTTCTTTCAGAACTTTCTTTCCTTATATTTCGGTTATAAAAATTAATGTTAGGTTTTATAAAAATACTACTAAAAACAAAATACTGTCTTGTCCTCTACCAACCCTATTCCACAATTTCTACAATAAATGTTTATACTCGTTTTCCGTCATTTTTCACTGTCAAATTTGAAACTCTTGATACGACTTTTGGTTTTTATGGCAAAACCCACTACGATAGTGTGTTATTTCAAGCAAATTTGAATCAAAATGACACTTGATACTGTACATTAATGTGTATCAATATGAAAAATAAAGTATTTAATCCTGATGACGATAGTTTAAACTGGTAGATTGAAATTGACCAGAAAAACGTCAGAATCTTCCGAAAAACTGCTAAAAAAACTTATTTCTGAAATCTAGTGTATTGAAATAATTGATGTCTTTGCGGTCAATATCTATCTAATTGCAATTATTTACAGTTTTTGGAGCAAATTTAACCCAAATGACATTTGTAAATTAATACAATTACTAGATCAAAATTGGCACAATTTTGCAATATTACAACCCTGGTTCTGAAAAAATCTTACAAAATGCAATATTTTATTTATTAAAAATACAATTTTTTTCTCATGCTACTCATCCAGGACGATGCCAATTGAAAAGGGTAACAATAGACCATATGTAGTACTTTTAGGAGGAAAGTAAGTTGATAAACAATATCATAATCTTAATGTAATCAAACCAGTAAATTTCCGTTAGTTAATGTTGTATGTAATACTATGATAAACCGCTTATGTAAACCATTTTTTGATACGCACTGATTTTTGTATAATGTAAAATTGTAATTAAACGATGATGTTTCAAATATGCCAATTGTTATTCAATTCTGAACTTGTTGAGCGATAAAACCTCGACCGATTTTCTTCCATTACCACGTTACTTTGCGGATCTGCCAAGACAAACACAATTGTGATTTCTTCAGCAAATAACCCATATTTCAGCCTTGGACGATATGTAACACCGATCCCAGACTGATATACCATCGAATGCCGAAGATGGGCGGGTACCAGATAATACACAATACAAGTTTTTATGGTTGTGATTCAAAAGGATATACAGGTAAGTGATAAACCATATTACTGGAAATACAAGAGTCAGTGACATGTTAAATGTAAGTTTATTGGGTTAAGGTTAAGCTAGAGTAGTAAACAAAAGGAAACTGCTCGGTACCGCCTTTCAAGTGAAGGGCTGAATACGTTTTTTTCTTATTTGGAAAGGTCAAATTAGATGATACTAAATCAGATTATGAGTGACTGGTGTGTGGTGACTAAAATGGTTTTATAGTTTTGTCCAAATGTCCAAGACAGTAACGACTGTAGGACAATGTTAAAAACGCATTGTTGTAAAAGTATCCATTTTCTTTTTTGGAAAAAGGACAGGTTTGACAATAAATTCGAAATATTATACCATTTAACCGACCTTGTATCTTTAAAGAAAAACAGAATTGATGCATTAGCAACACCAGTTTTGTTTTGGTTCACTCTGTAGAGCAGGACTAATGGCAACAGTGCAAATTTGTTGAATGCATTTCTCGTTTAACCGAATGCTGATATATTTTCAAAAATGGCTCATTCTAAAGAAAAATTCAACATGACGTTGCAGTTTTCTAACTTTGACAGTTTGCCACCCTTTAAAAGAATACCTCTACAATTCATTTTATACCTCCATCAGTGCATTTTTGGCAGTTATAACATTTGGTTGTGTGTTTCCGACTTAATTTGAATCTATTTTGAAATATAACAACCCCCAAAATTCCTTCCATAAAGCTGTAACACCACAAAACACTCTTAAAATCCAGTAAAATCAGTACAAGCAGTACGAAAAGTATTTTTATAGCTTTATGAATGGAATTTTCAGTCAGCTACGCCAGTTACAGCATTGTCTTGTCAATGAATAATTAGAGATATTATGAGGCACTTTGCCAGTATTACCAGCATTTTGAGGTATTACAAGGTATTATAAGGCATTTTTAGTTATTTTTAAGGTTTTATAAGGCATTTCATAGAATTTTGAGGCATTGAGTGTATTGATTTTATTGACTACTTTGATTATTTATTATTGACTGTAAAAAGCTAGTAGACGAAGCAGAGTAGACAATATAGTGTATCAATATGACAAAATTGACCGCACATGTGATTGTTATGGAAAAATCTTTGTTACATGATATTAAGTTGAAACAATATTCATTACAAATTATTATAATAATTTACCAATTTTTCAACATTTAAACCACATTTTTAAGGTCACGTGACTGTTCTTGACAGGTGTCAAATGGACTTTACAGTGTTGCAAGCTCTAAATATGCATAATCAAAGTCACGTGATGTGTCTCTTACAATTTCAGCTTTTACAACTGTCTAAAATAGTTTAAATTTAACTTACCAAGTTTTTAAAGTTTAAACCACATTTTAACGGTCACGTGATTAATTTTGACAGATATCAACTGGCCTTTACAGTGGTGCAAGCTCAGAATTGCATTATCAACGTCACGTGACGTGTACTTTGCAATTTAAGTTTGTACAACTGTCTAAATTTTATTTATCAATTTGCCAAAGTTTAAACTGCGTTTTGGAGGTCACGTGACTGTCTTTGACAATGTCCACTGGTCTTTACAGTGTTGCAAGCTCAAAAATTGAATTATCAAAGTCACGTGAGTAGTTCTTATATACAATTTTACCACTGTCTAAATTTAAAATACTATACAGTGAGGACGCGCAGGTTGGAACTAATTCATTTAAAGTTAAGGGTTTGGTTTTTTGGAAATACGCTCTTACACGTCGATATTTATTTTTGTCTGCGATTTTTTTTATGATAAATGCATGTATACAGGTCGGCCCAAAAATAAGTTACTACCATCAACTTCATTTTTTCAAATGGAATTACATATTTTTAATTTTATTTTTGAATTGTGCATCAAATTCTAAGTAGGAAAAAAATTAAATGAAAAAAATTATTGAATTTTTTTTAAGGGACAAGAGTCAAAATGTCATATACAAATTGTAAAAGCAGACATGCTACTTAATTAATGACCTAAAAACTGCCACGTGACCAAAAAAAAAATTAAGGGTGTATTTCATCATACCAGGGGCCTTATAAATAAATTTAAAAATGCCACAAATGTGTAGGTAAACATTTGAAGGCATTCTGAGGCAGTTTAAATAATTTAAAGACATTTCGAGGTATTTCAAGGTAATATGAGGCACTTTGAGCAGTAATAAAGAATTGTGAGGTATTTTAAAGGCATTTCAAGGTATTTTGTATGCAAAAAGGCATTTTGGTGTACCAAAAATTATCGGCGGTCTACCCCTCGGTCCTCAACTGTCAAATTCGATCCCATGAAGGTACAAAACAACGAAACATATTTGAAAATTAACAAAATCAGTGTGACTCAATTTACAGTGTCACGTTGACAGCAGATGTTAAATTTGTGTGAGGGCGCCACGTGTTATTTTCTTTCGTTTTGAATACTTACCATGATCATAGAAAAAGTATAATATTATACCCCCATGTAATAGCTATTACTCACACGATAATTTACGCCAACTTTAGCTTCGTGAGTAATGGCAATGATTACATTTCATCATCAACTCATTGAATAATATACTATTTTAGAAACTTTTATATTATACTATATTTAATAACGTCATATTATTATAAATATTATAAAAATAATTATTCTAAAAATTTCGCTTTGCTAACTTTTAATTTTTTAATTTAAAAAAACTCTTTAAAATCTCTTAATAATGATAGGGTGTAGCTAAGTAACACACAATCTTCTCCACAAAAAATGTTTATTCAATGGTCTTTAAACCTTCAAATAACGCCCAACATGTTTCGAGTGCAGTCTAATCATCAGGGGCTAACCAAACAGCTGGCTGTCATTCTAAACAAGGGGACAGCAAACCTGGGGTAGTATTGTGAAAAAATATGGTATATAGTGTTTTTTAGAATAAAACATTTTAAAAAACCATTTAAATTTTTAATAATAGTTTTTCAGGATAAAACATTTCAAAAAACCCAAGTTTGGTAAGTTTAAAGAGAGAACAATCTTACTGTGGAGAAATCACCATCCTTCCATATACGTTATCAAAATGAAAAACTTAAAGCTAACATATCAAAAAATGATCAAACTTATGAGAACCGGTACTGCAATCTAGTTATTACAGCATCTACCCTTCGCAAAGGGGAAAATACCAACTTTAGTTGGCATCCTGCGGAAGTTCGGTGAACGGTTTTTGGAAATGTTTTATCCTGAAAAACTACAATTAAAAATTTGAATGTTTTTTTGAAATGTTTTATCTTAAAAAACTCTATATATATTTTTTCACAAGTGCCCAGGTTTGCTGTCCCCATGTTTAAAATGACAGCCAGCTGTTAGGCTGTTTGGTTAGCCCCTGATGATGAGTAGCTACTGCACTCGAAACATGTTGTGCGTTATTTGAAGGTTTAAAGACCATTGAATAAAAAAATTTTGTGGAGAAGATTGTGTGTTACTCAGCTACCCCCTATCTACTACAGTGACTATGGACTACTACTTCACTCTTTTTAATAATGATTTGTTGCAGTGAAGGGTTTTGAAAATTAGCTCCATTTTTTAAGAAGAGATTGTAAAAGTTAACATTACGTTAAATTAAAATTATTACTAAGCGGAAATTAACTCAATGTAGCAATTTTGTGGTTAGTAGGTATTATTGTAATCTGAAATAGCAAGGTATTTTCCCATATGGAAATCTCCATAATAATTAAGAAAAATAAAGCTCGATACAACATCATGTAAGCAAAAGCTTTGACCTTTTAATACTCAATAAGTAACTATTACGAGAACGTGGCATCATCAATTGTATGGCAATGATATAATAATTACACTAGAGGTACTGGGGGGAAAAACATTTATAGATCTTTTTACAGTCAAAACCTGTTGCAATTTATTTCGAAGAAGCGGACAGAAATAGACCAGACCGGTGGAAAGAGAGGCTACTTTCATTTTTTTCTTAATCTTATTGCAAGTGCTCATTTCCTGGCGCCAATCAACTTTTACACATACATCGAATGCACTTTTTGCAGGAACGCGTTTTAATTTAACTGCGATAACCACACATTTCTTCTATGATTAGAACTATAAATAGTTCAGTAAACTGTCAGTATTCTACAGAGTTAGTTAAGAGATCAGAAAGATTTTATGTTTGAGACAGCAAATGTGATGAAATGTTAAATGAAAGAAAAAAACACACAATTTTCTTTATGAAGAATTGGCGGAAGAACTGCCAATCTTCAGGAGCTAGAAGGTTGTACTAATTTACTACAAGAAACTTACAAGTAATAAGAAAACTTTCTTTAGAATAGCTACCAAATGGGAGCCAGCTGTTTTTCTACAAAGGGGAGACAGCATGTAAAAAGTGTTACTCAAATAACCTGATAAGGATGGCAAGGAGGACGAGATTGCAGTTCCCAGTTAAAGGGTTAAAATAAACAAGTTGACATCTATACTTGTTCAATTGGATTGTATTGGCAGTGATATGGTGGAAGTTCGAACTAGTAAATTCTGTAAAATATGTAGGTACATTAAAACTAATTTCTTATAGAATATTATAGGTATATTTTTGTAGTATTACTTGTATCTTTTACCAGGAATATGTTGTTTCACTATACATTCCAAACTTCATTTTTCATAAATGTAGGCTCATATGGAATATGTTTTTGATTTAACCATTTGACAAGATTTTGTTTGCTCCAGCTTTTGTTCGGGATCTTTTCAACTAATTGGGAATGGTATGGTGCGTTATCCATGATTATAAGTGAAGGTTCTTCCAGGTTAGCTAGTAATTGATCCTCAAACCACTTTTCAAAATTTGTCCCATTCATAGCATCATGATAATCACCTGATTTGGATCCTGATTTAAATATTAGACTTGCATTGCTAATAAAAGTAATAAATCCATTTTCATTCCCTGCATGTAAAATAATATACTATGACTATACTTATATAACATGCAACAACAAAAGCAGTGTAAAATTAAGTTTTTTATATTGTGTTAAATATCTTCTCAACCAAGTATTAAGTTAGTAGCTACCTAGAACCTTCACCAGACTTTTTTCTTACAGTATTGAGCGAATCATCTTGCCAGCTTCTTCTAAAAGCACCTTTACTAAATATCCAAGTTTCGTCGAGGACAACACTGGCTTGAGTGAAATTGGGGAAGTTTTGTTTTTGCTGTATTCACGCAGAAACTCTAGTCTTCTATGAGCAATAATGGGCTGTTCCATCAAGTATTTTCTATTCGAAATATTGCATTTCCTGTAAACCAACCACAGTTTTTTGAGAAAGTTGTAAACTGTGCTGGGTGATACTGTAATCCCATCTATGCTTTGGAGTTGGTTCTGCAGTGAGGTTACCGTGACACACTTACAACAATACTTTTATGTGTAACCACTGAGCAAAGATGAAATGTTATGTGTTATGTCTATAATACCTAGTACGCTTTTTGTTTATACCTGCTGAATACCTAGCATAAATTCGGTTTCTGACCACATTCTGATGAATTTGAATCATTGTGTTTTTCCTCCATTGTAGACTAGAAGTTTCATGGCTCTGAAAGTCGACATTCTTTGCGACTCCTTTAGAACTTAAACGTTCGACGGTGCGTAAAGGAACCTTTAGAGCGTCCGAAACTCTCTGCATAATAAGCAATATAAGCATTAAAGAATAAATTATAAACGGTTTATTTAATACACATTTTTAGTTGTTTTACTTACGTATAAAACAGAATTTAAAGGCAGGAGTGGTTTTCCCGCCAACTTTTCTTGCTGAAAATAATGAATTAAATTAAAAATGAGCGTTTGCTCGCGCTCAGTATATGGAAACGGCATTTTCGAAAGACGAATCTACCAAAAAACACAACACAGTATCACAAACGTAGCAAGTATCGCAAGTAAATCGAAATGATCATCGGAAAATTCACATTAAATCAAAATAAGGTTAGCTTTGTCCAATTTTTCAAATCAATGGCGGTCGATAATTAATTACAGCGCCGCCGCCACGCGCGGTGTTTGGAGTAAGCACCGGGTCCAATTCAATCCCGACGTGACTTGATGACGTCAAAATTCCATCGCGCCCGGAATACATGAAACAGACAAGAAAAGCAAATGATTTGACGTAACCGCCACGGCAAAAAAAATGGATCATTATCATACTTTCTGCTAAACCGTGACAGAAGGATGAACATGTTTCCAAAATTTCTATGAACGTTTGATCGTAATAAAATTCTAATTAACGATTTGGGTGGCTTAAGCTGAATTCATAGTTTGAAATCCGCAAGAAGTAAGAAGTAAGCAGTAAACCAAATTAAAAATGAACAGTATACTTGTAGCACTTTCATTCATAGTTTGACAAATAAGCGCAAGCCGCATGAACCGCAAGCAGTAAGCAGTAAGCACCAAGAAATAAATCATTTTCATTTCTTACCTTGCTTCGTGCATCGTCGGCTGCCTGTTTCACCCATTCGTGGGTTTTCGAATTGTCATTTGTCAAGTATTCGATCTTTTCTGGTTTATTTTTCTTGTTTTCACTTGGATTCCTTGCAGCTACTATGATAGAATAATCATCGACAAAATTAATTTTCCGTAAAATTCAGCAAACATTCAATGAATAGAATAGAAATAAAAAATTCTAACCAAATTTATATTGTAAACAAAGAAATAAACTGTCAAATAATCTGTAGTCTGTCAGTTTACTGACGTCAAAGCGTCGAATTATGAATTGAAACATTTGCGGAAGGGATACTTCTCACTACTACTACTTGCTGCATGCCGCTTACTTCTTACGGAATTAGAACTATGAATCTAGCTTAACCCTGTATCTTTCATTTCATAGTGTTTTCTAACAGACAATATGGTCACTCTGTATAATAAGGTTAACAATAACTGCAACAGTCGTTTAGTCCGAGTTCAAGTGTCTATAACTGTACCATACTTCTTTTAAGTGCAGAAGATCCCTAATAAGACATTCACTCTTAGGTGACGACAAAATGAACCCATCACAAATCAAGCAGAAAAGAGGTTTTAGTGCGACATTTCAAAACTAGTTCTGTTAATAAACGTTTTAGCTGGCCACGCTAGACGAGTAATCATTACATCAAGCCGGTGATGACATAAACGGGTATTTTATTTTAAATTACATCGATCGAAACCAACTGTCCACTACTGCCACCCAATGAATTTTTCTTCCGTTTACTTTTCCGTAATTTATAAAACCTAACAAAGTTTCTTGCTCGTGCTTTATTGGCTTCGATGAGCTTGTAACCAATCTCTGCCCTTTTGTCGTAAATTATAGAATGTGCAAGAGGCTGGTAACAGTCAAAATGGAATATCAACTCCCTGAGGATGACTACGTCCTGCTTTAAGGTTCTGATTTGCCTCAAAAGTTGCAGTTTTATACCTCGAGTATCCACGTAAATCTGAGTTTGGACAAACTTGGAAGTGGATAAGCTTGAATTGGACTGAATAACTTTATCTAATGACCACCCTTTGGTTTTTTTCTGCGGACAAGACAAAATTCTGTGCTGTTGCACCAAATTGCTGTCCCACTCATTAATTACTTTCAGTGATTGGTTTGAAAAATCAGCGTGACAGGTAATGAGACTGTTGTTTGATACTGTAATGGTAAATTTTGAGAATTTTTCCAGTGATGAGGTCAAGTTTTGATTGCAAGTCATGGAAAGTTGTTCTAAAATATCGATAAAACAGATCAAAGCATTTCTCAGTCGATCGTTATACTCTCGTTCTTCCACTACGCTTTCAGGTAAAATCTTGTTTATTGCCATGTTGTCTTCATCTAAATCTAGGTCCTACAAATGTAAGCATAGCAAACCCAAACTGTTGAATAGACTAAAACTTACTTTCACTGATTTGGTACAACTAAAGCAGCTAAAGATGGTAGAGTGGCTTATCCAACACTTAATTTTGCTTATCAGTCTAGTCATAACTTCATGATCTTCTTTAGGAAGGACGCAGAAATTTTGACATTTTAGCACATAATGCAGAGCTGTCAATCTGTAAAATCACTTTGAACGTTCAGTTTGACAAAAAATAATGCCGAAAAAAGGTGGGAAAAGCTCAGGAAAATCATCGAAGAAAGAAGATGTACCAAAAGCCGACTACATGGAACTGGCAAGGCAAGATCCAAGTTTTCATATCGGTTCATCCAGCTTTGAGTTTCCGAATGGTGACAAATACGAAGGGGAGTTTTGTGCGCATATTAGTGGATTGGTTTGGCGACAAGGAAAAGGTAAGTTGGAATAAAGTTTTTACAAAAATGTGGCTAATGGTCAGTCCACGTATGCAGTATTTACGTAAATCGTTTTATCCCATATTTCGAGTTTGGACCATTATTTTCTTGCATTTCAAGATTTGAAATGATGTCAATCATTAGCTTTCATTGGTCGAATATCGAGAATGCTCCCGTGACTATCACATTTCCTGACTTTAAGGCCAATAAGGCTGTACATGCTGTACATATTATTCAGGAATTCTCTCTCCAAATAGACCCAAATTAATCAAAACTAATAAGAGCTTTCTCAACTTAAAGAATTGATTATAGGTAAATACACTACTAAAGATGACCAAATTTACGATGGAGAATGGGACGGAGACAAACTGGTGGACAATCAAGATGTTTTCATTTCCTACGCGGACGGGGCAACTTATACGGGAACGTTATTGCACAACAAATACTCTGGTCGGTGTATAGTCTGGGAGGTTATCGACACAAAGTTGTAATAGTTTTGTTCTGTTTCATTCAGGTCCGGGAGTTTACAAAATAAACGAGTCGGTCTCCTTAATAAGCAACTTCGCTGACAACAACCCCACCGGCGAAATCACCCTTATCGATCCTAACGGGAAAGTTTGGCATGGTAATTAACTTACACTAATATATCAAAGTGAGGAAAATATGTTTAGAAATTAATATTTAAGGGTTGTCATCAATTTAGTGATTTTCAATATAATTGTTTAGGTTTTCTACTTTTTTAATTACAGTCCCACTCGTTCGTAAAAATACTTCTTACCACACCTGTTATATCAAAATGACAATAACATTTTCCGCACTCTACATATACACTTCGCGCATTCACCACAAACATGTTGCAGGGTTTGCGGAGAAAAACGACAGTTTGTTGATCCAAGAACACCCTTTCTACCGCAATATAGGTAAAGACCAAGGAAAAGGACGATCGAAACGCAAATCCACTTTGGCGAAAAAAGACAGTAAAGTGAGCGTGAGCAGCTCGAAAAAATCGAACGAATCCCAGGCCGGACTTAAGTACAGTGACTTACGCGAACAAGAACGAGAAACATTTGCGAAAAGCAAGAAAACGCCTTCAGGAGATATGGTCAGCTCCAAGTGGTACCAAGATTACATTGATTACTGCAACGCTTACGGAGATGTTATTAACAAAGTGAAGGCTAATGGCGAAGGATCTTTAACCAACGAAGAATATCTATGGTATAAAAAGTATACGGACTTTGAAAAGCGATATTTGACTGCCCTGGAGAAGCATAAGCATAAAAAACAGGTAGAGCAGACCAATGACATGTTTCAAATCATACATTCTGAAGAATACAAGGCAGCGAATAAAGCTGTACCGGTGTTCTATCCTAGAGAACCAGAGGCAAATGAAGGTTTAGACTGTGATTCTAATTGCGAATGCGTAACTCCAATTCATTATTAGTATTACAAAATATAAACGCAAATTTGTTATAGTGATTTGAGCAGAAACTCAAATTAATTTTGATTAGAATGTGAAGTAACTGGCGATACGATCACTTTCTCATGCATATTCTAATTAATAAACTAAACTGCATCGACATTTTAGTTCAGACTGTGATTTTGTATCTAGTGTATGGCCTATTTTAATCAAATTGTTAAAGGCCCCTGAAGAATATAACAAAAAGTTAATCGCCGCTGTCAAATTTTTTTTTCCATAAGATTATATTAGACCAAACGCTCGTTTCCCACCTTTACTACACTTAGTGCACTGAAACTTGTAGTAAAGTCGTCTATATGCTGTTCACGGTGTCTTAAAAGTGCAGATGCTTAGAAAGTGTCATAATGCTAGTAGGGGCTTCCTGAGTGAACATCCGATATCGTAAATGTCTATGAAGTGTTCTAAATGTCTTAAACGTCTTTTTAGGCTACTAAATTAATATTAAAAGTGCCTAGAAAGTGTTCAAAATGTCTTGAAAGTGTTTTAGATATAAAAGCTTTCCTAAGTACGTACTTCATCGCACTCTTGCGTAGAATAGACTCATCCTACATTTTTTGTTTATTTCATATTTGAATAGAACGCAAAAATATCAAATACGTATTTTTTATTTCTAAAAATATTAAGTCTGCATTACAAAAATCAAAAATTAAATAAAAAGTTTCAAATTTTGACGTCAATGGCCACATTTGTTTTCGGGCTCCATGGAGCGAGCAGAGCTTTTTTGTCGTTACGATGACGTAATTTAGCAAAACCATAATTTGACCAACTGTCAAATTACGTCAGTGTGACGTCAAAAAATCTCTGCTCGCGTGAAAACGAATGCGGCCATTAACCATTCGGGTAAATTCGGCGTTCGCGCTGCCCGAGACCAAGGATATTAAACAGTACAGGATTGCTCGATCGGCCGATTTTGTTTCCCGGCGGCGAATGAATTCTGACGTCACAGTGGGCCTTCGGGTGCACAATACGCTAAATATTCGGCCGAGATGCTATGTACGAGATCATATTCGTGAATGATCGACTGCAATCGCGCATCGCGCAAAACAATCGCGCGAACGCGAGAGACCCATGGTGACGTAAAAATCGTCACCGGCCCGAGCCGATACCGGCAAGATTGCGCTTATGGGATTAAGCACTCCTGTACTGTTTACCGTCCTTGGCCCGAGACGCCATTTCAATAATTTTGGTTTTTTGGGGTTTGTTGACAGTTTCTCCGAATTTTTTCCATTCCAATTTAGATTTATCGATTTAGTTATTATTTGGTGTGAGTTGTATTTGTATTTTTGATATTTTCTCTTAACTCTTAACAATACAGTGTTACTTTTTTGTGTGACATACAGAAGGTTGCTGCTTACCTTACTTTGCAGTTTCACCTTCAAGAAAATAACACGCACAGTCCAGAATCACTACCAACACCAGCCTGCACAATTTAAGTAAAAAATAACGACACTGATTTAATTTTTCCGAAAGTTGTTCATCTTTTGCTTTTTACCAGCTTAACCTCACTCTTGTTAGTCTTGTCAAATGTCAAATCGTTAAACAACTGAAGCACTATGGAGTATCCAGCCACGATGACAGAAAACACACAGACGGTGAAGTGTGTGACTTTTGGCAGTTGGCGGACAGGAACACGTTTTTCAATGACGAGCAGTTATGAACATTCTGCATTTTTCTGAGTGCAAATCAATGTGTGTAGCCTGTACAAATCATAATTTTTATTTTCCAAGTGGAATTTGTTGTGTTATCAATAAACTGTTGTGAAGGAATTAATATCCCTGTGTATCCTTAATCAGAAACAACTCAGCTGGCGATCAAGTTCGTTGAACCCTAGGTACACAACACGTGACAATTAGCACAGAAATCGAACCCTAGTTCAGCAAGACGCCACAGCACTATCAATTGTCAATTAATATGTGTCTATCCTTTGCTAACCTTAAAAACACACTGATGCCATGTTGCCGAAAGCAAAATTTTTTTGTAAATAAATATTAATTTCGACATTTCAGACTAACAACGTTTTCGATTGGCAAGTTTAGTGCAAAACTAATGTATCTGTATCCTGCTCTATCAAATGTTCTTGAAACAGTATGGCAATACACTGGTTTTGCACTAAACATGCCAATCGAAAACGCCATAAGCTTTCCGATTTATATGTATCGAAACACAGTTTCATGTTCAGTGGGATAAGCCACCGCCAACTATACTAGAAAGCCTAGAAGGTGATTGTCAAAAATTCCAATATGGAGATAATCAATGAATAAAAAAAATGTAAACATAGCAGGAAGGAGCAATAGCAAACAAAGTGGGTGACAGAAACAAGGGGGAGGGGGGGAGTAATATGGCGGCCGTCAATAGTTAATCTTGTCCACTGTACAACTTAATTTAAATTTGCAAAACTCAACTGTTAAAGAACCACAAACAAACAAAACAAACTAACACTATACTACAACAAATACAAACAACAAATTTTTGCGGGTTTGAAACTCCAAACTTTCAATGACTTTGCGTCAATTCAACTGCGCAGTAGGCGAATGCGCAATCAAAGATGGTGGACTTCCGTCCCCCTCGCTTAATGCACAAACGGGTTATAATTTGTATTATTGTTACCTCCTGATACTTTCATTACTTTCAAGCCACATTGTAACAGCAATTCAGGAAAAAGCCCAACCGTGTCAGTTTTTTACTTTACAAAAAACCGGATCTAACTCAACAGTAGTTGAACACTTTGAAGTGCAATGATTTTACTCCATCACTGTACTCACTGGTAGGTACAAGTGCTTTTAGTACAATTTAACTTATTAGGTACTTGTTACATGCACAGATATGTGAGTTACATTTTAAAGCATCCTTCAATGTGAGAGTAACAAAAATAATTTTGAATTAATGTTCTTGCTAATAACATAAGAACCATTTACCAGTTTTGCTTACCTAGTTTCAAGGATTTACAGATTTTCTTGTATTGAACAGTGTTTAAACTAGTTTGCTGTTTGTTGTACTTTCCAGGACAAATGTTCTAACCAATTTGTTTAGGCTGGACTTGATTGTGTATAAAAAAGCTCTATCTATACATATCTGGTTCAGAAATGAAACCTTTTTTTTATTTTTCACTCACAACTTGCAAACAACTACACGAAACAATTTAAAAAAACATATTTTTTACTGCATCTGCATACGTTTGTGTATAAACGCCCTCTAGTATAGAGGGCGGTGGTATGGTCCAGCGCACTAATGGGAGCGATGCAAGGATATTAAACAGTACAGGATTGCTCGATCGGCCGATTTTGTTTCCCGGCGGCGAATGAATTCTGACGTCACAGTGGGCCTTCGGGTGCACAATACGCTAAATATTCGCCCGAGATGCTATGTACGAGATCATGTTCGTGAATGATCGACTGCAATCGCGCATCGCGCAAAACAATCGCGCAAACGCGAGAGACCCATGGTGACGTAAAAATCGTCACCGGCCCGAGCCGATACCGGCAAGATTGCGCTTATGGGATTAAGCACTCCTGTACTGTTTACCGTCCTTGGGAGCGATGCACGTCATCAGTGAGTTTGACGTTTTAAAAATGCATTCGTATTGCTTAGCGATTAGTTGCGACCTGCAGCGCTCTCTTTCTAACACGCGCTTATTAACTGAACGCAATTCTGACACAAACGTGACCTTCTCGATCTCGACGTTTAACGAGTTGTGTGCGTTGTTGCCAGATTGCTAGTTGACCGTTTCCTGTTTTTGTTGTTGATGACTTGACTAAAAACTGCTTACAGAGAGAGACAAAAAAAAACTCAATATTGACTAATATTGTTATTCAAAATTCTCTGTTAAAAAACTGCGTCAACTTCTATATAAAAAGTAAATAAAAACAAAATGTATGTAAAGTTCATGTTTTAATGAAAAAACTAAACATCTGGCAACGAGGCGCGTTAAACGTCAATGACGTGCATCGGCCGATTATTGCCTTCTACTATACGTGAGTTACATTTTAAAGCATCCTTCATTGTGAGAGCAGAAGCTATTGGCGTTTCAAGGTAAGAGATACTCCCTCTGGTGATCAGTTTTGAAAAGAGTTCTGAAAGTTTTAGTTTAACTGGCGCTGCGATCTTAACTTGAAACGCCAGTAGTTTTGAATCAATGTTCTTGGTACAGAAGGACCATTTACCAGTTTTGCTTACCTAGTTTCAAGGATTTAATATTGTTTAAACTAGTTTGCTGCGTGTTGTACTTCACAGGAGAAATGTTCTAACCAACTTGTTTAGACTGGACTTGATTATGTATAAAAAGCTCTATATATACATATCTGGATCAAGAATAACCCTTTCTTTGATTTTTCACTCTCAACTTGCAATCAACTACACAAAATAATAAAAAAAACATATTTCTCACTGATGCTGATCTGAATGCGTTTGTGTATAAAACCACAGACAACGAAAACCGCTAACGCCGCCATTAAAAGTGACACTTTAGGCTTTATAGTATAGAGCAATGAATAAAAAAAATATAGCAGGAAGGAGCAATAGCAAACAAAGGGGGTGACAGAAACAAGGGGGAGAGGGGGAGTAATATGGCGGCCGTCAACTTTCGGTTGGCACTATAAAACACTATTATTATTGTCCACTGTACAACTTAATTTAAATTTGCAAAACTCAACTGTTAAAGAACCACAAACAAACAAAACAAATTAACACTAAATACAAACAACAAATTTTTGCGGGTTTGAAACTCCAAACTGACAATGACTTTGCGTCAATTCAACTGCGCAGTAGGCGAATGCGCAATCAACTTCCGTCCCCCTCGCTTAATGCACAAACGGGTTATAATTTGTATTATTGTTACCTCCTGATACTTGTTCTTTTTCCTCATTGGTATAGAGGGTAGTATAAGCCGATTTACTAGCTCTTTATTGGCCGCATTCGTTTTCACGCTCCATGGAGCGAGCAGAGCGTTTTTGACTTCACAATGACGTAATTTGACAGTTGGTCAAATTATGGTTTTCCCAAATTACGTCATCGTGACGTCAAAAACGTGAAAACGAATGCAGCTCTTATCTCGTTAAGTAGTATAATCTAGTAGCATTTTCCAATACTTTCACCTTGAGTGTTCATTCAAAAATAATTTGCCTTTTGACTTCAAACAAAAACCAGAGAAAAATGTAGAGAGAGTAATAAGACACAAAAAACACATTCAAATTAATTATTATTTCAACAAGCATAAGTATGTACAAAAAGTAATTAAAAAAAAAGAATATCACATGTATGTACTACGCCACTAGAGAATTGTTTTTTCTGTAGTGATCAAATAATAACTATATTAAGTAGTTGTTTGTACTTCAATGGCTTATTGATCATCATGGTCATAAAAGTTACCTTCCGTTTCACTTGAATGTTCATTAACCGATCTAAAAGAAAACGTAAATGATTACAACATAGGAAAATGTTTCAAGTCAAATAATAAACGAAAAAAAAATGGCAAAAAGAAACAGACGCCTCAATTGATTATTTGTCTAATTTAATTAAAGTCCGTCCCAGAGCTAGTGGCAGTGACGTAATAATTGTCATTCATTTTCTATTACAACTGAGGGAGATTCAAATTTGACGTCATTGACGTATGCTATTTACGACTTTTTAAATTCTCTTCTTTTCTTTCGTAAATAACTATTTTACCTTACATACCTGTTTAAAAATAATCCTTGATTGCTGTTGTCACTATCAGTATATATAACTGAATTTTCTGTGGTTGTGTTTTGTGATGTTTCTGCCAGTTCATCATCGCTGATAACGATAAGGTTATCGCCATCACCCTGCTGTTCGAAAGCTCTTCTTAGTTGTTCCCAAGTTCTCTTATTTAATTCCTCCAGTTCCTTCTTGTTGTACAATTCCTCTATCTTTTCCAAATGTTTTATTCGTTCATTTTTCAACTGCACTATATCCTCGTATTGCTAAAAACATATTTTTGTTGCCCTACTGGTTTATGTGCAGTAAAAAACTCTCACCCTACGGATGTTTAGAATCTCTTCTTGAAAATCTGCGGTCAGTTCGGAGACTTGTAACGTCAGCAACGCAACTTGGTCTCTCAGTTCGCTGTTTTCTATTAAAAGTTCGTCTTTGTCCAACGACGCTTTCCTGAAAATACTTGTTTCCGTATTCGAATATCATTCAGTTTACTTTATACCATTCTTCATCGGTTATCGATTTGTAAATGTCATTAGGTTGGTCCGCTGGAATGCTGGATGGAATAGGTTCGGTACTTACGACAACTTCCCTTGCAATCGCTGAGAATTGCAAAGCAAATTGTGTGTCATCGAACATTGTCGGCGAAGGGTTTATATTAACCTGAAATATATCATTTAATGTAAGTTTGAAGCGCGTTTTACAGTTGACAAGTTCAATGCAAAAGTTACTAAAGTCGGGATATTTTTCATGAATATTTCGAAAACCGTTTGAGATGAGAGTGTGATATTTTTGCGTATACACCCCGATGGGAGGCAACTTTTACTAAATATGACATTTTTCTGTACAGCACACCGTTTGACCTTGAAAAATAAAAAACTGAATTTCTGACATTTTTCTCCCATAGATTTTTTCAGAAAATTTTTGAATTTTTAAAATTGTCTTTGACTGCCTAGATAACTTTAGGCATAGACTGAATGATAATTATAAACAGTGTCAATGGAACTCGAAATTAATTTAAGTAAGCAGCGTGAGATAGCACCACTAAACGCATATTCGCCTAATTTTAAAGCCAGACGCAGCAATTCCGATCTTTTGACTGTTGGAAAACATCAGTTTTAATGCGGCGTCTAGTTGACAACTCCCATTTTTTGTTTAGTTTCTAGGCAAAAAATAACAGATTTTGTGTGTGTTTTGTTTAATTATTGTGTTTCACTTTGTCGTATTTTTAGTTTAGTTATTTTTTATTAGATTATTTTTAATATTCTACAAGGGTTATTTTATACTTAATACATTATGAATTCCATGTTTAAATGAGTGATTTAGAGTTCAAAACTAAAAAACGATCACGTAATCTTTAAAATTAAATTTAATTATTGAAAATAGTCATGTGACCCGTCAAATAATATTTTGTCATTTACACTCACGTGATCTTCAGGGTTTCATTTTGGCATTAAAAAAGAGACACGTGACCTTTAAAAATAAGTTTGATTATTGAAAATCGTCATGCGACTTTATGAACTGTAAAAAGAGTCATGTGACTCTACAAATAATATTTTTAACATCTAAAACAGTCACTTTACCTTTAGGATTCCGCTTAGACGTGAACACATTTTGAATTGAAAATGCATTATAAAGAGAGTAACGTGTGTCTTTAAAAATATCAGTTTAAACTGAAAAATGAGCACGTGATCCTTTAAATAACATTTTGACATTCAAAACTGTCATTTGACATTATAAAATCCATTTTAAATCTTAAAACAGTTACGTGACCTTTAGGAGCCGTTTTGAAGTTAAAAAACAGTCACGTGGTCTTTAGGATTTCGTTTTGACGTTAAAATAATTGAAAATTGTCACGTGGCCATTTGCACTGTGAAAAGGGTCACGTGTCTTAAAAATATCAGTTTAAACTGACAAAACAATTACGTGATCCTTCAAGTGACATTTAAAACTGTCATGTGATATTATAAATTCCATTTTTAATCTTAAAAGAGTAACGTAACCTTCAGGATCTGTTTTGACGTTAAAAAAAGAGTAACGCGATTTAAAAAAAAATGTTTAACCATAAAAACTGTCACGTGACGTTAAAAATGACATTTTAATTTTACAAATAGATACGTGATTTACTGTGTCAGTTCAAAATAAAAAAAAACGGTAACGTGACCTTCAGGATTCTGTTTTTGACGTCAAAAACGAGTCCTGTGACTTTTAAAACAAATAGAATCTTTATTATTGATACCTCAACCCAGAAATTCTTATCTTATTTAGTTTTCTAAATACGAGTAATTTAACTCAAATTTCTTTGAAAAATCAATCTTTTTTAAACAGTTCAGATGGGATAGCAAAAGAAAGCGGATTATAGGAAATACTGCAAAAGTTGGCAATTACGTCTGCAATGACGAGCTGTATTAGCGCCATCTCTTAGAGTTTACCTACAACTGAAACTGCCTAAATACATTAGGAAGCCCTTGAAGCGTAAACGGCTTCCTTTTTGGGTGCCACTTTAATTACATTGCGCTGGTTGTCTGTACTTATCATTTAGTCTATGCTTTAGATTAATGGTAGAAATGTAACGACTGTCGACTGTCATTTATCAAAGAGACATTTTTTAAAACTGCCACGCCCTAAAAACTGTCAAATATTGCCAGTTCAATTTGTAATCAAAATTCGAAGTATAGCCCTGACAGCTAAAGGTCAATAAACCAAAGTGATAATTTTTGGGGAGTACAACAGTACTTGTTTAAGAATATTTTGCGAAAATACATTTCATCTGTTCTGTTGCTAATCTAAAGACCTTAATAGTCTAACGCATGAGAGTGTGCCGGTTTGTTTGTTTTGTCTGGAAATTTGGCTTCTTGCAGATTTACGCTTCGGTCTAAATGAAAAATAAGTTGACCCTATCGAATCTGTTATTCGATTATTTTACTTTGTACTAACACTCTATGTTATTTAAGTAATACTCCGTAATTTAAGCTCAATTGTACCATTGATATCGGACAATAAAGTGCAATTAAATACCACAAAATAATTCAAATTGCTGCATTAATGTGTTACACCCCCCCTCTGGAAAAAATCAGTATTTAAGGTAAAAGCAAGTTACCTTTTCAGCACTGGGACTCCGTGTGATATAAGTAGATTAGAATTCTAGGTGTCGGACATTCTATGCACAAACAGCTAGAAAGCCAAAACATGGCGAAAATTGGAGACCTAAGAGGTGCCAAATTCACGCAATGTTGTGGCTTTCTAGCTCTTTGTGCATAGAATGTCGGTCACCTAGAATATAGTCGATAAATAGAATTCTACTCTACTTATATCACATGGAGTCCCAGTCTTGTACTATTTAGCACAAAAAACTTTAAAAAAAAAACTTACTATCATTGAAATATCTTCTTTGCCTTGCAAAGCTTTTTGCAAAAGATAAGTCAACTTTGACTCTCGAAATGGTGCTTTGGTGCAATCTTTATTCTGCTGCCTGTTTCTGACACACTTTATACACCTACACAAAAAAAAACGTTGAGATATATTTACAATTCAGGGTGCGATTTACTACAGTTGCCTACCTTCCCAATACCATAAGGGACGAATTAATCTTGGTTGACTCGACCAGTCTGCTTCCAACGTTATTAGTTTTCTTTTGACGTTCTGATCCGGCCAGATCGGCAAAATTAAGCACAGACACTTTGCATTTTTTCGAGTCGAATCCGCTGACGAGTTTCACAGAAAAAATCGAATGAGATCGACTGGAATGCTCGTTTATTGACGTTCCAGCGTAGCTGAGATTCTGCAAGCCGTACTGCATCACGCGGTAGGCTTCTGCCCCTAAAAATTTCGATAACCGGTTTAAAATTGTTACATAACGCTCTTTTAGGTTGTTCAAAGCATACAATGGATAGGGGTCCCATACGTGCAGATCATGTATTAGCTGTAAAACCAACACACACTCTTAAAATCTAGTAAAATCAGCATAAACAGTACCAAAGGTATTTTATAGCTTTATGAGTGGAATTTTGAGAGTTATGACATTTGGGTGTCAGTTCAGCATCAAATTTAATCCCATAGAGGTACAAAACAACGAAACATACTGTTCTCGCGGACTGAGTTTACCCGTGCGTCATCTCCCTGTGATTTAGAAGTAGACATGCATTATTGACTTCATCCTTGTCTATTGTTCACTTTCAGAAAGGGTAAATATCTAAGTGAATGTCTTCCAAAAAAAAAAAACATTTACTGATTAGCCCTTCTATTTCAGTTTGAAAACCATCAAAATTTATTTGATTGGTTTACTATTAATTTTTTTCCGTTTCTTTGTGTTGTTAATCATTTATAAAGTTTTCTATTTACCACACCACCACAGTTCTTTTAAGAGCTATTATTTCTACGCTTTAAACATTCTGTAAGTACTTTCATATTATTATTAATATTTTTATTTTTTTTATGTCGGTTGTCACGATCTAACCAAAATTGGCACAATTACTAACCTGTTTTGAAAAAAAGTGGGAGTGTCTATTATGGTTTTTATTTAGCCATTTGGTTTTTCGTAAATTCGGAATTACTTACTATTACAGTATTTTTTTAGAAAATGCCTGGAAAAATTCTCCACAGACAAGCCCAGCAGTTAATTCTTAACCTTTGTGAATATTTTGAATTGGAAAAAACCAATGGAGGACCTTTAGAAGCTTTATCATCTGTTCAGGAAGAAAATAAGACATTTTAAGACCTTACATATTCTTACTGATGTATTTTTTTTGATACTAGAAGGTTGCAGCTGCTTTGAAAATTTCCCGCAAAACTGTTTATTCGATTCGGAAAAAGCAAGCAAGTAATCTTATGATTTGAACTTTGAATTTGATAAATTGCTAAATTTGAAATTGAAACTAGAGAGGATTCAACGAATGGCCTGTCTAGGCATAACTGGTGCAATAAGAACCACTCCTACTGCGAGCATGGAAGCTATATTAGACCTGCCTCCACTGGACCTAATAATTTTAGGGGAGGCAAGATGTGCTTACCAAAGGCTCCGGGACTTGATTGACCTGCCGGGGAACATAACAACGACAGGTACAACATCAATTTGGAACACAGTAAGGGATCCAATTCTTGAAATGAGATCGGATTACATGTGTCCTAAATATCACATTCAGAGGAAATTTGAGGTAATACTGGATCAAAAATTCTGGGTAAATAATGCGAAAAAACTGACCCAGGACTGTCTAATATGGTTCACAGATGGATCTAGACAGGAAAGGGGAAGTGGTGCAGGAGTTTATGGCGAGAGACCTAAGGTAAGCATCAGCATACCACTAGGAAAACACGCCACAGTTTTTCAAACGGAAATATATGCTCTGTTATGGTGCATAGAAGAAAACATTAGAAGGACTTACAAAAATAAGCAAATTCTAATAATAACTGATAGCCAGGCGGCCTTGAAAGGCCTGTTTTTGCACTGCTTACGTGCAAAACATCGTCAAGAATGGTAGATGAGTGTCTACAGAGAATTACGGAACTGGCAGAACATAACAGGGTAAAACTTGTATGGGTACCAGGTCACTCAGGCATTCCTGGAAATGAAAAAGCAGATGAACTTGCCAGGCAAGGCTCAAATGCAAACATGATTGGACCAGAACCATCTGTAGGCATACCTAGATGCTCAACAAGACGGGTCACTGGAGAATGGATCAACACAAAACACCTGGAACGCTGGAAGACGTACCCAGGAAATAAGCATGGGAAGCAAGCTATTGCAGGACCAAATAAAAATAAGGCTCAAGAACTGCTAAAGTACAGCAGGAAAGAACTGAAAGACCTAACAGCGCTTCTCACAGGGCATGGACCTGTGAGACAACACCTGTTCACCATGAAACTATTCGATGATAACCTGGACTGCAGACTATGCGGGGAGGAAATCGAAACGTTTGAACACATCATATGTGAATGTGAAGCACTTGGTCAAAGGCGACAAACAATCTTCGGGAAAACTAAGTTAGTACTGAAAGAGATACAAAGAGCACCAAGCAAGGACCTTCTTCACCTCGTACGGGAAACAGGGATAATGGACTGGTGTAACTAAAGCACCACAAACATGGGGACAGTACAATAAGCCATTAGGCTTACGTGCTATCTGGAGCTGACAGCCGACAGACCCATGGAGAAAGAAAAAAAAAAAAAAAAAAATCTTATGATTTCCTCACCTAGAAAACATAAATCGAGATGTTATCGACGGGCCAAGACCACTGATTTATCTGAAAGCATTAAAATGGATGTTCGAAATACATTATATGATATGTACAACAATAGTATGTTAATAATAGTAAAATATATCTACTTTTGTAAGAAACATTTATTAACATTTCCTTGTTTCCAGAGACTGAGATTTTTGGGTTGCATTATAGATTTTTCATAAAAATTTCTTCAAACATATTAATAATAAAGTCATAGAAAAAATAAAATAAGCGTCTAAAATGTTTTCCAGCGGGTTTAAAATAAAATAAGTGGATTGCAACCTGAAAATGAGATATGGGATACTACAGCATCACTCAGAATGTCTTATTAAATTATTAATTTGTTGTATTTATTTTAAAGAAACATGTAACCATCCAGAACCTAAATCAAGAGCTTAAAGTTAAAGAAATACTACATATTCATGATACATCTCTGCGAGTTTTGCTAAATAAATTAGGATTCAAATTTAGACACAATACTATGATCCAAACGGAGACTTCTTATAAATAAAAAATGTTATTTCGGTCAAGATATTTTTGATTTGCTTTGGTATAAGGTTCTTTTAGTGCAAATTTGAAGCCAAAAATCTCTCCTTTCTGACTGACAATGCACGCAAAATTTTAAACGTGACGAAGCTTTAGACACGCCCTTTTCTATAATATGAACACAACAGGTTTGTTGACAAAAACTTGATTTGATTCATATGATTATAAATGACGTAGCCTGGTATACTCCGCGAGAACAGTGTGTCATACATCGCTACTTTTGTTGGATTTTTATTAATATTTACCCGATCTCACATATATCCAGGTCAATCCCTTAATATAAGTGGCACTTTGCAAACCGGCCAGTTTCAAAATATTTCTATGCGCTCCTCTCAATGGCATTGGCACAAGCAGATCGTAGATCATCTCGTTGTAGATTTCCGCAAATGCGACCCAAACACCAACCACATCCACAGAGCTCATAAGTTGAGCGACTGGATTAACGCTCAATCTTCGTTCCATTTCACTAAAAAATAATGTGATTCAGGAATGAACTTAGGGTCACTTTTGTAATGTTAACTTAACCCTAAACTTGGAGTTACCCATTAAAACTGTATTCTTGGATAGGTTCCAACTTAACTTTATAAAATACTAAAAATACCCTAACTTACTCAAAATTTTGATATGACTTTCCTTGTACGTCATCTAGCATGTGTGCCTCCTGTAATATTTGTTGAAGTCTTCTCATTTCATGCAGTTTATCAGATTTGGTAAGTGTATCTAGTTTGCCATCCGGCAAGGGCTTGCCAATGGGTTCTTGATTGACAAGGGGTGCTAAGCTTCTGAATAAATAGTCCAAAGACCGCGGTATAACTCCGGGATCATCGGCGGTCCCCATCATCGTATATGTTTTTCCTTAATATTATAAATTTTAATATAAATCACTTATTAAAATTAAAAATGTAATATTACCGGACCCGGAAACGCCATACGCCATCAGTGTACAGTTATTTCCTTTTAAGAAACTGAAAATTTTAGATTTGATAGTGTTATCAAAAATTTCAGATTGTGTAGTTTCAGGCCCAAATATTTTCGTAAAAGAATATTTCTTGTAAACGTTACTATTGCCCCGCATATTGCGGCCTGCCTGTGGATACTGGGGAAGGGCACAAGTGAGAACGTTTTCCTCATATTTGTACAGGGCATTAGGTGGACAACCCCCTTTTATTCTTAAATAAACTCCAACTGGCTCATCCTGAAAAGGGGTTTTATTATTATGTTTAGAGGTAAAATAGTAAATTATTTAGATGATACATTAATACTAGGGTGTTGGATAGTTTATTTGTTATTCCTTTATAATTGTGCTACCTATAAGATTCAAGCAGAACAAGTATAACAAAGAGTAACTACCAAAAACCTCTAGGGCCATTTTAAAAGTGCTAGACACCTCTAAATGCTATGACAACCTTCTAAAAAGTGCCTGAAGCTTCTACAAGTGATTTGAACCTTTGCAGAATGGTTTTAAATTGTCAGAGGCCTCTAAGACAGTTTTCAATGTACCAAAGATGTCTAAGTGATAGACAGAACTTTATGAAAAGTTCCAAGGTCCTCCACAACTGTCTTAAACTCTCCCAGAACTGTTTTAAATTGCCAGAGGCCTCTAAGACCATTTTGAAAGCGTCATAATCGTCTAAATGCTATTGAGAACTTTCTAAAAAGTGCCACAGGCTTTTACAAGTGTCTTAAACCTTTCCAGACCTGTTTTAAATTGTCAGAGGCCTCTAAGATTATTAGTTAAATACAATCCTGCCAAAAATACAAATCTGATACTGACTTACTTTATGAAGCACCCTGAATAATTTCAATAAATTTTAAATTGTAGATGTAAAAATTCTCTACAACTTTTATACAGGGACCTTTGTTATTGAAAGCATGGTTTCTGAAAATATTAGGGTGGTCCAAGGCTTTTTGAACACCCTGTATATTATAAGTTATTGTATAAATTAAATAATACATTTTTGTAGGTACAGGCAACAAAAACAGCCAAAATGTAGAATTTCATATAAATAAAAATAAATTAACAGTTATTAACAGAGTTAACAGGAGTAAAAAAAACTAAAAACTAAACACTTAGAAATCAAAGTCAATGGGTACCTTCATTGGACATCAGCAAAAGTTATGTAAGCAGTCCTATTTAGTTTGTTATGACTGCTTACTTAGCTTCTAAGGGGCTGACGTCCCCTGAACATACACAATGATTTTTAAAAGCTCTAAAATTATATTAACATTTGACCTAAACAATTACATTTTCTGCTTCTTACCAGAATAGAGGATGATTCAAAAACCTCATCAGTAAGATCTCTTGTTAGATCCATACTTGATAAAATAGTATTTAACAAGAAGAATGTTACCAGTTTCAAACTAAACTGCAATGGCAAAGTCGAGGGCAAGGTGAACTGAATTGGAAACACCACCATTTTTTTTTATTAAAAGAATGTCACAGAAATCCAGTTTAGTTTTAGTAAAAAATGTGTGTTTACTGAAACTTGTTTTGGCTTTCGCAAATGTCAGGTAAGTATAAATGAGAAGAATGGAATTATTGTTCAAGTTTATGGAAAATCTGCCTCCAGAAAAAAATATTCTTAACTCCAAACAGTCCAGAGTTTGGACTAGACTTTGGCCCAGTACTTTCAGTTCAGAATAACTTTATTCTAAGGATAATATCTATGGAAACAGTGAAATCAGAGGCTGCTATTGGTCAATTCAGTTATTTCTATAGAAATTATCCTAAGAATAAATTTATTTAAAATGGACAATTACATCTATAAAACAAAAGATTTGACAGTGAATTATAATGATATAATAATAGGTAGGTACAATAGATAAAAAGGTACAACCTAAGTTTTCATAGTCTCAGAATGAGTTCAATAATAATCATTTTCCTTACCTCTTCTATCTCTTTTTCTGGAACAGCAAATGTATAGGAATCATTAGTAGTACCGATACTGGAGATACTGGAAAAACGTAGGTTTTGGCGAACTTTTTCCAAATCAACTCTATATTTTGAAATGCTAGGATCTCGCATATGTAAATATGAAGGCTCCCTTTGTTGAAAATGACTCATTTTTTATAACGTATGATTACGACTCTTTCACTTTTATTAAAAGGAACCAGAGCTCTTGAAAGGAACCACCAAACGTGCGTTAAACGGTTAAACTGAAAACTCAAAAACGAACGAATCAAAAACGTAAATTGGAAAAGATTAAAGGAAAAGGACACAGTGGCATCTGTCTAAAACGAATTGCCAAATGTCAAAAGTTTGCTGGTCATGTGACTGCAGAATCAAAAAATCCAGTAGTGTTCACGTGATAAACTGGGCTATACTACACACTATACAGCTCACAGCTGATCGACTATCCTTGGAAGGACATACCAGAAAAATACACTATTTATTTTATAGTTATTTAACATTTACAAGCGAGTTCGATTTTCAACTTGAAACGTATCGCACGTCTGTTTCGTGGGCGCCATTTTTTGTCGCTAAGAAACCACGTTTCTTGAAACGGTGTTCAGGGAAATTTGAAGTTGAAGACCGAATTCCGCAGCCGGTCGAGTGGAGATGTGGGGCCTCTAAGTGGGAACGTTGATTCCTAAAGGTCTACGGGGAATTGTCTTGTGCGGTGCACTTCCAAGAGGCGGAAAGGGTGAAAACCTAGGTCAAGACCACGTGGATGTGACAGTGACGGTTATAGTTTCCACGAGGAATGACTATATCTTTTACTCGGATCGTGCTCTTAAGCGATTTTTAGACTTTTTTGTGTGTGTAAAGTAACTTTTGTGAAAAATTCTGGGGGTTGGGGAGTACAAACTCGATTATCTCAGCCCCCTCTCAACTCGTGCTGGCGAATTGCCCTGTAGCAGAGCCAAAGAACAAAACAAGACAAGACAAGACAAGACAACATTTACAAGAACTCAAATATATTTTGATAATTGAAAAACGCGGAGAAACTGGTACTTGTTCTTAGAATATGCGTTTGACGTTAAACAGCTGATTTGCATAATAGTGTACCTACACATACACAACAAAACAACACAAGGCACAGAAAGGAAAAAACTTTTTAAAATTACTTTTATAGAATGAAAAATACCAGTTTTATGTGGTGTTTTCAACGCAGAACCTTTACTTCCACTCATACCGTGCGTAAAAAAGTTCAACCATCAGTCAAAACCAAAAACTCTAGTTCGCACAACTGGTTGACCAGACAACTTTCGGATCCCTACGTTGAACTAGCCAAAAAGCACAACTACCGGTGTCGAAGCGCGTTTAAATTGCTAGAAATAGACGATAGATTCAAACTGTTACACCCTGGACAAATTGTGGTAGATTGTGGGGCCGCGCCCGGTTCTTGGACGCAAGTAGCTGTAAAACGAGTTAACTCAGACAAGTCTCAAATTGGAGTTCCTTGCGGTAAGGTTGTTGCTATTGATCGACAGCCGATACATCCTATAGAAGTAAGCAAGAAAATCCATTATAATGTCTCCATTAAAAGGTGGTAACTATTTTTTCTTGTAACTACTTAACTGATCAAAAGAGAAGTTGGAAAATAACCAAAAAAAAATACAAATTGTCATGTTCTATGTAAAAGGGTAACAAAATCGCCTTAATCTAGCCTAACATAAACACAAGAGAGTCTTTGGACCAACCACAATAAATCTGGGCTTTTATTAATATAAAAAGGGTTAATTTCAAAACTAATTGGATATTTGATATGTTATTGCCAAAATGAGGCCTGATTTTATTAATTTTTTGAAAAACATGGTTAAATGGGAAAAGATTTACAGAAATGGGCAAATGGTAGTAATTTATGGCAAACAAGTTTACCCTTGCTGTACCTCGAAAATCAGCTGATCTATAGTCAGGCAAAGTTTTGGAGCACTTTTTTAGAAAAATAGTATTTCTGCTCCTCAAAGTAGATATTGTGGAATGCATAGTCCAAACTCCATTGTCTGAATTGTTGCTTTTGATGTGCATTTATCAGCCATTTCTTCATATCATTCTTTTAAAATTCCTTAAATTTGCTTATTGACATTTTCTCCAAAAATAAATTTCTGATAATTTTCCATCTCTCCTGGAATTCTGGGATTTTACTCGGTTTTTTAAACTTACCAGCTTTTTTGCTAAAAACCTTAACCAGAAGTTTTTTTTTATTTCAGGGAGCGACAATTTTTGGTACTACAGACTTCTCCGATCCGAAATCGCACGAGAAGGTTTTAGAGTTTTTCAATGGGGAAAAAGCGGACGTGGTGTTATCTGACATGGCTCCAAATTCCACGGGGATTAGAGACTTGGATCGGGAAAAAATAATAAATCTCTGTTATGCCGCCCTGAAGTTTGGCGTGACCATTTCAAAGCCGGGAGCTGCAGTGTTGGTAAAGTTGTGGCAAGGAAATGAAACAAAAAAGCTCGAAATTGACATGGGCAAGTTTTACGAAAGCGTTCGCATTGTTAAACCGCAATCTAGTCGCAGCGATTCAGCTGAAATATTTATGTTAGGTCAATGTTTTAAAGGTCTTAAAACCAGTTGATAAATAATAGTAATTGGGTAAATAAAACTGTTTTTTTAAAATTAACATACTATAATGTAAGTTCCCATAAATGCAGTAACAGTATTATACTTTGGTAATAAGCTTAACAAATAACTCTATTTTTACCATTGCAAGTATTGTCTGACATACGAATTCCACAAGTTGTAACTTAATATTCCCAGGACAAAAGCAAGAACATTACTGACGCATCTGCTAATCCCTAGGTGAAATGGTCTTTTAGCCATCATAAACTCTAAATATTGTATTTTTCTTTTTGATAGTGGGGGGTATTTGGCTGCGGACAATGATTCTCCCAAAGCGCCCAAATCTTTGTGTAAAACACCTTTTTTATGCGAGAAAGTATCGAATGAAAACTTTCCATGGTAACTGCCCATTCCACTATTCCCTACACCTCCAAACGGAAGAGTGTCAACAGTTAAATGCATTATAGTGTCGTTTACACATACTCCTCCTGAAATTTACCCTCTTTAAGACCTGCAAAATAAACTGGAAATACTCACCTGAATTGGTGTTGTTAATAATTAAATCAACTTCAGATTTGTTGTTGGAAAAAATGTAAAAAGCCAATGGTTTTGGACGCTTGTTGACAAATTTAATACCTTCCAGAGTGGAATTTATAGTAATAATGGGTAAGATAGGACCGAAAATCTCATCCTGCATTACTGGATCATTTTCCGACACATCTAACCAGAATAAAAAACAAGTTTCGTTACTGAAATGGTGAATTAAACTTAGTTTGCAGTACCTATCAGAATTGTAGGGGCAACATATCGTTCAGCAGCATCGCATTCTCCACCAAACGCAATTTTTCCACTCTTCAACAGTCCTTGCACCCTCTTGAAATGGCTGTCGTTAATTATTCTACCAAAGTTGTCAGATTCCTTCGGATTTTTCCCGAAAAACTCCCCAATTACGACTTTAAACGCCTCAATCAGTTTACTTTCCACTTCTTTGGTACATAGAACGTAGTCGGGAGCGACGCAAGTTTGGCCGGCGTTCGACAATTTGCCCCACATTACTCGTTTGGCCACCGTTTTAAAGTTTACCGTATTATCGATAAAGCAAGGGCTTTTACCTATTGGGGAAAAACAACATTACTACTTAATTAAGTCACGTGACATAACAGTGACCCCCTATACATCGTAGACTTAATCAAGCCGATTCACCAAGTCGGCTCAGTTAAGCCTCGTAGTTATCCCAGCTTTTTTGAAGATGGGAAAAATATAAAGTCAATTCTATTTTAAGCCTTTACTATTAGAAAAAGATGGAATCAGATAAGGTTAAAGATTTAAGCCTTGTTCATAATACAAATCGACAGAGAAAGAAGCCAAATGTCATTTAAAAACTTCACAATCCGTATGCAACGCATTGTCTTCTTGTTCTAAGCCGCTTCAAATAGACTTGGTAAGTTCAAGCCTGTTAAAAAAGAAAACTGACTTGACTTGAATAAGCCGCTTGAGATAGCAGCTTGTAGAGTATACAGGGTGTCCGGAAAATACGTGTACAACGTTTGACGACAGACTCCTGACGTCAAAATATGTCGATCTAAGCCGACTTAGTTATATCCAAAATTGTCTCGTTTAGCCGGTAGAGGGCGTCAAAAATTTGTAAAAATATTGGTTTTTTACTAAATTACGTGAAAACCTGCTAATCGATTTTAATGAATTTTAGTATGTAGACTAATACTATAAAATGACGTTTTCTAGTAGTATAGTCACCGGCTGTAAATAAGTGGAAGTGTTATAAAAGTGATATAATACGTCAACATTTCTCCTCATTTTTTATATGAACGGCGTTATGACAACCCAGATATTTTTGTCGAGTGACCGGAAGTATTTTGAAGCTATTTTACCTCTTTAATATTTCCCGGTGGATGAGCTGTTTCGCCAGAAAAAAAAAATTTACAATTACCTGCATACATCAAAGTAGGTACAATAAAGTTGAAATTATTTATTGTAAGAAACTAAGTAAACCAAAAACATTACTTAAGCAAATGTGTAAAATTAAAAAAAAACTAAAATCGTTAATTAAAATCGATTAGCAGGTTTTCACGTAATTTAGTAAAAAACCAATATTTTTACAAATTTTTGACGCCCTCTACCGGCTAAACGAGACAATTTTGGATATAACTAAGTCGGCTTAGATCGACATATTTTGACGTCAGGAGTCTGTCGTCAAACGTTGTACACGTATTTTCCGGACACCCTGTATATCGTAGTTTTTCAAGCCGCTTATGTTCAAGCGCCTTGATCAAGCCTACGATGTATAGGGGGTCAGTAATGACAAAGAATAGCTATTTAACAAGAAGAGACCTACCAAAAATTAAGAGATAATCCCCTGATATCGGTTTTGATCGTTAATTATGAGGAGTTTCATTGGTTGATCATTCAGGCTGTTAAAGAACGTTGCCATATCTCAGCCTACATCAAATATTTATTTTAAAACAGCAGTTTAAAATTAATAATAGTTAATAAGAATTGATATCATCCAATGATTAAGAGACGAACTTAAAACACTGACTCAAAAAAGGTAAATAATGATTATAGATTAAGAAATAAGTTTATATTTGATCCTGAAAATTGGATGCAATTTTTAGTAACGTAAAGAGACAATCGGCAACATGTTGCCTACCAAAGGCAAACTGCAACATCAAATGAATTATGCCCCCTGTCCCTTCTTGTTAAATAGCTATTCTTTGGTAATGAGGTCGCCCAGAGGTTGAAACAAATGTTTTTGGGAAAAACCAAAATTTTATGCTTGGCTGGGGTGTTTGTAATGGTAATCTCTTGGTATACAGGGAGGTCTAAAATTAAGCTACGGCCGTCTATTCTACTTTGTCAAATAGAAACTCCTATTTTTATTTTTGAGGTTTGCATCAAATTTTAAGTATACAGTGTGGATGGTTTATGAGAAACTCAACTAGGATCAATCTGAAAATTTGCATTTTGCAGTTTCATTATGGCCGTTTCTATTGTGTGGTGGTGGTCAAGTCTTTGACAGTGTATAAAAATGACAGTTGTTACTGACTGCTCTTTAAGATCGTTCGAACTAAGCTCTAAATCATAGAGGAATAGAACAAAATTTTTTCTCTAAATTTGACCTTGCAAACTTTCAACTTTAAAATCATCCTTTTGTTTTCATGAAATTACATTAGAAATGTATCCAAACTTTGATCAGTCCTGTTAACAATTTGTTTCTACCCCGGCGTCTGTTTTGCATATAATTTCAATAAAAACTAACCTCCAAGCTCTAAAGTTACCGGAGTTAAATGTTTGGCGGCAGCTGCGTGAACGATTTTACCCACTGAAGTGCTTCCCGTAAAGAATATGTAGTCAAACCGTTCTTTTAGCAGTTCTGTTGTTTCCGGTACACCTCCATTAAATACCTAAATACAATTTTTGGTATTTAGGGTATACAGGGTTTTTCAGTAAAACAGAGGTGTAAATAGTGAATGATGAGTTTTGAAACTCCTTTGTTCAATATGGGTCATATTGTGCCAAATTGATTAATTTGAAAGATTGTTAGAAACTTTATGGGCTTATCAATCTAATTGCTTTCAAATTGTGTGCTATTTTGTTTAAAAAAATTACAACTCAAAAGTTTAGAGAAAGGTGCAGAAACACTTCATAAGGAATGTGGGTCAGTCTGCAGACATGTGAGGTAATTTGACAGTTGGTCATAAAATCATGGACCCAGAATAAAAATTTACCTGTCACATTAATTTTGACAGACTGACACACACATCATACACTTTCAAGAAAACTAACAAAATCAGTGGTAAACTTTGAAAAAATCAATTTTTAACAGAAAAATGTTAAACATGAAGTTTGAGACCCGGAGTAAAAATTTCTGCAATTATTTCCTTCCTAGATAATAGATAGAAAATATACTACTTTTACAATTTGTCCAGCTTGTAAACATCAAATATTTCCAAAAAAACTACTTACCTTATAACAGTCAGAATCCAGGTACTTTGGAATAAGTTCAGCAATAACTTTTGCTGTTGCACTTGATACTTCTGAAGGTTTTATCAACACACAATTACCAGCAGCTATTGCTCCACACACTGGACTCAAAGTGATTAGGAATGGATAATTCCATGAACCTTCAGAAAAGTTCTGTCACTCTGTGCAAACATACCTACTAATTTTAACTTACCAATAACCAGAACCACACCATAAGGTTCTCTTTGAATATATGCAGTATCCAGCACATTGGCCAGATCTCTTTCCACATATTCACGTTGGCTCCAAGAGTGGATATTGTACAGCATGCATTTCACATCATTTATAAGAACACCCACTTCAGTTAGTATCGATTCACCTTTATTTTTCCTCAGATCTGACCAAAGAGCATCAGTGATTTGATCTTGATTCTCTTCAAACAGTTTTTGCAGGTTTTTAAGTTGTTTAATTCTATAGGATAAAGGTTTGGTTTTTCCACTGTCAAAAGAATTACGAAGTTCAGAAACAATTTCAGAAGGTAGACGTGCCATTTTACAGCTGCTGCACAACAAAGATTTTTGAATATCCTTCCAAAAAAGTAGATAAAAGCTTTTGCTTTAAATTTGATGTGTCATGAACTAAAAAAAAAAACAAATCAATTATATTCACTGATGGGTTATCTCTGCCTCACTTAAGCACTACTTGAAATGAAAATTCAGCAAACTGGTTTTCTGTAATTCATATTCAGTGTGGTTATTTATAGCTACAAACAACGCAATATTGTTGGTTTTGTAGAGTTCAAGAGGATAATTATATGCCCTATCATTATACTTAAGTACACTCCTCCAACATATTTAAAAAACATATGTAATATTACCTTGTGGTTAATGTATCGTTAATAGATAAAATTACTAGCTGATCAAAGTACAAAAAATACGACTAAAATTAAATTACGAATAAACGAATATATACGAATTAAAATTAATAAATGTAAAATACCTACTTTCAAATTTAAAAAAAATTCTCCTAGCATTATCTAACCTCACATAACATTTGTGACATAACATAACTTCCAATACCGGTTTATACACGTACGTTGTCAACTGTCAGTAAACGGTATTACACAGTTAATCACGTGAGAGCCTCATAAAAAAACTGAATTGATGTCTCGTGATTAACCCCAGCACATCAGGATCGTTCTTTGGACTCTGGAGGACGAATTTTCATTTTTGTTATACAAAAAAAAACACTGAAAATAAACTAAAACTACAACGTTTTAATAGTAGAAAATAATTTTTAATTCAATATAAAAAAATACATACATAAAAAAAACCATTTAACCAATCCTAGTTCCACTAGCAAGTTTTGCAGCCCTTAACTGCCTTTCTTCAACAGGCACACCAAGAATTTCCTGAGCATTAACGGCAAAATCCAGTAAATGAATAAAATCAGATCGACTGCAAGTACTGTGAAAACTGGCTTTGGCTAAATACTCCCCAATTTCGGCTTTAAGGGGTTCACTTATTGTGTCTGACTCAATAAGCACATCATTCAGTTGATCGAAAATTTTATGAGTTGGATAAGCTTGCTGTTCAAAGATTTTTATGAAATCAATAACCGGTTTAATATCAGTGGATTTTTTGCAGAGATTCAAAAAATCATCCACCCATTTGCCAGGAACCACTGTTAAAACTTCATAAACATTTTCCAGTGTGAAGTAATGATCTAAAACAGTACAAGTTCAGAAAAAGGGTTATTGCATTTAAAGTTGCCTACCTTTGCCTTTCAGGTTGGCACAACTCTGAAGTGCAGTAATGGCTCTTCTCATGTCACCACCACATTCCTTAACCAAAGCATTCAGTACTTCTTCACTCACCAACACTCCTTCAGCTTTGGATATTGCCTGAAGCCTTTCAAGAATAAAACTCTGATTTAAAGGTTTAAATCTAAACTTAGTGCATCGAGAAGTCAAAGGTTCAATAATTCGAGACACATAGTTGCACAACAGACAAAATCTTGTTGTACGCGTTTCTTTCTCCATGGTTCTTCTTAAAGCTGCTTGAGCCGCATGAGTCATTGCATCTGCTTCATCCAAGATCACAATCTTCAATGCAGGACAAGACCTACCATCTGCTCTGGTACTACTCACAGTCATCTGTGAAAACGTTTTAATTTTATCTCTGATTACTTGGATGCCCCTTTCATCGGACGCGTTCAATTCCAAGATTCTCTCTTTGTAAAGGTCTCCAAACAATTGCCTAGATGCTGCTAAAATGGTGCTAGTTTTTCCGGTACCCGGCGGACCATAGAACAACAAATTTGGCAGATCGGCGCCCAAAATACATTCCTGTAACACCGATACTGCTTCTTTTTGTTCCACCACATCCTCCACGGTCTTCGGTCGGTACTTTTCGACCCATTGAAGTTTCTTGGCTTTTTTTTTAGTAGTCCCGGATGTTGAGGGCTTGCTGGTCGTTGGATCGCCAAGTTTACCAGATTTTAAAAACGATTGCATGATTTTTTTTGGTTTAAAAGTAGAAAATATAAGTTTCTAACTGCAACAGTATTTGTTTACGCGTTTCCCGCCATGTAAATGTTTTTTTTTACTAAACTAGGTTAGATCGTCTTGATAATCCTTAATCATCTTTTATTAAATCCATTTGATAGAGTTATTTCAAATGTCACTACTGTCAAATGTCAACCAATTTTTTAATAATTTTAAAATTGACACATAAATATCCAATTTTAAAAACTGATTTTTTTTCTTTATTATAATGTTTTAAATACTTTTTCCTAGTTCAATATTCTATACAGTTCTGTTAAGTAATTTGTAATTTATTTATGTGGTTTAAAACAACTTTTACCTTAAAAAATTACAATTTTAAGGTTATGATCAATATCAAAAATAAAATTAAAAAATATAGTGGCCTTCTGAGTAGTTATTTAACAGTAAATAAGTAAATACAAACATTCAATGCTACTGTGCAAGGTAAATACAATCAAATCTTTTAAGGCAGTAAAATTAGCATTTTGTATTAATGTGTGCTTCAGAGCCTTTAAAACTCCCTTTAAAACTTTATCAATAGCCCTAAAAATAGAATAATCAATATCTGTGCAGTGACCTTTTCATTCGAAATGAATCCAGAACGAACAAAACTAAAACACAAAGGTTTTGCTAGTTTCCTGTTGCCCAATAGGCCACCGAACAAAGTTGGAGTGGCTGTAAACCGCAGTCAGAGTGCCAAAGAACCAAACTTAAAAAACATGACACATTCCGAAGTTAACAGTCCTATTAAAATTTCAAAAAGACCTTTAAGTTTTGACATGAAGAATGGTACATTGAAGAAAAGTAATGATCTTTTGATGCCTGTAAGTATTTTGAGTTTTGTAAAGTTATTGTTGAAGTGAACAATTTTAGCCAGTTTCTTCACTAAAACGTGAAAATAGCTTGTCAGAAAGTCACCTTTTTAATGAAGGGCAAATGGATTTCAGTGAAAAACCATTAGAAAGATATGGGTCTCATGAAAGTGTTTTAAAAGAGGGTATTTTTTTATATAATAATATACTGAATGTTAGGCACATTTGAACTAATTGTAGCTGTTAGTTGCCTGCATAAAATTCCAACAATAAAAGCTAGACAGAGGAATTTTTTACATGGGAAAATTGGTGCCAATTCTTTATTAGGGCCTCCTGAATTAGACAGGCTATGCCCTAATAGAGAAATCACAATTTTCATGGGAACATGGAATATGAATGGACACTCTCCACCCAAGTATGCACACTAAAAGAATTTAACTTGATTATTATTGCAATGATATTGTAGAGAACTGAATGATTTTGTCCTTCCAATTGGAATGAAACATGTTCCAGACATTTTAACTTTTGGTACACAAGAGTCATGTTCAGAAAGACTAGAGTGGGAAGTGTCTTTACAGGAAACTATAGGACCATCACATATTTTATTTCACTCCACTAGTTTAGGTATGTCTAGTTGAATGTTTAACACATTGATAGGAATAATCAATTTGTAGGCACATTACATTTATGTATATTTATCAGAAGAGACCTGATTTGGTATGTTTCCATACCTGAAGATGCCAGTCTTTCAGTAAGACCTGGCAGTGCATTCCGTACTAAGGGGGCTGTGGCTAGTGCCTTTATGGTTTTTGGTACTTCCTTTCTTTTTGTCACTGCTCATTTAACTGCCCATCAAGAAAAAGTGAAAGAGAGAGTCAGTGATGTGAAGAAAATTGTAAATTCCTTAGATTTACCCAGATTACTACCCTGTAAAAATAAAGCTAAAGGTAAGTCAAAAAAAGTGTTATAAGTGTAATTAAACTGGTTAATTTAGATGAAGAAATTGTTTAAAGTGCCACTAAAGTGTTTTTGATATTAAAAATGATGATCAGTAAGTAAAGAAGGAGTTTGATATTCTTATAGAGTGTTTGGTTTGAGCTTTTTTTTTGTATATAATTATGCACCATTTGCACGCCTTTCCTGAAAACTCTACCTAACTAGAATAAAAGTCCTTACATTGAATACTCTATGTGTATGTAACTCACATCTTTCAGATACATTTTTTCTGCTTTATGCATTTATATTTACCCTGAACCCTTTATGGCACATACTATAATTGATTTACCATCTATACTTCAATAGATTTTTTGCTTGATTTCTACTTGTAATCCTATTTTACAGCAATAGTTTGAAACTTGTTTTCTTTTTTTTTCAGGAGGTGAAAGTTGGGAAACAGATTGGATTCAAACAAATTTTTGTAAAATATTTTGTATGATTTATGAACAATATATTATATTTTGGAAACTTTACTTTTTTATTACTTATAGTGTGACTAATGGTTGGGAGTAAGTTTCTTGGGTTTTTATTATTATTTAGGAAAAGGTTATGTGATTGAATATAGTGAAACAAGGTGCGTTTTGTGTGTTAAATAGTGTTGTTAGGGTTAAAATAGTAACACAATATTCACTCTTCATCAGGCTAATTGATGCAGGTTACACCAAGGGGTAAAATACATAAAAAAATTTCTGACCTAAAAATGTTAGCGAAAATTATAATCTACCGGTTTCAATAACGAATATGTAAATTTTATGACATTAATTAAAAATTAAGCCGGATTCGAACCAGCGACTCTTTCTGCGAGATCAGATCTCGCTTCTTGAAAAGACCAATTAGCTCAAAACCGAAAAATGGCCTGATTGTTCTGCTCCTGTTTTACTTTTCATATTTTGTGATTAATTACGTCGTTTCTATTTTAGACGTGACCCAGAATTTCGATTACGTTTTCTGGTCGGGTGATCTAAACTTTCGATTGGCCACCCCACGTAGCAAAGTACTGGAATGGTTGTCCAATACGAGTTTTCCACTACCGCCTCATTTACCTCACGGTTATATGCACCACGACCAATTGTGTACCGTTCTGGCGGACGGCGCCGCTTTCCGTGGATTTTCGGAAGCCAAGATTACTTTCCCTCCAACATACAAAGTATGTCAAATTTAAAATTTAGGCACAGTTTTTGACCAATATCACAAAGACAGTGTTGCAATTTACGCACATGTGGACTAATATTTTAGTACGACCCTGGCACTCAAAACTTTGACTCATCCTCCAAACAAAGAACTCCAGCGTACACGGATAGGATTTTGTACAAACAGAAAAATTCCCGAAGATTAAGTGGAGCTTTGGAACATCCCCCGGTTCAATGTTTGGTGTATGATTCGGTACAGAGTATCACCACGTCGGACCATAAACCGGTTTGGGGTGTATTTCGGGTGCACTTAAGGCCCGGTTTAGACACGTAAGTTTTTTTTCTACTCGCGTGCGGTAAAGTACACTTTTTCGCACTTTCTCCTTTTCTTGTTATACAAATAGCTAAACTTTGTTTATTTATTCTAGTATTCCTTTAGCTGCTGGACTATTTAACCGTGACGTTTACCTGGAAGGTTTGAGGCGAAGGGCGGAAACTTTAAATAAAAGCAAAGGGACCAGTACGGTGTGTTCGTTGCAATAATTCAGTCCTTTTTTAGTCGGTCACCCGATTGCAGTATAGTCAATTCAAGGTTTTGGTTTGTTTTTTAGGTTTAATACAAGAAAATCTTCCAATCAGACCATTCTGCAGATAGATGTTGAGGTGGTCCGTATAATTTGATGTAGGCGCAATTCTGATAATCAATTTTCTAGTCAAATTTTGTTTTTGTACCTTTACACCAAAGATGTATAGAGTATGTTCTTGTTGATTATTTTAGATTCAAATAAAAATGTGATATATGATCAGTAAAATTAAATCAGGCTATTATTTTTATACTCTCTCTCTAGTCGTTAGCTTCATGTTTGAAGCGTCGTGGTCCTATGTTAGTCTCATGTTGTGTTTTTAGCAGTTTCCCTCCATTCCTCTCTATTTGACGTGCTTCTAATGCTGTCTTGGAAAGATTTTCCTGTAAACTGCTTCACCTGGTCCAGCCATCGTTTTGGAGAACGTCCTCTAGGTTGTGTTTCTTCTACCTTCCCCTGGACCATAAGTTTTTCGAGATTGTCATCTTTCCTCCTGCTGACATGTCCAAAATATTTGAGAATCAGTTGTTTGATTTTAGTTGACAATCTGACTTGGATGTTAAGTTCTTCAAGTATGGATACGTTACTTCTGCGGTCTGTCCAGGGAATCCTCAGTAGTCTTCTCCAGACCCACATCTCAAACGCATCCAACTTGGCGATGTCTGTGGCTTTTAAGGTCCAGGATTCTGCTGCGTATAGCGCAATTGGAAAAACGAGGGTGTTTACTAATTTGCATTTTGTTGTGGTTGTTATATGCCGATCTTTCCAAATTTTGTTGAGTTTGGTCATGGCCGTTTTGGCAAGAACTATCCTTCTTCTGATTTCTTGACTTGATCCGCCATTTCTGCTGAAGTGGACACCTAGATAAGTTATTTCCTCCACGTTCTCGACATGTTTAATCAGACATTCCTACTTATTTCGATAAATGAGCGTTTACTGATTGTCCTTTAGCTATTTAGCATTCAAATTAGTCTTGTCTAATTTGACAAATGAAAATTAACTCTTTAGGAAGTAGTCGCAATTCATCGACAATTTGAACGTTAAACAAAAAAAAAAAACATGTGTTCTGTAATTGCTCTCCGTATACACTTTTGCTTTCCGCTGGTAGCAGATATAATGTTAGGTCTGTTCGTAGAAAGAATTTCCAACTAGTAATCAGAAAAATAGATACATCCATTGGCCACCAAGTCAGAAAACGACATAATCACGTGAGCCTTCAACGAATGAAACTTGAGATTTACTGTTTCTGAGTTGGAATTGCCTCTGCAAGTAGACCTGATGTTTCTAACTGGATTTCAGCAGAAATAAATAAATTCTCAGTCATTTTTTGACGATGCCAATTTTGGAAATGGTTTGAGTCGCTTGTTGATAAATAAACAAACGCTTGTCATAGAAACGATTTCCAACTTCTACATTTCAGCTCAATACCATTTCTGTAACAATGAAAGTGTCATTTTTCAAAAACAGGAAACTTTCACCTGCCTTTTAATAATCGATTGGTTTTAGCCGTGGTCGTGAATAAAAAGTTGAGTTAAATTCGGGGATTAACAGCCTTTAATCCCCTTATATAATTAATAACTATTAATTTCGCAAAAAAAAATAAAACACAAAATTTACTGTTAATTTAAAAACTCATTACAATGAAAGTACATCTCCAACTTCACATAGCTAACAGTGTTCGTAAAGCTATTAAAACCTTTTTCTACTTACCGAATAAGTAATAATAAAAACTGTAAAAAGTAGACGGACGCTACACAACGACACCGTGCTTGGCCTCCATATGTCGCGTATAACTTCTACGATGTTTAGTCTCGAAAATGCAGTGCGGACACTCGTACATTATCATATTTTCCTTGGTGCGATGCACCAACATGTGCCTGGGCATGTTTAGTTTGCGATAGGTACTGTACGAGCACTCGTTGCAATAGTGCATTGTTTTGCCTTCGTTTGCCGCTTTGGCGGCCAACGCTTCACCAGCTACTAGTGGAGGAATCGTTCTGAAATATTTGCAAAAATTGGTATTCATGCTAATTGCGGACAATGTGCGATATTCAGGTTGTACAGGGGAAGTTTTACGTTATTTTTCAATCAGTAACAACATTATTTCAAAAAGTCAATTTCCTCGGGCAAGCTTTCTGGAGTGAATTAAGTGTAAGTTTTGACGATGTGCACACTCACAGGGGCCGCATTCGTTTTCAAGCTCCATGGAGCGAGCAGAGCGAGGGGTGTGACACTTCAATAATATTTGGGTCACTCACCAAATAATATTAATAATATGCAATAATCTTACTAATCTTGATAATACGACATAATCCAATAATATAGTACATAATGCAGTAATACTAATAATAATCTGAATAATAGGAATAATACCCCATAATATAAATAATGCAGCATAATCTTGATAATACCACATAATCCAATAGTATAGTAAACAATCTGAATAATACGGCATCATAATATGAAAAATCATAAAGCGGTGGGAACTGTTGGTTATTAAGAATAAATATAAACATTTTAAACCAACTAAACCAACTGAAGATTGAAAAGTGTAGAAATAATTATGCAGGTATGTTTTTTTTGCTTGGTTATTATAAGGAGCTTTTTGAAAATGAAAATGGTGAGGTTTTGTTTTTTGTTTATCAATCCCAATCCTCTGACCGGTTTCGCCGTATTACGGCTCATCAGAGAGGCTATAGGGCTCGATAACCAAAGAACAAAACCTTCATTCCAGTATAGTCAACTGGATGCCAGAAATGATAGTTGTTGTGCAACATCTGGTGACATCTGTACTCAACTCTATGAGTTAGAAAGTACAGATGGCGTTTCCCCGAGCTTTTTGCTCGGCTTGTGACAATAATAAACTGACAAATTTTTTTATTTTATTTATTTATTCCCTAAGTATTTTGCCAAAATGTATTTATCGTCTTTAAATTAATAATTTATGCAATTACATATTAAATTACTAGCGGGTGATTAAATAAGAAACAACATGGGCAGTATTGAGGAAATTGAAACTGATACATGTTCGAAACAAAAATGAAATAAAAAAATATGACCATAAAAACCTCGATCAAAACACATTCAAAATATTGAAGTGATTGGTTCGCACATCTACGTGAAACCAGTAGTAAACTCAGATTTGGTTATGACAGCTTTATTTACTGATACCATTTTTGTATTCTAAATTATAATCTAAACAATTTTTAACTTACTCGTTTGCGCTTAAACTTTTGCGCTTGGCAGTTGGTTAAATTATGCTTTTGCTAAACTACGTCATCGTGACGTCAAAAACGCGCTGCTCGCTCCATGGAGCTTGAAAACGAATGCGGCCAGTAATTGATTTTAGTTAAACCTGTCACTTGTCAATATGAAATGTCAATAGAAAGTGTGACTACTATTTTTACAACTGGAATAAATTCGAGAAAACAATATTAATAATTTTCAATGGCGCAGAGAGTTGCGTTGAGAATAGGGATGTAAAATTTCTGGAAAATTAAATTTATGGAAATTTTTCCATAAAATTTTCGGTAATTTTCCGAAAAAATTGGAAAATCTGAAAATTCAAAAATAATTGTTTTTTTTACATTTTTGTACTATTTACTTGAATCAGTTGAGGTTAGCTTTGAAAATAAAAAATTTTTACTTGAAAATTCTTGACAATTGTAGTTTTTTATTTTTCAAGATCAAACGGTACATGGTACCAAAAAAGTGTATAGAAGGTAAAAGTTGCATCCCATCGAGGTGATTTGTGGTAAAAATTTCAAACCTCTAACCTGAAACGTTCCTGAGATATTGAACAAAAAACGAGAGTCAACTTTGACGCCCTCTAGCGGCTAAACGGGGCAACTTAGCCGTGCCCGCTCAACGCCAAGTGGTAGCCGTGTTTATTAGCTTTCTTTTGTTATACGGTGTGTTTATACAGGGCGTTTCAAATAAGCGAGTTATGGACGATTTTCTGCACCAAAATTTCGCTCAAATTGGGAATTTCTGCTTTCGAGGTGGATGGTCAAAGTAAAGCTGCTAGAGCAAAAACAATTGAATATCGATACAAACATTTTACATCAAGTAGGTCTAGAATTTGACGTAGATTCCAAAAATCAAATAAAAAATTATAAGTTTGGTTTGTTTCTCAAATTTGGGACACCCTGTATACTTATCGATTATCTAGGAATAAAGTATGTATATGCAAATATCTACAAGATTCATAATATTTGGTATTTTTTTATAAAAACTCGGTTATTTCAACAGTTACAGGGTGGTTCAATATACCAATTTGTAGCCCTTGATATTCTCTTTTGACCACCCTGTATAGCGTTTTTACCTAAAACGTCGAATAACTGATTTACTGTTAAAACTGAGTTGTTTGATTTTGACAGTTTTTACTGTGACAACCCATAACTCTGTTATTTTGACAGTAACAGGGTGGTTCAATATACCAATTTGTAGTCCTTGAAATTGTTGTTTGATCACCCTGTATACCATATATATTAGAAATGTCACGCTACCGAAAAATTAAAGCTTTTATACCGGGAGTGTTGTCCAGAAGGGATAAATTTATAAATAATATTTTTTTTTTTAAATTCATATTATTTTGAAAAGTGTTGAGGTTAGGTGTACAACATTTTTCAGAAAGTTTCCGGTAATTTACCGAAAAAAATTGGAAAATCTGAAAATTCAAAAATAATTTGTTTTTTAATTAATTGTACAACAATCCAATATAAATTCAAATAAAGCTTAATGTACTTTTAATCATTTACCCCCGTTTGCGCCGTCGTTTTGTAAGCCGAGCTTAATTTAAGTGTGGGTCAGACTGTGACAGTACAGGTGAAAAAAGTCTCACTCTAAACCACACTTAACTTAAGCTATGCTTAAAGTACGACGGTGCAAATGGCGCTTGGATGTCTTAAATAATCTCATTAGAATGCATGATAAGTTTGACAATAACAAGTTTGACAGTGGTTTTCCCTATAATTTTCCGGTAAATTTCCAAAAATAGAAGCTTTCCGACCCGAAAATTACCGCTTTTACATCTCTGATTCAGAACCCTCTGCGCAACATTGTCAAATTTTGGACGTGGAGTTAACCAGCACAAACATTTACGAATTTAAAAAATCGTAAATACTATACGTCAATGACGTCAGTATTCCTTCTCCCTCAGTTCACATGTAACAGAAAAGACAATTATTACGTCACTGACACTAGCCCCTGGGACGGACTTTAACCTGGTTAAGTTTGACGTCATAGTTTAGGCCATAAGGCAGTCAGTTCTGAGGATTGAAACATTGTCAAACAGGAGAATTGAGCTTAATTTAACCCTACTTTATAAGATTATAAAGCCATTACTTAATTGTCCTGAACTACTCTCAGAGATTTCATTACATTACCATCCAAAACCACTCGACTGAACGAATTGTTCCATGTTCCCTTATTAGTTCACTAGGATCACCTCTCTTTCAAGAGAGTTTTGTCCTCCTTTATTGCTTTTGTTTTGTATTGCTTTGTTGTTTCTTTTTTAAAGTTTAGTTTGTAGTCACTGTATTCAGCTTAAATCATAGACATGTTCCATAAAAAAACAAAATAAAAAATAAATAAGTTAAGGAAACTTCTGTGGTTAAAACTTGCCTAATAAAACTCATTTGTGTACTAGTAATAAAAAAAGAGCAACATAAAAATTGCAAACACCTTCTTACAATTAACAAATATTTTTGCAATTTTGTATACCTATTTACGATGAAGATCTTTCCTTTCTTCTATAAAATGGAGCTGTTCTACGCCTGAAGAACAAGTCAAAAATAAGCTTGACTTATATCGCTTAAAATTAAAAGATGCTTCCAATAGGCCTATCTCAAAATCAAACATGTTTTAAAACTAAATAGTCACAATCTTCCTTGTCGAATAACGTAAATAACCCTGAACATCTTAATAAAAAAAAAACAAGATCCAAAATCCAAAATCATAACTCACCTGTTGTGTTTCAGTCCGATATGGTTCACCAAACTCCTAGAATGCCTGGTCATATAATGACACTTATCGCACTTCAACAACGGCAATTCTTCGTTGGTCAGTACATCCTCTTTCGATTTCTTTTTGCCTTTGTTCTTACCGTTGTGTTGCAATTTCTTGTGACGCTCCAAAACTTCCTCAGTTTTTGTTAGGAAAGGACACAGGTGACACTTGAATTTTGCCAACATCGGATTCTTGGGTATCTCGATGGTATGATCTAAAAATGTTTCAATACAGGGTTGTCAAAGTTTTGTTGTTTTTAATTACGAATAAGTGTAAAATTCTGTAAATTAAATAAAAAAACAATTGTTGAGTTGAATGGACTATTTTTACGATTTCAATGATAATTCAATAGTTAAAAATCTGTAGTTTTTGCGAAAATAAACTGTTTTATAGCAATAAAGTTTGATTGTTTGAGGTTAAAATCTTACCTATTACATGATCAGGCATCGGGCTTTCCTCGGTGTTTTGATAGTCGCACTGGTAGCACTCGAAGTATTCTTCGTCTGCGGCTCCGTTGTACACCAAACAGTAAAACTGGCTGGCCACGTCCTGATCGTCGTGACGCAGAGTGTGGTACATGCAGGAGGTTTTTTTCTTGAAGAAGTCGTCGCAGAATACGCATTTGTATGATAGGTTTGCGGTTTCGTGAGTAGCCTGCCAAACAAAATTAAATTAAACTACACTATACCAAAGAATGATCACATCTGGTCATCGTTTGCAAGTTGCTTTTCGACAATAATTTACGACAGAAACATCCGACCTTTGAGAGAGAACTGCGAACTTAAAAATCAAATTACAGAAATATCTAACTGAAAAGCTGGTGAGGGCCCTGGAACAGAACCCAAGAAGAACAGCAAGAAAAACGCCAAAACAGCAGCTAAACTGGAGGAAACCATGAAAATGAACGAAATCCCACCATCACTGTCAAATGATCGAAAATGGAAATGTCGGAATTAAAAACTAATTACAGTACAATAACAACTTTACTTGACTACTACGGAAAAGTAATACTTATAACTAAAATGCGTTCGAAAAATTATACTTTAAGTAACATTCACTTAATGGTAAAGGCAGACTTGACTGAATTAAAGTCTGTATTTGATAGTATCCACTCAGATACAGATCATACCTCGGTTGTTTTAGCACTTACAGGGTGGTTTATATATCATTTTGTAGCCCTTGAATCCCTCTTTTGACCACCCTATATAGTGCCCTAGCAAGTATACAAAATGATTGACTTTTTTAATCGTAAAGGCAGACTTGACTGAATTGTAGTCTGTATTTGACAGTGTTAAATTTAACAGATCATAACTTGGTTATTTTAGTACTTTCAGGGTGGTTCAATATATCATTTTGTAGCCCTTGAAACCCTCTTTTGACCACCCTATAGAGTGCCCTAGCAAGTATACAAAATAATTGACTTTTTAATGGTAAAGGCAGACTTGACTGAATAGAAGTCTGTTTTTTACAGTGTCCACTTGAACAGATCATACCTCGGTTATTTTAGCACTTACAGGGTGGTTCAATATATCATTTTGTAGCCCTTGAAACCCTCTTTTGACCACCCTATGTAGTGTCCCTAGCAAGTAAACAAAATAATTGATTTTTTTAATGGTAAAGGCAGACTTGACTGAATTGAGGTCTGTTTTTGACAGTGTCCATTTTAGCAGATCATACCTCGGTTATTTTAGCACTTACAGGGTGGTTTAATATATAATTTTGTACCCCTTGAAACCCAATTTTCACCACCCAATATAGTGCCCTAGCAAGTATACAAAATAATTAATTTTTTTAATGGTAAAGGCAGACTTGACTGAATTAAAGTCGGTTTTTGACAGTGTCCACTTTAACAGATCATAACTCGGTTATTTTAGCACTTACAGGGTGGTTCAATATATCAATTTGTAGCCCTTGAAACCCTCTTTTGACCACCCTATATAATGTCCCTAGTGAGTATACAAAATAATTGACTTTTTTAATGGTAAAGGCAGACTTGACTAAATTGAAGTCTGTATTTGATAGTGTCCACTTTAACAGATCATAACTTGGTTATTTTAGCACTTACAGGGTGGTTCAATATATCATTTTGTAGCCCTTGAAACCCTCTTTTGACCACCCTATAGAGTGCCCTAGCAAGTATACAAAATAATTGACTTTTTTAATGGTAAAGGCAGACTTGACTGAATTGACTTCTGTTTTTGACAGTGTCCATTTTAGCAGATCATACCTCGGTTATTTTAGCACTTACAGGGTGGTTTAATATATCATTTTGTACCCCTTGAAACCCAATTTTCACCACCCAATATAGTGCCCTAGCAAGTATACAAAATAATTAATTTTTTTAATGGTAAAGGCAGACTTGACTGAATTAAAGTCGGTTTTTGACAGTGTCCACTTTAACAGATCATAACTCGGTTATTTTAGCACTTACAGGGTGGTTCAATATATCAATTTGTAGCCCTTGAAACCCTCTTTTGACCACCCTATATAATGTCCCTAGTGAGTATACAAAATAATTGACTTTTTTAATGGTAAAGGCAGACTTGACTAAATTGAAGTCTGTATTTGATAGTGTCCACTTTAACAGATCATAACTTGGTTATTTTAGCACTTACAGGGTGGTTCAATATATCATTTTGTAGCCCTTGAGACCCCTCTTTTGACCATCCTATAGAGTGCCCTAGCAAGTATACAAAATAATTGACTTTTTTAATCGTAAAGGCAGACTTGACTGAATTGAAGTCTGTATTTGACAGTGTTAAATTTAACAGATCATAACTTGGTTATTTTAGTACTTTCAGGGTGGTTCAATGCATCATTTTGTAGCCCTTGAAACCCTCTTTTGACCACCCTATATAATGTCCCTAGTGAGTATACAAAATAATTGATTTTTTTAGTGGTAAAGGCAGACTTCACTAAATTAAAGTCTGTATTTGATAGTATCCACTTTAACAGATCATAACTTGGTTATTTTAGCACTTACAGGGTGGTTCAATATATCAATTTGTAGCCCTTGAAACCCTCTTTTGACCACCCTATATAATGTCCCTAGTGAGTATACAAAATAATTGACTTGTTTAATGGTAAAGGCAGACTTGACTAAATTGAAGCCTGTATTTGATAGTGTCCACTTTAACAGATCATAACTTGGTTATTTTAGCACTTACAGGGTGGTTCAATATATCATTTTGTACCCCTTGAAACCCAATTGTGACCACCCAATATAGTGCCCTAGCAAGTATACAAAATAATTAATTTTTTTAATGGTAAAGGCAGACTTGACTGAATTAAAGTCGGTTTTTGACAGTGTCCACTTTAACAGATCATAACTCGGTTATTTTAGCACTTACAGGGTGGTTCAATATATCAATTTGTAGCCCTTGAAACCCTCTTTTGACCACCCTATATAATGTCCCTAGTGAGTATACAAAATAATTGACTTTTTTAATGGTAAAGGCAGACTTGACTGAATTGAAGTCTGTATTTGACAGTGTTAAATTTAACAGATCATAACTTGGTTATTTTAGTACTTTCAGGGTGGTTCAATATATCATTTTGTAGCCCTTGAAACCCTCTTTTGACCACCCTATGTAGTGTCCCTAGCAAGTAAACAAAATAATTGATTTTTTTAATGGTAAAGGCAGACTTGACTGAATTGAGGTCTGTTTTTGACAGTGTCCATTTTAGCAGATCATACCTCGGTTATTTTAGCACTTACAGGGTAGTTCAATATATCAATTTGTAGCCCTTGAAACCCTCTTTTGACCACCCTATATAGTGTCCCTAGTGAATATACAGGGTGATTCCAAAGTTGGTCCTTTCACCTGCAAATAGGGCTTCAAAAAATAAAGTTTTTTTTCCTTTGACGCTTTTTCGAAATATGAACAATAACGAAGATACAGGGTGTCAAAGTTTTACTGAAAAAATAAAAATTTAATGATTTTGGCGAAACCACTTGAAGTAATTAAACAAAATTTCGTAGGTGTCAGTGGCTACATGGAAAGCAAATTTTCCAAGAAACAACAATTTTCTTGCGTTTACCAGTGGCGCGCATATAATTTTTTTAAAACATTTTCGAAAAAATTTTCTCCCTACTGGTTTTTTTCAACATAAAATTTATTATTGAATTCCTTGTTCGATTCTAAAAATAAAACCCTTTTTATTATTTTTTGCTACGACGCACCGTTTCCCAGTAACAAAAATAAAAACCGTATTAATGCGTGCCTAAAATTAAATGCTGTTTTAATTTAAAGTGTCAAATTATTAAAACTTAGTTTAAAGGCGGCTGAAATCTTTTGTTTTTGTTTATGTTTGTTATAAGGAATAACCCGGAATAACCTGTAGTTAGTTAAAATTAAATTTAAGTTATTTTTTATTTTGTTTTTTTTTTCAGTAAAACTTTGACACCCTGTATCTTCGTTATTGTTCATATTTCGAAAAAGCGTCAAAGGAAAAAAACCTTATTTTTTGAAGCCCTATACGCAGGTAAAAGGAAAGCACCAACTTTGGAATCACCCTGTATAAAATAATAGATTTCTTAAAAAATGCTAAATTCCATAATATTGCAAAAATTTTTAATCATGATAGTACACATTTGCGTATATCTCAGCACAATGGATGGTTTGTGATTGGTCAAAAAAAGCAGCTTTCAGCTTGCTGCTTTGTCTTGACCAATCACAAACTACTCACTGTGTTGTGATTTACACAAATACTGCACATGCGGCAAGTAAAACAGTTGTTATACCACCAAACTATATCAGAAAAAACTTACCGTATGTTGGGCCATCATTTCTTCACTAGTTGTATTAAACCGACAATGTTCACAGTACAAAGTGGGCAATTCACTCATTATTGAGTGTATCAATTGATGTTGAATAAAACTATTTTGAGCGTAAGTTTTGAATGAGCATTTGCTGCAATGCATCCACACCACTTCTTTCTTAGGCTTCACATTGCTACTGTAACAAAAAAAATACACTTTTACAATGCTAATTTTCACAAAAAAACTCAATATTACCCTTGTTTGGCCTTCTTTTTGACAACAGTAATTTCAACTGGTTCTTTCACTGGTTCAGTTTTTGGGGTTACTTTTTCAAGTGAAGTAGCACTAGTCAGTTCTTGCCACGTTTTATCCAGTTGGGCTTTGTTTGTCCGTTTCTTGCTTTTAATCACTGTGACTTGCAATGGTCTGTTTGTCAACTTTTTTTCAATCTCCTTAAGGCTGTCATCACAATCTGATTCAACTTCAGTGGCAGTTTTAGCCTTCTTTACTGGTGGTTCCGCTTTTTCTTTACGCGGTCTACCCCTTTTTCTTTTGGGTGGTGGTTCAACAGTAACTTCTTCCACTTTTGTCTGAACAGTTCTTTTTGGTTGCCTTCTGACATCACTTGCCTCACTATCAGATTCTTTAGAACTATCAGAGTGTTCTGCCTGTGTAATGGTTTTTGATCTCAACTGTCTCTTTTCTGTCACTTTAGGACTAGTTGGAACTGCATCATCCTGGACTGGACTATCATTAAATCTGCCTTCCAGAACGTCAATGAGCTCCTTGGTAGCCTCATCAAAGCTTATGTCTTCTCTCAGTCTTCCTTCCAAAACATCAATCAGTTCCTGAGTAAGATTATATTCTGTTGCAGGTGTGTCAAAGGAAAATCCCAGTTCATTCATGTTTAGAGTCACATCAGCCTGGTTTTCAGAAGGGGAAGCATCAATTGAATTATGCATTTGTTGCATCTGGTCTTTAATTTTTGTTAAAATATCTTTGCCATTCAGAATTATTCCAGCAGAAGACTGGCTTGTTGATGGAATTTCCGAAGTTGTAGACCTTTTCTTTTTATACATTTTGGGAGTTCCCATTGTGTTTACTTGCAACTCTAAAACTGGATCCTCCTCCTCAGTTTTTTGAGACTTCAAAGTGACCTTAATAATGGAAGCCAGTTCCTCATTTGTTAAATTTTCATGTTCAGCTTTTATTTTTCTGATTCGTTCTTCATTCTCCAGACAAAGAGTAATAAAATCTTTCATTGCTTCAAGCTTAGAGTGACAAGAGTTGCAAAGCCTTGAAGGTTGTAGGATTTGTTTGTTCTATAAAACACATTCAACCTTTAACATCTTAGTTAAAAGATAAATAAATAAATTACTTACCAGCTCAACCTCACACTGCAAGAAAACATACTCAAAGTCAGTCCAATTTCTTTCAATTACTTCATCATCACTTGGTGTGGTTAAACAAGTTCGGCATAACAAATTGACATCTTTGGACAAAGTTAATAGAAACTCATCCAAATTTGTAGTGGAGTTAGTTTCTAATTTAATTTCATTTGAAATTATTTGCTCTTTAAATCTGGCAAAAGTGTTCAGTTCTTTTGTACACGTTTGACAAACTAATGCACCTTCATCCAAGCCAAAGTCCTAAAATAAATTGAATTCACTATACAGGGTTTTTGAAATATTCAAATAATTTGCAAGAAGAAAGTTACTATTTGAGGGTATGTTTAACACAAAATGTTGTTTTATACTAATAAAATTGGCTCAATCTTAGATATCAAACTGTGGTTTAAAATCTGCTTGAATTCCAACTTTCAAGTGTAGGAAAAACTGGTATAAATAGGCCTCAATAGCATACTACTTTCTACATGTTGTATAAGCCCCTAAATGGGGTCATACAGAGTCAGTTAAATAGCATGAAGTTTAGACTTAACTGAAGGTTAAATTTTGATGACCTAGTCTTCCCCATGTGTAAGAGAATACTTAAAAAACTGAGTTATGATTACCACTAACTTGTTCAATGTAACTACACCATATTACAAGTTAAGATATAGTTAAGAATAATACATAACAAAGCATATACTTTACCTTAACAAAATTCTGATTGACCAGTTTCAGGTCTTCCAAAACGTTGGTTTTATTCAGCTCCGAATAGGGCTCTCCCTCTTCTAAAATATGTAAACACAAAATACACAACTTCTCCTGTAGGTTCATGTTTAGGTTGTTGTTTTTTTTTTTTAACTAATAAAAGACAATAAATAACCTTAATTTACGAAACTATAGATATTAGTGGTTTGTTGTTTATTAAAATTGTACGGCAAACATGCCTGCGATTACACTTTATCCACACAAACAGCCCCAAAATCCAACCACCAACAAAACGCCACCATAATAATGATGCTCTCTGTCATTTGTCGTCAACTGTCATACAAAATGACAGGTGATATTGTTTCTCTGCGTAAAATCTAGCATTAAATTATAGACCTCACAAAACGCGAAGACAATAACATAAGAAGAGACATTTTTACAAGGAAGGAAGACATAACCTACAATTTTGACAGTGACAATCTGCAATTTAATTATTTAGATTTATAAAACCTAAAATTTGAGTAAAATCTTTGATATATCTTTTCTTGTATTGAAAAAACTAAAAATGTTTTCTCAATAATTAGCAAGATAACACCAAAATGCAAGTAATTATAAAATGCCTCAAAGGAGGCAGTACATCAGCTGAAGTGACTCAACACACTCCCATTGCTGATCTAAAGAAAAAAGTGGAAAAGGACCTTAAAATTCCAATATCTCAGCAGACTTTAATCGTTATGGGATCGCCCCTACAGGAAGACAAAACAATAGGTGACTATCCGAAAATTAAGGAAGGCACCAAACTGTATGTGGTAGTGAAAAAAGCTGAAAGCCTTCCAGTGGCTTTAGGTAAACTTTTCAAAAAATATTACTCTGAGGAACAAAGTTTGATGCTTGTGGACGAATTTATGAAAGACTTTCAAGCTAAAGTTGCTAATTTAAGTTTGGATGATTTGGAGGGAATGGCTTTAAATTATTTACATGGTTAGTGTTGTGATGGACAAGTGAGTAAAAGACTATTAAAAATAATTACTTTACTTGTACATCAATAAAGGTTTAACATTTAAGGACTTTTATATATTTTGATGCTTTCACATAAAATCGTTAACAGTGATACATTATTAAGAAGTGTTTACAACCTTTTAAAATATTTCAAAACCAGGTAAAAAAACTGCGTTCAATGGGAAAAATTAGATTAATTTCCTCACTTAAAATTTTAACATTAACATTAAAATTAATAATCAAAATCAGTCAACCACATAAACAGCCATTATCAGATGCTACAGTTAACAACTGAAATAATTTCTTCAAAATGAACATAAAATATTCATTCTACCTTCTACACTAAAAATAAACTGAAACTTAAAACAAAGATGCATTAACTTATATTGAATCATCCATTAGTTCCAAAAATTGAGCACAATGTTCTCTGACACATTCACCTTTCAAATTAAATACAAATTTGTAATAAGACCCATCAGCACACACCACTGAAAACACAAAAATATCAATTGATTTTATCAAATTACCAAAAACTGTCATACCAATTACTGAACTGCTGTCCTGACCAAAAGCACAAATACAGGGTGGTCCATTAGGAACAGTAAATTTGCAAAATGACCAGGTTGATGAAAAATACTTGGGCAAGAACATGGTGTTTGCCAAACTGGACTGTTTGTTCAATTTTGGGTCTTCCAAGGCAAATATGTGTACAGTGCCATGATCAGATGAGACACATAGAAGTGTGGAGGAATTGTTAAAATTTATACAGTAAATATTAGCCTGCAAGAAATTTAACAGCAAATACCTAATTTTGTTTTTTATTATGGTTTTATACACACTTGGTTAGCTCCTCTACGCAGCTCATGCATTTTTTCACCAGTGCCTGTGTCAAAAACCCTAATTAATGTACCTTTTTCACTGGCTGTGGCCAATCTAGTGCCTTGCAAATTCAGTGCTATACAATTTATATGAGCCTCATGAGCAGGTATATCAAGAGGGGACTTTTCTGTGTTTGCCAGATCAATCAGCTACAAATCACATTATCCTATCTTATCTTAGATTTATTATGTAAGTTATGCAATCAGATTAAACTCAACTTTAAGTAACAGGTACTTACTTGAACATAGCCAGTTTTACGACCAGGAAAAGCCAGTATTGAGTTGTTGCTGTTAGGACATAAAACACACAAGCCTTTAGGATTTGAACAAGTCTCAAATACATGTATTTGTGATGGAGTTTGCGTAAATGTGTATACTTTTATAACCCCATCCAGGACTACTACTATTCTGTCCCTCCTTAATCTTACACAAAGTACTGGATCATTAAATTCTAAATAAATCGGAGTAGTTTTACGTAAATCATCCCATATCATGACCTAAAAACCCACAAAAGAAACACTATGAGTAATAAATAATATAAGATTTTACAGTTACAATACTCTGTTTGGTGGGTATAAAGGTCGGTCACCACCACCAACAAGTGCGAGATAGTTGCATCTAAACAGCATTTCAATGTATCCCAGACCGCCATCGTCAAAGTCCTGCCGCACTTTTTCTTTTAGTGGGTCACAATTGAAAATTCGGAATCCTGAATTGGTGGCGCAGGCAAAACACCCTTAAAAATTGTCATGTTTACGCAAATTTACTATAAATATAGATGTGAAAGGCAACTTTCTTGGCACCCAATTGGATCAAACAATGTTTATGTTGACATTAGAAAAAATGCGCAGTTTTACCTATGGGTTGGAGATTTAATGGGTTTACCTTGGTCTTGGTTGAATCCAGCAAATAACAAGCCGTTTCCGTACTGATTGTTGCTTTCTAAATTCATTTTATTTACTTGGTTAGTTGAGCTGCAATATTTATAAAAACTCTCATGTTTTTGTTTAAAAACTCTTTGCCACTACTACTCAAATCAATTTTTGAGCATAACCAATTTCTTCTTTTAGACGTCAAACGTTTACAGTCAAATATTTTCTTCTCTCTATATTTTAGTAATTCTTGATTTTTGCATTCTCAATCTTGGAATGATACGCGTATTTTTAAAGTCAACAGTTTAGCCTTTAGGTATTGTTGCCAACACAAGCACCACAATTTTATAAAAAGTGTTTTTAAAGTGCTGATGAATTAATGGTGGATCCAACTGTCACTGTCTTTTAAGTCAACATAAATCTGTGATGAAAACAACATAGCCTCAACGTTCCACCAAGCCTCAGAGCTGATGGATTTGTTGATTTCATGTTGGAAGTCAATTTTGACCAATGACAATGTAAGCTTTTTTGAGGTTATGTATTAGCCTTTCCGGCATTTGTTATTGTTTGTTGTGTTTTTTTTTTTCCTCTGTTTAATGGCGTCACCAACTAGGGTATTTTGCCAGCTCGATACGAAAGAGGCTCAGATAGTCGGGCTTGTGCCCCTGAGCCCCAAATGGCTACTAAAAGTTCTAAAAAATCGCTTAAAGGCACGATCCGAGCAAAAGATGTAGTCCTTCCTCGTGGAAACTATAACCGTCACTGTCACATCCACGTGGTCTTGACCTAGGTTTTCACCCTTTCCGCCTCCTGGAAGTGTACCGCACAAGACAATTCCCCGTAGACTTTTAGGAATCGACTTTTCCACTTAGAGCTCCCACCATCTCCACTCGACCGGCTGCGGAATTCGGTCTTCAACTTCAAATTTCTCTGAACACCGTTTCAAGAAACGTGGTTTCTTAGCGACAAAAAATGGCGCCCACGAAACAGACGTGCGATACGTTTCAAGTTGAAAATCGAACTGTGTTTGTTGTGTTTGTTGATTAAGGAAAATAGAAAAGGCGTAAAATACTCAGCAAAGGTTCTTTAAATGTCAGTTCTGTCAGTAGTGTCATCGATCACAAAATCCCGTTTTTTAAGTCAACAATCAACAAGAAAAATGTTGCCAACCAGCTTAACAGTTCCAACACAATCTCAACACTACTTCAACAAAACCATTCTCTGACGTCATTCATCACAACTTAATGTTGACTTTAAAAATACGCGTAATCTGTCAAAGTTAAAAATTTAGTTTAAAAAATAGTGAAAACACTGAAAACAAAACGTGGCCCTAATGAATACAGTTTTGAAGATAGATTTTAAATTCTCTGGGACATCAAATTAAATCTGTCAAAGTTCAAATTGATGAGATTGAGTTTAAAAATGATTAAAACAGTCACGTGACCCTGATAAAAACAATTTTTAAATTTCAAACGTGAAGATGATGCGGAAGGTCAAAGTTCGAATGTAAATAGGATAAAAAAAAATTCAAATTAGTCAAAACAGTTACGTAACCTTAATAAAAACAGTTTTAACTTGAAAATTGTCTGGAACGTCAAATTGAAGCTGTCAAAATCATAATTAAAAAACATTGAGTTTAAAAAATTGTTAAAACAGTCACGTGACCCTAAAAAATATTAACCGCCATTTGCACCGTCGTACATTAAGCTGAGCTTAAGTTAAGTGAGGTTCAGAATTGTGATTTTTTTACCTGTATTTTCACAGTCTGAACTACCCTTAACTTAAGCTTGACTTAAAGTATGTCGGTGCAAATAAGGGTTGTGACTGTCAAAGTTCAAATGTTAACACCAGCAGAAAACAATTCATGTTAAAAAATAAGTTAAAATAGTAGTCACTGACATCTCTTTATTTGACAAATGACATATGAATGCACCAAAGAATATGCACTCAACCACTCCAGCACTCCACCCAACACGGTGCAATTTTTCACAAGCCCATCCCTATTCTAGTTCTCTATCTCGCTGCTCGTACTTTTTGTCACTGACATTTGATCTTTGACATTGACGCGTTGCTTTGCGTCTTGCGTGTCAGCCATTTTGTTCTTGATTAGTTTTTCAAGTGCTTTATAAAGAGGTGGTTCAGCTAAATTACTTAAAATACTGTTCAAAAAATAGTTAAAAGATAAAATATCAACAATGTCGGCCCACGACCAAATGAGGGCAATGCTAGACCAACTCATGGGGACCGGTCGAAACGGTAAGTTTCCCAGTTCTGCTTGCAATATTGATTTCTGCATATCCACATTGTTCTAGGTGAGAACAATAAGTTTCACGTGAAATACAACGATCCTAGAGTCTGCAAATCGTTCTTGCTGAGTTGTTGTCCCCATGAGATTCTTTCGTCTACGGTAAGATACTATTCAGTACCTAAATTTCCATAAATTCTCTTGAGGTCAAGTTCATCTGCTCTAGGTAGTAACTGTCTAGAGCCACTTATCGCTGAGTCAATTCATTACATATAATAGCATTGTTACCTAAAGCAAATGAACAAACCTGTCATCTTTTATTGTAACTTGAGACTGATTGTTTCAATATTTTGCCAAGACTAATTCAAAACTATTTCTGAAATCTTGTCTTTCAACAACAAACACTAATATTATTTGGAAGACTAATATGATGCACTGTATTTTCAGAAACTTCAAATATCTAATAAAAGATGAGGAAATAGGTGTTAGTTTTGTATGTAAGTACTCTGACGTACGTATAAATAAATCAATTTCTTTAGGCTATTGTGGATAGTATTAGAGTTTTCATGTTTTGGTTACAACATTTCAGCTGTTTGAACAAAATAGTTGAAACATTTTCCAACATGAAAACCTTCAACCAAAATACAGATAACTGTTAGGCATGCATTTAAAATTATTTGTTGTTAGTTAATTCTCTGATAATGCATGTTGGCAGTTATCAGTATTTGGTGTTAACAAAGCAGCTAAGCCACAGGTTTTGGTAAGTCGGGTATACTAGTAGTAACAATTTGAACTCCAATTGAGTCCTTATTTTTTGGTAAGTAGTAAAGTCCACCGCATTGCCTGCAATTGTACGTACTACATACAAAATGACCAAATTACACATGCGGTGTTTCCTCAATAATACTGTGAGTATAATTAAGTTCTCTCACACTTAGGGTTGATAATGACCAATAATTCGTGAGTATTAAAATGAAATTCTATTGGTCCAGCACAATTTCAATTGAAACTTTTGCCAAAATTGTCCATTTTCAAGATTGTCAGGTTCGACGGAGTTGCAAACCCTTTGTAAGTTTACTGTTAATATTTTGTTATATTTTTGTTTATTAAGTACACAGGAAGAGGAGTTCAAATTTGGCAACACAATAAAAATTCAAGTTTTGTTAGATTTTTTAATTTAATGAGCATTGCTTTTATTGTGATGTCAATATAATCACAGACAATTAATAGGTTTGACTTTTATGCAAATTTTGCAGTTTGTTGTATGTTGTATTGGGGTTTTGTTGTGTTCTGTTAAGTAGAGGGTTACATGTAACTTTCACTGGTAATGTTTTATATATTCCAAACTCTTTAATAATATTATTAGTAAAGTTGTTGAAACTAGAAAATGTTTATATCAGACTAGTTTGAATTCTGGTAAATTTGGTTTATTTGGCTACATTTATCTGTTCCCTTAGTACTAAATTGCTTAAGGTGGACGAATTTTTATACCAGAAAATTTTCAATCAGTGATGACCAGGACAAACTGTTTTCTGCAGTTGTTTGATTGTTAGTAATGTGCATTACCTGTATTTGGGTCTATGAGAGTAAAAGTACAAATTTAGGGTCACAATTAGTATAATTTAGTACAGAAGATGCCAAGTGCTTTACACTAATGTGGGTGCCCTATTTTTTACTTGTTAACCTGTTAGACACCCTGCAGAACCATAATCATGTCAAGGTGTAACACTAATCTAACTTCAGTATTGCCAAAGTTAATAACTTGAATATAAATTAAGTGATTACAATTTTTATTTTACCTTTATAAAATTGTCTGGCTGATTGTAGTGTTAGTAGGTACAACTGTATTTAATTTAAAAAGTTCCCATTCATAGGGGATTAATAAAATGTTAATTAACAAACACAAAATTTAGGTTAGGTTAGGTTCATAATATCAAGGTCAGAAGTTGTGTCCTTCTCTCTGAAATGGTTGGAATTTATAGTATAAACTAAACAAATACACCCTGATTATTATAACTTTAGTTTGCACGTCATAACACAGGTGATTCTATTGCCAACCGAACTTACTGGACACTAACATTACATAGATACGGAAATGTTGGCAATAGTGCGCAATGTTATCGTCTGTTTTTCGATTTTCTTGCTACCCAGCTATTCCGATCACCGATTATCTCACCCGATCGTTATACATATCAAAGTGTCAAAGTTTGACGTAAATATCAGCATTTTTGAAATTTGTTGGGACTTGTGATCCTACTTTACGTTCCTGTGGTCATTAAACGGTTTACTTGTGGACAAACAACGGGCCACGTAGCTGTCTGTTATGCCAAAACCATCGAATACTTGCTCCAAACAACTTTATTCTATTAGATTTATGGGCGAAGCTTACGTCTATAGTTTGATCTAAAAATGTGTCCCTAACTCAAAATCTACGCAAATAAACATATCTCCATTTTTACTCAAAGTTTCTACACAAATGCAGAGTAAAACACATCAGATCTCAAAACCCTCCACTCAGGGTCTCCTAAACACGCTTAAACTAAGCTTCCCTCACTCCCAATACCCCAAAAGTTTTATTAAAACAGTAAAAACCACTCAGACTTTTCTGTAAGTGCAATTCAAAATGTAAACAAACACGGCTCTGACATTAGATGTCACATTTGAAAGTAAAATCATATTCTTCAATTTCGGTTCGTTTTTTATAACATTGACAACGCCGCCCATTTTCACCTTGATGACGTGCAACTAAAGTTATAACAATCAGGGTATAGACATTTTAATTTTCATGCAGTTTTGCTAAATCAGTACTCAAAAATTATTAATAAAACCCCAAACAACATTTCATCTTGTGCAAAATCGTGAATTTGGCTACTGTTACAATATGCATTTTTTATTATTATATGATTGTTTTTGTTCCGCAGCGCATGGACTTAGGTGACTGTCCGAAAATCCATGATTTGGCATTGAGAGCCGATTACGAGAATGCCCAGAAGAATAAGGATCACTTCTACGATTTGGACGTGAGTATCTAAAAATTAACGTTTTTTGAATTTGGCTTATTGCTGGATGTCAATTTAATTTATTAGTAATTTATTGTTTCTCACGTCTGAAACCATTTAAAAATCAATTTTGAGAACTAATAATGAAGAAAAAAGTTCTTTGTTGACGTCACTATTAATCTAGAATATACAAGATAATTTTCTAAACCCAGGCTATGGAACATCTGCAAGCGTTCATCACGGACTGCGATCGACGCACCGAGGCGGCCAAACAACGTTTAGCGGAAACGCAGGAGGAACTATCCGCGGAAGTGGCGGCTAAAGCCAACATTGTCCACGAGTTGCAGGAACAAATCGGTCAAAAATTGGCTAAAGCCGAAACGTTGGGCGCCGAAGGCTTCGTCGACGAGAGCATGAAGTTGATGGAGGAAATCGAAGAGTTACGTAAAAAGAAACTGGAAGCCGAACAGGAATACAGAAATTCCATGCCCGCCAGCAGTTATCAGCAGCAAAAGTTGAGGGTGTGCGAAGTGTGTTCTGCGTATTTGGGTATACACGATAATGATCGTCGGTTGGCCGATCATTTCGGCGGAAAGTTACATTTGGGATTTATTAAGATCAGAGAGAAGTTGGCTGAATTAGAGGTGAGTTGGTTTTTGAGGAACATTGACTACAACTGTAATTAACTAACAAAATGATTTATTAAACATTTGTTTAGCCCAAACACTCTTTCTAAAATTATTTGCAACATTTCTCAGGTTTTTAATAAAAATCATGGTTTGTTCCATCCAACATCATTAATAAATACATCAGTGCTGAAAATAGTGTGGTATTTGACAGAAAACTGCCGAAAAACGTAAGGATGAGCGTAGAAAAGCATCAAAAGACAACAAGGACCGTGACGAGGACCTTTACAACAGCAGACGGTATAAGGAGCATTATGTAGGTGGGCGTGAATTGGACAGGCGCTCTCGTAGACATCGATCAAAATCTAAAGAAAGGCGCGATCGCGAAAAGGAACGCAGAGACCGGGACAAGGACAGAAGTGACAGGTAAATTTAACAATAAAGTTATCAGCAACTTTGTATTATTCACTTTTCTCATGGTCCATTATTTTATTCATTAATATGTGATAAATGTTTCTTTGCTTCCCAAGGCTTCTAAATGCCGGGTCCACATTAAACCGATAAGGAGAAACAAAACAAAAAAGTTGTTTTTCAATAATTCTGCAATAAATTTGGAACATTTCAGCACCTTTTTTGTGGCGCCTCTGTTTTGTCGCCTTATTCTCCAACAATTCCCCTGGCTTGTCGGTAAACATCAAAAGGTTTCTGTTTTGTTTCCTTTATTGTGAACTGTGTCGATTCAGTGGGGACTGAGAAACAAAACTTCCAATATCCTTGGCGTGTGGTTCTGTTATAGAAATAGAATTTCTGAAATTTGTATTTTTCTTCTGTATCGCTGGTCCAACTAATTGTAACAAACTTTCAAAATCTTCGCTAGACATTTGTAAAACTAGAACGTATCTCGCCTGATAAACCAATGTCGTCTTCACCAGTAGCGGATCTAACACAAAAGTGGCTCCAGAGCAAGAAATCATTGTGGGCCCCTTACCATTCCAAAACTAATGATAAAAAATATCTACTTAATATGAAAAACAATTAATGATTTTTTAAAACAGAAAAAATGATTACAAATGGCATAACTGGAATTTTACATTGAAAATATTACAAAATATTATAAATTACATTTTTATATTGTTCTTTTTCGGACTTTTGCATTTGCGAATTGATTTATTAGCTCTTTGATGTCTAAAGTAGATGCGATATTATATTCTATTGATAAAACTGACAAGTGGCAAAGTAGTTCCTGACTTATTGTGGATCTCATACAATTTTTAGTTTTAATTTGCTGAAAGATCTTTCTAAAGAAGCTACCGTAACAGGTAGAGTGAAAAACAAGAGGAACACAGTATAAACATCGGAAATGTCTGCTTCCATATTTGAATAATTTTTAATTATATGTTCAAATAACCCGCGAACTGACATATTTTTTTTTTAAATTCATGTTTCATTTTAATTAAATCAAGTATAAAATGAAACTGATTTGTGAAGCTACAGGTGAATATTTCCGGATATTTTCTGTGTAATTTTCCACATTCTTCCGAGACTTCGTCTTCACTTGATGAAATGAAAAATTTTGGTTCTAATGAAGTAAATGTTTCTTTTACGATTCGCATTGCGGAAAACCTGTTGATCAGTTGGTTAGAAATTACATCAATAACCGAATTGTAAACATTTATTTTAAAATATTCTTCTCTGTTCTGAAACCGATGATTAGAAGCGAGTTCGTCAAAATGTTTTTTAATTTTTACTTGTCTTTTCGTATGAAATATCGGAGCAATGCCCCATTTAACAGCCATATCCATGGCTTCAGACTTTAAAGTTGTGTATACTTCACGACTTCTTCAAGTAGATATAAGTTGATGAGTTTCGCCTAAAACTGGTCTAAATCAATATCATATTTTTGTAAAATTTTTGAAGCCACGTTAATTTGATTAAACATTTTATATAAAAATATAGTAAGAAATATAAATTCACTCTTAACAGATTTTAGTTGAATCTTAGTAAGAGCTTTTAAAATATCTGAAAATCTCAGTTTTACTGCCAAGATCGATTGTGTTCGTCCGGACCAACGTGTAGGATTCAGTTTCTTTAAGTTTATTTCCGATTCACCGGTAAACGTTGATAATAAATCCCATCGTTTAATGCTAAGTCCAATTAAACTATAAATATTTTGTAGTACAGCAAAATATGCGGAAACTTCAGTACAACCGCATCATATATTACTAAATTAAGGTTATGTGCAGCACAATGCAAATATTCCGCATTTGACAGTATTTTTTTAAATTTTTGCTTGAACGCTATTGTAAGCCCCACTCATTACGTTGGCACCTTGTCCGTAACAGTGACTTATGTCGATATTTAGATTTTTTAATATAGACAGGATTAAGTTAGACATACCGTGTGCAGTTTGGTTCTTTAACTCATGAAAACCTAGAAAAAATTCCGTTACTTCAAAACCAGTTGACGTGTTATGCATGTCTCTGATTATGTTAGTTGTTCTTATAATAACGCTTAATTGATCTTTTTTTGTTATGTCTTGTGTTGTAACTAACATAAAAAAATGATCGAGAATTTATATCTGAAACTATCTTTTTTATGACGTATTGAGAAAAACATTGTATCAGTTCATTCTGAGTGGTTTTACTTAAATAGCGCACAGAACCTGAAGGCATAGTTAAAACCTGCTTATGTTGTTTATAGACTATTTAATCATTCAATTATGATTCTGCTTTTTTGTTTAAAGGTATGATATACAATGCGAAAAATAAACTGCTTAAAATTTCATATTCTGATACCAAAGTTTAAAGAATACTATATTGTATAAGTTTATGCCCCGCATTGCCCGGTGATATGTCCGCCACTGGTCTTCACGGATATTTCTAATCAAATTTGGACTCCGTGACTCGTTCGTCTGCGCAAAGTGGGTCTCACCCAAAAAAGTCTTCTTTTCTTCTTCAAATTTAACAAAATATAATAATAACCAGCCAAACAGCAACGAAACATGCTACAGTGTGGACTGCAAAGACAAAACTGAAACATGGAATGTTTGTTGCTGTTTTGTTTTTAATAAATGGTCTGCGATGTGGACTTTGTTTCAAAAATGTTTTGTTGCATAAAAGTTTTGTCCGTTTAATGTGGACCCCGCATAAGTGAGCCTAAACCTTTAATCAAATAAAAAAATTGCCTTTTAGAAGACGGTCAAGGTCTCGAAGTCGCGACAGGAGCCGTAGGTCTCACTCACATCACTCCAGTTCCAGTGACAAAAAGCGAGACCGCGATAGGGATTAACTTAATACTGATTTATCTTTAAGTTAAGCTGTAACATTGAATCTAGTAGTAATTTTATGTTACATCTCCACTTTAAACCACTGGTAATGGGAAACTGCTGCTTTAAAAATTCAAGTACAAATCTGTGTATAAACAGGTAGTTACTATTATAGCAGTTCTGTAGGTAGAACACCACATTGTTGTGTAGATATTTAAATAAGACCTTTATTAATGGACTAATTTTTTTTGTGTATTTTTTGCTTTCTGTTTCAATAAAGCTCATAAAAACAAGGGTAACTGTATATTATTATAAACCTTAGTTTACCATTCCACTTGATTTAACTGCTTCTCTGCGTTGAGAGCACTTTGGTGTCTTTTCCTAGCTATCCTTTCAATGTTAGCCTTTTCAAGTCTCCTGCGCGCTCTTTCTTGTGACTCAAGTGAAGGTTCAGGTTGTTCAATCAAACTGTTTCTGATTAAAGCCCGAATTTTTTCTAAAGCATCTGCCAAGTTTAACTGCTGTGATCTGGTCAGATCTGAACGGAAAATTAGGTGCCCCTCTTTTGTCAACTTTGAACCAATCTGTAAAATTTCAATTGGTACCACCATAAACAAAAAAAACAACCCTACTTTTTCAACAAGCTTTGCTTTGACTTTATCACTCAACCAAGTGGCGGACTGCAAGTGAAACCGGACGTCAACTTTAGTATTGACTTTGTTCACATTCTGACCACCCGGACCTGAACTTCGACTGTAAGTGATATCCAGTTGTTCAATTGGGATGTAACCATCAAACTCTGCAGTTTGTCCGGTGCTAGGCTAAATGTTGTGTTGTTAAAAAATAAATAAACATACAATTAGTATTACCTTAGAGGGTGTAGTAATTTTAAGGCTACTTCCAGGGTAAAGGTTTTGTAAAGAAAGGGCACTTTTATATCCGGCATTTCGAAACGTGTGCAACGAGATAGGAACAGATTTAATAGCACTGAAAAATAAACCAAAGTTTTTTAACGAATTCATTGCTATTAAATACGTTTCAAAATTAAATTTGTTTTCCTAATATTTTGCAGTAAATTAATGAGTTGAGATTGAGATTATAGGTTATGTAATGTCAACAGAGTAGATGTCAATTAAATGACAGAATTTTCTACTGATAGGGAAGCGAAAATGTAAAATGTGTTTTTTTACCACAGAAAAATAAAAGATTAAGACATATTATCATTTATTACTTTTTTCATTACCTCACTTTCTGTAAAATGTGTTCTTTGTTTGGTTTACCCGGTAAAGAACAATAAAAAAATGAACAAAAATTGCTTCAGTTTATATATGAGAAGAAGTTTTGTAAATACCAACATAACCTCAATGAAAATGAACAAAACAAAAAACGTCAAAAAAAATATGAAAAAAAATGGATGAGCTACACCTGTCTGAGACTTTTCAACGATATTTTTCCGATATTTTCTTGTGTTGCGACGAAGATAAATCGGGAAAAGCCAACCTACAACGCGCTACCGAAGTATTCAAATCGGGAAACATTCCAGAAGACGTTATTGCTCAGGTAAATTACTTGCACATTTTCAAACTTTACATTTAACAATCTCTCATAGTGTTTTCTCTAATTGAGTGAAAACTTACTATGATTCACTTGCTTAAAACCGATTTTCCTTTATTCCAAATTAGATTGCAGAACTATGCTGGACACCAGGCACAAACTACCTAAACAAAAAACAGTTTTTCTCAGCTCTTAAACTAGTGGCAGCCTACCAGGCAAATTTACCACTTACAGTCGATTTAATAACAAGCAAGCTGGACTTACCACTGCCTAGGTTTACCTGGGGGTCACTTGAGTCCCAGTCTCCCATTCCTGATCTTATTGAGCTAAGGAATGAACCAGAATACCACACTGACTCAGGCAGTACTGATTCTGAAGCAGACAGTGACACTGTAACTTTTTTCCTTTGAACCAGTTGCAGTTAATCATAAATCAGATACTTTTTTATAGGTGAGATGTTCTCCAGATGCGTCCAGTCCAGCATCTGACAGTCCAACTCCCACCAACAGCATACAGGATCGGAATTGGGCTTGGCAAGGTCTGGTGTCAGAAGAACAAAGGCAGCTATTGGAAGAGTCCTCTGATAGGCATAGCAGTGATGAGGATACTGAAGTGTCGTCAGAGGTTTGGCTGATTACACCTGAACAAAAAGATTATTATACCAAGCAGTTTCAAATCCTGCAAGAGAATACAAATTCTTTGCTAGCTGGTACTGATGCCAGACATTTTTTTGAAAGGTTGGTTGCTGAATCTGTTCTCTTTTGTGTTAACTGGGTGTTTGGGTTAACTACAGGTCTCAACTGCCCATTGATGAGCTGAGGAAGATTTGGCAATTGGCTGATGTTACTAAAGATGGGGCTCTTTCATTGCAGGAGTTTTTTACTGCAATGCATCTGGTATGTTAATAAATTAATAAATTTTTTAATTCAGTGCAAGGATTGAAGTCAAAGAGTGTTTTTAATGAAGCAATGTGGTTTATAATTTGATGAGATGATTTAAAACAATACCTAGATACATTTGAAGAGCAATTTTTTTGTCTCTGAAAAAATGCTGGTGATATATCTTCCTCTTGAATTTCTAGATTTCTTTCTTCTTCTAGAGAAAATTCAAGTCTGCATGACCTTCTCCCTTTTTTCCAGTAGACAGTGAAAAATATAGATTTATAGTTAATATTCTTAATAAACATAATTTTTAAGAATATTAGGGAACACTCCCATTGAGAAAAGCTTAATTTTCATATTCTTTATAAATCCAAATTGTTGGATTTTTACTTAAATAACCATGTTTTGAACCACTTAATACAAATTAATTTATTTACTGTATCTAATTTTTGGCAACAAATTAAGAAACCTTGCAAATCATGTCAAATTATGCATTGGAAAGTTGGGTTATTAGTGGTAAATATTTTCTCACAAGAGGAAAAGAGGTTGCTATACAGATTGTCCCAAATTAGCTTAATTTTAACAAGGTATTCTGCATCGAAAAGCAGTGCTAGTTTGCATAAACATAATATTTTATTTTGTGGAATAATCCTTTGTAAGAAAGATATAGAGTGTTAAAGTTTGAATGTAAAAAAGTAATTTTGCTTATTGTTCTAAAAATACATTAACTGTCTTTGATTGAAAAATATTTTCCTGTAAAAATAACCTTCTTTAAATTGTATACTGGATGTTTTTAAAGAAAAAAATGGGGCAACACTGGTTTTTCCTAAAATACAAATCAAATGTGGATTTTCTTTTCAATTTAGTTCAAAAAAAGGTCTCTTTTGTTTTTTTTTTGTAAAGGCATAGACTAAATGATAAATACAGACAACCAGGACAATGTAATTAAAGTGGCACCCAAAAAAGAAGCCGTTTACACTTCAAGGGCTTTCTAATGTATTTCGGCCGCTTCAGTTGTAGGTAAACTTGAAGAGATGGCGCTAATACAGCTGGTCATTGCAGACATAGTTGCCAACTTTTGCAGTATTTCCTATAATCCGCTTTCTTTTGCTATCCCATCTGAACTGCGTAAGAAAGCTTGATTTTTTCAAATAAATTTGAGTCAAATTACTCGTATTTTGAAAACTAAACAAGATAAGAGTTTCTGGTTTGAGGTATCGATAATAATCTATTTATTTTAAAAGTCACGGGACTCTTTTTTAACGTCGAAACAGAATCCTGAAGCTCACGTGACCGTTTTTTTAGTTTTTAAACCAACACACTAAATCACGTATCTATTTGTAAAATTAAAATGTAATTTTCAACGTCACGTGACAGTTTTTATGGTTAAACTATTTTTTTTTAAAATCGCGTGACGTTAAAAAAAGACGTCAAAACAGATCCTGAAGGTTACTTTACTCTTTTAAGATTAAAAATGGAATTTATAATGTCACATGACAGTTTTAAATGTCATTTGAAGAATCACGTAATCGTTTTTCAGTTTAAACTGATATTTTTAAAGACATGCGACCCTTACAGTGCAAATGGCCACGTGACAATTTTCAATTATTTTAACGTCAAAACGAAATCCTAAAGGTCACGTCACTGTCTTAGATGTCAGAATATTATTTGAAGAGTCACGTGACTCCTTATAATATGCAAATGGTCACGTGACGATTTTCAATAATACATATATTTTTAAATTACGTGACTCCTTTTAATGTGCAAATGGTCACGTGACGATTTTCAATACTCAAATTTAATCTCTAGTCCACGTGACTCTTTTTTAACTTCAAAACGGATCCTAAAGGTCACGTAACTGTTTTAAGATTAAAAATGTATTTTATAATGTCACATGACAGTTTTGAATGTCAAAATGTTATTTAAAGGATCACATGCTCGTTTTTCAGTTTAAACTGATATTTTTAATGACACACGTTACTCTATAATGCATTTTCAATTCAAAACGTGTTCACGTCAAACCGGAATCCTAAAGGTACTAGGGACTACTAAAAGACTGTTTTATATGTTAAAAATATTATTTGTAGAGTCACGTGACTCTTTTTACAGTTCATAAAGTCGCATGACGATTTTCAATAATCAAACTTATTTTTAAAGGTCACGTGTCTCTTTTTGTTATGCCAAAATGGAAGTGACTGTAAATGACAAAATATTATTTGACGTGACTATTTTCAATAATTAAATTTAATTTTAAAGATTATGTGACAGTTTTGTAGTTTTGAACTCTAAATCACGTGACTCATTTTAAGGTACAAATGGACTATTTTAAGATTAAATATGGAATTCAAAATTCATAATGTATTAAGTATAAAATAACCCTTGATGAATATTAAAAATAAGCTTATAAAAAATAACTAAACTAAAAATACAACAAAGTGAAACACAATAATTAAACAGAACACACAAAATCTGTTATTTTTTGCCTAGAAACTAAACAAAAAATGGGAGTTGACTGTTTTCCAACAGTCAAAAGATCCGAATGCGTTTAGTGGTGCCATCTCACGCTGCTTACTTAAATTAATTTTCAGTTCCATTGCCACTGTTTGTCTATACTTATCATTTAGTCTATGGTAAAGGTAACATTTTTGAGTAAAAGCATACAAATTTATCTAAGGGGTAATCAAAATCAGATAATAAACAGTGTTGTTAATTTGTTTTTTTTTTGTAAATTGTATGAAAATTAAAATTTGTGAATATGGGCATAAATGTAGTAAGTGAAAGCAAAACTCAGAGTCGATCTCACTCAGAACTCAGAGTCGATGACACCCTTTCAGATACCCATGGGTGTATTCAGACACCCATGGGTGTCTGAATACACCCGAAACATGTTAGGCAGATAACTTTTATTAATATATATTTGTGGAGATCGACTCTGAGTTTTGCTTTCACTTACACTCACTACTCCACTGCGTGCATATGGACTACTACTTTTCGATAAATGTAGTAATTGAAAAAATAACAGCAGTTTTGGAACAGTACTACAGTACAGTAGTATTTCTCTAATGGTGGATTTTTCGACTATAGTTAATATGCAAACTAGCATTATTTGTTCTGTTGAATATGCTGTTAAAATTGTGCAAGTGCAATTTGGGTCAGCCTGTAGAATATATCATTTGCTCCTTGAAATAGGTTTAGATTAAAAAAAAGAACATTTTCAAATAAAGTTGGTTGTTTCTGTTAAATAAGTGCCCTGAGTTTGTTCAAATGAGTAGGTATTTAGTTTACAAGAAAAATTAATGTTAATAATGATCTTGTTAGGTCAATCATACAGCTTTTTCATCAAAAATAATGCTTACAGGAAGTACAGCTAATATTAGCAGTATTAACAATGGGTTATACAAATTTCCTATAATTAATGCTAAACTCAAAAGTACAAATTTTGAATCTTTATTTAGGTTGTTCTTAGAAAGCACAATATACCAATTCCGGATGTTTTGCCAGCTGCGCTGGTGCCGAAAAATGAGGTTCCAAGACCGCCAAGTCCCCAGCATGATCCGGAACCTGTCGTGGTGCCACATTCCAAAGATGCTACTGTAAAGGAATGGACCAAGTTTGTGGACAGTCCTACCAGTTCCACTGTTTCATCACCAGGTTTGTAATTTAATTCGGATTATTTTATGTAAACTGTATAGGAAATCAAGATAAATGTTAGCTTGCCTCATAAGGCACCAAAAAGTTGTTTTTTAAATTTAAAAATTAGGTTGAAAGTGATTTGTGAGATGTGACGCATTTTCTTAGGATTACTTAAGAAAGTTGCTCGGGCGCCACCTATTTTGGACACTGGAGAAAGAAATTCCAGGATTTAATGAATTCGAATAAACACAATAAAACAAACAGTTACTAGTAATACAGACATATTTATTTTCAGTAAATGTAGGTACACTCTCTTAAACCTAAAGGACTTCCTTAACCTAAAGTAACCCTTTGCATTGAAAAAATGGCGCGTTTTGAAATGATTATCATTGATCAAGAAGTACGTTCAGTCATCGTTCATTCACTCTCAAAGATCTTTTGTCTCTAGTTTTAGAGCTAAAAAAAATACATGTCAACATAAACCACAGCTTAGTAATTAACAACATTTTACTTAAATTATTGACTGATTAGATTATCACATTGGACATTACCACCAAAATAAAATTGACTGTAATAAATAACAGGAATTTAAGTTTCAGTGCAAAATTAGGAATCATCAGCATTTGATATCATCGTTTTTAATGAGCTTTCATTAATTATATGTTTTTCAATAATATTTACTTGCATACTATCTTAAGTATTCTTCAAGTAATGCAACCATGCGATTTCTTTTTAAATATAAATAAAAATATGATATGGTGCTTTATATGTATACAAGTTTTTAGAGTGGAGTTTTTATGGCAAAGTGAAAAAACAATTTTTGCTTGTGTTTTCTTCTTACACTTATGTCCGACAGTATGACAACTCTTGTTTGAGTTTATGAAGATTAATATATAAAGCAAATTTGTTGCAGGTATAAAACCGGTGAATTTTGACTTTCATATAGATCAGAACGATCCCGATTTGAGGCATCCCGTACCTAGAAGACTAACTCCGGAAATGGTGGCCGCTAACGTTGTCCAAACTGAGGAAATTCCCGACGTCATTGATTTAAATAGTCCCAAAAAAAGTGAAGGAAGTCAATTGCCAGTAGGTTGTTGTTTATTTATAATCTGCCTGAGATTTATATGTTGAATCACAGGCAAATCAACATCTTCTGGCAACATCACAACCGCATAGCGCAATTCAACGTCCGCAACCGAAGAAATTGAATTCACGGATGATGGGAGCCATTCCACCGCCCCCAGACGAGATCGGTCCGGTCAGTTTACCTGCGTTTCCACCCCCTAAAAAGGAAAAACCACCCCCACCGCCTCCTAGACCGTTTAAAACGCACGGTAGAAGTTCATCGCTTGATTTGAACAAGTCAGTTGTTTTCGCACGAAAATATACAGGACACAAATAAACGTGCTAACTTTTTTAGGTTAGGAAAGCCGACCGGGGCACCTACAGTGCCGCCCCGCGTTAGCCCCGTGGGGCAAATTAAACAATTAACTGAAGACGAACCGTCGAAGGATCAGGCGCGTTTTGTCAGAATACCGAACCTGGAGCAGTACGAAAATGTCGACGAAGGACTTTTTCCAGGTTAATTTTGCTCGGAAATTCTTGGTAGACAAAATATTTGAAAGGTGGTGATTTTCAGGAGACGTGTACGAAGCCGAACGGACGAAATTCTTTAATAAGGTTTTTGCACCTCGCGAATCTACTGATAGTGTACCGAAAAAACATGGCGCCTTCGAGGTTTACAGGTTGGTACTCCCTTTTCTCAGTGACATGTTTAGTTTAGTTCAACTCAATTGGCAGCAGATTAACACATTGACAGGTAAAGTCAAAATTTTACCCATCGATAATGACGTCAAGCAGGTGAAAAACACGCATGTGTGGAATTAGATCACAAATTTTAACCTGCAAAATGCTTTGAAAAATTATTCGGAAGTGACTGATGATCAAGTGCCTTGAAAATCACATGATCATGAGAGTTGAGAGTTTCAGTTTAATTATCATTTATTCAGCGAATTGGTGTGCTTGCACTCTTTTAACGATCTCTTCTACTCCTATACTCCTAACAACATAATATATTATTAACGCTCACTTATTTTGTGCTGTGTTATTGTGCTTTGCACAATAAAGCTAAAATAGTAATTTGACATACCAACATTACCAACTTTATCGTATCATTGAAGATTAAAACGATTTTATATGAAATCTTTATTAATAATTGTCAACATCATAAATGTACTAATTCCTTCATAAAACCTTAGTTACGAAGGACAACAGGTTCGATAACAGAATAATATTACAACGACTTTTCATGAATATTGTTTTGACAGTTTTCAAACTTAACGGATACTCCACTGCCTTTGGAGTCCACGATCATATTTATGTCTTCTGAAGGCTGATTAATGGCCGAGTATGCATTCCTCTCCATTTCATCCGGTTCCCTAGGGCTTAATCCACTGCCGGAGACATCGCCGATTTGAATTTTGCGAGCAAAGGAAACTTTGGACACACTTTCTTCTAGATACCCTCTAGCAACCTTCGTTGATTCCCATCCACCAAGTTCTTGTAAATCCCCCAATATATCCCCTCCAGCATTAACAAGAAAATTGGCCGAAGATCTTCTAACGCAGTGACCAGTATACACATTAGGATTTTCAAGTGAAAGATACTCAGCTATTTTTTGAGGTAGTTTAGCGAAGAAATGAATGCCGCAGGGCTGTACTGTACATTTTTCTTTTCTATATGATAGAAACAATCTTTGGTGAATAACATGGGCTGGCCTTAACATTGCATACTTTTTAAATAGAAGCACAGGATTGGACTTTGCCCTCAGATACTATCGCGAACGTCCGTTTCTTGTGGGTTTTGGAGTCGGGAATAGTAACAATCAGCTTGTCCTCTAAAACGTCAACATCTTCCGTGGTCATGTTTAGTTCATTGGTTCGGCAGACTCCTCCAATTCCAATTAGAAAGGCCACTTTTAACATCAAAAACTCCTTGTCTGGAGCAGGACGTACAAATTCGTTGATTTGTTCTCTTGTAAATTGTAAAACCTTTGATTTTTTTGCTCTATATCCGACGTTTTTCTTCTTGATAAAACGTATTAAAGCGCCGTATTTGTCGAATTCCACTCTTTCCTTCAACTCTAAGGTGGCTCGTAACATGGAATATTTTGGCCATAAGGACGAAGCAGAATATTCTGCAGCGAGTGTTGCAAAATATGCTAGCAACACCGTTTCTTCTGCACCTCGAACAAAACTGTTCATCTTCTTTCTCATACTGGACTTTCGATTTTTCCGGAAGCAAGTTCAACCTTATAGTGTTGGCTGCAGCCAACATATTATCAGGAATATCTAAATTTTGCATGATTTTAATGCGGACAACAAAAATGAAATGACATACTCGATTATTAGCGATTTAACACCGTCTCGGACATTGCAGGTGCAATGCAAGGTTGCACCTATCAATGTCCACGACTATTATAAATTGCATAATATTCCCGTTACATTAATAGCTCTAATCTTACGAAAAAGAATACATACATACAAAGAAATTTACTATAAGCATACATATATTTAAAACACAACGGCAAAATTCAATGTGCTATCCTAGTAAAATTACAAACTAAACCATAAAATTTACAAAACAAGTACTAATTCTAAATGTGTGCTTTCGAGAACAAAAAAAACAGTATCAAGATGGCATCCCGATTGAATACTCCAATGTGTATAAAGATAGAACATCAGGGCTTTGAAAGTAAGTAATCCTACCAATGCCGAATTAAAACTGTGGGAATGTTGCTAAGTAAAATCAAATATACTGCAATTATGAATAGACAAAATAAGAGATCAAATCTATTCAATGTGTGCTAAAAAAGAATATCTAACAAGTGCAAATTTGCGAAAACAATTAATTTACCAAATTGGAGAGATCAATCTTCATTCTCGGAGTCACTTAATTCCGAGGTTAATTCAGAATCTGAATCATTATTGGCTTCAGTGATAATAAGTGGTTCAATGTCTGAAACATCACAGTATTTTATGGGGTTCCAAGAATGGTTTGTTAGCTTGTTGACATGTTGAATGTAGTTCTTCCAATGTTCTGCTGGCATTTCTCTTAAAACCCTTTCCCAAGTTGTCAATACTTCTACTGCTGTCCCTTGTAAACTTATCATATGTTCATCATATTTTCTCTTGCATTCGGACCAGACCAACTCTATAGGATTGTATGGTGGTAATCTTAAAATTTTGTGGCCAAAAGATTTTACATATTCATCCAGGTAATATTTTTTTTGTGGAATCAATTTTGAACAAACTAAAGTCCAAATCTCATCTTTCATCGCATTTTCTTCAAAATCGTAAATTTTGTTTCCTTAACCAAGATAATTAATTTTTGTTTTGTCCAAGATTTCTAAGAAATTTCTTCTAAAAGTCCAAAATGGTAACTCGCATTGTCAGTTATTATAAGTGATTTTTCCGATAAATTTTCATTTCCTGCCTGAAGTACTATATAACGATCACCTGAAATAGTAGTAGAAGTCATCTCATAGTATTAATGTGGAATCTTACTTCATTAAATTACCTTGAGTACGTTTAGTAGAACTTTTAAACATCGTGTCATCTTGGCAGCTACTTCGAAAGTGTAGAAATTGGCCTTAAAGGACTGATACTAACACTTTTACAACTTTTATATTCAAGAACAATCCAAGAAGACAAGATAAACAGAATAATAACAAAAGAATATCCTAACAACTAACTGACAAACAGACAGACACAAGGGCCGCATTCACCGCCCTCTATACTAGAAAGCCTAAAATGTCACTTTTAATGACGGCGTTAGCGGTTTTGGTTTTATACACAAACCTATTCAGATGTAGTAAGAAATATGTTTTTTTTTATTATTTCGTGTAGTTGATTGCAAGTTGTGAGTGAAAAATCAAAGAAAGGTTCATTCCTGATCCAGATATGTATAGATAGAGCTTTTTATACACAATCAAGTCCAGCCTAAACAAATTTGTTCTGGAAAGTACAACACACAGCAAACTGGTTAAACACTGTTCAATACAAGAAAATCTGTAAATCTTTGAAACTAGGTAAGCAGAACTGGTAAATGGTTCTTATGTTATTACCAAGAACAATCATTCAAAATTATTTTTGTTGCTCTCACAATGAAGAATGCTTTAAAATGTAACTCACATACCTGTGCATGTAACAAGTACCATTGAGTATAGTGTTGGAGTAAAATCATCCCACTTCAAAGTGTTCAACCACTGTTGAGTTAGATCCGGTTTTTTGTAAAGTAAAAAACTGACACGGTGGGGCTTTTTCCTGAGTTGCTGTTACAATGTGGCTTGGAAAACAAAAATAACTTACGCAATTAACCTCAAGTCTTGATTTTAAACCGTAAAAATTCATCTAATCCTCATAAAACTCAATTTCCACAATACAAACAAACGCAAACTGTCACCACTATTTCCGCCATATTGGAATTTTTGACAAGCACCTTCTAGGCTTTCTAGTATAGTAGGCGGTGCCGCATTTGTTTTCACGCTCCATGGAGCGAGCAGAGCTTTTTTGACGTCACAATGACGTAATTTGACAGTTGTTCAAATTATGATTTTGCTCAATTACGTCATCGTGACGTCAAAAACGCTCTGCTCGCTCCATGGAGCGTGAAAACGAATGCGGCCAAGGTTAAGTTTTACTTCTAAACTTAACTAGAGATGTGCAAACTTAAAAGGAAATGATTGCTAATTGCAACAGAAAGGAACCTTTGCTATAAATCCACGTTTCATCCAAAAAAATAGGTGTTAATCCATTCGACGCTTCCTGGTTTCTTTGTATACTCCCTCAAAAATTTCATTTGCTTCATTTGGATGTCTGGAAGTTCCAAATATTGGCGGTTACTAGTCCTTTGCCATATAAAACCAATGCTTTTACACCATCTTCGCAAAGCAGAAATGGAATCGTTAAAATGCTTCTTTGTTTTTCATAAAAGCGGTTATTTTGGTTTTACTGACCGACATTAGAAACCTTTGATATTTGTTTAATTCAAAGTGACAGTAAATGTCAACGTTTTTAATTAGACAGGATGACAAAATTAACAACGTGCGTTTTTTGCTAAAATTGTTTATTTCATATGTTTGATATGCGAGAAACAAAGATGTAAAAAGATGACGTCATTCTCAAAAGGTAAAAATCCAACTATACGTAACTTTTTGTCTATATGGAAAATAGGTGGCAACTGTCAATGTGACAACCTACTTTAATGCCAACATAACGTAATAGTTGTAAAATGTGTCTAATAAATGTACCGTGAAATCGTGATGGTTAAAAGACGTCAAAACTAACATTTTTTGCCGCATACACATTTGTCTGCAAGACTTTACAGGGTGTTGGAATTTTAGAGAAGAAATTGTCACTGTAAGTGAGCTTTTACACCAAAGTAGCATGCCACGTGCGACATGCTGCCTGGAAGCAGAAAGCATGCTACTTATTTTAAAACATGGGTATGTAAACTAATGTTCGCTTTCTTACCGAAGTAGCAACATTTGTTGACAACAGTGTGAAACCGACCATAATTTATACAGGGTGGTCCTGTTTTAAATGTCAATAATTCACCATTCGATAGCCCATCAAAAAAAAAGTTCACATACATTATGTCATTTTCCTGAAAAATGCTTCCCAAGGAAAATACAGTCCATAAATTTTCAGTTTAAAAAATTAGTTTCTTGTCATAACTGTCAGACTGCTGGAGCAATTTTAATCAAATTTAGAACAATTACATATGAAATTAATACCCATTATGTGATGTTAATGATGTTTGTCGAAACTGTCTCCTGTCTCCAGTGGTTTGAATACAGAAAGATGGTTTTAATTTTTCTGCCTTATTCTCTACGTCACTGGATATTTTTCAAAAATTTCAATTTTATTTTTACTTTACTTGTTCAATTTGACAAAATAAGTATCTCTTATAAAATTATCATTTGAAACTTTGTTTACAACCAACAACCCAACCATAAAAATTGTCTTAAAAACGGTGAAAATTGACTTAAGAAGCTTAAAAAATGTCTTTGTAGCCAGTTTTCATAGTTTCCAGACAAATTGAAAGACTTTAGTTTTGAAAATTGACTTAGAAACCAGTAAATTTACTTTGAAACTGTGAAAATCGACTTGAGAGGCTTAAAAACTGTTTTTGTAGTCAGTCGTTATAGTTTTCAGAGAAGTTGAAAAACTTTAGTAGTGAAAATTGACTTGTAGCCATGAAAACTACTTTATCTAGAATTTTTGACAACAAATTCACGCATTTCAACCCGAAAATTGACTTGGATACCAAAAGTGACTCTAAACCAATGAAAAGTCACATCAAAAGCTTAAATTTTGCATTTGGAGTAAGTTTTCATAATTTGAAAATACATTTCAACATTTTAGTTCTTAAATACAGAATATTGACATTAGATTCATGAAAATTGAGGAGTAACTTTTCAGGTTTTTTTACTTTGCTTTGCATTTTCTTAGAACTCTGAACTATTTTTAGGGCTTTAACACTGCTTTCAGCTTGGAAAATGGAGGTTTATCTTAACCAAGTTTTTGACATAGCAGACTTAAAAAAACTATTTTTATTAAATTGACTTCTAGTCGCTTCACTGTGCTTTAAGATTGAAAAATCGAATTTGAAACTATTTTTTATAGTAAAAGTTAAGTTTCAGACTCTTCATTGATGAAAGTAAACAATTTTTGCATTAAATGCTACGATATTAGTATTAAACTCTAATTTTTAGATTAAAATTAGTCCGATAATTCGGACTGTTACCAGTGTTCAATTGAATAAAAAAAAATAAAGTTTGAATTGAATGAGCAGTTTATAGTCTAAAAAATTGAATGCCAGTAAACATTAGTCAAAAAATCCTGTTATTGACTATTTTCGGTGTACTTGTTCCAAATTTGATCAAAATTGGTCCAATGGTTTGACAGTTGTAGCAAAAAAAACGATTTTTAAAATTGAATTTTGGAGGTCTGTGTCTTCCTTAGGAAGTGTTCTACAGGAAAATGACATAATGCATGTCAACTTATTTTTTGATGGGCTATCGATTGGTGAATTATTGACATTTAAAACTGGACCACCCTGTATGGGTTTTAAAATAAGTACCATGCTTTCGGCTTCCAAGCAGCATGTCGCACGTTGCATGCTACGTGCGACATGCACACTAAGAGTAAATAAGTTTAGGTATATTTTTTCTTAATAACGGAGCAGGGCACGCAAAAAAAACAATAGAAAAATATGTTGTTAACAGTTTTATCCCATTTTAAAATTGCAGAGAATAACTAAAAATACAGTTACTTTATGTGATAAAAACATAACATGTTATACCGTTTATACTTAAACCGCGTTTTTTGACAATTCAGTTTTAGGTTATAATAATTTAGGTTTTACAGTTCTTTATCATTTTGCAAAGAGACCAAAACAGCTTTCTACAATCAAATATAAAATTGTAACTGTTTGTTTAATAAAAAACATTTTATTTTACAAACTGTCCTCTTTTAAAACAACTTTTTCTCTTCATTTACAGAAAACCCGTTTCAAATCAATCAGACGAGCGCCAGGTAATTACTTCAGAAGACGAACAATGGGAACAGTTCGAGAAGCTCCATATCGAAAATGCCGCCCTGTTGCGAACCTGCCAAGAACTCAGCCAGGAATTAGCGGATCTGAGAAACGAAAAAACCCGCTTGAAAGTGAAATTAGAGCGGATGCAAGCGGTACAAAATAGTCATTTAACTGAGTTTAGTGAAAGCGATTAATAATCGAAGTGAGATGATTATTCGCTCATTTTTGTCGACCGTGTATTAACAAACAAACGAATGCAAATGAGTCCCATTAATGCATAATTTTTCATTGGTTTTATTTTAATGCACGATTTTTTGATAGGCAACCAAATACGCTCATAGTTCTCTCTTTTTTTATTTGTTGAAACAGAGAGACAGCACACAAATTGAAATAATTCTTTTTTTAATTAATACTAATGAAAAAAGATTGAACTATACCATGAGTATATCTGGTTGCCTATGATAAAATTGTGTATTAACGTGAAACAATTGAAAAATTATGCATTACATGGGACCAATGAATAAAAACAATGTAAACATAGCAGGAAGGAGCAATAGCAAACAAAGTGGGGGACAGAAACAAGGGGGAGGCGGGGGGAGTAATATGGCTGCCGTCAATACTTGTTAATCTTGTCCACTGTACAACTTAATTTAAATTTGCAAAACTCAACTGTTAAAGAACCACAAACAAACAAAACAAACTAACACTATACTACAACAAATACAAACAACAAATTTTTGCGGGTTTGAAACTCAAAACTTTCAATGACTTTGCGTCAATTCAACTGCGCAGTAGGCGAATGCGCAATCAAAGATGGTGGACTTCCGTCCCCCTCGCTTAATGCACAAACGGGTTATAATTTGTATTATTGTTACCTCCTGATACTTGTTCTTTTTACTCATTACATGGGACTCATTAATAAACTATTTTGCATTCGTTATCGTCCACTAAAAAAGGCGGTTAATACACGGTTGACGGAAAACAAAATAACGGCTCTTAATATGTCGTTGTCGTTGTCTATAGTAAATTAACATTAACAGTCTTTATGAAACCGTAGTATGTAAAGACGCTAAAGTCTGATTGTCTATTGTTGAGGATCGGTTTTTACATTTACGTCCGTATGTGAATAATTCATTATTTTTTATGATAATTTCTTCAAGCATGGTTTGGCAAAGAAAGTTATCGAATTTGCGAGAATCTCAAGTTTTTGGGTGACAATCTGTTATTGAGTCAGCAAATTTACTACCCCATCACCTGTTTACGAGCAAAAAAAGTTGTTTTAACTACATAGTTGACATTTTATGAGTAAATTTTAAACTAAACAAAGGCGTATCATATATACGGGGTGTGTCTAAGCGACAGCAAAAATGATTGACAATCGTATCGTTGCGCAGTAATTTGTGAAACACTCCGTATATTATTGCTGTTAAATTATGATAATATGATGTGATACATAGGTGTATAATAATAATATGGTCTGTTAACAGAAATTTGATTTAAACATTTTTGCAACAAGTCAAAATCTCAAGGTTGTTTTACTATGAAGTATTATTAAATAAACTGTTACGTTTACAACAAACACGCACTATTAAGGTTGCAGTGTGCAACAATTTATATAGAAAAATCCGTAATGGAAAGAGCGTCGTCAAAAAATTAATTTCAATTAAAGTATTATTTAAAAATAAAGGGGTTTTTATTATACTACTCTGAAGAGTTTGATAGTTTTGACGCTCCATATGGAAACCCATACATATAAAAGTGATGGAAGCAAAAAAAAACACCCCAAGGCTAAAATACACTTAAATCAAAGCTTTTTACATATTGTCTTGAAAATAAGGATTTTTTTTCAAGAAAATAAAGAAAATTTATTTATTTAATTTATAGAGAAAGTACATTTTTGTAGGGATGTCAAGTGTTTACCATTATAGTTAGTTTTAGTAGGATTGTATGTAGTTATTAAGAAAATTAACAGTATTACTTGATGAACCTCAAAGAAGGTGAAAAAGGTGGTACGTGGAGGTAGAAGGTGGGAAAAAAGGTTTTTTTTTTTTGTTTTTATGGTGGTTGATTGTCAGAGAGACTTTGAGAGAGCTAAAAAAGTCAATTTTAAAAAAAGAGAAATTTGAGCAAAAATTAGACTATTGAAGATCAGGGGATCTTAGAAAGCTTTTTCCTTCCGGAACGGAAGGTACTGGGTGTAATACCGAGTGCTACCAGCAATTGTACCGTCTAGTCCACGTTATGACATGGAGCAGATTGTGATAGGAGGACCTATTCCAGAAGTGGTTAAATCGATAACCGAGGAGGCCTCCCGGCTGTTACCGAGATACAGCCTTTGCAGTTAAAAATCCACCTCAACGGAAAAGAAGAAGATTGGTCAACTGACGGTTTATTTTGGACAATTTCGACTCTTTGATGAAGAGTATTAGCAGGATTTTTAGGTAGAAAGTAAGTTAGATAGGTTTAGTTATTTACCTTAAAAATAACTTGGCATTCCTATTATAGAATTTTTATTCAAGCTTATTTATTTAAATTTTCTTTATTTACTAGTGTAAGGGCAGGTTCCTCGTGGGTCATATGATTCCTTTACATTAGTGTGGGTTACAGCTTCGGGACCTCAGTTTGCACTTTCCGGTCTAAGATCGGGATTAGCGGACAGGAGGCGGTAATTTACGGTCACTAACAAACTCACTACTAATCCGAATATTTAATATATTGAACTTGTAACAAAAGAATATAATTTATTAGCGACACCACCTTGTCTTAGTGTAAGTAGGACGTAGACTGGCGGAAAACGGAAATGGCCAGACTCTGGTGTTGGTCTGGAGGTAGGTGGCGCATCAGGTACAGTGGCGGTGTTGTCGGATGTAAGGGGTGGTGTTACACTAGATTATTAGAATGAATAATCAGGGTGAATCTGATGCCAGTTATGATGATATTATCATGCAACTAGGAGGTGAGGGAGATTTGAGTAAATCTCATCTTCAGGATGATAATAATCGTGACAATATTGTACCGTCGTACTCCTTAATGACACACTTCTTGTACAACACTGTATATTGTTTACAAACAATAAACTGATACTGACTTTTAACCTCGTTATCTGACAACTTCGACTTCACTACAACCATCAACTCAACAACTGACTAACCAGGCCTGGTTCAGCTGCTTATATAGGCTTCCATGGTTTCTAGAAAGTTCCCAAATATTCATGAAATTGACTTTCTCTCTCACACTCATTAAGCTATAACATAAATCTCTCTCTATATAAGCAACGGAGCCAGGATTTTCTAGAACACAGACAAAAGAATGTAGAACGTAAACAAAGCAACGTAACATACAGGGGTAACAACAAATAACTAAAGAAATCCTAACTAATAATCAAAAGTTCGCTTCGCAACAATATCATAGGTTTTTAGTCAGGGTAAAATTCGGAAATTTCTTGTTGTACAGGGCGTCCCCATGATAACTAGTTTATTATCTCAGTAAGTGATGTGACAAAGACAGTTTTGGGCCAGAAATTGGTAGTTATCTACTAGCCCTTTTAATTCGGTTAAATGTCTAAATTTCAAATAATTGCAAAAGTACAAATTTTCAAGAAAGATAAGGGGTGGTTTTGCCTTTGAAAGGAGATAATAATAATTAATAATAATAATATAATATTTATTTAGCATAAAAAGCTACATGGAAAAACATTGAAAATAAAAACAATTAAATCACACAAAGTTAAAATAGATAAAAATAAAATACAAACAGTAATTAATAATTCGACAAATAACCTATCCTAAAACATGTTTTCTAATTAGACCCTTAAAAACTTCCATACTATCACACTCTTTAATTACATTGGGTAACTTGTTGTATTTCTGTAATCCACCATACAAAATAGAATTGAACATTTGGCTGCTCTTACACTTATCACTCAATATAAAATCAAAACAGTTTCTCGTATTGTATTGGTGTACATCTTTAAAAACTTTTATCCTATCGCAAATGTATGGCGGTATCATTCCATTTTTAATCTTAAATATAAAAACATAAACATCAAACATAATCTCTTGTTTAACAGATAAAATGTTCAAGCCGTTGAGCATCGTCGATACAGAGGTGTATCTGTTACACTTTAATATACTCCTCATAGCACGATTTGAATTTCGTCGGTTTTAAATGCGGGCAAACCAAACAACAGGGTGGAACAAAATCGCAAATGTGGAGCTGCTATGCTTTTATATAATAACAGTTTGCTGTGTAACGATAGTTGATTACCAATTCTTGCAATAAATCCAACTTTTTTTGAATGACATAATTAGCATGATCGTAAAAGTTCAAGTTTGTAGTGTTATTAACAATTACATGTATGTCGTCCAAGTCAACACCTCGCAAATTACACTTTTTTCCAAACAAACAGTATTTTGATTTCGTTGTATTAACACACAGTCTGTTGTAGCAAAGCCATTTGAAAAGTCTCTCCAGATTGTTATTTATTATTTGCTGCATTATATTCAAATCCCTTCCAGTTACGTACAACATTGTGTCATCTGCGAACAACTCTATATGACATCCACTTACAACCTCAACGATATCATTAACATACAACAAAAACAACAATGGACCCAAAACAGTACCTTGCGGTACTCCATGTTCCACCCTTAATTTATTTGACAAACAATTCCCAAATTTGACTTTTTGACTTCTATTGGTTAAGTATGATTCGAACCACTTCCGCACAGTACCATCTATCCCCACACTTTCAAGCTTTTAAAGCAGCAACGTCCTATTAACTGTTGCTTGCGTCCTATTAAATGCTCTCCTGAAATCCAAGAACACTGACAACACAAAATTACCCTTATCTAGCTCTCTTTTAAATATATCGCAGATATTAACGACTGCCGTCTCACAGGAGTGATGTTCCCGAAAACCAGACTGACTAACCATTATAATATCATTTGTGTCGCAGTGTTTCTGAATCTGCGTTTTTACTGCTAATTCCAGAACTTTTTCATACACCTCTAAGGTATTAATGGGCCTGAATTCGTTGCAAGAAACAGTTTTTGATATTTTTGGAACGGGTATCACAGTTGACTCTTTCCAATTCTCAGGAAAAATGCCGCTGTAAAGAGATGTATTGATGACATCCAACAATCGGTCACCAGCTACATAACATACATCACGTAAGACATCCCTGGATATCCCACTTACACCTCCCCCCACATTCTTCATATTCTTTAAAATGGATTTTATGGAAGTCTGACATTGACAATAATACAAATTTTAAAAAACTTACTGATATTTCAGGAGCTGATCCAGAGATTTTTTCAGGTGTGTTGTGTCTTGGAATACTATTTACAATTTCATTTACACTGCTAACAAAATACGTGTTAAATTCTTGAGCAATCAACGACTGCTCAGAAACACAGAGATATTTGCCAAAAACTCTTCTAAGGGTAGAATTTGCTTAAAACAAACCACACGCTAAATAGAATTTCCTTATTAATACCAGTTTATTTTGGTTAACTGCTTTTTTGAAATGTAGTATTACATTATGCAGTGTTATATTACAAACATATTTTTTAAAAAGACTCAAAATCTTCCCCTTGTAGAATAGTCGACACGCTAGAGTGCCATTAAAGACCAGCTGACTGACATAAACCACCCCTAAAACTAGTCTTTTTTGCTCTGGTGCGTGCGATCAGGCATCCACCCCTCTTTGTTGCACCCCTTTTTATAGAATTAATTGCTTTCTATTGTAGGACGCCTGCATATTGGACTCGTGCCTAAAAATAACCATCTGGTTTTAATCTCTGTCGGGTTTTAACAGCCGGGAAGTTCGGAGTTGCGGAGTTTTATCTTCGTTTTCATTACAGCTTTATAATTAGATAAGCGTTTTGCGTCTGCATTTTCGAGAGGAAATCGATATTTCTGGGTGGAATAGTTATTTTAGTATTATTGCAATATTGTGCTAATCATGGTGCCTGTGGACGATCATAAAATAATGGAAGTGGAAGGGTTGAGTTATCCTGTTTCTAGTAATAGCGCAGCTTTTAAGGACTCTCCATATCAGAATCAAGGATTTTGGAACTTTCATAGGTAAGTTACTTAAATAATTATGTTTGTTGGTTTTCTAGTTGTAATCAGTACAAAAAAACAAAACAAAATTTAAGTATGTGACTTGACAATGGTTTTCATTGCTACTCTACAGGGTGTATCCTGAATGCGTTCAGGAGGTTAAAATAAGATAAATGAACCTATATTGTTTAATTCAAACAATTAATTTAATTTAAACAATCCCCAAGCAATTCAGCGTACCACTGGACAGATTAACAAGCGTGCTGCAGCTTGTATTGAAGTTGGTGGGGGTATTTTCGAAAATATTCTAAATTAGTTTAGTTTTGTTGTTTAGACCACAATTATTTGTTTGTATTGCTTTTAAAATGAAAAACAGAGTCACAAAACTTAAGGATCGATTATTTCAAAAACGGTTAAGAATTTAATTAAACAAAAAAGGGGTCATTTATCTTATTTCAACATCCTGAACGCATTCCCAAAATATGTCCCTTTCCTCCCGAAACACCCTGTATAAACGAAGTCATCTGGGTCGGGCCTCGCATAAGATAACACCATCAAAGAAGTTTCAAATTTCAATGGCTTTTGTGAGCCTTGTTTGACTAGATTTACACCACATACACATTATACGCAGGATCATATTTGTTAAACCAAACAATCAGGCTCGTTTTGGAATATTCTCTCTCTAACTCGCTGAAAAATTGACTAAATATCTAATTAATGAATGTGTTGAGCACAATTTGAATGAGTAGTTCGTCATTGGTCACAAAAAGCAGCTTCAGCTTGCTGCTTTTTCTTGACCAATCACAAACTAGTACCACTTACCATAAAAGTTTAATTATCAAATTTTTAGGTTAGCTAATGAACAATATTTGTGTTACCTGAGACACCTGGAAATGTCCTCCACAGAAATCCAAGAAGAAGAGAAGAAAAAATTGAAAATTATGGCTTATCAGGGACCAAATCTACAATATTGTAGAAATATTGACTAAAGTAGTGTACAGTATTAGTTAAGAGTCATTATTATAGTCAATTTTAACAATAAGAGATTAAAAAGATATAGTTAATTGTTATTTGCAATACTAGTTCTAGTCATTTGAAACGTTTTAACCAAATGGTGTATAGAATGTAGTAATAGTAAATATTTTATTCTATACACTGATGAAAAGAAACATTTTTGTAAACCAAACAATGTGTAATATAATTGAATAAAAATTATTGGGGATGACCAAATAAAAACATCACCAAATGGTCAGTTTATTTACTTTATTTTCCATAAATGTTATACAATTATACATTAAAGTAGCCACAAAACCGTACGCGGCCTTGCAACTAGAAAATAAAACAATAGATTTCCTAAATTGTCCTACTTCATGATCGTAACGCCATGTTTTATACATTTATAGCTCTTAAAATTTAAGGCTTAGCGCGAGTAGTGTGAAAATCAAAAAAGTTGTTCAATAAAAGCGACGCCCGTTCTCCAAGACCTAAATAATTCATCAATTTTTTTCCTTATAATTTCCATAAATCTTATCACAATCGAATTTGCCTTAATCACTAAAACCAACTCACTGAGTTCTTAGAGACGGGCGCTATTAAATGTTTTTAAGTACAAGCTTCTAGAGAAAGAGTACATCAATATTTATTATTATTTAAGTATTATTTATTATTACGTACATGTAGTGACCAACTGTGGAAATTCAACAATCACGTGGCAAAAATAATCACAATAAATAAGCTTTCTCATTTTTTTTTTATTATTATAACGGTTATTTATGGTACTACCCTTGCCTTCTATCTTTTGTTACGTCACTGTTATTAGTAGAGTTTCACGTCACAATGACGTAATTTAACAAAACATTATTTCGACCAACTGTCAGATTACGTCAACTTTGCCCTGTTAAACCGAACTATGAGAAGTTATCACACTATAACTTTACAGACTGATTTTCTTACCTTTTCTGAGATCTTTCCTATGTACCGGGTGACCCAATAAAACTGTTTCTCGGCCATATCTCAGAAACTGTACGTCGTATGACTTTGGGGTTACAAAAATAACTGGGTAAATTGGCCATGAAGAATCGCTGGAAAATATTTTGAAGTTCTTAAAATGACCACCAGAGGTGCCAACTGCCATCTTAAATTTAAAAAATGCATTTTCTATAAATTTTGCATTACCAACTACTAAGTTTTTTCAGACTATGATCTACTAGTTTTTGTTCACATTTTTAAAGAGAAATTTCAGTTATTTCAAAAAGAAAGATGGTTCAATTGTGTTTGTAATAACCTGCTGTAACATCTTAGTGATCTGACCGATTTTAACAAATTTGGTATCGTTGAAAATAGCAAATCCTTGGGCAATATAAATCAACCACAATATAGTTCATTTAGTTGAATCCTTTGCCGCCAGTGGGTTAGTTTGGACACATAACACAAATTCCAAAAAAATCAAATGGAATGGTGACTTTTTCTGTATGAAAAAGTAGCCAAATATCTTTCAAATAGGCCAGTAAAAACCGTTTTACAAAATCTTGTTTCTAAACTAAAATATTGGGAAAACCAGATGAATGAAACTTTGAAGGCCAATCATCGCGCGGTAAGTTTCCTAAAACTAAAAATCAATTTAGCTACAAGATGAATAAGATGTTAAACCACTTGTGAGGCTAACTGCCATCTTAATCATTAAGCCTTATAAAAAATATTTATTATCATAACATTCATGTTGCTTCAAAAAAGGACTAAACGCATCCTGAACTTTATACAGGTGTGGTAAATCCAAAACCGACCATAGGAAAGCCGTGTAACTGACAGAGAAACGTAGATAATTGCATGCGTGGGACAAAGACAGTAAACGAAAAAAATACCAAGTAGGCCATATTTTCAGTACGCTGTTGCCAAAATCCAATACCGTCGACATAATTAATTTTGTGTACAGCGTACTGAAAATATGGCCTACTTGGTATTTTTTTCGTTTACTGTCTTTGTCCCACGCATGCAATTATCTACGTTTCTCTGTCAGTTACACGGTTTTCCTATGGTCGGTTTTGGATTTACCACACCTGTATAGAAGTCAGTTTAATATTATTCTTACCTTTAATTGAAAAAGTAAGCCTAAAAACCCAAATAAGTGTACTTTTACTATTTGCATTTTCCACATTTTTCGCATTTTTTTATTTTTCAATCATATTGCAAAAAATAAAGAAACACTTTACCCAAAATGCTAGATTTGTAGGGAATCAAATTTTACAAAAAATCTTTATAAATGGTACCAAAATATGTGCCTGTGATTCTTGGCCTTCAAAGATCCATTAATCTGATTTTCCCAATATTTGAGGTTAGGAACGAGATTTTAAAAAACGGTTTTTACTAGCCTAACTGGATCCTTTTTCATAAACTCAAAGTCATATCATTCCGTTTGATTTTTTTGATTAATTTGGAATTTGGGTCATAGTGTCAAAACTAGCCCCCTGGCGGAGTAAGATTCAACTATATTATGGTTGATTCTTATTGCCCAAGGGCTCTTTTCAACGATACAATTGAACACCCCTCACCAACTTTGTTTTTGAAATAACTGAAATGTTTTACAAAAATGCTAGATGAACTGGTTCTCTTTAAAAATGTGAACAAAAACTTTGTAGTTTGTTATGCAAAATTTATGGAAAATGCAATTTTCAAATTTAAGATGACAGTTGGCACCTCTCGTGGCCATTCTTAGAACTTGAAAATATTTTCCAGCGATTCTTCATGGCCAATTTACCCAGTAATTTTTTTTACCCCAACGTCATACGTCATACGACGAACGGTTTCCGAGATATGGCCGAGGAATGGTTTTATTGGGTCACCCGGTACTTAAAACATTTTTTCAATCAATATTGTACTGACGGAAACTGAATAAATAAAATATTGGAAAATAATCACAGTTTGGATTACCAAAATAAAATTTCTATCTTATTTTAATATTCGGAAATATTCGTAATACCTGTAAGCTTATCAATATGACAACGTTGGAAATATTTTTTTTAATCTAAAGTGTTAAACAGCTATACAGCAAAGTGTTTAAGTTATAATAATTTGCTGTAGTTTGACTGTTACAGAAGGAGTATTATCTGACTGAACAATTATCTGATTGGTCAAAACGGTAATTTTTGAACCTTCCTAGAAAAAGAATAGAACAGGAATCCAGTGGAAAGTAGAGAGAACCATTAGAAATTACCGAGCTAGACAAAGATGACGTCGAAACCTCCAAATGCCATTTTCGATTGGCAGGTTTAGTGCAAAACTCGTGTATTACCATACTATTTCAATGACATTAGATATAGCAGGATACAGATACATGAGTTTTGCACTAAACTCGCCAATTGAAAACGTCATAAAAATGAACTTACCAGATAAGAGGAAGTCAAAAACGAACAGAATCTCATAGCAACTGTCAAAACACAGTGGTGTACAAAAAATTATTTGTAAAATTCAACGACATTTTTTTGACAATTTTTGGGTGCAAAGCGGTAGTTTGATAATAAAATCGTTAAAAAGGAAAGTTGACATTGAATTGAAAACGAACTGAAAAACACTAGAGTAATTGTCAAAATGTTTGCGGTTAAATTCTGTAAATTCTTAATTTGCTGTTTTTTTTTTCAGTTATTATGAGTGTTTGTCAAAAGTTTTCATAACACTGAAAAAGTGAACAATGACTGGACAAGGAGTTTAATTATAGAATTAAGACAAACACAAAAAAGGGACGTTGTTACAACGATTTTGCATTAATGAGCAATATTTTTACGAAGAGCATTAAAAACGCCTTAGAATACTTAACTTAAACTTACAATCCGATGTCAAATTTGATTAGGTCTGAATGTATATTTTGCAAGTACTATTAAATATACATACTGAAAATATTATAACTGCTTTAAGCTTTCTCCAACCATTTTTCCAGAAGAATACATATTATTTAAGCACAGTTAAAGTCATAGTCCAGTTTTCTCTAAAAGGAAAATGTTTGCAACTGTTGACCAAACGTTCTACTAATATTTTACGGTTAATGAAAAGCTTCGGCATAGTCCAACAACACTGAGATTGATTCGAAAAATGATAACATATAAAGCTATCTTACACCTACGTATTATATTGGATAATTACTACTAAATTAACTCGAAAATATACATAAATAAAATTTCTATATGTATATAAGTTTAAAAGGATCACAACGGTTTAAAGCAAAAGTGTTTATAGGGGGTTTGCCGACCGGAAACATCACCGAAACAGCTTTTAAAATACTTATTTGTTTTTATTCTGTACAAAAATTTAACGCGTTCTCGAATCCACAACTTTCTCGGTGATATTCAGTCTCGAAACCAGTTAAGGAATGACTAGAATGTTTACAAACAGGGTGCAATACAATTAATCGCAATTTCGTTAACCCTGTATAATTATTATATTTTAATGTCATGCTAGGCTTTCTACGAAACATCGCCTTATTATTAATAAGGAATCCGTTCTTATTGCACCTATTCGGCCAGTTTAAAAATTATAAGGAGGCAATCTATTAATATTAGTTATAATAGTTCATTTTTGCGCCACACGATCTATATGTTTTGTATACAGTGCGTTTTTTTTAACGCGCAACATTTTAAGCTTATGTTGGACCATGTTATTTTGGAACTACAGGTATAAAACTTGGAAGATGTGTCTTCAGTACCATGAAGCTCAAGTAAGACCACCAATTCGGTCTAAGAAGTGTTTACAAATTAGCAAAAAGTCATCTTTTCTGGAACATATTTTATCTTTCCATATTCCCTGTATGTATGTTTACCTGCTATCTGCTCTGTCAGTATCAAAAACAACACCTACCATACATACAGGGAGTATAAATCTTTTCGAAAGAAGATGACTTTTTGCTAGTTTGTAAACACTTTTTAGACCGAATTGGTGGTTGTACTTAAGGTTCAGGGTACTAAAGACACACTTGTCAAGTTTTACACCTGTAGTTTCAAAATAACATGGTCTAACATGGGCTTAAAAATTTAACACGTGAAATCCTATGTTGCGCGTTAAAAAAAACGCACTGTATATTTATTAGGTTACTTCTTAAAAAGCTACTGTTCATTCGAAAAGCTTTCCTCAATAAACCAAAACGGATTCCATATCAATCATGTCTCATTTTGGGCATACTATAGGAGGATCGGTATTAACCTCTTTTTCTTTGTTTTGTGGCTGTCGCCTGGCCGATTTAGATCTAATCTGGCCCGCTAAGAGTGGATTAATAGCGTACAACCAATCGTGCACCTCTTTTTCATGGAGGGTTTGCAGAAGATATCCTCGATGCTTACTTACAACGCTAAAAGTGTTGGGTAGACGAACCTAGGAAATTTGATGATATTTGTTAAATTACTAGACGTTTCGTATCTCACTAAGCTCTACTTACCAGGGATAGCTGGTCTTCGGAATACTCTACTTGAGCGGTAGCTAAGTTGATGAGAGCGCGTTCGACTGGATCTTTTTCGTCACGGAATATAAACACGTAAGGTCTGCGCACAGCCTGTAAATTGTTTTTGTGCAATAAAGTCAAGACATTATTTACAGTTTAACGTATTATAGCTATTAATGTAACGGGATTATTATGCGATTTATAATAGTCGTGGACATTGCTAATTGCTAAAGCTTTATCGTATCATTGGCAACGGTGATGCGAAAAAATCAACAAAATTGTATGTCATTTAATTTTTGTTGTCCGCATTAAAATCATGCAAAATTAGATATTCCTGATAATATATTGGCTGCAGGCAACACTATAAGGTTGAACTTGCTTCCGGAAAAATCGAAAGTCCAGTATGAGAAAGAATATGAACAGTTTTGTGTGTGGCGAAACCAAGTACAAGTTCGAGGTGCAGAAGAAACGGTGTTGCTAGCATATTTTGCAAAACTCGCTGCAGAATATTCTGCTTCGTCCTTATGGCCAAAATATTCCATGTTACGAGCGACCTTAGATTTGAAGGAAAGAGTGGAAATCGACAAGAGAACAAATCAACGAATTTGTACGTTCTGCTCCAGACAAGGAGTTTTTGATATTAAAAGTGGCCTTTCTAATTGGAATTGGAGGAGCCTGCCGAACCAACGAACTAACCAAGATGACCACGGAAGATGTTGACGTTTTAGAGGACAAGCTGATTGTTACTATTCCCGACTCCAAAACCCACAAAAAACGGAAGGTTGGGGATATTATCTGAGGGCGAAGTCAATCCTGTGCTATTATTTAAAAAGTATGCAATGTTAAGGCCAGCCCATACCGTGTTACTCACCGAAAATTGTTTCTATTATATAGAAAAGGAAAATGTACAGTACAGCCCTGCGGCATTCATTTCTTCGCTAAACTACCTCAAAAAATAGCTGAGTATCTTTTATCACTGCGTTTATTTATTTATTTATTTATTTGATTACAAACCCCACAGAAATACATACAATAATGCCACATTATTCCTGCACATACACTGGAGATAAATCAAAAGTTAGATTATTATTTTTAATTAACCACTTAAACAGTTGGGGTGGCGTTTGAAGAATCCAGTTTTCTTTACTTTTATTACGGCATTCCCTTTTTGTGACAAACAAACAGGCTAACAGCTTTTAAACCGAAGGTATCTGTTATTTCGGGATTTTCGGCAATAAACTCCTTGATAAATTCTTTATCAGAAAATCCTTTAAATATGCCAGTAATCATAATCATGGGGTCATTATTGGATATATGTTTTATTTCTATTTCTTTGTTCATAAGACTATCATCTAGTTTTTGTTGCTGAATAGCATTTTGGCATTCAATAATTACAGCTCCATTTTGAAGATGTTTTACTCTTTTAAAGCTTCCCTCCATATTGGTAGCTTTGACACATTTTTTTATTTCTTGTAGAACTATCCTAGAGTCAGTTTGATTGTTGATTTTAATTAGACTTTCATGCTTTGTTTTTGGAGGAGGCGTTTTCCATTCTGGAATATCTGGTTTCAATGTTGGGTTGTTTGTAGCTGGGGTATATCCTGTTGATTTTAATACATCACTAAATGCAGGCCTTTTACTAGATAGGGATGGTAGCACAAACGTAGGTTTCGGACTAAGATTCCTATCAGGTGAATAAGTACTTGTTGATGTTAGTTTGTGCTTCAGTTCCACATTAATCTTCTCAGTTTGTTCAATTCTAAAAGCCAAAGTAGTTACTTGCTTATGAATAGTGAAAAGTGCAGATTGAATAAGATGAACTACATCTTGAGGCATTATTTCAGTTGTTTTTTGAAAGGTTTCTAGTGCCTTCAATACCTCATCTAAAATTTGCTCGGTTGGTAGAGAGTAACTTATTTCAGAAGTGTTTGAAATAAGTTGGATGTTCTGATTATTATTAGACCTCTTTGCTCTATTTTTGGACTGGAACCAGATCTAGGCATCTTGTTTAGTTGGGAAATTCCATTAGGATCACCAGAGACTTTCTTACTTTGATCTAAAGAATCATTACACATATTTAACTTACTTTCTAGACTGTTGTTTGGAGGTGTTTGTGGTAAAAGTTTTCCGGCCTTAAATATTTCATTAGCGTCCGACGTGCTAAAATTCTCCTCGGGTTGTCCACTATCTTTGGAACGTCCAGGTAAATCATTGGTTTTATCTTTATCGGTTAAATTCTTTTCCTTGGGTTTATCAAGATATGCTTTTGCATACTTTGAACTGGTTTCTTTGTTGAATCTAATAATTTTATTAATTTCAGCTTGGCTTAAATTGATATTTCCGGACGAATTACTTCTTCGTTTAGGCCGCTTGTCGGGGGGATTTTTGTCCCCAACACTATTGACACTCATCACAGTATTTTAGATGAAAAACGTTTAAGTAAATTATGCAAAAACGGCGATTATTAGAGAGCGACCACAATAGCGTCCGCACTCGTCGCTATCTCTACTGTTAGAAGATCTTCGTCAAATTTTCTTGTTAATGCTGGAGGGGATATATTGGATTTACAAGAACTTGGTGGCTGGGAATCAACGAAGGTTGCTAGAGGGTATCTAGAAGAAAGTGTGTCCAAGAAAGTTTCCATTGCTCGCAAAAGTCAAATCGGCGATGTCTCCGGCAGTGGATTAAGCCCTAGGGAACCGGATGAAATGGAGAGGAATGCAACATCGGCTATTAATCAGCCTTCAGAAGACATAAATATGATCGTGGACTCCAAAGGCAGTGGAGTATCCGTTAAGTTTAGAAACTGTCAAAACATCATTTTGAATATTCATGAAAAGTCGTTGTAATATCATTCTGTTATCGAACCTGTTGTCCTTCGTAACTAACGTATTATTAGTAACTAAGGTTTTATGAAGGAATTAGTACATTTATGATGTTGATAATTATTATTAATAAAGATTTCATATAAAATCGTTTTAATCTTCAATGATACGATAAAGATAAGAGTGTGAAGAGAAATTCGTTTTATAAAAAAATATAGATTTATTAGTCGTCTGAGCGGAGTTGTAATAATTCTAAATTATTAAAACTTCGAGTTGCAAAAGTATGAAATACAAAGCCAAAAATGGAGCAAATGGTCACGAGTGTCAAAAAATGGTACATTAAATACACTTACCACCCATCGCTTCTTCCAACCGTTAGTTTTGTGCTCCAACACGTTCAAATACCCTTTGCGAGCCACCACGGGCGATATTCGAATCTCCTCCATATCTGGAACGTACAGCACCAACTCCGGATCTCTAGGTCCTAAATAAATGATTACGATTAGTACGCGTGCTTTTAAATTTTCCACAAAAACTGTCTTACCGGGTGGTGAAGCTGGCATAGAAGGAAACGGTGCACATTCCCCATTCAGGGGCGTCCGTTCCGGCGAGCACAACTCGATCGAACTGTTGGTCATCACGCTGGACACCATGCTGGCGGACAAGTCGGTCATTTCGTCAGTCGGGCTGGTCACCTCATTGCTCTTGTGGTCTTTGTTGTCGCGGGGTTTGCCCTGGATGAGACGGATGCATTTGTTGAGCAGCTGTTTTTCGCGATCGGTGTATTCGTAAACCGGATCGTTGTTGACTGCAATCATCGTATGACACAACATTTGCAAAACCACTGTAATTGACCGCAAAAATACCTTGATACGACTGGTTTAGATTATTCTTGGCCACCATGTTACACACTTCTTTCTCGCTTTTACTGGTGAATTCAGCTAGGAATTTGTTGAAATTGTTGCAACGGTCCAGACCTAGGCGTTCTCTTAGTAACAGTGTATGTCGAACCCTGAAGAAGATTTGTAGTAAAAAAACAATAATAAAAGTCCTCTAAATACAAATATAGGTTGAAGTAGTCACAGGGTATAAAAGAAAACTCTTGTCTCTGTTTTGTTTTTTATAAAAATGTGTTTCGATTATACAGGGTGGTTTAAATGTCAATAATTCACCAATCCATAGCCAGTTAAAAAATAAGTTGACATGCATTATGTCATTTTCCTGAAAAATGCTTTCTAAGTAAAATACATTCCTTCAAATTTCTGTTTAAAAAATCGTTTGTTTTTGTCATAACTGTCAAACCGTTGGAGCAATTTTGATCAAATTTGGAACAAGCACTTATGAAATTAGTTCTCATTATGAATGACGTTTGCAAAATTCTCCAGTACCGTAGATACAGGAAGATGGTTTTAATGTTTTTGCCTTATATTCTACGCCTCTAGATATTTTTCAAAAATTACAGTTTTTTTAAATTTCATTGTTTACGATGAAAAAGAAATTGTCTCTTATAAAATTCTGATTTAAAACTTTGTTATTACGTTCAAAGACCGAAAACTAACCCAACCCAGAAAAGATAAAAATTGATTTCAGAAGCTTAAAAATTGTATTTGTAACCAGTTTTCCGAGAGACTTTAATATTGAAAATTGATTTGTAGACATAAAAAAACTAATTTTTCTAGAATTTTTGACTACAAATTCATACATTTAAACCTTAAAAATTGACTTAAACAACAAAAACTGACTATGAACTAATAAAAAGTAACATCAGAAACTTAAAATTTGCATTTGAAGTAAATTTTCATAATTTTGAGACAAATTTCAATATTTTAGTCTTGAAAATAGTTTTAAATAAAGGACATCTTGAAAACTAACTTTTCTTGCTTTTTACTTTGTTTTTCATTTTCTCAGAATTCTGGACTATTATTAGTGCTTCAAAATTGCTTTCAGCTTGGAAAATCGAGTTTCAAGACTATCTTTACCAAGTTATTAACACAGCAAACTTAAAAAACAATTTTCATATTCTTTCATAGAATTAAAATGGCATTCTAAGCTTTGTCACTATTAAATCGACTTCTAGACACCTCAATGCTAAAAATTCGAGTTAAAAATTATTTCTTAAAAATCTAGATTGTGTTACAACCTATCTTTACGAAGTTTTTGACTTATCAGGCCTAAAAGCCAGTTTGTACACTGTCCATAGTCTTGAAAATGTTATTTCAAGCTTCTTCACTATTAAATTGACTTTCTAAACTTATAGGTGCAATAAATTGTAGAATCTTTAAGAAATTCAGTTTTTAGTGCTTTTTAAGACTGAAAAATCGAGTTTAAGATTATTTCCAAAAGTCAAGACTCTTCAAGTCAAAAAGTAAATAAAAGTAAAAAATTTTGATACCAAATGCTACGATATTAGTCTTAAGTCCTAGTAAAGTCAGTTCTAGCATAAGTCAACTTTTAGATTATCTTTAAAAGTAAAAAATGGGTTTCATGCACAATACAATCTTTGTCTTGATTTCCGGTCTGTTTTTAGTTCTTAAAATCCAGTTTCAGACACTCGACCAGGATGGCAGTCTGAGAAAACGAATTATAAGACTATTCCTAGTAGTAAATAGCAAGTTTTTAGACTATTCGGTACAAATTTGGACTCTCACAAGTCTTGACTGTTCAGTTTTACACTATAAAACGATTTTTTAAATTGAAATTTGGAGGACTGTATGTTCCTTAGGAAACATTTTTTAGAAAAATTACATAATGCAAGTCAACTTATTTTTTGATTGGCTATCGAATGATGAATTATCGACACTGAAAACTCGACCACCCTGTATTTTGTTCTTATTCAGTGAATTTTAAATACCTTTCCACTTCCTCTAATCTGGTCAATTTTTCAAGCTCCCATTGATGGTCGAATATTAACGAATCGCCACGAGGACGCCATCCATGCAAATTTTCTTCTCCTCGTACATAAGTAGAGCTGGTGTCCAATACGCGTCTTTGACGCCTTTGAACGCCTACATTCAGAAGTTTACTAGTATAAATACCAAAATAATACAACAACAAAATGTACCTTAACAAATATAATAACATTTCACAAATTCAATTTCGACTACGCTAGCAAATTGTGACTTGAAATTAGGTAAAGTAAAATCTAACAGAAAGAGGTACATGTTTTGATTGTCACATTGAAAATATTTACCCACGTCTATTATATTATTACCTCAGTTTTAACTGAAAATAGTAGTGCAGTAAGAATATTGCACATCTAGTGTAGATATTACAAAACAACATTTTCACAGTCACAAATTACGGAATGGATCAGTGCACTAGAACTAAACTAAAATCAACCGTCTGAATAAGCACACTTTGGTTAGTTGAACTAAAAAGTGCAAAAATCGGACAGAGGATAGGAAACCACTAAGGGGAAACTACCTGGACTACCTGCTTCGCTAGCACGTCGTAACAACAACTCATACACTCCAGATAGTCGATTGGCTTCCGTATTTCGGTAACTGCCCGAAAACAAGTGTTTCAACGATCTCGGTCCGGTTCTTGCGTCTCTACCGTACATCACCATGCTCAAATCTTTTGTGATAATAGCCGGTCTTCCGCAATTTTCAAGCTGAAATCCCACTGTCAGCTACGAAATATTTTTTAAACGAATTTTCACTTACTTCCAAATAAGCCGAAATGGTCATGAATATTTGTTCACCGGGTGACGTGACTCTGTTGAGGAGAGGAGAGTTGTGCAGGGAGCTATCCCAAGCGGCTTCGAATCTGAACATGATCCTGTCGTCCCCGGGTATTTCCAGGTATTCACCTGAAACGGCTATTTTACGAAAATTGAAGCTGCAAATGTTGAGAAGTCTAACCTGGAAACAGGCCAAGTGAGAGTACGGAATTGTCGTTATCTTCGTCGTCTTCTGATTCTGGGGAGTTTCTGATACGGCCTACTACCAGTTCTCTGACGTCTCTCCATTTGATTTCTGAGGACTGATCGTGCACGATTGTGATGCGGATTCGTCTTTGAATACCCTGAAATATGTTATTAAGATTAGGTTTTGTTTATATTAGCGTCATCATAATAATACAGTGCGTTTTTTTTAACGCGCAACATAGGATTTTACGTGTTAAATTTTTAAGCCCATGTTAGACCATGTTGTTTTGGAACTACAAGTGTAAAACTTGACGGGTGTGTGTTTAGTACCCTGAAGCTTAAGTAAGTTTAGCAATTCGGTCTAAAAACTGTCTACAAACTAACGAAAAATCATCTTTTTTTGAAAAGATTTTATCTTTCCGTGCTCCCTGTATGCATGGTAGGTGCTTGTTGTTTTTGATACTGGCAGGGCAGGTAGCAGGTAAAATTTGGTGTATAAAGTAAAACAGGGTGGTCAAAATGCGATTATTAACTTTATATCAAGAATTAAGTACAGAAGAAGTATTTTTTAAAATAAATTGTTCAAAGTGACCTCCGTTTGAAACCAAACAGTATACCAAACGATCATAAAATGCCCTTTTGACGTTATAAATAAATATGTCACTCTACCTGCTACCTGCCCTGCCAGTATAAAAAACAACAAGCACCTACCATGCATACAGGGAGCACGGAAAGATAAAATCTTTTCAAAAAAAGATGATTTTTCGTTAGTTTGTAAACAGTTTTTAGACCGAATTGCTAAACTTACTTAAGCTTCAGGGTACTAAACACACACCCGTCAAGTTTTACACTTGTAGTTCCAAAACAACATGGTCTAACATGGGCTTAAAAATTTAACACGTAAAATCCTATGTTGCGCGTTAAAAAAAACGCACTGTATACAGAATGTGTCCCAAATTTGTTCTACATGTATTATTACGTTTAGTTGGAAATGAGACTTCAATCATATCCGTTTCTTTTCCAACTTGCAAAATACAGAAAGTTTAAGTACAAAAAAAATCGCATCTAAATATAAAACTAACTATACAGGGTGTCCCACGACGAAAGACATCGATTGATATTGGAAAAAGTATAAATAGGAGAGTTTTGAAAATTTGGCAGGATACTGATGTGGGCATGCCCAATCTAACTAAAATATTTTCAAGATGGTTGCACTTCCATTTATACCGGAAGTCGATCACAACTTTCTTATTTTAAATAGAACACCCTATATATTATTACATATTTGGATTCCTCACAAAATTCTGACCAACTTTTGTGTACAATGCCCTATGCCTATCTCTAGCCGTTTTCGAAATATTTGATGTTTTTCCAAAAAAGTGACAGTTGCAACGCTCAACATATTTTTTTACTCTGTCAAAACCGTATTTTATTTTGCAATGAAACTTTGGGTTATTGTAAATAAAGGATCGTTTTATTAAACTGAGGGTGCTTAATGACTCATTTGTATACAAGGTCGTCAAAAAAAATCATAAACCTGCCACTAAAAAAAATTAAAAATTTCAAGTTTTTTAAATAGAAACCCACATTTTTTATGACGGAATCATTTTGAGCATTAAAAATTACTATACACGTTTCAATTTACTTGCCTATACCTAAATCCAACCCATTTTGTTTTATTTGAGAATAAACATTTTTTATTATAAAAACTCCAGATTTTTTGAAAATTTCTCTGTCTAATTACGTGTGGATTTATGTCACACCAGTAGTGTGAATTATGTCTATTGAACATTCCATTTTTAGTGAATTTGGCCTCGTCGCTCTAAATAATATTATTCAAAAACTTCTTCATAGTGACTAGTCAGCAAAAACTTACTAAAAACCACTCTCTTCGGAAATTCAACCTCTTTTAAGTGATGCACTAATTTAAATGAAAAAGGGTGAAATTTATGTTTCTTCAGGATCCTTTGAATTGAGCTTTTGGATATGCCTGATTCTACGGAAACTTGTCTTATTGACGAAGTTGGATTTGCAACAAAATAGCCCAAAATTTCTACATTTGTATTATTAAGGATTGGTTTTGTTTTAATAGCTTTTATCTTCACAGATCTGGTATTCTCAAAATTTTCAATTATTTGCTTGACAGCTTTTGGTGATGGCTTTGGTTTTTCTGGATAACGAGCGGCAAATACCTCACATGTTCTACTCACAACTTTATCACATTCTCCGTAAATAATAAACAGAATTTTGTGAGGAATCCAAATATGTAATAATATATAGGGTGTTCTATTTAAAATAAGAAAGTTGTGATCGACTTCCGGTATAAACGGAAGTGCAACCATCTTGAAAATATTTTAGTTAGATTGGGCATGCCCACATCAGTATCCTGCCAAATTTTAAAAACTCTCCTATTTATACTTTTTCCAATATCAATCGATGTCTTTCGTCGTGGGACACCCTGTATTAAGAAGTCAAAGATATTTTTCTGGTAAGTAACTAACTATAATCGTGTCTTTCTTAAGTAACATCGCAGGTTTCCAGGAACCCAGTTCTATTATTTTGGCTGGCTGATACATTGTAAACCCAACAGAACCTTCGATAAGTTATTTTTACGTAAATCTTTGTTAATTTTTTTTTTTTTTTTTTTGGCAATTCTACGTAAATCTTTCTTGCTTTATTCTAATTTCATAAAGAAATTTAAAGTAACTACTCTTGTAATAAAGTTTGGAATTAAACGGAAGTAAAATAAACAAAACACTAACTTGATGGAGCAAAAATAGTCCTCTGCAAGGCAAATCATCGCTATGCTCAACGACTACAGGCACGTATTCTCCATTGGGCGCCAATTCGCATATTTCAAACCACACCAAAACGTCCACTTTGGCGTGAATGTGTGCAGTGCAAGGACTGGGCAAAGCTCCAAATTTACTTGACCGTACTGGCTGCGAAATCGGAATGGATGGCGGCAACATTCTGCGCGGTGGTTGCCTCAAACTGCCCTCCAACTTGGCGTCTTTGTGTAGTGGGTGTTGCTGGTAGTGTCCAAACACCTCGAACACTATCGGTTGCGATTTGATGTACTCTAAGAAGGCCTTAGTGCATGTCACTGTAATCTGAAAAGGAATGTTTAAATCGTATTTTTTGATGCTGATAAGGTATAAATATTACATTTTGAACGTGGTAGAAACCCAAAGGTGTGCCTTTGCCGGTGTTTTTAACTGGTTCAGTAGAGAAAGCTTCGTCGTGTCTATGCAGAAAGCTGAGAGAATATTTTGTTAGTTATCCACACGGTTATACTTTGAATTACAATTTTCTATAAAATTAGGGAATATGTAAACACCTAACAATAACAAATTAAATCATTGGTGTTTATGAAGCTTTAGTTGCCGTAAAGGTAAACAGTTTTGATGTGATTCAACAAGTCTGTGTAGTTACATATAAATGTTTACAATTAGTCTAAAAACGACGTTACCCTAAAAACGGACATTAGAGTAGCTTACTTAAACTGGCAGAAAACGTCAGCATATTCGGTAGATATGCCCACAGCTTGCAGCACCGTAACCCTGAAAGTAAACTCTTTTCCTAGAGTAAGGTGCTCCGGAATATCTTCCTCTTTAACATCGGACGAAACGGAGCTGTCACCCCTGCCCGAGTCAGCGTCACATTCAATCAATTCCTCCAGCTTAATGGGGTCGATATTGTTATGACCCTCAATAAAACGGTCCTCCGTGTTGTGAATGTTACGTTCTACAACTTCCAGAAATGTTTCAGATAACGAAATTAAGTGTCATTGCCTACTACCTTTAGGAGTAGATTCAAAAGCAATTCTGGCACTCTGTCGTACACCAACTTGGTCTGAATTGTCCTCGTCCATAACGGCTTGCACTGCCACTCTTAAATAACCTCTAACGTCGCCCTTTTCACTGACCACGGCTACTTTATGGATCATAGTTGCCGGGTAAAGCAAGTTGCTCAAGTAGACAAACCCTCGTCCCACCATTCGGAACCAAGGAAATCGGTCGTAGAACGGGTCGCCGCCCGTTAAGCTCTCCACGTTATAGTCGGGTGAAGTGGGGGATATTTCCGCTTCATTGTGGTACATTTCTCGCATTAGTTCTAAACGTTGGCTATAAAAAAGTTCAAATTTATTTAGAGAGTGGATTAAAGTGCGACCTACGGTCAATAAACGAATATAGAGTTCCAGGGTCAGGCAATCTAATAATTCCAAAATGAATAATTAGAGAGTTTTTCAGAGAGCATTAAATTTTTGTAAAATATTCTCTTTTGTATTATTCATGAAATTCGACACGGAAGACTGTGACTAAACTGTTCAGTTTAAAAAAAAGAAATAAGTCGATATTATTGCATTTGACATGTTTTTGAGATATCTTGGAAAAAACGTAAATTTTGACAAAACCAGCGAAAGTGAGAACAAAATGAAACTTTGTCTAAGTCACTCTGTAGCACGAAAAATACTCTGTAAAACACCGCAAAGACGAAATCTATATGACTTGGCGTTTTTCAGATATTCCATTTCATTTAAAGTAAACTTTTTTTCAAAGCCACTCTCGGATTTGGCAGTGTGAGCTGTAAATACCGCTTGTAATAAGTGATTTAGCCAAGATCTAAAGCCAATTTGCAATTTTATAGCTTCATTGCACTGCTAAGAGATTTTTCTCAGTTGTGACAGCAGTCATGTGATTATACCAGGGGACCACACTCACCATTTTATTTGAACAGATGGGGAAAATATTATGTATTATTTAGCCAACAAAATTATACTCTTTCGAGATAAGTGCAATTAAGTTGTGTGAATATAATTTCGTTTTTCGCAAGCTAATAAAAACAGACTTTTTAAAACCTACAAAAATCACAAAAAGTGTATAGTACAAAATCTAGTGTCAAAGGCTGATGTACAATATGCCAAGCAGTGTGGCACCAACCTCGTCGGAAGTAAATTGGCCAATGACAAGCGTGACGGAGCTGACGGACAGCGAGTGAGACATTTATAAAATGGCGAACCCACGTCATCATCGGGGCTGCTGTCCGGCGTGCAAACGTCATCTCGGCAACAACTTTTCATTACCTCTATTTTATGACTGTGAAACGTTTAAATGTTTTCAATGGCCGCATTCGTTTTGACGTTCGACGGAGCGTGCCGAGCTAATTTGACGTCACCAATCGTCCAGCCCAACTGTCAAGTGACGTCAAAATCGCTCTGCACGCCAAAACGAATGTTGCCATGTAAAGTGCTTGTGCTCTTTATCAAATTTGTACTATTCTGATGATTTTTACAACTTACCGCAATTTATCCAGAGACCAGTAGTGAGTAGCTCCGTTTTTCAAATCTTGCACCTCAACGGCTACGATAGTTCTTGCAACGGCGGCCTCCTCCTCGTGATCGTAGTCAATCGAAGGACGCAAATCCGGCGGTAACGGAGAGTATAAAGTGTCAGTAAGAAGCGTAAACTGAAACTGAACCTAAACAACCGCAACCACCTCTTTATAAAATAAAAAGTTACTTTAAGGCTTCACCAAACCTTCTTTTTCAGTTCAACGCTTATGGCATTAGCCTCTTTCAAAAAAATTGCGTTTCCCCACAAATCATCGCGCAACGAAGTGAACTGATGGTGTTTCCATTTACGCCAAGCGGTGGCGGCCAATACGAACTCTTTCTCGTTCCAGTTACATTCTGCATCGAAAAGAGGGTTCACTGAAAAAAGCGGATGCCATTCTGAATTTAAGCGGGTTCTAAGCTACGTCATTGCCTGATTCTATTATTATACAAATGAGATTACAATACAATTGATATTAGACAAATGAGATCTAGTCATCGATAGTCGTCGAGATAGGACGTGTTTCGGAGTCGTTCGCGTTTGCTCATTAGTTTTCTGCTTAAAGTTACACTTAAAAGTGTTGTTGTTTGAACATGAGTGGAAATAGTGGGGGCACCGGAAAAGTCACTGCTTCTGACCCAAATTTTTTGGACATGCCTTGCCGGAAAATCAGATCTTCTTCACTAACAATAGCTGCAATGAAGCAAACCGTAAGATCAGAATTGGAAAAAAGTCAACCTGGTCAAGATAAGGATGTAAATAAACAATCTGAAACAAGTCAAGTGAAGTCGAAAACGTCAACGTAACAAAATCTGAACAACATCCACAAAATGCAGCGTCACAAGATTACAATTCAGTATTTACGCCTCAGAAATCAGTACTGCACTCACCAACACCAATGCCACCACCATCCGTCGCGCCTGAAAATGCGAAAAAACGCCAAAGGCAAGAAGTATCTCCTGATATTCAAAAAGAACATAAAAAACCTTGTGATGGTTCCAGAGCACAGTTATTTACCGATAACACATTAAATAGTGACGGATTTTCTGATTCTTCTTCAAATACAATATATGACACCAAAACAAAAACGAACTACCAAAACCACGTAAATATGGATAATCTATTATTAGAAATTACCATATCACTGGAAGCGATACAACAGCTGTCAAACCAAGAAAACCGAGAAATTATTCAAAACTCAACATTCCATATTCAGAAAAACTTAACATTGTTAATATACAAAATGGGACAGTTGGAACAAGAAAAAATAAACCTAGAACAAGAATTTCAACCGCCACCAGAAAAAGAAAGTAATTCAATTATGGGAAAAGTGCTTAACAATACACCATATCAACGAACTTATGCCTCCGTCATAGCAAAAACCGAACAGGAATCCAAAAAAAAAACAGCGACGACGCGATAGAAAGATGGATAACACCAAAAACGTCAAAGAGGTTTGAAACCGTTGTAAGCTTATAAAACACTACTGATCCAAAGGAGACCATACGCCAAATTAAAAGTCAAATGCAGAGCAGCGTTTTAGAAGGAGGAATCAAAAACATAAAAGCACTGAAAAGTGGAGCAATAGTGCTGGAAAGCTTCAACGAGTCCCAACAGAACAAAATTAAAGAGGTTCTTGGAAATAAACAAAATATTAACCTAAAAGAAACTTCGATTCCCAATCCAATGTTTTTAATATCTGGAATTTTTAAAGGATACTCAAACGAGGAATTTATAGAAGAATTAATAAGAATGAATAGCGAAATAAAAGAAGACCTACCTAGGCATTGATTTATCCAAGGAAACCGTTGTAAGCTTAGAAAACACTACTGATCCAAAGGAGACCATACGCCAAATTAAAAGTCAAATGCAGAGCAGCGTTTTAGAAGGAGGAATCAAAAACATAAAAGCACTGAAAAGTGGAGCAATAGTGCTGGAAAGCTTCAACGAGTCCCAACAGAACAAAATTAAAGAGAAAATGGTGAGGTTTTGTTTTTTGTTTATCAATCCCAATCCTCTGACCGGTTTCGCCGTATTACGGCTCATCAGAGAGGCTATAGGGCTTGATAACCAAAGAACAAAACCTTCGTTCCAGTATAGTCAACTGGATGCCAGAAATGATAGTTGTGTGCAACATGGACAGTTTATATCTTTTTTTTTTTTTTATTTATTTTTCATCCTCCTTTTTTCAGCTCCACCTTCTCATGATGCGGCATTAATGGTGCTGTTCCTAGATTTTGGAACGCCATCTGTACTTTCTAACTCATGAGTTGAGTACAGATGTCACCAGATGTTGCACACAACTAAAATTAAAGAGGTTCTTGGAAATAAACAAAATATTAAGCTAAAAGAAACTTCGATTCCCAATCCAATGTTTTTAATATCGGGAATTTTTAAAGGATACTCAAACGAGGAATTTATAGAAGAATTAATAAGAATGAATAGCGAAATAAAATAAGACCTACCAGGCATTGATTTATCCATGGTAATCACAGTAATAGCGAAAAGAAATTGCCGAAATCCCAGTAAAGAAAATTGGATCCTAGAGGCTCCACCTTCAGTCGCTAAATGGTTCTTAAAAAGAGCAACTATACTCTTTGATTTAATGAAAGTATATGTGACCGAGTATTTTAACTTGGCGATATGCTTTAACTGTTCAGGGTTTGGACACGTGGCTAAATATTGCAAATATTCCACATGCTGCCATAAGTGTGGAGGTGCTGACCATAATGGTAAGGATTGCTTAGCAGTAGATCTGCTGCAAAATGAAATACAAAGAAGAAGTCATTAAACACTCAGCAAGGGATATAAACTGTCCAGTGTACCAAAAGCGACTAAATATACAGTGCGTTTTTTTTAACGCGCAACATAGGATTTTACGTGTTAAATTTTTAAGCCCATGTTAGACCATTTTATTTTGGAACTGCAAGTCTATAACTTGACGGGTGTGTCTTTAGTACCCTGAAGCTTAAGTAAGTCTACCAATTTGGTCTAAAAAGTGATTGAAAACTAGAAAAAAATCATTTTTTTTCGAAAAGATTTTATTGTTCCATACTCCCTGTATGCATTGTTGTTCCTTGTTGTTTTTATACTGGCAGGGCAGGTAGCAGGTGACATATTTTGACTGCATCACGACCCGACATCTTTTGAACGTCAAAAGGGCATTTTATGATTGTTTGGAATACTGTTTGGCTTCAAACGGAGGTCACTTTGAACAATTCACTTATAAAAATACTTCTTTTGTTCTTAACTTTCTTGATATAAAGTTAATGATCACCTTGTTTTACTTTCTACGCCAAATTTTACCTGCTACCTGCCGTGCCAGTATCAAAAACAACAAAGAACAACAATGCATACAGGGAGTATGAAACGATAAAACCTTTTCGAAAAAAGATGATTTTTTGCAAGCTTTTTAACACTTTTTAGGTCGAATTGGTAAACTTACTTAAGCTTCAGGGTACGAAACAGCCACCCGTCAAGTTTTATACTTGTAGTTCCAAAATAACATGGTCTAACATGGGCTTAAAAATTTAACACGTGAAATCCTATGTTGCGCGTTAAAAAAAACGCACTGTATAGGTATAAGAATCAAGTTAACTACTCTGAGAATAGTTTTAGTTTAAACTAGAACTAAAAAAATTTTTAATTTAATTGGAGCCTTACCATTTGGATGATTATTTGAATATGTAGTTTTGTTTTGCATTTTTGTAACATATTGCTCGAAACGGAAATATTATCAGTTTGTAAACATTAATTGTAAGGTAGATAGTGAAAATGTAGTATGTTAGACTGTAATTACCAAATTGTATGTTGAAACTTTTAGGTTATTTGTGTCTGTGTTTCTTCTGACGCTGTTTCATTTTGTTATTTATTTTGTAAATAACCAATATGAAATAAAGGAAAGATTATTATTATTATTATTATAAAAAACAAATGGAAAATATGAATGTACTAACACAGTACTATCCAAAACCTCACATTATACATAAATTAAAGAGATAACAAGAAGTTATAAGAAATCAATATCTCTAACTCAACATTTTACAGTTGTATGCACTTAAAAATAAGTCAAAATTGCAATAAACTAATTTTTATTAGTGTCATCAGTGGTCTCCTTATAAAAAGTAAAGTTGGTAATGTAATTTTCAGAAATTTTTCGTTAATATTTCAAATTTGAAAAAAGGGAGAAAAAACCCAGAGATTGTAGTAAATAAATCGCAAATTCCAATGATTTTCAGCTGGAAAAACAAGTGTGGAAACTAATTCTGTTGACAGATCTGACTTTTTTGGAGCTTAAACTTTTTGGCTTTCTTGTTTAAATACTACTACTATCAAAATGTCTTGCCGATTGATACAAAATGCAAAGCTATAAGCAAAGTCAAAGCCGACTTACCGAAAATGTCATTATCGTTACTGAAATCTTCAGGAGTGTACGAACTATAAGTGGACATGGTCATAATCTGTTCCTCCACCTGTTTCTGAAGAGCGTCAATCCTGGCCTCGTAATTCTATCAAGAGTCCACAAAAAAACATAATTACGTAAAGCTGTAAAGTAAATTGATAGTCTCATACCTTTCTCTGTTCATCAAAAGCTTGATCGGCCGCCTCCTTCTCTTTGCGGTATTGCTCTTCCAAATTGACCAGCTTTTTCTCCATCTCAACTTTCAAATCCACTCCCTGTTTTTCCAACAGCTCGTTTTGGGCAAAGTTCCAGTCCACTTGCGAATCGGTCAAACTGTTCTTCTCGCGGATCTCTCTCACTTCATCGGGATGAGTGAATCGAAACACGTGATTGTTCCCTAAAATCACTCGGGAACCAGTTTTCAAGACAATGGGTTCGGTGATTTCCCTGCCGTTCACATAAATCAGGGCACCGTTTAGGGGAATCAGTGTTATTTTGCGGTCTTTGTTCTCGAAAATGCAGTGTTCCGGTTTGATGTGAGCGCCTGATAGTTGCACGTCCTGCGGACAGTTAGCCTCCTCGGATCCAATCCTGGTCAAACCGTCCTTGATGTAATAGATCAAACATTCGGACATGAAAGGATCTTCATTGAGGTTGACCAAGTGGGGGGTGCGTTTTGGTGAGAATATTCCGACAGTGTTGCCGTCTTTTATCGCCACACCCATTTCGGCAAACACTGCTTCTCTTTCTATTCGGATCGCTTCGGTTTTTTTCAGTTTTTCTTCCCACGTTTCGTTTAATTCTGTACATTAACAGCACCGTATAAAACGTGTTAGAACAACAGTTTAGTTGATAAAAAAAAACAAACCTGCGATGAGTTTTTCGCTTGCCTGAAGCTGATCCACCGCTTCCTCCGCCGTCGTGGATTGGGTGCGGGCTCTCTTCTCGTTTTCCTTGTTGTTGCGCTCCACCATGTCCATACCTGCGCAAACGTAACGTAAAATAAATGTAATTTCATATTGTTTAGAAATCCTGTGTGCCAAAAGCCCATTCTCAGGCTCAAAGCTGGAAAAAATTTCGAAATAAAATTATTGGCCAATTGGGTTTTGATCTCTAGGGTTGCCATATGTTGCTAGTAACACAGAACAAAGTGCAAATGCATTATTGCCATAACAAAAGCTGATGTTTTTTTTTTGGTTATTGGTGTGTATTTGACTTAAAACTTCACATAACTGAAACAATTTGCATTGTTTTGTAAACCAAATATGTATTTATGTTTATATTTTATTATTTAGAATAGATCTAATTTTAAGTAAAGAAACTATGTGTTTCTATTGTCTACTTCATCATAATTACTAGTGAATTTCATGTGTCATCATTAATTACATGTAATAACTATTTTGTTAATCAAAATGCTTTGAAAAGTTTGTCCTACGTCTCCAAAAGACATAGAAATGCGTTTTATAGCTTGCAAGTTAGTGCTTGTCCAATATGAATCCACCAGTTGGGAAAACTAACAGTAAACTTAAATAGTTAAGATTTTGCTATCAAAGCTGTCAAAAAAATCCCATTATTTTGTGAAATTACAGTTTAAATAACAAAAATTTGTTACAAATTTATCATTAACTCTTTTGTCAATATTGTTGTAAAAAAATAAATAAATCAAATTAGCGCTTCGAAGCAAATACAAACACCACTTTAAATGAACAAAAATCAAAAAGATGTAAAGTTGGCAACCCCGTAATCAAAAAACTGTAAAAATGCACAAGCAGGAGCCAGAAGCGACCCTCAATCGATCGTTCAGGTACAGTCAAGTTACTACGAAACGAAACAAAAATCTTTGATGGTGAAGGACAAAAAAACCGGACGCGACAATGTGTGTCACAAGCCTGTCAGAAGCTGACGTGTACTTACGAGGCTGGTCCTTTGTTTTTTCGTAAACAACTTTACCATCAGGACCTGAGCCGCGTTCAGAGTCAACAAAATTGGTTTTAAGGTATTATACTTCAATAACGTTGTTTACACCTTATTAACGGCAAAAACTGTAGTTAAAACTCACCTTCGTGAACTTCGATTCCTTCTTGTTTCAGCAATTCCCGTAGTTTCTGAATCTCTTCTTTGAGTTCTCTGATCAGTTTGGCGTTGGCGTCCTCATTGACCACTGCCTTGCAGACGATCTGTTTGGCTCTGTCCGCATAACTGAACATAAAAAAAGTCAATCAAGTCAAGGCTTCTAGTATCTTAGAGTGAATTTTACCGTAAAGTGGATAAAGTTTCGTCGTAGTTGATATCCGCTGGTGATATGGCGGCAATCATCGCCGTTTTGCTGTTCCCGCCCAAATTTTCGCGCAACAGCCATGTTAAAACCGAATCTCTGTATGGGATGAAGTCTGCCTTTTTGGATTTTTTGTTCTTAGACGCCTGAGTAGTTTATAGAAAAAATTAAGAGTTTTAAACTTATAACATGGTTTACAGAGCAGTTAAAAATAGTATAAGGAATTAACTCTAATATAGTAGAAATTAACAATTTTGAACTCAGGGTCTGCGTTTACCCGGTTCTAAGTAAGTCTAAACCTAGTCCACTGAATTATTTCTTTGAACCTACAAACTTAACACTTTACATTCCCAAACTACTAAACATTTCCGATACTACCTAAACCACTCTGTATCTCTATAATTTTGGCATACGCATATTGTGTTAAACATTAAAACCAGAACTTACCGACTGTAGATAATGGCAAGAGTAAGGAAAAAGGAAAGATTAGTAGGAGAAAACCAGTATAAAAACTAAACTTACGATTTCAGCCAGTGCCGAAATAACTTTTCCCAATGTGGTCAGACTTTTGTTGATATTAGCGCCCTCCTTCAAGCGAGTCCCTTTAGCACCGGTGGAATCTGCTCGTTCCGAACCTGCCAAGTCCACCAAAGATATTTTTGACACTTTTTCCGTGGTAAGTTGGGTGGTTTCATCCAATCTGGAAACGCTCAAGGTAAAAACTTTCTAGTCTAAGCTATCAACCCACCTTTGTTGTGTGAAAAAAATGGTAAAAACTGCATGAGATCTGGAACTCGTTTCGTTCATGTTGGTGGCAGCCACTGTCCTAGCCTTATTGCCTTCGTCAATCAATTCGTGAATGTCTTCGTAACTGGTTACGGCCAATTTACTCAAATCCTCGACGTAGGGACCCAAAAGTGGATGTTCTCGGACTTTCAGGTTGCCTGCAACAATTTCCGTGTTACCCCATTGAATATCAGAGGCTAACAAACTAAGAAACCTTTATTTTTTGGATTCAACAAGTCTCTGACTCGTTCACAGTAAATCTCCATGTAACTAACTTCCACCGAGTACTTAATGTCGCCTTCATTACTGCCTCTTATTTTTCTGAAGAGCTCTTTGCAGATCAAAGGGATTATGCCTTCTTGACCTTCTTCTTGTTTGCCCATCATGGTGTACGATTTGCCAGCACCAGTTTGTCCGTAAGCGAAAATGCACACATTGTAACCGTCAAACGAGTGCTGAAGCATTTCTTCGCCGATATCTTTGTATACAACCACTTGGGAAGAGAATTCCGGATCGGAGGTCTATGATATTATGAGATTAGATTAGTTTTGGTGATACTGATGAGTGTGCAAGGTGTAAAAGCCAGAAACACTGTGTATACTGCGTGTAATATTTTGCAGTATACACAGAGTGTTTTTGTTGAATCGTAAAACTTACGTCATGTGACCAGTAGGAATAGTCAAAGTTGAAGCTTTTCACAGCTTCTTTTGAAGTTGGTTCTGCCTTTGGGTTTGTTATGGCTGAAATAGATTTTGTTTTGTAGTAACAACGTTGGTGTGTTCAAACTGCAAATCAACTTACTGGTAGTGTTACCACCCATTTTAATAATACATTTACATTCTCTAGAAATTTCTCTATTATTGAACGGTCGCACCCGTACTGCGACCTTGACTGAAGACATCTTCGGTCCTTAAGGTCGACCCTGCAAAAAAGGGAAAAATGACCTGATTACGTCGTCTCTAATGAATAGCGCCCTTTATAACGTTAATTTTCCCTTTCACGACCTATTAATATCAAAGTCATAAAGATTCTGTTTATCGAGTAACCCGATTTTCAGCGTCAACACCTCCATCATGTATGCATTGTATAGAGGTTGCTTCTGTTTACTGGAAGGCCATTCATAGAACGAAATGCGTCATTTAGAGCGTGGGTCAATGTGCAACTGCCAATTTATCGGCGCCGAGACGCAATGGCGGCGCGGCGCCACTTAATCAGCGATTTCTATCTCTACGCTTTCCTATATAATCACGCGAACCGAATATTGTATTTATAATTTAACCCTGTGTGTGTGTAGACTGTTTTTCTAAAGCCCTAACAAATCGTGTTGGTTCATCTTAAATTATGTCCTGGAATGATATATGTGACAAAATTTGAAAATTCAATCTTTTTGTAAGGTCGACATTGAAATGAAATTCTCTAGCATTTACACGATTTTCGACCTCGTTTACCTGAATTTGTTTCTATTTAAATAATAATTATTAAATCTAGAGCAATTTTATAGTGATGTTGACGTAATGATATGTAGTGCAGACAATAGACAGGTATGGAATTTTCAAAATTATCTATAGCAAATGATAAAAGGAGAGAACTATTACAAGTCAAAAGGGAACCTTTGTAAAAACCACACTTTTTGGTACACCATATACAAAAAAGTCCCATGTAATGTAGAAAAGGCCAGTTGCCCCTTTTCTCTTCTGCTTATAGCGAACTGAGCGAAACAAAATATGTATGGACGTATGTCTTCTAGTTTTTATCAAATGTTAAAGTATCATAAAGTATCAACGGCCATCCACTGAATCACATTCTTATGTTGTTGCAGGTGCTAGGTTGCCATATTCACTTTAAAATACAGAATGTCTGTTTTTAGTTTCTGTGTGTTTCACCGATTTAAATTAAACTCAGATACACTAAAAGAAATATTTTTGAGGCTTACTTTTTAGGTCTGCAATCGTTCATACTTCAACAGAACATACATACATACATACATATTAAAAAGCAAAAGTTAATGTATTAAACTTCTGTATTAAATTTCACTATGGTAGACGACCCCATTGCCACAGGCAGTTTAATCCAACTGTGAGATATGAAATAGAACAATTACTGTCAATCCTTGACCGTAAAAAAAAATTGTCACAAATGCAATGTCAACTGTAATTCTAACTGACACTTAACATCAAAATATAGCTTGCGTTTTGGATTGGAGTCTTTCAAGTTTTAGTTAACAATAATGAGATGATTTAAAAACAATATTGGTAACAAAATTTGTTTTCATTGATTGAAACCTTATAACTTTTTAGTGGAAATGTCTCCTAATGCAATTATACACTTTGGTCCTGAATTCCCCCGAAAGACAAAAATTAAGTTAACTTTTCCGCGCATTTACATGTCGCCCACGTAAAAAACTGTTCTCCATGCAATAAGTTTTTAGATTTAAGCGGAATGATAAAAGGTTATAAGTAATTCTTTTGTCCACGTGTGAAATTAGCATTAATTCTATTATAAATAACGCAACGTTTGTTAACGTGAATTGCACGTCAATTACTTACAAAATTGCTTCCTAAAATACGAGGGTACAGTTGAGTCTATAACCTTGTTAAAGTACCCTTACGGGAATCGACTCCGACGGCCCTATAAATAAATTAAAACTAAAAAGCCACCCCGAGTTTGCTTAATACACGCGGATACTTTATGTTTAATATGTTAGGTAACTCGACTTTAATGATGTATTATTAACGTTTTATTTTGTTTTTAGTTCAACATTCTGAAAAAATTGTGTTTTTGCAACTAAAGACTGTAGTATTGCTGAAAAGTGATGACATTTTGGTTGGAAAGATTATACACAAAAATCCCATGAGAAAAAGAGAGAACTATTGCAACATATATGCATCAGTGATCTAGACAAAACTTTGCAACTTCAACAAGAAGTCTGATAAGTGTCGATTGAAACAAATTACAAATAAAAAAAATCAACATTTTTTGGCAACTGGCAAAAAAAAATAATGTAGGTTGTCATAAATATGGTTAAGTCTGAACTGATTAATTAAAACGACTAAATGCTTTCTTCAAAATCGTAAGAACATTAACAAAAGATCTTTAACAGTACTTCCAAATTTCATTATAATACACTTTGTCGCAATAAATGAGAAGTTACTAAGTTACTTAAGTTAAGTGATAGTGTGAGTTATCACTTTTAAGTGATAAATCACTTTTGAGTCATAAAGAACTTCACATAATTTTATTGATTAGCTGAGGAGATTACAAAATATTTCCTTCATTTGTTGAAAATGATATTTTTTTTATAATAAGATTGCGGAACCGAGTGATTGACTTGATGACTCTTATTGCAGAATCAAAATGTCATCTAGAGAAATATTTTGTCTCCAGTTTAATTTTATTCGTTATTGCCAATTAGTTCTTCAGAAGAACAAAAAAATGTTTCCAGTCAAGATCAAGATTGAACCTGTTACTAGATAGCTAGAAATGTTTTTCAAATTACTCACCAGTTTCTACACTACTTTTGTGTATTGTATGACTAATCAGCCAACTAAAGAATTACATTTTCTGGAATACAAAAATGCTATCCAGAAATGTTTTACTAATAAACGCAGTTTTCCAGATATGTTATTATCGACACTCAGAACTCAAATTAGTTAAACCAAAAAAAATGCATGTGATTAGATTATATTTAACTACGTAAATTGGTTTGATGATCTCTATCTAAAGAAGATACATTCGTTTCTAAATTATCACTAAACTAATGCAACATCAAAAAATTAAAAATATTTTTCTCCTATACCGAAAGATTAAAAGAAAACGATTTCCTACGCCCTAACACAAGGGGGTCGATCTGAGCGTCACTGCAAAAGGTCAATAAACAAAAAAACTTACCAAAACGTCCTAGGTAAGTTCCGGAGTGTTATGCACTTTGGCCAGGAATTTAAAACTGTTCCGAATGGAATCGGTCGCAAATTTTAAACCATTTCAACAACAAAAAATCGAACCGACTGAGAAATTTTCACGCTCTGGCCCATGAGCCAGAAAGACTTTCCCGTCCGGAATGAGTTTTCCGGCGCGCAAGAGAAAGGTCATGTGACGGAATCAATACAGTCTTGGCCAATCCGTTTAAGCGGTAATCAATAAATATAAAATGCTGTGGGCTTGAAGTGAGATGGGATGAGAATCATTTGTTTTTTTTTATTATTTAGCAAAATACCACCTAAGAATACGGCCACCATTAACAAATGTACTTAACTAATTCAGATTCTGTTCACATTTTTTCCTTAATATGTTTGTAAACATAATTTTAAAGTTCTTCAGGAGCCCTGAATTCAGGCTACAAATATCGTTTTTGTATTCATGTCTGCTTCAACGAATTAATACAGGAACATCCTTAGAAAATCAAAAAATATAGTTATATTTTTCTTATGAAACATTCAAGAAGTGGACTTTCTCTAAACACTCTATAAATACACGGTGTTCCATTGTTTTAACCTGAGAATATAGAGTAAGTACGCACAGAAATAATTATAAATGAGTCCCAATAATACGGTTTTATTTTTTTATTGTTCACATTGTAATAATTTAAATTGATGTTTTGCATTCATATCAGGCATTGTCTGACCCATTATCTCTATTCAAATTTTTAGGGTTTAAACGGTTTTATTAAGGCAAACCAGAGAGAAATTTTAATAACCTCCGCGAGGTATTTGGTATCATATCAACATAGAGGTTGATATGACACCATTTTTCGATTCTGCTACTTGATTTCGACAACTTTTGTTTTGGAAAGTTATAGTGATGATGATATTTTTGAGATATTTGCCATTAAACAATGAAATTTTCAATATTTGGAAATCTGTAGCAGGCAAACGGTCGATGTTAGATCAAAACGATTTGCATGGAACATTGTTGTTCTAACATGTTCAAAGTGTTTTGACTTCTTTATTGAATTTTGGGAATATTTGTTAAAAATATTTTACTAGATTAGGATTAGGTTGGGTTAGTTAACTATTTTTTGGCTTTTTTAACATCAAAACAAAATGTTTGTGTAACATATGTGATATACCATTTTAAAGCAAAAAACGTGCACTTTTTAACTAAATAAGGAAGATAGTCTTTAAAAAGTTGCTCTAATAATGTTCAAGCCAAATTCGAACATTTTTAGAATTAGAGATAATACACGATCACTTTTTTGAAAATGCTCATTTTTGGTTTTTCGAAAATACTACGCAGTAGTTGTTATAACTGTGTTTGCATATTAAAATTCTCTAAAACATTCACCATTTAGCCTTTGCAGTAGCTCTTACGGTTACGGGAAGCAAGATCCCTGTATAGAGAATTAAATCTTGGACACACTGTATAACGATAAATGACACATTTTGTATAACAGAGTGTTATGGGGTTGAACTTTTACCTCTCAGTGAAATTTAAAAATCCTTTAATAAAAAAAATAACAATTACATAGAAACAATTATCCTTCCTTCCTTAACCAGGAAATCCCCTTTTCACTTTTTTCTTCTCTCTACCTCTATGCTAAAAGTCAATACCATATAATACCAAATCTAATAACCTAGCAAACATGGTATCAAGTGACAAAACCGTTTCCTTATTCAAATCGGATTAACAATAAACCCCATCTCCCACACACTATAGTGAGTCATCCAAATCCTAATTCTCCATGAGGAGGAAAATCAATGAAAGAATCATGGAGACATTTGCCTTCATAACTTTTAACTATAATTTTAGAGTTTATAGTAAAATTTACAACTGTTATTACTAGAATGCAAACTTTACATCAAAAGATGATTAAAAACTTTAAAATAAATTATGCTGCCTCCTACAGTGAATATTAAATAAAAAAACTTTAAATACGGGCCTGTCACTATAAATATGCCCCCGCATGAAACACTTGCAACAAAATTAATAGGACATGCATGATTCCGCTGGCTTTTGGGTGTATGTTTAACAGGAAAGAATTAAAGCAACGTTAATACAAATTTCTTACCTTATTTAATGATTTTTCACTAAAAACACACAAAAGCATCAAAACATTAGCTCTGACATTTCTTGAGTGGGGGATAAAGACGGTAATGACAGGGGACTACAAGACCCACTCCTGTCATGCGCAGCACTATTCAGAAAACAAGACAGGATCGGATTCAGGATAAGTTAACTCAAATCTGTAATAAAATTATTTTATTTGTGAATAAGAATAGCAAATCAATGTAATTACTAATTGCTCCGAAAATTGTATAAAATTAACAACCATTTACGGGCAATACATTCTAATTAAAATTCTGAGGAGATCTTTCTGTTGAGTACTTAAGAAGGGCCAAAAGTCCCATTCTATGTCAACTAGACTGCTTGTATCAGCTGATTGGCAAATAGTGACCAAAGACTGCATTAAAATAAACAGTCTTTCAGACATTTTGCATTCTAAAATAGATAAAAAATTAATGTCCCCATAAACTAAAAGGACTTTCACTCACTTTTTAAAACAACATCACTCTTGTCACCCCATGTGTACTTTTCTAATACTTTGGCTAAATTGGTGGCCAAATTTTGGTGACTGGGTTTTAAAATCAGTAACAAAAATATGGTGTAAATCTCACAGCTCAATAAAGTGTTACACCTATGACCACTCATTGGTATTCCTTCTAACAGTTTGGAGATTTGTTGGTAAATTTGCAGAGCTGATACATAATCACCTGTAAAAACAGGTGAATAAAAACCACCAAAAAGTCATAATTAATACCAATAGGAATGAAATGCTGGGCGTACAGTTCTAGACAGTTAATATGACAGTCTTGTTGCCCCACTGACAACTCTCGAGCATTCTCCAAGTACACTCTTATAAATTCTGGCTGGTGACTTTTATTTAAAAAATCTATAATTTTGAGATTCAGTCCTAGAGGTATCATGCTGTCTTCACTGTACCGGGAGGAAGCATGACCATAACAGGCCAACCCAGCCTGAATAAATCATAAATCAACAGTCAACTCATCAACACACCCACAGCAAAAGTAACAACCTGTAAATATTCAGTGGACACACTTGGACAATCTGTTTGAGCATTTTCCTCTTCAGCTTTCAAGAATTGTCTTGCAGCTTTTAGAAGGTAAGATGTTTCTGCAACATTGTTGCCTAAAGTGCCTTCACATCTAGCAGCAGCTATCCAACTTAGAGCTGCATATTGGGACAGCTCTTCAGATTCACACTGTTGAGCCAAACCTCCAAAAGCTGCAGATGCTTCAGTTTCATTAGGTTTGCGAAGAAACCGCCTGTATAATGATCAGTTCAGTAATGTGACATCATTTGAATACAGTCGATTTTTTGGTACTTTTTTAGTTTACCAGAAATGTTTCTATATTGGTCTAGCAGAGAATATCCAGTTGTTTCACTAGCCATAATTGTACTAAACACTGAACTGGAAAAAGGTTAAATTAGCTTAGAAACTATTATTACATCCCCTTTAAGCCCAAAGTCTCATTAATCACAAATTCTCAATTTCAAAATTAGTAAAAATTTCCAACTAAAAAAAAAGTGAAAATTAAATGAATTACTGAATTCAAGAAGCAAGCAACCACTAGTGTTTGTCTCACTTAAGTACTATGAGAGTGAGCGAAATACCAAGAAATTTTATGCAAGTCTAGTTTCATTAGACAACAATTTATTAAATCAAGAATGACAGTACTGACGTATATCTGACAGAAGACAACTATCAACGTCAAATGACCCCTTTGACCCCCATATTTAAATTGTCATATTTTGTACCAATAAATAATTTATTATACACAGGCACTTTAAAGCGAAAAAGGTATTGTAACTACTCTAATCATTAATAAAATCCAGTAATTTATAAATCCCAACGTCTCACTAAAAAGCTGAAACATTTCTTACTGTTAAATTAGGTTAGGTGATAAGGTTATATAATTTTTTTTCAAAATTTTGTCACCACCATTGCCAACACTCTTGTGCTCATTTTTAGATAACGCACTAATATGCTGCGCTCCGCCTTGGGTAAGGTCCTCAACGGAGGCCCTTTAAGCCCCAAACATGCGGCTGCCCTTACCAGGGCGTCAAGCACCCAAGCGCCAAAGAAACCGGAACAGATTGAAGTATTTATTGATGATATTCCTGTAAAGGTTGATCCTGGAACCACAGTATTACAGGTGAGTTATGATAAGGAAATCAAAGTGTTATTTAATATGTGTTTGGTATATGGAGTTGAATTTTGGTATCAATAGTTGAAAAGGATTTGTTATTGTTTACATACCTATAACTTTATTTTTATTTTTTTGATGTTATAGGAAGGTTTTGAATAAATAAATAACTAAGAATATCTCGAAATTATGATAAATAACTTTCATAAATATAGAGTGGTATTTTTTTAATTTTACATCACAAAATATCTGAAGAGATTACTAGACTAAAACATTTTAATAAAAGCTTATTTTAGGTTTTTTTTTAAACTGTATTAGATTAGAACTCCTATTTGCGTTTGAAAATATGGTACCATTCATCATTATCTGTATAGTTTGAAAGAGAATAAAAGAACAAAAACAATAAACTCCTTCATCCAGACATTTCAAGATAGATCTGTGGGTAAATATGGCTCTGATTTGACCTACAATTTGCATTTACTTATGTTCAATTCTTCCATCAACTGATCTCATTAGTTCATCTAGATTTGGTTGAAAAACTTATTTTTCTTTTTTTGTCTGTGGCAATACCCATAATGTTGTACTTAGAACCACACAATTGGTTTTCAATGTTAAACAGCAGCTGTTGGTATTTGGTTATTAAAATAAAAACATATTGTAGATGTCCATTAATGTGTGCTTGAAATAATTTTTTTGTTTCATTATTTTTTGTCTTTTTTTTATTATTTATAGAGATGCGCCGAAGCAGACTTTTTTCACCAAATCTGCATGACTTTCAAAATGATTTGGCCCAAGCTTCAGCTGGATCACTTTAGTATTTTGATAATAATTGAATTTTAATAAGGAAGTTTTAGCTTTAATGCTAAAGATTAAAAGAAATGTTCCTACAGAAAATATATTTAAGTTAAACTCAGAATTACAAGTAACAAAAGTTTGAAGTTTGGTTTAAATTTTAAATATTAGTAGAGTAATGACTAATGAGCATACTTAAAACTAATTATTATATTATAGAAAAATGAAGACAGAAGCATTATCACTATTTTGTATTAATACATAAAATTCATTAAAGGCAAATTGTGGTGAATGAATAGCAATTTCTCAGAATTATGTGGCAGTAATCTGCTTCTATCTTCATCATAAATATTTGATGCTTCTGAAAATGATCTTTCACTATAGACACTAGAAGCAGGAACTGGACAAAATTTTAAACACATCTTTCTTAATTTAGGAAACTTGTTGTTTTTCTTTCCACCAAAGAGTTGGATTTTCCGTTCTGTTTATTAAGGCAATTTTGAGTTGTGAGATTCAATATTCGGCCGTATCATAGGATCTGCTTCATGAAAACCGAATATTGAAAAATTAGGCCGAAGGGGCCAAATACCCAAGCCGAATCAGTGATTCGGCGCATCCCTAATTATTTGTTTTAAAAAAAAATTAGATTAGGTATGAATTTACATAGTTTACACAGCGCAAAATAACACAAAACAAACTTTGTGTCTAACCAATCAAAATAAACTAAAAATGTCATTCCAAAAAAACAAATTATTTTGATTTGTTAGACGCAAAGTTTGTTTTGTGTTATTTTGGTCTGTGTCAATCTATAAATCCAGCTTAACTTAAAGACATGTTTGTCAAATCAAAACTGTCAAACTGAGATTATTTTAGCAGTTTTTCAATGATCTATTCTACTGTGTATTTTCACCTGTAGGCAGCTGCAATGATTGGCGTTGAAATACCTCGATTTTGTTATCACGAGAGGCTGGCTGTGGCTGGAAATTGTAGAATGTGCCTGGTTGAGGTTGAAAAAAGTCCGAAACCAGTGGCGGCCTGTGCTATGCCAGTTATGAAGGGTATTTGAAGCTAAATTCGTTCTTTAGAATTTTATTTAAGTAGTGTACTTGTAGGGTGGCGTATTAAAACTGATTCTGAAATGACCAAAAAAGCCAGAGAAGGCATAATGGAGTTTTTGCTTATAAATCACCCCCTTGATTGCCCGATTTGCGATCAGGGCGGTGAATGCGATTTACAGGATCAGAGCATGGCCTTTGGATCTGATAAATCAAGGTAGATTTTTAGTTTGAGTTGATTATTGATCAAATTGTATTTTTTTAAATCAGATTCACAGACATACAACATTCAGGCAAACGCGCAGTTGAAGACAAAGATTTGGGTCCTCTTATTAAAACTGTCATGACTAGGTGCATTCATTGCACTAGGTGTATTAGATTTGCTTCTGAAGTTGCCGGGGTGGATGATTTAGGTGCCAAATTTCAAGTAAACCATCAATACACTCACAAAAATAAATAATACATTTTAGGAACTACTGGCAGAGGTAATGATATGCAAATTGGAACTTATGTAGAGAAAATGTTCTTGTCTGAACTATCTGGAAATGTAATCGATTTGTGCCCTGTGGGGGCGTTAACCAGCAAGCCTTACAGTTTCACGGCCAGACCGTGGGAAATACGTAAAATCGATTCCATCGATGTTCTGGATGCTATCGGCTCCAATATCGTTGTTTCCTCCAGGACTGGCGAAGTGATGAGGATTATGCCGCGTGTGAATGAGGAAATTAATGAAGAATGGTTGGTTCACGTACAAAACACGATTACTTCTTGGAATTTGGGTATTTTTTTAGGATTGCAGATAAATCCCGATTCTCGTATGACGGTTTAAAACGTCAACGGTTGGTAACTCCAATGCTTCGGGATAATAATGGTGAATTGAAGCCGGTAGATTGGGAAGCGGCTTTACTAACGGTGGCTAAGCAAATTAAAAATGCAGGTTTGGGGTGTTTGATTGCAATTACATGAGCAATCCAAATTAATAAATGGTTTTAGGGTCAAGTATTGGTGCTGTGGCCGGTGGTCTTGCCGATGCCGAGGTTCTGGTGGCAGTTAAAGATCTTCTGAATCGTTTAGGCTCTGAAGCTTTGGGCACAGAACATACTTTCCCGACTGACGGTTCTGGGACTGATTTGCGTTCCAGCTACTTGCTGAACAATGGTATTGCCGGTGCTGAAGAAGCTGATTTTGTGCTTCTTGTCGGTACCAATCCACGATTTGAAGCTCCATTATTGAATTCCAGGTATGTATCTACTTGAAATGTGTATGGCAAGAAATTCATGAATTTACTTGTAAAAGCATAGCAGCAGCTATAATAAAGCATCTTCAATGACGAATTCTATCAATGTAAAACAAAGCGTTTACATTATAATATAAGTATTTATTTCATGGATTATTCATTATTTAAGAATACAATTTCTGTTTTGAATATTGACTTTAAGAACCGTTAAAGTTTATGACAATTGACTTATCAGAGTATTTCTAATCCATTCCATTTCATTAATTCATGTGGATTTGTAAAATTAACTAATTTGAAAGAAACTCAATTTATTTAATAATTTTTAAGTTAGTAATAAATGGCTTTACAATTTGTATTCTAAATTTCTATAGCAGAAACACGGAAATGGGGGGAAACCAAAAAAAAAAAAAAACATGTTCATTGACAACAGATCATAAATTAAAAATTTACTATGCTAATTATCAGAGCACAGACATTGAATTTTCATTTTTTGTCAGGACCATTGTTTCCCAATAGTTATCTCTCCTTAATAATAATAAACTCTTTATTGCTAGCACAATTACAAATTAACTGGTTAATAATTGATATTAAATCTACTCAGCAAAAGCTGCATTAAACTCAAATATGTACAGACACTTTTCCAACAGAAAGCTTATCATAGATTTTCGATTTTTTTTTACATTTTCAATTGACTTAAGGTAACTAGGAAGCAGTTGATGTGCTTTGTATTGTGGCCCCTTTCGAAAAAAGTTTGATTGATATTGGGGAATTCTCAAATCTCTCCTTGTTCTTCTGACTAAAGTAAGATTGTTCTCATACATGTCCATGATGAGCACAAAAAGATGCGGATGTTTTTTAACAAACTACTAGAGACAAATAATATAGAGGTGGCACTGGAAGTATTTCTAGTTCCTTACATGATGTTTGTGGAGGTAATTTGAGTATACATCTGATTATTCTTTTTTGTGCCACAAAAGTTTTCTGTACATTTGACGATGAACCCCAAAAGATCAGGCCGTACATTAAGACGGACTGTACGCACCCAAAGTAAAAAAGTGTTATACTTTCAGTAGAAATAATATCTCTTATCCGTAGAAGAAGTGCACAAAGTCTGCTCTACTTCGCACATAATCTATCGATTTGATGATTCCAACGCAGTGCTGAGTCGATATAAACGCCTAGAAATTTTACGCTATCGGTACATGGAAGTGATTTAGGATTTATATGGACATATATAGAAGTAATTTTATCAATACTTTTACCAAAGTGTAGAAGTCCGGTCTTGTCTGAATTCACACCATTCTAGGATCTCTCTGACTATCCGGCAGGAATCAGTAGACAATTGATTAATGGTGTACAGACAATAACTAAAGTATCATCCGCCTATTGACATATTTTGCCTCTTTCTAGGGCTACATTTAAATCATTCACATACAAAATGAAAAGTAACGGCCCCAAAATTGAACCTTGGGGTGCGCCCTGATTTATTGTGACAGTTGTAGAATAATAGTATCTACCTTCGTATCTGACACAAACATTCTGTTTTTATATGTCAAGTATGAACTAATCAGAGAAGCACTTTGTCCCCTTATACCATAGGAATGTAGTTTATTTAAGAGTATATCATGATTAATTGGGTCAAATGCTTGTGATAGATCAAAATATAACACAACCGCATTCTCGCCGGAATCTAGGCGGTTGTGTAGGTACGACAATGTATTATAGGTATATTGCAAGCTCAGTGGATCTCTGAATTCGGACAGCAAGCTGGGTTTCAGAAAGTATAGAGTGTGCATCCAAAAAATGCACAATTCGGCTGTAGATGGCTTTCTCAAATACCTTTGAGAACGCTGAGAGCAAAGAAATTGGTCGATAATTGGAGGCGGACTGTTGACCAACAGGTCGCCAATTTTGAAAATTGGCACAAGTTTAGCTACTTTCAGTTTTGTTGGAAATTGTCCATGGGCTTAATTCTTGAAAGCAGGGAACGGAATTCTCAAGATAAGTGTTGATAGAATGTGACAGAAGAAGCTGACAATTGCGTGTTCCTGTCACATTCTACAGGTCTTTCTCTTGATAGTTTCCTTCCCTCGTTTCAAGAATACGCACCCAGTAGACAGACATTCGTTCACTAAATCTGCTAAGGGATCGGAAATATATTCGCCAACTGCTTTGAGTATGTTAATAGGCACCTCATCAAGTCCTTAGCTGTACTTATTAGGTAAACTTGTAAGAATTTGTAATATTTATTTGCTATCAGCTGGCCGCAAAAAGAAGGTTGGAAATAGTTCACTTTGAGTATAAGATGAGGGTATCGCCGTTTGGGCTGGTAATTTAAATTGGGAACTAAATATTTCAGCCACCCAATTCGCCTCAAAACACAGAGCTCCGTCATGATTTGATTGATTCTTTAAAGTTATTTCTGTTTTTTTTTTCAATCAAAAATTTTCCGACGATTTTATCTCCGACGCACAGAGGGGCCATTTATTAATAAGGTGGCAGAAAGTCGAGTTTAAGAACTTTCAGTAATTCTTTTTCTAACTATATATTATAATAATACATTTATCATAGTACTATAAATGACCTACAGAGGGAGTTGTAATGCAACTATTCCGCTGTTGACATGGTAAATACTTTTATGTTGTAGAACCACATGATACGACTTTAATTTAACGGGTCAATTTCTAGTCTCAACTACAACTTTTTTGTTACTTTTATCAATATGAAATCTAAAAAAAATGTTAAATTATACCTTTAAATATATAAATATAGGAAAAATGTATTGAGATTTGAATAATATTAAACCACTTTGTCACTTTCTTGTTTCGCTGCTAAACACAAATTTAGGTATAAAACATTAATGAATTTAGTTGATTTCCGGTCTCTTCCCGTTGGAATAGTTTTTCAAACATTATACCCCTGAGTCTTAGCTACAAGATGTCATTAAAACATTTTCCGCAAACATCCGCCATTAAAAAAATCGTGGTTATTAATTATAGTCTGTCGCGGCTAATTTTCATCACCTGAACTTGCAACGAGTGCGAGAACCGTACTCGCTAAAAATGGCAAGCAAGAGGTGTGGACCATAAGAAGGTAGTTGCTGAAACCAAAAGAAAAATTCAGGAGCAGTTTAAAACGCGAATGGGTTTGATTGTTGATCGTCCAAAACCTGGATTCGGTAGCTCAAACGATGGAAATACTGCCAGGCGATTTTTTGAAAATGTATTTATATCCTCTGAAATTACTGGTATTGATGCAGATATTATCACAAGACTAAAAATTATTCTGCAGACCATTTCATCTGGCTTTAAAATAAATATAGATAGGTTTAAAACATTTAGCCTGCAAACAGCTAGATTATTAGTCGAAAGATACCCATGGTACAACATGCCCACAACTCTCCACAAAATTCTTGTACATGGACCAGATATTATTAAGTCGTTTTGCCTCCCTATCGGACATTTATCCGAGGAAGCCCAAGAGGCGCTAAATAAAAGCATCAAACAATACAGGGAAGGTTATGCTCGTAAATGCTCTAGACAGCCAACACTTGAAGATGTGTTTAAAAGACTTTTGGTAACATAGGATCCGGCAATTTCTAGTATACGAAAATTACCCAAGAAGAAAAGCAAGTCATTTGAGAAGGAAGTTCTGGACTGATCAAATGAACTCTAGTGATGAGGACAGTGCTTCTGATGTGGAACTGTGTTAAGTTTTGTTTTGAATAGGACTTTGTGATACATAAAAATGTCAACATATTGTTTATGAAATGTTCACATTATTTCTCTACTTTTTGCTGTTCGGCTTTTGTTAATTAAATTATTTTGTTTTTATATAATTTAGTTACCTAAAAATTTTCCTATTTTCCTGTGTTAATCATTTTACTTGAAGAAACGAGACGAGGCGAGGCCGAGGTTATTTCAGCAGCAGAGGTAATTTCACAATTTAAGGATGTGATCATGTATTGTTATGTATGTGTACCTCTAAAACAAGCAAAATAAACTATTATTATACTATTTCTCAAAATCGATTATGCTGCAAAAACTACCATAAGAAAGAATAAATATATTTTTTGAGTAGAAATTTAGTTGACCAATAAAAGAAATTCTAACTAATGCCGAATTTAAGAAAAAAAACTCTCTGAATCAAAAATATAGGTATTTTCTTTAAAATCAAGCCCAGGAAACAAACTCAAATTTGTTTTTTTTCTGAATATTTTAATGATGCAGAAAAAATTATAATAATCATAGAATTTTACCCAGTTTTATGTTATAATTATGTCAAATTTAATAAATTAAATATTATTTTTAATGCTAAACCTTTAATTTATTAGAATTCTGGTAATAAACATTTCTGCCACAAATTTTGAATCTTGCCCCTCTGTGCGACGTACCGATCTGTTGCTAGTATAATTTTAAAGATTTCATACCTTTATAGCTGATTCATGACAATATTATTAACTTGTTCATTTAAGAATACGGAAAGCTTACATACACAATGAGCTGGAAGCCGCTCTGATTGGTCCAAAAGTGGATTTGAGGTATCCTTACACCCACTTGGGCGACAGCCCCAGTGCTCTACAACAATTGGTTGGTGGCCAGCACGAGATCAGCAAGAAACTACAATCGGCAAAAAAACCATTGATTATTGTCGGGTCTGAGGTTCTCGAACGTCCGGACGGAGCCGCCATTTTAGCCGCTGCGCAAAAGTTATCGGCCACCGCACGTCCTCAAGCGGAAGACTGGAAAGTTTTGAATGTCCTTCACAAAGTGGCCAGTCAAGTCAGTGTTTCAGCAGTTTTTTAAAATTGCAATTGTTGCATGGTATAATGTTTAGGTTGCAGCATTAGACATCGGTTATGCTCCTGGGGTAGACAGAATCAGGGCACTCAACCCTAAAGTGTTAATTTTGTTGGGCGCAGACGACGGTGCAATTGAGAAAACCGATCTAGGAGGCGACACTTTTGTTATCTATCTAGGTAGATTGTATTCCACCTAAAAAAAAAACATAAATAATAACCGCGACGTAAGTTTAGGTCACCATGGTGATCATGGTGCTTCCATAGCCGACGCCATTTTACCTGGAGCGGCCTACACCGAAAAACAAGCGACTTACGTCAATACCGAGGGGCGAGCACAGCAGACTTTACCCGCCGTCAGTCCACCGGGCAGAGCAAGGGATGATTGGAAGATTATCAGGGCTTTGTCGGAAATCGTGAGCGCCAAGTTGCCCTACGACAATTTGAACGAAATTAGAAGCAGATTGGAGGAGGTGGCTCCTCATTTGATTCGATACGGCGAAGCCGAAAATGCTAACTTTTTCAAACAGGCACAGGAATTGGCTAAGGTAAGACTCTTCTTTTACATAATCCAACTTTCAATTCAACTGCAATCATTTTTAGAATGTGAAAACTCAGTTGGACAGTGCACCATTCGATGTCAAACTAAAAGAGCTGTCAGACTACTTTATGACCGATTCTATCAGCAGAGCTTCGCCTACAATGGCCAAATGCGTGCAGGCCGTATTGAAGCAGAAGCAGTCAAAGTTCTAAGTATAGTTAGTAAAAAAACTTAGAGTAATCTAAGCATTTTTGTTGGTTTCCAAATTTAGGCAATTGTTTCCCTGCTGGTTAGAGGTCTACATTGCTCCACCCGATATTTCTTTTTCTATTTTAAGTTGTACATTAATATTTAAGGACTTACAAAATTAATAAAAAAATGCTGTAAATAAAGTTTGTTTTTTTATTTATGTTGTATTGCTCGAATATGTGGCTGGCAAATTGCTAGATAGTAAAGCATATTTGTTAGTCTTGGTTTATCTATGGAAAAGTAATAAATCCTGGGACAGAAGGCATTTTCAGTAGAAGTGTGACAAATTATCATTAGTTTATTTATACATTTGTATATTACACTCATAATCAAATTATTAAAACTATTATAAATAACTCACTATTTATTGCAGTTAAATGTATTGTGAGTTGTCTAACCTATACACAAACACAATAAACCAATCACCTGGTATTGTCCCTCTCTCTCTGTATCATTGTGAAACACATCACTAAACAAGGACACATCATATCTGTCATTTTCAAGTTTTTGTAGAGTGTGTCAAGGTTGCTCGGCAATATTGATCCTTATTTACATTTACCATGGAGATTATCGTCAGTTTTGTTGATAGGATGTTTAAATACAGACCAAAATACGTTTGACGTCACCACCAGTTTTCACGTAATTTTCGTTGAAAATGTTGAATGTGAGTGAATGGTTTGTTTACTACAAATGTGGAGTTTTGAGTAAAATATGAACTTGTGTGTGTGAACTTGTGAACGGTGAAGGGACACTAGTGTGTGGTGATAAAGTAACAAATTTTATTTTTCTGCAAAAAGTCCCATTATTTATTATACAGATGTAAGTATAGGTTTAGGTTAGGTATAGAAATATGTAGTGTAGGTTGATGTTAAAATTTTAAATTTTAGGACAGTTTGAAATTTTGTTTACATTTAAAAACTAATAATCATGTTTAATTTTTTTTATATTTCTAACCTTCAGTTATTTTTAACATGTTCACTTTTAGTGGGGTTATATTTTTTCCTGCTTCTAGTTTGGATTAAAGCAGATTGGCCAACTAAATTTAACCTCTTTAGGGGGTATAGTAGATTTATTTTCATGTAAAAATATTTTTAAACAGCTTATTAATACTATTCTGGTGAGTAGCAACTGTTCTATTACTATGTTGTTTCATGGTGTTTTGCCAAAATAAAGGTTTAATATTGTTCAACACAACTAAAAGAGATCATCAAAATTTGAATTTATTGTATGGTTAAATCATGGAAATAATTTTACAACCTTGAAACTAATCAGTGCAGTTTTTGACCTTAGCAGCAGTTTGTTTTTATGTGAGTGTGTTTAGCCAGGTTTATTTACATACTCTAGACCCCATTAGTTTTGGTGCTCCATAGAGCCTGCACTGCCCTGCAGAGCGTATTTGACGTCACAAGAATAATTTGTCCAGCTGTCAAAGTATGTCATTGTGAGGTCAAATTCACTCTACATGCTCCATGAAAAGCCCTTGATTTTAGGCCATTTATAGGGGCCCTTACTGCATCTCACATCAGCCTTGTATCATATATCACCAAAAGCTGAGCTAAAAGTATGCACATAGTAGGTATAATAAAAATATGTTTTGTTCTTCAGGTGGTTCTTAAAAAATATTGATTTTCTAAAAATAAATTACAATTGTTCTTCTAAGGTTTCAGTTGTTTTAGAAATTGATACTGAGACATAAAAGGATCATACTTTAACTGTGGTTTTATTAAATAGAATACTGTTTAGGTTTCAATTGCCATTTTTTGCCCTAACCACATTGGGGACAAATTGTCAGTATATTTCTGAGACACCTTGTATAAATAGGAACTCACTATGACATTTTTTAAATTAAATAGTATGTTGCTATGAAGAAATTAATAATTTGTATTATCAGGAAACCTAATCTCAAGTGCCTACACAACAAAAAAAATGCCATGGGTTGACATCATTTTTAATAAAATATTATTTTAAAATTTCTTCATTGGCCTGATTTCATGTCATGTTTAATAGCAAATAGTGTTATAAGTGAAAACAAAGTACACCTGGGTTCAGCTGTCCCCCCTTGTAGAATCACAGCCAGCAGACAGTTAATCTAGTTAAGCCTCTGAAGATGGGTGTCTAAATACCAAAACATGTCAGGCAGATTTTTTCCTAACAACCCTTTCTTACCAAAATAAAAAATCCAGAATGATTTGCAACAGATCCAATAAACCATTGCATAACACCATGGTATAATACATATTTCATAAATTCTGAGAGTTATGACAAAAGTCATGAATTAACTAAGCTGTAGTAATCCATTAACCCAGTTTCTCAGTGTTGTGTGACTCATTCTATTGAAACAATCTTATTCAGAGAACACTATTAGCATATTAATAAACGGCCTTACTGCTCTGTTATATTAAAACAATAATTTTTATGTATAAAAATAATACAGTCTCCCTTGCATATAGCTTCTTAACATTTCCAAAAATAAAACTTCACGCGACAGTCACGTTTGGAATATCCCGCTATTTTAAGATGTAAACGAATTGGAATTGTATTTATGTCTGATGGCCATTGCAGCTCTTAGGCAGCCAAGATGAGTAAAATGGAATTGCGGTCTAGTCGATCCAGATCGACAACGCCATTTTTGGTACAGGAGCAAGTGGAAAGCGAATCTATGGCAGCTGGAAATCACGTTGAACAAAGTGTAGTTAGGACAACCAGAAGAACAACAGTAGTTAAGTGAGTATGTTCATATTTAGAGTTTTTTTTTTTGGTTATAATGTTTAGGGCATTTATAGGTAACTTCTTATTACAAAGAAGTGCCATTTAGGGTAGTTTCCAATTGGTCACAAAAATAATATAATTATCACCTTCTTACTTCTTATCAAAACAATATCTATTCAAATTGTGTACAGTTTACAGTAGGTACCTGATTAGTGATTATACATAAAAATTTATTTACTATTTGATGCCCATTGAGTTGTAAATAACATTTTTATAGTGGTTTCATGAGGTTGCACACATATGGACCATGTTAATTAAATCTACTAGTTGTGGTGACGTAGTACCTGCCCACCTTAGTTTGATCAGTGTATTATATTTTTATTACTGGCCTTGTCCAAGTTTAAATCATTTTCATTTTTATGAAAACAACCGCAACACGTTTTTACGGTTTGATGTAAAGTTTGTTCTATATGTTTAAAGGTCAAACGAAAGTGCCTCCAGCTCAACAGATGAAATCAACACGAGCAGGGAAACGCGCTCAGGAAGAAAATCCCTTTCGACTTCTGGTTCAAAGTCTTTGCGGAATCGCGTATTTAAGACATCCGACTATTCATCTGAAGATGGGGAAAATGAGGTGAGCTCCAGCAAAACCATCAGACAGAATCAACGGAATCAGCTGGCAGAAGACGCGAAAATTGTACAGAATAATGGTGCTGAAAGACCCGCTTTGGAGCTTTACAGAAGGAGCCGTCGGTATTGGGAGTAAGTATTTTGGAAAATGCGAATTAAGTTTTATCTTCTTTAAGCAATCCACTGTTTTTTTAATTCTTTAAATTACACTAAAATGTTTGTTCTTCTTAGATTTACTGGGCTTTACCAAACTATCTTCGAATCTTATCAGAATTTCTTGAATATCATTTTTTTCCAGATATTCTCAGATTACCTTAGATAACTAGAAAATATCTCTAGAAGTTCTCACTAATTTCCTTTTCCTTATTTAACAGTTCTTTTTACAAATATTGTGTGGTTTGTGCCTCACACAGTTAAAATATTGAAACCTATTTAATTCCTACAAAATTCCATATTATTTTATTAGGATGATTCATAACCAAACATGTTTTGTTTTTTGTTTTTCTGGAAAAAAGAAATAAAAACACTCTCCAACCCAAACAGTAGAAACCTCAGAAACATTGTAAAAAACGAAAATAGTTGCCAACAATTGTCAAGATTGTCCAGATTGAAAAACAAAATTTTTTCATTGGATTAAATTTTATAGAAAGTACATAAATTAATGCCAGGAAGGATAACAATTGTCTATGATAACAATCTTAGTTTATTGGTACTTTCGATTTTGACGTTTATTGCTGTTAGTGGAATTTATTGCTTGAAGGGGGGTTTTACTCAGGCAATTGGTATTATAGCAATCCATGTACAGGGTAACCCGTTTTCATTCGAAAAACGATTAATTTCCAAGAAAAATAAATAAAGAATGTACTAGCTACTTTTGGAATTAGTTAGGAAAAGATTAATTTTATATAACAAACAAGTCTGTGTTTATTTTTTTATGATAGTAGTAAAATTGTAAATAACCTGGAAATTTGAGAACATAACACTATACTTGTATTCCCAAGCTTGTTTTCCCTTTCATTTCAATTTATTCTTTGATGATGATAACAATATGCATGTGTATTGTTGATTGATGCTTGTCTAACGACAAAAACCGAATACGGAAATGAAATCTACCTATAAAACCCATTAGTAATCGTTCACAGTTTTTTGTTAACTTAAATGACAGCTGAGATATCGCAAATAACCGAATATGACCACTTTCCAAAAATCATCTGTATATCCAAAACAAATGACAACTCAATTCTGATTGGACCAGCAACACCTATCTTACTTTTCCTCTATCTTTTACCGTTTGTTCTGTACCCCATAAAACCAACGAAAAATGCCCACCTTGTACACAAAAAACTCAATTTTATTTCGTTATTTCAAAATAAGGTCTAACTAAAAACTCTACATAAAAGTAAATTGTTTTTTATTCTTTGGGGTATAGTCAAATACAAAAATAGCTCAGATCTGGAGGCAGATAACCACAAATTTCGTTCAGATAAAATTACTGTACCAAACATTCTTATCAGCAATAAACAATCAACAAGTTTTTATTATTCCACGTTTTACCTGCATTGTGGCTTTGGTTAGTGCTGTTACATTGAAGTTTTCAAAGAATCAATTTTGTTTGCTGTGTATTTTTGTTTTGGAAAAAGAAACTTTGATTTATGTGAATTGTTTAATAAGGTATGAAAAATTAACTTAATATTAACAGGCTTTGCAGCGTAGGTAACCATGTATTTAATTGAGATGTTTGTAGACTAACTTGAATTCTGTTTTAATGTAAATCTATTTTCCATAAAAATTAGGGGGAAAAGTAGTTGTTAACTTTCTAGTTTGTTACAAGTATACAATTTACAGTGAGTATCCCAAGACTGACTGGACCTATTCGCAACACTCCAAAGACAGAGTGGAAATCGCCCCCGGTGTAGTGGCAATGCCTAATATGTCTCGAAAAACTATTCACGCCTTGGATGAGTCTGGAGTGAACCTTCTGGACTCTTCTCAATCTTTATATTCAGAAAATGTGTCTCACAAGAATATCAACACTGAAAACTCCTACACGTCACGACATTTATCCAGCTCAAACGACAACGCTCTGAGTAGCCGTACGAAACATAGTTATGAAGATTATAATGTGAAAAGGTGCGTTTCGATCTAATTTTGTGGATTTTTGAGTTTTTACTTTGTGGTCTTTTCTAGGAGGACGATCACTAGGTGGAGCTCATTCAAGCAAGTGATTACTTCGGTGTTTACCGCGATTTTTACAGTATTCTACTCAACTTTCCGTTATACCTACAAAGTACAAACGAGTATATTTTCGCACATTCACAAGGCGGCCAGTAAAGTGATGTTGTGGGATACCTACCTACTTTGGAAGACCAGACCGGGGGAGAAGGCAAGGAAATTGATTTTGCTTTGTCTGTTACCTTTGCTGCTACTTGGAAGTAAGTACTTACTTTGTTCTAATTTAGGTCTGTTGATTTTTTTTTAAAGTAGTAAAAATGTAGGGTGATTTACGCGGTTATGGTGTAATGGAAGTATCCAGAGAACTGCAAAATATATATTTTTTTTAATTGGTGTGTATCTTAGGACGATTTGCTAGATCAATCGAGAAGAATGAAACCAACTTTCGATTGTCAAATGATATTTTTCAAATCTTTATCGTATGCCTAGTAATACTTTCGTATATCTATCTTGCACCGTTTCTTAGTTATTTAATAAAATAAGTGGATTTGTCTAGAAACTTCTAATATACCATCACTGTGTATTGTATTACATTAATATTGATGTACAACCAAGAAAGCTTACTCGTTTCATTGTGTAATTGTTTTGCTACAAAATGGCGAAAACACATATTGGACAGCTCTTCTTAGTTATACGTCATGATCACACCAGCATAAAATAAACTAAACCTACATACAAGTTATGAAGAACACTGAAAGTGAAACCAATTATTATAGCCTTGCGGTCCTTTTTAGGTATACACTTATATTTGGCTAGTGGGTCGACCCTTGCCCTTTCCTGCCACCCTAACTGCGGCAAAATGGCTTCCGCCAAGTTTTATTCGTATCTTGAATCGGTCTACGGCCTTTTTCGATTTAACAGTACCATTAAATAAACTCGAAACGGTTGCTTATTAGCCCTTGGTGCAGTGCCTTTTGATTTTTCTAATGGTTGTTGAGTGTGATGTTGAATATTTTATTCTAAATAGGATGTGGCACTAGCAGGTGACAATAAGCAGTCTTTTTAGTGTAAAAGTAATACAATTATCGCTTAAATTAAGCATTATTATACTGAACTGGTTCTATAAGAATAACATTCATACATCTTACAGAACCAGTACAATCAGGTCAGGTTACTGTCTCCATAGTCTGACACTTTGTATCCACAAGGACAATTTAGTGTGTGAAAGGTTAAAAATTATTAACTAAAGTAAATAACACAGTACCAAATATTACCATTATTTTCTATAATTATTATTTACTAATTATTAGGGATACTTGACGTAGTCGAAAAAGTTTGAAAGATAAATCACATCACAAGGTAATAATTAATAATTTAATTAAGTAAGCCATTAATAGTAAATAATAAATATTAGTAAAAAGCAGTTATAAAACACATTAATTGATTTTATTTGTAATAGTGATATTCCTGCAAAGTTTGTTTTTTTTAACTTAAGCAATTACAACTGCATTTTATCTTTTTATAGAAAGAAAGGTGGAATTTAACAAATCTATGTGTTTAAACGTTTACAAAAGGTGTTTTTTGGGGATATTATATGTAAAAGTGTTATTTGGTCGCTAATTCCAGGTGTCCAAGGAAACACTGAACAAAGAAGATTTCCATGGGGAATCAGTTTAAATCATTTCTTTTCTTATTTTTCACGAAAAACGCATCAGACAACACGAACATTTCAGTTTCTAATGTCTTAAAATATGCCGATAAACTTCATAAATGACATGTGTCAGTCTGCTGAAGCGGATGTGGCATAATTGGACAGTTAGTCAAAAGACACCAATCACTTATTCTGATCACGTGACCAACTTCCCCATGATGTCACATTCGTTCTGACAGACTGAAGTTTGTCATCATCTTTGTCTAGCTGGTTGATTTTGAATGCTTTTCTTTTCCTGCCATAAAGGTACCTTTCACACACTCAATTGATCGAGAATGTTTTTTAGTATTGACTAGTAAGAAAACGTGTTTATGGTTGCTTTTTTAATTATTTTTTTGATATAAATATCCTTATTATTTATTGAACTATTTTTACTAAGGATAATAAGTTCAAAACTAGGTTACAGAATATGCTATAACTTATTTACTTTTATTAGTTTAAAACTATACAAGGAGAGGCTTTAAATCAGATTTAAAGGGTGATCGAGCATTTCAGCGCAGATTCAGGATTTTAATTCTAACCATGCATTTCATATCATCTACAGTTTTTACTACTGTAATACCGTATTTGCTTTGCAAACCATTATGATGCAAAAATTGCATTTATTTACTTATTTGTTAATATGTACCGGCTTCTGGAAAAATAGGAAATCGGTTTTTTTTTGCGCTTTATTGAAAAACGTTTAATACTTCAGGTTTGGGATTTTCAAGTTGCCGTTAACAGACATTTTGATTCTAATTAACGCGAATTTGATGTTGAGAAGGTTTAAAAAAATGAATATTTTGTCTGTTGTCGAAAGGAGGATTTAAATAATATTTTTCTTAATACTACTTAAAATTAATTGTTGTTAAAATAATAACAATAATTATTCTTGAAGATAGTAATATTCACAAATTCTTCAAATAAAAGACGTCTAATTAAGAAATTAGGATGACGTCACAAATTGCAAAAGCAACATAACCGACCAAAAAAAAATCATTCTATTTCTTGGTTTGACGGTTGTTGTGTTTGGTAACAATAAGCGCTGCTGTCAAGTTTATAAATCTGAAATCTTTGATTTTTTATAACACCAGACATCCATTGTAGTTTTTCTGTCACCCTGAAACGTCAAAAGTGTAATTTCGTAAAAAATCAATATCAATCCACTGTGTTTCATCTCAAGTATTGACATATTATGAAAGCTAAAAATGCGCTGTACAACGTTTTAAATTTAATTAACGGCGGCAAAAAAAATAAAAACCGATTTCCTAAGTTAAATCCTTGTGTTCTGATTATGCAAGAAGCGTAAAAGATTTACAATTATTATGTTAGTCCTGTTTTGTTACATTATATACATTTTAAGAATTATGGAAAGTCCAAAACTTAGTACATTACGTAGTTTGTGATTGGTTAAAAAAAAAGCATCTTTCAGCTTGCTATTTTTCCTTACCAATCACAAACCACAAACCGTGCTGCTCCTCCTGCTGCGACTTATCATTAATGTCATTAAAGTGCTACTAACCAAATTTCGAATATGTTTAATAAGCATTTATTTTCAGTCATTTATTCATAACTGCTTTACTTTAAGCTTTTTAATATTTACGGTGTTTTCAGGCAATAAACGAAAAATCAAAATACTTTTCAATGGTTTCTTTTGCTGTCTCTCTCTCTCTCTCTCTGCTCCATCCTCTCAATAACAGATTTGGTGGTTGTGAGATGGCAAGGGTCGAATAAATTGTAACCGTTGTTGTATGTGGTAATTTCAAATTTTTGCTGTGTTTGTACAGTAAAAATTTGAAGCTGTTTATTGTTTGTGTAACCTGCTAACATTATTGTTAATATTAAACTCGGCCACCAATTCTGGTCGTCCCTTCTACAACCTTTTGTTAAACGTGTTTTCAGGTGCGTGGCTGCTTTCTGGTCTTGGTGGAGCTCTCTATGGTGCTCTTCTAAACTCCACTCAATCGTCATCATTCGGAGTTTGGAGTACGGGAAATAGTATAAGCACAGAGCGTGATGTAAGTGACTTTAATTCTCCTAAAGATACTGACGCAGCATCAATTAATATACAATCGGATCGCAAAAGTGTGGTGGAAGAAAAAATCGTTAAAATCACTGAGAAAATTTACATAGAACCCCCTAGTGCTCAAGATATAGCAGGTAGTTTTACTAAAGAACAGTTGGAAGCAATTGCGTTGGCTGTTAAAAACTTTCTAAACGTGGACAATGAGTTGGACTCTGACAAACTAGTACAGAAGATAGTTAATAACCCCAGTTTTGTTAACATAATCAACAACCAGCAGGATTATCACAAAGATGAAGCTTCGAAGAAGGAAGACAACAGTAGTATTCACGAAGAACTACTAAACCAACAACAAATTCTTATTGACACTTTGTTGAAAGAATTGGATAAAATGCGTAGGGAGGTTATAACTAACAACAAGTTGCGCAGTGAAGAGTACGCTAGACTGTCTTTAGATATGAAGAGATGTTGCAACAAACGGCCTGTAATCAACGTTGAAGGTTATGTATCGCGGGCCGTTACTGATCTTCTCAACAATCCTCAATTCCTCAGTAACCAACAAGGCCTAAATAACTGGCTGCATTCACTCTTCCTCGCAAAACAAGACTTAGAATACCATCTTGGCAACTTAACCGAACGAATGGAATCCAAATTAGCGGCTGTTGTAGAGTCGAACAGTCAACAATTGATGGATAACGTGGCAGCTAAACTGATACAGACCACTCAAGAAAAAGTTGTCAAACGTGAAATTAGTCAAATTGATGACGTAGCCGTCAAGAAAATTGTTAAAGACGCCTTGGCAATTTACGATGCTGATCGAACAGGCATGGTCGATTACGCTATGGAAAGTATGGGAGGTCAGGTAGTGACAATTAGATGCACCGAGCCTTACCACTACGGAAAAGCTGTGGTATCCGTATTGGGTATTCCTTTATGGCACAGCTCTAATTCTCCACGCACGGTAGTTACCCCCACCATTGCACCAGGTGACTGTTGGGCCTTCCAGAACTTTCCAGGGTTTCTCGTGGTGAAACTGTCCAACAAAATCAGAGTGGACGCGTTTTCCATAGAGCACATATCCAAACTATTGCTTCCAGATGGTCGAATGGATTCGGCTCCAAAAGAGTTTGAAGTGTACGGTCTGAAAGAGGAAAACGATCGCGATCCTGTTTTATTAGGCTCCTACAAGTACGATGAAAACGGAGAACCGTTACAGTTCTTTTTAGTCCAAAAAGATAATCAAATTTTTGATATGATTGAAATTCGAATCGTGTCGAATCACGGAAATCCTAATTACACTTGTCTATATCGGTTTAGAGTGCACGGAAAGTTGCATCATGAGGATCAGAGATGATTTTGGGTTTTTCCTGAACGGTTTTAGCAGTATGGATTAGTTGCAAAGTTAGTAAACACACTTTCAAGCCAAGTAACTAATACCGTTGATTTTTGTTTTGGTAATTTTATATGATAAACTCGAATTTACCTGAAAGCACAGTAATAGTGCTAACTATATTAAAAGGCAGCCTAAATAAAATCTTTTGATTATGACATTTTTGTTAAGACGTATTTGTTTTATATTGAACTACATTTCATAAATTAGTTAAATCATACTGATTCACGAAAAAAATACATTAATTTATTTCTTGGATCATTTAGAATATACTTTTAAATGTTGCGAGAAATAAATTTGAAATTGTCTTTTAAATTATTGTCGCACTAAAAAAAATACCTTTTTTGGCTATAACCTGTTTATAGCACAGTGTGACGCAAAAACCCCAACAAAGGCTCGAAAAATTTACGCAAACAATAATTAAGGTGAGTGGTTTTTAATAGTTTTATACTGCAAATTCACTTAAAACCCAAATATAATACTGTATTAACTTTGAATGGAATGATATTGATTTATAATTTAGTAATATTTTTGTTTTCTATATTATTAACATTTTAAACCAAAGAATCTTAGTCCTAGTAATAGTGATAAAAATTAACTCTTTATTAATAATAACCATTTTTTTTTTGTACAGTACATGGAATATTATTTATTGCGCGAATGATAATTTTCTACTTCATTTTTAGTGAGAGTTTGTGGAACTCACAGTTGACTAGTTTATAGTATTTTCACATTGTGTTCTTTACATCTACGTCGCTTATTATTATCGTATTTTCTAGTTGTAATCTAGTTTTTTATAAGCCCTGTACTTAAGATGTTGTATATTTATTTAGTAAGTTTTACTTGCATGGTAGTTATTGTTAATTTGGTCCTTAAAGTAAGCAATAACGTTCTCAAAATGTAAACTACACTCAGATTTGCTATTTTTAAGAACTCGCATGATTTCTTTGATAGTCAACACTATTTTTTACCTTTTCATGACAAGGGTTTCCTAACTAGTGCTAATCTGCTTTATATAGAGTTTTTTTGTTATTAATTGCTATAATGAGGTGTTTTTTAAAGTACAAAGGCTTATACAGCTTTAATTTAGTCATTATAACAATTAATTAATTGATGAGTGCTATTGGTGAGAAACCTGTATGGTAGAAAAATTAATTACTCTAGTATTGTGTGCGTGTGTGGAAAAGTTAGTTGTAAGCTGCAAAATGGCCGCTACGTGCCTTATTTTCATTCATTTTTATTATATTGCATATTGTTCAAAAATTTTTCAATGTGCACATGTTAAAACACTTAAATTCTTAAAGGAATATTTCTCATATTATTGATATCTTTTCTAAATCATTCTATTTTATAATTTTTACTGAAATTCTGTACTTTTTTGTTGATTTAAGTGTTATGGATCTCTTGTACAGTAAATACTATGTGGATCAATCTATTTTTTTCAACATTGGTGTAAATAAAATTGTTTGTATAATTTTGTGTTTTGTTTTATTTTGGTACAAAGTCGGAAACCTAATACAAAGTGTATAGCATACAATTTTTAATTTTATTTTTTTAACAAGAAACACCTTAATTAAAGTTTCTTAAATACTATTTTAAGAAAAAAATATTTAAAAAATAGCGGCATTCCAGTAGAAGGGAAAAAGAATAACTGAACTCGGCAGTTGGTCACGAGGTAACAGTCAGACTTCCTCATACAAAGATCACGTGTCCAATCCTCTAGTTTGATAAAATATACCTATAAATTATAACTTCAGTTTTATATACGTCACTGACTGGACATAACCACAACTTTCCTATATACAATTTTGAATTTATTTAAATCGTTTGGCATGTCAAAAATATATTCGAAACCCTAATCCTTTTAGTTTGCTTTGTTCAATACACACAGCTAGAAAAGGATAAACATATTCCAAGTTTGATTTTATGTTTAAAACGATCTGAACAAACATCTGGACATTGTTTATTTTTATATTGTGGAGCCAAAATGAGTATAATTTTAAAAAGTGGATAATAATTTTAATTCAAGCGATTTTAAAACAAACTGACGCGTCCTAATTGTGAGTGCAACAATGTAAGCATTCAGGTTTAAAAACAGCTGGACGTAAATGGCTTCGGGACGGGACTCCTCCGACTCTAATGATGTCCCAATCAATTTGGATAAACTCAATTTATCTGACTGTACTGGGGCTCGAAGGGCCAGGCGTAAAAACAGAAGGCCTCCTCGGTTGGCTTTCAGTGCCAATAATTCATTTTATAGTAATGTAGCCTCAGATGAGAGCTCAGCAAGTTGTATTGATTCTGGTGAGTAGTCGAAAGATAAAAATTGTTTTATTTAATAATAAGTAACAACTGAATGTAAAAAAAGAGTTTAAAGTGTTATCAAATGAGTATAATAAGACATAAAACATAAGGAGACTAATACCACATCAAATCAATTGTTTTCTTATACATACATTACTGTATGTATGATAATGATGAGAAGCTTTTCTTTTGTCTTAACATGTTATCTTATCATTTTTAGAGCAGCACCTTATATCACATTATATACAGGTATGGAAATTTTATTCTATGCATTCATTCAATGGTAAGAATATAGAACTATTGCAAATTATTGTTCTAGACTTCTAGACTAGACAAACAAGTAAAAAACAACAAATTTTCAGGTTTAATTTGGTAGGTAGCTAATGTAGCTATAGGTAAATGATGTAAAAATCTATTCAAAACCATTATCTTGTATTAGTACAAAATGCAAAAATAAAGAAATATTAGGTGATACAATTTTTGATGACATTTAATAGTTAAATTTAGTGATCACAACTATTTTAACAATAAAGTAAACAATTTGCTTTTTATTGTTGTATGTGATTAAATAAAAATTAATTGTGTAGGTACACAACTAGTATCATTAGGTCAAAATTTGACTTTCCATATCAGTCATTTCAGAATTGGTTTAATATTAAGCAAAGGTCAAATTTAAAAGAAAATGTTAACAAAATATGTAATTTTTCCTTTTCAGGAATTTGCATGCGGGTAGTTTTTTACCATATTAAAAAGTTAATATAATAATAGTGACTAATATACAGGGTGTTAGAGGTAGGTTAAATAGGAATTTTAAAGAATACTTCAATGCCTACACAGTGAACCAACCTAGTAACTGTCAAAATAACCAAATTACATGCGGTCAAATATACAACTTGACATTAGTATAGAGTGCAACATGGTTCTTTTTTAAATTTATATGTTCTGTTTACAATCCTCCAATACAGGCCTTTAATGTCATTTCAACTGATAGCTTAATTGACAGTTTTCAGGTCCATAACAACTAAAATTTACACTAGATGGGGTACAGGAAATTTACTTAAAATTTGATACAGAATTCAAAAATTGGTGTTTCTATTTAAAAAAGTATAGTTGGTGGTTGTGATGTATTTTTGAACCACTTTTTATACACAAAAATAACCACTGTCACCCTGTATGATGATTGTAATATTAATAATTATTATTGGTTGTTTTATATGTATTTTCTTAAATTTTTTGTCTTTATTGACAGACACATCAATAATAACAAAACATAGAAGAAGAGCGGGCTTTGTTCGTCAACTACCTCCCATGGGCATATTTTGGGACATTGAAAATGTGCGAGTACCAAAAATGAAAAGTGCCGCCGCTGTTGTCCAACGAATCAGAGAGGTTTTTTTGGAAAACTATCGTGAATCTGAATTTGTTGTTGTCTGTGATGTTAAGAAAGAACCGTCTCAACTAATCCAGGAATTGCACGACTCTCAAGTATGTATAGCGAACGTTTAACGCTACGTAGATTAGGCAGAGTTAGTGTTGTAGGTTAATTTAATTCACGTATCATCAATTTCGAAAAATGCCGCTGATGAAAAATTAAGACAATCATTACGTCGTTTTGCTGATCTTCATCCCGCTCCCTCAGCTATAATTTTAATTACTGGTGATATTAATTTTGCTTCTGACTTATCTGATCTCAGGTTGCTATACTTTAAAACTGTCCACCTCAAACTCTAGTAGTAAATTATAATTTTTTTACAGGTATAGAAAGAAAGTACGGGTAATACTGATACACAATATAAATGTAGCTGATGCGTTAATTTTGTGTGCTAATGAACATCACTCATTTACAACATTAACAGAAGATCTGCCTAAAGGCTTTCTGAAACGCCCTCCAGTGAGTTAACTTTTAACAAAATGTATTTTTTTACGTAAAAACCATTATTAATGGGTTGTAGGAAATTAACGGTTATTTCTCGCTCACAATTATAAACCTGCCAAAACATGTAGAGACTACCAAAGTGAAAAATCGGCTTCAGTATTTGACAAGTAATTGTGGAGGTAAATGTATTGAGTTATCCACTGAAGAAGGAACGGCCAACGTGAGGTTTGGCAACTTGGACTTGGCTTTAAGGTATTTTGATTTATTTCTAGTCAATGTTTTGAATGGGTTAGGGAATATTTAAAACAAGCGCCTAAACTGGCTTTAGTACAGGCATGCATTCTTATCATTCTAGTTTTTTGTTATCTCGATAGTAAAAAGTTCAAAACGACCGTACGAATCGAGTCAAACGTGCGACGGCCATTTCTGTGATCGCCATTAACACACTAAAATGTTCCACTGCCATTGAAATTCCTAATCCTAATGAATTTTTAATTTTATCATTAAATTAGAAGTTAGTGATTGTGATTATGGCAAATTATAAACCCTACGACAGAAACTACAGGTATTGGCTGTTTCTTATTTTTGCCTTATACCCACATTTTAGATTCATTCTTTCAGATTAGGATTTAAATCACGTTTTTTTTAAATCAATTTCGGAACAATCTAATGTCTGTTTAGTTTTTAAGTGAAATATTTTTGTTTTATTTAGGGCTCAAAAACGAATACAGGGTGAGGATGTGTTTGGCCAAAAAATCAAAGTTTTGGCCCCAGCGGTGAAAAATTACATGGGTAAGTGAATTTTTTCAGTAATATTATTTACTTTGGGTTTATAACTAATGCGCATGTGTACAACCACTAATATTAAAAGGTATTTCAAAATGTCCATCAGCTATGACATTTAGGAAGACAGAACATTTTTAAAAGCCAAAAGAGTTAAGATATTTATGGCCGTATTCACCGACAGTTTGAAGGTTTAAGTTCAAACTGGGAATTTATTTGCAATGCATGCTATTCAAAACATTTACAGTCTGAACTTAAATATTAATCTTCTTCTTCTTTAGGTGCCGTCTTCGTTCCGAAGTTTGGCTATCATCAAGACTATGCGTATTTTCGATACTGCCGATTCAAACAGTTGGCAGTTGTTGCAATTATACAATTCTCTTAAGTTCTTCAGCCATGAATTCCTTCTTCCTATATGGATCTTTTGCCCATTATTTTTCCCTGGACAATAAGTTGCAGTAACTGCTATTTATCCCCCCTCATAACGTGTGTAGTATTGTAATTTGCGCTGCTTAATAATAAGTAACAGTTTCTCTTTCCGCATTCTTTTCAAAACCTCCACATTTGTTACTCTCTTTGTCCACGGTATTCTCAGTATTCTACGGTACATCCACATTTCAAGTGCTTCTATACTGTTGGTATCAATCTTTTTCAACGTCCACGCTTCCATTCCGTCGAAAAGAACCGACAGCACGTAACATCTCACAAGGCGAATTTTAAGCTTAAGACTTAGATCTCGTCCTCAGAACACCTTCTTCATTTTAGCAAATGTGGCTCTAGCTTTCTCCACTCTGATCCTGATTTCTTCAGAGCTATCGTTATTTTCGTTGATAACAGTTTCCAGGTAATTATATTTTCTCACACGTTCGATCTTTTAACCATGTACGGTTGTCAGGAAAGTTTAGATATTAAGTGATAGTCCGTATTCCTCACTGCATTCTACTATTCTATTAATTAGTATCTGAAAATCTTCTGGAGTTTCTGCAATTACAACCGTGTCATCGGTTGAGAAGTTGAGATGCCGTTTACTATTTTGATACCCATATCTAGCTCCGAAAGTGCTCTGTTTATGATGTCTTCTGAGTATAGGTTGAATAAGATCGGTGAGAGTACACATCCCTGTCTTACGCCTTTCTTAACCTCGATTTCCTCCGTTGTCTCTTTCTCTATTCGAATATTTGCTTTTTGGTTATAGTAAATCTTGGAAATAATCCTGATGTTTCTTTTATCTAAGCTTTTTTCTACCAGCAGTCTCATCATTTACGTTATCGAACGCTTTGTTATAGTCATCACATATTTTGGTTCATATCTAGACATCTTTGGCACATGACGTTAAGTGCAAATAGTGCTTCTCTTGTTCCAAGTCCGTTCCGAAATCCGAATTAAGTCAACCAATATCCACATCTAGTTTTCTACATATTAATCTTAAACCTTCAAAATTACTGGTGGTCCATAAGGCTCTTAGGGTTGATTGACTTTTTTGCCAATTTTTACGAAAAATCTATAGGTAAGAAACGAATAAGCAAAGTGCCAAAAACCAATGTATGGAAGATTTACTGAAAAAATGTTTCTGAATCAAACAATAGACATTGCGGAAAAACACAAAATTGCCAATTTCATTTTTGGTTTACCTACTGTAGTTTATCTGTTCAATGGTTCGTTTGACACAGTTGGTAATCACAACCTGCGAACAGTGCTGTGCTTTACGCAAATACTGCACATGTGGACTTACACAATAAATAGTAATAATATAATAATGATATTTTCAGGTCAAAAGGTCAAAAACGGAGATGGAAGGACCTTCCAACAGCAACAAGCAGGTCTTCAGCAGCAGTTTGGCAACGTGGCACCTCCTCCGGGTTTTGACAATAGACCTTTTCCTTACAGTCATGTAGCGGCCGGTAGAAAACATCAGGTAATAATTTTACTTTTAAAATTTTCCCTCACGTTTTATGAGAAACGTTTTAAGACTTTACTAATAATAGAGTTTTTTTATCAGGATAATGTACTGAACGTGGCATCCTCCAAATTTGGACATTTACCAAAAATGGGTTTTCAGTGCGTCTCGCCAATGGAAATGGGCACCGAACAGTATCAGAACAGTTTTACCAATAGGAAACAACCGATAAACAGACAGGGAGTTAATCAGGAACAGCTGGGGGCATGCGCTTTACCTTATCGTCGTGTTCGTTCCATTAGCGGCATTTCGGAATACAGCGACACTGATGGAAAAGTAAGACTTTTTTGCAGTTTTAATTTCGGTGTTCCATTTTTTAGATTTTTTAAATTTTTATTCTTAAATTTACAATTTAAAATAGGGATACATGTTGTCGGATTTTGCTCAAAAACCTCAAGCAAACCAACCTGTGGATCTGACTATAACCAATTTAGATCCCACTATCGACACTAAAGAGCTCAGAAGACTGCTTACCAATATGATCAAAGAATATGCAATGGTAAGCCGTTTTTTCAAAACGTATACATAGAATGGCGCTAGACAAAGATGGCGACGAACACTTACTATAGTCTATTTGAAAACTAGGAGGAGTGAATGTAAATTAGGTTGGCAATAGTGATCAAATGTGATTGGGTCAGTTATGAATTACATAGCAGAAATCATAGCCGTTTTCTAAGTTTTCTTTCGGTTTGTGATTTCGGATCCAAACGCGTTATAATTCAAAAGTCACGTGACCACCATATGATTTTAAACTTATGGTGTAATGTGCTTTTTAGATCATATCGCGCTTGAATTTGAAAATGTCACAAACTCATAAATCAAATCTAGGAATTTTGTTTGGTAACTTTTGTTTGTGTATGTCAGGCTTCTTCAGTCACTCCTAGTTTTTAAATAGACTATAGATCAGAAAAACTGATTAATATTTGGTAACTAATGGTCCAATTACGTCACATCTACTTGACACATGTCTTACGATTTTTGTCGCCATTGCCTATGTAATGGTTTTTTAAAAGTGATGGGAAAGAACACACAGCCTTCTCCACAAAAAATTTATTCAAACCCCCAAAATGTTAGAGGGGTCGCTCGACATATGTTTCGGGCACATAAGTACCCATCTTCAGGAGCTAAAAGTTAGAAAGTCTACAGGATGTATTACCCCTAAATGGTTGGATCAAACATACCCCATATGACAAGGTGAAACGCCGGCTATCTTTCTTTAAAGTAAGTGTAATTAATACTAAAATGTTACACAGATTTTTTAAACTTCTTTAAGTACGACAGTAATGTTTGGCCTTACAGCATATTAATTTTAAACTTGGGTCTTGCTGTCTCCCCTTTAAAGAAAGATAGCCGGCGTTTTACCTTGTCATATGGGGTATGTTTGATCCAACCATTTAGGGGTAATACATCATGTAGACTTTCTAACTTTTAGCTCCTGAAGATGGGTACTTATGTGCCCGAAACATATGTCGAGCGACCCCTCTAACATTTTGGGGGTTTGAATAAATTTTTTGTGGAGAAGGCTGTGTGTTCTTTCCCATCACTTTTACACTTACACCTCCACTTTGAGAAAAAATGGACTACTACTTCACATTTAATGGTTTTTTTCTTTCTACCACAAATTTTTCTAATTGCTGAATGTTGAAATATACCAAAAAATTGAAACTATTCCAGATTCTGTTGATATTACAATATTAAGTAGAGTTAATGTTTTTTCTTGTTGCTAAATAACTTGTTTTCAATTATAGCATCAATAATTTAGAGCCTAATTTACTGCTTCTTTTAAAACTGTTATTGACAGTTGACAAAAAGTTGAAACTAATAGTTATTATTTATTAGTTTTCTTCAGGGTATTACAATGAAAATCATAATGGACATTTTATGTAAATGAATGTAATATGTGATGTAGTGATCACTAATTATAATTAGTGATGTCTGTATGATTCATTTTACTTAGAAGGATATTTTAATTTAATTAGCTCACTAAAACCCCCTTCAAAGTTTTATCATTGAAGTTTCTGGTATATAAATGATATGGATTGTTCTGAGATACAGTTGACATTTGATATAACTGACTTTTTTCAAACTAAACTATAATGTTGACAGATTATTAGTCTGAGTGTTGTACTACAAACTGACGGATCGCCGGTGGCTAATCTACGTGTTAGCAGCCAGCAAGAGGCTCAGTTCATCATATCGCAATTACACAGACAAAAACTAGGCCACAAACGTATCGTCATATCTTACGAGCAAAACAATTCTCCCGATCCTGAGCAGCTTAAAGCCATGGTCGTCAGCGTTTTACAAGTAATTGAATTAGGTACAGATTGGCTGAATTGTGGTTTTTACATTTTTTTGTTAGGAGGCACCCGATAAACGTATGCCCTTATTCAAATTTATGGAATTGTTGGAGTCTCGTTACCTGTGCGCTGTGTCGGTGTGTGAAGTTAACAAATTGAAAGATGTCGTTAAAATTAGCGACGAAAGAGGGGCTAGAGTGATTGCGCTTACCGAGGAAGGATTGAGAATCGATTCCTCGCAGAGCATGCCACAAGTATGTACCACAAATTATGTTTTGAAATCGACTGAATGTTTTCAAACTGTTTTAGACAATGGTTCCGCACTGTGTCATCCACTGTCCGAAGAATATGCAGAATATTGGTTGGTGCGAACTGAACTCTTCTTTAATTCCAAACATCATGATGCCCTTGTCTATGTTCGCCGCCAAGCTAATGACGTTGTTGAATATCCATTTGGGTTGTATGCCACTGCTCAGGTAAACGTTTTACATAACTAACTTTTGGACCGAATCTCAGTTGTACTATTATCGCAGCTTCCAAACTTGTTACGAGCAAGTGTTTCAAGAACCGCTGCCGGTCCAGGAAAGTGGTGTTCCTTTAGAACATTTGGTTACCTGTGTTCCTAACGTTGAAATTAAACTAATGGGCCCCAACAAAAGTATTAAAGTTATCAAGCATGAAATCAAAGATAATGAAGAATCCAATGAAGGTAAGTTATTGAAGGCTAGCCGAAAGGTGACCGACAGAAACCTAACGTTTATTTTAAACTTTGTACTTGTACAGGGTGATTGATTGAATTTTGACCACTCACTTTATTTTTAACTATAATATGTATAAAAAATTGCAAGTCCATGCTTAGTCCATTAATTTACAGGGTGTGTGTGAAATTTGATTAATAATCCTAACTTATGATTTTTAAAATAGGATAACAATTTTTTTTTATTTGATAATTGGATTATACTTCAAATTCTAGGCGTACTTGATGTAAAATATCTATACCGATATTCAACTGTTTTCGCTTTAGCAGTCTCGATTGATTGAACCTCTTTCAAGAAGAAATTTCAAAATACGAATTTTGTATATATTTGTGTCTACATTATTTTTAGGTAGTCAATTTTTATGCGGGGTGCCCCAAATTTGAGTAGTAAAAGCTCATCTGAGCATTCACAAAATATCAGTTTTTTTAAAAGTAGTTTGCTAAAAACAAAAACAAGTGACAAGGAAAATATCACAAAAACATCAAAAAATTAGTTGACATGCATTATGTCATTTTTCCTGAAGGAAAAATACAGTCTTTTAAAGTTCAGTTTAAAAATTTTGATCAAATTTACTAATTATGTGATGTTATTGACGTTATTCGAAACTGTTTAGTGGTTTAAAAACAGTAAGTCATTTTTTCTTTTTATTTTCTACGTCACTGGATATTTTTCAAAAATTACATTTTTGTTCAAACGGATGTGAAGTACTCACTTCACGTACAGTTTAGCGGCCGTAAAATGCACTTTTACGGCTCTACGTCCGAAAAAAAAATACAGGGAAAAAGTCAATGAATCAACTCAAGATTGTTGTCCTCGGCCGTAAGACGGCCTCGGACGCCAAACTTTCTTTCGGCCGAAAAAATACCATTTCACGGCCTAGGTATACAAATAACTATTTCTTTTACTTTTCTTGTTCAATTTGAACAATAAATATTTCTTATAACATTTTGATTTGAAACTTCGTTTACGAGATAATTAAGTTAATACGTTCAAAGCCCTAAAACCAACTCAACCCAACATAAAAATCCATCTAATCTTGGAAAGGGTGAAAAAAGCTTAAAAAAATGTCTTTGTAGCCAGTTTTCATAGTTTTCAGACAAATTGAAAGACTTTAGTTTTGAATATTGACTTAGAAACCAGTAAATTTACTTTAAAACGGTGAAAATTGACTTGAGAGGCTTAAAAATTTTCTTTGTAACCAGTTTTCATAATTTTCCGACAAATTAAAAGACAGTATTGAAAATAACTACTTTCTCTCGAATTGTTGACTACAAATTTGCACATTTAAAACTTGAAAATTGACTTGGACATCAAAATTTGCATTTGAACTATGTTTTCATAATTTGAAAACACATTTCAATATTTTAGCCTTGAAAATAGTCTTAAATACAAGATATTAACTTTTTGATTAGGAAATATAGTTTAAAAGTTCAATCAATCACGCTGTATATTAATATATTTCATCTTTCTAAACATATAATACTAGGAACTTTTTTTTAGAACAAGTTCTGAAGTCCGTCGCTCTTCCTTTGGCTCCCAATGTCACTCTGTTGTGCAGAGAGGTGGTAGATTTGCTTAAAAACATGGATCGGTGTCAGATATTGTTGACCAAGTTTATTCCGGCCTATCATCACCACTTTGGCCGACAATGCCGAGTGGCTGATTACGGTTACACCAAATTGTTAGATCTCTTCGAGGCTATTTCTCATGTTGTTCAGGTAAGTTTTTAAAATTGCGTATCAAAAATGTTGCAAATATTTTTGTGTATGATATTGTTAATGATTGTGAGTATCAAAAATTAATTCTGCGTTTACAATGTACTGAAAAATACAATTTTATTGAATTAAGTACAGTCCGGTAATAGCAAAAACACTTTTTTTGCGCCATATTTTTTGCTAGTTCTCTGACATTGTATAAAAAATTATTTAGTTATCCTTTTCTGCGGATATTTATCATCCTTAGAGTCCGAAATATGACCTGATTCTTTATACACGAATTTGAAAGACAGGCGACGTTTTCAGACTTAAATGCCAAGAATAATACCTGAGAAAAATGTTTAACACAGTTAACGTTAACCACCTACGATGGCTCTGACCATGCACATTCCTTATTCTGGAATTCTCAGATTTCTGGCAATGCCATTTAGCTTCTGAAAATGCCAGATAATTTCTGACAAATATTTCTTGAAGATAATGGGCGACGGATACAGACGTGTCATCACACTAACCCACACGACACAAATACGTCGCTTTACATCCGATCTTCTGCGAGTTTTGAAAGTCCAACCCAACAAACAAGTAGCCGTGAACGAGTTTACCACGGCTTACGAGCGCACTCTAAACAAGCCCTTCAACCCCGTCGAATACGGTTTATGCAACTTAGACGATTTGCTGTGCGAAATTCCTGAAAATACCGTCGTGATTAGCAGGGAGGAAGAAGGATTGTTTATTTCGGTGCCTAAACGCGAACAAACTCCCGAGGAAGTGGCCAGAACTAAACAGTTTGCCAACGAGGTAAGTGCCGTTGTGTTGGTGCAGTTTTATGATAGTTGCAGCTTATTTAAAAATGGTTTTTCAAAATTTTATAGGTGATAGATCTTTTAAGATACAGTCCATATTATACCATGCTTTTTAACAAATTTGTACCCTCGTACCACCATCATTTCGGCCACCAATGCAAAGTATCCGATTACGGATTTACTAAATTGATCGAACTCTTTGAAGCTATTCCTGATGTGGTAGAGGTAATTTCGTAAGAAAGCTTATAAAGTGTGCGTTAGTAGAGTTGCTGGAACCTCAACTAATGGTGACAAGGTTTTTTTAAATGTTAGCTAGTGGTAATCTATTAAAAAAATTAAAAGGTAGTAATAGTGGTTTCTCTGTAGATCAAAGAACTTCCGGATGGCGAACGAACCGTGAGTTTGACTCCTCAGCAGTCGTTAAAAATTTTGAGTTCGCAAGTGTTACAAGTTATTCGGACCGCTGGGAGTGGCAATTTAACGCTGAACGATTTGCCGCATATGTATTTTCGGGAATTTGGGTACCCGCTAAATCCAGGAGCGTACCAGTGTGAGACGTTAGAGGAGGTCGTCGACAAGCTTTCGGAATACGTACAGGTGAGTTATTACTCTCTATCCCAGAAAAAGTGGCAGTGACGACATTAGTTCTTAAGATTTTCATTGCGGGGTATCCTTATGTAAACAATAACCTGGCCGTTGCTGGTACTAATGTCAGATTGGCTGTGGGGAGTGCATAATGAAATACAGATGATTTGATTAGTCAACAGCAGTGATTTCACTGTCAACAATCTAGTTATTGTAATTATGTATTTCAAGGTGGTCCATAGTAATGCTGGTTCATTACTACGAGAAGTCGAGATGGACGCATCTCCTAATATTCTGCGAGTACGCTGTTGGGCCCTCCTGCTCTGTCCGCCGCACGTCAAGGACATGCCCAGTTTCCGATACGAATACCGACAATGCTACCAGAACAATTTTACGATCGAGTCGCTCCGGAACATATCCAACGTAGTTTCGGTACGCTATACACCACACAACTTGCCCTAATAAACTTAAACTGTATTTTTGCAAACTAGCTCTCTTCAATGAACAACACGGATTTTATTTCTCTGACCTCCCTATACGTTTTGGCCGCCCAACTCTACTACGTAGTATGTAACAATAACGGATCGGTGGAGTTTAATCGACTGGAGTACCTGTACGAACAGTACTACAGTAAACCGTTGAAGTTGTCCAGTTTTAACATCAACTCGGTGAACGAGTTCTACAATCGGTTCAATTTGATGTTTTACATCAGAGGCAGCAAGAAGAAGAGCGTGGTTGTGCTCAATAAAAATTTACAAGGTTGGGTTTGAGTGAAAATTTCGCAATCATTTCGATGCTTGATTGTCTTTGTTTTAGATCATATGCCGTATAGGTACAACAACGATAACGCGACACAACCGTTGGAGAGTAATTGGGGACCAAATTTGCCTAGCAGTTCTGAAAGTGAAGTTGAAACTCTAAAGAAGTATTCACCACCAAAACCTGATACTCCTCCTACACCGGTATGATTAACGATAAACGTTTTGTAATGATAATCATGCTTTTTTACAGGGATCAACATTGTGGTGGAGCAGTCCGTCCAAGTTTGAACCACCACCACTGGTAAGATGTTTTAAATAACAACTTTTATTATTTAATAACTGCTTCCATTTTAGGACTTCTACATCAACTTGCCAATCACAGTGGATCCGTCCGTATTCGGGAAGACTGATCATTTAATATCACCCGCGAAACAACTGCTAGGAATAGAAAACAACCCTTGGACCTCGCCTCATTTTCTAGCTCCCGAACCCCACGAATTACCATTACCTAGCAAACTCATCCCCAAAGGTAAACCAACGTTTAAAGTAGCCAAAACAAGCATGTAGATAATTAATATTTTTCAATAGCTGGGGTATGCGATGATAGTGGAGATTCTGGTGTCAATATCATGTTGGAAAATTCGCCGTCCGACACTGAATTGCAATCGACGTCTGAAAAGACTGGTGAGTTTCCTGTTTTCTCTTATTCACGCAGATATTTTTTATTTATTTTATCTACAACAGGGTGGTAAGTGTAGTTTACCGCACGGCTTGCGAGTTACAAAAATTCTGAGAAAAAATCTTTCTATAAATACATATACAGGAAGATTTTCAATTCAATAGAAAATGTTGGTGGTTATTAAATTTATTACATAAATCTATTAATCCTTTTTCACCAGTTTTGCTTGTTATTCTTGTAATATGGCCAGAAGCCTCTAAATACTATCAGAAACTTTCCAGAAATTGTCAGAGGACTCTACAAGTGTCCTAAACCCTATCAAAATCGTTTATAATGGGCATAGGCCTCTAAATACTAACAAAAATCTTCTAAAATTTTTCAGAGGACTCTTATAAAACCCGTTTAAAATGGCCAGACGCCTCTAAATTAGTCTAAACACTATTGAAAATGCCCTAAAAGTTATCAGAGGCCTCTACAAGTATTTTAAACCATAGAAAACCGTTTAAAATAGCCAGAGGCGTCGACAAGTGTCTTATCCCTTAGAAAAGTCGTGTAAAATGGCCAGACGCCTTTAAATACTATTGAAAATGTCCTAAAAATTGTCAGAAGACTCTACAAGTGTCTTAAACCTTAGAAAAATCGTTTATAATGGCGAGAGGCCTCTAAATACTAATAAAAATCTTCTAAAATTTGTCAGAGAACTCTGCAAGTGTCCTGACTCTTATAAAACCCGTTTAAAATGGCCAGAAGCCTCTAAATTAGTCAAAACTCTATTGAAAATGCCCTAAAAGTTATCAGAAGACTCTACAAGTATTTTAAACCATAGGAAACCGTTTAAAATAGTCAGAGGCGTCGACAAGTCTCTTATCCCTTAGAAAAACCGTTTAAAATGGCTAGAGGCCTCCAAATACTATTGAAAATCTCCTAACAATTGTCAGAAAACTCTGCAAGTGTCCTAACTCTTAGAAAACCCGTTTAAAATGGCCAGACGTCTATAACTTAGTTTAAACACTATTGAAAATGCTCTAAAAGTTATCAGAGGACTACAAGTATTTTAAACCATAGGAAACCGTTTAAAATAGCCAGAGGCGTTGACAAGTCTCTTATCCCTTAGAAAAACCGTGTAAAATGGCCAGACGCCTTTAAATACTATTGAAAATGTCCTAAAAATTGTCAGAAGACTCTACAAGTGTCTTAAACCTTAGAAAAATCGTTTATAATGGCGAGAGGCCTCTAAATACTAATAAAAATCTTTTAAAATTTGTCAGAGAACTCTGCAAGTGTCCTGACTCTTAGAAAACCCGTTTAAAATGGCCAGAGGCCTCTAAATTAGTCTAAACCCTATTGAAAATGCCCTAAAAGTTATCAGAGGACTCTACGACTATTTTAAACCAAAGAAAACCGTTTAAAATACCCAGAGGCGTCGACAAGTGTCTTATCCCTTAGAAAACCCGTGTAAAATGGCCAGAGGTCTTTAAATACTATTGAAAATGTTCTAAAAGGCTTCAGAAAACTCTGCAAGTGTTCCAACTCTTAGAAAACCAGTTTAAAATGGCCAGAGACCTCTAATTTAGTCTAAACACTCTTGAAAATGCCCTAAAAGTTATCAGAGGACTCTACAAGTATTTTAAACCATAGAAAACCGTTTAAAATAGTCAGAGGCGTCGACAAGTGTCTTATCCCTTAGAAAAACCGTGTAAAATAGCCAGAGGCCTTTAAATACTATTTAAAATGTCCTAAAAATTGTCAGAGGATTCTACAAGTGTCTTAGACCTTAGAAAAGTTGTTTAAAATGGCCAGAGGCCTCTAACTACTATTGAGAATGTCCTTTCAATTGTCAGAGAACTCTTTAAGTGTCCGAGACATTAGAAGAACCTTTTAAGAGGACCAGGGCCGTCTCTAAAGACTAAACTTCGGTACAAGCTACGTGCGGTAATAACCTACTTACCACACTTACTATACAGTGTGTCCCAAATTGGTTATACATGTATTGGGATCTCGAAAACGGTAAGAGCTACAGAGTCGGTTACTAATTTTATGTGAAACTTATTTCCGGCTACGTAAAAAAATGCCTTAATAATGTTTTAGTTTCAAAACTCTCTTTGGATTTGTTAAAGAGTGTTTAAAATGCAGTCTCTGACGTTTTCCCAATTTTCGGAAAACGGAGAAAGATAATTTCATTTGGAAACCGGAAATAAGTTTCACATAAAATTCTGTAAGTAATCCTCTGTAGCTCTTACGGTTACAGAGATCCCAATACATGTAGAACCAATTTGGGACACTGTATAATATACTATTATTTTTTTCTAGGGGCCATTAAGAAAACGCCACTTTACGGTACCTTCCTCAATTTCTAATAAGTCTAAAACGCACATCTGTGTAGTGTACGTCCTAAACTAGTTTCGCACATTTTATTCACACGGTGTTTGATATTTGTTGTACGTAGTGTTTATTTACTTTTAGTGTTAAATTAGTGTGGCAGGAAAGGTCTTGGAGACTGGCAGTAAGTTTTGGTGGGTTTTTGTTCCGCGTACACCCAGCGTACACGGACTTTTGCCGGTCTCCGTTATTCAGGCATATTATGATCTCAAAGTACAAAAAAAGACCGTTTCGAAACATTCCTTGTCATTTTTTTTGCGTGATTTAGTGTGTTAATGTTGGTTAAGTCTTTGTAGAGAATAATTGATGGCCTGTATGTTTACTTAATTTGTTTACACTTTGCACTTTTTAGCCGCAAAGCAAAAAATGTCACCCAGTAATCCGACGTATAGTATTATGTTTCAAGTTGAAAAACGTCACAGTCTAAATACAGTACTTAGATTAAGCTAATCGATGCAATCGGCTTTTAAGACAAACTCAGCTTGTACAAAGTACGAGTTACGTTTAAAAACTACTTTAATTGTAAAACAATTTCTCCAGTGAAAAAGCTTGCTGTGTTTTACCTGCACGTAAAACTTAAAACTACTAACAAAGTGTTCTTCTTAAAAAGCCTTTTGAAGAAGATGGTTGATCTAAATGGTGGTTTGGTATCATTTTTATTTGCTGTCTATTCCTCAAATTCTTGAAACATCTAAAAAGTTAATTCATTCTGATTAACTATAATTTAAAGAGCAATTTACTACAGTTTATTTACTACTTTCTAATACTGAAAGAAACGATTTAATCTTGGTGGATTCCATCAATCAGTCTTATTAGTTTATTCCGGTAGCAGAATAACTTAGTTTTTGTAGGCCGTACTGCATCGCTGACGTTTCAGCATCTAAAAATTTAAAAATTTTCTTTAATACTATTATTAATTTTTGTAAACATCTTTTTTGTCTTTTGAAAAGATCAGAACAAAAAAAGAGCACAAAATACTATTTATAAACTAACGAGCATTATAAAACAGTGAAGTAGGCTTTGAGAGCTCAATTATCATTTTAAAACAATTTACAATAATTATTTTAAGGTTTTTTTCCATTATTACTTTCTTCTATATACGTTATTTTGCTTTTTCTTCTCTCTTTCTTTCGTTATTGTTTATTTTCTCAGAGTGAGCAGAGCCAATGTGACGTCTCCTGAAAGCAGTGTTACATTAAAAATAACTCCATCGACGTTTAACACTATTTGCCCTTTTTTTTTCTCTATTTTTTTTATACACTTTTTTTGTTATAGTAAATCTATTGAGAGGATATTTAATGGGTCATTTCCAGCCAAAAAGATTGCATCGATAGCAGTAATTCGTCATAAATCGTGCAATTATCGCAACATTATAGACTGTTCCGTTTTCTCTCCCTAGTCTAGTTGTATATTATATTTTTTCTTTAAACCACACGGTTCAATTATCATGTGTAATTTATGTAATTTGCTTTTACATTTTTTTTTATCTATATATATGACAAATTATTGATAGATACTTAGGAATTAAATTTTAAGATTTTAAAAGATACTTTAATAAGTTGTTGTAAAAAGTTCCGGAAATACTACGAATACAAATTTGCTGAATCAAGATAATAAAAATGTATTTTTATGTGATTATTGGAGTTTTTTTTTTAAGTATGTTCAATCTTGAGATCTTGAAAAACATAATAAAAATAACAAAATATACAGGGTGCCACAAATTCGTGTGTAAATATGAGATCCTCAAAAACGCTTAGGGTTCAATTAAATCTTTTTACAATGACAATAGTACATTCTAAGTCTGCCTATATTTATTGTAATTTAACCTTCTTAAAGTTCAGTAATCTACCGTTTTTACAAACGTCAATTTAGTTGCTTAAATTTACTAAAATAACGTTCTGGAGAATATCCGAAAATTGCTCTAAAAACATTTAAAGAAAATAACTTTTCCGGATATATTCTAGAAGTTTTCTGCCGGAAAATTGGTCTTAAATGACTGAATTTCATAATAATAATAATAACAGTCTTTATTTCGAATTGTGATTAGGATAGAGTACAATGTACATTATCAACTAATACAAAGGAAATAGCGTCATGGTAAACTATGAACTATGTAGTACTTAAAGATACTTATATACATTTTCAGCGATTTTTCCTTAAATACAGATTTCAGAGAATAAGCAATCTTTATTTAACAAAATAATCCTCTATAGTGTAGGGTTCTAATTCAATTAGTAAATTTTGTACTTCTTTTTTGAAACTTTTGTCCGTCAATGTTTTCAGCCTGTCTGGTAGGTTGTTAAATAGGCGAATACACATATATTTTGCATTCTTCTCAGTGAGTGTTAATCTATGTTTTGGACAGTTTACATCTTTTTGTCTTGTGTTGTATGTATGATTGACTTTGATGTTAAATAGGTTTTGGTTCTTTTTAAGAAAGATGAGACACTCATATACCTATATAAATTGCATAAACTGTCATTATTTTATTTTTTTTAAGGATGGATCTACATGAATCTTTGTATTTCATTTTGAACATTAATCTAATTGTCCTTTTTTGAATTACAAATACATTCTGTATTGAAGTATTTCTACCCCAAAACATAATTGCATACTTCATAATCGATTCAAAGTTGGCAAAGTACAATATTTTAAGGGCCGCCAAGTGCAGATACCCGGAGACAATTCGAATTCCATAGCAAATTGAGTTTAACCTGCCTAGCAGAACATTTATGTGATCAGACCAATCTAGAAATTCATCAATCTGCACTCAAACCAAAAATGTTGTGTTCTTGGCTAGTAATTGGCTCCTGTCAGTGAGAAGGTGTATTTCATTAGGTTTCTCAAATGTACCTTGTTTTGTTGAAAAAATAATCACACTTGTTTTTTCCATATTTAAAGCTAATTTATTTTTTTTAAACCACTCAGAGGTCCTAATAAACAGATCTTTTCCAGACTGAATTAAAGTGCTGATTTCCTCTTGACCTACAAGTAAATTTGTGTCATCTGCAAAGTTGACGATTTTTTCATTTTCTTTTGCTATAGAATTTAGATCGTTCATGTAAATTACAAAGAATAGTGGCCCCAGAATACTGCCCTGGGCTATTCCAAGTTGATTTTCTTTTATATTTGATGTGTATGGCTTGCTGTCCCTAAATAGTTTAACCTGTTGTTTCCTATGAGATAAGTAAGAATCAAACAATCCTAGGGCCTTACTTCTAACTCCATAGAGTTCTAATTTTTTTAACAATAGTTCTTTATCTATCGTTCTGAATCTCATAAATCGAATAATAATGTCATTTTAGTAGCCTAAATTTGCTAGAATAACGTTCTCGAGAATATCCGAAAATTGCTCTAAAAACATTTTAAAATATCCGTAGGTTATCGAATCACAACTAAAACAAAATTACAAACCAAAAGAAAATGGTCACTGCACCTAATAAGTATTCCTAGATTTTCGTAAAAAGTCTTAAAAATGTAGGTAACCATATTATAAATCATCCTGTATATTCTAACTTATGCTCGATGAATGATTTTAATCGATACCATTTGTGTGTCAATTAATTTTTATTAAAAATTCAAATTATTGGAATCGAAATTAAAAACCAATGTGAAGTGGTTTCTAGTTATTTACCTAACAAGTGCAGAAAGTGGTACTTTCTCGCACGAGACTGCAGTTAAATGGCGGAAAAGATGCTTTTCGCATGTGTTAGGCAGGTCCAACATTTTTCCTAGGAGCATCAATTTTTATTAAATTAAACAAAAGAACAGAATTGCTGAAATAAAAGTTTTTGTTTGCTAAGATGATTAAAAGACGTGTATTAGGTATTGTCTTAATGACGAAATCAAATATAATATCGCACGCAGTGTGAAACTTACTTTCACACGCAAGTGAGTTTTACCGTACTCGAGTAGGTAAAACTACAACAGTTCTAAATCATACCTCCCGTGCCCAACGAAACCAATCGAATCAAACAAATTTAATTTGCCCACGGACTACACAACAATCACAGATATTACCAGGTGGTAACCGCAATGCAGTGGTACCCACTTTCAAAAAAAAAATTGTCTGCATATCACTCAGTATACCATACCCAACAAAGCAGTTTAATTCGCGCCACGCTTGCATGAAGGCGGTACCGTGGCAGGACGCGTGCTGATCGCGAGTTCTTTGCCGATTATGTTCTTTTAAACCGAAGCCGATTTTTTTAACTAAATTGCAACAGGTAACACCTACTAAGTAGGTTTGATTAAAAATATACAGGGGTACCAACAATAGAGTACTAAAACTACCACCATGCACCCGTACCAAAGCAACCCTTTGACAAATGGCAGTGGACAATATGTGGTTATGCTACTACTGCTCTTGCTCTGCGTCTTGGACATCGATGCTAAACCGTCCGTAGGAGGATTTAGGTTTAGGGGACCTTTTGCCCGTCCTGAGGACCCCATTAATTTGAAACAGTACAGCGGTCGTAGAGTCCAGGACTCCATTTGTATGGTTTACTTCCATGATCAAACTGTGGCTGTTGTGGAACTGGGTCCCAGGAAATTGCTTCTAAATTGCGAAATTATTGAAGTTTAGTAAGTATTTTTGATTTTATATGCCTGTCTGTATATCTATGCTTTTAGCGGGTAAACTGATTCACTATTCTGTGCTCTTTCTATATAAAGTAAAAGTGCCAATATTTATTCAGGCAGAGTACAACAATTGATTTTTACCTCATTAATATTCAGTGTTCTCTACTAATTTGCAGTCACATTCTAAAAACAATACCAGCTAAAATCCGCCTAATTTATAAACCGGGTGAGTATAAGTGCACGATACAACAAAAAAATCAGAAACTGTAACCCGTAAAATAGTTTGATTTATAATAATTATTAGCGTGAATGTGTGTAGTATTGCAATTATTTAACTTACGGTTACTGAAGAAAATAACTAGAAATCAGAAGAATCTCTATTAAAGTACTTTCAGTTAAACTGGCCACTGTGACTCACTGGTTCTTTGATTAATTAAGTCTGGTCAGAAAAATATCCATTTTTCCTAATAACTGGAAATATATTACTAATCGTGTTTAGAGAAATATTAACTATGATTCCAAGTTGTGGGGTGAATGAATGAATAAATATTGTTAGATGGGCTCCCTTCGGAGGACACTTAGGCCGCTAGCCAGGCCCATTGTGACCCATCACAAGCTAGTACCCCTCCAGTTCGGTGGCCCTGACAAAGCCGCAGAGCCTCCTTGGGCGGGTACCTTGAATATCTAAGGGGTTGATCACATTCTTACCCCAAAGCTATTTTCTGATCGTCGCAAGTGCCGGGCACTGTGAGAACGTGTATCGGAGTTTTCTCGTCTTCCAGACACAAGCGACAGACCCAGAATGTGCATGTGTCTTCTCATCTGACAGTGACCTGTGAGAAGTCCTGTCACACATCTGAGGTCCTTTCTGGATAATTCCATCAGGGACTTCGTTTCTTGGAAAGAAGCCCATGAGACATCGCGACAACCGCATTCCTCCGGCCTTCTTCCAAGCAATATCGGATCTTTGCCAGAAGATACGGTCCACAATGGCGTATCCGACCACGCCGGCTAGTCCTACAATAGGTTCGGGCCCTACGGGTCTCTCTTTGTAGCCACGAAGGGCCAACCTGTCCGCCTCCTCGTTTTCCCTAACACCGGAGTGCCCTGGGTCGTTGAATCAGCTTTTAAGGCAGCCATTGCTGCCTTGCTGTCTGTACAGATAAATATATCCTTCCGGCATAGCGGTGAGTTTAAAATGAACTCCCCTCGCCGCATCGGATGATCGTGAAGATCTCGGCTTGGAAGATGGTATAGTGGCAGTCTAGAGGAAAGCTAAGCCTCGTCCCCGAAGTCGCACCGTACACACTTTCGATTCTTTCGAATTACGTCATCGTGTTCAAAGTAAAAAAGTACCTTAATAATGTCTTAGTTTCAAAACTCTCTTTGGCTTTGTTAAAGAAGACAAAAGAAATAAGTTTCACATAAAATTCTTTAAAACTCTCCCCATTTAACCAACCTTGGAGCTCTTACGGTTACCGAGATCCCAATACATGTAGAACCAATTTGGGACGCATTGTATATCGTTCGAAGATATCCGAGAAAATCTGAAAACTTAATTTTTTTGGTTTTAATGCCCAAATGATTTTGATCATTTATTGTACTCCTGTATATGGTAATGATGGGAATTTCCGTGCATTAATGAATTATGTGGTTGTTGACAAATAGCAGAATAAACAGTTTATAGTAAACGCAATAGTCCCAATTAACATGCATATTATTAAAAAGTCTTAATTATAATATAATTAGAGAATGAGAATGAGATGATATTATCATCTCATTTTTTGCATTATACAGGGTGGTCCAGTTTTAAATGTCAATAATTCACCAATTCATAGCCAATTAAAAAATAAGTTGACATTCATTATGTCATTTTCCTGAAAAGTGCTTCCTAAGGAAAATACAGTCCTTCAAATTTCTGTTTAAAAAATCGTTTTTTTTTGTCATAACTGTCAGACCGTTGGAGCAATATTGATCAAATTTGGAACAAGCACTATTACACGTTATTACGGTCAAAGACCCAAAACTAACCCAACCCAACTTAAAAATTGTCTTGGAAACGGAAAATTCACTTAAGAAGTTTAACAAATATTTTTTTAGCCAGTTTTCATAGTTTCCAGACAAACTAAAAGACTTTAGTTTTGAAAATTGAATTAGAAAAGATAAAAATTTCAGAAGCGTAAAAATTGTGTTTGTAACCAGTTTTCATGCAAATCGAGAGACTTTAATACTAAAAATTGACTTGTAGACATAAAAACTAGTTTTTCAAGAATTTGTTACTACAAATTCATACATTTAAACCTTAAAAATTGACTTGAACCCCAAAATGTGACTGAACTAATGAAAAGTGACATCAGAAGCTTAAAATTTGCATTTGAAGTAAGTTTTCATAATTTGAAGACAAATTTCAATATTTTAGTCTTGAAAATAGTCTTAGAGGCAGGACATTGACATTAGATTCATGGAAATTGTCTTGAAAACTAACTTTTCGTGCTTTTTACTTTGCTTTTCATTTTCTTCGAATTCTGGACTATTTTTAGTGCTTCGAAACTGCTTTCAGCTTGGAAAATCGAGTTTCAAGACTATCTTCACCGAGTTATTGACATAGCAAACTTAAAAAACATTTTTTACATTCTTCATAGACTTAAAATGGCATTCCAAGCTTTGTCACTATTAAATCGACTTCTAGACACCTCAGTGCTAAAAATTCGGGTATTTCTTAATAAACTAGAATCGTTTTTAGTGTTTTAAGGCTGTTTTCAGTGCCTCAAATCGAGTTTCAAGACTATCTTGAGTTATTATAAAGTTATTATTTATAATAAATACTATTTATTATAGTTTTTGACTTATCAGGCCTAAAAGCCAGTGTGTCCACTGACCATAGTCTTGAAAATGTTATTTCAAGCTTCTTCACTATTAAATTGACTTTTACACTCATAGGTGCAATAAATTGTAGCACCTCTAAGAAATTCAGACTGTTTTTAGTGCTTTTTAAGACTGAAAAATCGAGTTTAAGACTATTTCCAAAAGTCAAGTTTCTTCAGTAATAAAAGTAAAAAATGTTGGTACCAAATGCTACACTAATAGTCTTGAGAACTAATTTTTAGAAATAAAATAGTCCGAAAATGTAATTTACTTCTTGACTTGTAGAAAGTTGAAGAAAATTGAGTTGTACACCAATTAAAGTCTTGAAAATATACTTTTGGACTCACTTTAGTCCTAGTAAGGTCCGTTCTAGCATTAAAAGTCAACTTTTATACTATTTTTAGTAGTAAAAAATGAGTTTCATGCACAATATAATCTTTGTCTTGATTTCCGGACTTTTTTTAGTTCTTGAATGCCAGTTTCAGACACTCAACCAGGATGGCAGTCTGAGAAAGCGAATCATAAGACCATTCCTAGTAGTAAAAAGCAAGTTTTTAGACTATTGAGTACAAATTTGGACTTTCACAAGTCTTGAATGTTCAGTTTTAAACTATAAAACGATTTTTTAAATGGAAATTTGGACGACTGTATCTTACTTAGGAAACGTTTTTCAGAAAAATGACATAAGGCAAGTCAACTTATTTTTTGATTAGCTATCAAATGGTGAATTATTGACACTTAAAACTGGACCACCCTGTATATGTGTGAATAATTATACGATTTTCTTTAAAAATCACATAGACACAAAATATTCCTTCTTGCTTACATATTATTACATCCGTGGGATTTCGATATCGGTTTAATGAAATGGATAACTAACCTGTAGAAATCGTCATTTTATTCACACAGGATACAGAAAAAACCATAAATCAATTGAAATTCTTACTGGTTGACTTTATATAACTCGTTTTTGTGCAATTATTGTCAATTTCACATCGCTTAGACGATTATTTCCTCACAAAATCCGTGAACTTATTAATTAAAGGTCTCCAATAATTAAGAAACGAACCGTTATAGCGTTCAAGGTGATGACTGTTACCATTAAAAGGTAATTTACATACATACCTGTAATATCGGACATAATTTAAAAATCATTATTATTAAGAACGATGACTTTGTTGAAATGGACGTCATTTTTATATTGGATGATCGAGCGGGAAATACAAAGCAAGACCAACAATATTAGGTCAAGTGCAATAATTGCTGTGAGTCGGTTTCTTTGTGCACAAATCCGGTAAAACAGCTTTTTCCGGTCAATTGCCCACCAAATCCGATGAGCTTTATCGTTTTCTCAACGTGACCGACCCACGTAAAGAAATCTAGATTATTAGTAGCACTTTCTACTCGCTACACGATATACAGAAAGCGAGAAGGTTACTTTAATTTGCATGATGAACGTTTGTAAATAAATTATCTAACGTACGTAAATATTAAATTATTGGGTGTTATGTTAGCCCAGAAAATATTTGTACCTAATGGAAATTCTGATGATAAGAAGATGAGACAACTGTTGCAAATCAATACTCTAGACTCTCACATTGTCACATGCAAAATCATTTAGATAGATTCTTATGTATAATTTTGATATTAATTAAGGTATATGGACCTTAATTATTTTGTCATATGTCGGCAAAAAGAGGGTGTCAACATGGAAATCAGTGTAAAATAATTAAAAGAAATTTTCATCTTGTTGGAAGTGGAAAGTGGATATCATTTACGTAATCAATATAGTTCTTTCTATTTTTATTTTCCAGGCATACATTTATTTATAAACACTTTTTTCTAATAGACATGCATATTGTATGCTCAAAACTTCTATACTCGACTGTTCAAAGCAATCTAATAACGAGTATCTTTTCTATTTACCAACATCGTGCAAGTAGCACAAGTGCATTCATAGGAAAAACAAATATTAGGCAGCAGCAGTTCTATATTGTTAAAAAACCGTTAAAGCCTACTTCTACGAAGGGCTATACCGTATTTTTGAGACTCTTTCATTTAATAATATATATAAAAAAATTAAAATAAGTTTCCACTTTTAAATTAACGGTTTCACGTAATTTTCTTTGTTAATACCCCCCTAAAGTCTCAGTCTCATAAAGTTACATACACAATAATATTTGTACGTTTCATAGTTGCTTTCTAACATGAACCTTTAAGCATTACTGCTTAATTTTACGTTTTTTTTTTGTCTTTGTTTGTCCTTGTTATTTCAAAACATCAAACAGCACAGCGTTGCGGTTTCATACTGATTACATGCATTTCTTAATTAGCTTCCTTGTAAAAAAACTTTTTTAGTTTACTGCGGTTCCTATAATTACGTGCTTTTAACTGTTAACATAATTAACCAAATACCTAAAGTCTCTATAAATAATTTTCCCAGCTTTTAAAGCCATATATTAATTCTCAGCATGAAAGCGCAGTTTGTTAAGCTAAACGACCCTGTGTCTAATTAAAACGATTAGCATAAAAGTAGCCAGATTGCGACAACTGTGAAAGTAGAATAAAGCAATTATAACAGTGCCTTTATGTGAATTTTAAGTTAATGAATTAGTTTTCCACAGCAAACCCGAACAATACACCCAAGTACTGGGAGAACTGGCGAAAACCGCTCGACCTGTGGGTATCACATTTTTGGAGATGCTCACTCTAATGGACCAATGCAAAGAACTGGAAGAATACTCGGGAAGTATCAAACGGGAGGTTCAGAATTCAACTGGTACCCCTTTCGAGCACGCCAGAAGCATTTTGGCAAATGATCCTTTCTCACTTTTTAAAGGAATTATTCCAGGTTAGTGGCATATCAGGAAAATGAAACTAAACTGTGATCACAGCTCTAAAAATTTGAATTTTTGCCAGAGAGTAGAAGAAAATAAAATTGAGTAGGTATTTGAACACTCTTGCAGGAATATGTAAATGAAGTCAACTGTCTTGATTATTTATTTAGTTTACTAACAACAACTTTCAAACAATCCCATGGGATGACCGTGTATAATAAAGTTTTTCATATGCAGGAACTAAATGGTGCGGAACCGGAGACATAGCAAAAAACTACTACGACTTGGGTGCGGAATCGACGGTAGACGTTTGCTGCAGAACGCACGATTTGTGTCCCGTTAAGGTGAGGGCGAGGTCGCAAAAGTACGATCTGATCAACAATTCCCTGTACACCAAATCGCATTGCACCTGCGACGAGCACTTGTACAATTGTTTGAAGGGCCAGCAGGACATTCCTATCGCAAACATAATGGGAAACATTTTCTTCAATTTGGCCGCTTTGGAGTGTGTGGACGATGAGAAAGAAGGACGGACTTTCCGGAGTCCTCGTCGTAGGTTTTAACGGTTAATTTATAAGGGATTGTAAATAGTTTTTAATTTATTTTTTTGCCAAAAAAATATCAATTTAGCTGTGATGTTTTTAATACATTTTTCTATGAAAACGTTTATTTTGTTTCATTTTTTTATATAAGCTAATTTGGTGTCGACAGTGTGTGTAAAAAATAAGCAATGGAAGCTAATAATAATGATGAAACCTTTGTGACAGTAACATAGTACATTTCACGCTTTAGTTGTGATGATGATTACCGTGTATAACCTACTCAGTCCATGTTATTTATGTTCAGTAATTGTAACTTTTCTGAAAGTTCTACAATAATTAGTCAGAGGAAAAGACTTGGAAGGTTAAATAGATAATTATTCACAAACAAGGATTAAATAATGCATACTGCATAATAAAATAGATAACGTCATTGATTGAGTAGTACTACATTAGGAATATTATATACATTATAATTTAGCCCAAAACTTCTGCTTTCTTTTGCCAAGACAGAGTTTTTATGAAAAAAACAGTACTAACCAAAGAAATGGGCCTAGAACACTGTTACGCCAAAGTTAAATGCAGAACTTTAGTAGGTATACTCTCTCCCACAGATTTTGAAGGTATAGTGTGTTAATAACTCAAAACTATTCCAAAAGGTGTGGTTTCCCCAGTTAGTCCCCTGATAAATATTTTTTACCCTAGAAGAAATATCTTGGAAAAAAAAAATCCCCTATTTTTAAGGGAAATCCCATAATCTGACAAACCTGTTATTGATTAAAGATTTACTTTCTCGAATCTCGCACTGAAGCAGAAAAGTGAACTTTTAAGCAGGCCAGTAGAAAATATAAAGTTTCTTAGCATGTGCCAATTAAGCCATAATTGTTTTTGTTGCTAAAATAGTTAAGAATGTGTTCTTACGGTTATAGTTCCTTCTAGTTTCTTTTATTTTCTCTATCCTCATTGCATTATACTTTACAACTTGCACAACTGAGCAGCATAAATAAAAAAAACATTATATGCTTCAAATAAAATGATATAATAATAAACATACAAAGAAATGTGTAAAACACTAATAAACAATATAATACACCCAACTTGATTAATGCAACATACAGCCATCAACCCATAATAATAATCTTACAAAAAAAAAACAAAAAAATTACTGATACTCCTTAATCAACATCTCACTAATCAATAACTTCTGAACATCATTTACTCCAGCGTAAATTTCAGTAATCCGGGCGTCCCGATAATGCCGTTCAGCTGGCATATCCCGTACATACCTGCATTGAATAGATAAGTCCTCTGATTCCTATTGAATCCCAAAAACTCACCCCATCCCTCCCAAAATCTGTATAGCTCCGTGTGTAACAAAAGTAGCGGCTTCACTAGCCGCCAATTTAGCCATTGACGTGTATTTAGTGGATCTACACTGCTCATCCGATATAACAGCCGCCCGCCACACTAAAAGTCTGGCAGCCTCGAGTCTGGTAGCCATGTCGGCCAGTCGAAGCTGCAAAATACTTTAAGTGACTTGCGGCTTTAGTTAAGGTGCAAAACAATACTTTAACTGCTTGGAGTTGGTTAATTGGTTGCCCGAAAGCTTTCCTTACTGAGGAATAATCAACAGCCAAATCCAAGGCTGCTTGAGCAATTCCTAAAGCTTGAGAAGCTATCCCGATACGAGCTACTTCTAGTTGTTTCATTGCTATTACAAAGCCTTCTCCAGGTTTCCCTTTTCAAAAATTCGAAAATATATTACTTTGAAACATTCCTTGTACAGTAATTAATACCAATTATATTATCTTTAGGCACACAGACATTCTCAAGAATGTAATCACAGGTAGAGGAAGCACGAATACCCATTTTCTCCTCAGGTTTACCACAAGAAAGTCCTTCAGTTGGAACAGGGACCACAAAGGGACAAATACCTAACTTGCTGAACTATTATTATTCTTTTGTTATGTAATTAATCTAGTTTTGCATATGGGTACCTTTATGTTTTAATGACTTATCTATGGTAGCAAAAACAACTGCAGCCTTGCCTTCAATACCACTAGTAACCCATGTTTTTCGACCATTTAAAATGTAGAAATCACCTTTTTGTTCTGCTGTAGTGGCTAAGGCACTGACATCACTACCAGCATCTAAAGTACAGTAATTAAGTTTTTTGATCATACTTATTTTCAATTCAGATAATTTCCAATTAAATTAATACCTGATTCACTTAAAGCAAAACAACCCAAACATCCTGAGGTAAATGGAGTTAGAAATTGTTCTTTCTGCTTTTCAGTACCAAATGTATTCAACAGGTTGACATACAAAGCATTATGAATGGAAACTATGGCTCCAGTTCCTCCGCATCCGCGGGATATTTCCTCTACAGCCACTGCCAGGCCTAGAGTGTTCTCACCAGAACCTCCATATTTAGGGTCTGCAGAAATGCCTAGAAGACCCAGTTTGCCCAGTTTTTGCATCTGCATAGAGATGGAAAATTGTCAAAAATGTATTGTAACTTTTTGGCTATGGCAACATCAATGTGAATGCCATTTTCAAGCTTATCCATGTGGAAAAGGTGTTTTATATTATAAGCTTTACAGGGACGAATTAACAACAATAAATTGATGAATTTATTTATGAATTCAGGACAAATTTTTTTATTTTATTTTATTTAAAAGAGAATTACCTTGGACCATCTCTACATCTACACTACATAAACTTAAATGAAACTAATGCAACCAACTATAGTAATAACTTACTTGTTCTGCTGGAAATTTGTTGTCTTTGTCTAACTGGCCTGCAATGGGTTTCAGTTCTTTTTCTGCAAAGTCTTGACATGTTTTTTTGAGCTGCAGATGTTGTTCAGACAGTTTATGTAAACTGAAACTCCTTCTGTTTGGTTCACCTGGTTTAAACCAACATAAGTGCAAATGCTAGTAAATAAGGTACATCAAACTTACATTTTGTAAACAGAAAAGTTAAAGGTCTGAGAGACATCCTTATATAGAACTAGAACCACTTTCTAAAAGGTTTTCAACCAAGATGGAAGTGCTTGAATTGCAAATTACATTAAGGAAACATAGTTGACCTTCTGAACTGAACCAAAATTAAACTAACATTGTTTAAGCAACTTTGTTTAAAGTAGAGAAAGTGGAGTGTTTGTTTTAAGACTGATTTGATGAAAATATGATAATACAAGTCATTTGTGTGTGTTTGAATTGATAATACATTTCAAGGTCGCCTGTCACTGACACATATTTAGCAAACAGTGGCTTTTTATCGCCTTTCTCAGTTTAAATTGCTGGTTTGCAGAAATAAACATAAATTTTGATTAACTAGGTCAATTTTAGAAAAAAAAATCAAATACTAAAAACGTCATAAAAAATAATCACAAACACAATACATGTCAATGTCAACAGTGTCAATTGCTCATTGCCTTGTTTTTGTCTCATTTACTCTTAATTAGATAAAGTGAGAGAGAATGACCTCTTGTCTCTGCGTTGTCATTTGTCACTTATCAGCTTCATTTCCGTCGACCGTCGATGTTTTAATCAACCGTTTTATTTAAAGATCTTTTTCAATCTTGATTCGTTTTGAATTCGGTTTTAAAGTTGTGTGTAAGTGATGCCTCCAAAGAAAAACCCCAAAAAGGGGGGTTTAAGTGATGACGAGATTATGAGAACCATTGAGCTGGTGAAACAATACTGGCCAGATTATTCTGTAGAAATCAAAAACATACGAAATCCCAGTAGAGAGTTTGTGCTAAAGTTTTACTCTGATTGCGTAGCAAACATGGATGAGATGTGTGCCTTTGTAACAAAAGCTAGACCACCAGAACCACCAAATCTCAGTGATGAAGAGACGTTATTTTTGAAAATGTCCAAGATTCCTCACCTTATTGAAACTGACTTTAAATTAGGTGATTTATTTGTGTTTGAACCTAAGCGACTTAGCACATACATGTTGATTACTATGACTTTCTTGATACAGATTGAAGGTGTAATGGATAAAGTGGTAGCAATTAGCAACCGTGCCTTTAATCAAGCAACTGAATTGGAACAGGACAAGAATGAAATTGAGAAACTTAAGATAAACTCTTTGAAATGTCAAATAGATTTGACAACTGCCAGGGAACAGCTGAAGAAAGTGAGTCAAATTGCAGAGGAGTTAGCCCCCAAATATGCCAAGGTGTTAGAAGCCAGAGAAGAGACCAAAGAAAAATGTAAGGACAAAATAGCAGAAATTGCAAATTTAAAAGCTCAACAAGGTCGCATATCTGAAGAAATCAAAAGACTTAAAGAGTTTGAGTTTGAATTGCAGAAGAAACTAGTCACTAGAGAGGAAATGGATAATTTAAAAACCACTTATGACCAACTGTTGATGAAGGAACAATTTTTTACAGAAGCAGATAATGAAAACAGCATACTAATTTTAAAACAAAAACTAGAAAAAATGGAATGTTGGCTTCAAGATCTTGATTGCTTAGATTTGCCTCAAGAACTTTATAGCCTTGCAGATTTAAGAACTAAGCTCAAAAATGAAAAACGGAATATCAGTCAGCTTGCCACTAGCCTGGAGAGTTCTAAAACAAAAATTAATCAATTGAGAAATGAGCTGGAAGAGGAGGAAGGAAAATTGTATAAGGAAAATACCAGTTTACTTGATGCTCTGGAGAAGACTAACAAAAATTTAATGGAACAGTACCAGGAATCTCAAACTAAGTACAGGAACATGATTAAGTCCAAAGAAAAAGTGATGCAAAGTTCTGAAGAACAACTTGTATCTAAAAAGGTAGAATACAGCACAGCAGTAACAGCACTTCAAGAAAAGTATAATACTGTTGTCAATAGGCATCACTCATTAGTTGAAGACTTTGAACAATTTTTAAATAAATTTAATGGGTTAATGAGAAAGTAAATCAGGATATTTTTGTATATTATACTTTAGTTCAGTTTTTGATAATGTTTTGCGCTAAGCACAGAGAGGTTTATTTTTTTTGTTATCATATTGTATTTTTGCTTTTATACAAATATATAAATTTAGTAAACTGCCAGATACAAAGTTTTTATTCATCTTTGTCTAGTGCATTATTTTGTAAATTGTTTTCTATAAAATGTAGATTTCTATACAGGGTCTTGCAAATTTTTGATGCATTAGCATTGCTACGTCCTAAACTGTGCTTTATAGAAAGAAAAGCTTTAAATGAAGACAAAGTTGTCTATTCTATTGGCGTTTCAAGTTAAGATCGCAGCGCCAGTTGAACTAAAATCGGACAACCCGTTCCTAACCTAACATTATAAATAATATGACACACTGTCACTTTATGTGCTAAATTCCTAACCAAAATCAACCTAAACAGAGAAATGACGGCGGGATGCCCAAAACTGTTTTCAAAACTGATCACCAGAGGGAGTATCGGATTATCTCTTATCTTGAAAGGCCAACTGCTAAACAATTTTTTAAAAGAAAAAAAAAATAAAAAAGTTAAATTTTATACTTTTAATAAATTTACTAATTTTTTTTCGATTTAGTTACTATCCAATTGATATAAAGAAACAAATCAACGTTTTGGTATCAAAGCTTTATTTATACTTAAGCTAAAATAATATTTTTACAAAATAACTACAAAAACATAAATAAGTCTCTAAAGACATAAAAAAATACAGATTTTAAGTGATATAATACTGAGCAAATTTAAATTGTCAATTATTTCAAGAAATATTTTAGAGAAGTAGATTTGAAACTTTCTGTGCTCAATATAAGTTACATAAATAAATTAAAAAAATAAAATCATTTTTGTTGTCATTATACATTTCTTATTTAAGACTTTTCTCTCTTTTTTATTTTAATTGGTACACACTTAGTTTAATTATACTACACTACTAAACTTAGGTAACATTTCTATTATTTTGTAGAGAGTTTTCTATGTGACAGACAACTTCCGTTTGTACAGGAAATTTCTTTCAATTCTACCATTTTACCTGTGTTGTCATGCTCTAACAGATTTTCCTCCTCCTCAGGTCTGGAACAATACTCTAGAACACAAACAAACATATAAATTAAAACCGCAGCAGTCATAAAATCATTTTATTTACAACATCAAATAGACTGGAAGATCAACACAATATTCGGGATTTTCAGACTGTAGTATTAACATTAAAATTGATGCAAAGGATTACCTGCTTCAATCGTGTTTTCTAGTTTATTCTTGCAGTTGAAATAGACGAAATTATCAGACAAAACACCTTTAAATACGGAAACTACCTCCAGTCGGGGATTTAGAAAATATAGTGGCTGTTTTCTGATTGAAAACTCCGTGATCAATGAGGCAATTCCTTTAGCAGCTGTGAAATCAGCACCTATAATTTAACACTGCATTAGTGAAAGCTTTTAATGATAAACAGGGTGTTTTACGGTAAATTAGTAATTTTTTTATTCATAAAAAAATTAAAATTTTAATTAAAAACCCTCAATAAAAATGAAGAATATTAATTTTACGAAAAGACAGATAAATGCAATTAAGATTCCAAACCGAGTTTAAAGTTTCACTCGCGTGGGGTAATAACCACGCTTTTTACTATTAATATTCAATACTTAATCACCCACCTAAGATAAACTGACAGTCAATAACAACAGGCATGTTTTTAGAGGACACTCCAGTTCTAGCAACGCTGGTTTTGATAAAGTCCACAGCCGGAAAATACAAAGCGTTTCCTGGTGTGATTAAAATATACTCTTTCGCATTTGGAGTCTAAAATCCACAAAAACATGAAATAATACACCTTGAATGGGAGTTGAAAACTTAAACCTGGCATTTTTCTACGTGAATCCCGGGTCTAGCTGAGGGGTACAGCAAAAACATAATGTTGATGGCCACTCCGACTAAAATGCCATACTCGACTCCAATCACTAGACAAAATATGAAAGTAGCAAAGGCGCTTAACAAGTCTTTTTTACTGGAGCGCCACATCGGCTTGACTACTTCGTATTCGATCATAAAAATGACTGCGCACACTATGACTGCTCCTAGAGAAGCTTTTGGGATGTAAGCAAAGTAGGGCGTTAGGAAACCGAGCGCCAGAAGGACCATTATGCCTAAAAAAAATTGTTATAAATATGTTTTTAACCGTACAGTCGACGAGAAAGTTTTCACTTATTAGTTTTCGGAGAATATTTATTGAAATTGATGGTAGATTACAAAAAATATTTGTATGAAAATGTCTTAAGACGAAATATAAAAAAAAAATTACTATTGAAGACATATTTAAAACAACCAGCAAATTTTATTAAATTCCGTTTTGAAACCAGCTTGAGCTTTTGACAGAAACGATTATCATGTGTCATTTGGGACCATTTATGCCTGTTTTCCCGACACTTCCAAGTCTATTTTAAGTACAACTTGTTGAGGTTTGAATGTGACAGATCAGATGCAATATAACACAGTCGCAACTAAACTTTTCTAAGCTGTCCTTAAACTCAACTTAGCCAATGTTGGGGAAACGAACCTTAAACCTCGTTTGTTGTTACTTTGCTACTTTATTATAAAAAATAGTAACCCACATAACAAATAAAGTATATTCATGAATTTGATAATATGCCTGGCATATATCCGGCTGCTGTACAAATTTAACTTTTTAAATATTCCAATAAGTGTATGCCAGGGGTATGTCTGAGAAGTGAAAACTGGTCTCTATAGTATAGTTTGTTATAAATTGACAACATCAGTTTCGTAAAATTGTTACAAGATATAACACACTATTTCAAACTGAATGATTAAATGAGAATAATGAAAATATAGTATAAACTGCAAATGGATATAAGAAAAGCAAAATCTGAATATGTCTAACTGCCAGGCATATTCCTGGCATACAATTTTGCTATGTGGGAACAAGTAGACGTGTGAGTCCGTGACATCATTTGAATTTTGTCATTGTCATTGTCGTTTTGTCCGTTGTGTCTTTTTAATCGATAATTAAGTCTCTCTTGATTAATTTAATGAGATAACTAAAAATTAAATGGCCTTTAATCCTGCCACTTTTCCTCCTCTACAGCGTGATATAAGCATAAAAAAATCAAAAGTTTCAGTTTTTAGGAACCGTCATTAATTTTTAGGTTTTTGTTTTGGGAACGCCATATTAGATTTCCACTTTTTTAAAATGTTTTCGTACTGAGTACCAAAACCAATAAAAATGTGCATAGAATAGTGCACTAACTGAATAAACTTACCAGTAATTACTCCACCGAAAGAGGTTTGTACGCCACTGGCGTGATTAACCGCCGATCTCGAAAACGAACCAGTAATCGGCATAGATGAGAAAAATGAACCAATAATATTGCAAAGTGACAAAGTCAGCAATTCCTGGGTGGCATCGATAACTTCCCCACTAGCTAAAGCTTACTGTAAGGACATTTTGGTTATTTTTACAATAGTGAGACTCACCGAAAGCTTTGGCAATGGCGACGTTTCCCAAAACTGCAATAACAGGCACCAGAAATACTGAACTGCCAAGATCACCCAGCATATCTGGAAACGTTTTGGTAGTGTTGCCAATTACAGTACTGAATGGTGGCACTTTAAACTCTGGCAATCCAGACTTAACATCCCCGGTTAACCTAAAAGGCGAGCCAGTGCCCTTCTCTTCGTATGTGTACGCTATGGCGCTGCATATTATCACCACAATAGCGTTTCTGGACGTGGATATCAGCCATAGAGTGTAGTTGAGTGATTGCCGAGTTTTACTTATAGGGTTTGGTCCTTTTTTGTGAAATTTCAGGTCTTTTAGTTTCTACAAAATTGTCACTTAATTCGATATTACCAATTTAAGCAGTTTACACACATACTCTTAAAAGTAGAAGAGAAACAATACACGCAACTCCAAGGCCTAAATCTGTGAATCGAGTAAGATGAATATTTTGTATAACTTTAGTCATAGTATCAAAAAATCCATTCGATGATATTTTAAGGCCTAGAAGGCTGCCAAACTGAGAGCTGCCAATTATCACAGAAGTAGCCGACGTAAAGCCTACAGTTACAGGAATAGAGATAAAGTCCACCAGTACTCCTGTGAAACCAAAAACATTTATAAAAGTTACATTAGTTTTATAGGAATAACACAAACCCAGATGTAATATAGACATAATAAGTTGAACGATCCCAGTTAGGAAGCAAAGTAAAATCGCATAATCCGTGTTTCTGCCTAACACTTGTTGGTAGGTCATTAAGGCCATAAGGGCTGTAGGTCCTATGGTAATGTCTTTAATGCTGCCAAAAATTGTGTAGATAAAACAGCCGACGAAGGCTGAGTAGAGACCATACTAAAAAAAATGAGAAGTATAATTTGAGAGCGTCGGTTATTTTGCATTAATATTATAAATGAGTTTTGGTACGTTTAGTGCAAAACTAATTTATTTGTATGTAAACGTTTCAAAAAATAATAGTGGGCAAGTAGTGTAATTTAGGGCTTCCAATCCCGGGACTTCCCGGGATTCTGGGTGATTTTGGTTTCTACACAGGTCCACCAAATTTGGTCCCAAAATTTAACAAAATGGCGGAAATTGAGGGCATTTTTTACAGTTGGTCTATGAATATTATTATATTGTTGTCGACAATTCCTCATACTAGTGTGGAGTCCGAACGAGCTGTCTCAGTGGCTCAGATCGCCCCTAGAGAACAACTCTAAAGACTCTAGTAGCTTTATAATTTTAATTTACTCGAAAAAAATAGGTAATAAAGTGTGGGTTCTCCGAGGGGTCTTCAAATATTTGTTAATATTTTTTGCTCCTAAAAAAACTTTAATTTTATTAAAAACCTTATTTTTTGGTTAGTTTTCATATTTTTCGGGGCCATCGGACCAGTCCCGGGACTTTTCAATTCAGTCCCGAATAGCTTTTTAGTCCCGGGACTTGGAAGCCCTATGTAATATAAAGTGATGTACATTTTTAGGTTTATCAGACCGGTTGTCTATAGGAAGTAAACATGTACAGTTCACACAAGACATCAATTTTCAAGCATTCCGATTGGATCCGGGATTGCTGCAGAAACAAACCTATTTTAACACAATCTTCCACTCTTTATTTATCAGCTAGTTTTTTTTGAAATTTCTGCGCATTTGGTCTGCCCAATCATTTCACCACATTCTTCCGCTCTTTCTCTATAAGTTATCTTTCTCTGTGTTGGTCGTTCTTTTTTTGATATTTTTGGGCAATTGGCTATTTCCATCATTAGTCTCTTTATATGTGATAGTAACGCAGATAGTAACGTAACCGCCGTTTTTTTTTGTTTCTCTAGCTTTTAGAAAAGCTGCCTTGATCAATAATACCCATCAACTAACGCCATTTCTAATTACACACCCCAAATAGTTTTATTTACCTGTGGCTCCAATCCTCCTAAAGTAGCATAAGCCAACGCTTGGGGCATTACAGTCAGCCCTACAGTAAACCCTGCTATGCAATCACTGATGAGCTTTTGGGTATTGTACTGGGGCCCCCAATGCAGAATAGGAACTCTACGTAGGAGGAACGATTTGCAAGCACTTTTGGTAGGCATCTTAGGCAATAGTGAACAACACCTGAAATATCAATCTGTTTAGAATTCTTCCACTTTTCAGAAAATCGTTTAAAACACCTTTGAAACGCATCATTGTCAAAACAAACCACCATTTTCAGGCTACAACATTAGCAAAGTACAGAAGAAAATTATCTTTCACTCTTCAACAATATTTTTTAATTACTGCAAAGTGTAAACTACGCACAATAAAAGAAATACAACAGTGTAATTACCTCTTATTATCATTGAATAACATTCAATTAAGTGATTTTGATCCCCTACATAAACTAATTAAGACTTTTTGAAATGATATACAACATATAAGCAAAAGTTCACACATTGGATGGATCATTTAGATAGCTAATGACCCTGAATATTTATTTTACAATTAATGTGTTGAATCGTAAAAAGCAAAACGAGACTTACCTATGGTTAAATTCAGCCGGCAGTGGCTTGTTATTTGTTTTAGGAAATCGTCGACCCGGTGAAAGTCATCTTACATATCTGCAAAATGTGGGGCTGAAAAATCTTTATGTTGGAGAGTTATTGCCGGACTAAACGTGTTAAAATTAACAAGTTTGTTTAAATAACATAGACGCGACTATCAACATGATTTGGACCAGTTATAACTACTACATGTTTTTGCGCGAGTTTGACTATATATTAGAGGCGTAAATTAACGTCGAAAGTAGGTTTTTACTAAGCAATTTGTACAACCTTAATCACCCAATGTCAAAATTAGAATAATAAACGCTTACCGGTACCGGCTACACTCATTAGCGGATTAAAATCGGCACTACCAAACAAAAATCATAAAATAATAACAAATAATTTCCTCTTGTTTCAAATTAATTGTTGTTCCATTGATTTCTTAAGGACGACCCCGTCCACGCTCGATTTAAGACTGAACAAATAAAGCGAGCAAGGCACGTGAAACGAATTTAAATTTCGCTCAGGAATAATAATTGACTGATTTTTTCATTTTATTTTAATCGAACTTTAATGCGATTTCGATAAAAGCTAATAAAAATAACCATAAATTGAGTTCAAGCCCACAACAAAAAAGAAGGTGATATCAAGAGAAAACTTATAAATTCCTGTACTGTGCAAAACAATAATTTTAAATAAAATATGTCTGAATTGACAATTTTCCAAATAGACTGTTTGTTTATGTAAAACAATTAAAAAGCACGTTTTGACTTAGTGTTATTAGTTGACCTTCACCTGTTTGTCCTAATAATATTAGGTGGTTTATAATTTTGTTATAAAAACTTAATAAAAAAATATATTTTTTTCTACTGCTACAGAAATACTGGTTAATTCCTTAACAATTTATAGAACCGATAAGTAGACAAGAAAATGATAGTGTTTACAGCTAAAATACGTCTAAATGAGTCGATTATCTGTGTGACGTAATTGATTTATCACGTGATGTACACAAATGACAGCGACTATCACGTGTCTATCAGTTAAATTTCCTCTCTTTCCAAATCTAGTTGACTTGATAAAAACTTTAAATTGCGTTTTTACTCCTTTTCGTTGTTTCTTTCTGTTTATTTTTCAGGTTGAATTGAGACTTTATTTTTTCTATGACTAGTTGGAATTACATATGAAATTTCACATAAACAAATCAATCGTTCCAAAAACGTTTCCATGTTTACAATTCAGGGTTAGAAAAAAGATTTAGATAGTTGTGCCCTGTACTTGTTGTGTTTTTTTGTGTTATGTGTTGTCCTGGGACGCCAAACTTTCTTTTGGCCGAAAAAAATAGTATTTCACGGCCTATACAAATAACTATTGAATGCACTAAAATAAATCGATTATCAAGCAAAAACTACTAATTGCATGCCATTTTTTCCATCGAATTTAGCTGATTTCTCCATTGCAATTTGTTAGTCTGTCAGTGTCTACTTTACTAATTAATTTATCAAATTAGTTTAAAACAATATTTTCCATTTTTCCAATCCGCAAAGCGGCAAACCAAAGACTAGAACTAGCAAATAATATTTAAATTGAATAACACAACTGACAGCTGCTACTAACGACAACCACTGAGCAATCCATTGTAACTGCAAAATAAGGGCATTCCTAAAGTACAAATTGATGTTTCTGTGTGATGTCATTTATTCTAAAGCGCTTAATAGTCGATTTGTTATTATGAATGCTGCCAATGTATCTGACTTTTTTTATTAGTTGAGTAGCACATCAGATAGAAACTATCTGAACCGTCCTTGATCTGAACCAACAAAATATTTTTGTTTTTAATTCCAATAGTAAAATTAACATACATGAAAGAGAAGTTTGATTATTGATATACCTAATAAAAAAATATCATAAAATCAGCAAAATTTACAGTAGGACATATAGGACTACAGAGATAATAATTTATTTTTACATTTTCCTTTGCACTAATTGAATAATTGTACTATTATAGCATATGTATCTGCTTTCAATTATCAATTTATACAGAAATTTACTTTAGTTTATCATCTGATTAAAAATAATTCCATCAGTACAATGCCAAAACTACAAATGTGCTATGTTAAACAATAGCCATATTCGTGGCTTTGGCATTGTAAGGACAATATTTTCAAATTTGTATTGTAGTAATTTTAACCTGTTTTAACAGTTTTAAACCAGACTAATCACTTTCTCCTGTATAAACATGTAATACTATACAAATTTGAGTTATGAATGTAGAAAACTGGAGACTGAAATATTTTATTTAATTAAGTTTGCAATTAATCAATAATTTTCTGCAATTACGCACATCCAATACTATCCAACTCACTATCAAACAAAGTATTATACTTTATTATTTTATGAGCTTAGATTAACTTGATTAAAAATTAAGTAGCTGCAACAGTTTGCATCATTTTGATAATACACTTGTAAATTACCAAACAATCCTTATCCTCTCTGTTGTCCTTCATTTAGTAAAAATGTTCATTATGCAATGCGGAATTTCATTCAATTCTTCTACTACACTTACTTTACTATAATAGATACATTTTAGTGAACACTTACATGCTTTTGTTGCCTCCTCCATTGCCACTCATTACTGGTATGCCAGGATAAATCGCCATAAAACAATACCACATCAATTTGAGAGTTTATTATATAAAACTTAATAACTAGAAAAACAAACTTAATAAAGAAGGTAGAATAATTCAAAAACACTAATATCACAGTTGAGTAGACACTGCTTCAATATCGCCAACGGTTGTTTGAGGTTTACCTGAAATTATTATTATACATTATCACCACACAAGATTATTATAGTTGTATATAATAAATTTAATTATAAATTTGTAAATTATAATAGTGGTATTAGTAGTGCAAGATAAAAACAAGAAATGTTTACAATGTTTACCATTACATTTATAGGTTAGGTTAGGTGTCAACTTGACCTTGACAATAAACACAGTCTGGATCATTGGTTGTCTCTTTCTAACATGTAACAAGTGTGAATAAGCTCAATGAAAACGATTTACCCGTTATAGCCTTTAAGTTATGCAACCAGATAAACTTGACTAGATAGCGTCAGTTTAAAACGTGAGTATCAAACTACGCAAATTGATAACACAAATAACGTTTTACCTGGTAATGAAGCGTTAAATTCCAATTCCGTTTTGTAGATTTCAATCTTGCAATCGCAACAGTGCTCTAGAATCTCGGATATTTTTTTATTGACAACTAGAAACGCTACATTTGTCTTACGTTCTTTGAGGTCCTTTATCAGGGAATCAAAGCACTGAAACTTAATTATGATTATTCCGTAAACACTTAACACGTTGACTTACTTTCCCCGCGGTAAAATCAAGTTTAAATATTTGCGAGCAGTCAAAAAGAACATTTTGAACGTTTGGTGCTGCATCGGCGCAGAATTTCAGCACTTTTTCTCTGCTATACTCCGCTGAAGAGAAGAACATCAAAGACGTGAAAGTTACGCGTAAGTAAGGCTTGTAGCTTTGAATCTGTAAAATATAAATTTAACATCCATTTTCACTTTTCTTAATGGTGATTTACATACAATTTTTAAACAAATTTTTGGTCTTGAAGTGAAATACATGACTTTACACAACTCCACTAGCACTCCAACGAGAATACCAATTTCAATACCAATAGCTAGACAGGAAATGAAGGTAATCGCAAATGGAATTAAGTCCAGTTCTGAAGAGAAAGTTTTAGTTTTGGTAGATAAGGGTGAAATTACTTACTGTTTACGTGCCATATCATCTTAGTTATTGCTACTTCGACCATAAAAATGACAGCGCAAATAATTACAGCAGCCAATGTGGCTTTAGGAATGAATGGAAAGTAGGGTGTTAAAAAAGAAAACGCCATCATTACCATAATGCCAGTGTAAATCCCTGAAAGGGGTGTTCGTACGCCACTGGCGCTACTAACTGCCGCCCTGGAAAATGACGCGTTAACTGGATAAGACCCAAAAAACGAGCCGATAATGTTGCAAATCCCAACTGCGATCATTTCTTGTGACGCGTCAACCACTTTACCATGAGCTTAAATCCATAATCAGTTCAGTTTATTCAGATTTAGTGGTTTTGAATTGTATAACCTTACCAAAGGCTTTGGCGATACCAACGTTGGCTACAATAGCTACAAATGGTATGACCACAATACCATACCCTAACTCTCCAATCATGGTAGAAATTTCAGTACCGTTGGTGCCGTTAGTTGCTTCAATTGGTTTTAGTGGTACAGAGAAGTTGGGAAATCCTGATGGCACTTTGGCTGCATTTTTTGGTCAATCAATGAACTTTGTTATCTTAAAAGTCTGTTTAGTATACGTACATGTTAAGGAAAAAGGTTTTTCTTGGTGATGCTTGAAGACAAAGGCCATCACAGCGCAGAAAACCACCACTAGAGCGTTTCTACCAACTGATAGAAACCAAATCAACTTTTTGTAGCACGGTCCTGTTTGTTTACTGTTTGATAATGGTGGCAGTCCATAGTCTTTCAATTTCTATTAAGTCATTCAAACTAATAAATTTGCTATACCTACACTAAGTAAATACTAAAATTCCTTACCCTCATCATTAGTAGTATTGCAATACAGCTGAATCCTAGCACAGTATCCCATAACTGAACACTAGCAATATTCAGAAAAAACTTTTTCCATGCTTCCACAAAAGACTCAGCGTCATATTTCAGTCCGAATAAGTTTTTGATCTGCGAAGACGCTATAGTTATGGCACCTGCTGATGTGAATGCGGACACCACTGGGGTTGAAACAAACTCAACGAGGAAACCTAAATTAGTTTTAGTAAATAATTATTATGAACTAACTGTAAGTGACTAGTTTTTACCCAAGTGAAAAATCCCACATAAAAGCTCAATAACTCCAGCAAAACATGTGAGCATTACTGCAGCTCTAACAACACCAAAAGATACCTGATGAGCATATTGGAATGTAAGCAAAGATAATAACGCTGTTGGTGCAATGTTCAGTTCTGGAATTGTGCCTAGAATGGCGTAGACGAAACCGCCACACAGTGAAGAATACAGTCCATACTAAAATGTGTAATAAGTGTATCAAGTTTTGTTTTGTAATAACAAAGTATTTTCAAATTTTGCCTTAGTAAAGCCATTAGAATTTAAAAATTTACTTATCATTCTGGTGGATGGGTTTTGGCATATAAAACCCAACATTACTGATGACTATTCTTTCAGGTTACTCTCCTAACAATGGATTTTCTATATGGTCTCACGAAATTCTTATTTTGTTTAAAATGGCGCCACCTGACCAAAATAATTTTCATTAATTCAATTTACAAATTTACTTAGCTATTCAAAACAATTTTTAATTTTAATTTTTGCATAAACAAAATATTCAATGAAGTGGAGATTAAAACACAGTTTCTTAATTATTTATATGGAAATCATTAGACTACTAATTATTAATCTTTATACACAAAATATGTATAAACTAACATAAATACCTAGATCTGAGCCTGATTTGTTTCAGTATCATCCCCGATTATCGATTAGTAGCAAATCCTAAGTGATTATTTCACCGGCATTCTTAAGCCAAGCTTAAGTTAAACGTAGTTCAGACTGTGACTTTTTTCACTCGCTCTTTTACATTGAATACATTTAAATAAATTAAAAATGGAGTGTTAGTTGCAAAAACTAAATTATACAGCATTTTTGGGCATCAATTTTTTAAATATGTAGGTAAAAATTGTTCATTCTTGTGTCAATCAAAAAGGAAAGCGGGTGATTTTCCTTTAATTTTGACAATAATATACATATATTCTTATTTGGTACACCATATATCTGTGACGTAGGAAAGATCCATGCGTCCTATCTCTCTTCTGTTTATTGTAAGTTGAGTGAGACGGAATGTCTAATTTTTAACGAAACGTCAACCGGTGAGAGAGACGGAGCTGAAATTGTAGGTTATGTTTAATGTTTATTTCCTAGTGATTTGTGTTTAGGGACACGAGTATTGAAAGAAAAGTATCGATACCTGGTATCATTCGATAACATGGTCGAGGCATCGATACTCTTCGATAGTGAACAGGAAAGTATCGATACATTCACAGTATCGATATAATTTGTCTTTTGCGTCCTAGGTTTAAATTTTAATTACGGAATGAAAGAAGATAAATAAAAACAGTTATATTGATAAATGGTCCCTGTGGTCAGGTTTGTATATTCGTATATCAACACATTTTTTATTGAAAAGTACATAAAATAAAAAAGAAACAAAACCTTAAATAGTCGAAAACAAAGTATATATTATATTTCGAACTGCTAACAGTGTTAACTAATAAAAAGGAACAAAATCTAAAATCACATTTATTAAAAAACAATTTTTAATCCAAAAACATTAATTAGAAATTGCAACAAAATTCATTAACGTCATCCTACTAATCAAACTGTATATTGTTTTCTATACAGTGGTATCGGAGTATCGATATCACAGTACTTTACTACCGATACTACTTGGTATCGTTTAGTTGGCATCGATGTCAAGTATCGATACTTTTAAGTGAAAATTATCGATACCTGCAAAGTATCGAGGTATCGTTCGCGTCCCTATTTGTGTTTAGGTTTAGGAAGTTATCTCATGCGGGAAAAAACGGGTTGTTCAATCGTGTTCAAAAAGTTGCAGGAGCTGCCTCAATAAGATATTTTTACGAGAGGCGCCGAAACCGGTGAAATGAGTAATTTGCGTCCTGACTTAACACTTCCATGTACCTTATGAAATTGAAGGGGCTTTCACTACGTCACAGAGGTCACAAACGAAACGCCTAACGTAAGTCGGCCATATTGCCGGGGGGGCACACAAACCCACCGGATAATGTAAACAATAGAAGTTTTCGATTTGAGTTTATAAGATTTTAGAAAAATGCCGTCGTTTTGCTCAGTTTTGGGTTGTGGAAAAAGAGCAGAAAGGGATAAAGTTCGATTTTTCAAGATTCCCAAAGCGTTGAAGAACAGAGGAGAACATCTAGACGCTTTGTCAAAAGGACGTCGACTTAAATGGGTTGCCGCTTTAAAACGTGGCGATTTAAGTGAAACCTTCCTAAATAATGCACGAATTTGTGCAAATCACTTTGTCTCAGGTATCTATTATTATTATTTATCAGTAGTACAGCATATTATGAAGTATGTTTAAATAAAGTATTGTTTTGATTTCTGTGTATTGTGTCAAAGTTTTGTTTTTTAGGTGAACCAGCCAAATTGGAAGATAAGGACAATCCTGACTGGGTTCCTTCTGTAAATATGGGATATATTACTACCAAAACCCAAAATGTACAAAGTGTAAGGCGGCATGTTCGAGCAGTTAAGCGTCAAACAAAACGCTTCATAATAGTAAGTTTTTGTACAAAAGTTATAGGTAGTTAAAGGTATTTTTATATAGGAAGATGAAGGTGAGAGCACATTAGCTGTGAACATGGACATGGAATCAACTGCAGGTCCATCATCTACAGAACTACTATCTCACTTGGAACCACTTCAACAAATTGATAACAATAGCCAACCAAAAAGTGAACCAAAAGCTGTTGTTCAAACAGATTTAAATATGGACGATAATAATTGAAGAATTGGCTCATTAAGCGTAGAGTGAATTTGACGTCACAATGACGTAATTTAAAAAAACGGAAATTGGATCAACTGCCAAATTCGCTCTGGCCACCGCCTGCTATATACTAGAAAGCCTAGAAGGTGCTTGTCAAAAATTCCAATATGGCGGGAATAGTGGTGACAATTTGTATTGTGGAAGTTGAATTTTTTGAGGATTAAATGCATTTTTACGGTTTGAAATCAAAACTTGGGTTAATTGCGTAAGTTATTTTTGTTTGCTGCCGTTCATAAGTTTTCCAAGCCACATTGTAACAGCAACTCAGGAAAAAGCCCAACCGCGTTAGTTTTTTACTTTACAAAAAACCGGATCTAACTCAACAGTGGTTGAACACTTTGAAGTGGTATGATTTTACTCCAACACTATACTCAATGGTAGGTACAAGTGCTTTCTAGTACAGTAAACTTATTAGGTACTTGTTACATGCACAGGTATATGAGTTACATTTTAAAGCATCCTTCATTGTGAGAGCAACAAAAATAATTTTGAATGAATGTTCTTGGTAATAACATAAGAACCATTTACCAGTTTTGCTTACCTAGTTTCAAAGATTTACAGATTTTCTTGTACTGAACAGTGTTTAAACCAGTTTGCTGTGTGTTGTACTTTCCAGAACAAATTCGTTTAGGCTGGACTTGATGTGTATAAAAAGCTCTATCTATACATATTTGGATCCAGGAATGAACCTTTCTTTGATTTTTCACTCACAACTTGCAATCAACTACACGAAATAATAAAAAAAAATATTTCTTACTACATCTGAATAGGTTTGTGTATAAAACGAAAACCGCTAACGGCGCCATTAAAAGTGACATTTTAGGCTTTCTAGTATAGAGGGCGGTGCTCTGGCTCGCTCGTTGAAATGTCAAAACAAACGCGCAACGCGGCCAGTATATTTGAGTCAAGATGGCCGCCATTTGATAAAACTAAGACTCTCAAAATGTTTTTTTTACCAGTATTTTGGTTAGTTTAACTGTTTTTCATACAAGTTACTAAAATTAAGGTTTTTTTTGTACACACACACAAGAACCTATAGTCGTTGGCATTAATTCGGCCGTTTTTACGTCATTGACGTTAAACGCGCTGAGTTGCCACTTGCCAGATGTATTTATTTATCAACCAAACTCACATTAAGTTAATTCTAAGTAATCAAACATACTTACTTGTGGATCTAATCCAGCCAAAGAGGCGTAAGCGATCACTTGCGGTATAAGGGTCAGTCCAACAGTAATTCCAGCTACCAAGTCACAAATTGCGGTGTTGGCGTCGTACTTTTTTAAAAATCGACAAACCGGCAACGTCCTAACTATAAAATCCCACGTGTTCAATTTAGTAAAAGGTCTCATGGTGGTTTTTCGTTTTATATAACCCGTAAATGGAAGTTGGTAAACTTGTACACACAAGCGCTGTTAAAACTTATGCATGTTGTGCTTGTCACTGATAAAAAAACAATGTCCCATTTATGTGGCTCACTGATTTGAATACATTTTTTAAAGGGTTAGTCACGTAACACTACAAATCACACACAAGTTTCCATTTTTTTTAATTCACCTGTCGCTCACTGTTACAACAAAACTATAAAATGTCTTTCTCTTACTGATGACCTTAAATCCTAACAATTAATTGAAAATTACACGGTTTGACCGGCGTCACGACTAACCTCCGCGATTTAGCAGTGCAAATCCCAGGTTCGTCCTCATAAAACTTATAGCACCTAATTTTGCCGGGGATTTTTATACCGGCAACTAAGCCGGATGTAATTTTCTTATTAACAAAAAGTGTAAACAGTCGAAAACACACTGGCAAACCGGTCAATTATTGAAATTGAGTTTTTTTTAGTTCGCAAGGTTTTAGCAAACAATTCTATTGTTATGTTTAGGTGTTATCACTTCTGTTTATACCCAGTGTTTACGATGAGAGTAATGGATAGTTAGTTCGTTAATGATGCTTGTAGTTTTTACTAAAAATTGTACATAGGTTTGATTCCAATAAAGAGAAAAAGTACTTATAGCAAACATTTACAACAAACTTGGGATTTTTAATAGTTTTCAAGGCCTTTAGCTAATGAACCAGCCTAGCAAAGTCTAGCATTTACCTCGCAATAACAGAGTTAAATTTACTTAAGTCAAGTTGGTTTTACCTGATAAAATATGTACCTATCATAAAAGTAATATATTTACCTATATTAACGATATAAAAATTATAATACTTAAGTGCTAGAAATACTATACTGAAGTGCTTTTATTTACTCATTAAGGCCTCTCTAGAATCTATTTTTTATACTAATTAACTTCCATTAATTCGTTTTCCAATTTGAATTTTTAGAATCAAATTTAATCTGGTGATAATACCATTATTGTATCTTTAAACTTCAGCAAAAAGAAGCTTAAGAAAATTTTCTATCAAACCTCATTGAAATAGTCCAATACACAAGTTACGTCATCCATGTCAAATGTCAAACTACGTCATACTGCCCGCGAAATAATCAATTTAAAGCTAACTAGGAAATGTAAAGTTCATTGATTATATTGTGCACCCATGCTTTCTGTTCCAATTATTGATAAAACTGATTTTTTAATTTGTTACAAATTCATATTCTTGCCATCAATCAGTAAATTTTTGTCACTGTCTTTAATACTTATAATATCCAATTTAGTTCTCTATAGTTAATAAATTATGAACCACAATAGAATTAAAAAGAACTGAAAATATGCAAAACTTTCACGTTAAGCCATTGAAAACAAATAAGGTGTAATTGACTAATTTAGCACAACTGTGGCATATAAAAGCTATTGAATATGAAGTTATATAATATTCAATAATAGATCTCCTTATTCAATAGGGTTCTTAATAGTATATTATTCAACGAGCTTTTTATGATAGCCATTAATCCCTAAGGGGGATGTTTACGTCACGAGCCGCAGGCGAGGGACGCAAATCTCCCGTGGGATTAATGGCCATAAAAAACGAGGATAATACTATACTTTGTCCACGACCACTGTCCATTACCACTAATGCCAAGTGCAGGCAAATTAGAAGTTGATACTCTTTTATGTAGATAATAAATAATATAGGTAATCTCTCAAATCCGCCATAACAACTGAAATGTCAAACTCGATACGATTAGGATCGCGTTTAGAATGGCCGTCGGTGTACAAGTCGTGACAGAATTTGGGAAAAAATGGATCACGTGAACAATTTATTTACATAACTATATGGTGGCATGTGACAAAGGCCACGGTGCGCACACCAGCCCTATTTCTAAACGCACCCCCAGCGTTGCCGCCTACGACCACAAGGGCACTGACGTTGTCAATGTCAACTTAAAAAACCACAGAACTAAGGACGGTCATACACCAAAAATATTTCAAATATAAATTATGGAATTTACCTAATGATTTGGCAAACTCCTGTACTGTGTTATTGCGGTGTATTTGTTAAGAAAATGGTATTCTGAATTAGCAGTAATTGCAAAGACATAAGTGGATGTCTTTGCATGCAAGAAATACCGCATATCCCATGTTTTATGCTTGGTGTACAACCACCTTTAGGTCGAGAGGGAATAATGATCATTATTCCTCTTCATTAATCCCTCTGACGCTATATGACCTTCATTTAGCTTCTGTCAACACGCTGAATATTGGTACATTATTGGTTGGTCGTGGACAAATGTATTTTTTTTAGATTTTCTAAATAAGTAGACTTATTTTAATCTAAATTTACCCCGTGTTATTTCTTTTCTTTCATTTGTTGTCTCCAATGTTGTCAAAGCCAAAATTCGTGATTACTAATCCAAAATTTTAGTTCTTTCGCTTGGATGAATCACTCTGCACATTTATAGCTCTATGGAGCAAAATTTGTCAGTTGACGTAAGTATCAAACTGTTCCTTAACGACGTCAAGTCAGAACACACAGAGAGTTACTACAGTGCAATTACTCAAAGAAAGATATTTATTTGTAATTTTATACTTTCAGGTCACTAGTGAGTGAATTTTGACAGTTATGACAGATGTCATGTGACGCAAGTAACGTATTAAAAATGTCATTAACTGTCAAATTTGGCTCCATATGGAGCTCCAAACACAACTTCCAGTCTAATTCCTCAAATAAGCAACTATTTGTAATTTTACAGTTTCAGGTCACGGGTGAACGAGTTTTGACAATTATGACAGTTGCCACACGTTGCCAACTGTCAAATTTGTTTCCATGGAACTTTCAGTGTAATTTCTCAAATAAGCAACTATTGGTAATTTTATAATTTCAGGTCACTGGTAAACGGGTTTTGACAGTTATGACAGCTGTCACGTGACGTAAGAAAAGCATGAAAGTGTTTCTTAACGTCCCAACTGTCAAATTTAATTCCATGAAGCTGTAAAGAGCCTTTTTATAATTTCGAAATAGTCCAAAATTCCATTGCCTAAATTGTTGCTTTTGATGAGCATTTAGCTTTTCTTCATCATTCTCTTAAATTCTCCTAAAATTTTAAATTCTCTTTAGATTAGCGGGTAATGCCAAGTGTGCACGGTGAAGAACACAGGGTGGTTCATTAAAAAGCGTATATGCTTGCAAACTTTTGCACGTTTACAGGGGACAACCACACGCGACCTAAATCTCATCCGACTCAAAATGGCTGCCGGAGTGTGACGTCAGTCGCTACAGAAGGAAACTGTAAATTGATCTGTTTGTCGACAATATTGCAGCAAAAAAAAACTGTAAAGTATTACAGTTTTCTTCTATTATTATTCCACTCTAACTTGATAATGAATGGAAGTTCATTCATAATCTGATTCGAAAATAATGAATGGAGGTGAAGCTCATTGATAGAATGGGGCTTGCAAGTATGCAATAATATTTTAACCTATTTCGCCTTGGTTTTGTCACAGTCACAGACTTTTGGCAATGTATGAGGAAATGTGAAATATGCATGTGCTGTGCATTTGGTGTGATTAGTGCGTTAATTAAATAATAACAGAATACTTCCAATTGTGGTTTGGCTCATTCTAACTCATAGAATTTCATTTCTTCATCCATGAGAGTTGAAAACATATTGTAGAAAATTCTCCAGAGACATTATAGTCTTTCTTACCAACCTACACCAGATCAATGTAATAATTTCAACTTGATTTTTCTCTTTATATTCAAGCATTTGCCCTTGATTTATATGGCTTTATTTTCATTACTCATATATCTTTCATAAAATCATTATATTAGACTATGAAGGCTTTCACGGCCGGTCAAAACTAAAATATGAAAGTTATCCGGGCTTATAAGCCGCCAATGGACCACGGGTTATAAGCCCGGATAACTTTCATATTTCAATCATTATATTTTTTATCTGATTCTCTCATTTGAGAATGTCTGTAAAAAAGTGGTTTCCAATTATTATGTTATTAATTATTTAGTATACATTATTGACAAAGAGTAAATTGACAAAAACAAAATTATATATTATAAGTAGGTATTTATAAGGTCATGGATTTATAAAACTACTGACAAAACAATAATTTTTAAAATAAACTTTTTTTATTATTCCTATTTCTTACCCTATAAAGTAAACAGGAAAGTTCAACCATTCATTAATTTTTATTCTAGTGGTTTTAAAAATCAGCTTAAATTTTTTGTATCCTATGTATAATATTATAATGTAATATAGTTTTAACATTTGCAAGCAGGTGATAAATTATTAGTGCAGAATATACATATGTATATACCTATAATAATAATAGGTAATTTGTTAAACACAGACTAACATCACTATTACAAAACCAGTCTTACAGTTTATCATTTTAGCTAGTGGGGATAAATCTACAAAATGTCCTAAGTAAGAAAGTAAGTCGCACCATTACCTCAAATCAGTATCCCTTCAATAGATAAATTTGTTTTGCAGCTCATGCCAGCTAGTTTTTCAAGCAAACGTGGTTTCTAGTTGTTGATACAAACCATCAATCATCTTCAGGCCTGTAAGTAAAACTTGAACACATTTGAAGTGTTAATTGAAGTGATAAGTGAAAAATCATGGAACACAGACCATAGTTGAACCAAGTTGAATTAGCACATAAAACCACCTCCTATATTGTTCTTATTTTTTTCAGTAGAGTGACATGTTTTCATAAATGGGTAGATATCACTGTTCAAACTTTGTTGGACTTGCCACATCCACAACCTACATCAGAATTTTGACTTTCTAAACAGGTGAATTAGGTAGGTACTTTTAGTATCATAAGTAAACTATAATAACTATTCAAATAGATTTGTAGGAGAATCACAGTTACAGTAGTGGACAAAACCTGTCAGAACATTGAAAATTGGGTTGGTTAATCTCGTGGAATCATCACTTTCAAAATTATCTGGTTTAGTGACTTTTGTGTTGTGTTTTCTTTTGTTCATGTGTTTAAGTTCAACCAACATAACTGTTTTGTTTGTTGTACCTATGTTGTATGTAAATAAAAGGGATTTTTTGGAATCACTGATCAGATTATTTTTCCTAGATTTACAAGTTAAGGTATCTTAGATGTCTTAAACATATGATGTGATGATGTCTCTTAAACAAGTATTACAAGAAATCTTCCTATAACAGGAATAAAAATGGGGCCCTAAGTAAGAGTGGGACCTTAAGCAGACAGCTTACATTTATTAGTGAATGATTTTAGCCAAACTTGAAGATGGCTTAATCAGTTAGTGTTATGAGTCACTAGGTGCTGTTAGCTGTTATGCTAAGTTAGGATTTTATCTCTGAGCTTTCTAGAACTTTTTACCACTGTTTGTTTTTTGCCATCTGTTCAAAGCTCTTCACCAAACTGTATGTAGGGACTCTGCAAGTTGAAGTGTGAATCAATAAATACAAACTTTCAGTGTAAAAATCGTTTTTATTTGCAATAATTGGTTGTGGGGAAAAGTGGGTACAACTAAAAGTTAAGCACATTTTGTCCTTTCTTAATCAAACCACAGACCACTAGTTGACTAGTCCATTATTGTTTACAAGCCTGAGAAAATAGAAGGAGTGCAAGACAGCTGGATTTAATAATAGTTTATGTTTTATATCTACCCATTTTTGAAGACTCCTCATTGTACTGAAAAAAATCCATGTGGGAGGTGATTTTTTTTTATCCACTTTGACTATGGTCTGTGTTCCATGATTTTTCACTTATATACACTTCAAATGTGTTCAAGTTTTACCTGCGGGCCTGAAGATGATTCATTGGTGGTTTTTATCAACAACTAGAAACCACGTTTGTTTGAAAAACGTAACCATTCAACCTGGAATGAGCTGCAAAACAAATTTACCTATTGAAGGGATACTGATTTGAGGTTATGGTGCAACTCTGCAACTTACTTACGACATTTTGTAGATTTATTCCCACTAGCTTCTAATAAAGTATCTTTATCGGCTTTCCGTTTCATTTTCTTTGCTTTATGTATGTAATAGTTAAAATGTATGTAAAAATTAACTCGATTAACAAGTTTGGCAAAGAGATAAAATGACATTTCTTTGTTATGATTTTAAAATGTTGGCAGCGCGGAAATTTGTTTACGGGCCATAGTTACCGTGCGGCGGGACATTCAAATTTTCGGATTTTTAGAGGCGTTTTGCGACTAAACGACTAAACCCACAGTACTGAAAAAATTACAGGTTGATAGCCGAAGTTGCACTCTACAACTTTTATTAAGGAAGTTTTATAATTAAATGAACCGTACAGGCGCAAAAAAATCAAAACCGTTTTCCCATGTTAATCTCCTAATAATATACAACATACATATCAATAAAAAATAAACTTATTGTTTTATTTAACTTCTATCTACGTTAGGTTAGGTTAGGTTAGGTTAGTTTAGGTTAGGTTAGGTTAGGTTAGGTTAGGTTAGGTTAGGTTAGGTTAGGTTAGGTTAGGTTAGGTTAGGCTAGGTTAGGTTAGGTTAGGTTAGGTTAGGTTAGGTTAGGTTAGGTTAGGTTAGGTTAGGTTTTAAAATCGATGATATTACGAAATAACTATAAATTGGCATGTCTATAAATATAATACATTTTTCTACTTTATACTTGAATTAAAAATGCATGATTATTTATTGTTTGTTGTTTGTAATAAAATTTTGTAAGAATTATAATCAAAAAGGGTATAAAACTACTTAGTAAATACAGGGTGTCCCGCGAGGTAAGGGACAAAATTTTACTATGAGTTCTTTAGGTAAATTCGAGTCGAAAATGTCCTATGAACATGGGTCCGCAAATGCTTCTTTACCAAGATATGATTTTTTTAATTTAATAGTGTTATTGTGCCAAAAACTACAATAATGCCGGAAAATAATTTTATTTAAGAAAAAAAAATGTATATTACTGTGAAAATAACTGTTTACAATAATTGCTCAAAGTGTCCACCTTCACATTGTAAGCATAGTCTAGCTCTTTTAATGATGTGGCTGATAGCTTTCCCAATATCACAGGATAATACTTAAATAAATAAAATTAAATTTAAAAAAATCATATCTTGGTAAGGAAGCATTGGCGGACCCATGTTCATAGGACATTTTCGATTAGAATTTACCTAAAGAACTCGTAGTCAAATTTTGTCCCTTACCTCGTATATATCACATGAACACCCTCACTACCTTTTTCAGCAAGCAAAATTACTTGTGACCAAAAAAAACACATCAACTTAGATATCGAGGGGGAAGTTTAAAACTATATAGTGGATAAAATTTTTAAATGGCATCCCTAGCTTGTAGCACATTATTTTAAAACCCTTAAAAACCCCGATTCATCACCGTTTAAAAAACTGAAATCGGTTAATCCGTTCTCGAAATAGGGTCAAGATGACACAATTTTTACTAAAACACAAAATCAACAAACTTTGTTAGTTTTTTCAATTTTGATTTTCAAATTTGTTAAACAGTAACGAATCGGGGTTTTTAAGACCTTTAAAATAATGTGCTACAAGCTAAAAGTGCCATTTAAAAATTTCAAGTGGGGGCAACCGGGGGCAAAACCTAAAATATCATGCCCACTGATTTTAAATATCCCTTCGATAACTAAATTGACGTGTGTTTTTTGGTAAAAACTAATTTTCTTTGCTGAAAAAATTATTTTCAGGGCGTTACACCATTCTGATCTGTGTCGGTTCAAGAACTTCTGTGGAAGCCTTTATAAAATATTGATTTTACCCGAGAGTCCGCCACTACTAGGTCATGGCCAAACGTAATATAATAGTAAATGGTAGTAAATTAATAGTAAAACGTGTCTCTGAGATCGCGTATAGTAAATTTAGTTTATCACTTAAGTTAAAGATGGCGCCCCCATTGCGTAGGTCCCCTGTTGGCCAAGCGCCATCTCCCCGATTAAACGTGTACTTCGAAAATTTTTATGTATATCGATCGCGCTTGGATGTTTGCGACGATGCCACTTTGTCAACTATGTACCTATAACTTGAGAGTGCAAATGATATACTCAAGAAAATGCACTAACATTTTTAAAAAATTTAGACTTAACCCGAACAGCCCAATACCAATATCTACTATATTGCTCGTAACTAACCTAACCTATAACTTATAAAATCATTTTATTTAATTACTTAGTTAGATACTTCAATAACCGCCATTTGCACCGTCGTACTTTAAGTTAAGCTTAAGTTAAGTGTGGTTCAGAGTGTGACTTTTTTCACCTAAACTGTCACAGTCTGACCCACACTTAACTTAAGCTCGGCTTACAATACGGCGATGCAAATGGGGGTAAGTATCGTTCGGATTCTTGATAATAAATAACTCATTAATGTTTGTTAATCGATCATTTCAGAAAGTAAATATATACATTGCATATTATCAAATAAATAAAATGAAAATAGAACTTTGAAACATAACTTATGTTACCAAATAATCATAGTAAAGTTGCTAACCAAGTTAGCCTCTCCCATGATCCTTATTGGTTTTAAGTCCCTGCATGTGAATACGTCAATAATATTCAAAGAATGGCTTATTTAAGTCAATATAGTTATTAATAATATTAATAGTTATTGTCAATATAAGTCTAAATATAAGATTAATACTAGATTAATTACACATTATTATAAAAATAACCATCACAAAGACTTTTTATTATTACAATTGGCAACGTTGCATCAAGCGAACAGTAGGTTCGATGAGATTTATGCCCAACGCACAGTAGGCTGCTTGAGATTTAGGCTCGTAGCTACCGTCTCACGCACAGTAGGCTGCTTGAGATTTAGGCTCGTAGCTACCGTCTCGTAGCTACCGTCTCGTTTACAGAACCACTCTTGGAATTTTCTCAAAAAATCAATTTCTGATAGTTTTCCATGTCTAACTACTAGTTTAATACAATTAAAAAAAAACTTCATCCCAACATTTGCAGTACATTTTTTTAAAATACATTTCAACAAAACTTAAGACTAAATTTCCCTACAAGTAACCAAAGGAGGCAAAACACACTCGCACTGGATATCCCTGTCCTTCCCGTATTTATTAATGCTCCTCTTGAATCCTTCACCAAGTTTGAGTTTTTCTTCGCCATAATCGCACTCCAACGTCGAATTCGTATCTGCTTCGTGATTAATCATCAAAATAGTATCCAGATCAGCATCGGGACATATAAAATCGTTGGGACAACATAGAACCTCGTCAGAGTGGAAATTGAAATATGCTGGAGCACATTTCCGGTTAATTTCTTCAGTAAAATGAACCTGAGCAACACAGTTTTGTCTAGAACAAGTTTGCTCGTCGTAGACACCTTCAGTAAAGTTTTCGTGGCACACGCAACTCAAACAAGTGTTTTTAGGGTAAAACCTGGCTCCAATGTTGTAAACAGCTCCATCCACTTTGCACTGTTTCGGTTCTAAAACAGTTTCGTTAAGACATTTCTGTCCAATGGAGCAACATTTGTCCAGCTCATATTCATAATAACAGTTTTCAAAGTTTGGTCCGTAACCTCCCAGGTTTTCGGGGCAATCCAAAACGGCACATCGAATAAAATTGAAATCTTCACATCTGCATCCAATAGAACATCCTGAATAAGTCAAATCGGATTCAATATCTTCGCCGGGTGAAAAGTTTTTGGCTTTGAAAATGCATCCACTTTTCGGCCGATTCAAATTACAGTCGTAACGACTTGGACAAGTTTCTTCAGCATTTTTGACCGGTAAACAACCGATGTCTTCGTACAGTAACACTCCTAATTTGTCGCAATTATCACTTAAACCGTATATTGTTGCTAGCATTGGTAATACAAATAACGTGACCGTCGAGGTTGTTGGTAACATGATGGCTCGTATGTGTGTTGATTACGAAAAGAAACTGTTGACTACTGGTACGATTCTCTCAGGGTGATGGGTACTTATGGATTGCTTTAATTTTATGCTAATCGGGGTTTGCAACCGGATTTCGAGTAATAAATTGATCCTTTAGGGTATATTTTTCTGTATCTTATGGTTAAAGTTAACTTGGGATGATTGAGTGGCTAAACTCTTTTAGTTTGAAACTTAGTATTAGTATAAACTGAGATGGTAAGACATTGCTATTTTCATGTGTGATTGTATTGTATATTATGAAAATCTCAGTTATTTGCATGGAAAGTTTGTAGATGATCAATAATTGCATAACGCTAATGTTATTCAACATTTAAAACATTCATGCGGATGGAACATCAATAATATGTCTTGAAAATACGTAATTAAAAATGTAAGAAAAAAATATTAAATTTAATAATGACACAGCAATTAACATTTGTTTACCCTTTTTTAATTACATTTTTCTCAGAATTTACACACTTAAAAGAAACCAGAAACAGGGTGGCTGGTAGGCTGGTGAGCACATGATCAAAAGAGTCTGTGTGACATTCTCTATGATTTGTATCAATAAGAAAAAGTGTCTGGTTCCACTGCTATTGATAGTCAAAGTTCTTAGAAAAAAATCCATTTTTTGCAATACTTGACAAACGTTTTTTTACGTTTTTGACACATTTGCAAAAAGTTAAAGAATTTCATTTCAATAACGTTTCAAAAAGTTTTAATTAGCAAAATTACATTGCAAAAACGACAAATATGATTATGGTTCAAATTTGCTTGAAAGAAGACACTATCTTAATGAGTTTTGCCAGAATTGAGAATAGTTGACAATGATGACTAATTGAGGTAAGAAAGTGATGATAAATAGTTGACAACTTCAGTGCGCAAAAACTTGGCCTAAATATACTTAATAAACATATGGAAGGTTGGTGTACTTAAATTAAATCGATTTAACTTGATGAACTTGGAATACAAATTGAGGTGTTAACTGCTACGCTGGTACCCATATACTCGTATACACACTGTTTTGTTTGAACATTTTAATAATCCAATGTCATGTTTCTAAGTTAAAACTTTTGACACTGGTTAAAACCTGCTTAAAACCAAACTGAGAATTGATTTTTGAAAAAATAATCCACTCAAATTTACATCTGACTAAGCAAATACAGCTATATGTTCACTGATGCCACGAAACTAAAAGGTATTAGAGAAAAAGAAACAATTAACAATTTAATTATGGTTACATTGAGAAAAATCACACAAAACATGTAATTTATGGACAAATTGTAGTAAAAGGTTTTAGACAAATGGATTTTCGTAAATAAACCAGTTATTTTTTTGTTATTGTACAACTTTTCCTAAAGATTCGTTAAGGCTCTTATTATTTTTTTTTTCAGTTAAAATAAACCGATTTGAAAGTAAATGGGTAAAATAAATTTAATAATAGCGAAAAACAATGTAAATTTTTAATTTTCGAATAAACTAGTTATTATAGCTAAGATTCAATTATGTAAATTACTATAATCACCGACAAGCTTGATGGTTTTCCGTGAAAAACACTTACACAATTAAATTAGTAATCTTTGACATATTAATAGGAAATTAAAAAGTAAAATTTAATGAAATCTTCTTCTTCTACTAGTTTAAAGCATACTTTTTGCTAAAATAATTCAAACATTTTAAGTTTATAGGTGCTTAATTAATAAATGTAAAATACAACAGCAAACGTAACTAAGATGTGTATATCCACCGCCCTCTGTACAAGAAAGCCAAGAAGGTGCATGCCAAAAATTCCAATATGGCCGAAATATGGGATTGACAGTTTGCATTTGTTTGTATTGTGGAAATTGAGTTTTTGGATGATTAAATTAATTTTTAAAGTTTAAAGTCAAGACTTGGGATTACTTGCCAAAGTAATTTTTGTTTGCTATTATATATTGTTGTTTATATGTTTGTTGTTCTAGTGAAAGTGTAGTTTGTGTTCATTTTATTGTGTTATCACTATTGTTATTGTTCCTTCATTGTTCTATAATTTGTTGTTGGTTTTTTAACTTAAATTCTATTGCCTCTACAATATGCCGTCACACTTGTTGTTTGCCAAATTGTCAAAGCAATTTGGAGAAAGGCCCAAAAGTGTCCTTTCCTTTCCAAAAGACCCTGCTCGAACCCAACAGTGGTTGAAAGCTTTGAACTGGAATGATTTTACTCCAACACAATACTCAGTGGTAAGTACAATATGCTTTCTCATTCAGTAAACTTATTGCCTCTTACATACATAGGTATGTGAGTTACATTTTGAGGCCGCCTGCATTTTGAGAGCAACAAAGGTTTACTCTGAAGAAACAGGACAGCTTTTAGAAGTTTCATTGGCACATTTACATTTTAAAAGAAAGGTCTTGGTAATAATATAAAACCCATTTACCAGTTTTGCTTACCTAGATTCAAGGATTTCCAAATTTTCTTTGATTGAGCAGTTTTTACATTAGTTTGTTGTACTTTCCAAGACAAAGGGTTCTAACCAAACTTGCTTTGGCTGGACTTTATTGGATATAAAAAGCCATATCTATACATATCTGGATCAGGAATGAAGCGTTCTTTGATTTTTCACTCACAACTTCTAATCAACTACACGAAAAAATTTAAAAAAACATATTTTCTACTGCATCTCCATAGGTTTGTGTACAAAAAAAAAATCGCTAACGCCGCCATTAAAAGCGACATTCTAGGCTTTCTTGTACAGAGGGCGGTGGTATATCTGATTGTCTACCTTCCGAGCAATACAGGTAATGGCTACTATGGCAACACTGTGAGCATTGTTGACACGCCTGGTTTGTCGTATGTCAAATTGTTGACATTTTGAATTTGTGCGCGTCACGATTTCAAATCAAACCGCCCGTCATTTCGCGTTTTGCCATTTTTCTGCTTTTCTTAGATCTAAAATATCTTTAAAGTGAATCGCCCAGTGCCTTTCAGGTGAAATTATCTATATTATTTGCCTTATTGTAGAAACTCATTAATTTTAACGCTTTAAATAGTACAGTTTTGAACTTCGTGATTTTACAAGTCATTCAACAAACGGCTTGAGATTTAAGAAGTAGAGCCAGTCTATTGTAAACTCATGGCAGTTGCTAGTGCTTCTGTTAAACCTCAACGAAAAGACGATGTAAGTTTTAAGATTATTTATAAAGTTAGTAAAGTAAAAACGCATTATTTCATATAGGCTGATTAGGAGTTTGTTACTGTTTTGACGCCCCACACAAAATCTAGTGTGAAAATCGATTTATCTTAAATACAACCCTGTATATTGATTTAAAATACTAAAAAGCCAATAAAATTGGTTTCATATTGAATGTAGTCCTATATTTAAATCTTGCAATTTCTTGTGATGTAATTTATTATATTATATGTCTTTCTATTGTCCTGAGTTGTTCATTCTATATTCTCAACTTCTTGTAAGTATGGACTCTCAGTATGTAAAATACTAAATTCAAAACTCTAATTCTGCAAAATACTTAAACTGCTTATACTACAAAAACTGAAAATCAAATGTCAGAGTTTTCATCTGTCTTTCTTTTTATGGAAGTCTACATCTGCAACATTTGCTTACATTGCAGTACTGTTGTAGTTTGTAATTGGTCAAGAAAAAGTAGCAAGCTGAAAGCTGCTTTTTTTGACCAATCACAAACTTCCCACTGTGCTGAAATTTACGCAAATGCTGTTCACGTAGCCTTAGCCTTGGGTTTGATAAAATTTTGACATTTACGACATTTAAAAGAGCTTGTACAGGGTCATCCATTTTGGACCCTTTTGTAGGTTTTTTACGGGTCACATGACCGTATGCCCCTTTTTATGAAATTGAATATGGCCTCCCAAAAAATTAATAATTAAGTATATAGATAATCATTATATTAAGTTTCTCATGGCATTTTTAGAGGGTTTTATACTTTATAGAAATATATAAGACTTTTACAATTTTTTACTATTTTACGCATTTATTAGGTAAATCGTTTCCCTGTATTATAATCCTTGTTTCTTTTCAGTCTGAGGAAGATAAAGAATTACAAAATGAACTCAAGTTACTGGTCGAAAAAATCACTGTAAGTATTTTCACAAAAATCACTTGATTCAGATGCATATTAGATTTCACTTATATAAGGGCGACGATCCAAAACTCATTCCTCCGGCTCTCGAAATGCTCAAGTACCTGATCCGTACTTCAACCACCTCGATGACGTCAGTTCCAAAGCCTTTAAAATACTTGTCACCATATTACAACCAACTGAAACAAGTGCACAAAGAAATGCCAAAAGGAAACACTAAACTGGTGCTGGCCGACGTCATTTCAGTACTAGCGATGGGTACTGCAGGGGGCGACGAAGCCCGCAAACAACGAGAGTGTTTAAAATTCTGTTTAATGGGTAATTATGAAAAATAGTTAATTTTATGTAATCAATTATGAAAAGTTTGATTTTGGGTACTGAATAAATTATTGCGGGAGCGCAGTTCTAATTGCTAGTAAAAGTAGTGTGTGATTATTATTTGTTGCCTAGGTTTCTATGGTGGAAACAAAGATTTTACGCCCTAGCTGTCGATCATTGACAACGGGCGCTAAAGTTAAAAATGAAACATACTAGTTACTAGTTATTCAAACTTCTCCATCCATTCCACATCATTACGCACCCTTGACCGAATAAACCCAAACATCTTCTTCCAGCATTTGTTATACGTAAATAACTATTTCATCTACTTCCTTTCAGGAACCATGAAGAATATTGGAGATTGGGGTCACGAATATATACGCCAATTAGAATCTGAAATAGTTCAACAGTGGGGAATCGCGCGTTGTGGCGTTAGCGACAAATTACTGATGCCCCTGATTAATGACATTATTCACTTTAATTGCAGCCATCACGCTGAAATACAAGCGTGCGATTTGCTTATGGAAATTGATCAGTTGGATTTCCTTCCTAAATATATTGCGCAAAATACTTATCAGAGGTACACGGCTAACAGAATATTTTATCCGTGTTAATATTGGCAGGAAAGTTAGCTCTCACAGATGGAGAAATTTAGTGTGAAATTTTAGAATGTGTTACTACCTACTGTCCTGTACCAAATATGTGGACGACATCGAAAGAGACAAAATCATGAAATTAATTTTTGAACAGTATTTGAGATTTAACGAGTTTGCCAGAGCACTTATCGTAGCTTTGTTAATGAACGCTCAGCAATTAGTGTTGAGGACATTTCAAGAATGCAAAGAGAAGTATGCCTTATTTGCATCTTAGTGCATAACAACAATAATAAACCTTTTACACACAATTTTTAGGGTTGTTTGCTGCCAACTAGCATTTATTTGCTCCCGTCATTTGTTTCCTTTGGAATTGGACTCTACCGTCGAGAATTGTGACGAGCTCAATAATATTTTAAGCAACAGCATGTTAAGTTCTTACTACTTGACTCTAGCCAGAGAGGCAAGTATTAATTTCCGAGTTTGTTATTAAAGTTTTATTAAACGTTTCTAAAGTTGGATATCATGGAAGCTAAACTACCTGAAGATGTATTCAAAACTTGGCTGGAACCTATTCCGCCGCGACTGCAGATTTTAGGCGAAAGCATGGATAGTGCAAAACAAAACCTGGCAGCGTCGTTCGTAAACGGATTTGTTAACGCAGGTTTTGGTTGCGACAAACTATTGTCCAAAGAAGCCGGAAACAAATGGATTTACAGAAATAAAGGTACCAATATCATCTTTAAGGTTGCGTTTTCTTAATACTTTTCACCTTAAGAGCATGGTATGTTGAGTAGTACCGCTTCTTTGGGGATGATTCACTTGTGGGATGTCGACGGAGGACTGACTCCAATCGATAAATACCTGTACACCAACGAGGATTATATCAAATCGGGCGCACTTTTGGCTTTGGGTATTGTAAATTGCCGTGTAAAAAATGAGTGTGATCCCGCTTTGGCCCTGCTCGGTGATTATGTTGGATGTGGCAACGAGGTGTTGCAGATTGGTTCGATACTGGGAGTTGGACTTGCCTATGCTGGTAAGATAGGTGTTATTTAGGTTCTAGAAGTGTTAAAAGAGTCAAATTTTAGTTTAGTAGATTTGTATAGTTTATGTTATGATCATCATCAGTATTGCTATTTGTCTGTAGTTATTTTTTTTTCTTACTGGTATTTTGGCTCCACCAACTAGGGTTTTCGCCAGCTCGAAACGTAAGAGGCTCAGATAGTCGGGCTAGAGCCCCTGAGCCCCAGATAGCTACAAAAAGGTCTAAAAAATCGCTTAAAGGCACGATTCAAGCAAAAGATATAGTCATTCCTCGTGGAAACTATAACCGTCACTGTCACATCCACGCGGTCTTCTCCTAAGTTTTCACCCTTTCCGCCTCTTGGAAGTGCACCGCACAAGACAATTCCCCGTAGACTTTTAGGAATCGACGTTTCCACTTAGAGGTCCCACCATCTCCACTCGACCGGCTGCGGAATTCGGTCGTCAACTTCAAATTTCCCTGAACACCGTTTCAAGAAACGTGGTTTTTTAGTGGCAAAAAATGGCACTCACGAAACTGACGTGTGGTACGTTCCAAATTGAAAACCGAACTGTTGTCTGTAGTTTTACACAGAAACAGCACTAATGAAACGACTGACTTTTGACGCTTTCAAAATGTATTCGTTTTGTTAAGCGCTCCTTCTCACAATCCGTTATCTAACGGACGCAGATATGATACAAACGTGATCTTCTCGATCTTGAGTTTTAACGGGTTTTGTGTACGGTTCCCAGATTATCAGTTTGCTGTTTTCTTAAATTTTCAAAACTTTCTTATGACACTTTTCTATGACACACACTATCTATCAAAAGTCGTCGAAGACCTTGTATTAACTCCTTTATCGTATCATTGAAGATTAAAACGATTTTATATGAAATCTTTATTAATAATTATGAACATCATAAATGTACTAATTCCTTCATAAAACCGTAGTTACTAATAATACGTTAGTTACGAAGGACAACAGGTTCGATAACAGAATAATATTACAACGACTTTTCATGAATATTCAAAACAATGTTTTGACAGTTTTCAAACTTAACGGATACTCCACTGCCTTTGGAGTCCACGATCATATTTATGTCTTCTGAAGGCTGATTAATGGCCGAGTATGCATTCCTCTCCATTTCATCCGGTTCCCTAGGGCTTAATCCACTGCCAGAGACATCGCCGATTTGAATTTTGCTAGCAATGGAAACTTTCTTGGACACACTTTCTTCTAGATACCCTCTGGCAACTTTCGTTGATTCCCATCCACCAAGTTCTTGTAAATCTAATATATCCCCTCCAGCATTAACAAGAAAATTTGCCGAGGATCTTCTAACGCAATGACCAGTATACATATTAGGATTTTCAAGTAAAAGATACTCAGCACTCAGCTATTTTTTGAGGTAGTTTAGCGAAAAAATGAATGCCGCAGGGCTGTACTAAACATTTTCCTTTTCTATATGATAGAAACAATCTTCGGTGAGTAACATAAGGGCTGGCCTTAACAATGCATACTTTTTAAATAAAAGCACAGGATTGAATTTGCCCTCAGATACTATCGCCAACGTCCGTTTCTTGTGGGTTTTGGAGTCGGGAATAGTATCAATCAGCTTGTCCTCTAAAACGTCAACATCTTCTGTGGTCATCTTGGTTAGTTCATTGGTTCGGCAGGCTCCTCCAATTCCAATTAGAAAGACCACTTTTAACATCAAAAACTCCTTGTCTGGAGCAGAACGTACAAATTTGTTGATTTGTTCTCTTGTAAATACCTTTGATTTTTTTGCTCTATGTTCGACGTTTTTCTTCTTGATAAAACGTATTAAAGCGCCGTATTTGTCGATTTCCACACCATTCAATTTCGTTTTGGAGAAAGTCATGAAAACAGATCGTATTAGAACTAATGTGAAAACTCAAGAATTCCACCTCTATATTACAACGATTGCTAATAGTCGATGAGAACATCAAAATGTCTTCAAAATACACCAAATTAAAATAAAAATTCAGTTTTGTATCTAAAATACTAGTTCAATCACTAATACACTCAATTTCAATTTTTAGGCAGTAAAAGAGAAGACGTTCTTAACTTGCTAATTCCTAACATCTCCGCCTCAAAGTCTCCGGAAATTCTAGCTATTACCAGTATTGCGTGCGGTTTGGTTTCCCTTGGGAAAAACGACAACCAAGTGCCCACCTCAATCATTAATGCCATGATCGAGCTAAGCTCTAACGATCCCGACGCTTTAAAGTCCCCATACATGAAACTTACCGGACTCGGAGTGGCTCTGTGCTATTACGGAGCTAGAGACGACATTGAAGTACCATCCAACGCTATGGAGGTGTTGCCGGAACCTTTCAAAAGCGTTGTTCAGACCTTGTTGTTGATGTGTTCGTACGCTGGCACCGGCGACGTTTTGATAGTGCAGGAGCTTTTAGCTCTAGTAGGTGAGAAAATGGAGGCCCACCTGGCCAACGAAGGAGTAAAGCCGGTGGAGAAAGAGAAACCTATTGCGGGAAAGGGTAAAAAAGCGAAGAAAGTGGAGTGGGATTGGACAGCGGCGGAGGCAGTGGCTACTTTGGCTGTGGCTTCAGTGTCATTTGGTGAAGATATTGGTAAGTTGTGGCGTTTGGGTTTTATAGCTTTATCATTTGTCGTATTATTAAGTAGAATTAAATAAAAAGCAGACAAATGTCAAAAATGCACTGATGGAGGTATAAAATGCATTCAACCAAAGTCAAACTGAGTTTTCTCTTTTGAGTGTGTGTGTGGTCTAACAGTCAAAGCTATACGGAGTGGAATTTGACAGTTATTACATTCTAAATAGCCTAAAAGCCTTGAATTCAGTAATCTATACAGGGTGTCCCACGACGAAAGACCTCGATTGATATTGGAAAAAGTATAAATAGGAGAGTTTTGAAAATTTGGTAGGATACTGATGTGGGCATGCCCAATTCAACTAAAATATTTTCAAGATGGTTGCACTTCCGCTTATACCGGAAGTCGATCACAACTTTCTTATTTTAAATAGAACACCCTTTATATTATTACATATTTGGATTCCTCACAAAATTCTGACCAACTTTTGTATAGAATGCCCTATGCCTATCTCTAGCCGTTTTCGAAATATTTGATGTTTTTCCAAAAAAGTGACAGTTGCAACGCTCAACATATTTTTGTACTATGTTAAAACCGTATTTCATTTTGCAATGAAACTTTGGGTTACTGTAAATAAAGGATCGTTTTATTAAACTGAGGGTGCGTAACGACTCATTTGTATACAGGGTCGTCAAAAAAAAATCATAAACTTGCCACTAAAAAAAATGAAAAATCTCAAGTTTTTTAAATGGAAACCCCCATTTTTTATGACGGAATCATTTTGAGCATTAGAAATTACTATAAGTTTCAATTTACTTGCCTATACCTAAATCCAACCCATTTCGTTTTATTTGAGAATAAACATTTTTTTATTAGGCTGCATGGTTGGGATTAGCTGGTACTCTAGTTAGCCATGCTTTTGACACACGGTGATATTGGAGACCTGCAGGGCATGTTAATAACACTAGTTTTGAGTGTTTTGACAACTGCAAATATGCCGTCGCGGTTACGTTATTCAAACCAAGATTACTTAAATCTGTTTATTATTTACGGAGAATGTGATAAAGTTGTGAGTAGAACATGTGAGGTATTTGCCGCTCGTTATCCAGAAAAACCAAAGCCATCACGAAAAGCTGTCAAGCAAATAATTGAAAATTTTAAGAATACGGGATCTGTGAAGATAAAAGCTATTAAAACAAAACCAATCCTTAATAATACAAATGTAGAAATTGCAATTTCTAACCAATTTTTGTGTACAATGCCCTATTCCTATCTCTAGCCGTTTTCGAAATATTTGATGTTTTTCCAAAAAAGTGACAGTTGCAACGCTCAACATAACATGCTTTGCAGTTCTCCAATATCACCGTGTGTCAAAAGCATGGCTAACTAGAGTACCAGCTAATCCCAACCATGCAGCTTAATAAAAAAATGTTTATTCTCAAATAAAACGAAATGGGTTGGATTTAGGTATAGGCAAGTAAATTGAAACTTATAGTAATTTTTAATGCTCAAAATGATTCCGTCATAAAAAATGGGGGTTTCCATTTAAAAAACTTGAGATTTTTCATTTTTTTTAGTGGCAAGTTTATGATTTTTTTTGGCGACCCTGTATACAAATGAGTTGTTACGCACCCTCAGTTTAATAAAACGATCCTTTATTTACAGTAACCCAAAGTTTCATTGCAAAATGAAATACGGTTTTAACATAGTACAAAAATATGTTGAGCGTTGCAACTGTCACTTTTTTGGAAAAACATCAAATATTTCGAAAACGGCTAGAGATAGACATAGGGCATTCTATACAAAAGTTGGTCAGAATTTTGTGAGGAATCCAAATATGTAATAATATATAGGGTGTTCTATTTAAAATAAGAAAGTTGTGATCGACTTCCGGTATAAGCGGAAGTGCAACCATATTGAAAATATTTTAGTTGGATTGGGCATGCCCACATCAGTATCCTACCAAATTTTGAAAACTCTCCTATTTATACTTTTTCCAATATCAATCGAGGTCTTTCGTCGTGGGACACCCTGTATAAATTCAAACAAAATTGCGTTCTATAACCAAATTAACGGAGAGACTTTTAATCATCAGGTATGGAAATGGTACAAAGAATATTCGGTAATATGGGCAGGTACGGAGAACCTTCAGTAAGGAAAGCGGTTCCTTTGGCAGTGGCTTTGTCGTCCATTTCGAATCCTCAGCTACAAGTTCTGGACGTTTTAACTAAATACTCTCACGATTTTGACGATGACGTAGCTTGCAACGCAATTTTCGGTTTAGGTACGTCCAGCTCACACTGTGCTGGTCATGTACAGCAGCTTTCAGCTTGCTGATTTTTCTTGACCAATCACTTATAGGCTGCAATGCAATATTTTTGTTCAACACAGGTCTGATCGGTGCCGGCACGAATAATGCCCGTTTGGCCGCTGGATTGAGACAATTGGCGGTCTTCCACACCAAAAATCCTTCTCAACTTTTCATGGTTAGAATCGCTCAAGGATTGGTGCATTTGGGTAAAGGCACCGTAACCTTGAATCCTCTACACACAGACCGTATGCTGTTGGATCCAGTTGGAATGGCTGGTAGTTCATTTGTTAAAAACTAAGAGAAACTTGTTGCAGAGCTTTTTTTAGGTCTACTGATCACGGTGGTTTCATTGTTAGAACCTCACTCACTAATATTGGGAAAATCGCATTATTTGTTGTATTGTTTAACCGCATCTATTCAACCCAGATGGTTGTTAACGTTGGATGAAAAATTGGAGGTAGTTTCCACTACGGTCAGAGTGGGGCAAGCGGTTGACGTTGTGGGGAAAGCAGGTAAATTTAGTCATGGAATCAGAGGAAATGTGGGACATCGGTAATTTTTAGGGACTCCAAAAACTATTGCCGGAATCCACACTCATACAACTCCGGTTTTACTAGGGACCGCCGAAAGGGCTGAATTAGTCACCGATCAGTTTCAACAGTTTGCACCCACTTTGGATGGTATTTGTATTCTTAAAAATACCGCAGATGTGAAACAGTAATGTGGGTTTTTGTGTGTATTTATGAGTCAGTATTTACTTCCTGTTTTAAATTAATTCCTCTATTTCTCATACTCAGTATTATTTATTATTTGCTGCGAAGTCGAAGATAACATGACTAAAACAGCTAATATAATGACTAGTTGCCTCTTTGATGAGGTATTTATTTTAAATTAATAAACATACTCAAACATTCAACAATATTAATAACATTAGTGGTCACTATTATCAGAAATATTACACATCACATTAAAATCACAACTGTCAATACTCTGACTGTAGTAGTTATTGATTTTCCTGAGGTCGCACAGATCTGAGTCTGGACAACTGGGAAGTCTGACGATATTTTCTTGATGCAACGTCAAAACTTTTTCAGTTCCCTCACAACTGAAAAATCAATACTTAGTGCTGGTTTGTTCTGCTGGGTTTGTGTAACTCACTCATAAAGCACAAAAGCCAAATTCGTGGCGAACGAGTCAATCAAACTGGTTTTCCATTTACGGTTCGTCATTTCATCGTATTTGGACGCCGTTAACGCGTCCACGTCTTTGTACAAGCCTAAGTGGGCCAACATTTTCAGCAAAGTCCCCGAATGCGTGAAGTAAATTGTTGCTTTCGGGTATTCATTTGTTCTAACAACAGATTTTATGAGATGTGGCGGTTAAAGTGAGGGGTTACTTACGATTCAAAATGGTTTATCATGTCTCCAAAAGCTGGACATGCTTGTCTGTACGTCAAATCGTAACCGTATCCGTCCTGCCAATAATATTTCAGGTCTTCCATATATTCTAGAATCTAGAATTAGAAGGTATACTTTATTGTGGATTGTTGGTTGTAGCACAAAATTAACAAATAAGTCATTTGACAAAATAGGATCCTTAAGGTCATGTAATTATTTTTAATTATCAAATTCAGTTAAGAAAGTCACGTGACTATTTTCAAGCATGGAATGAAAACTTAAAGGTTACTTGACTCTTCTTACAGTTAAAATTTTCTCATTGCAGTCATGTGACCATATTAGAGTTAAAATGTTGTTCTGAAGGTCAAATCTATCAAATATGGGTAAAAATGGTATGTGTAATGAAACTATTGGTTACCTTAAAGTTATTCTCAGAAATTGGTGAACACCAAGGAGATTTGCTTCTTTTATTCCAGGCTGTTTCAAATCCACAAGCCACATACATTAGAACTATGTCATCTACAATAAAATAATAATTTACAAAAAGCTGAAATACTTATTGTGTTCATTTTTAAATCAACTTTGGAGTTCATTAAACAACCAGTTTATAAGAACTTAAACTTAATTTGTTAAGAGTTTTTTTGGTCAAACATCATAGTCTACTCTACACAAAACCCCTAACAGAAAAAAATAATAAAAATATCATTGGAATGTTAAAAATTGTATGAAATAAAGTATTAATTGTAGTAAGTAAATTAAATCAAACTCACCAACAGTTAATGGGTCATTTTCAAGTCCCAACTTTTCATTTACCTCTTGAACCACTTTAATCATTTCAGGTGATTGATGAAACTTTTTGTGCTCTCCTTGTTCTCTGACTTGGGTTTTTATTTCCTTCTTCCATTTATCACAAAGTTTGTAGAACTTCAAACATCAATATTACTTAATCCTGATGTACTTGTAAAGTAAAAACTTACTCTTAAAATGGGATCTCTTTTACTTGGCTCTGGAAACCAAACATCTTTTGCTGTATTTTTTCCAAAAAGTCCAGCTGCAAAGTAATAGGCACTCTTCTTTGTTCTTTGGGAAAATGTATATTTAAACTACAAAGGAAGGTTTGAAATGCTTGAAATAGATAAATTTGGTTTGATTTACCTTGTAGGTGGTGTTACTATAAGCATTGTCAAAGACTTCAGGAAATCGACTTTGCATTCTTTCTGCTAATAGCAGCATTTCTTCTTCTCCTTCATGTGTCAGTTTGTTTTCATCATCCAAATCTAAACTAGGCTTCCAGCTTCTTAATAAATCTAGGTCACGGTTCCTAATAAAATCTATAAATGTCTAATGCAGTTTTTCTATCTTCAAAGAAATTGAGTCAGTCTTACCATTTGGAAGTTTATCACTATTTAAAATTAATTCCTTAATTTCTGGTAATCTCCTGTTAATCGATTCAATGTGAGAGGTACTGGGGTTGCGTGTACCATGTCTAACTATCATCCATACTTTTTTTGGGCTACAACCTATTCAATTATTAGCAGTACAAAAACTGGAAGACAGTCAATAATAAGTACCTTCATAATGAATTTTATCCAGACTCTGGTTAGATACAGATCTGTAAGGAGTTCGAGTGCCTAAATAGTGTTCAAAGGGGTAACCCTTGGAACATTCCTGACTCAATACAAGGAGGCACAAAAATGTCACACATAAATAATTGACATGAACCGCCATTGCTCTTATTGTAACTATTACGACATAATTAGATATTTTTGCGCTACATCACTATAAATTTTTTAACAAAATTATTGTTTATCTTCAAAGTTTTTTAATTTGTGGTTTGCACTGGTTTGTTTATGTTTAGATTAGGCCTTAAAAATTGACATTGGCATTTAGGACAGTGTTGCCTATGTGCTGTCAGTCTGTTACTGTCATCAACGTCACTGATCAGTAATTTTTTTTGGAGTTTTGTTTGTTTTTTTAACTATTTGAATTATTGAATTTGTTTATTTTGGTTTGGTTAGTGGCCACAGGAAATGTTTATGCTAAGTATTCGCCGCTTTAACTAAACCAACTTTGCTTAGCAAAAGTTATAATACAGTTTAAGATGCCGAGAACAATTTTAGAAAATCTTAGCGGAAGAAAATTGAGTGTTTTAGTGACGATTTTGCTCTTGAGCCAGTTAACCTGTTTTCTGGTTGGACTAATATGTCCCTGCCCTGGCAGTACTCAACAAATTTTGGCTACTGTTTGCCTGGACCATACCCCTAAAAACAAGCTGAAGCCCCAATTGTTTTTTCGAAACTGTGCCTCAAAAATTGATTTGCTTCAAATTAATTCAAATAGTAATATAAAGGCAGAAGATGTGGTAGGTAGCTGAACTTTACCAACCAAGCAAAACTTTATTATCCCTTTCGATTCTATCCAGGTTTTCGTAGTAGAAATGCCGAACGGGGGTCATGACTTTTCACGCTGGCAACAGAGTCTTGTGGGGGTGCTTGAAATTCACATGGTTTACAAGAAAGGACAAAAGCTGGTCAATTTAATGATGGAATTGACTTTAGATGCACGTTTAGCTTACAGTGACAAAACAGACCAAGGAAGAGGTGATTGGATACTATATAAGGAGGCAGTTACAAAAAGGTAATGATTTTTTAAATATTGTTGTAGTGATATTGATGATTGTTTGATGATATAATTTAAGAACCTTTCTATTAAATATTGATGATTAACAAATTAAAGACAGCTTGTACTACTGAATCATATCCAGAGAATTGGCATAGTTTAAAATTTTAGTTAGCTATTAGCACTAAATAACAATACTATTAATTATTTGTACCCAAATGAATAGTATAGGTATGACTATCATAAATTATGATCATCTTGACATAGGGGTGTGACACAGACATTTTTGCAAATTTTTCTTTCAAAAATAATTTCTGTAATTATTTTTTGTGAGATCACTGTAAGTCAAAATTAATTCCTGGATCTAATTCTACAAAAAAACTGCTTTTTAAAACTTTTTTTATTCATTAAATTCGGCATTTTGGAGATACAGTCTGTTAAAAATTGCCAAAAATTATGCTGTATCTATCTTATTTTGTATGATAAGGATAACTACTAAATGGCTGAATTTTTTAGTTTCTGGGCATGATCATTCCAGTATCAGATTAATAAATAATTATTTTTGGGTACCATTTTACTGACAAAAACATCACTTTGAATTTTTACTTCACACACTTTCACACTTAGTAATTTTTCAGATACATGGACTGCATTTTCGAATATTCAAGTGAGCAGAACAAGGAAGACTACCCATATAGTTGTACTATGGTCCCGTTATTTGAGTTAGGATCACTGTATCATGACTATTACTTGTTAAATCTCAGGCTTCCTTACGAGGCAAAACAAGAGATTAACACCCAAATTGGAAAAATCGGCGACATATCTTTGCGTTTGATTCACATGAACGGCGGTTTTACTAAAGTATTTGTTAGTTTAAAAACAGTATTTTTTCCACTTATTCTAGGCACTATGTATTGGTTTTGGAATAGAGTGCATAGTTTAGCTCGGACGCCAGCTTTGCTAGAGTGCATGTTAATCTATTTAGGTGCTTCACTGGCTTTTTTGAATATCCCACTTGAGTATCTAACTTTGTTTATTGATATTCCCTACATGTTGCTGCTTAGTGATATAAGGCAAGGAATTTTCTATGCCATCTTGTTCTCATTCTGGTTAGTATTCACTGGTGAGCATAATTTGTTGATTCAAGAATGTGAAGATAGAAACAGCTTGAAAAAGTATTGGAAGCAGTTGAGCTCTATAGCAGTTGGCTGTGTTTCTTTACTTATTTTTGATTTGTGGGAGAGAGGAGTACATTTGGTTAATCCGTTTTACTCTATATGGATTACTCCTTTAGGTACCAATTTAGCTCTAAGCTTCGTTATTTGCACGGGCCTTTGTGCTGGAACTTACTTTTTGTTTTTGTGTAACATGATTTGGAAAGTATTTAAAAATATCGGTATTAAACGTTCAATATTGGAAAGCATGACTCAGACTGAGCGTTTACACTATGAAGGCATTATGTATCGATTTAGGCTTTTGATGGGTGCCACTTTCGTTTGTGCAGCAATTACGGTAGTGTCGTTCTTTTTCAGTCAGTACCGTCAAGGGGAGTATAATAATACTCCCCTGACGGAGACGGGGACCTCTCTTATTCATACTGGAGTTTATGGTATGTGGAATGTTTATACGTTAGCTTTGTTGATGTTGTATGCTCCCAGTTATAAAACGTGGTCCGAGCTTACTTGCACTGAAGGAGAAATGGGTTCAAACCTCTTTTTCAAATCATATTTACTTTCTAAATACAACCGACGTCCTATCTTAGGTGATCACCCGGTACATAGTAATGTTGTTGACAATGGCCAGAAACTATCTAGCAATGGCATCTATTTGCCATTGCCAGAAAAAAGAGTGCATGGCGCCTCTGAGTATTAATCTAAATACCTTATGTATTGAGATACTATTGTGTGGCTGTGAAATTGGTTAAATTGCTGATACTGCGTATGTGCAGTTTAAGTGTGATTCTGGGTGCCAAAGAAATGTTATAAAAGTTTTATGTTCAAAGAATATATTTATAGGTGTTTTCAACAGTTATAATATGTTTACTAACTAGTTTCCTTTAATAATTGTTGGTCAATTCTAACTTAAAGGTTACTTTAAGTATTAGTTTAGTACCTATAAATTATAATTTATATTCTAAAATTTAAAAAATTGCAAAAAAAAATATTAATAAAGTCTACAGGGGTGGGCATAAATCACCTGGCAGCCTTGAAAACAGTACATGCGTCCGACCCGAACGAACGTTTCTTAAACTTGTGTTTCCGTTTTATAAAATTTCTTGAATTTTTGCAAATTTGCCAGGTGACTTATGCCCACCCCTGTATGCAAAAATTCAAGAAATTTTATAAAACGGAAACGAAAAAAGCGAGAGTGGTGGGTCTGACGCATGAACTGTTTTCAAGGCTGCCAGGTGACTTATGCCCACTCCTGTATTTATGTTGTCACGTGATTGTCCATATTAGATGTCGCCAAAAGATGCGACAACATTGCTCATTCATTCGCGACATATCATCTGCTGTCAACATGACAATCGCCGTTACCTGGTATTCTTCGGTTTGGTACTCCAGACCATTTAGCGGCTATTGCAAAAATCAAAGAAAATTGTCGAGTATTTAGATGACCTAACAATTTAATAGGAAAGTTAAATGAAGCTTTAGGAATAACACTTTGGACTTACAAATGATTGTTTTTATTACAGTTACGTCACTCCATTTTACTTTCTTTCCCGCTATAAATCGGTATTGCCTGGGAATCATGGGACTGAACCCGTAAAGAGCCACTGCCACTGTACCCGCAAGTAATGACTCATTACTGACGTTTACGTAATGGATGATATTATGTATTCAAAACTAGAATAATATCATGGGGTAACCCCAAGGAGGTTAACAGTAAAGGAGTGCTTAATCCCATAAGCGCAATCTTGCCGGTATCGGCTCGGGCCGGTGACGATTTTTACGTCACCATGGGTCTCTCGCGTTCGCGCGATTGTTTTGCGCGATGCGCGATTGCAGTCGATCATTCACGAATATGATCTCGTACATAGCATCTCGGGCGAATATTTAGCGTATTGTGCACCCGAAGGCCCACTGTGACGTCAGAATTCATTCGCCGCCGGGAAACAAAATCGGCCGATCGAGCAATCCTTGACTGTTTAATATCCTTGGGGTAACCCTACCTATACCCCGTTTGTGCATTAAGCGACCAAAACGGATTTGTCTCTATGCCACAGATATTAGGTGGTTCTGGTTTTGGTTACAAGTTACAATGGTCACTGACAGCCACTCGCACTGCACCACCGCCCTCTGTACAAGAAAGCCTAGAATGTCACTTTTAATGGCGGCGTTAGCGGTTTTTTTTTTGTACACAAACCTATGGAGATGCAGTAGAAAATATGTTTTTTTTTTTATTTTTTCGTGTAGTTGATTAGAAGTTGTGAGTGAAAAATCAAAGAACGCTTCATTCCTGATCCAGATATGTATAGATATGGCTTTTTATATCCAATAAAGTCCAGCCAAAGCAAGTTTGGTTAGAACCCTTTGTCTTGGAAAGTACAACAAACTAATGTAAAATCTGCTCAATCAAAGAAAATTTGGAAATCCTTGAATCTAGGTAAGCAAAACTGGTAAATGGGTTTTATATTATTACCAAGACCTTTCTTTTAAAATGTAAATGTGCCAATGAAACTTCTAAAAGCTGTCCTGTTTCTTCAGAGTAAACCTTTGTTGCTCTCAAAATGCAGGCGGCCTCAAAATGTAACTCACTTATGTATGTAAGAGGCAATAAGTTTACTGAATGAGAAAGCATATTGTACTTACCACTGAGTATTGTGTTGGAGTAAAATCATTCCAGTTCAAAGCTTTCAACCACTGTTGGGTTCGAGCAGGGTCTTTTGGAAAGGAAAGGACACTTTTGGGCCTTTCTCCAAATTGCTTTTACAATTTGGCAAACAACAAGTGTGACGGCATATTGTAGAGGCAATAGAATTTAAGTTAAAAAACCAACAACAAATTATAGAACAATGAAGGAACAATAACAATAGTGATAACACAATAAAATGAACACAAACTACACTTTCACTAGAACAACAAACATATAAACAACAATATATAATAGCAAACAAAAATTACTTTGGCAAGTAATCCCAAGTCTTGACTTTAAACTTTAAAAATTAATTTAATCATCCAAAAACTCAATTTCCACAATACAAACAAATGCAAACTGTCAATCCCATATTTCGGCCATATTGGAATTTTTGGCATGCACCTTCTTGGCTTTCTTGTACAGAGGGCGGTGACTGCACTCGTTCAGTCGACCACAGATCACATTAAAAGTGTCTGTCAGACTGTCGGTCTATCACTGTCACCCGTCAGCTGTCATCAGCGTCAATGGTCAGTTTGATGTCATTTTGACCGGACTTTTGTTTGTTTTGTTTATTTGTTTGTTTGGTTAATGGCCGACAGGAAATGTTTATGCTAAGTATTCGCCGCTTTAACTAAACCAACTTTGCTTAGCGAAGGTCATAATACAGTTCAAGATGCCGGGAACAATTTTAGAAAATCTCAGCGGAAGAAAATTGAGTGTTTTAGTGACGATTTTGCTCTTGAGCCAGTTAACCTGTTTCCTTGTTGGACTAATATGTCCCAGCCCTGGCAGTACTCAACAAATTTTGGCTACTGTTTGCCTGGACCATACCCCGAAAAACAAACCGAAGCCCCAATTGTTTCCTCGAAACTGTTCCTCAAAAATTGATTTGCTTCAAATTAATTCAAGTAGTAATATAAATGCAGAAGATTTGGTAGGTAGTTGAACTTTACCAACCAAGCAAAACTTTATTATCCCTTTCTATTCTATCCAGGTTTTTGTAGTAGAAATGCCGAACGGGGGTCATGACTTTTCACGCTGGCAACAGAGTCTTGTGGGGGTGCTTGAAATTGACATGGTTTACAAGAAAGGACAAAAGCTGGTCAATTTAATGATGGAATTGACTTTAGATGCACGTTTAGCTTACAGTGACAAAATAGACCAAAAAAAAGGTGATTGGATACTATATAAGGAGGCAGTTACAAAAAGGTAATGAATTTTTAATTATTGGAAAAGGTAGTGTTATAGAAAAGGTCTTACACTAGTGAGACAAGCCTAAATGCTGTTGCTGAGTAGCTGAGATATTGTTTGGTGATATAATTCAGAATTGTTTCTAGTAAATCAAACAAATTTAAGACTGCTTGTACACCTTATTGATATCCAGGAAACTGACAGTTTTAAAGATTTGTTCACTAACACACAATTCTATATTTTATATGACTTATAGCTCATTTTGGGTCACTGTCTATAACTATCTGAGTGGTGGTCTCATTTGAAATTGGCAGTGATGTCACTTTGTGGGCAGTTTCTTTAGAAAGTTAAGATCCATTTTGACTTCAAATTAGGGATGGTCAAACACCTAGTCCTAGTACATTCCTTGGCAGCAAATTTACATGAATATGCACCATATGCATTCAAAATTCTGTCCTTACCCCAGCCACAGTGTTGTCAGTCTATTTGGCAGATGATGTTAATGACAACTATCAACTGTCCCCTGTCCCTGACTAAGAATTAAAGAAATCAACAAATAGAAATTATTCATTGGCTGATGTCTTATATTTTTAACAGAATTTTAATGGATTCATAATGTTAGAATAATTTGCAGAAGACACATGTGACACCAATCTTTAAAGATTCTGGTTTGGAATCAAGTCCAAAATAATAACCATCTTGACATTTAAGTTTACCAATTTTTAACTTTGGAAAAAAATAAATTTAGGGGCATTCATAAACCTTTTCATCACTTTTCGTTGTAGTTCACTGTCACTTCTCTCAAACTATTTGAACTGGAAAACTTTAATTGTTTCTGTGTTTCCCTCATTTCTTGTGGCATTCCTTTCCTGTTTGTTATTCTTCCATGTTTTGTCTTCATCTAAGTGCAGTGCTAAGTGTAATTTTTTTTATCATGGTTATTAAAAAAGGGTATAATTTGGTTCATAAAAGTGACAGTATTTAGGTAAATAGAAATGAAGGGCGGAAATAAAATTCCTCAATTTTCTAAATTAACATCACTATTTTTATAATTTAGTTTTACATGTAATTTAAATAAATTTAGATTTTTTAATTTGGTGGTATAAAACTGACTTAATCGATAAGGAAGTTTATATTCCTACATGTGGGTATGAGAAGGAAGCTAAATGGCTTAAGTTTTTGATTTCTGGCCACTATAATCTCAGGATCAGCTTAAGAAATAATTATTATTGTGTACCATTTTAGTGACAAAAAACCATTTTAAACTTTCACTTTGCACTGTATATTTTCTTTGTTTTCCAACAAAATAATATCTTACTCTTCCTTTATGGCCATAACTTTTATGGTGTAAATGTCACACTGCCTAATTTATGGCCCTCATAAAAGAATAATATACTTTTTTCAGATACATGGACTGCATTTTCGAATATCCAAGTGAGCAGAACAAGGAAGACTACCCATATAGTTGTACTATGGTCCCGTTATTTGAGTTAGGATCATTGTATCATGACTATTACTTGTTAAATCTCAGGCTTCCCTACAACGCAAAACAAGAGATTAACACCCAAATTGGAAAAATCGGCGACATATCTTTGCATTTGATTCACATGAACGGCGGTTTTACTAAAGTATTTGTTAGTTTAAAAACAGTATTTTTTCCACTTATTCTAGGCACTATGTATTGGTTTTGGAATAGAGTGCATATTTTAGCTCGGACGCCAGCTTTGCTAGAGTACATGCTAATCTATTTAGGTGCTTCACTGGCATTTTTGAATATCCCACTTGAGTATCTAACTTTATTTATCGATATGCCCTACATGTTGCTGCTTAGTGATATAAGACAGGGAATTTTCTACGCCAGCTTGTTGTCATTCTGGTTAGTATTTACTGGTGAGCATATGTTGATTCAAGAATGCGGAGATAGAAACAGCTTGAAAAAGTATTGGAAGCATTTGAGCTCTATAGCAGTTGGGTGTGTTTCCTTACTCATTTTTGATTTGTGTGAGAGAGGAGTACATTTGGTTAATCCGTTTTCCTCTATATGGATTACTCCTTTGGGTACCAATTTAGCTCTAACCTTCGTTATTTGCGCGGGCCTTTGTGCTGGAATTTACTTTTTGTTTTTGTGCTACATGATTTGGAGAGTATTTAAAAATATCGGTATTAAACGTTCAGTATTGCCCAGCATGACTCAAGCTAGACGTTTACACTATGAAGGCATTATGTATCGATTTATGTTTCTGATGGGTGCCACTTTGGTTTGTGCAGCAATTACGGTAGGGTCGTTCCTTTTTAGTCAATACCGTCAAGGGGAGTATAATTACGATGATTCTTTAGATGTTGCTTGGACATCTGTCATTCATACTGGAGTTTATGGAATGTGGAATGTTTATACGTTAGCTTTGTTGATGTTGTATGCTCCCAGCCATAAAAAGTGGCCCTCTGAGCCTACTTGCACTGAAGGAGAAGAAGTAGAATTTAGCAGGTTGTCTAGCGAGGCTGTTACACCGAATGAAATTTCTTCTTTGACTTCATTTGTTGCTAAAGCTAACATTGACTAAGGAAACTTGATAATTTTTTTCAAATTCTTGCCATTTTGATATAAACTGATCTGTTCTTCCAATTTTTTTAACATGATTCTATAGAATCTGGTTACTTTGAAGTACTGGCTTATTTTTACCCTAAACGATGATTATTTGTATTAAAATTAAATTTTTGTACTTAACTTTTTATTATTTTTTTATTGAGCTCTAGTGATCATTATGAAAATAAACATTTTTGCGTATTTCCCCTTATTGACGTACGCTTGAAACTCTCTATATCAAAATATTTATACATGAGTAGTTTTAGTGGATATTTTTATATGTATTTGTACGTTTCAAAACTTAGGAATTTAGTAACCTTTGCCATCAACTATTTTCAGTATTATTTTAATTTTGTGATGTATCTTTTATCTTTAGCTAATTTACAAACTCTGTTGTTCACGTTGTTTGCAATTCTGCTTTTTCATGCTATTCCCAAGGGTTAATTTCTCGTCTCGGTAAAACAGGACGAACAAGGGGAGCAACAGAGCTTATAAATCCAGTTTATTAAGCAATATTATGTGTAGTTTGATAGTATTATAACTCTTTGAGCAATAACCATGCAATTTGTGTAATATATACTCTTATACATAAACAGAAGTTATAGTTTTATCCACAAATTTGTCCCTTTTTTTTCTTTCTTTTTCAAATTATAGGAAAAAGCGAAGCATTTGGTAGAAATATGACCATTTTTGGCGCGAAAAGTATATCAACGATTAAATTTACAGTTTTAGTGATTTTTGGTACAAACATTTTATTCTTTAATTTCTTTTGTCTTTTCAATTCTTCTTTTAATCAGATAATATTTTCGCCTTTTATATTTGTGTTTTAAATTTAGTGTCTTTCGTCGTTTCTCTTTTGACCTAAAGGAACACTATGTCTCGTGCAAAAACTATATTCTCTAGTTTTTGTGCATTTTCTTCTTTCTGTTCAATTCTTGTTCTTTTAAACGAATGATCTTCTCACTTTTTATGTCTGTTTTTTAAATTTAGTGGCTTTCCATTCACTTCTTCTCTTTTTTCAATTCTTCTGGTAGAAATACCATTTTTGGCGCAAAAGTTATATCTGGTAGTTATGAAGTCTTTTCAATTTTTTTTCTTTTAATCGGATGGACTTACTGGCGTAACTGTGTTTTTTAAATTTAATGGCTTCTTTCTCTTCAATTCATCTTTTAATCTGGTTGAATAATGACAAAAATATCATCGTTGGTGCAACAATTTTGTTATTTAATTTTGGCGCTTTTTCTTCTTTCCAGTAAATTCTATAGAAATACCATTTTTACACCAATAGAGTATATTCTATATTAAGAGCGGAAAGTATATATTTGCCGCTTGCACATGAAAATTGCAGCTTGAGGCGAAGCCGAACTCTGCAATTATGTAAAAGCGGCAAAAGTACTTTCGGCTCGAAATATAGACGATATTTTTTCGACGACTGCTGTGGGGTTTTCGTAGCTCGAACTCATTGTCACCATTTGTTTCAAGCAGGTATGTCAAGCGTTGTTATGAAAACGCCGAAAAAGTTGGTGAGTAGATTGTTAGTAGAAAGCGAAAATGCTCTAGAGCAGAAAATGATTCACTTTCTGTGCACGTGCGGAGTATAACCACTTTCTGCTTTGAAATGGAAACGTACATGAGGTACTTTCAAAGTCAGTCGTCGAAAAAATTGTTTAATATTAGTTTTATTTTCACTAATCACAAAAATAATTTTCACTTTGTAAAAAAAAATTATATACAAATTGTCAACTAAAGATGAGCTTTTCAACTATAAAAATTTCACAATTGAATCGCAGAGAAACAAATAAAATTAAAACTGAGGGTTACACAAATGTATCTTGAAGCTCTTAAATAAATCAAAATGAAACCAGGAATAAAAAAGTCCAGTTTAAAAGAATATCAAATATGTATTTTATATTTTCTTCCTATATCAGTAACGTTACAATCAATGGTACGCACAAATTGCAAGTTAGAATAGCCGTACAAAAAATAAATCTTAAACCTAACAAGACATGGCAGATTTCTGTTAACAACTAATAATAATTCTCCTGTCTAATACATTTTTATTTACCTTATTAATCTACATTTTTACATTCGCTTTCTCTGAACAAATTTACAATAATTAATATCTATTTTATTTTAACAAGTAAATATACTCCTAACAACAACAATAACTATTTGGCACTATGGAAATTTGTGTTTCTATAAATCAAAACGTTTAGAGATACTGTTAAACTGTCTGTCCGTAAGTTTTCTGCTGTCTTATAATAGATACATAAACATTACAAAATAGAAAAATTACAATTTTTATTATAACGCCAAGTTTAGAAATGTCTTGTTTCTCTTCCAAAAAGAAAATGAAAAGACATCTCCAAAATTGAAAATTACAGCACCGTCACACATTTAAACTGATTAACAAAAGTATATGGCCAACAATCGTCTTAAATCTAAATGTAAACACGCCTAAATGTCAGGCAAACAAATTCTAAGTACAATATTTGTCGATCGCTTTAGGATCAAATCCTGAATTTCAGAATTTTTGCTAGGCGATTTTATCGAAAAAAAAAAAAACGTTCTGCTAGGGGTAACCAATAATAATTTACTACCATAAATGTGGCAACGTGTGGTTGAAGAGGAAAATTAGACGTAACTTTCACTCTCAGCGTCCGTCACCAACAGTAACCGAGCAGTAGCGTACATTGGTGGCGGCGGTGGAGGCGGCCTGTACATGGGCGGGATGTGTACGGGCGGCAAATGTTTTAACGGTGGCGGCCTCCTGGGCGGTATAGGCGGCGAACACAAACTGTAATTAATTTTCCTGTTAACAATTTTTAGATGTTAAATTATTTGTATGAAACAGTTTTAATATAGTATATTAAGTATCAAGAACAGTAAGTAAGCTTTACTGCGAAGGATGACAAAGTTTCTAGTAGTCTAATTTGTCTGAGATAAGTAAAGCTGTTACTGTTTTGTGATGCTTACACTATTTTTTGTACGACTTCAGCAAAATCATCCTCATTTATTAAATAAAATTAAAATATTCTAACAAATTATTAGTTAGCCCTAGCAACCAAAAACTGGACAGTAACTAGTCTTTCCCACTTTCAAAACAGGTGCTGTAATTACTCAAAATTAGACAAGTCGTACAAAAAAACGATATTAATTAAGTTTTAGTTAATTTGTTGGTTAGATTGAGACATATAATATACAGGGTGGTCCAGTTTTAAATGTCAATAATTCACCAATCGATAGCCTATCAAAAAATAAGTTGACATGCATTATGTCATTTTGCTGAAGAACGCTTCCTAAGGAAGAAACAGATTTCCAAATTTCAGTTTAAAAAATCGTTTTTTTGCTACAACTGTCAGACCGTTTGACCAATTTTGATCAAATTTGGAACAAGCAATTATGAAATGAGTACTCGTTTATATGATGTGAATGACATTCTTCAAAATTGTTTAGATGCGTCAATATAGGGGGATAGTCTTTATTTTCTTCGTTCACTGGATATTATTCAAAATTGACAAAAATGTCTACTTGGGTTATTGTATTTTTTACTCTAAAATGGTTTAAATCTGTGAGGTTTACGAATTAATTTTTGACACTGGAAATAGTCAAAAAACAGTCAAACTTAACTTTTACTGTAAAAAATGGTTTAAAATCCGATTTTTCAGTCTTAAAGCACAGTAAAGCGTCTAGAGGTCCATTTAACTTAACAAAGAAACCGTGAAATTACATGTTTAAGCCGATGGACAATAGTTTTTAAGTCTGTTATGTTAAAAACTTGGTGAAGATAACCCTAAAACTCGATTTTCTAAGCTGAAAGCAGTTTTAAAGCCCTAAAAATAGTCCAGTTATAAGAAAATGAAAAGCAAAGTAAAAAAACTTGAAAAGTTAGTCTTCAAGTCAATTTTTATGAATCTAATGTCAATATCCTGTATTTAGAAGACTATTTTCAAGACTATAATATTGAAATGTATTTTCAAATTATGAAAACTTACTTCCAATGCAAATTTTAAGCTTTTGGTGTCAGTTTTCATTGGTTCAGAGTCTTTTTGGTGTCCAAGCCTGACTGAAAGACAGTTTTTAAGCCTCTCAAGTCAATTTTCACCGTTTCAAAGTAAATTTACTGGTTTCTAAGTCAATTTTCAATACTAAAGTCTTTCAATTTGCCTGGAAACTAAGAAAACTGGTTATCAAGACATTTTTTAAGACTCTTAAGTCGATTTTCACCGTTTTCAAGACGATTTTTAAGTTGGGTTGGGTTGGTTTTGGGTCTTTGGACGTAATAACTCAATTATCTCGTAAACGAAGTTTCAAATCAGAATTTTATAAGAGATACTTATTTTGTCAAATTGAACCAGTAAATGGATTGTCCCAAATTTGATTAAAATTGATCCAGCGGTCTGACAGTTATGACAAGAAACCGATTTTTTAAACTGAACTTTTGGACTCTATTTTCCTTGGGAAGCATTTTTCAGGAAAATGACATAATGTATGTTAACTTATTTTTTGATGGGCTATCGAATGGTGAATTATTCACATTTAAAACTGGACCACCCTCTGTATAAAGGTTTATTTCCTAAGTATACAAGTTTGAACAAAAATGAGATAGATGTCGTTTTAGAAGTTAAGTCACGCTTAATTCAGATGTTGTCTCGAAAATTGAATGTTCAATTTTCAATCAAAAGATAGTCCAAAAAGTACCTACCCTAATTTCTTCAGCGCAAATTCAGTGCATCTGTACACCTATTTGGCAATTTGTTCAATCGTTTTTGATGCTAAAATACAGCCTCAAGAGTTTTTAATTTTCACGGTTTGAAATCGTAGTCAAAGTAGGAGAAAACGTTGAAATAATAGATGAAAAGAAAAAAATATCTTCACTAAAAATTTTAATGAGGTTGTAGTAAGTAGTAAGTAGTAGTATTCCTAATCATTAAGAATGCAGTCAACAAATATAGCAAAAATGGATCTTGTTGACTGTTTTATTTAATATTATATGAAAGCTGAGAGATAAGTCTAATAAAAAAATACAAAATTATACTGATTTGGTTAATAATCTTTGTTTTCCTAAGTGAACAATATCCAAAAACCAGTTTCATAAAATACAATTTCTTCAAAATTTTTATAAATATTTTAGTAAAAAAGAACTTTTTTACTGCTTTTCAAGTTTTGAAATCCCAATGACCTCTGCATCTCTTAATGAGGCCAAATAATGCAAATAATGTTTTTTTTTGTTGTTTTTATACGAGCCTTCCAAACTGACGTGATGTCATACCAATTTTGTTTAACTTTTGTTAGTGTTCTTACTTTCTTTTCTTTCGGACACTTTTACATCTAATCAACTATAAAGTTACTCACCTTTCGTTCGACGCGCAAAACGCTTCATCTTCTTCAATCCAGGCGGCGGTGTTGTCCAACGACCTCATCCTGGCCGCCTGTCTGGCCCAATCCGATCGATGGAATGTGGCCGTGTGGTAATTGAGGCCGGGACTTTCGCGATCATCTTCCGATAATGTCAGTCCCGAATCGCGACTGAGCGACTTCTGATCCTTGCTCAATTCCGCTGAGTCCAGCGATAGACCTAAGGCTAAAAATATTCATCATATTATAGTCTTTTCCAAAAATGCGTCCAAATAACAATAATTTTTTAAATCATACACATGTCATTTACTTACAATGTAAGCTGTCAGACTCCTCAGCCCCACTGTCGCTTCCCGCTTCCCCTAGTAACGTCACCACCTGAGACCCAAACAACGCCTGACAATTGTTGATTAGCATTTCGATCAAAGTGGGTAACGTTCTCAATGGTGCATTCTGTGCAGACTCCCACAACATACTGGGACCGACGCAAACGCCCAAATTCGCCGCCGACATGAGATTGAATCGGGACTTTTTGGCCACGTTATGCAACACGCACACCACGTATCTGAGCAAAGTGTGATTCTCTCTGGGCATGTTGCCCAACAACCGTCTCAGAAGGTCTAATCGACCGCTCGTGGCAGCGTTCAACCATTCTTGTGGGTTCCCGGCTAGCAACGGTTCAGGCAAACTGCGCAGAAAGTCTTTCATGAGTCCACCCAACAAAAGTGGAGGGGTTGAAGCGATTTCTTCGCATATAGTGGCACCTGAAACGGAAATCCAGTTAGGAAATGTACTAATTACTACCTAGTGTTATTACCTTGCGCATCAATTTTTTCCTTCAGTTCTCTTAGAGCCCTGGCGGAAGCGCACCGCCTGAAAATACCTTGGGTTTGGGGTCCTTGCTGGAACAATGTCCTTAAGCAAGTCATGATTACTGGAGGTAACGTGTTGTTAGGGCACAGTCTAGCTAAGGCTACTCCAAATATACGACCGGTACTTGATTTTCTGAATAATTTCAGTGGAGTCCTATAAAGAAATTTTAATATAAATTCTCTGGGACACCAATTTTATTTGATTCAACTTACTTTCTAGGACTCGGTTTGTTCACCGTAGGCCTCAATTCAAACACCACATCGCAAGGTATTCTGCTCTTGTTACAATGAGTCAAATCAAAACCTTCTTCTGCGCACAAGGATTGCCTCAGTCTTGCCAGTTGAATTGCGTGAGGTCTTTCACACCCTAAAAAACATATAATGTTTGTTAAGAAATTATAATTTGTCTGAGTCTTCTTGTTTTTGATACTCTATACTATTTTAGTTTGTTGGATGGGGCCAGTAAAAAACATACGTACCGATTAAAGGACAAGGTCCATTATCTCTGTCGCGAGTATACAGAGTGTACGAAGTATCACAAGTCCTGGACTCGTCCAGAGCCAACCGAGCAACGTCAGTCGACGTGGTTTCGGGACCCACGCCCAAAGTCTTGGAGCATTCGGTACCGCTCAACGGATCTCTGTACACGACCTTGATATTCGTAATGGGCGGTTCCACCCTCAGCTGCGCAGACAACGCCTGTCTGAGCTCCCGCCACCAGGATTCGCGCGCAGCCTGCGTACAAAAGGTAACCAAATAGGTGCGGGCGGGTGATGGCCAACCCAGTAGAAAACCAGTTTCCGATTCTGCGCACCGGGCCATCCACATCTCGGACACCCTCACGCTTTCCTACAGAAAAAGTTTGATTATAATTTAGTAACTCAGAAGATGACAATCTATTAGTATATTTTTTAACGAGTTTTTTATTATCCCTTTAAGGGATGTTTCAAGTTTCCCGTGGGATTAATGGCAAAAAAACGAAGATAATACTATACTTTGTCCACGACCATTGTCCATTATCACTACAATTAAATGTTGGTACTGTTAAAAATAGGTCTTGTTTCTTTCCCAACATAATAAAAATAATTTTCTTATTTAAGCAAATATTTTTACTAGGACTTACGGAGTGAATTTTTTTGCTTGAAATGTGACCTTTTCGTTCTAACGTACTCCTTAGCATAAAACAGGTGGTCCACAATGTAGAAGGTTTGTATTTAGTGGACAGTTCGTTAAATCAAAATAAACCAATAAAACTCTCTCAGAAAACGAATTTGTAAATTGACATGTACAATGATTTTAATTTTTTTGGCAGCAAATTTGCGCATGTAACTTTGCTCACGGTACAAAGTTAATACAGTTGTAAATTGTAAATCATACTAATGGTCCATGAGTAGAAACAGGATAGTCGCGACGTGTATTTGTTTATTTTGAACATATTTTAGTCTCTAACTTTGAATACTATAAAAATCTTATCCATGAAGCTATAAAATCACAAAACTTTTTTAAAACTAGTACAATCTGTTAAAATTTACATAAAATGTTTTTTAGAGCTCCATGAGCAGGATTTTCGTCATACGTGTCGTGAAGCTGTCAAAATGCTGCAAACTATCAAATACCACTACATACAGGGTGTACAATACAAATGTACAATAAGTTAAAAAAATTGGATTTTTCTTTCTTAACTTTACCAACCTGGAGCTCGCAAACGGAGCAATTTCGGACTAAGGTAAATTTTTTTGAATCGGCTTATTTTGATGTCAGGAATATAGGATCTTGTACAGACCTTTTAGAGACGCCCTATATATGAAGAAAAAAACACGCTCAAAAGCAATACAGTTCATAAATCATTTTAAGTAAATGAGTGTCGATTTTTTCCGGTTGTGACTTATTTTAAAATTGTTTTAAAAATCCATGAACAAAATTCTGTTCGTTTTGTGAGATCAGCAAATATGTGTTGAGTGGACGTAATAATACACTTTTAAGTGATGGTTACGTTACTTTAAGGATTTGCAAAGAATAAGAAAGTAGAATTAAAGCAAAACTACAAAAAACCTAAAAAAAAATTGAGGAAATTTTAAAGATATCTGGCAACTTTTTTAAAACACTTTTGATGTAATTATATCATTTAAAGGTTGGCAATGACGCTCATTTATTTTCTGTAAACGCACTGAATATTAGTTGGTCGTGAACAAAAAACAAATACACAGCACAGAAAAGCAGGAAATACTAAAAAGTTAAGATGAAAAGACACAATTTGATTCTTGCTTACCTTCAGTTTGAAATTTCCACCGGATCTAGGTTTGGCGACCAGCAAAAGATCAGAAAAGAGAAACAAATGCCTAGGCTTGGCCGTCATTGGAATTTGAGCTGGTGACATGGCGCAAGGCGCCTCCATGAGGAAGGTCCGATTGCAGGGGACGCTCGTGTCCATTATGGTAAGATCACCCAGCGATTTTTTACGGAAGGACTTACTCTTCTGGAAAAAATAAGACAATTATTAACTTTACTGTTGCTGGGCAAAAACTGCTTTGCCTTATTATTAGTCGATGTAATTATTGCATATGCATGGATCATTATTACTGTTGTTCTTTTTTACGGGTGTAATCGCACTTGGCGTACCATTATTTCACCTCGATCACCATAAACGATGATCGTGCGTTTTATTTGAATGGGCGTGGGGCCCATATACACAACATAATAAGGAAATCGAATTAGTGCTGCTAACGCGATGTAACGACGTAACGTTAATGTTAATTCTTTAGTTATTTAATAGATCTGGAATAAATTAACGGGCCACGTTTGACAGTTGGGGCGCGGATGGGATCGCGTTCGATCGATCCAATTTACATTTCAATCGGTTTTCTTCCTTACGGTATATTTGGTCGTTGTTATTGTTTGAAAATGTACGCTTCTATTTGTGTCTTATAAGATGACATTTTATTGCAACAGGAAGTATTTTGTAATAAAATCGGGGCGAGCTTCGATCGTTAGACGGCCGTTACCAGTTCAGATCCATATGGTAATTAGCGCTTTGTGAGGAGTCTTAATTTGCGCGAAACAGGTGTCTGGCGCGTTTCAGCAAAAGGCTTAATTATAGTGCGATCGCCGGTATGAAACGAATGCCGCATTACGATTTAATAGAGGAATTCAATAGCGTAACGTTCATTCTACTTTGTAATATTTCACTTTGTAAGCAGGGAGATAAAGCCGATTGGTGCGAACGCCGCCAGTATTTTATGCGGAAAGGATTTGGATTTTGTCTCAACACCTACATTCTTGACAATTAGATCTAAATTATTGAAATTACCTTAGCAAATTTCAAGTAGAAACAGTTTTAAATGGCACAGTCAGCATTTTGACAAAACCATCTTAAAGTTTCCTATTTACCAACCAAATTTCGACAATCATTTGTGATGCAGAACTGCTCCACGGCAATCACGATCTCCTGATCCATTTAATTTTCACACATAAAACACTTGGTTTATTTCCTGCCCTTTTTCCTAATACTTACATTCTCTAGCATAAATACAAGCATTATTCACTACTATTTATTGTATGATTAATGACTCATGTTAGATAATGGATATGTGTTATCCAATTGCATTTTTTAAATAATCCAAATTTAAGCGCTGCTAAAGTCAATATAAACATTTCATGTACTTATCTACTTAAAAGATCAAATTATAGATTAAGGCAATAAAAACTACGTTCACGTTATTTTTTTTAATTAGATCTATTAATCAGCACTTAAAATAATAGTATCATTCCATTAATTGCAAAGTTAAAAGATATTTTGCTTGAAATATTTGCTAGAAATCGAATTAATTACGTTTTAAATTCAAATTCAATAGAGATTTAGGTACAAAGTAAAGTTTAAGATAAATATCCAAACTAGAGTATGACAACGGTAAAGCAGGTTTTACACCGCGCTTTGATGTTAAAGAAATTAATGAATTTATTCATGAAGCTGCTTCAAGGACAAATTTTTCAGTGTAAAACTAAATTTTATGTCAAATTTTTTACCGAATTCAGGTTTAGGTTCTATTTTCATCCAACATATCTGATCAAACTTGCCGTTTTGCGTAATGCCAACTGCCAACAGACAAAAACGAAAAAGTGAGAGTGAGTGCAGAATTCAATACATAAACACAGAATTCAGAATAATTATGAAATTTCAAAATAAAAATATCAATAATACCAGAAAAACAAGTAGGAATAATCTGTAATTATTACCATCTAAACACTAAATTCACTTGGTTTGGTTGGTCAAACTGTGTTGAGTTTTGACATAAAAGTTTGTAAAATCAAATCACTTTATGCTCCAAGAAGTTCATGAATTTATTTGAAGCATAAAATTTAATAAAATAAATGTTTCCAATTTCTTTCAATTAAAATTTTTGGTGTAAAACCTGCTTAAGATTTAACTGATATTTTTGGTTTGGTTATGGAATATCCAAATTTCGTTGGTTTTTAGTGCATCTCGATTACAAAAGGAAACATATTCATCTATACACGGTGTCCAAAAAGTCTGGAATATTGCAAATATCTCAAAAACTATTGGTTTTATTTTTCTCAAGTACACAGGGTCAGTCACAAAGTATACCAATTTTCTTAATTTAAACCTAACACCCTGTATATTTCTTCAGATTTAAAGAGTACTCATAAAGACCAATTCAACGATACACGATTTTATAACTTTAATTGAGATATAAAAAAATCCAATAAGAAGTTCCTATGTACCTATTTGCCTATTTAATTATTCATAACTCATGTTTTTTGCAAGGTGTACCTACCTATAATAATGGTAAGAGGAAAAATAATAGTTATAACGTTTATATGAAGTTAAATTGTTATCAATTTTTTTGTGTTCTAAAGATAATCTGTGACTGACTTTGTATACTTGCAAATCTCGTTTCACCACGTCATGCGATTTTATTTACTATAAAAGTTTGCAAAATTTGAGAAAAATAAAATCAGTAGTCTTCGAGATAATTGCAATATTCCATACTTTTTGGACACCCTGTATATAGAATGAAAGTAGGGACGCACTACACTTTAACTGGTTTTAAAAGTCCTTACATATAGCATGCGGCTCAATAACACGTCAATCTAGTGTTGCATACATGGTTGCATAACTACTATAAACAGAAAAATTGTCCAGTGTCCATCGTACTTTTGACGTCACTGAAACCTTATCTTTGACACACAACTGCCCTTACTTTTCAATGATTCATAAATCATTGAAAAGTAAGGGCAGTTTAATAAGTAATGACTGACACCACTGACTTGTCACCGGTATTGCACCCAACAAAGATGGAAAACATTTTGTAAATGACAAGACAGTCAACCGAAACAGTTGTCTTGCAATTAAAACTTTGAAATTATTAATTATAATATCCAAATTCGGTTATAGAGTCCGGATTTCCAGAAATTTTGCTTTTTGTAAATAATAAAAGCAACCAACTTTTGACATCTAATGTGAACAATTTATGCAAAAACACGTCATTTTACAGATTTTGTTCCTGCTTTTTTTGCTTTTTTCTTCTTTTTGTGCTTATTTACTGCTATTTTTGTATGGTTTAACTAGTTTTTAACAAGTTTTCAAGTTATTAAAAATAAACTAAACTAATAACTGCTTTGACAAAAAAACGCAGGAGTTTTGACGTAATCTTATTGGTTCTGTAATGACTTTTGCTATATTGAGATATTGAAGGCTTCTAAACGACAATAGCATGTATCAATTTACACATTTAAACTGACCCAAAAATTTCCAAATGCTCCTGAAGTAGTCTAAAAAAATGTAAAAACATTCCAAAACACTAAAGCTCTAAAATGCCTTGAAAAAGCTTACAAAGCAGCCTTCCAAAAGCTTTTAGAACACTCTCTAGTCTAGAAGCTCTCAAAAAATTTCAAGGCAGTCTAAAAGCTTCCGTATGCTTTTAGAGCAGTTTAAAAGCTTCCAAAAGTTCAAAATAAAATGTCTTAAAAGGAGTCCAGAAACTTTAATGCTCCTAAAGTAGTCTAAAAAGATTTTAAATCACTACAGAAACTCCAAACTGCTTCCAAAGCAGTCGAAATTCTTTCAAAACAGTCTAGAACCTTCCAAAAACATTTAGAACAGTCTAAAAGATTCCAAATGCTTTTCAACTAGCCTAGAAGCTACAAGAAGATATAAAAAACAGTCTAGAAGCTTCCAAAAGATCCTACAACCGTGAGAAGAGTTTCCAAATGCCTCTAAAGCATTCCAGAACCTTCAATATGCTCTTTAAACAGGCCAAAAAACTTTCAATCAGTTAAAATCTTCCATATGATTCTAGGGCAGTTTGAAAGCTTCAAAAAAGTTCTCAAAAAAAGTAAAACAAATTTTATCTCTGAACAAGATTTGTGCTTTTTCGAGAAAAATGCTTTTGCTTTTTTTATCCGGACTCTAGTTATTACTCTTTTCATCAATACGACGATAATCTAACTGAGTTATCACGTGACTACGCTGATTGTATACAATGCTATGTCCTGTGATAATTGTCAAATTTAAGTCTGTTTTGTCTACACCATTTACACAGGTAGTTTAGAAAATATCACTTGGATTTTAGAAAATATAAGTTGCTTCTCAGAACTTGATTTTTTGATTTGATTTTAGAAAGCGTGAGTTGGATTTCAGATTAGTCTCTTGTATTTCAGAAAAGGTCTGTTGGATATTAGAATAGTTTCTTTAATTTCAGAATTTGTCACGTGTATTTTGAAAAAAGTTATTTCAATTTCAGAATTTTATTATGTTTCTGTGTGTGTATTTTTATTTTTTTTAAATTTAATATCAGCGAATTGTTCTATATGTAGTAACAATTACGAGTTACAAAACGCCAACAAGAATAACTTTGTCAATGAATACAAAATTTACATCCAAACTGGCATATCTTCATTTGCTAAAACTTTTAATAACTTTGTAACAATGACAGCACCTGACTTACTTTTCACAAATGTTACAACTTTAATTTTTCAAATTACAAATAACCGTGACAAAAATCCGACTGATCTTTTCTGAAATTCAAGAAACTGTTTTAAAATACAATTTACAATTTCTAAAATCAAAGTTATTATTCTAATATTGAATGTACCGTTTCCGAAATACAAGTGATATTTCTAAAATCCATCACATGGTTTCTAAAATTCAACTGATGCTTTCTAAATTACATATGTAAATGGTGTAGTAAGGAATAACCGACAACAACTAAAATAAAATCTGGATTGCAATGGTGAAGAACACAAACTAATTGAGATAAATCATGTTATTCAGATTGGTTGCATAAAAATAGCTTTGGTATAATAAACTTCGCATCATTTCAAAACGGTTTAGATAAAAGAATAAATTGGCGACTTTTTTCGGAATTTCTCAACGTCATAAATAACAAAAATAGTCAATCGGGCGCATCTGTTGACCGGTCGCAAAGGGGAGCGGACGATATATACGGCTCTTCCGAACCTCGTTTGCATAAACTATGTGAAGACATTCCTCGAACGTTTGTCAGTAGTTAGAGATTAATAGGCGCGATTATCCGATTTATTTATTGTTGCTCTTTGCCGTCAAACATTAAGAGCCCTCTTAACACAGCCGTTTAGATATTACCGCTTTGGGAATTGAAAGAGAATGGGGAAATTCGTTCGAGGCGCGAGACTCAAACTATAAAATGCGCATTTTTCAATCGTCTACCCGTAAATTAACATTTTAGACGTAAAGTGTCCGAATAGAAAAATATCAATTTTCTTATCCCACATAGAAATCCGCCTTATTCGGAATTAATACCGAGTTATGTGTCGAGATTCCATCTAAACCTTCAGTCGATTTGTACGAAATCGGAAAAGCACAGCAGTATAAAAGTCGTCGTTTGTCAAGAAATAATCATAAAACTTTAGTCTATAAAATTTTTAAAGCACTGTTACGAAAATATTTTGATAAGGCTGAGACGTTTATCTGGTTGACAAATTACGCCTATAGAACGTCGACGAGATGTTAAAAGTCTTAAGTGATGTTGCATAATCAAACGCGAGCTGAGGTGACAATGCCAGTCAACAACCTGAGAAAGTATATGCCCGCCAGGACCATACATATGATTTCTTTTACACCCGTTGATTTAATGACAATTTAATCATAATAAAAAAAAACTTGCATAAACTATAAATTTGGTAAATGATTTCTCAGTCTCGGGTAGTTTTGCTGCTCTTTTAACTGTAAGCAGAAAAAATATTAAGAAATAGATATGCAAGATGTACGATGTTTTGCAAGATTATTGCTGCATTTTCACTTTGCACCGGTAATAGGTAAATTACCGGTAAAGTTAATAATTTACTTTATCATGGAACATTTGACTGGTAAGTTACAAATGCTGTGTTTCGGGCTGTTCAAATTTTGACACCGCTTTTCTTCCTGACTGTACCAAATTTTGTGGTAATTTTTCATGTTGTTGGATAGAAAATTTAATGAGGATTCCAGAAATGTGCTTAGAACAGTCATTTTCTCACTCCAAGTGGGTTTTACAGACGATTTGGTCCCTGACTGTCCCTTCAAACTGTGTTTCTGGCAGTTCAAACTTTGACACCGCTTTTCTTCCTGACTGTACCAAATTTTGTAGTGTTTTTTCAAGTTATTGGATAGGAAATTTATGAGAATTTCAAAAATGTGCTTAAAACAGTCATTTTCTCACTCCAAGTGGTTTGACAAGCAATTTTATTTCTGACTGTCAAACTGTTAAACTGTGCTCAAGTTGCAAAAATCGAGGTTTACTATAGAAAAGTTTTTTGACATTTTGACAGTGGTCACGTGACTGCATAGCTAAATTATCCTCCAAAAATGATGTGGTACCTGTGACTAATGTCAAGACTATCAAAATTTGTCTAGAATTTGCAAGAATTACAGTTTAACACAAATTTCTAACAGTTTTCGAAACAAGACCTGGTTCTGAGATTCATGACAGTTATTTTGACAATTGTCAGTAAATTACAAATTGTTATAATAATATCTCTAGATCCGCCAAATTTTTTTCATCTCAAAAACATATTATCTTAGAGACTTAAAGACAAAATAAAATTACTTAAACTAAAGAGACTTAAAGAGACTTAGAGATAATAAAGAAAAGTGACAAAAAGCTGAAAATGCTATTTTTTAGAAAAGGTTACTTGTTCATTTTGTTGTTCAAAAAGTTATAAGATTGTTACTGATTTGCTATAAGAATCACTTTGTTAGAAAAGCTTTACTTCATTTATTTTATTATTGATAAACCAAAAATTCTAAAACAATAAATATCAAATTAACAGCCTTTTATTCAGTCTTTATTTTTCAGGATTTTATTTTGACAATATCGACCAAAAATGACTTTAATCAAATTACTGACAGCCATGACAGGATATCTTTCAATTCAGTGTTCATTATGATTAATATCAGTCAAATTGGAATCTACTGGTAAAATTGGTATATTTTTCTGTCACAAAATTTAACTTCCATATTCCAATTTTAGTTAGCTTACCGGTAAATAATCGGTTACAGTAAATTTACGTCCATCACTACTTTCCACTCTTTAGAAAAGGCATCAGACGATTAGTTTGTACATATGCAACTAACAAGAAGTTTAACAGTTTTTTAAATAATTCATGTTTCTAATAATAATATTTTGGAATAGTCGAATTATCCAACTAAATCAATAATTGCTTTTATACTGCACTAAAATTTCGGAAACTTTGATAAAAACAATGAAAAAGTTGTCATACAGATTTCTTCCAAAAGCTGGAAACAGGACTTTGAAGAGAAATTTTGATAGAATGTTACAGAAGAAGCTGACAATGGCAAGTAATTTTTTCTTTTGGTAACTCCCTTCCTTCATTTCAATAATACACACCCAGTAGAGATACTTGATAGAGAGAGAAATAGTGTTTTAAACAGGAAAAACTTAGAGAATCAAATGTATCAAAGTGAGATAAAAAATAAGCTTCTGCTCTGCTATAAATTGTTTTCTAAGCTTCCCTTGTGTAGAAAAATTAATTGAATTTTCAGAGAACTAAGCAAAATAAGAATTGTGGCAATGCTCATTACACTATAAGATCTATAAGAAGGTATCTTCAGACCTAAAAGTACAAGAACTGAGCAATCTGCACAACCTATAAATTATGTGTGGTCACAATGAAGGTCAGATTATGTTTCTTCATGTATTATATAAGACTGAAGTCTTTCACACGCAACTACAGAGTGAGTGTGTAGGCAAAAGTATTCTGAATTTTAAATGCAGCAAAAATGGGAGAATAACTTTTAGAAACAGTTTGAGTTGAATTGAGACAAAATGTCTAAAATGAAACAGTATGAGTAATAAACTCATTAAAAACTTGTGAATTAACCGGTTATCTCTTCCCTTATGTAAAAGCACATGAATGATAAATGATATGTTAGTAAAGACTAAAAACAACACAATATGAGTTAAGACACTTACAATGGTATAAGTGGAATTAGGTTCGGCTACGTGCAACCCCAAATAATCGTGCGGAAACAGGTCCTGAATGCGTTCTAGATCCCGTTGCCGCCCATCCAAGTTTGGTTGCGATCCGCCCAGGAGTCTGCGATAGTCCGCCAAACGTTCCGCCTGCAAAAACATGCATTGAATGAACAAAATGAAGCACGGACACTGAATGAATGACAACGGCTACAAAACGACAACGTGAAAAGCCTGAGCTAAAAGAAAAACAAACAGTGCAAAGAAATAATAAACAAAAAGTTTTACGAACCATCTAAACTGGAAAGTAAACAGAAGTGAGAAAACTTGTACGTTTCAGTGCATATGGTCATGTCAGTTATATGTTGTGTAAATATTTGAAGTTTATTTCCGTTTCAAAACAAACATTTACATTACTTTTCGATAAATCGTTATCGGTTCGTAATCGGCTTTAATAATACCACTATAACTATTTAATGCCGTATCAAAAAAAGTTTACCAACCTCTTTTAAGGAACTAGATTACGCAATGGCGAATGCGTTTGCATCGTTGTGTCTGAACATGTAATTTCATCGATACAATACAATAAAATGTCATTGAGAAAGTGTTTGTTAGATTGGAAAGCGAGCAATTACCATCAGATCGGTACGGCCAAATGCCACCCTTTCACAGATAATCATCAATCTGAGCAATCTAAATTGTAACTTTCCGTCTGTGTACATAGACAATGCGTATTTCTGCCGGTTCAGTTGTTACGCACTTATTTTCTTATACCGTATGTGTTATTTCTTACTTTCACTACCGATGTGGTTACATGATATAAATTACCATTAATACCACAAAAAAAAATTACACAGCTGCATTGGATATCATCCATTTCACTGAAATAGTTAATTACAATAATCCGAGACACCAGAAAAAAAGAGGCCAGAGAAGAAGAAGACACTCGGAGCGGAAAGATTGCAATCTGGAGATATTCGAGCGAGATCCCGTAACACGGGGAGGCCGAAAAATAAAATTGATCCGGCAAGATACGGGGACCCAAAATTAGTATAAGTACTGAAAAACGAGCAAAAAAGGGGCCCGGGCGACGTCTCTCTGTCCGGGCACGGTTTCGAAAGTCATTTCAGCGTGAAAATTTAAGAGAAAGAAGGCAATTTAACTGAAAAAGTCTCTGGAATCGGGGTTAAGTCGAATCAAGGTAATGAGAACAAGACGGTCGGCTTCGACTCCTGTATTTTTCCAGTTGGGTAAAGAACATATAAAAATGAATGCCAATGATGATGATGATGATGATGAGTACGCGTAAATTGAGAGAAGGTAGTCATAATAACACACCCAAAACTGCCGTTAATTAACTCGTCTTACAAAAACGCATTTTACAAGACAAAATGTTTTTAAATGTCAAAAAAAATTAATTAAATTCAAATTACTTAATTTTTAATTAACTTCTAGTTTAAGGAAATTGAAACAGTGACAATAATGCATTCTGCATGTTGTTGCATTGTTGTAATGTAAGCGTGAACTGTCAACCGATGACTGATTATAATGAATTGTCAAGTCACGTTATGTTTTGATACAAATTTGTCATAATTCTAGTATATTTTGGTTTGTTGTATTTTTTCCGTATTTGCTATTTAGAGAGATTTATAGATTGGCACTTAACAACGCAACCAATAAAAATGTACAACAATGCCGTCCCAAAGAAATAAACCATTTGATTGGTTAGACATTAGCTTTTTGTTGTGTTGATCAGTCTTTAGATTCAGCTTTACTTATTAGTCGATCTGAGGGATTCAAGACTTGACTTGAAAATATCAGTTTAAACTGTGAAACGGTCACGTGACCTTTAAAATTAAGTTATTAAACGTATAGCAGATCAAACTTTGACACCACTTTTGTCCTTGACTTCACATGATTTTGTATTTTTTTTATGTCATTAGATAGGAAATTTAATGAGGATTCCAAAAATGTGCTCAAAAACAGTCATTTTCTCACTTCAAGTGAGCTTTACACGAGATTTGTTTCTTGACTGTCGAACTGTGTTTCTGGCAGATCAAATTTTGACACCACTTTTCTCCCTGACTTCACATGTTTTTGTAGTGTTTTTTTATGTCATTAGATAGGAAATTTAGTAAGGATTCCAAAAATGTGCTCAAAAACAGTAATTTTCTCACTTCAAGTGAGCTTTACACGGGATTTGTTTCTTGACTGTCGAACTGTGTTTCTGGCAGATCAAATTTTGACACCACTTTTCTCCCTGACTTCACATGTTTTTGTAGTGTTTTTTTATGTCATTAGATAGTAAATTTAATGAGGATTTCAAAAACGTGCTCAAAAATAGTCATTTTATCACTTCAAGTGAGCTTTACAGGAGATTTGTTTTTAAACTGTCGAACTGTGTTTCTGGCAGATCAATTTTTGACACCTCTTATCTCCCTGACTTCACATGTTTCTGTAGTGTTTTTTTATGTCATTAGATAGGAAATTTAATGAGGATTCCAAAAATGTGCTTAAACTTAAACGGTTACCCTTCAAATTGATATTTATTTTGTTTAACGAAAAAAAAGTTTCACGTAACCTTTAAAACTAAATTAGGGGCCTCCTTAAGAAGTTACAAGATTAACTCCATTTCGACTGAAAAATAGAGTTATGTTATCACTTTTAGTGTAATATAGATAAAATGTGTCATTTCTTTTTTTTTTCTTGTATTATTTCAATATTTCCTGAACTCCCCAAAAATATGAAAAACGCTGATTACACATAAGAATGAGATTTGTTTCTAGACAATTATCTCACACCACCATTTTCCGTCAAGTCTCAAGTAGCTTGAAAATACTTGATATCAAGCCAAGCTCAGCAATATACAATTCAAGTACCTAGTTCTCAAGTATTTGAGTACTAATTACAAATGTCAATCTACTTCAATAGTATATTCTATATTAAGAGCGGAAAGTATATATTTGCCGCTTGCACATGAAATTTGCAGCTTGAGGCGAAGCCGAACGCTGCAATCATGTAAAAGCGGCAAAAGTACTTTTGGCTCGAAATATAGACGATATTTTTTCGACGACTGCTGTGGGGTGGATTAGAAGGACAACTCACATCATTTTCGTCGCTCGAACTCATTGTCACCGATAAATCACTTTGACGGAATGTGGTTATTTCAAACAGGTATGTCAAGCGTTGTTATGGAAACGCCGAAAAAAGTTGGTGACTAGATTGTTAGTAGAAAGCGAAAACGCTCTAGAGCAGAAAATCTCTTTTTCTGCTCGCGCGCGGCAAATAACCCCTTTCTGCTTCTAAATGGAAGCGTACATGAGGTACTTTCAAAGTAAGTCGTCGAAAAAATACTTTTCGAATTTCGAGTTTCGATCAAAAACTGACAAATTTTTTCTAGAATTTTTTAATGCTATCTACTGATTCTACCAAATACCCAGAAACTTGACATTTAACGAGTTACAAAGTAAGTTACTGCACTAAAATTCTTGAAATTGCTTTGATTAATATAGATGAGCTAAATTATTCTTAGTTTTGCTAAGTTGATGTACATGGTTTTTAAAAGAAAAAACAAATTTTATGATTTACTTCAAAGAAAAATAGCTTTCAATTTAATTACTCCCATAGACGGAAATTACTTCCACGAACCGAGAAACGTTTCTTCAGCACAATAGTTATTGACATTAATTTTACAGGTACTCCAATAATTATTGCATTCTTTGGTTTTTGTTCTACAAGTATTTTTGTATCTAAACATAACGAAACTTTAACGTAATAACATGAAAAGATCGTCTGTAGCTACAGGATATGGTTGAACTTTGTTAAATAACGTCATGGGAGAGTGAGATTCCATCAAACGTTTGTACACAAAACAACAATCCCCCAATTAAGCAGTAAAAAATTTAGTATGCGTGTGTATGTAACGATAAGCAAGGGTTCATACATTGCACTGAACCAAAAACGAACAGTTGAACCCGTCTCTCATAAACAGTTCTTAAAGTCAAACCTAAACATTAACCAAGAAAGAGAATATTGAAACGGAACGGTCATAACTTCCAATTAAAAAACAATCCGACCCATCCACGATTTAATATGCATGAGCCTTTGTGCTGTTACGGATAAAGAATGTAATCGATCCATCATATTAAAATGCGCACCGTGTGTTTAGTGCCTTAAGACAACGTTCTGACAAATAAACTTGTATAGAATTCGACGAACGTGGCCTTGCGCAAGAGTCTCTAATTTCCATTCCTAAATAGGTGTTACTTAGATGCTCGGATATTAATTAGATTATGTTAATTTTCCGGTGGGCAAAGAGTCGCAAAGGTGTATCAGCTAGGAAGCCACTTACAACAGGAAGTACCACTTCAGAGAAAGCAGGAAAAAATCTTGAACCTGTCAAGCTCGCCTGCCTTTCACAGTCGACATTTTCGAACGTACGTCTAGGCAGGAATCCATAATACATAAAGCCATAAATCAATAAATCAAAATATCGGAAGTCGGTATTATTGGCGGGCAAAAAGTCGTCCAGATGATGGCAAAACCACGTCAATTTATGGAGTCGGTTCGTGGAATGCGTGAGTCCCCTCCGTTTCAGAAAATCGATTATTGGAAAAAAAGAATCTCTACCGTTCTTAAAGACTGTGATAATTCTAAATCACAGAAAAAAACACCAATTTGAAAATGTATAGAAATTAAAACCGATTGTTAGTAGCGGTAATTACTATTTCTAAACTTAAATGTTTTCCTGAAATGCTACTCACCTAATTGCTTTATTATTAGCAAACGTTGAACTCTCCGAGAGTTAAACGGTCAATTAGGCAAGCAACCGCAGTTTAATTCGGGATATAATGTTTCTTTCAATGCAATGTTGGTGTTTTTCGATATTAGGTTAAGTGATATTTTTAACTTATCGGCATTGTGTTCAGTTTGTTTTTACAGTCGTTTGCAAAAATAATAATTATAATGTCTGGAAACAAAAATAACGATAGTTTTGTGTTTTATTATAAAAAATAGTTAATTTTTTTCAATCAAAGGTGTGCCAAATTGGATTTTTAAATAAAAACTACCCTTTTTTAATAGAGATAGACCTAGATAGAGTGTCTTTTGAATATCTTAATACTTTTTCTATTTGACAGCTTTTTTCAGGACCGAACAAAAAACTTTTTTTAATAGGACGCCTTGTATATTTTTGCACTTTTACAGTCATTCTTTCCTTTATTTTGGCTACGATTTTTTTGATAAATATGAACAGATGGGTCCTGCCGAATCACCAGATTATACATGTGAGGAAAACGCAGAAACATAATTTTTTTTTAAATTTCGAAACTCTAGTTGACTCATAGAACAGCAAATAAATGTATTATTATCTATGACCCAAAACTGCTGATATTTCCAAAATTCATTGATGGTAAATAACTTGCTCCTTCTTCATCCTGGATTATTTTTGTATAATTTGTAATGATTGATTAAAAATTAGTAATATTTCTATAATAACTACATCATAAGACGTTTTTGAACACTTTCTCGGTTAAACCTCCAACATAAACCGTCCTAAAAATAACAAATATTGTTTTTCCACTAACATGATAACCTTACCATTATTGACCGATTAGTAACTTGAGAAATTAGTTTTATCTACCTTAATGGTCATTGTTGACCTAGGTCAAAAATAGAGTCTCATCTCTAGGACTACTCTGGCACAAACACAACAAAAAAGGAAATATTATTGACCTAGGTAAATAATAATGTCAATTTCTATTAAGACATATAACAAATGAAATATACTTGACTCGACGTTTAACTCGACTGTTAATAGTGGAAAAACGCTATATTATAAACTACTAAAAACTTTGTCTTGGACAATTGGGAAACAGGTATTACTGTATTTTAGACAAAAATTGACTGTTTGTAGTTTTTCTTGAAAATCCAAAATTAAAATTCTTATCTGACAATAACAAGACTAACGAGCGTAGGTTAACTGTACCTTCGGCTTAGCTTAAAGAGCATTGAAGCTTTACCTAACTAGCCATTTAGTGAAAAATGTCATCCATGTTGCTTATACAAGATGAAATTAGTGTTTTTTTATCTAAAATAACCAAACAAATCATATTTTAAGTCGTATTTTATAACGTTTTCTTTATGATCTAATGAAAAGATATTCTAGTAATTTAAAACATCTTTTATAAAAAAAGATAAATTAAATGTTAATTTATGTTAATCATTCATTTAACTTTAGTATTAGCTGTATGTTATGTTAATCCAACAACAGTAGATACAGCTAAATTTTAAGTTAAATTTTGTTTATAAACATTACAATTTAACGACTTATATTCTTAGTATTAAAGTTAAATTTGGTTTTATGAACCAGGTTTTGATTTAGTTAATAACATTATGTCACAAAAAACTGTCAAATTTCATAATAAGAAGGTTGCAGTGGTATATTCAAGGCATTTCTGAATGTTAGTGATGTTCCCACTAAAATACTGCTAATAATGGCAAACAATACGCTTTTACATCGACTTAATTGGTTATGATCATGTAATATAATCATAACTAAATATGAATTATATTAGTTATTAAACAAGCTGTTTTAATGCGTTTAAAAAACGTTGAACTCTCAAAGAATTGAACGGTCAATTAGACAAACAACCTTTCTGTACAGACTCATCCGGGATATTATGTTTCCTAGCGATTCGTGCAACACTATTTTAGACAATTTAACATGCGAATATTTTTCAATATCTAACGAAGCGTTTACTTCCTTATGGAATTAATCACAATCGGCATAATTACCTGTTTTAATGCGAAAAAGCAAACAAGTGAAAGTAGCCTAAATCTGTAACGAACCGAGAATTATGTAAAAGAATAATCGTTAATTAAATCGATATCGATAGATTGTATTTGCCATATACATTCTCGTTTACGGCAACTTTTACTTACTTATTGTGTATAATGCCTGGGACCGGATGTTTGTTTATAAACGGATGAGGAACACTGGGAAAATGTGAATCGCACAGACCAGTTAGATTATGAAATTTTGTTGGTTGATTTTTAAAGCTTGACTAACCAGATATTATGTCAAATAAAATAAATTGTATCGGATTTCACGCATTATACGTTACATTGTAGCGCAAACGAGACGTGGAATGTGTGCTGTAGGGAGAGGCCGCGCATATATCTCGTCCATAAGTTAGTGCCACGGTGCATTGGGAAATAACTAAGAAATATAACCATCACGAAACGTAATTGACCTCTTAAGAGGTTGCATTTAATTATTTAATAAACTTTACGACCGTCGATTTAATATAATTACCTCGTAAATTGAATAGGACCCTCTCTGTCCGACCCAGCAGAACTTAATTCCCATCACAATAACAGTTTTCCAAAAACAAATCACTGACACGCGCGCACTGGTTGATATTGTCTCGTCCACCGTTACCCCAAAACTAAATTACGGCCAAACAGTTTTTCGAAGAATATTTTATACCAACTGTACTGTAATCGTTTGCTCATTAAGATAAGGCCCTAAAAGGCGTTCAGGGCAGCAAATAAACTTACACAATGAAATGATACGTGAGGATGGTCGCAAAGTATGATTCTTTAGTCAAACAGTACTTTAGAACTAATAGATTATAGTTGATTATACAGGTATGGAAATTTAGGAACATCATTGGTTAGAGAAGAGAACAATAGTTGCAAACCATTGCTCTGAACAAAGATGACAAAATAGTTCATAAAGGTTGCGTTTCACTTACAGTTGACTACTTTTCTACCACCAATTAAAATAACTGCAAGTTTAGTAGCTAAAATAAACTGCAGCTTTGTTTTACAGTTGGGAATTACTGTACAGGGTACTGCATTTTCGATGGTTTTACGGGGTACAGAGAAAACGGTAATAGATAGAAAAAAAGTAGCATACGTGTTCTGATCTCTTTTTCTGAGCTGAGATGACTAACGAAAAGTGGGCGGCGCAAACAAATTTTGTTTCAAAGATACGGGGGGTTTTCGAAAATTGGTAATTTTTCAACCTCTTCAGTATTTCAGTTGCTCTTAAAGTCATCAAAAAAGGAAGAACGGTTCCCGGTAGAAGTTTTCATGTAGAATCCAATGGCGTAGTTTGTTTCTATTCCGTTTAGTTTCTGATATATGACAGTAAGTTACATTCTTTTAAATGGAACATCCTATATATTTTTACGTCATTTAATTCTGTTGATTTTTACCTTTTCAACGGTGTATTACAACATATAAGTTAGTAGAGGTTAATTCTGTTATTTTAAAAAAAGACCTTTGCTAAGCTAAAAAAAGGCCAATATCTAAAATACCAAACAAAATCGGAAATCATATAAACTAACACATCAGAAAATTAAATATTTTAAATAAATCTTATTAAAAATCTAAGTTACAAACAGTTCTACCGTCACTTTAATAAGATAAGTGGCTATTTCTATTTTCTACTATTTTTAAGGTAGAAGTTGAAAAAACTGTTTATAAACGACATGTAACATGTTAATATGAACATAGCCAAATTTTGTTTCGACTGTGGGTATTTTTATTCATATTATTTAGCACTTTTTTGTTAAGGAAACGCTTTTTTCTAATTACCAAGATTAACGTTTACAAACTTATATGTTTTAATACACCGGGGAAAAAGTAAAAATCAACAGAATTTAATGAACTAAAAATATATAGGGTGTTCCATTTAAAAAAATATAACTTATTGTCATATGTCAGAAACTAAACGTAATAGAAAAAAACTAACTACGCCATTGGATTCTACGTCAACACTTCTTCTGGAAACCGTTTTTCCTTTTTTGATAACTTTAATAGCAAATGAAATACAGAGGAGGTTTCAAAATGACCGATTTTCAAAGCCCCCTGTATCTTTGAAACAAAAGAAGTTTGCGCAGCCCACTCTTCGCCAGTCATCTCAGCTCAGAAAAAGAGATCAGAACACGTTTGCTACTTTTTTTCTATCTATTACCGTTTTCTCTGTACCCCGTAAAACCATCGAAAATGCAGCACCCTGTACAAAGATTTTATTTGAAATGAGCAAACCGATTTTTATAAAGTCTTCAACAAAAAAATGACTAATCATAATTAAAGAGATTATGTCGTTAAGTTTTGATCTTTTTGGTTTTTGGTTAACTGACTTTTTTACAACTGACTTTAGACATATTTTGGAGTGAATATTTACAGTGTCTATCTCATTTTACCTCAGTCTGACAAAAGAAGATAGTCTATGTGACAGCTTAAAACCGGGGTTGATATTATGACCAAAATACCCCTTTTACCTTTTATAGAATATTCCATTCTAGTTTTCCTCGAGTTTTCCTAAAAACTAAACTCTCACTTCAAACTGACAAAATATACAACAAAAACCAAAAACTCCCTAGCAAATCGTTAAACAACATTAAAACGAAAATTTTCTATGTTAAATTAAAGCTGTCAGTTGTCAGTAGTGTCAAATTAACAATTGTACCCACCTTACCGTTTCTACAGAAATGTCCCGCTAAAATTGTTGTCAAATTAGTGTGAAAATAGCCAACTGTAAAGAAATATCTGTCAAACTACCATGTGAGAAACTCTGGGATCTTATGAACAACCGTAAATTACGTCATATCGGCTTTGACAAACTACCATGTGTACACTTTCTGTTAATGAAGCTTTCGGCCATCTTTCTCCGAATCATTGGTTAGCATTTGTTCTCTCTCCTTACCGTTGCTTCCAATGATTTTGAGCTTGAAAAAAAGTCAGCTTAAATTTAACAGTTGTGGCATTAACAGACAGCTGTCAAAAATCACGCAGCTATGAAGCGAAATTACCAGTCCAAAATAGTTCTACAGCTTGCACAAATCGTACTGTAGATTGTATTTATAGTTGTATAAATACAATCTATCTAGCGAAACGTGATAGTTGTGACGTTAAATGTGAGTTTATGACGTTAACTTCACAGTTATGACACTTCATAGCGTGGCTTATAGTCAGGTGACACTTGTTAATAACTATTAAAACTCATTCAGCACATGAAGCTATCAACAATCAAACTTTGTATTTACAACTTAATACATTGGTGAGGATGTATTTCCTCACCGCCCTCTGTACAAGAAAGCCAAGAAGCTGCATGCCAAAAATTCCAATATGGTCGAAATAGTGGTTGACAGTTTGCATTTGTTTGTATTGTGGAAATTAAGTTTTTCGATGATTAAATTAATTTTTAAGGTTTACAGTCAAGACTTAGGATTACTTGCCAAAGTAATTTTTGTTTGCTATTATATATTGTTGTTTATATGTTTATTGTTCTAGTGAAAGTGTAGTTTGTGTTTATTTTATTGTGTTATCACTATTGTTATTGTTCCTTCATTGTTCTATAATTTGTTGTTGTTTTTTTAACTTAAATTCTATTGCCTCTACAATATGCCGTCCACTTGTTGTTTGCCAAATTGAAAAAGCAATTTGGTGAAAGGCCCAAAAGTGTCAGTCTTTTACTTTCCAAAAGACCCTGCTCGAACCCAACAGTGGTTGAAAGCTTTGAACTGGAATGATTTTACTCCAACACAATACTCAGTGGTAAGTACAATATGCTTTCTCATTCAGTAAACTTATTGCCTCTTACATACATAGGTATGTGAGTTACATTTTGAGGCCGCCTGCATTTTGAGAGCAACAAAGGTTTACTCTGAAGAAACAGGACAGCTTTTAGAAGTTCCATTGGCACATTTACATTTTAAAAGAAAGGTCTTGGTAATAATATAAAACCCATTTACCAGTTTTGCTTACCTAGCTTCAAGGCGTTCCAAATTTTCTTTGATTGAGCAGTTTTCACATTTGTTTGTTGTACTTTCCAGGACAAAGGGTTCTAACCAAACTTGCTTTGGCTGGACTTTATTGGGTATAAAAAGCCATATCTATACATATCTGGATCAGGAATGAAGCATTCTTTGATTTTTCACTCACAACCTCTAATCAACTACACGAAAAAAAACATATTTTCTACTGCATCTGCATAGGTTTGTGTACAAAACGAAAACCGCTAACGCCGCCATTAAAAGTGACATTCTAGGCTTTTTTGTACAGAGGGCGGTGATTTCCTACGTCTCCTGACAGCTGTCAACTGTCAAAACTCATTTGCCTTTGAAATGCTCGTTTGATCACCCTACATAGTGAATGAAAATGTGCAGTAACTGAGTTATTTACTGTTAAAAACAAAAATTTACAGTTTACGAGAGAAATACGGTAAATTGGTTATTTTGACAGTTATAGGGTAACTAGATATGCCATTTTAAATCCCTTGAAATTCTTATTTGATAACTCTGTCTATAGTAAAAATGTGAAATAACTGAGTTATTTCCTGTTAAAAAAAAAAGTGTTACAGTTCACGAAAAATTCGGTAATTCGGTTATTTTGACAGTTACCGGGCGATTCAATATATTATTTGAACGCCCTTGAAATGTGCTTTTGATCACCAGGTATAGGGTTTATAGTGAAAATGTGATGATGTTTCGTGATTGATGAGTGCATTTTTACCAAATTGAAAAATTCACTATAAAATTATTAGTAATAAACTAAAGACAGAAAAAAACCAGATTATTGGTTGACGTTACTAAAAAGGGTCTACCAAAAATTTTAGTGCCTTTTTTTTAATCTTAACTACCACAAACCACATTAAATTGCAATCTGGACGAGACCAATAAAACCACAATTAAATCCCCGCTTTTTGACAGAGTTATTTTTTTTTCGCTTTAAAGGCAGATTCTCCGAAATTGCACTTTTGTTCGGGCGCCTCCTCGTTAACACGCGAATATTTTTTGGTGGAATGCATCGTCCGTGACCCTAATCGAAAATTGGGCGCGCGGTCAGGGCAATTAACTCAAAAATTTACATAAACAGATCTGGTTCAATGGGCGTGGCAACGGCGCCCAATCTCGCTTCTGCCATCGGGCCTTTTATTAGTTATCCTCCCTGTATAAAAACAAGGAAAACGATTCGAGTCCGAATTTTTTAAAAGTGGCGATGCATCAATGTCACGAGTGCAAAATAGCCCTGTCTCGTTTTGGGCTCAATTCGTTATCTCCAATCAGTTGAGAGAAGAAAAAACGAGCATACTTGGTATGTTACATGTCACTGGTTACGTCCTGTAACATAACGTAATTGATTAAGGATTCTTTTAGTTCGTGCATATCGAATTGCATTTTTAACACGCCCACTAAATCCAGACCGAAAAAAGAACAGTATAATAGACTGAAGCTTGTATTAAAAACAGGTAATTAAAACTTTTAAGCTTAAGCGGATTATATTGAAAGTTTATCGAAAAAAAACCAAGGTAAACGGCTACTTTATCACTAAAAAAAAAAGAAGCTAGTAGAAAAAACCTCAGCAACCTTCTTAATCTCTCTAAACTGGGAGAGACGTAAAAAAAACACACGCACAATCCCATTTAAACCAAAGCACAGAAGGCACTAAACACGACCGTAACCCATTAAAAAAATCGACGACACTAATTAAAACCCGAACAGAAAAAAAAAATCATTAACTTATTATGAGAGGGCATATTATTACTTTCCTTGAAATACCTGTACGTACGACAGTGGCAGTCCAAACAAAACAATACGCATACCAGACAAGAATGGTGGTTGGTACTGGTCGGTATGCAAAGAACCAGTGCAGTAGACAATATTTTCTGTCGCGAAAATTCTTGGCAACCTTGCACTGGGTAATGAAATTGACAGATCTCAAACGTCAAAGTTATGTCTGTTTTGTGACGTGAATTGATAGATGACAGTGATCAATCGTGTAACACAAGTTATAATAATAATAATGTATTTATTTAGCATAAGTGCTACATCCAATATACAAATATAAGTTATAAATACTACCTATATAAGATTTTAAATAAGAAACAGTTTAATACTCAACGGGTAATCACATGTTACGATCAAAACAATGAGTTATAAAATAAAAGAACAAAGAAACACTAATTACTATACAATCATCCGGATAAAATATATTTTTTCAGGTGGTATTTGAACTCATTCAAGTTGTTGCAGTTTTTCACATTCACAGGTAGTTTATTAAACTCGATCAATCCCCTGTATAATACCGAGTTTAACATCTGCATGGTGTTGCATCTATTTAACAAAATAAAATCTATACAATTTCTAGTGCTGTAATTATGTACATCCTTAAAAAGTTTAAAATTATCACAGATATATTGAGGTAAAAGGTTATGTTTTAGTTTAAATACAAACAAATTAACATGAAACATGATTTTTTGACTGACAGACAACATATTTAAAACTTTCAACATACCTATATGTAATAGGTTTATAATAGCTACATTTCCAAAATCACTCTTAAGGCTCTATTTTGGATTTTCTCTAACTGGTTTATCCTATATTGGGGCAAATTATATAGCAAAGTTGAACAGAACTGCAAGTGGGGTACTGCAATGGCGTTGTAAAGTAACAATCTTGTTTGTAGTGACAGTGGCTTACTTACTCTAGTTAAAAACCCAACTTTTTTTGAAAATTTTCTCATAACATGTAATTTCTCATTATAATGTAATCTTATTCACCCGAGTAATTTCAGATCATTGATGCAGGCTAACTGATGTATATTTTATGTTTTTAGATGCTAATTTTAACAGTTGTTACACAGGTGACAGCTGTCAAATGAGAGTAAATCATGTTAATATAATAATACATTTTTTATTTGTGGTATTGGGAAAAACTGTCTTTTTTTAATGTTTAAATTTAATCATCTAAATAACTTAAACTTTAAAGAGCTAAAAGTTGCTGTAGAGAAGTGCCATTAGTTTTCGTCTAGGTCCAATATTAACGTCACAAAAAAAGTAAATAAACCAAAAAAAAAATTTGACCTTTTCTTAATGTAATTTTATTAAGATAGCTACGTAAGCAATAAATGAGCAAGTCGTTGCAAGATGATATCATGTTTATGTTATAACTATAACAATGTTTTTAGATTCAAAAATGTAGCCTACTTTGTTATACATTTATGGAAATATCAAATTCATTCATAGAAAACCAGTGGTAAGAAGCCAGAATCATCAGAAATCAATGCGGTAGATGAAGATGGAAACCAACTTTGTAAGTATCATGTGTCAGTCTGCCAAAACGAATGGGACGTTGACAATTGGTCATATGACCACTTTAAATTGATTGACGTCTTGTGACTAACTGTCCAATTACGTACCATCCGTTTTGGCACATGTTACTTAAGAAGTTTGTCGCTATTTTTGTCTAGTTTATTTATTTCTAGTCTCCTGTCTCTTCTTACCAATACTAATTGGAAATGGAAAAACTTGGTTAGGAGCATACGGGGTATTTAAATTTCATATTTTGTCCAATATTGTAATTTTTGTTTTGTGCTTTTTGACATCGTTTTTCAGTTATTTGCCAAAATATAAATTGATAATGTACCCTACTTTTTATTACCACACAGTGACACGTGTTTAAGTCGCTTAATTTAAACTTGGACGGTAATGTAATAATTTAAGCTTAATGTATCAAACTGATTGACAGTTATAACTTTTTTTTTCTTGATGGTGGATCGACCCAATTCAATGACGACAAAATGTCAAAAAAAAAGTGATAGTGCGCCGCCTATGGCGTAGAAAAAAAAGTAATTCAAACGCAATTACGTCAAGGTAAACCGAGTACTTATAGTTTTTAGTTCGTTTTCCACAAACATATTTTAAGCGAGTAGTACTCCGACGTACAAATTAAAGAAATGAACGGAATCGAAATAATGGTGATCGGAGCCGTGAATGAGAGAAAAAAAAATCGATTTAATTAATAGTCGCGTTTTAATTCCAGTTTTATTTGCTTTTGGGGTTGGTACTGGCGGAGTGCTACACAGGATGCGCTTAATTGCCTCATCGTCGACGACGGTATTTGTACGATTAGTACCTGAAGCAAATCGGGTCGACTGCTGGAATTAGTTTTGCCACTGTGTTATTAAAGTCTCAAGTGTGGTTGAAACTTTATTGCGACCGGGAATTGAATTTTTCGCTCCGAGGCAAAAATAAAGCAGACCGGCTAATGGATGGCAAACTTTGAAGGCTGCGAGGCTAGTCGCCGAAAGTCAATTAAACAAAAGTCACTAAAAGGGCTAAGAATGTTTCCCGTCTAGAAAAAACGGAGACGTAACGGAGATAAGTAACCGTTCATATTGTTCGAAACCCCAAACTTAGCAAATACTTACACAAATATTTAATGGTAAGGACAAGATAAAGGTTGTTTTACCAGAACTAGACACTATAGGAGACCATAGCTTCCGTATTGATAAGACTGGAGGCGACACGATTGGCCGGATATTTGGTCATTTTAGACCAATTGTATTACTTCCAGTTGACTTTTGGCTTAAGTGATTTATTTTGAAATGACCATAATTGTTTACACTGCAATTTCCGTTTTATCTATAATTATAATTTTTTTTTGTGTATACTGTTCTCATTCACATTACAGCATTATCTCTAAATCTTCCTTGTTAAATAACTTGTTAACTAACGCGTCGACTGCACTTGTAAAGTGAAAGTTATTAGTTCAGAACAACGATAATTTACTGACATGACGATTTTAACGTTAGCGTATTAACAAACTTTATGGCACATTCCATAACATTTACTTTACGTCAACTATGTAACTGTATTACAGAAAATAAAGTCAACCAAGGATAAAGGTGTTTTTGATGACGTAGAGAGCTAGGGAATTTAAAAAAAGACAAATGTACTAACATTATTATTGCTAATGCGACACTTTTATGGTATATGGTGACACGTTAATAGTTATGAGTTATAATGAAGGAATCTAAATTGTAAAGTAACTGCTTTGTATTAAAAGACTAGTATATAAAAACACTTGTAACCAAATAATTTACTACATAATCATACAGGATGACATTGAAAATAATGGTGAAACAGGTAGAGTAGATTTATTTAGTATTCATAGTGAGTTATTTCTTTTTTTTTAAACTGAGTCTTCAACCTGATAATAAAAAATATAAATTTAAATATGAGTGTGGATTTATACAGGGTGTCCCACGACGAAAGACATCGATTGATATTGGAAAAAGCATATATAGGAGAGTTTTGAAAATTTGGCAGGATACTGATGTGGGCATGCCCAATCTAACTAAAATATTTTCAAGATGGTTGCACTTCCGTTTATACCGGAAGTCGATCACAACTTTCTTATTTTCAATAGAACACCCTATATATTATTACATATTTGGATTCCTCACAAAATTCTGACCAACTTTTGTGTACAATGCCCTATGCCTATCTCTAGGCGTTTTCGAAATATTTGATGTTTTTTCAAAAAAGTGACAGTTGCATCGCTCAACATATTTTTGTACTCTGTCAAAACCGTATTTCATTTTGCAATGAAACTTTGGGTTATTGTAAATAAAGGATCGTTTTATTAAACTGAGGGTGCGTAATGAATCATTTGTATACAGGGTCGTCAAAAAAAAATCATAAACCTGCCACTAAAAAAAATGAAAAATTTCAAGTTTTTTAAATACAAACCCACATTTTTTATGACAGGAATCATTTTGAGCATTAAAAATTACTATACGTTTCAATTTACTTGCCTATACCTAAATCCAACCCATTTTGTTTTATTTGAGAATAAACATTTTTTTATTAGGCTGAATGGTTGGGATTAGTTGGTACTCTAATGAGCGCCATGCTTTTGACACGCGGTGGTAAATCTGTTTATTATTTACGGAGAATGTGATAAAGTTGTGAGTTGAACATGTGAGGTATTTGCCGCTCGTTATCCAGAAAAACCAAAGCCATCACCAAAAGCTGTCAAGCAAATAATTGAAAATTTTAAGAATACGGGATCTGTGAAGAGAAAAGCTATTAAAACAAAACCAATCCTTAATAATACAAATGTAGAAATTGCAATTTTGGGCTATTTTGTTGCAAATCCAACTTCGTCACTAAGACAATTTTCAGAGAATCAGGCATATCTAAAAGCTCAATTCAGAGGATCCTGAAGAAACTGGAAAAGGAAATAAATTTCACCCTTTTTCATTTAAATTAGTGCAACACTTGAAAGAGGTTGACTTTCCAAAGAGTGTGGTTTTTATTGAGTTTTTGCTGACTAGTCACTATGGAGAAGAATTGTTTTTGAATAATATTATTTAGAGCGACGAGGGCAAATTCACTAAAAATGGAATGTTAAATAGACATAATTCACACTACTGGTGTGACATAAATCCACACGTAATTAGAGAGAGAAATTTTCAAGAAATCTGGAGTTTTAATAATAAAAAATTTTTATTCTCAAATAAAACGAAATGAGTTGGATTTAGGTATAGGCAAGTAAATTGAAACGTTAGTAATTTTTAATGCTCAAAATGATTCCGTCATAAAAAATGTGGATTTCTATTTAAAAAACTTTTTGACGACCCTGTATACAAATGAGTTATTACGCACCCTCAGTTTAATAAAACGATCCTTTATTAACAATAACCCAAAGTTTCATTGCAAAATGAAATACGGTTTTGACAGAGTACAAAAATATGTTGAGCGTTGCAACTATCACTTTTTTGAAAAACATCAAATATTTCAAAAACGGCTAGAGATAGGCATAGGGCATTGTACGTACACAAAAGTTGGTCCTATTTAAAATAAGAAAGTTGTGATCGACTTCCGATATAAACGGAAGTGCAACCATCTTGAAAATATTTAATATTTTAGTTACATTGGGCATGCCCACATCAGTATCCCCCCCAAGTTTCAAAGCGCTCCTATTTATACTTTTTCCAATATCAATCGATGTCTTTCGTCGTGGGACACCCTGTATACATTAAAGCTTAACGAACATGTTCTTAGTTGATAGAATTGTTATTGTAAAATGAAAACTTAGTTTTCAAACTGGCATTTACTTTCTTCATTGCACTCTTTTTATTGATTACTGATTTTGGACATAAACGTAAAACGCAATTTCCTTCATCCATTGGGGGCTAAATCCATTATGAACTTATTAAGGCCGAGATTACCCAGCTGCTCAGCTTCTTAGTCCAAATGATGCTACATCTATGGAGCAATTCTAGGCTTGGGAACGCCAATTGTTCCAAGACACAACAACATTTTTCCATCGGTTGGAGTAACCTCTTTCTTTCCGCTCTTCTACTTCTTATGACATTTTTCTGGGCTTCAGAATGAAGCAGTTACTGGTTTTTTCTTACTTTGTTTTACGTTCTCACCATATATTTGAACCTTGTCATCTGAACAGAGTATGACAACTTCTGGATACAGCATAGTTCCACTCAACATAAACCTGGTAATGAACAGAGTTAAGCTAGTTTGCACTAAAAGATTAAACCCAAACCTTCTAACCTTAAACTTGTAACTTTTCTTGTATCTTAAGTTTGACAAAACTTTATTTTAATTATGATTATGGCATGTACCCTGTTAAACAACTATGACCATCCATCCCTTGAAGAGTATCAATCATGATATTTTGGTGCAAAACTGCTACACTCGATTAGTCTGTATAGTCAAAAACTACTTTTCAGAGAAGTACAGAAGAATAAACAACAATTAACACACTTAAATTGCGAGCACATTTTGACTGAAACTGTACTTCCTATTTACGCTGTCACAGTACAAATTGTAGTTGCCGTTACTTGAACTTCACTCAATCACATACCTAAACTATAGTTGTGACGTGTAATGCGGCAAATACGATGATAATTTGTGATCATCTTCCTATCACTATTATTATTTTATTATGACATCGCAACAATACCGACCACAGTGATTATAGTAGTTGAATAAAACATCACATTTCCGACTATTAAAATCGAATTTGCAACCTTAAACTGGGATCACAGTAGTAATTATCGAATTCTCACAAACAAGTCGTTTATCGCCGGTTATTGTGTCTGTATTTTCGCAGAATTGTTCAATTTAACAATGACAAGATTTTAATACATGAATGGAATGTCCAGTACTGTTAGGTACTAAGTTTGTGTGAATTCTCAGTACACCTCTGGAGAATCAAAGTTTATTAATATAAAGAAAATTTATGTTTGAGTCAGTATTGACTATAAACGTATCCCACACCAAGAAGACGATAAATATTCATATCACACACAATATGCATCATCCTCGTGTAGTGAATGCAGGTTCCAAAGAGCTTAAGCCTAATCCCCGCATAAAAACAACTTTAATAGTCGTCATCGTATCTAAATAAACGTCAGGCTTAAGAAAAATCAATATTTTATTTTCGTTTCTAAAAGATTTATCGCCTCCGAAAAAGGCATTTATAATCGTGTGTCAGCCCTTCAAATCCGATTTTTATTGTCGGGCCTTGATGGATCTGGTGCCTACGTGATCGAACCCCCGTAGACCCATGACAAAACCACCCGGCGCCCGTTAAAAGTTTAATTTAATTAGGAGTTTGGCTGTCATTATTTTTAGTTTGTTCTCAATTTCATTCCTTTGATAAACTCCAAAATTTGGGTTAGTAAACTGATTGATTGACTTGTTGAAGTAGTGTTCTATTTCACACCATGGCTAATTGATAAACAAAACATTTTTATCGGCCAAAATATTAGCTTTAACGTACAAACAGAACCTGAATTGGAATGTTACTTTCAATCGTTGGGTCATTGTACCGTAATCCTATCGAACATGTCCCATTCTGCATCTGTTGCAATCAAATCTATGACCAGCCGAATCGTCTGGTGAATGTAGTACTACCACGATGACACGAATCTCATCTTTAGGCCACTAAAACCATCATCAATGTACTCCACTCAGGTGGTACCGAACGAAGGTTAATTCAGACACAGACCCCGTTTCGGTCATCACGAGCGCGCTCTTGCGTAACAACTTGCGTACCATCGCTCGTCCAGATTAAATAATTAAAGGTAGTACCCGAGTGAAATGGGATTTAAATGAGTTATGCGATAGATGGCCCACAATCCCACATAAACGGCCAAAGGACCGCCGGGGATTAGTTTTTTCTTATTATTTAATTTCGGTCTCTATGGCATTACGACCACGTCTGACTATTTTTTTGTTTCTCGTTTTCGAAAGGAACAATAAAAATTCCGTCGGAATTAGGTCAGGCGCATCTGTTTTTTCTTCTAGATTATACCGAAGAGAGATAAGTATCCGATGTTTGAAGCCGATTATCCGGATCGGAGCGGCAACTAGCAAGTGCATTTGTAACTCGTTACGTAACATATATTTAACTAGAAACGGGTGTATATGTAGGGAATTTTATTTATAACTCCGCACTTCTTATACACTTCCTGGTGCCCGTAATTTACGGCCGTTTTATTCGACTCAAAAATAGTCCGGCAAGTGCAATTTATGCGTTCTTGCTTTATGGTTCCTTGAACCGATGACCCGCCAGAAATAAATGCCACATTTTACGACCGTATGACTGTATTAAATTTAGAGGCAGTGTAAAATGAAAGAAAATTAAAAGTGTTGACATAATGGTGACGACAAACGACCAATCAATCAACAACATTCACTTCTAAACAAACAAAACAAACAGCTAAAGAAGTTTATAAAGGAATTTTCCCTCCTGCTTGATAATTTGAAATAACTTAATTCGAAAAACATAAGTGCAGATAAGTTTGTCGGGAATTACTGACTCCCTACATTTATGCAGTAACTATTGTAGTAATTTTTTAACGTAATTAGACATGAAATGTCTATTTAATTGGTTGCATTATTTAATAATCGTTTATGATGACTGTTTTCTCTTATTATTAAACAATCAGGTGCATAAAATAGGAAAAGTTGTTTCAGTAAATCGACGTTAATTACTGCAACATTACTTGAAATCATGCAATGATAGGAACTAAGCTTTTCAAGTGTGAACTTGTTGAAAGCTGGTCCAAGAAGAGATAATAGCTGAATTAGTGGAAAATGGCTTATGTGAAAGTTAACCAAAACCAACGATGATAAAATCAAACTTTGTGTTAAGGAACGAATTTACCCAAATTACTGCAACGGGAGATCCGTCAAAATATAGTAGTAAACCTCTTGAACCTCAATTAAGACTAATTAAGTCCACCAGACTATTTTAAAATTGTTTTTTTTTATAACATAATATTTGGAGACGTTGCTCGTTTAGATTCCTTCGCCGAACCACTTAAAAGTACAAAACGATGACTGTTTATAAAGGAATTGCAATGACATAATGTGAAACTGTCGCCTTTTGCGAGAATGATTCACGTATTCTTCCTTAATGTGTGTTGAGTACACTATGACCAATTCTTTTAATTGTGCTTGATATGAGATGATTTGATGATTGCAGTTTGCAAGGCAAATGAGGCTGAAAAAGAAGCAGTTTTTTGGTTTTTCTTAGAACATTCTCAATTTGACTTCTCTTCACCATTATCCTGAATATTACATTATGCCAAATGGACCGTAGGAGGCAAGAGCTGATGTCAGGGAGTGGAATCACCAGAGTACAGACTTGTGTACAGGGTGCTGCATTTTCGATGGTTTTACGGGGTACAGAGAAAACGGTAATAGATAGAAAAAAAGTAGCATACGTGTTCTGATCTCTTTTTCTGAGCTGAGATGACTGGCGAAAAGTGGGCGGCGCAAACTTCTTTTGTTTCAATGATACGGGGGGTTTTCGAAAATTGGTAATTTTTGAACCTCTTCAGTATTTCAGTTGCTCTTAAAGTCATCAAAAAAGGAAGAACGGTTCCCGGTAGAAGTTTTCATGTAGAATCCAATGGCGTAGTTTGTTTCTATTCCGTTTAGTTTCTGATATATGACAGTAAGTTACATTCTTTTAAATGGAACATCCTAGGTATATATTTTTACGTCATTTAATTCTGTTGATTTTTACCTTTTCAACGGTGTATTACAACATATAAGTTTGTAGAGGTTAATCCAGTTATTTTAAAAAACGTCCTTTGCTAAGCTAAAAAAAGGCCAATATCTAAAATACCAAACAAAATCGGAAATCATATAAACTAACACATCAGAAAATTAAATATTTTAAATGAATCTTATTAAAAATCTAAGTTACAAACAGTTCTACCGTCACTTTAATAAGAAAAGTGGCTATTTCTATTTTCTACTATTTTTAAGGTAAAAGTTGAAAAAACTGTTTATAAACGACATGTAACATGTTAATATAAACATAGGCAAATTTTGTTTCGACTGTAGGTATTTTTATACATGTTATTTAGCACTTTTTTGTTAAGAAAACGCGTTTTTTCTAATTACCAAGATTAACGTTTACAAACTTATATGTTTTAATACACCGGTGAAAAAGTAAAAATCAACAGAATTTAATGAACTAAAAAAATAAAGGGTGTTCCATTTAAAAAAATATAACTTACTGTCATATGTCAGAAACTAAACGTAATAGAAAAAAACTGACTACGCCATTAGATTCTACATGAAAACTTCTACCGAGAACCGTTTTTTCCTTTTTTGATAACTTTAATAGCAAATGAAATACAGAGGAGGTTCCAAAATGACCAATTTTCAAAAGCCCACCGTATCTTTGAAACAAAAGAAGTTTGCGCCGCCCACTTTTCGCCAGTCATCTCAGCTCAGAAAAAGAGATCAGAACACGTATGCTACTTTTTTTCTATCTATTACCGTTTTCTCTGTACCCCGTAAAACCATCGAAAATGCAGCACCCTGTACAGTGTAACATTAATAAAAACCAACATCTGCTTCTTTCTAGTTTGGTTTCCCCATTTGTTCAGTAGATGAGTTTTAGTTGAGATTCTTCAACAATTCAATAACAGTGTTTACTACGCCAAAAAACTCCAACAGAGCTCTAACTAGAAACAGGTGTGGGTGTGGAATGCTAGGCTACTCCTAAATGACTTAAGGGCAACCAATAAGACTAGAGTGTAAAGAAAACAATATTAGTAGAATGAAGTGCAAACGAACCACTTCCAAGCTGGAAACAGAAGCTTTGCTGTATAGGAAACAGGGACAACAGAACAACTGAACCCTCTGGTAAAATAGTATCAAAAAAATTAACCGAGAGCCTATAGAAGCAAAAAGCGTTTTAAGATCCTGCATTTTTGTCAAAAAGGCATCTTGTTGCACCTCAATCACACAATCAGGCTCTGACTTGCCTCAATGATCAGATTACCCATAGAGCTTTTCACTCCTCAACTCCCATGCCTACTCCTCTTAGTCTATTTTTTTACTTTCTCCAGTACATTGTTTAACTAATCTAACTATATTCAAATTCAACTATTGCTGGACGCTCTTTGGACACTGTTTCAAGAACTTTATAAATTTGTGTGGCAACAGCAGTGTGTCCTTTCACGAGAGGAAAACATATTTTGTGTCATTTCAGTTTATTGGGGACATCATAAACAATCACCATTTTCTTCTTCATCCTACCCCTGAAGATAATCCAGAGTTACTCCTCGTATAGCTCTTAGTACTTTCATTTAAGTTGTTCTTATTATTGATGTCATCTAAGTATGGGACTGACGCATGTTTTGTAGATGCGGACTTTGCTTTGCCTGACATGAATTTGTTTTTCCATGGGCCGTGAGAATCCGGTACTATGCAGGACGATCTACAGAAACGGCAGCACAAGTTACAAATAATCATGTTGTGATAATTAAATAGCAATAAATGACTTTCCTACATTACGATTTAATAAAATTGAATCATCACCAATTCATGTCCCTGGGTGGCTGAACGTTTCAATGTAAATGTGCGAATTGCTGGACACGCGGAGCGCCAAAACGATCGTAAAAGCGAGCAGAAAATCGCCATTCACCTAATTGCGAGAGGATCGGCAGAAATTGATCAACATTGTAGGAAATAACGCACTTTAACCACGACCGGTCCGCTTCTTTCATTACGCCTCGCGGGCCGGAAGAAGTGAAAGTGTTTGTCGGCGGCTCGATTCGACCAAAAGGAAAATCGTGATTTTCGCATTTCTGGCCGTTTGCACGTGCAATACGATATATATTCGCCAGTTTATCAGATCGAACGGGAGGTCCATTCATTTTCGTCGGGGCGAAAACTTATGTACGATCGTGCCGTATGCGGGCTGCTTTATACGCCAATTATTACGTAGTTCTACCGCGGCGATAATAGTCCGGAGAGAGAGTTGATGTATGGGTATATGGGTCTCGTTGCCGATTTATGGGTGTGGTAGCCGTTGGCTGTGTTCCTTTTTTTGTCCACGTCCGCCCTACGCCCTATCTCGTTCTCTTTGGTTTCACGTGTTTGTTAAATGATTATCAAACCGGGGATTGATGAGACGGCTTCCTACGTCACACCAATTATTATTAACCGTAACTACACCTTAATGCAACCGCTTTGTCTTGCTGACACACCTTCGAACTCAATTTCAGAGAACATTATTGCACGGGAATTTAAACAAGCCGTAATTAAATAATTTCTCCTTTTAACCAAACAATCGGAGTTCATCGTCTCTTACGCAATTTAAAGAAGCCCACATGGTCTCTTTCTCTCTCGCCGACACGGACCCTGTCCAAAGAACCGGGAAGTCCCTAATGGACAATACGAAGCAGAATAATTATAATGTGCCAATCAAGGCGGCGTTTACACTAGCGTTATTAATAGCTGAATGGAAAGGCATTGGTTCATTTATCGTCACTGTGATAGTACCAAATTAATTCATACCATACATGGGAACGTTCCGACGTAAACACGTTTTGCAATGAACGAAGATTGCACGCTGCGTAATAGAAGTCAGTAACCTCCAAACAAGTTGAATCGAATATCTTGATGCTTAATTGGGAACTTCATACATATTTAAAGATTGTAACTACATTGAGCTTTTGAAATGTGGATTTTCAGAAGAATTCTTAAATTCTCTTGGATAGAAAGAATTACAAACGAAGAAGGACTCCGAAGAATGGGATGTGTGCCTGAAATCATGCTTACTGCGAAGCGTAGAAAATTAGAGTATTTTGGCTATATCATGAGAAATAACAAATACAGAATTCTTCAAAACATAATCCAAGGCAAAGTTGATGGCAGACGAGAGCCTGGAAGAAGAAGTATTTCATGGCTGGCTCACCTGCGAAAATGGTTTGGAGCAACATCTACTGAACTATTCCGATGCGCAGCCAATAAGATCCGCATAGCCATGATGATAGCCAACGTCCGTAAACGGATAGGGCAATAGAAGAAGAAGAAGAACTACATTGACATTGATGAATTTCTTCGAGAATCAGATCCTTTTAAACATTAGCAATTTTTTTATCACCAGTAATATTGTTACAGTAAAAATTTTAACTTTAGAAACAATGGATGGACAGTGAAGCTTGATAATAAAATAGTGTGTACACAGATGAAGAAAAACTCACTTCCTACACTTTTCATGTAAATGTAAAAGCATTCAATATTGGAACTTGTGTCCGTCTATTTTGATATTATATTATACTGAAAAACAAAATTAATTGCTTTCCCTAAATACTCAGAAATATCAGGATATTCTTCAGAACAATGTTAGAAACTTTCTGGTGACGCCTAGCTGTAACATAATATAAGAGCATGATGAGGAATCTAGAGGAGTATGGTAAATTAGTTCAATCTTCGGTATGAGAAATGGATTAGACGAAACTATTCGGTACGATGGCTCCCCCTGGTAATAGTCCTGACATCAAGAGTTCACCTAAGTTTAAATACATATAATCTTATATAATTATTAAAATCAAGCTATTTTGCAGTCAAAACAGACTATTTTGTTACATTTCAAAAATATGGAACTGATGTTTAGTTATTGCTAGATCACCCTATAGTGTTCTAAATTTGATGGCGTTAGTTTCATTACAGAAAAGGTTTGCTAATTAGCGATTCGACAATCTGCAAAGTATCACGTGTGTTTTCAAAAAAATTTGGTTACATAATGGTAAGTACACATTTGTGTAAATCACAGCACTGCTCGTAGTCTGTGATTGGTCAAGCAAGCCGAAAGCTGCTTTTTTTGACCAATCACAAACTACCAATTGAGCTGGAATTTACGACACAAGTGGACTTACTTTTCAAATCAAACATTTGGGATCAGTTAAAACAGTGTATGTCTGTTGTCATAATCGGGTTTATCAAAAGTGGTTTATCTAGTACTAGCACGGTAATGATCCATTACATAGCTTCCTTTGAGTTACGTAATGAGGGATTTTACAGTAACTAGTGCGATAATAATTGATTTTGTACACCCTAAGAGTACAATAAAACGTTCGTACAGGATTACTTTGCCTAATTTGATAATGATTAACACGTTTTTGGAAACTTTTTCAAGTCTGTAACCGGATTATTTTTGATACCCTGTGTTACTCATAACCAATGAATTTTAAATGAGAAGTAAGCGAAATTGCCGGGGTTCATAGTGATCAGGTTTCTGAAAATACTTCTGGCTGATACATATCACTCATACCTCACCCTAAAACCAGAAAAAATCTAACCTTCTATTGAAAGTAACTTGTAACTTCCTTCTGTAAGTAATATCACAGATGTGGTAATATTTTAACTAGTAGTTAACAGGTCAACTTCTACATGTAGCAGAACAACACAATCTTTACCAACTAGACAAAAAAAAAGATTCATCTTCTATTTTTAATTTCGTAAGACTGTAACAAGATTATATCGTTGTTTAAAATATATGGTGTGAACACCCTTAAGGCGGTAACGCTGACATAAGCGGGGAAACGGATTGTACATTAATAAAACTTGTAATACACCGAGGAACCTATACTTAACAATCAAAAAAGTAGACAATAAAAAAACCAATTTTGATAATTGATGGTTCGCTTCGAATACGTGGAGTTAATAACACTTTCCTTCTTCGCGTTGCCGTTCTGTGTATGTGTATGATGAGCCTGAATTTTTTTCCGTTCGAAAGCAAATTACCATGATTTGTCTTTAAGGTATTTTTTTCTTTTGTTTTTATAGCGCCAGTAAAAGTTGTAAAGCTGAAGAGTGAAAGTTTTTCTTCCAATTATAGAAACGTAATAGTAGGTAGACTGGATTTTTTCTCGATATGCCGGATAGGTTTACGCGTTGGAGAAAATATGGCTGGTTCCATTGAGTTGTTATGCCCTGATATCGTGACGAATCAAATTGACTCTGAAACGTCTCGTTATATACATGTCGCTTTCTTCTGTGCCGTCAAACCAATGTGAAACGTCTGTACGTTAGTCTGAAATGTACACCCGGAAAAAAACTAATCCCAACGATTCTGAAAGTAAAATTTGAAGGTTTTTAGAATGAGATTGTTTGATGTACTGACTGAAAGTGTAAAGTAAGCCTTTCAAATCAAAATTTTGTTTTAAAACCATATAAATAAACCGTTTACTATTTGTGAAAACACTAAAAATAACTGACCTCTGTTTGAACTTACATAGCTACAAAGCTATTACCTGATCTAATTTGAGTAAATCACAATTATTCAATAATCATTCCATTGCGGTGATAACTCTTTAAAATGAATCTTCAAAATGTCAGTATAACATCTTCCTTCCTTACTTTCATTTAGGAAGATTTCCACAAATTTTTTGAGATTACGAGTATCAACGTTTTGTTCTATCATTTTATAGCGATAGTCTAAAATACACTAACATTTTCCTAAGGCAGGTATCTCACTGTATCAAATTTCTTGCAAATAATCTAGTCTGTAGTATAATATTTGTTCCTTAATCACTGTCATACTTTTATATTAAAGTAGGTGATGTGAACACAACAAATTGATGAGTCCCACTGGAAAGCTTATTTTGAACAACTGCACGTCACTAAAGATAAAGGCAAAAAAGAAAATAAAGAAGGAAGTGAAAAGACCGACCGAAGACCGTCCCATAATACCCGAAGAAATGACTGTAGAACTGGCAAAAAAGATTAAAAATAGGAAAGTGCCTGGGCCAGACAACAAAAACCAAAACCCTCAGTCAGATGTAAATTATCTCCGGAAAACAAAACTATCAAGTTATGTCGTTCGACTACCTCGGCATACAAATTACCTCATGTCAAAATAGAACGAATGAAGTAACTGGAAACGCACTTCATCTTGACATCATCTGAAATAACACCTTTATGAATAAAAGGTCAAAAGTTAAAATATACCAAACCAGTATTAGACCGGTGTTGACGTACATTATAGAGACAAGAGCTGATAACAAAAGAACGAATAATATCCTTCAAACAACAGAAATAAGAATACTTAGAAACATCTCAGGGTGAGGTAGAAGACATTGACAGGTGAGGACTTAAACTAAACGTAGAAGAGCCTGGAATGATCACGTAGGATGGCTAGAGAAGGCAAAAATCGCTAGAGATGGTATACCACGAACACGACGTTCCTTAGGAACCTGAAGATCTCCAAAGAGATGGATAGAGTCTTGGTCTTCAACATCGCAAGGAAACTGAAAGTTGGAAAATACAGGCCTAAGACCTACAATATGTGGAAGAAAAAAAAGAAGATGTCTAATTGTTGTTGATTTATGATTAAGCCTTTGATAACAGTGTTATATCAGCTACGCTTTAAACAGGGCATAAATGTCATTCCACAGTAAAAATATACATAATTCTCTCCAAGAAATAATAGAAATTAAGCAAGTCGGTAGCACATAAACGTACCACATGTTTGAAAGTAATATGTGAACTTTAATGTACCGCTATTTGAATCAATAATTATTTCTGATAGATCAGCAGGTAATTTATTGCTTCGATTTGAATTTTGATTGATAGTTGAATAGAAATTAGAAAAATAACCAGTACGTAACGTTGCCAATATAAGGTGTCTTACATTATTCAATCGAAACTCTCTGAATCTTGTTCTAACCTTATAAGCCCTTTAATAAAAACTGGAGCAATACTCCCAGTGATCGTAACGTTAGCAAAATTAGGTTAATGAGCTTACCACTCAGTATAAAAACAACTAAATCGCGGATTTCTGGGGTCATCCTCCAGAGGCGATCTTGGATAAAATGTTCGTGGCCAGACACAGGGCTTGAAGCCTAGTATTTTTATCTCACTAGTGTAACGACTCTAGGTTTACCCATACTCTAACTCCTCACTAGGAGCATCTTCTTCGTCTTACTTGAAGATGCCTGAGGAAATGTCATTAGTTTTAATGAAGAACGGAATCAAGTATGTTAATGTTTCACGATAGGAACCACTGTAGGTAAAATTAAAATGAAGAAAATGTGGATAATTAAAAAGAAATCTCAGTTTTTAGGTACCTACATTTAGAGTCATATAGGCACGCAGCTTATTAGCATGTCGGCGATTAAACTTGAACTTTAACATTTCTGATAATCTACTTTAAACACGTATTGCACAAAGTAATAGAAAGTAAAGGAAACAAATAACCGAGAAAATAACGGAATACATCCAAGAGATAATACTTGAACCAACATACAGAGATACATATCAAATAAATACGATAAGCGGCCTTAGGTGTGTCTTGTAGAAAGAGAAATTTGTAAATCGTTCTCCTCTTATTAGTACTTACAGATTACGAGTGAGTGTTCGTCAGCTTTGAACAAGCCACTTTCCAAGTCTCTTTGCACACACATAATAATAAAAGCGAAGGTGAGAGTTCTAACGCGATTGTTTCTTATATTAATGACCGGCAGTATCAATATAAGCGTAAACGAGTTAGCATTTCGGCGCTGCCGTGTCATGATGATGATGATGATGATGATGAAGCCGCAAAGTGTGAACGAACCTTTAAATGTTAAAACTAACAGCTAAGAGGCTTCGAAAATCGCTTAAAATGTTAATTTTGTTGCGTAACTGTTGTGATGCACTTTCCATCTGTCTCGAACGAGGAAATGTCACCGCACGGAAGAAATTATCATTTAGCACTTCGGCGGGATGTAATTGATTTTTTCTCGCTCAAACTGCGGCTTGTAACATGTAAACGCAAACGTAACAGGATCGAAAATAAAATAGATGAACCAGTCGTACGGCATGCATGTAATAACGATTGTAGATGCTTATCTGAGGCTTAACGGAGACTAACAGATTTAGAAAATAACACTATACGAGAGCGAGTAGAAGTAACTGTCCGGAATTCAAATTTGTTTCTCTCGCCTTTTTATGGTCGTGTATGTAAACTTGATAGTTTGAAGGCAGATAAGAAAGCGACGTGTACAGTTCGGAACAATGCTAATTAAAACAACAATCTGTCGTAACAATTCAATTTGAACAAATGTCGTAGGATTACGTCACACCTCATTCATAACATTGTCGTCTTGTTAGACAAATTGGGCAATATCTCTGCAATTTGCCACGATTATTAGTCATATTATTAGTCTGATAGGTGTCTACATTAACAATAGCCCATGCCGGTAGGCGGTAATAAAAAAGTGCACGAAATTCGTGATGGCCAGACACTTTATACAACTGTACTTTGTTGAACGACCATGATTTTTATACACAATAGTGTCAAGTCAACAAAACTCATTAACCCACTTATTCCAAAAATCAAGTTACACTCGTTTGGGTAATTTGTTGTTAATTATTGTCGCCTCCATTAACAAAAATGTTTTGTTTCGCTTGACTCACCGCGGTTTAAAATCCTCTCTACGTCAATAGCCATCCTACGTGGTTTATTGTTTTTTTTTTGGTAACTGGGTATCTAGGTAACTTGTTGTAGATATAATAAAAAAAATGTTGCAATTGTTATGGGTTATGGCGACGACCGCGTAAACATTTTACGAGTAAATATTAACTTTGGACCTACCCAAAACGTGGACTACATACCGTTAAAATTTTCGAGTCAGGGCCGATCAACAAAATCCATAATTTCGAGAGTGCATTTACTTATTTTCCCGTCACTACGGTATGCGAAATTTCAGACGTTGCAATGTTTTTGCTTACCGAAAAAAAGAAGTTTAAATATTGCAGTTACGGCCTGCTTGAGACGATAAGACAAATATAAAATAAGACAACCAGATTTTTTTTTCAGTTAGTCAGCGTTATTTATATAAGTTAGGGTTGCTACAACATCAAATTGCTCAAGTAGTGTTAATTTACAAAAAAATACAGAAATTTCTGAATAAATAATTTTGTAGAAACGATAGTTATTTTAATGTGTGAAAACTACTTGGGCAAGGAAAGTATTGTGTAATTTATCAAAAAAGGGGTGATATAAAACGTGAATTGAATGCAAACCAAATGCATTTTTAACAGTAAAGCTTAAACCTTAAGGAAGTAATTTCCTGTTCAATTAATAGTAAGAATACTAATAAGATTTGCAGAAGAAGAAACATATCTTCTCGGATATCCTGTTAGATGTAGTGATAATTGAAACTTGCTGGTGATCATATTGAAATAAACAGTTATTGTGGAAACAATCCGTGTTATTTAAGCATTAAAACAACTGAAAAGATGATGTTCCATCTGTTAAAATCTGCCCTTTTGGAATATATAATTTGATCAGAAATATTATAAATTCTCACCAAATATTTTGAAAGTTTGAATTAGGACTTTCTTGAAAAATTCCTATAAATATGGAAAACTTGCTCCAACCAAACCTTTAAGAGAAGCAGCAACCTCCAAAGCAGCAATTTCCATTGAAACATTTTGACTGACATTGAAACTGAGGAGTTATAAAAATTACTTGAAGATCAAGTCCTGGTGCTGATTTAATAACAAATTTGCCAAAAAAAGCCATTCTATAAACTACCAGACAACTATGAAAATTCATGAACAAATCTATCAAACAACTTCTCCAACAGGATATGCTTAGATTAGTTGAAAAATACCGCCACGAAAAACAGAATCCTTAAGGATGTATAGTTTCCTGTTGAATTCATTAATACGAAAAATGAAAACTTGATGACTTAACTTAATAAGGTACTTTTTGAGGAAAGCATCCCGGAAGACTAAATTAACCACATTTCTGACTTGACAGAAAATGAATATCCAATAATTGTGACACTCTGTATAGAAAACGGTGAAGAACAAGAAAGAGAAACGAGGGATGTAACAATCTAGTAACGCGTTTAACAACAACCGCAGGAAGAAAATAAAGTATTTTATACTGGGGGAACCCATAATTTGAGCCACTTACGTTCGCACACGAACCAGGTTCAACGGCCGGTACACTTATTACACACGGCCGTGGTGGGTGTGGGGCCCCATGGGATGGGACGGGGCATGGGCACGGGTTGTTTCGACATTTACACACACAGAAAACAACGGAGCGATCCGATGAAATCGAAACCGAATTACATTATTATAGAAAATGAGCGCGCCGCCGCCAATTTAAGTCTTTTGTGTTTGGTGCTCGAATTAAATCACGTGGGGATTTTTTCCACCGCACCGCCATCCGATGCGATTTCCTTCGCATTTTGAGGTCGTTATAAGGAGAAAGTGGAATTTAATGTTGCTTTGTTACGAGAAAATTATTGAGTTAAGTTTCAGTTTAATGGACCGGGTGGCCAATTTAACATAATCATCGCAGCACAGCAGTCTAGAAGATATTATATTTCTTTAAGATACAATAAAAAAATTAATCAAAAAGGATTCAGAGACTGTTATGAAACTGGGTTTTCAATTAGAAGACTCCTGGTGGGTTGGTGTATTATGTACGATAAAAGTTCTCTTAAACTTTTTGTGTACATTGATGTTCTTAACACTGTAGATGACTCAGGTTGTTACTATCGCCATCATCAAATTGTTAAAATTAGCAAGCGGTAAATAAGTTCATTTAAACGTCGCAATCCTCATTTGCAATCCAACTGTCTGATGGAAAACTCAGTTAATAGTTGAGGTAATTCAGTTACAAAAACGTTAATGGCTGGAATTTTGACTGGGTGTAGAACAAAATAGAGGAGGATTTGATATGATTCATTTCCCTTCTTGGGCTTGGAGGATTATTAAACGAACAGAATTATTATTCTTATGCAAAAAAGTACTTACAATCATTTTACGCTTCCAAGACAAATTCAAGATCAAAAGAAGACTTAATAACTCGAAATTAACACCCCAGCATATGTCTGCTTCATCGATTTGACCAAGGCATTTGATAGGGTTCGCTTCTCCCACATCATAAAAATACTGATAGCGAAAGAAACGCCAGACACCATCGTAAGAGCAGTCCGCAGTCTCAATATGAACAACATGACTAAAGTAAAGGCAGGAGACACTTATACGGAAGAGATACCGACACCAGGAGGCATCAGACAATGTGACAGTCTTAGCCCATTTCTGTTCAATCTCTTTATGAACAGAATTATAGAGGAAGTATCGTCACTAAATATCGGATACCGAATGGAATAGAATAAAAGAATCAGCATGGTATGCTACGCCAATGATGCAGCTATTTTCGTGGACGATCTACAGAGACAACTACACAAATTATGCCATGTCAGCCAAGCGATGAACATGACCATATCTATAAAAAAAACGAAAAGCATAACCTTTACTAAAGATCCCGTAAGATGTAAGCTAGTAGTTCAGAACAAAATCATCGAACAAGTCTCACAATTCAAATATCTGGGTATGGATCTGTCGAGTTATCACGACCCAGTGAAGGACCTAAGAAGCCAGATCAACAAAGCGTCTGCCATGTCGGGCTGCTTAAGGCAGATAATATGGTCGACCGAATACATGCGAAAGGATAGCAAGGTCAGGATCTATAAGACTTGTATCAGGCCAATCATGACATACGGAATAGAAACCAGAGAAGAAACCAACAAAACGAAAAGAATGCTTCGAGTAGCCGACATGAAAACGCTCAGGACTATAATTGGAAAAACAAGAATAGACCGAATTAGGAACACTGACATTAGGGAACAATGTGGGGTGCAAGACATCGTAAGATGGGGGAGACAAAGAAAAAGATATTGGTACGCTCACGTGAGAAGAATGGAAGAGGGAAGACTGCCACGCATGGCAATTGAAGGGAAACCAATAGGGAAAAGAGCACCCGGAAGACCACCTGAGAGACGGAAGGACAGCTGGCAGTCCACCTCCCAGGAACTGATCCAGAAGAACCTGCAATACTAACAGATCGCGAGATCTTAAATATGAATAAGAAGAAGAAGAAGGAAATTCCAATCATCTGGTTTTTGAAAAAAAAAACGATTGTTCCTTTTTTCGAAATTTCCGATGTTATAACTATGAATCATATTATTGTATAAAACACACCACTGTTCGAAAATTGTGATTGGTCATAAAAAAGCAGCTTTCAGCTTGCTGCTTTTTCTTGACTAATCACAAACTAACCACTGTGCTGAGTAACTTGAAACTATTGAATTATGGCGTGCAAAACTAGAATATATCCGTACGGTCTCACAACACTTGACAGACCAAAATACGAATTCACTGGATATGAACTAAACTTGTCAAACAAAAATGTCATTAATATGTGCCACATAAGCAAAAACGTGTAGATATGTACTTAAAAAGCATAACTTTATTACTAGTAATTTAATTACACATTACCTAATGAGGAAACAGTAATTCTCTAAATAGTCTGTTCAATTAAATTTCAAAATTTTACACAAGGTTATGTCCTGCAGCAATGTAAATGTTATGGGGAGAATTTATAGAAAAACATCAATTAACATGCACTGACTGAAATGGCGTTACAACCAAAACTTTTGCCTACAATGTAGCAACATTAACCAACAAAACAAAACACGTAAAACGGTAGATAGTTAAATCTGTTTTAAAACTGTTCCTCATTTGAATATTTAACCGGGTTTACAAAGGACTGTACGGTATTTGTTGTACATGTTGTATGTTAAAAGCTTAATGAGATTTTCCTGTTCGAGGCGCTGCTGGCAGGCATTTAAGTCGAGAGCACCTGTTCGCGTTCTGCTACGATTTTCAAGGAATATTAAGCAATAGGAAGTACGACTTAATTTAAATAATAGCAATATGTCGAGGCGACTAGGCACACGTCGGGTACTTAAACTGAATTTATCGATCGTTAATATTGTAACGCGTTTATAACACAAAGAAACAAGGAAACCGCGACACTTGATCCACTCGGAAATTCTGAACGGTTTGCGTGGTTTTTTTTTCCGCACGCATATGTCATTCGACAGATGTTTCTTCAATGTTTATTAAATTACATTTTATAAAGTATATTAGGGTTTTTTTTAATATCCTATCAGTTTGTTGCTGAATAAGCTCGACTTTCTCATAGTTTTCTTTTGCTAACACAAGTGTAGTAATAAAATTATGGAAACCTTACAAAATTTTGAAAAACGTTTGTTTATATTTTTTAAATTTTGAACTGGAATGTTTGAGTTGATTATTGAATTCTTGATTGAATTTGAAACTGCTCCTACTTTTTTGCAACTTATTATATTATTTCTTGAGTTTCTGTTAATTGATTCATTTCTCTAGTCTTCAAAGGTCGGATTTACCAAACTACATAAAATTCAAATAATCACAAATTTAGCTAAGATTTAATCATAAGGATGACACATTTGACACCATTTTCCCCCATTTGCACCGTCATACTTAAGTGTCGTTCATACTGTGACAAATCAGGTGTCAAAACTCACAGTCTGAACCATACTTATGTTATACTATGAATAAGCAAACTACAAATACTTAGCACATACACACAACACTCTAAATAGTAAAGTGGCAACCCTTACTTACAAAACGTTCTGTCTATTTCTTGACATATTTTGACGTCAGCGGCCGCATTCGTTTTCACGCTTCATGGAGCGAGCAGAGCTTTTTGACGTCACAATGACGTAATTTGACAGTTGGTCAAATTATGATTTTGCTAAATTACGTCATCGTGACTTGAAAACTTCCAAGGTTGCTTGTTATGAAGTAATTTATAAATTAGGACTTATGTTTGCTGTTTTATTAAAAAAACATTTATATTAAAATTTGCATTTAGTGATTAAATTTATGCTTAATCGCTATTGCTATATTTGGAAAAACTTTCCTATTTTCTTGACTGGTAATTTAAGGTGAGACACTAAATTTTGGATATTCTTCAGACAGCGACCAACCACTTCGGCGACCATTTCTGATTTACTTGGTCGCTGAGGGTTGGTTGCTTTCTATTGCTTTGCTTTTTAAGTGACATGACCATGGTTAATAAATAATGATTCACATTTCTTCAAACATGACTTTCCAGTAGTCACTACCAACTTCAACTTAAATTGGGTAATATTATCTACTAGAAGATTGTGAATTTGGATATGAATTTCACATTTTCAATCAAGTTATTTGTTCCATGTTGTACCTATGCTCCATACTCCAGGGTCACTGTATTTACGTATTTACCATATTGTCGCGCACTTACAATAATAATTAACCTCAATTCGGAACGCACTCTGTTTGTAAAGTATAGTGTGTATCGGGCAAGACGTCATTATTGAAAGATCGACATTTGACAGTGCATGTGTGTAAACCAGACTGGTAGAGAACCTAAAAAATATAATGTGTCTTTTTTGGCGGAAAAAAGTAGAGTTTGCAGAAAATAAAGAATTTAGTAATTTTCCTCGTTAAATTTAAATAGTGGAGTTTTATTTGCCTCAAACCGGTGGTTTGTGTTCGCGAAGTCCACATTTGGCGACCGTGACAGGACGGGGAAAATTGACTATTGTGTTGGAGACTTCAGGTCCAAAGTTTAGCGAGATTTCATTTGTGTAAAGTTACAGTCTGTGGAAAGATGGATCTCGAAATCAAGAAAAAAGGCCGTAAAGTTCTTCGGGCATCCTTTACAAGGTGCTGTACAGAGTTAGAGACTGTATTAGCAGAGCCAACTGAAGACCAGTTACAGAAGGCACAAGTGTTGCAGGAGTTATTAACTGGGAAGTTAGCAGAACTGCAGGTGAAAGACGCCGAGATATTTGAAGCTATGTTAGTGTGTGATGTTGAAGAAGAGGACTTAATTAAAGAGAAAGACATGTGTGATACATACTTAAAACGTGCAAAAACCCTTGAATTGTGCTATTTGAAGCTACGTAAAGTGGACAGTCCTCAAATTGATGACTTAAATGAAAGTGCTAGTTCCGTTGCTGCTATTACAGGTAAGAGGAAGTTTAAATTGCCTGTAATACAATTTAAAAAGTTTGATGGAAACATAAAAGATTGGCTTTCCTTTTGGGCACAATTTAAGAAAATCCATGAAGATATTGAGATGGACCCTGCTGACAAGATCGAATATCTTATTCAGTCTACTGTGCCAGGTAGTAGGGCTAGGCGAGTTGTTGAAAGTTTTCCTGCTATAGGAGTAAATTATGTACAAATTGTAGATAGTTTAAGAAGTAGGTTTGGTAGGGAAGACCTACAAATTGAAGTATATGTCAGGGAACTATTGAAGTTAATTTTAAACAACGCCCTAGCCAAGACAAAAATTGAGTTGTTTAACCTTTATGATAGTCTCGAAACTCAGTTAAGGTCACTTCAAACTTTAGGAATTACAGCTGATAAGTATGCTGCCATTCTTTACCCATTAATTGAATCTTGTCTTCCTGAGGAATTACTAAGAGTATGGCAACGTAGCACTGTGGGACATTTGAAAGAAAATGAGGAATATGAAGAAAATTCTAATAGTGTACCAAGTGGTTGTAACAACAGCTTAGAAAGTCGACTTAAAGCTTTAATGACATTTTTGCAAAGTGAAGTACAAAATGAGCAACGAATCAGTCTTGCTGCTGAAGGTTTTGGACTATGTAGTGTAGGAAATCGCTCGGATACTCCAGGTGGCCATGTAGAACGGAGGAAAAAGGTGTCACTAGAATATCCATCAACTGCAGCTGACTTGCTTAATAATACTACAGTTGTTAAGTGTCTCTTTTGTGAAGGTGGTCATGAAAGTATAAATTGTTTCAAGGCAACAAAATTACCTTTAGAGAAAAAGAAGCAAATTGTTAATGATAAAAGAGCATGTTTCTCTTGTTTAAGGAAAGGACATCAAGCTAGAAAGTGTAGAGGTCATGTAAAATGTTTGGTGTGTGAAAACAGTCATGTCACTTTGATGTGTCCTGAGATAAAATCAAATAGGAATACACCAACTGCCAGTGAACAACCTATTGAAGCTCAACACTCAATTCACCAGGAAGATTTGGTAGCAACTAACTGTGTTAGCCTTGGTATTGCTTCTCGAGTTTTTATGCAAACTTTACGCGTTGAGATGGCTGCCCCTAATGGTTCCTGTAGTGTTCGTGCTCTAATAGACACAGGATCGCAACGTTCTTATGTTTTGCAGTCTACTGTTCAAAAATTAAAGTTAGTTGAATTATCTCGACATAAAATACTGCACTGTTTATTTGGAGGTCGTTTAGTGGAACAGACCCACAGTCGTTTTGAGGTAGAACTAGTATACAAGGGTCATAGATGCAAATTAGAAGTTTTGAGCCAACCTACCATATGCAATGAAGTAATTCCTGTACCTCCAGGACTCTGGATTGATGAGTTGCATAGCCTAGGCATAGAGCTTGCAGATACTGCGGAAAATTCTGCCATTGAGGTAATGATAGGGGCAGATGCGGCAGGTTACTTAATTACTGGAAGGAAACATCTACTTGACTGTGGACTGGTGGCTGTAGAAACACTACTTGGGTGGACTTTGATGGGCAAATTGCAAAATGAGTATTGGAAGGACCATCTGGCTACTTCAACCATAAATTTGTATCTTAATGATCAAGTTATTGCCAATTTGTGGGAGTTGGATATATTAGGCATAACTGAACCCAGCAGAGACAAAAGTAGAAGGGAATTGGAAATTTCAGCAGAGATTTTTTTCAATGAGACAGTAAAAGTGGACAGTGAAGGCCGCTATGAAGTAAGACTACCATGGCTGGAGGGGCATCCTGTACTTCCCAGTAATCTGTTAGTTGCTCAGAAACGTTTGACATCCACTTTGAGAAAGCTGAACTCAATGGATTTGTATGAACTATATAACGGCGTATTACTGGAATGGGAAGAAGCTGGAATTATTGAGCGAGTACCCAAGGGAAATGTAACAACATATAGTCACTACTTGCCCCACAGACCAGTTGTACGAGAAAGTTCAGCGACTACCAAGATCCGGCCAGTTTTTGACGCTGGTGCAAGACAAGGTCAGTGCCCTTCTTTAAATCAATGTTTGGAAAAGGGCCCCAATTTGATAGAGATTATACCTGATGTTTTGATTGGGTTCAGAAAGTACCGAATTGGAGTAATATCTGATATTAAAAAGGCGTTTCTTCAAATAGCAGTAAATGAAGCAGATCGGGATTTTCTCAGGTTTTTGTGGATCAACAGCAAAGAAGAGGAGATTATCTACCGACATCGACGGGTGGTGTTTGGCGTTAACTGCAGCCCGTTTCTTCTTGCGGCGACAATAAGACACCATCTTGAGCTAACCAAGGAAAAAATATCTTCTTCAGAATGGCCTTATCAAATGAATACTTTGGATAAACTTAATGGTTGTTTCTATGTGGATAATTGCGTTACAAGTTTGCCAGATGAAGCATCAGTGGAGTCATTTGTTAAGGAATCTTTTGAAATCATGCTCAAGGGTAAGTTTGAACTTACAGGGTGGGAGAAATCTTGTAGTAAAAGTCCTAGGATGAACAAGAATCAGTTAGACATTAATGTTTTGGGTCTTACTTGGAACTTGAATCGAGACACTCTGTCCTTGAGGAACAGCTTGAAGGAGGTAGACATACCCGAGGATCTGACGATAACTAGAAGACTCATATTATCCCACACTCAACGGATTTTTGACCCTATTGGTTTGGTGAGTCCCACAACATTGTGTCCAAAGCTATTATTACAGCAAACTTGGAAGCGAGGACTAAACTGGGATTCGGAAGTCAATGAAGAGATTGCCAATGAGTTTAGGGTATGGGTCAGTGAATTAAAATATTTGCACGAGTTAGAGATCCCACGATGGGTGAATTTAAGACCTGATTGCCAAGAAACTTACTCGTTACATGTCTTCTGTGACGCAAGTGCAAAGGCTTACGCTTGTGTAATTTTTTTAAGAGTTGAACAAACCAAAGAAGTATCAATCAGTTTGCTGGCGTCTAAAGCAAGAGTTGCACCTTTGAAGGCGATAACCATACCACGGCTAGAACTGCTAGGTGCTACAATTGCAGCAAGGTTGTATACCACTGTGCAGTCCAATTTTGATGTGAAGATGCGTAGCTATTTTTGGACGGATTCTACGACTGTTCTTTCATGGATACGAAGGAAAGAAGAATGGTCTACCTTTGTTCGAAACAGAGTTAATGAGATCCGTGAATTAACCTCAGTGTCATCCTGGAATCACGTGCCTGGTCGTCTAAATTCGGCGGACTTGCCTTCTCGAGGATGCTACGCAAGAAAATTATACGAATCAAAATGGTGGGAGGGACCAAGTTGGCTTTATGAGGACGAAAAGAATTGGCCTAAATCAGAACCGCCTTGTTCTGACGAGGAGATTTTCAAAGAAAGGAGAAAAACTGTGGTTGCCTTAGTTAACGCCCATATTGATTCAATAGATGAATGGCATCTTAACTATTTTCAAAATATATAAAAACTATTCGAATGATTGCTTGGATTTTCAGATTTTGCCATAATGCACGTCATCCTACAAGCAAGCAAGAAGGAGGTATAACTGCCAAAGAACTAAACGACGCTGAAACGTTTGTTCTAAAGACATTGCAGCAATCCAACTTACCATTGGATGACCCAAGATTAAAACCTCTCAATATTTTTGTCGACGATTTAGGTCTTATTCGATTGAAGACGCCTATTATTAACAGGGACGACACGGAATGGTTTCGGTTGCCGATTATCCTACCTTCAAGACAGCCAGTAGTGGATAAGCTAATATTCGACTTACATGTGAGAGAGTGTCATGCCGGTGTTCAAATGTTAATGAGCGTTTTGAGAGAGAAATATTGGATTTTGAGTGGTCGAAAATACATACGTTCTGTTTTAGCAAAATGCGTGACATGTAAGAGGCATGGAGGTAAACCATTAAATACATTAGTGCCACCTTTGCCGCTCGACCGAGTAAGAGATGCTGTTGCCTTCGAGATTGTTGGTGTTGACTTTGCGGGCCCCCTTCATCTAAAAAATGGCGATAAAGTGTGGGTTTGTCTCTTTACCTGTGCTATTTTCCGAGCTGTTCACTTGGAGCTAGCCACCTCTTTGTCTACACCTTGTTTTCTACGCGCTTTGAGGCGTTTTATTGCGAGACGTGGTCGACCAAAAACTATTTACTCGGACAACGGGACAAACTTTGTTGGGGCGAATAACCTGATGCAAAGCCTGAATTGGGATGAAATCGTGGAGAAAACTGCTATTGATCGTATCATATGGCGGTTCAACCCCCCTGCTGCCCCATGGTGGGGAGGCTTTTGGGAGAGGATGATAGGAATTATGAAATCACTTCTCAGAAGAACACTAGGTCGAGCTTCACTCAGCTATGAAGAATTGTTAACGTTGCTTTGTGATTGTGAGGCGATCATTAATTCAAGACCTTTAACGGAGATGACTGGTGACAAGAATGAACTAGTCACTTTAACACCGGCTATGTACTTAAGAGAGCAAGCAGAGAGCGGAATTCCCGATTGTGACCAAATTGATCGTGTTTCATTACAGCGAAGAGTGGTGCGGTTACAAACTCTGAGAGATGCTTTGCGAATGAGATTTCGAAGCGAATATCTGGGACAATTACGAGTGATATATAACAAACACCAATTGTCACGCCCTGTGAAGATCGGGGAGGTCGTCCTCATTGGCAGTGATGGTAGTAAACGACTAAATTGGCCGCTTGGACGGGTCACTGAATTGTTACCGGGAGGAGATGGTCGTGTTAGACTAGTCCGACTGGCGACTTCTGGAGGTCATGTTCTGCGTCCAATCCAGAGAGTGTTTCCTTTAGAAGTGGATGCTACAGATGAGTTCGAGAATACTCCGGCTGAAGGCGCTGCCGAAGATACCCAAGACTACTGTGAAAATAGTGAATCGGTGTTCGCGAAAAGCGGGAGTGATGTGAAAAGCAGAGTACCCGAAACGAAAACTTCGCGGAGTGGTAGGCTAATAAAGACGCCGTCTAGATTATTAGATTAGAATAAGGTTTATTTTTGTAGACTTGTTTTGTTGAAAAAAAAAAAAGGGGAAATTTTATAAGTTTGCTTTTATGTTGTGAGAAACTTTTATGTTGACAAAAGTTTCTCAGGTGGGAGAATGTCGCGCACTTACAATAATAATTAACCTCAATTCGGAACGCACTCTGTTTGTAAAGTATAGTGTGTATCGGGCAAGACGTCATTATTGAAAGATCGACATTTGACAGTGCATGTGTGTAAACCAGACTGGTAGAGAACCTAAAAAATATAATGTGTCTTTTTTGGCGGAAAAAAGTAGAGTTTGCAGAAAATAAAGAATTTAGTAATTTTCCTCGTTAAATTTAAATAGTGGAGTTTTATTTGCCTCAAACCGGTGGTTTGTGTTCGCGAAGTCCACACATATATTGCAGTTAATAAAATTATTATTAGATCTGCAAGAACGTCAATATTTACAAATATTTAGGTGCCAGTTCTAAGCATCATTCACATAAACTTTATGGCTGTTGCAACGGAAAGGTATGTTTACTGCTAATGGTTAGGTACATTGCACATTATGAACTAATGTACTGTTTACACTTGTATACTGCGGGATTAATAACTTAATAGTAGTGCAAAACCTATCTAGCTTTTAGCTTTGACTCTTAAGTTATACTACTACTACTACTCCGTAGAACTACAAAACCCAGGGTGGGTCTTGACTGCCTTGACTATCTGCCTCTAACCAGATCCTTAATGATGTTATCTCTCCATCTGAGCCTGGGTCTTCCCAGTGGTCTTTTTTCTATTGGTGCCTCCTCCAATATGATCGTTTTGGCTTCTTTGCTCTCTCACTCTTAAGTTATGCCACCTCAATACAAGCAACCAATAAGGAGAGCCGTTTCAGAGGTTTGAGTTTGACACATTTTTGTTGTCATTTAACTATACAAAATTCGAAAATTTGAAAGAATTCTTTTTTTGAATTTGTTTGTGAATGTCTGATCAGTTTATACCAATCAAGAACTGCATAAAGAAAAAATAGTCGAAATCTAGACGATGATTACTATTATTAGTATGACGTTTACGTCTTGTGTTTCTGAAGTCCTAACCTGATTCCTATTTTCTAATTTTAATTATTTTGAGTTTATGTGAATGATGCCATTTGTCTACTTCTTGCAGTGCACATTAAATATATTTTTAATAATTCAAAATCGGCTCATACTGCTTATGTCTGATATCCGCCATTTTCTTACGGCTTTTGTTTTGTTTGTTGTTGACGTTTGACGTTGTTGATGAGCATTTAGGTTAGGTTGGGCCATATAGCGTATTCTTCTTCTTTCGATTTTTATAGGATGTTTGAACAAACTGCATAATTATAACTGTTTTTATCAAAACAAGTTTGAACTTACCACTACCCCCCATGCCAGTTACAATCAAACGAAGACAACGTACCTGAAAACAAAACAATTCGTTAGTTGTTTTCATACTAAAACCGTTTTGCTGCAAGATGAAAGATATTGAGAGGCTATAAAAATATTCCCATAGAATCCGTGAGATTGATGGAGCTGAAAATCCTTCAGCATTAAAAAACCCAGGTAAGAAATCATGTTTTTGAGACACAACCACACATGGTTGGGCTATTGTATTCTTTAACGGTCGCCCTTATATTGCGTATAAAGATGTCAAGAAAAAATATTTTAGGGTGTCCCAAACTCGAAAAAGCAGCTGCTATAATTTAACGATCGTTGCCAGAAGATTAGTTCACCTGAAGAAGCAGAATAGTGTTGTCCTAACTTAGTGTTATTTAATTCTCACTTTTTTTTCCCTTAATAAAGAGATAGGCTACCAAGGCCGGTGTAAATTAACCATGTCGGTACAGCACACCGTTTAGCTCGTTAACACCTGCAATGCCATTTATTTAATTTGAATACCAGTCGATGCATTAAATTTAAATCCGGCGTTTACCTTGATCCTGACACAATTACCACGTTTCGGTTTGCTTTTAAAATATGATACCGACACCGACCTTTCAGCAGGTGCAATCCGGGTAGACAACACGTTTCACCGCCACAAGTTTACCTTTAACATTTCGCTTTATTGACTCGAACTTCGACCGTTTTTTTAGCGTCGATTAACACCTTTACGCCATTTCTATTTGTAGAGAGCGCTGGTGGCGCAGTCAAAAACCAAACATTTAAATTTCTTCGAATTCGCAATCGTCCCAAAGACAGAAAGAAAAACATTGATGCACAATTTACCTGAAAAACTGTACGTGTGGGTTGAAAAAAGAATGCGAATTCCGTGTGTGTTTATTTACACGACGTTTGACAAGGGTTACGCCCTCGCAAAACTTCAAAAAACCACCTCATAATTTACCAAAACACGTTGGGGTTTTTTTACAATCAGCCAAAATTTACATATCAATCAATACTCCTTATGTCTGATTTTCTTAAAATAAACATACTGAAGTACCTGTGGTATATCAAACACCTGACGAATTGGTACTACACCCTCATACAGAGTGTTTCACAGTTGTGGTGAAAAAATAATAGATGCAATTTCTCTGGAAAAATATAGCAAAAAGTTTAAGTGGTTGGCAGAATCGAACGATCATTGGACAATAAAGAATCCACCCTGGGCATATTCATAGATATCGAGGGAGCGTTTGATAAAACAACCTTTCCGATAATTACCCAGCAACTTAAATTCAGAAATGTACCCCTGGTAGTAGGATAATAGACACTTAAGATGCTCTCCAGTAGAGCAATAAGTATCAATGTAGAAGACATCACAGTGAGAGGACTGGTCATGAAAGGATGTCCACAAGGAGGGGTCTTATCACCCCTTCTTTGGAACATAGTTCTAAATACCCTAATTTCACCTCAACAATAATGGATTCTACCCAATTCCATACGCAGATTACATAGTTATCTTGAAGACCGGCAAATTTGTGAACACACTGTGCGCATGATGTCTCACTCACTGTCGATCAATCCCGACAAGACTGACGATGGTCCTTTTCACCAGGAAGGAGGTTTATCGGGCTTAAAACCTCCCGAAATCTTCAAAGGAAAACTAAACTTCTCTGAAGAGGTGAAATACATTGGTATTACCCTCGACAGGAAGTTAACCTGGAACTCTCACCTACAAAACAGAGCAAAAAGGGCATATGTGGCTTATGAATGGCTTGTTTAAACATCACAGGAGCCATGAGAACCGCACCAATCGCGGCAATGGAATTAATTACTGGTCTGACCCCTCTGGACCTGTACGTTAAGAAGGTAGCCAGTGATGAAATTGAACCCAGATTTGTGTTTAACAAACCCTACAAAATACAAATAAAACAGAACTCAGAGTCATATGCTGCAAATGCAATACGTATTTACACAGACGGCTCAAAAACCAAAGAAGGCTCAGGATGTGGAGTTTATTCTAGGTCACTAAGCCAAAGGATTAAGTGGGGAATGGGAAAAAATACCAGCGTGGTTCAAACGGAACTGGCTGGTATCTCAATCGCCACGAAAGAACTAACCAGAAAAGGTATTTCTGGCAAAAACATATTAATCTGCACGGACAGTAGACAAGCCCTATTAGCCCTGAACAGACAACGTGTTACCTCAGCGCTAGTACTAGAGTGCCACCAAGATTTAGCTAACATATCGGTGGATAACAATATTATCCTGAGATGGGTTGTCGACTCTTTAGCCAGGGAAGCGGCTGGACTAAAAATTTTAGGACCCAGTGACACCTACGGCTTGATGACTTCGACAATTGCGGAACTAGCCAAACGCTACACCCATGCTCAATCCCTAAAGAGATGGGATGGAATCAAAGGATGCAGTCTTGCCAGGATCACCCTGGGTGACCCTGGGAAGCTGGCGCCGAAGAAATATTTGGCGATGACCAGGAAAAACCTACGTTTAACAGTAGGATTTCTGACTGGCCACTGTCAACTAAGGAAACACCTCCATACTATGGGGCTAGTGGCCACACCTCTATGCAGGATGTGTAAACAGGAAGATGAAACTGTCGGGCATGTCTTATGCGAGTGTCCGGAGTTATCGTCAATAAGAGAGTGTGTGTTCGGTGAGTCTTGGCCTACATCTGCCGACATAAAAGTCCCCTAGTGACCTGTCCACCTTCCTGGGAAAGGCAGGATGGACGGTGACCTAGGTGGACAACTCGGGAGGATGTACAATGGGTCACATGTGGCCTAAGTGCTGTGGGTTTACACTCACCCTCCCCACTCTACAGATACAGAAGTGCTTTGTTCGTGAGATACAACAATACAAAAAAGTTGAAAAAATATAAAATTTATTGATGTTTGTACAGGCCAACGAATATTTCCTGGTAATTGAATCTAACTCGTCCAGAAATGTGTAGTAATTGTTTTAATAAGCCTTAATAAATTTTAAACTTAACACCCTGTATCTAAAAAATCTGGAATAAGAATAGAATCTCTTGGAATTATTAAAACTTTGTCATAAAATTAGATAAACAGAGTTTTTTTCCATTAAACTGAAATTTTTATTTAAACCTTTAGGACTGCTTTTAGACAAAAAAATCATTGTTTTTATTTTTACCATTCTTTCTTCTCTTTTTCTTTTTCCAGAAGAATCTTTCCTATACTTCTCAGGTTTACTTAGATACTAGAAACAATTAGGTACCGAAAGGGGTGAAAAAGTCAGTGAGGCATAAGTGTTAAAAAACGATCATTTGCATAAGTTTAAGCATGATTAGTGCAAATAACGATGAAGTAATTGGCAACCTTCAAAGCACCAGAACGAATTAAAAACCAGCATAGAAAAGCAGCCAATCGTTGGTTGGTGTCATTTTCCAAACTGCTGATCATTTCCTTTAAATAAATGCCAATTTGCATATTTGACTATGAAATTGCTTTGAAACGTTTTTTTCATTTAGTTAGTATTTTTAAGTAATTAACTAAAAAACTGTTTTTGCTATTGATTGACCAGCTGTGACGTTATTCTATAAATTTGAACATTGATTATTTAATAAAACTATCACTTTGCAGCCAAAAGTATCAAAACCATGGACATTTAAAAAAAAACATCAAAATACCAGAGATAATACTCAGAAACGACATTCACAGGTTTCAAAACAGCTTAAAACGATTGTGAATGATGCACCTTTTCGTCGAAATATTTATTTGAATCACTCAGAAAAGTGAATGAAACGGAACTCAAAATTATATGAGTCACTAAAACACGATGGCTTTTTTATTCATCAACCTATTAAACATTTGATGAAGTAACACTAAACCTTCAAAGTGAATCTGAATTGGCAACCACAACACTTAATCAACCAATCATGAGTGTAATTCTTGTTGTTTTCCTTAATTGATTGCCACTTAAATTTGCATATTCAAACAACCAACTAATTAAAATTTAATTCGCTGGCACCTCAAAACATTAGAAGATTTCAGTAATAAGTTGACGAAAACATGTATTACAAAAATGTGTGTCGCAAAATGGCGATTTGGAAACCGCTCAATTTAAACATAACAGAGAAAGTAGGTGTGTAATAAGCGGGCATACTTAAACGTACAATATTGGTTTTCAAATAATAATGCACCAATTTCTATTATACGACTTATTGACATATATTTTTCGTTTGCGAAATTCTTACTATCAGTTTCAATCTAGTCGACCGGTTAATTAAACAACCGTCGTCCATTTATGCGGCATTACGAAAAGTTTTTGTGTCTCCCCATAGACGTTACTGGACATTACTTACAATCATGATTTATGGGTAGTTGACATTTTCATGTTGATTTACAACCATTGAAACGAATTCATTACCATGCTAAAACTCGGGCGGACAGTTAGGAATACCAGCTCATTAAAATGTTTCCTCTGAAAACCCAGACGACACCACCAGTGTCCTACCCTGAAGACGTACCGTACGCACGAAACGAAGGCATTTTCCCCAATTAAGTATTCCATTGACGTAGAAATTCCTTTTCGAAGCGGTCGTTGGACGTCGTGGCCGAACAACAAATAAATAATAAAAAGAAAAAATAAAAAGGACGATACCAACAATGACTTTAAACATTCTTTTCGTATTGACGACGTCCGATTGTAAAGTACCGCGACCTGGAATTAGCTATTCATGTAACAAGCCTGTTGTGCATGTCACTGCATTTGTAATATTACTCGGGGATTGTGACTTACATACCCGATCAGTGGAAAATGGATTCACATTATGATCGTTTTGAATCCGGGATTATTAATGATCATCAACTGTAGTCTTTGAAGTTTACGGCAGTGGTGGCTCGTGTGATTTAGAAGCAAGGGAAAGATAACTTAAGAAAAAAAAAAAGGGTTCAGCAGGTTTTCACCTATCCTATGAAGGTTCATGTGTTGACATACAGGGTGAGATGACACATACAGGGTGTCTCTGAAAGGTCTGTACAAAATCCTATGACATCATAACTTACCTTAGTTCGAAATTGCTCCGTCTTTGAGATAGAGAGTGGTAAAGTTAAAAAAAAATCGATTTTTGTAAATATAATGTAAATTTTGTGACCTATTACTTTCAAATCTGGTACCCAGAGGTTTTTTGAAATATGAAATTCAAATTTTGACACATTTTTACTGCGGCCGTTAGAAGGCAGTGTACATCTGATGGTTTAAGTGACTGTCTTTTTTCTCGGTGTACTTTTCTTATATATTTTTTAGGAAAATGATGTTTTAAACATTTTAAAGCAAAAAGGTACTCCTGCTAAGAACTGCTAATGGAAACCGTTGTCGAGATATTTCGGTTTTGAGTGTTCGATACTGTATCGAAATACTGTTACCTAAAATTTGTTCAAATTGTAAGTGTCCAAATTTGGGTTTCGCATCTCAAAAAACTTCTGGCTACTAGATTTGAAAGTAATATGCTACAAAATATACAATAAATGTTAAAAAACAATCGATTTTTATTGTTTAACTTTACCACCCTGTATCTCGAAAACGGAGGAATTTCGGACTAAGGTAAATTGCTTTAAATCGGCTTATTTTGATGTCAGTGATAAGCAAGGAGTAGATCGCCGATAATTTTTTGGACACCAAAATGCCTTTTTGTATACAAAATACCTTGAAATGCCTTTAAAATACCTCACAATGCTTCTAATAATGCTCAAAATGCCTCATAGTAATAATGCCTTAAAACTACCTAAAATGCCTTGAAATACATCAAAATGCCTTTAAATTATTTAAACTGCCTCAGGATACCTTCAAATGTTTACACATTTGTGGCATTCTTCAATTTAGTTATAAGTCCCCTGGAATTGAGATAATGATAAATATTGATGAAATACACCTTGGAAATTAATTTTTTAGATTAAGTAGCACGTATGCTTTTACAATTTGTACATTACTTTTGACTGTTGTCAGAATGTCAATAAGGATTATGGGATTCAATAAAAATTACTTCCTCAGGTTACGTGTTTTTCCAAATTTTAAAGACCCAAACGCTTAAAATTGATTTTTTTAAACGTCCCGTCACAGTTTTTAGGTTAGGTTAGGTGACAACTTAAGGGTTTTACCAATTTTTTGACACTTGATTTGACGTTGTCCCGAAAGCTTCAAATTGATTTTCTAAGGTCAGGTGATTATTTTTCCAAATTCTGAGAAACAAAAAATATTTTTTGTAAGGTTGCCTGAAATTACGGGTTATATTTTGACATTTGCACGAATCTTCTGATTGTCATAGTAACCAAGTTAGCACGTGTCAAATAAAGACAGTTATCATTTAAAAGAAACAGTTGAAAAATTGGTAATTTCAATTTAGACAGTAGTAAAATCGTAAGAACTACGTCACGTGACTTGATAATTCAATTTTTGAGCTTGCAACATTGTAAGGCCAGTTGACATTGTCAAAAACAGTCACGTAAACTTCAAAACGCAGTTTAAATTTTAAAAAATGGTAAATTAAATTGAGACAGTAAATAAAAATGAGACAGTTGTTAAAACTTAAATTGCAAAATACATGTTACGGGACATTGAAAATGCAATTCTGCTTGTTCTTGCAGTAAAGGCCAGTTGACATCTGTCAAAATTAGTCACGTGCCGTTTAAAATGTGGTTTAAAATTTAAAAATTTGGTAAATTAAATTTAGACTATTTTAGACAGTTGTAAAAGCTGAAATTGCAAGAGACACATCACGTGACTTTGATTGTGCCATTTTAGAGCTTGTAACACTGGCAAAGCCAACTGACACCTGTCAAAAATAGTCACGTGACTTTAAAATGTAATTTAAATGTGGATAATTTGGTAAATTAAATTTTGACAGTTGTAAAAGCTGAAATTGTAAAATACACGTTACGTGACGTTGATAATACAATTTTGAGCTTGCAACACTGAAAAAGCCAGTTGACCCTTGTCAAAAACAGTTACGTGACCTTAAAAATGTACTTAGTTTAAATGTTGAAAAATTGGTAAATTATTATAATAATTTGTATGAATGAATATTGTTTCAACTCAATATTATGTAACAAAGATTTTAGCATAATAATTACATGCTGCCTATGCAATGCCTCAAAATACTCACAATGTTTCGTAATAATAACAAAGTGCCTCATAATACCTCGAGTGTTTACACCAAATTACCTCGGCGATGTGTAATAGATCATAGCATTTTGTATAGACACCCTGTATAAAATGGCGACAGTAACCAATCAGCAACATGCAATTTACTGATTTGCATGGCAAGAAGATACTTGACATTAAAAACAAAGTGCATTGTAGAAATGGAAGGAGAACACTTAATTTATGTAAAAATCAGACTTTAGATCAAATTTCATTTTTGATTTTTCATAATTTTTTTTAAGTTTGTCCGTCCTAACTTTGTCTGATTTTTGGTATATGCATTTTTCTCGAAATAACATAGATGGCAATATGTATTTGACAGTATAATAGAAGTTTTTGGTTGTACTATGTTTGTGTTTGTGAATGGTGGTTATCAATTTACCTAGCATAGAGTATATTCAGATACTCTTATCCTCATTTCATGCTAGGAACATAAATACAACTAATTTTGCAGCAAATGATCAAACTAACACTGTAAAAACAATCACAAATTAGGAATGTCTACAATGTTAAATAGGCATTGTATGTGTCTAGGCTGTCAATAAAAATGATGAACAGTTTCGATTTCTTTAAAGTGTTCCATGATCTGAATAAAATAAAACCGAATTGCTTGAGACAGTTTTAGGTTTCCATAGACATAATTCAGCTGTAAATTGATTCAACAGATAAAACTTTATGCCCACTGTAAATTAGAATCGGGTTTCATTATGGAATGTCGCACTTAACAGAACGATAATCGAGCAACGTAGACACAACTTCAACCCACCCGGGTATCCATTTAAAGCGTTATTTACTATTTTAAAATCTAATCGATTATACCCAGTATCCTAACAATATTATTTAAAATGGTATGTCAAGGCCAGTCGCGTAAGCTCGTTTTGCTAAACTTTCATGTCCGATCGAGCGACAGGCCCATTTTAATGACGGGACTGTTTCACTGCGCTAATGCGATAATCTCTGTCTCGGTTTTGAAATTTGATAGGTTTCGATTGCGATTAAAAATATTATCCATCAAATCTGGCTGTTAGACGTTTAATTCAGGACGGTCAAATTTGCATTTTTGGGTAGTCCTTTGGGTATTCCAGTCTGTTGACCGAACGTGGTTTTTTTTTTGTGTTTGTGGTGGTTTAATACACAACAATGCCTTTCAAAAAGAAAATTTTTCCGAAAAAGACGCAACAACAAAATGATATCTTGTTATGTTTACAATTCATTATGCTCTTATGTATAATTTTAGTGTACTGAGGAAGTAACAAACTTGACAATATTTAACAACTGTTTTTGTTTTAAATACTATTTAAGTATGTTATAAATAACAAACAATTTTTATGAATGTAAAAATGTAAATTTTACTAAAAAACATTCTAAAGTTTTTTCTGATCAACACTCTTTACCTTTTTCCCTCTAATACAGGGTGGTCCAGTTTTAAATGTCAATAATTCACCAATCGATAGCCCATCAAAAAATAAGTTCACATGCATTATGCCATTTTCCTGAAGAACGCTTCCTAAGGAAGACACAGACCTCCAAAGTTGCTACAACGGTCAGACCGTTTGACCAATTTTGATCAAATTAGGAACAAGTAATTATGAAATGAGTACTCGTTATGTGATGTGATGTGATGACATTCTTCAAAATTGTTTAGACGCGTTGATATAGGGGGATAGTCTTTATTTTCTACGCTCACTGGATAGTATTCAAAATTGACAAAAATGTCTACTTGGGTTATTGTATTTTTTACTTTAAACTGGTTCAAAAGGATTCAAATCTGGTTATCTGTGAGGTTTTTGAGTTAATTTGTGACACTGAAAATAGTCAAAAAACCGGATTGTTGGACTAATGTTTACTGGCGTTCAATTTTTAGACTATAGGTAGTGTAAAACTGATCATTCAATTCAAACTTTTTTTTATTCAATTAAACACTGGTTACAGTCCAAATTTTTGAACTAATTTAATTCTAATAATTAGTGTTCAAGACTAATATTGTAGCATTTAATTAGAAAATTGTTTAATTTTATCAATGAAGAGTATCTGAAACTTAATTTTTACTATAAAAAATACTTAAAATTCGATTTTTCAGTCTTAAAGCACAGTGAAGCGCCTAGAAGTCAATTTAACACTAACAAAGCGTAAAATAGCATGTTTAAGCCTATGGAAAATGTAAAAATAGTTTTTTACTGCTATGTCAAAAACTTGGTGTAGATAACCCTAAAACTCGATTTTCCAAGCTGAAAGCAGTTTTAAAGCCCTAAAAATAGTCCAGAGTTCTAAGAAAATGAAAAGCAAAGTAAAAAAAACTTAAAAGTTAGTCTTCAAGTCAATTTTCATGAATCTAATGTCAATATCCTGTATTTAAGACTAAAATATTGAAATGTAATTTTAAATTATGAAAACTTACTTCAAACGCAAATTTTAGCTTTTGATGTCACTTTTCATTGGTTCAGAGTCACTTTTTGGTGTCCAAGTCAATTTTCAAGGTTGAAATGTGTGAATTTGTAGTCAAAAATTCTAGATAAATTAGTTTTTCATGGCTACAATTCCATTTTCACTACTAAAGTTTTTCAACTTATCTGAATACTATAACGACTGACTACAAAGACAGTTTTAAGCCTTTCAAGTCACTTTTCACAGTTTCCAAGTCAATTGTCAAGGCTAAAGTCTTTCAATTTGTCTGAAAACTGTGAAAACTGGTTACAAAGACAATTTTTAAGCCTCTCAAGTAAATTTTCACCGTTTCAAAGTAAATTTACTGGTTAATAAGTCAATTTTCAAAATTAAAGTCTTTCAATTTGTCTGGAAACTATGTAAACTAGCTACAAAGACATTTTTTAAGCTTCTTAGGTCAATGTTCACCGTTTTCAAGACAATTCTTAAGTTGGGTTGGGTTGGTTTTGGGTCTTTGAACGTAATAACTCAATTATCTCGTAAACAAAGTTTCAAATCAGAATTTTATAAAAGATACTTATTTTGTTAAATTGAACAAGTAAAGTAAAAAAAATGAAATTTTTTAAAAATAGTGACGTAGAGAATAAGGTAGAAAAATTAGCAGACAGAGACAGTTTCGACAAATGTCATTAAATCACCTAATGAGTATTAATTTCATATGTATTTGTTCCAAATTTGATTAAAACTGCTCCAGTGGTCTGACAGTTATGACAAGAAACCGATTTTTTAAACTGAACTTTTATGGACTGTATTTTCGTTGAGAAGCATTTTTCATGAAAATGACATAATGTATGTTAACTTATTTTTTGATGAGCTAACGAATGGTGAATTATTGACATTTAAAACTGGACCACCCTGTATATTCACTTGACTCACTTGAGCAACATCCCGCTCGAGTAAACAAACTACTCCTTGCCTAGTGCAGCAATTAAATAATGTGAGTCTGCATAAGAACGTGGATGAATCACCTCAATACACATTTCCTATCTAAATGAAACAGACACGTTCATTTCCCGGTAAATGAAACTATTAACAATCGCAGCACGCGTAAAATTACCATTAACGATTTTGCATAAACGCCTGAAATTGATTAATAAAATGACCGGTTTCTGATGAAAGTTGTTTCGCGCGTAGGTAAACGTGATTTTAACAATAAACAAACTATACACGTTTGAAATTGAGACAATGTGCGTTGTACGGTTGTAGCAACAAAGGAATATATCAAAATTGAATGGAATTAGTAGGACGTGAAGACGCAAAAATGAGATCAGTTTAAATGACCGTTAACTCCAGGGTGATTGTTTATATTTTACTCAATAGTTAACAGTGTTAATTTTGATCTGGGCGTTTGAAGTGTTAATAGAATGGTTGACAATGACAGGTTTCTGTCAAATTATGTATTCCTTCCTCTTGATAACTCCCTTTCCTTTTTCAAGAAAATTTAACTAACTAACTTTAAATTAGCAAAGTTACTCCTAACAAGGGTTTTGATTATTTTAAATGGAACACCCTGTGTTCTATCTCAATGATTTTCTTTTACTGTTAATTTGAACAACTTTTGACAGTTTTAGTTTTTAGTTTTATTAAAAATACTTTTGACACACAGAATGACAGATTTGTGCATTTTTTTATTGTCGAACCAAACGATTTTTGGCCCAGGACCGCTAGCAATAAACAAACTATGGAAAATTGGCTAAAATGACTGCAGTTAGTCTGGTAAATACATTTTTCTAAAACTTGACTATTTTTCAGCATTGTGATCTTAAAAATTGACTAAAATTTCTGCAAATGGTTCAGTAAGAAGTTTCATACAATTTTACCATTTTCCAAAATTTGAACTTTGAAAAACGACTAGAATGACTGGAAATAGCGAGCTAAATCAGAGTTTATAATATTTGAATATTTTTTAACGTTTCGATTTGAAAATTAACTAGAGTGACCGCAAACACTCCAGTAAGTAAGTTTTCATAAAATTTTACTGTTTTTCAACGTTTTGGTCTTCTTAATTGACTAGAATATTGTATTTGATTCTTTGTAGCATGTGCACAAATTTTTATGATAAATGACAATTTTTTAACGTTTTAACCTTGAAAAGAGACTAGAACTACTGAAAATTGCTTGCTAAATCAATTTTTATGATATCTTTTTTAAACCATACATAATCGTTAAGCATCTTGTGTGCAACGTAAAATTTTAGGTTATGGCGCCGTTACTGTTTTTTTTTAACTCGGTTTAATGGCGTTACCAACTAGGGTATTTGCCAATAGTACTGTTAGTAGTTAATAGTAAATCATACTAAATAAGGGTCGACCTTATCATTCTTTATTAAAGAGTTGTCGCAGTTTTTGATAACTTTGAATTTTCATCTCAAACACCTCGTAGAGTGTTCACTCTTAAGGATCTAAAGTGGTATTAGAGATATCAACAGTCAATTAGAACGAAAGCTTTAGAAGACCAAATGTTTACATTATTTTTACAAAAAAGAGGGAAGTTCAAAAGTCGGCACTGTTTGTAAAGCGTCTAATCTAATATATACAGAGCGAGTTTAATAACATGGCCCCCGTTTATGTATCTAAAAGATTAGACGTTTGCATAACTGTGCATCGAGTAGACGGGGCAGCGTAAATTATACACATTACATACGATACCTACGGTATGCCTGTACGTGGAAGAGAAGGGCAGATTATTTACATTTTGCATTGACCCATTTACATACCTATTATCGGATCGCATTGTTCATTAAGATTAACTAGTTCGTAAATGAAGATGGCTGCCCCCGGCTACTGTTACAGGCATTCAACAGGTTCAATCCTATTTCAACTTATTACCGTTAAAACAAAAACCTGTGCATGATGGAAAGAGTGGAAAAAATCGTCACACCTTGCATGGTTTATGGGCGAGGAACCCACGATATTGGTGTACGCGACTAGAAAAAGTGGAGAATAAGGTCTGACGGACAGTAAATTACGATTATGCATATAAAAATAAGTAGCAAAGGTATGTGGCGGTCGTCCTAAGAGGTAATAGGATTAACTCGAGTTTATTACACCATAAAATCCCGTATAAACGTATATACGGGGGCTGGATTTTGTCGGTTGGTCGTCCTACTAAACTTATGACCCATAATGACGACTTAATTATTACCCGAGATTATTATGAAATACCTATAAAGTAAGTAATATTCGTGATTTGGTCACATTCCAGGTGATTGCATTCTTGACACGTAATAAGTAGTAACAAAATTACTTACCTCTGAAGGTCAATAATTTTGTTATTTCAATAATTAGTGGACTGTATTTTTAACTATTTATATAAACGTAAATGTGTAGCGTTGATTCGACTTTGATTAAGAAACGTTACAGTGATATAGATATTCGACAAACCAGTTATAAAACAAAGTAACGTTGTTTTGTGGTTATATGTAAGGTGACGGTTTTCTGTTCAATTTAAATCGATTTAAATTCAACTTAAAATCAACTAAAAAACCACAATCAAAAATAAACGAGAAACGTTATTAAAACATCGGTCAGAACGTTGTTTCGATGTAGAATAAATGTGTGAGTCTATTTTGTAGTAACCAACTAGTAGTGGTAAATATTCTCCGGTCTGCAAAGTCTTGTTACAAAAACTAAAAGAATCTATCAATCACCACTAAATAACTTTTAAAATCATCTGTCATAAATCTCAAAACCACGTCTTGTTTCGAAAACTGTTATTCTTGTAAAAATCATTTTAGACAATTTTCGACAGTTGTGTACTAGTGTCATGTGACAGATATCACGTGGTTTTTGGAGAATAATTTAGTTGGGCAGTCACATGACCACTGTCATATATCTCAGAAACGCGTTTTGTATCAAATATTGCGCAAAAAAACTTTTCTAAACACTGATTTTTGCAACTTTTAAGCACAGTTTGACAGTCAGGGACAAAATTGCTTGTCAAACCCACTTGGAGTGAGAAAATTACTGTTTTAAGCACATTTTTGGAACACTCATTAAATATCCTATCCAAGAACCTCAAAAAAGTTAAAAAATTTAGTACAGTCAATGAAAAAATCGGTGTCAAAGTTTGAACTGCCAAAAACACAGTTTGAAAAGACAGTCAGGGACACAATCGCTTGTAAAACCTACTTGGTGTGATAAAATGACTGTTTTAAGCACATTTTTGGAATTTTCATTCCATTTCCTATCTAATAACATGAAGGAAACTACCAGATTTGGAACAGTCAAGGAGAAAAGCGGTGTCAAAATTTGAACTACCAGAAACACAGTTTTTCTAATTTACCCGGCAAGTTTTTCTGGTAAAGTAAAATATTTTTCCATCACTACTTAAAAATAACAATGTAAATTATGGCAAAGTTTGATGGTTTTTTTGGGGACCTTCTCCTAGAGTTACTTCCTGTTACTTGCAAGGAATAATTTTTAAATTAGGTACTACCTTTGAAATATCAATAAAATGAAATCCAAAATTTAATTTCGTTATCATCAGGTTTTGGAAACTTATTTCAAGATAACAGAATTAGTGCACTTTTTTTCATGTTTTGTAGATATTAATGCTAATATTATTGGTAGTACCAAAAGTTTAAAAAATGCAATTTTCTCAATTTCTTTATTATGTTTTATTTGACCAACAAGTGCAAATTAGTAAAGTACATAATTCTGTGAAAAACTTTATAAGAAACAATTTAGTTAACCTCAGATTAAAATTTTTCTTGAAATTCACTAAATCCAATTTTCAGCTCATTTTATTACCATTCATTGAGTTATTTAAATCATTCTAGTCTATATGAATACACTGGTAAAAATATATAAAAAGTGTGGATTTTAAGCATAGTTCAAAAGCTAAATCAAATTGAAAAACAGATACCGAAAAATACTCTTTGTCAGTTTTATAAAGTTGAGTGATTCCACAAAACTAACAAAATGACGGTAAATAAAGCAATTATTTTTCAAATAACAAATCAACTGATAATCAATTGTCACTCACGAAATAATTATAGTCTCTCAAAAAAACTTTAAGCTAAAGCCAGATTTTAGTCACATAGCCATTTAAAATACATAATTTTATTCATATTAAAATTGGTTCATTTTAGTATTTTTTCTAGATGATTTATTCTTGTTAGTTGTTGAATTATTCTGATGTGAATGAATTGAAATTTGAATACCAGTCATATTGTAGACTGTAGAGTAAACCAATGTGTTGACACACCTACTTTTCTATTCAGTTTGATTAGTAAGTTAAGTATTAAATTTTAGGTGCATATCTGTTACTAATTCAATAGATTTATGTTATAGAAATCAAAAGTCATTTTTGTAGCTACAAAATGCTTTTACTACAAAAACTGAGTCTTAACACTTGACTAACATCTTGTATTTTTAATTACAAATATTTAAAGTTAGAGAAGCAAAACAATGTGTTACAAAAATATGAGAATGCAAGAATACTAACTAAAAATAAAAAATAAAGAATGTGTATTTGTTTGGTATAAAATGATTGTTCATATAGAGTTCTGCTAAAGGTTGAAAAATTGAAGAAATAATTTAAAATAGCAATGCTTTATATAGATTAAACAAACTTATTTACTTTAACTTAACTAAATAAAGTGGTTTAAAAATAATTTCAAGCAAATTTGAGTCGTACTTTTTGACAAAAATTTCAAAAATGAACCCGAAAAATAATATCTTCCTGTACAAAACCTACTGATAAACCCTACTTTCTCAAACATGTAATAAAAAAACATTTATGATGTGAATGCAAAAAACGTGATAATCAGATTTATTTTGCTCAAAACAAAATATTATTGCAATCACTCTACATATAAAAGCAGAAATTGGTATTTTTCAATGTCTTATTACTCAGCATTGAAAGGTTTACTTTTGCAAATTAAACACGTCAATAAATTAATAACAGGAAAACATAAATCCAAAGGTTTCTTGCCTAATTGACTGTTGATATTCCCGCGAGTTTACGTCTTCATTCTAACTTTGCTTGTATTTCTTGGGTTATTAAGTTTGAAAAAATATTAGTAGTAAGTGAAATAGTACCTGTTTGAAGCACAACCGCTCGTGGATGTGCATTTTGCACATATTTTCCAAAATCATACCAGCCGAAAACAGTTCAAGGCGATCGTCACTAAATACCGGAAATGGCCAATCCAAAAGCCATTCTCAAAGTCTTATTACGATAATTAAATCAACATGATTCACACAAAACGACGCGAACCAATCAGCGTTAGTCATCCATACCAATCAAAGTCACCTTTGAAAAAAAAAATAACGATCGTCACCTTTTCCGAACCAAGTACCAACACTAAAAACCGGGTCTCTCCGTACCCAATCTGTCTGCTCGTATAGTTTCAAATGCTCTTTTCTAGCCACTTGAAAATCCGCACGACAAAAATCGGTCCCATCATCCTCACTCAGTTGAAGACAAAAACGTTCCTCTTCAAACTCGAACTGTCCACCTGTTCAATACACTTAAATACATGTAATCGTGAACACCGAACAACTGTCGCTCGCTTCGGCATCAAGATTCCCGCGCTTCTTCTTACGTAAGGTAGTTCTGCACCGAAACAAGTGAACGCGAAGATGAAGAAGAAGAACAAGAAGGCTACGCGGGGACAAATGACGATCGCGCCAAACTCGACCAGGCCTCCGCACGACTGCTGCTTGCGACGTTCGACTGTTTTCTACCCGGCGAGTTGCCGAGTTGCGTTTGTTTCTCGGTTTTTTGGTGGGCAAAGGTAGGCGATGCACGCGCGCTCTGTTGCATCTAGATTGTGCTGTTTACTACTCTACGGCCTACTGGATTTGTTTGTGCATATAGTAAAAGGGCTACCTAATAACAGATTTTTTTCACTCCTACAGGAATATTGGTTAATTTCTCAAACAGTTTAGAGAGTAATGGCCACTGGCTGAACGGATATGCAATCAACTGTGAGATATGAACTAGACCAATCACAGCTAATCTTGACCGTAAAAAAAATCATCCTCACTGACAGTTGGCATTTATGTGGAACTGTTTTCGGGATATTGACGTTTGAAGAATGGCATGTATCTTTGATACAGAGACTTTAACTTCAACTTCCAACAAAGCTAATTCTTCTTCGTGTCATTTTATTGGCTTAACTACCATGGTTTTGCGTAAACATTTTCCAGTTCTGTCATTGTGTACATTTTACCATTTTCGATATTCCTTTATTATTATTGCGACACAAAATGTATTAACTTTTACTGGAAACATACAGGGCCATGAGGCTGTACGCAAAGGCTTAGTATGGCCTCAAGCAAGTCCCCCAACCGCAAAAAAATGTCTCAAAATCATTCAAAAAATCATTCTTTAGAAGGAACGTTTAGTAATAAATCTGTTTTGAACCCCTCATAGTAATAAAAAAATCATTTAAGACACGAAAGAATGTGTAGATAAAACTGGGTAATAGCCAGAAATTCTGAAAGAAGACTGGAATGATAAGTTTCAAACCCAAACATGTTTTAAAGCAGAAATAAGTTCAATATAGAGAGTTTTGTAAGAAGAGCAGTGTTGAAATGATTGAGCTCGCCTAGTTTAAAGTCACGTGACTTTTTTAAATAATCAAGTTTATTAAGATCACGTGACCGTTTTTCAGTTTAAACTGATGTTTTTAAAGTCACGTAACTCTTTACAGTGAAAACTGTCAAAAATTCCCTAACTTTAAGTCAGTGACAAAATGACTGCAGTTACAGCAAAACGGACACTGGAAACGTGTTCCTCATGCCAAAATTAGTAAAAATTGCCACCTTGACAGGTTAAAATCCCATAAGTAGGTCAGGATAAAGTTTAATTTGTGCTACAATTTGGTGTTTTTAAAAATCCAAGGTTAATCTCTTATACTTAACATTATAAAATAAATAAAAGTTTAAAAAAATTGACTAAACTCTTGGAAATATAAAATTACCTTAAGTTGCTGTCAAAGTGCCCGTATTTAATTTCTAATAAATCTAAAAATAAAAATAACTGAATAAAAGTGTGTAATAAAGTTTTTCATTTGATTATTTCCTTCCTATCAATTTTGACCAATCGCTATCAAGAATTAGGATAACAAATGTAAATTTTAAGTGGAAAAATCACTTAACAACTGTCAACTTAGCTGTCAGCAGTTTTTCCGGAAAAAAAATCGAAAAAATTTCACACTCCTCACAGCAACACAAAGAATAGTGTTACCCTTTCTAGCTCGAAAGTTATTGTTCTTATTAATTATTGTTCTTATTGTTTTAATTAAAATAAAATGTTTATTTAACTCAGGAAATAATCTTACCAAATATCCCTCGTGCATCTAATTTTTCCTGTGGAAAAATTGGAATACTCGTTTCTAAGTAATTTGTTTTAACAAATAGCATGAGCGAGAGTGGTTTTAAAAACCCTTGACTCGGATGATTAAAAATCCTTGACTCGGATGATTTTTAAAACCACTCTCGCTCATGCTATTTGTTAAAACAAATTACTTAGAAACTCGTTTTTCCGAATTTTTCCGGAAAAATTAAATGCACTAGGGATATTACCCCCGAAAATAATCATTTTAATTGGAAGTAGTGCAAAACAAATAATCGCGTTTGACAGGTACTGTCAAGTAATGTTCATACAATTTTCGATTGAACACAAAGCCAACGGAATTGAAAATCAATTTTCATTGAACTGTTTGGTCATTTATGAAGCAAATCATCAAAGTTGTCGTACATCACTGAAATCAGCACTATTTTGACGTCTAAGAATCTAATATGTCGCCCATAAAAAAATAAAGTTGATGATGAAACCGTCATCGTAAAGCTGATAAAAAATGGCAATAAAATTGTGCTTTCGATATTGGGATATCCCTTCAATTAAAGTTAGAAATAAATAAAAAGAAAAAATCTAAATTACAGTTTTTTTCGGAAATTCACGGAAAATCGATATTTTTGAGCTTTAAATTGCTCAACTTTGCCTCCTTTTAAACTTTCTCGTATCTCTCTATAGTTTCCGAAATCCCAATGGTCAAATTTGAATTACCCTGTATACGTTCAGGTAAAAGGGCAAAATTAGGTTTAGGGTTGTTGTATAATTTCAACTTCAATTGGTAGTTTCAAACCCTTAAATTAACGTTGGGAGCTTCAAATTGACGTTTAACTATAATCTATACTTGGCCTTTCGCATTCCTTTGGCTGACTTTTAGGAAAGAGAGAAACTTATGTATTTACCCTACAAAGTTGTTGAAAAAATGTTCATAATACTATAGAACCAGAAATAAAAGTAACCTACAAAGTAATGACAGTAAGAAGAGAAGTAAAAAAAGCTGGTGATAGAAAATACCAGATATAGCAATTTAAAGGCTAAATCACAGAACAGATTTCAACATTCCAATAATGCAGCTTGCAACAATTTGTTGTACCTATTTACAAGAGCCAAATTATGTAACATGCAAGATCGACATTATACGAGTATGTTACAATGTTACCTGTAGAAACGCAGATAATTACTCGGTAATCATCATTGACACTAATAAGTAGGAAACTTTTTCCATCCAAGTCGATTCATCTTCTTTATTGGATTGTGTTAGTATTTATGATTTTGCAACATGGCATGCAAGCGAAAGAGAGACGATTCATTGAAATTTTATTTGTAACCGGTCAATCCAGTGTTTATACAAAAAAATTACAAACAGACTCAAGCAGAAAACACCAATTTTCTGGTCTTCTTGTAATAACAAAGCCGGTTTTCGGTAAAGTATTTGTTTGTTTCACAACATCCCAAAATGGACCGTTCTCGTGTTACTAAAAATTTTTTTCGAGCCTCTTGAGCGTCAAAATTGCCCAGGTCAGGTAGAGATTCGGCTCTGTCTAGATAATAATTTTCTTATAATCATTAAATTACATCCTACTGGTTTTTAGATTCTGCCCGGCGATAAAGAGCCGTTTCAGGAACTGGCTTTTCATATGCCCCAGGTCGGCGCAGAACCGCGGAAAAAGCCGTGCATTAATACAAAAAAAACGTAAAACGGCCTATTATTTGATTACACAAAAATTACTACTCGCATAACCGTTACGTCACTCTATTAAATTAGATTAAAACAAAAAAAGTTAGTCTTTCATGGTGGTCTAAGTACTTCGACGACGACACGATCCTTGTTGCTAAAGACAGAGACCAACATCTTCCATGTGAATTCGCTTCGGAAATTGCGTCACGCACTCGAAGATTGGCGTAATTATTTGCGAACCAAAACAGTTACTTATATTTGAAATTACTATTATTAGTAACGAGAAGAAATCATTGGAGCAGACGGAAGGAATTTATTTACTGAGCTCTAACACTGATAATCATTCGCTATCAAGTGTAAAAATCGACTTGGACATGTAAATGGATGACACCCCGGTAAAGGTTTTATAATCAAACTTGTTGTGTCAACATCAATAAGGGTCAAAATCTCACATTGATTACTACGTGTGTATATTTATTTGACTGGCTATTACGAAAACTTAGATGGAAAAACATCTGGATAATCTGGAGGCCTGTACGTGTAAAAATAACAAACAAAATCTATTTCGGTTAAGGTGCACCTGAAAATTTCTTTCGTAACAATAAGGACGTAAAACCGGCTATTTTTAGCTTTTAATTGGTCTTTCCAATGGTTAGTTTGGTTGGTATTAATCAAAAGACTGAAACTTATTCAAAAAGATGCTTGTAAACAGCTTAGTTTGCATCTGATACCAAAGTGTAATAGTAAAAATCTTTAAACACTCACAGTCTGACTTAATATTAGTTTTAATTTATTTTTGTACCCCAAGCAAAAATGTGGACGATATTGGTTTTACCTTGGAGTGCATTATTATTTAAATTTGTATGTATTTTCATGCATATTTTCAGTTTCAAATAATGTTTATTCAAAAATATTCCGCTTTTAAGGCAGACCTTTACTGTAAAATACAAGGTTTTGTTTGGAAAACCTTCAGAGATAAATGTTAAATTATGACAAAGTCTAGGGGCAGGTATATCTGTTTTTTTTTTAATTTACTACTTGAGAGTCTCACATTTTAGGATTTGAATTACTTGATGCCATAATTAATTCATAGTCACAAATAGTAGAATGGTTTTAGTAGTAGGTTTAAATGTAACATAGAAAAATTCCGTTTAAATAATACAGGGTGGTCCAGTTTTAAATGTCAATAATTCGAACCAATCGATAGCCCATCAAAAAATAAGTTGACATGCATTATGTCATTTTCCTGAAGAACGCTTCCTAAGGAAGACACAAACCTCCAAAGTTATACATATATTAGCTTGTCTGTAATGTTATTCAAAATTGACAAAAATGTCTAATTGGGTTATTGTGTTTTTTACTTTAAAATGGTTCAAAAGGATTCAAATCTGGTCATCTGTGAGGTTTACGAGTTCATTTTTGACACTGAATATTAGTCAATAGTTTTTGGACTAATGTTTACTGGCGTTCAATTTTTTTGACTATAGGTAGTGTACAACTGATCATTCAATTCAAACTTTTTTTTTTATTTAATTAAACATTTTGGACTAATTTAATTCTAAAAATTAGCGTTTAAGACTAATATCGTACAATGTTTAATGACAAATTTGTTTACTTTCATCAATGAATAGTCTGAAACTTTACTTTTACTATAAAAATAGTTTAAAATTTGATTTTTCACTCTTAAATCACAGTGAAGCGTTTAGAAGTCAATTTAATACTGACAAAGCGTGAAATGACATGTTTAAGCCTATGGAAAATGTTAAAATAATTTTTTAAGTCGGCTATGTCAAAAACTTGGTGAAGATAACCCTAATAGGTACTTGATTTTCAAAGCTGAAAGCAGTTTTAAAGCCCTAAAAATAGCCCAGAGTTCTAAGAAAATAAAAAATCTAATGTCAATATTCTGTATTTAAGACTATTTTCAAGACTAAAATATTGAAATGTATTTTCAAATTATGAAAACTTACTTTAAGTGCAAATTTTAAGGTTTTATGTCACTTTTCATTGGTTCAGAGTCACTTTTTGGTGTCCAAGTTTCAAGGTTGAAATGTGTGAATTTGTAGTAAAAAATTCTAGATAAAGTAGTTTTTCATGGCTACAAGTCAATTTTCACTACTAAAGTTTTTGAACTTATTTGAAAACTGTAACGACCGACTACAAAGACAATTTTTAAGCCTCTCAAGTAAATTTTTACCGTTTCAAAGTAAATTTACTGGTTTCTAAGTCAATTTTCAAAACTAAAGTCTTTCAATTTGTCTGAAAACTATGAAAACTATCTACAAAGACGTTTTTTAAGCTTCTTAAGTGAATTTTCACTGTTTTCAAGAAAACTTTTAAGTTGGGTTGGGTTTGTTTTGAACGTAATAACTCAATTACCTCGTAAACAAGTTTCAAAATCAGAATTTTATAAGAGATACTTATTTTGTCAAGTTGAACAAGTAAAGTAAATAAATATTTTTGAAAAATATACAGTGACGTAGAGAATATAGCAGAAAAATGGAAACCATCTTTCTGTATTTACATCACTGGACAGTTTCGACAAACGTCATTAACTTCACATAATGAGTATTAATTGCACATATGTTTGTTCTAAATTTGATTAAAATATTGCTCCAGCGGTCTGACAGTTATGACAAGTAACCGATTTTTTAAACTAAACTTTTATGGACTGTTTTTTCCTTGGGAAGCATTTTTCAGGAAAATGACATCTATGTAAATTAACTTATTTTTTGATGGGCTATCGAATGGTGAATTATTGACATTTAAAACTCTACCACCCTGTATAATGAACCTAGTGAACAACTAACACAATTGCATACTGTATTATCTAATTTTAATTTTAGGGATATTACAAAACTTCTGGGTCATTTAGATTACACGAAAAAAAAACTGAAGACTACGATCCAGATACAGTAAAAACAAAAAATAACAGGACACCTCAAATGTCGTACCTAACACAACTTTTCCGCCCTTTAGCTGCCTTGTCAACCTGTTGACATTCAAGGTAATATATCTGAAATCGAATTATTTAACACAATTTATCTACAGATATATTTTTCGATTTAATAGTATTTCAGGTAGAAAGTTGAGTTTAATACATATATATATATAAACAATCTTTATTTTCAACAGAAAAAAGGCTATCGACCACTTGGTCTTTCTGCCTATGTTTACAGTGGGATTTTTTTTATAGTTTTAGCATACATGTTAACTTAATCTAATTATTTACAATTTATTTACAAAAAAAAAACAAAAATAGTCTTAGTTAAAGTGCTCTAGTAGGGTGGCAGTGGGAAAGAGGTAACGGGATTGTCTGGTTTGTCTTGTTATGCACAGTGGGTTTATTATTGTCCAGTTGTTTGGATTATTTTTCCATTTGTTTTGTAGTTGTATAAGTCTCTCTGTTATTTTGGTCATGTTTGTACGTTCGTAGAGAAGTTGGTTGGATGGGTTGTGTAGTGGGGAGTTTAATACATTATTTAATTTATTGTTAAAAAGTTGCATTTTTGTTACTAGTTGACAACATCACATAAAAAATTACTTTAAAGAATTATCATTGATAAAAATATAGACACAAGAGAAAAATGTCGTGAACAAACTTTAGTGGTATTGTTATTGACATGTTTAAAATATAAATTATACTGCCTTATGTTATAACTATCAACTTAGTATAATTAGGTATATTGACAATCAGTCAACATGACATTCATACGTTTTTTGCTAATGACGTAACAGTCAGTACCAGCTGAACAGACTATATTTCCGCTGTCTGTTCCATGTTCCATTATAGCGTTGATCGAACTGGTTTGATGCAATATTCAATAACGGTGGGACGTAAATGCAGAAGCGATCCGATTCGGAAAACGAAATAAATAGGCAGTAAAAATGATTAACATATGAAAAACAAACGAAGGATAATCATACATATACAATGTGTTGCATGATTGTGCCTCCGCACGATTCCACCAGTCTCTTTATGAATGCTATTTATGAAAACATTGTTTACCATTTAGAGATTTTATTATTTTATATCAAGATTACATATTTTATTGTAATGGTGCTGGAGCTGTTAGGCAATACTATTATCTCCGGGCCGTGTGTGTCTATTTAAAAGGAATTCCTATAATGCAACAAATTGTCCGGCCATAGCGTATACTTAATAGGTGTGCCATGTTTAGATAGTGGATAAAAATCGTCCAGGTAACGCTTCTAGACAAGTGGAATTCAAATGCTCAATAATTTTATCACGGATTATTCTATTAATTTATTATTTACGTTTCGCAGCTGGTGCGATGTCAGAGGTAAACGTACCTTTTCGGGTATTCTACGCTGGATGGTTCATCATATTAACAATAATCATCGTTACCATCGAAAGTCTAGACTGCAGACAGAAAACCGCGATAAACGAGATTTCGGTTGAGATGATCCATTTGTCACTGAAACGGATGATTACCGTCGATGATTGACGTCCCAGTAATGGTAACGAGACAGTATTCTTCTCGATGGTATTTTCGGTATACGAGACAGCAGACCGATTAAAATCTTCAAAATTATGCAGTCTAGATGTTTTGTGTGGGGATTTCAATGAAAAAATGCTTAGCTCAGTTTTTCCGAACTATCTTACAGTCTACTCTCTAATATTTTTAGAGTAATCTTTTGTGTATCAATTAATTAATTGTGGGATTTTAAGTGTGAAAGTTAGAAATTTAGAAAAGTAGGTATTTCCTGAAAGTGTATAATTTGGGCTTGGACTCGTACTTCTCTTTTGTACTTTTACAGTTAACCCCAATGCAACTAAATATTAGGTTGTATAGTAATTACGGACTAGTATTACCTATACCTTTGAAGGTTGAGTAATCTGGAATTACACATTACTTTTATTAATGTAACACTCAGTATATTGTAAAAAATAGCTTCCGCCCGAGGGTGTAATAGTATATTACATACATAGGTGGAAAGTGTTTGATTTCTGTCGTAATATTAGGTCTCAAGACAGAAATTAAACTTTCCACCGCCGTGGTTTGTATACTATTTTATTTTCAACCATTTATCAGAATCTTATCAAACTTTTAATAAATCATTTAGATATTACTAGTCAGATATTACTTGTCACCATCTGAGCTGCAGAGGTCGCGGAAGAACTGTAAAAAGTAAGCCCAGTATGACAAAAAGCATATTGACATTCAACCGGGTGGAACTTTACCGCACCCGAGTAGGAAAAGTACATTTTTAGTACATTTGTGCGTAAAACAAATGATGATAATACTCGACAGGTAAACCGCTGAGTACAATTTTGTTCACTAATTCCTAATATGCCAATAATGTCCACTAATTTCTTGTAATGCTCAGTAATTCCTAATAATTCCCAATAACTAACCTAACAATACCCACTAATTTTCTGATTTACCACGACTGGAAGGTCTAAAAAAACCTTTTTTAATAAAAAAAAGTAAAAATATGCGTGCAACGATTTAACCGGAAGTAGATATCAACTGTTGCTTAGTTTAAATGGGACACCTTGTATATTATTGCATTTTTGGATTCTACGTCAAATTCTAGACATATTTCGTGTATTAATGTCATACACTTATCTGTATCTGTTTCTGAGATATTTACCGTTTTATATGAAATTTAATATTTTCAGTCTCCGAAACAATAATTTTAATTTATGCATATCAGGAAACGTTTTTTTTTTTTGGTTTTTTTGTTTTGTCGTGTTATACAAGGTTTTTTTTAAGAGTGGTTGAAGAAAAACGATAAAATATATTATACAGGATAGTCAAAAAATAACTCAAGGCACTAGTTCTAAAAAAGGAACGTTTTTCCAATTAAATACTCCTTTTGTCTGATTATCTGTTCAAAGTGAAGGTAAGTTTGTATTAGGTCACTTATTTGAAAAATTTATTCTTTAAATCGATACATTGAGTTATTGAAGGTTAAAGTAGTAGCTGTCAAATTCAGTCAAAATTGTCTTTATTGTCAAACAACTCATTTATTTGCAACACTTTGTATAGACTTTTATATGTCAATGGATAGAAAATATAATGGGCTTTCCAAAAATATGGCCGTTTGTGTTGATAGGGTGCTTCGTTTGGCCGCCAGAGGGCTCCAAAGCTAACTAAACGTTTTCCTTGACTGTAACCACTTAAACTTCTTTGAGGGATTTTTTTTAAATCGGTCAGGTACGGCCCTGATATTTGGCACAAACCTAGCACAGTGAGTGTCAATTTTAGAGCCGTAGCAAAACTGTAGAAATAAAATCATTAAAGTCGATTTTCGCTTGCACTAAGTGGCTAGCATAACGCAAAACCCATTGGAATAGTGGTCGCTTTTCAGGCAAATTTGACCCTTACGAAAATTGTCATTTGCAAAATCAGCTCATGTTTTCTTAATTTTCCAGGGTCAAATTAGTAAGTGTTTCTGGGACACCCGGTCCGTAAACCGTAAATAACACGCGTATTTGTAACACTTTGTATACCTAAACTTTTATATGTCGATAAACAGCCAATGAAATGAGCTTTCCATTGACGTAGAAAAGTCGGTTGGTTAGTGGTACCGTTTGGCCACTAGAAGGCGTTGCTAGAGTTTTATACGTCAATGAAGATCAAATGGAATGACCTTTCTAAAAATTTTCCAACTTGGGTTGATAGGTTAGACGGTTTGGCCCCTAGAGAACGTCAAAGGTGACTATTTTTTTTATGACTTTTTTCGTGCATCCTTTTGTTTAATCTTCAATAACTCGTTTATTTGCACCATTTTTAGTAGTGTTTTATACGTCAATGGATAGCCAATGCAATGAGCTTTCTAACAGTCTCCCAATTTGAATGGATAGGTTAGACAGTTCGGCCGCTAGAGGGTGTCAAAATTGACTAATTTTTTCATGACTTTTTTGGTGCATTCTTTCGTTCAATCGTCAATAACTAGCTTATTTTCCACACTTTGTATAAACTTTTATATGTCAATGTATAGCCAATGAAATAAGCTTTCTATTGACGTATAAAAGTTAATGGGTTAGTAGTACGGTTTTGTCGCTAGAGAACGTGAAAAGTTTTAAAAGAAAAATTACAAAATTCATAATTTTTCATTGTATTCCAACGGAATTCATTGAAATTACCAAACTTTAGGTTTAAATTTGAATGGTAGATGTATAGAAAAAAATATTTTATCAATTTTTTTTTATAATATAATTTAGACGTTTCCAATTCTATTAATAATTTTCAAAATACCAATGTCTTCCAGTAATGCCCATTAATTTTTAAAATTTGTACACCATAATGTTCCAACGGTTTACATCTCGAATATACCAAGAAATCAAAATTATTGACATGGTCAGCCTTCGAGGTAAAGTTTTGGGTCCGTTTGACTTTTCGGACTTAAAGGGTGTTAAATTAGTAGTTGAGAAAAAACTGTGGCCATGAAAGTGGAGGCACGTAACGGTCTTTTACGTGACTTTGACGAAATTACGTCCGATGGAAGTGGACAGATTTCGTGTCGGTATCAAAAAGCTCAAAGTCATTGTAAACTCGGGAGATAATAAAAGCTAATTTTGGTGGTTGCCGGATACCTGGAAAATTACGTTCAAAATGTTCAACCAGCTTTGAAGAATCCCAATGCGGATGAGTCACAACTTTTACTCTAAAAAGTACAAAGGATTTGTGATTGAGCAGACAATGTATAGATATCAGACCAGAAAAAAAACTCGGTCGTGATTTTATAAAAAAATACCAGTGAGTAAAAATTAACAATAATGTTATCGCTTCTCGGAACTCCTTGTATGTATAATCGTATTGTTGCCAATTATAATAGATAGTATCGTGCGGATTTTTTCAACGTTTGTATACGTAAATGACATAATAAAACCTTGAGGAAGGCTCATACTAAAAAATCTAATGAGCCGAGATGATTGCACCTGGTCGACATCTTTACACACGTTCTCGACGCTTGAAATTGAATAGTAATGGTACCTATCGGTGTAATATCAATAATAATTATTTGTAATTGCGGAACCTCCGTTGTTTTTACGTTCTGATTACCAGAAGATCATTAATAATAATCATTATTATTTGTTATTAAGAAATCATTCAGATTCCGGGTTGATGTTTATTGCTTTGAGAGGCGCTTAATTATCATTGTACTGGTAGTAGTTAGATGTAACAAAATAATCAAAGTATGGACTGCTGGTTGTTTTGCTGAAATTGGTTTTTCATATATTTCTCATCGTCTAAACTGTCAAGGTTTCAGGCGAGGTAAGTACTATAAGAAAATTTTTTTTTTTAGATTTAATAACAAACTCAATTTGTTCAATTTTTTATACCAATAAACAAGTAATGTTTGTTGCAAGTCCTTGATCGTTTATTTTTTGACTAGTACCAGTGTACTACAACCCAATTTGCAATAGTACCAGCGGGCCCGCACTTGATAATTCCGATTTGAGCAACGCACCAAAAAAACGTTTTCTTTCTTACGCAACAAACACCGCATATGGTTATTCCACTTGATTTATGTAGCTGTTTTATTGTGTATTTTAGAATGTGTAATTTTTTAGTGGTGTGCAGCTAATTTTCAGATTAACTGCAACAACCCAGAACTAGTGATGTAACATTCACATTCACTGCTAAGCTGCAGCTGTTAATACCACTGTGTTCTGCTTTAGAATCTTAAAATAGGGTGTATTTTTTCTTTTCTAATCTATTTAGTGATTTAAGTACACAACAAAACAAGATGGTTTTTTTATTTGTGTCTAGTAAAAAATTGAATAATTGTGAAAACAATCGGAGTAGCTTTGAGACACATGTCTAGTTTTTTATAGGCATATGCTGGTCAGTCCACCAATAAAACATAAAAAAAGGTAAAAAAACTTTAGAAACACGAGGCGACAACCTGACCAAAAATCGTCCATAAGCGTCGAACTAAACATAGTTATTTTGGCAGTTAGACACTTTTATGATTACAGTCTAGTCAACGACCACTGGTTCACAGCTGCCTACCATTTCAACAACAATACACAGGTAACGTAGGGTTTCTTACAACCAAAAATGTTTTTCAGTTCCCTGAAACTTCGTGACAAATTAGAAGCTGAAAATGTATTGTACATACTTTTACATTACAGATGGTTCGTCACTGAATTAAATGAACAAACGTTGTTACAGCACAAACAATGGTTATTTACGTGTAGATGGTCGAAAAAAAAAAGCCCGCGGGGAAAGTTAGACTTTACTAATAAATTAAAATAAAATAACTTAATACAATCTTGTATAATATACAGGGTTTTTCAATGAAAAGTAGCCACCCTGAATATCTTCCAAAATAATTTCTCTGTTAAAAAATGCTAAGACACGTGAACAAAGATTGCAAGGGGGACATCTTTTTACGTAGGATTTGAATTTCTGCCATCAGCCCCTTTGCCGCCATAGCCACCCCCACTAAGTTTTCAAATGGTACCATACCCTGTGTGGCACATCGTTGGAAAGGGTATTTCATAAGGAATTAATTACACTATTTTATTTGTACATTTGCTTTGAATTGAGACCAAAAAAATAAAAAATACGTTTTGTGTTTATTTTTTGTTAACTGCAGAAATAATAGCAACTAGCGGTTATCATTTAATTAATGGCTCAAAATAACCTCCGTTAACTTCAATACAATAATACAAGCGACTTTGGAAGAGTTTGCGAACATTTGTGAGGACTTGCCGTGTCAGTTGTCGGCATTCATGTATAATTCTCTGCCTAAGGTCTGCAATATTGGCCGGCTGTGTTGCATAGACTTTAGATTTTAAATGCCCCCATCGAAAAAAGTCCAACGGAGTGAGGTTGGGTGATCTCGCAGGCCATTCCATGGGACCACGTCTACCAATCCATCTTCCAAGAAATCGATTGTTCAGATATTCTCGAACGGGAAGTGAATAGTGTGGAGGTGCACCGTCTTGTTGGAAAATTAGTTGATTTTCAAATAAATTTTCATAATTTTTTAGTAGCTCTGTTATGGTCGGATCAACAGTGGTGTCAAGAAGCTCAAGATAAGTAGCGCCATTCAAATTACCGTCAATAAAAAACGGACCAACGATGTGGTCTCTTAAAATACCTGCCCAAACATTAAGTTTTTCTGGATATTGGGTATGGGTTTCCCTAAACCAATGTGGATTCGTGTCTGACCAATGCCTACAGTTATGCCTGTTCACTTCTCCATTCAAAAAAAAAACATACACTTATCACTGAAGCAAATATTGTACAACAAGTTCACGTTGTTTGTCAGATTAGTAGACATAATTTCACAAAATTGTAGTCTTCTATCATAGTCATCTTCGTTTAATTCCTGAACCAATTTTACCTTGTATGGATGAAAATTGTGTTTTTTTTAAATTTTCCATACAGTGCTTGTCGAAACACATGGGAAATTTGATTTAAAGACTGATTATTATCCATTGCAACGTGTCCCAAAACAGCAACTTCAATTGGTTCATTAATAATTTGTCTTTCAGGTTGATTGTTTTTTGTTTGTCACTGAACCAGTTTCCATGAATTTTTGCATCAACTTTAAGACATACTGATGACCAATTAATTTATCTGGATGGATTGCATTGAAAGTCGTTATGTTTGAAATAAAAACGTACAATTTCTATTCTTAACTCTCTTAATTCTAAACGAACTTACAAGTTGACCGACTGAGGCAAAAACATGGAATGGAAAACAGGTATTAGTAGTGTTATCAGCAGTTTGACCAAAATAACAAAAAAATGTTTTTATTTTTTTTGGTCTCAATTCAAAGCAAATGTACAAATAAAATAGTGCAATTAATTCCTTATTAAATACCCTTTCCAACGATGTGCCACACAGGGTATGGTACCATTTGAAAACTTAGTGGGGGTGGCTATGGCGGCAAAGGGGCTGATCGCAGAAATTCAAATCCTACGTAAAAAGATGTCCTCCCTCAGTCGAAATGGATTCATTAACATATAAAAGTCTAGTTGCAAATAAACGAGTTAACCTTCAATAACTCGGTTGTTTTTACAGTTGTGGGGTTGACAGGGTGGTTCAATTTAAAGAATATTTTTTTAAAATAAGTGACTTAATACAAACTTACCTTAATTTTGAACAGGAAATCAGACAATAAGAATAAAGAGTATTCTGTTTGAAACCCTAGACTTTCTGTCCGTTTATATTAACTGATTATGACCCCCCAGTATCATATATTTTGACGTTTTTCTTCACTCACTCTTAGAACAACAAAATGCAAAACCCAAAAAGAAAAACGTTTCCTAATATGTGTAAATTAAAATTGTTAGTAAAAGGGTAAATATCTCCGAAACGGATATAGCGGTATAACGAAATTTGTCTAGAATTTGACGTAGAATCCAAAAATGCAAAAATATACAGGGTGTCCCATTTAAAATAGCAGCAGTTGATGATCTACTTCCATTTAAATCGTTGCACCCATATTTTCTTACTTTTACTTTTTTTTTATTAAAAAATAAGTTTTTTAGATTTTCAAGTTGTGGTAATTCAGAAAATGAGTGGGTTTTGTTAGGTGTTATTGGGAATTACTAGGCATTACAAGGAATTACTGGGCATTACTGGCATATTAGCAATTAGTGTACAAAATAGGCATGATTTTCATTTTCAAGAATTTTGATGTTGTTCTGTTTAAAACCCAAATCAAGTTTTGGTACATTTTTAGTAATTGTAGTTGTTGAATAATCAACTTAATTTTGAAGATATTTTAAGACTTTAACGCCCTGTATCTTGAAAACCACATGTATTGTGGAATAGTCATATTTTACCTCATAATTTTTGGCTAACACAAACGAAACGTTCTGTATATGGTGATTCTTCGCCTCATATTACTACATGACAGGTGAGAGTCAAATCAACCTCCACGTTAGAGTATATCACCGAATGCTACTATTTTTAATGAATCTGTCATGCAAAAAACTGTATGTAATAAAAAACTAATTAATGTCTCACTCTATTCACATTCAGTCAGCAGACAGTTTGACATTGTAATATTTCTTGGCAACACACATTTATGACGTAACATAATAAACAGAGCGTTCTAGTTAAAGTTTTTTTTTCCATCGCATACACTAAATCGATTCATCATCATACACATGCATTGTCAGTAGGTGGAAAACCATTTTTTTGTGGAGCAGGTGGACGAAAACATATATACGGGGTGTTTGTGGGCGTAAGTGCGAGCATTGCGGGTTACGTTACGACAACATCTGGTAATTGAACACTTGGACGACTTCATTCATTAAAATGTTACAACGGTTAACTGTAAATATTAATATCGCGGCCACAAAAGACTTATTTAAAATCGAGATCCGATCGAAACGAATTTATGCATTCAAGTTATTGGCCGGGTCGCAGTTTTGACGAAACGAGAACGCGTTCCATTCAGACTGGTCAAAAACGATTTCGAAATGTCGATTAGGCAGTCCAATTATTTTGATTTTAATCTTTATGTAATTTCATTTATTAATTGAGCTGGGTGATTGGTTTGGTAATTGAATAATCAGATTGTATAAGCGAACGTCCCTCAACATCTCTTGCAAAAAATGCGCATTTTCATACCGGAGATTGTCATTTTAGCCGTCGCCGTTCAACTAAAATGAAGACATAAATCCCGTCTGAAACGCAATCTTTCTAATCTACCATTTTCAAAAAGTCCCTTAGTTTATGGCTGGTACTAATGGTTTATCGCGTAACCGAACACTTGCTCAAAAACACGCGTTTTAATAAGAAAGATAACTCCGTACAGACCTCCCTCTGTGATTTACCGTACAAGACGAACTTTGTGCCTTTTTAGTATCGGGTAGATGTCGTTTAGTCTGGACGAATCATGAGATTTAATTAAAGGAAGAATAATTAAACTGATTGGGAGCCCGACTGACTGACACCAATTTCTGTCTGCCTTCGAAAGGGACACTTTATTGTTCATTTCTTTGAAACGACTTAACGGATTTACACAGTAGTTGAAATGACCTATTACTAGTTTCTTCAGAACAAATTATACTTTAGTTGCAATTAGAACTTTTAAGCAGACTTTAGTGTTTGTTTTGTGAATTCATCCGGCCAACGTAAGGTAACTGAGGAATGATTTAATAATAGTCAATTATAAAAACTTTCTTTAAATGTAACAGAATATAAAAAAAAATTCTTCTACGACCCCTATATGAAATAAAACTGACCTTCCTCATTTGAGAGACGAAAATGTCACTTTTCGTGAATAATTTTCTTCCCAAGGGAGTAAAAGTGCCACCAGTAATAGTATATTACATACTCAGGTGGAAAGTGTTTGATTTCTATCGAGAGATTAGGTAGTTCGCCGAGACGAAGTCGAGGTAAACTTTATCTCGAGACAGAAATTAAACTTTCTACCGTGGTTTGTATACTATTTTGTTTTCAACCATTTATCAAAATCTTATCGAACTTTTAATAAATCATTCAGTTGAAATATTGATTGCTAATAGTCTCTAACAATGAGGTAGTATAGGTGTACGAGTAGTTATGACTTCAACCATAATAAACGACTGGTGATTTGTTTACAATCTTGACAACGTCATTATTGTGCTATCCTGTCTCTTAACTATAAAAAGTAAGCCCAAATATGACAAAACGCATATTGACATTCACCCGGGTTGGAAAGTGACATTTACCCGGGTGGAAAGTAAAAGCAGGTCATTTTCATCTTTCCACCTGGTTTACACATAAGAAATAACGTTATTACATACTGGTTGAAAATAAAAGTGTAATCAATGCGGTATCTCTGACACTTTCTTGACAAACATATCCTTGATAACATTAACATAGTATTTAACTGCTGCTTTTTTTTTTCATAAAACATAACATTGGTAGTGGAAGAAATTATATGCGCAACTCTGGAATAAACCGCTTTTTGCGCCCTCAAACTTTCAAACCCTCCGCTTGGCGTCGGGCTTTAAATTTTTCACGCGAACCAAAGTTACACTTTCCTCCCTTGTTGAGTAAATAACTGTTTTGTTTAATCTGTTGCCTGAAGGTTTCAAAACCTTTAAAGCCTCTTAGTAGACGCTCCAGATTAACAATGCTGACACACTGTTCTACACCATTTCTAACTGTAATTCAGAAATCGTAAAGTGTAATTGAGAAAATGTTAATTGCAATTCAGAAAGTATATCAACTCAATTCAGTTTAATTTTTAACCTAAATAGTAATTTGTGTTATTTTTTTCATAACATTCATTGTCTTATAAAATAAAGTATATTAATTTATTAAAGTGCCTTGGAATTTCAACTTTGGTAATTTTATCCACAGATAATGTATTTTATTAAATTTCGTCTTATTATTAGTCAATTATTCAACGCTTAGCAACGATTTAAACATTTTTTTATTCACTAGATGTTTAAACTTTTTTTTTATCACTCTGAATGATATTCGCCTATTTATAGACAGGGTTGCCAAACGTATTTTCTTTTTCGGGGTAGATGTGTTGAATACGTTGGGGCAGTTCAGACATTCATTATATTGCTTATAGGTATATGTATTTAATTATCATACAGATTTTTTTAAGAACAGAAAATCAGGCTTCAGACCAGACTCTTCAAAAATATAGATTTTTCATTTGTTTTTAATAATAATCGTTAGATCACGTGGTTTTAAAGAATAATTTAGCTAAACAGTCACGTGACCATTGTCAAAATCATAAATCTCAAAAATACTCTTTATATCGAATACTAAAAGAAAACGTTTCTAAACCCTGATTTTTGCAACTTTAGAGCATAGTTTGACAGTTTTGACGTTAGTGCCAGTTGTCACGTGATTGTAGAACACTATTTAGCTAGACGGTCAAGTGACAAATTTTGAAAATAACTGTCATAAATCTCAGAAATACGTTTTATATCAAATACTACAAGAAAACGTTCCTAAACCCTGATTTTTGCAACTTTAGAGCATATTTTGACAGTTTTGACGTTAATAGCTGTTGTCACTTGATTGTAGAACACTATTTAGCTAGACGGCCACGTGACAATTGTCGAAATAACTGTCATAAATCTGAGAAAAACGTTTTATACCAAACACTGCAAAAAAAACGTTTCTAAACTCTGATTCTTGCAACTTTAGAGCATGGTTTGACAGTTTTGACATTAGTGACAGTTGTCACGTGATTGTATAACACTATTTAACTAGACGGTCACGTGACAATTGTCAAAATAACTGTCATAAATCTCAAAAATACGTTTTATTATCAAATACTGCAAGAAAACGTTCCTAAACCCTGATTTTTGCAACTTTAGAGCATGATTTGACAGTTTTGACGTTATTGAAAATTGTCACGTGATTTCAGAAGACTATTTAGCTAGACTATGAAGTGACAATTGTCAAAATAACTGTTAAATCTCAGAAAATTGTTTTGAAAACTGTGTTAAAATGTAATTCTTGCAAATTCTAGTAAAAACAGACATCACGTGGTTTTAGAGAATGGAGCGGTAGATATACCGTTTTAACGGTAGACCTGGCAACATTGGTTATTGGTCGAGGTCGGAGTGTGATTAATCATACTATCCTGAAATTCATTTGATGATTTCTGAATTTAAATTGATTTTTTCCGAATGGCACTTAATGGTTTCTGAATTGCATTTCGTTATTCTGAATTACGCTTGACTTTTTCTGAAGCTCACTTGGCCTTTTCTGAACTACATTTGGAAATGATTTAGTAGAACTAACAAACTTGCATGCCTCCCTTAATGCACAAAATATCGATCCGATAATTTTTTCGCTCTAGAAAAAGCAGAATTTAAAATGCATAAGGAAAAATTAACTTTCAAACAAGCTAAAAAAAAATTGTTTGTATACTTTTAAAAGGCTGGACTGATTGACTGTTATCGATCCGGCTTTTTGGTCCTGTCACTCAAGAATTCTATAGCCTCTTTCACTTCCTGATAATGTATTTTTATAGGGTGCCAAGTTATGCTTTCTCAAACAATAACGTAAACACGCCGTTCGGAATAATTAACATGCCGATGAAGTATATTTAACCGACAAGAAAATATACATGTTGATGGAATGTGCCTTGCATTTTTATGAGGAAAAATCTAGCATGACCGTGTATACTTACTCATCTACATGGTTGCTAGTAAATTCATTGATCACGATTTGTTATTGTGCGTTCCCACTAATAGAATTATGTTTTTAATTAAATTCATTAATATTATTTATCTTGATTGGCAAGGTCGAGCTGTACGAATTTTTTTCTTACCTACTTAATTAGATGGGAAAGATAGCCTCTATTGTAAGCGGATTCTCTCTGTCTGCTTCAAACTATTCCTGCATTTACTTACGTATTATGTATATACATTATTATTATACAACGAGAACTCATCTTAATTAACGTTACATATAAAAAGGATTGCAAAACTATGTTACGTGAAAAATGACTCCGTCAGCATCCGAACAGGTGTATGTTGCCTAATATAGAAACGGTCGATTTTTCAATGATAGGTTATTAGTATAATTCAATTATGTGAGGTAAATGATTTAATTGCCTTTAACCTTGTATAATCCGCGTGCCGTATAGCCGATTACCCTACATTACGTATCTTAGAATACTTTCAGTTTTTTTCCTAGTTTGGGCTACGTTTCACTGAAACTAGAATTTAAGATAATCTAGATATTAATAGAAACCGTAGTAACCAAGGATTAACTAGGGCTTGTGTTATTGTATGAAAAGGAAGATTTTTTATAAATTTGAAATGATTTGACACTAATTTTTCAAATCTTAACTTTATAAGAATGTGAAACATGGCAATTAACCATAGTGTGGTATTTCAAATGGACTTCTATAGAAGAATTGTAGAAAAATCAACAAAGGAAATAATCAGTAGAAATTTAAAGAAAAAACCACAAAAATTAAGATTCAGTCACTTGCGGGATGCTGTTCAGTCAGAAAATGTCTACTAAAGTAAACTTACCACATTCAAGCACTCGCTTCAACCAAACATGCAAACATACCTGAAAAAAACAATCTATTATTAGTAATCTCGAACTAAACTGCTTCTAAATGGTTTTACGTGAATAATATCTCCGAAAATATTCCCATAAAGCTATTTATAATGTTAAAATTCATACGGGGACCTTCGAAGAAGGAAATACCACATTAGACGAGAACCCCGTATCAATAATCACCCGGTAATCATTAGCTTAGACCCAGAAGTCTTAGAACAGGGACGGAGCAGGATGATGCTCGTTACATAATTTTTTTAATCGGTAATAATCTGTCTATAATTTTGTTTTATGCCAGCGATACGATCTTAACTTTTTTTTCGGATTGCGTAATTGTCATACTTAATTAGTAATTGAAATTCGATACTGTATGATGTAATGCAATTAGTAAACAATCACTTCCAATTTAACAGGGATTAATTGTGTCTATCATTGACAATTCAAAAAAAACATACTAGTTTTTCTCTCAAATCTTTTATGGATTTTACTTTGACGCAGTGAATTTTACAGGATGTACGATGTTTTATGACATCCACTAATTACTTATAAAATTGTAAAAAGAGTGTTTGAGATTGTGTTGATAGAACATTCCAATTTAAGTTTCTGATTATGGAGTCAGAATTTTAAAAAAAATGTCTACAGGGTGGCTTCAATTGCTATAGACCACTATATCTTCTTAACCGTGAGAGCTACAAGTTGAGTTAAATTAGAAAAAAGTTTTTAAATTTGATAATAAGTTGACATCTTTAGGAAGTATTGAAACGAAAATTTACCGAAAGTGTTTTTTGTTCCTAACCCGAGATCTAAGGTCAAGTTTTATAATAAAAGCTTAATTTCCTCATTCCTCCAGGGCATGGGCTTAAAAAACTAGAAAACTTGTCTATCTTTTGTATTCAGTGTCTGTTTTACGTAGATCGTCAAATATCCGAGTAACTAGGAGTTAATAAAAAAAATGTCAAAAATTGCAATTTTAATTTGAAATTTGGCATAATGAAGAAGGGGCAAACTTAAATAATAAACCAGTAAATGGCTCAAAAAGGCATCACGTGACCTCGGAAGCTTCAAAACACTTTACGGAAAGTAATGCGCCGTTGCCAGAATGTTACATTTCCAGGAAATTTAAAGCAGGTTAATTTTTTGTCAACTTTTTTATTGAATAGGACTGGTTCTATTTTCATCCAACTTATTTGATCAAACTTCCGTTTTGCGTAATGCCAACTGCCAACAGACAAAAACGAAAAAGTGAGGGTGAGAGCTGCAGAATTCACATAAACACAGTATTCAGGATGATTATGAAATTTAAAAATAAAAATATCAAAAATACCAGAAAAACAACTAGGAATAATCCGTAATTATTACCACCTAAACACTAAATTCACTTGGTTTGGTTGGTCAAACTGTTTTCATTGACAGCTTTAACATAAAAGTTTGATAAGTGTAAAATCAAATCACTTTATGCTCCAAGAAGTTCATGAATTTATTTGAGGCATAAAATTTGATAAAATAAATGTTTCCAATTTTTTTGAATTAAAATTTTTGGTGTAAAACCTGCTTTAGACTTATTTGGCCCCAAATCGTTAATAATTCAAAACTTCAAAAAGCTTAGTATTCATACAATTGTTTTGAAACATTTGAGAGTCATTTAAAGAGGTTTTTTTTGAAAAAATGTGGTTGAAACGATGGTTTAGTTTTTACAAGGCAACTAGGCGTTTTAGATTGCCAAATGACAATTTTGTGATAGTAAGCACGTTCTGGGAGGAAAAACCGTTTTCAGTTTTTCCAGGTAAATCTTACAACAGTTAAAACTTTGCAAAAATAGTGTTGATTAATGAATATTAAAGGCAAATCCTTTAGGAACCATACAAAACTGTACGATAAACATAAAGTGAACTACAACTCACATCTTCTCCAAATTAAAAAAATAGTTTGAATTGTCCATTTGAACAAAAAAATCTAATCTATTTCTATCTCTTGTTAACCCAATTAAAAGTGAGGCTACACAGACATGTAGTAAAAAACACTATGAAAAGAAGAAAAACCCACAAACCGCGCAAGTTTACAATGCGTAAAATGTTGTTTATCCTTTATGACTTTTTAAGCAAAAACTTAGCAAAGCAATCAACATTGCTACCTAATCAGTCTTGCAAATTCCTAAAGTTTAACATGAAATCGTTAAACTCTGCAAGTGCAAACGATGTTTAAAACTAATCACTAATTAGGTAGGCATACCTTTAAATATTATTTAGTAAAACTATGTAACCGGTCCTAAGCCTACTGTGAGTGTAGTAAACTTGATTAATACATGGGGGATTAGTGTTAAAGTTATTGCCCAGATTTCAGTCTTCCGTTAATAACCTGTAAAAACAAACAAAACTACCATTCAATCAATATTACGGTCAAATTCCACAAACAACATTAGAAAGGTAATTATTAACGTAAGTTTCTATGAAAAATCCCTTAAACCATCTCTGAAGATAATTCACACATGTTCAACATATTAAATCGGACAGGTTTTTAATTTTGAAAGCAAACTGTCACCGTTAGGGCCACATTCATCATCCAAACAGAGGTGGCCAAAACATTCCGTCACGACAAGGATGATGGTGGTAAGCGGATACTTAACGAAAGCAATCCTGTTTTTTTTTGTCATCCTTAATGTGTTGGCAACATAAATAACCCTGGGTTGGGTTTGGTGGGAAATTTTACACCCCCTAATTTACACCAATGTTTAGAGTATAAATTACCCTAATCATGTGCACAAAAAGGTTTTACTTTAACTGTGTAAAACGGGTGTTATAGAAAAAATAAACCAAAAAAATAGACAGTTAAGCTTTATCAACAAAAAGTATTGAATGCATTCATAAATTAAAGGAATATTTTAAATATTTGGTCAGCCATTAAATATTGTTTCAGATTCGTCATTTACGTCAAATAAATTTGAGACATTTTTGGAGAGAAATTATATCTCTCATAATAAGATAGCGACTTCATCGCCTAAATCTAGATCAGATCAGATTGAACCAATCAACTCCTATGCTTTCAAAACTCACAGATTTGAAAAATAAGTGGGATTCTAAACTGACTTTAGTGGAGTTTGCTATCAATAGTTCCACAGAACATAGTCCTTCTGTATTGTTGTTTGGGATAGAGCTAAGGAACAGTTTTGATAATCTTAAGAATTTAATTGAATGTCAAAATTCTTGTGAAAGAGATTTGGACATGGATAAGCAGGAAGCAGAAAAGAAAAACATTCAAGTTCAAAGTTAAGTATAATAAAAATATGTTTGATAGTAAACATAAAAAGTCTTATCAGTACAATATTGGTGATTACATTATGGTAAAAAACTTTGATGTTACACCTAATGTTAACAAAAAAATAATTCCAAGATTTAGAGGACCTTATGAAGTGAAGAAAGTCTTAGAACACGACCGATATCTCATTTCTGATATTGCAGGTTTCCAAATAACCCAGAGGCCATTTGAAGGTATTTTTGGTCCTGAAAATATGAAATTATGGTTAAGTATAGAATAAGATATTTAAATTTTACTCACCTGATTGGACACTTACCCGATTAGCTCTTTTGTCTCTATCGCGACTCTTGAAATTTACTTGACATGACACTTTATTTTCAAGCCATTTGAATTTGAAGAAACTTAGGGACGTACATGTAATTACGGATTTTATGTTGTAAAATCTTATTAATACTTCAGGTATCTAAAATTTTAAGTAATCTTAAGTTATTTGTACTCTATGTATTTATGAAACTTATGGTTAATTGACTGCAGCAGTCCTTACGATTATGTATTAGGTTAAGTTATGGCAATGTTGTAGTGTTAGGGATATATATAGAAGTTACGGCTTACAAATTTGAATCCTTTTAAGTTGTGTCGATCGAGGACGATCTTAAGTCAGGTAGGCTGAATTATAAGCACAGGAAAAGTTATGCTAATGCCAAAAGAGAAGGAGGTTAGGTTTGATTTTAAGAAAGAGAAGTTAGGTTAGATTGGTTGGAAAGGGGGATTAAGTATCAAGTTTAGAGGAAACCCGTGGGAAGGATTTAAAAATAAAATTATGTTGCTACTTTGAAGTTAAGTTTATATTTTTTTTTATGAAACTTAAGTGGAGTTTACACAGTTATTTTTTTCGTTTGGTTCTCAAAACAATTTATAATCTATGATTGAGTTATAGATATTTTTTTGCAAATGATGTGTAAAAATTTTTTACTTTCATGTTGAAATTTACCAATTTGGATTGCTTCTCTTTTAATACCAGTGGTTCTCCAAATTTTAAAAATTTGAAACCTGTTTGTATAAATAAGATACCTACTCTTCAACTGTCTTATTTACACATACTTATTACGCCTAGCAAAATTAAGGTCATCTTCACCTTTTCTACAAAGGTGCGTAATAATATCCCATAAAATACTAATTTGCTTACATTTAAGACTCTACTAAATAATATTGTTTTATAATTATCTAGACAACATTGACCCATTTCTTCTAACGTAAATATTATTGTCCAAACATTTCAGGTATCCTCCATTATTAATATCCAACATCATACGTCGATTTATAATGAATGTTCGCGTTAACCTAAATTCCGACAAAATAATGTAGGTACCCCATTATATCACTTATGGTTGGTTGTTGTGAAAACCTTGTTTTTAATCGAAGTGGTAACAAGCAAATCGTACATTCTGCAGATTAATTTTAATCATTCAAGGTGTTTCGATAATTCGACTTGTTGCTGATAAATAATCGCGGAACGTCCATTCATAAATATTTTAAGTATTGGGTTTATCGTAGTACAACAATGGTTGGGTCGATCATGACTTGGTTATTAAGCAGCCACTATTGGTGACTTTGGTATCTTCCTTGTAGCATTAGTAACAGATTACGTCACTATTAACTTTCAAGAACCAGTCATTGTTTTAGCCACGCTGCTACTACCATATCAGAATAACCCAGCTCATATATGGCACGCTTCATCTAGCGTCCATTACACAAAACACAGTTTTCTTTCTTCGTATTTCTAATCAAACTAAAACGTAATAAAGTGAATCGAGACTGGTGCATTTCCGGTACCGCCGACCTAGAATACAAAAAGCAGGAACTGCAACTTTTGTTATGGCAATAGTTAGTCGATTGAATGTGGGACACATAGAATTCATAGAAATTTATTTTTGGAGCAAAGGCCAAGAAAATTGAAGAAACTTTAGGAGAATTTAAGAGAATAAAATTTGGACTACTTGGAAGTTATAAAATGTCAAGAAGATGTCCTTCCTTCCTCTTCCAGCTGTTATAGTTGTCGAAATCTGTTTACCAGTAACCTGAAACTAAATTACACTTGAAGTTGTGGTTAAAGCTCCACAGATTCAAATTTGACAGTTGGAAGTTAAGGAACACTTCAATACTTTGCTTGAGTCACGTGACAGATGTCAAAACTCACTCACCAGTGACCTGAAAGTATAAAATTCCAAATAGACGTACTTCTTTGACAAATTGCACTGTGTTGTGTGATTTATCCAAGCGGTAGAACTTTTTGGATTGGTAATAGTGTTGTAAAAAAAAATATCAAATGTGTCTGATAATGTTACAACTGTGGAGCTATAAATACGACTTGCAATGCAATCTGTTATCAAAGAAATACGCCAATCTGCGTATTCCAGTTGTATGTTAGCGCTAAATGAGTTTTGATAGTTGACAGTCAGGTGACGTATGAAACATATCAAAGTCTCGCTTAGGCTTACAAATCTCAATTTTGGGGCTCTATTGAAATGTAAATTTAAGATGTAATACAATGTTGACAAGTTTTCGTCCAAACCAATAATAATCATATTTCTGTAGATTTTAGGTGTTTTTCAAGTGTTCTCGATGGTTTTGTGGCACATTATATTTATTTTGAAAGTTTAAAAATGAATTTTAACAAAGCGTTATTGTTGAAATTTTCATTTCGACTGTTGCAATGTATACTTTTTAATAATTTAAAAAATAATATAGATACTGTACTTTTTTCACTTTTTCACGTGAAGTGTGAAAATTTATATGATATTGGCGGAACACTAACTTGAACACTTTGTAAGTAATTTTACTTTACATAATGTAATTGAAAAGCTTTAGCACACTTGTGAAACACTTCTGGGTCACAATTGACAGAGCGTTATTTTTAGATTTAATTTTTGTTTTTGGAACACCCTGTATATGTTCAATTGTATCTTTCCTGGTGTTCTGCTGTTTCTAGATCACCTGTTACCATTCTCTAGACTTCATTTCCTGTCTGGAATTCAGTAGTGATGCGTCTACTAGGACTGGATATTGGAGATATCCAGATTCCATACATTATAAAACGTGATCAACAGTGTAAATTCGTATGGCGCTAGAAAAATGTTGTTATTTTTTTCTAAATTCATTTTTAATTTTGCAGTTTCAATTTTTATCAACTCACATTCAGTTCAATTGTCAACCTCAATAGCTTTTTTGTATTTTTATATTTTTTACAACTGTTGTGTAACTTTGTGAAATTTTTTAAATTGTTGTTAATACTTTTTTTTATTTTGTATAGTGTGTTTAAATTCTGTGGCCAAATTATTCAAAAATTGGCTTTTATTTATACGACAAGTGTCATAACTATAACTAGAGTCCGGATTAAAAAGCACAAAAATCGTGAAAAAAAGCGCTTAAAAAGCAAAATCATTTTCTTAAAAAAGCATAAAACGTTTTCAGAGGTGCAACATATTTTTTAAAGTGCTTTAGAAGCACGGAATATTTTAGACTGTTTTCAAAACTTTCAAAAGTTTTCTAATTACTTGAGAGCATTTGGAAGGTTTTTGGACTGTTTAAACAGCGTATTGAAGGTTCTGGAATGCTTTAGAGGCATTTGGAAGCTCTTACACGGTTCGCACATTTTTTTGGAAGCTTCTAAACTGCTTTAATATCCTTTGGAAGCTTCTAGATTAGTTTAAAAGCATTTGGAATCATTTAGACTGTTCTAAATGATTTTGGAAGCTTCTAGACTATTTTGAAAGACTTCCGACTGCTTTAGAAGCATTTTGGGGTTTCTGTAGTGTTTTAAAATCTTTTTAGACTACTTTAGGAGCATTGAAGGTTCTGGACTGCTTTTAAGACATGTGAATTTGAACTTTTGGAAGCTTTGAAACTGCTCTAGAAGCATACGGAAGCTTTTAGACTGCCTTGAAATTTTTGAATAGCTTCTAGACTAGTTGAAGTTTGTTTGGAAGTCTTTAGAGTGTTCTAAAAGCTTTTGGAAGCTTCTAGACTATTTTGGAAGGCTTTAGACTGCTTGAGAAGCATTCTGGAGTTTCTGTAGTGTTTTAAAACCTTTTTAGACTACTTTAGGAGCATTTGGAAGGTTAAAAGCATTTGGACAGTTTAAAGAGCCTTGAAGGTTCTGGACTGCCTTTAAGGCATTTGAAACCTTGTAGACGGTTTTAGAAACTTTTGGAAGCTGTTAAACTGCTTTAGAAGCATACGGAAGCTTTTGAGAGCTTCTAGATAAATTATAAAGCACTTTATTTGCAAGGCATTTTAGAGGTTCTATAGTGTTTGTTTGGAATGTTTTTAAATTTTTTTAGACTACTTCAGGAGCATTTGGAAATTTTTTGATCAGTTTAAATTTGTAAATTGATATATTTTACAACATGTTTTTGTCGTTCAGAAGCTTTCAATATCTCAATATAGCAATTTTTTGTCAAAGCAGTTATTAGTTTGGTGTATTTTTAAAAACTTGAAAAGCTTGTTTTGTAAGAAACTAGTTAAACCATACAAAAATAGCACTAAATAAGCACAAAAAACTAAAATAAGCTGGTGCAAATTAAAAAATTCTGAACCATTTACAATTTGTAGAGCTGAATTTAAAATTAACGAGTATATGTTTAGCATATATTAGTTATTAAAAAGATTGTTTTTTATTTAAAAGTTGTTTTCAATCTACTGAAGTTCCTTCCAAATTCGTCTTAATGGCCTTCAGGACACTATTGTACAGTAACGCCCTTGGTACATAAATAGTTATTTTTATTACAGTTCTGGAGAAAGATCCATTTTCAATCAACTAGCAAAACTTGTTTTAACTATTAAAATCACACTTCAACTATTCATAAATCATACAAAATTTACTTTTTTTGCTTGGTTGAATAAATTTGCTATTACAATAAATTTCAATATGCAAAATTTTATCTCGCTGCTACTACAATCACTTTATTGATTTGATAAAACCGTTTCTGATTTATTTACTGAGTCACCTTTAAAATCAACGCCATTCATTTCATATCAATACGAGAAAGTTATGGTCATATAGGCATGCGTTGATTCGTATGTAATCACATTGTTAATAGACCAGCTATCAAAGCTTCGATAACGTTTAAATTTAGGTAGGGCATTATGCAGATAACATCGAAAATATCGTTCGAAGTTGTTTCAGCAAAGTAAAGTATTCCCTAATAGCCTAATGTTGTTAAATAAGGAATTGCAAATACGCCTATGGCTTATGACAGTCGTTAAATATACTTTGGAGTCTACTTATGTAAATAGGCACTTGTTCTACACGTCCAACGTTCTGAAACGACCCGACCAATGGCGACGACATAATATAAATAATAATAGCCTTAAGTTTGTGTATACGGAACGTGTACAGAATTTTGCACGTGCAACATCACTTTCAAACCCAGTTTTTTTAAAGTTTTAAATCAATATTGACTTCTCAAAACCGAAATCGTTCTCCTCTTTCAAGCTAAACACCAAAGTGGAATCTCATTTTAAAACTGGAACCAAAATATAAATATTTTAATTGAGAGCGGACAAGTTTCAAACGAGTGTATGTTTTTAAATGTGGAAATCTCCGACGATAATTACACAAAACTGAAATAATAAATTCTAATCTTAATGCAGGCCAGTTTACATTATAATATGCCAGTCGCCATCCTCGTTTACATAATTATGTAAAATTCGTTCCTGAGGAAATAACTTAACATACGAAATAGGGAGTTTTCAGTTAAGGACTGACACTAAAAGTTGAGAGAGAGTAAAAGCAGTTCAAACATGAGGCCAGAGACCTTTGCGGCAGAATTACAATTATAAATTCCTAGCAAGATAAAAAACACCTACTCGTTTGTCATGTCGTGTGCCGTCTTTAGGGATCAACTTTCACCTAAATGCAATGCATAATCAACGGGCCTCGGTTTGGAACTTTAATAATAATGTTCAATTCGAGCTCCGCCATTAGTTTGATGGGAAATTAAATCGAAAAAGGCGATGCATTTTAAAGTGCCAACATTTCAATTCTTAATGCAGCATCATCAGTTTAAACTCTGAAGCAATCTGGGAATGATGTTTGCTCTGGAGATTTTAAATTAGATTTTCGAAAATATCGCTTACCGCACTAAACTTCAATCACATAGCAACGTCACGCATTAGAATTCGTGTTGTTCGTACCTACGTCAAATGTATAATTTTAACAATGAATTGTGGGTGTGGGTTATGTTGATGTATTGCGGTGCATTTATATCAACTTTCACTCGAACAATTTCCTCGCCGTTTGCGGGGGTTATTTTAACGTAAAACCGTAAAAAGTTGAATTTTCAGGGTCGAAATGTTTACCGGAGGTAAGCGATTCAAATACAGTTAACTTATATGACACCCTGTGGGGTTATAACGGACAATTTGCTAAAAACTGCGGGAGATTCTGAGCAAGGAATTGCAGCTCGCGTGACTGTCCAATTCGGTACATAAATAAGTCATAAAAGACTACCTACCAGTATTAGGATGTTTAGCACTTATTAGTTTCTTCATACATGAATGAATTGTTATTTACTTAAACTTTTCACCATAAACTATTTACACCTTTAAAAATTTCAGTTTCATTATTTTATAGTCAACATGCGCAAGATTTGCGTAAATTGCAACACTGTTTGTAGTTTGTGATTAGTTAAGATAAAGTAGCAAGCTGAAAGCAGATTTTTTTTTGAGTATTAGGAGTCTTTTTACGAAGGCGTAGAAAGGCCACAGACGTTATTTTTTTTAAATTTCGACTTCAAACTTGGAAATTAACTAAATTTTGACTTCAAACTCGGAAATTAACTAAATTCCGACTTCAAACTCTGAATTTAGTTAAATTCTGACTTTGAACTCGGAATTTAGTTAAATTCCGACTTCGAACTCAGAATTTACATTGTCACATTGCAAAAGCTCTTCAAACCAAATTAGACAACATTTTTCAGTTTGGCAACATTGCAAACATTCTTCGAAGCAAATTAGTACAATTTGTTAACTTTGGCAACATTGCTAACACACTTCAAAGAAATTAGTCGGACTTGTCAGTTTGGTTACATTACAAACACTCTTCGAACCAAAATTGTAGAATTTGTTAGTTTAATAACATTGCAAGGATACTTTTGAACCAAATTACCAAATTTTGTCAGTTAGGCAACATTTCAAACAGTCTTCAATCTAAATTAGGAGAGTTTGTTAATTTGGCAACATTGCAAGCCAACACACTTCAAAGAAATTAGTTGAACTTGTCAGTTTGGACAGATTGGAAACGCTCTTCAAACAAAAATTGTAGAATTAGTCAGTTTGATAACATTGCATATACTCTTCAAACCAAATTAGTAAAATTAGTCAGTTTGGCAACATTGCAAACACTCTTTGATCTTAATTAGCAGATCTAAAATAGTAGAATTTGTCAGTTTGACAACATTGCAACTAAATTCCGAGTTCGAAGTCGGAATTTAGTTAATTTCCGAGTTCGAAGTCGGAATTTAAGTAAATAAAATGTTTGTGGCCCTTCTACGCCTTCGTACTTTTTCACTCTTACTTTTTGAGATACAGTATCTTTGTAACGTGAAGAGCTAGAGAGGCGGGTTTTGGCTCGTTTTGTAGTATTTTTTATCCATTTTCTAATGCCGGTTTAGCGAAATTGATTGCAGTTCAAATTAAAAAATTACAACTTTTCAAAAACTAAATAAATGAAGAAAGAAGTAGTAGTCCATATTCTTTCAGTGGAGTCGCAAGAGTACGAAAGGAAGGAAATGACAAACAGTCTTCTCCACAATACTTTATTATGACCTTAGATGGTAGGGTCTGCTCAACAAGTTTCGGTCACATAAATGACCATCTTCAGGAGCTACAAGAATAACCTACTTTACATGGTGTACCAGAAGTTAAATGTTAAAAAACGAGAAAACGTACCTCAAATCGGTCGATCAATGCGACTACTGTCTTTTTACAAGGGGAGAGACAGAGAGACCCATGTTATAACGAATTAGTGAATTTAAATTTAAATTAGTAATTTAATAAAATTAAATTATAATTAGTCGCATTGATCGACCGATTTGAGGTACGTTTTCTCGTTTTTTAACATTTAACTTCTGGTACACCATGTAAAGTAGGTTATTCTTGTAGCTCCTGAAGATGGTCATTTATGTGACCGAAACTTGTTGAGCAGACCCTACCATCTAAGGTCATAATAAAGTATTGTGGAGAAGACTGTTTGTCATTTCCTTCCTTTCGTAAATAAATGAAATTTTTAGTCAAAAGTGTAATTTTGGCAAATTTTTATTTTACTTCATAAGGGTTCCAATGCACAGCAAAAGGTATATTTATACGAAAGGACGTTTAATTTGATAAAATAAGCGCAAAAAAAGCACATTACATTTTTTATTTTTCAAAAAAATTGAAGGAATGGGGATGATTAGGGTCTTTTTTAACTACTTTTTGAGATACAGTATCTCGGTAATGTGAAGAGCTAGAGAAGCGAGTTTTGGCTCATTTTTTCGGATATACTGCTACACCACGTTTATTTAATTCAACTAAAAACTCAATTTTCCACTAAACAAATAATCCCTCCCTGAAACACCCTGTAAACAAATTGCATTCTCTCAACACTATTCTAGCGATGCAAATGAAGAGACATCATTTTCCCTATCTTACTTAGCTATCGAAATAGCCACAAAAGACATGTAAATTTTCAAAATTATTTACAGGAAACGCCGTTGAGGAATCTATTTAAATGTAGGTGTGTATAACGAGAGCATGCTTACAAGGTTCAACGCTCAAATCGCAGGATAAGGCCGTAATGCACGATAATGCATCGCATTTCAAACAACTACTTGTAACGCTCGTTTCGTTTCTAATCTAAAACCTCAACGTTAGATAGAGAAACATTTCCTAGTAGCAATAATTGCTCTAATAAATCCCGCCTCGTCGATTAGAAGCGCGAGTGGTGTTTTTCCAGAACGGCGGTGCAGTTTGTTTGTTCCCACGTGAATATTTCTCCTGTGTTGGCTTGGAAAATGCAAAAGTCCGGCTCAAACCTTTCCTAGCGGTAATTGTACAAGAGAATCTTAAATGGCCTTATTTTAAATAGCTGTAAATAACTTAAGGTTATTACACGTGCTTGTACACATTGTAGGTAGAGCAGAGTTATTTACATGTTGTGTTATGTACGGCCGAAATTTGAGATAAAAAACTAAACTAGTAGGTGATCCTGATCAGTATTGGCAAACTTATTAATTTATTTTGGACACGTTGACAAGCTTTTTAATGGGACTTTACTATTAAATTTAATCAAATCGGTTAAGGTCACCAGATATGCATACATAGCCGGTTGTTCAATCAAATATGATTGTTACTAATTTAGTTTTACATTCGTTAGAAAAAACTTCTGTAAGCCGGAGTCATATTTCTTCCAAAAGCTCCCTTTTAGTGAAGCTTAAAGCCCTTTTCGGAATAGACAGTTAAAGCCGATAATAAAAAAGACATCAAACAATCCTCGGGGTTTCAAGTCAAATCGTAAAAGTTGGTGGAGACAACAGGATTAGGCTGCGTCTAGAAGCCTATATCAGCGTCAATATTGGAAACTGTTAAAAGAGATGAACAAACGCAATAAATAACCAGATTACATAAGTTCAGATTATAGGAACAATAACCTTTGCCTTGAATCGGTTAGGTCATAAAGGGGCGTATCTGTGAAAAAAAAAAACTGTACGTACATAAAAAAAGCAATATCATAGACGAACAATGGAAGTTATTTTGACAAAATACCATGTCATCGCAAAAATTACAATTATTGTTATTACCCATTGTTATGACTTATCTAACAGCAGTCGAAATAAACTGAGACCCATAAACAAAAAACATACCAGGAATCTACACCTGTTGTTTCAAAAGTGATTACTTCTTGTACCAGCGACTAACTTGTACGTTTCCTTATCTTTTCATAATAAACTCGTACGCTGTCTCATAAAGCGCACAAAGAAAATGAAGACGCAACAAACGCAAAATAAGAGAAATTTCCATTTCCGTCAAGCAATAAGTAATATTCGTATAAAGGAGAGGGGACCGTGTGGTTGGCAAAATACGTGACAACCGCAGATAGAGGAAAGTTGTACAAATGGTAACGATGACACTTTCCATTATTCAGCCACGTCTTATCCGCGGGTTGTCCACCTGAGGAATATTATGTTTCTTCCTTGAAATATTTCGTTATGCGTATTGTTGAGCTTATATATGAGAAATCCTCAATGAGGCACTGGACGTGTCGTTTGAATGATGTTTCAATTCTGCCAAAAAAACCGTTAAAACGTCTTATTATTATATAAATGCCAAGCAATTAATTTTTAAAGGTGACAGTTTTCTGGACCCTGTTCAGAATTAAGTACTTTCTACAACACATGTTTGGATTATTGTAAACTTATAAAGTTTTTCATTAAAACTGAAGTTTGGGTAAGCTCCCCAAACTGTTCGGTAAAAGTTTATTAAGATCAAAAACTCAATCAAATTTAAAATTAAAATAAATTCAAGCACGGAATAACTTATTTCCTATGAGTACGATGTTTGAGCACGAGCCGTAAGGCGAGTGCAGTAAATTGTATGAGTAGGAAATAAGAATTTTGTGCGAGTTATATACGATATGTTTTCTACGTCTATTATAGAAAATCGAAACTAAAATCGGAAAAATTGGTATTTGACAATCGAATAATGTGTCGTAGTAGACGTAGAAAATAGTATATTACTCAATGAGAATATAAGGATAGCTAGCTATTAATCCACGACGATGAAGTTTGCGACACGAGCAGAGGCAAGTGTTAATAAAACGTGTAAATAAAACGAAAGAAAGTCACACAAATTTAATGCTGGATAAATTTACAAAAGGAAATAAATAAGCAATCTAAATCACAAAACCAAGAAGCAAGTTCTTAAAACACCAACAATTCTGTTATAAGTTAAAACACTGCTTTAGGATTTAATAGTCCCCAGGATACACACATTGCCTTTCCTTTCTTGCAAATTTTATGGAATAATTCTTGAAACGTTGGTATTGGGCTGTTAATGACTCGTTTGAATGCACCTATCTGTGATGTTCTTTCCAGATAATTTAAATTGAATGTGGTTGTTGTTCCCAAGCCACAGTTTGATTGGAACTTTCCGCCTTTGTTTACCACCAAATGTTGCAAGTTTTCCAGTTTGGTGAAGAAAAATCTTAAATTCTACGAAGGTCTCGCAATAACAACACTAATTAATAAACTTAAACAAGCCTAAATTAAGTTTTTATTTCTTCTGTTTGTAATTTTTGGTGTTTTTTAACTTTTTAAAATCCCTAAGTTCAAAATGTTGTTGTGAACACTGTCCTATGTTGCCACAACCTGATGTATTGTTTGTTGCAGTAATAAACGGACCGATGAATTATACAGATTTCGAAAAAAAAAACATTTATTGCATGCAAAACATGTGAGATTCTTAGAATGTTTTTTTCAAAACAATATAGTTTTCTCATTTTCATTTATAATTGCTTAATGAAAGATACGGCAACGTCCAAACAGGTGATTAAAAAGATGGATAGCCTAGCTTGTAATAAACGACGTGCGTAAATTTCAATATGGCGGAGCACTTGATGACGTAACCGCCACGTGAAAAAAAATGAACCATACATTTTAGCCAACGTTTAGGAATATGGAATTCAATTTTGAATTTCATTCAAAACATGTATGTCACTATTACTCTGTTACGTTACTCCATTAGTAATGGACTCATTACTTGCAGCAGTCACTCATTTGAATGACTTCTGAAAACCCTTATTTCTGTACTAATGTATTATACTTTAGATGTGTTTTACTTGGCCCTCTTAGTTATAATTATATTTGCTGCAAGCCTAAACTATCTTGGATAGTTTCCCAAATACAGTACCTCGCATTTTTAGTTGGCCACCCAGTAAAAAAACATTGTTTTTGATAAAAATAAAAACCTTTTTTCTCTTTGGAATTACTATAAAATTTAACTTGCTTTACTATTCTAGAAACTATTTAAAATTCACATTTTTTGGATACCAAACTGTATAAAGCTGGATTTATAGATTGACACAACTCAAGCATAGCATAGAAACTTAAAACATGAGACATACACAAGTCAATTTATAGATTTACAAGCACAGCACAAGAAGTTAGCTTAAGTTTCAACTTTTGTGTTGTGCTTATGCTATGTACTTGTGTCTAAACAATCAAAATAGGTTATTTGTATGGTAAAGAAGAATTCTTTTTTGTTAACTGTATTCAAATATCATTCAGCATATATTATTGATTAATTTACTTCACAGACCAGTGATTTTTGATTTGTGAAGGTCTTTTAATCTTCTTCCACCACCATTCTCTACTCCTCTCCAACCACACATTTATTTCTCTTATTTTGTTATTATTGTATTGGGAATAACAACGCCTTAACCTCATTTCTACACAAGAATTTGCTTTATGCCAAAGAAATCTATAAACTAACATTTCAAGAAGCTATGCTTATGCTGTGATTGTTTTGTGCTTATGTTGTGTTGTATCAATCTATAAATCCAGCCTTATAACCATAAAGATTTTATCGTATTTCAGCACTAGTAAAACAAATTTGTATTGTTTCTAACCTTGTCAGAAATAAAGAAAAACGTTTTTTGGAACCTAAACGTTTCTGCTATTAAACATGAGAAAGTGGTTTCAGTAAACTAGAGAACCAGTACAGTTAAGGTTACCTGATAAAATCGTTGACATTGAAAAAATTGTGATAAGCAATCTGAATTTACTCTTTAAGGGTACCACAAGTCTAGAAGTTTAAATGTTAAGGATTTAACCTTGTTTAGAGTGACACATTAAACGATATTACAAGCTTTATAAAAATTAACTATAATAAGCTATTCTCAACTAGCCGGCTCTTAAATGGTGAGTGTAGGAAGTCGTAAAGATCCGGGTCAGTCGTTTTGCATAGATGCATATTAAAAAATAACTTTTCTGGTTTAAACGCCGGTGAGTGAATAATATTTGCCCTAGTTGTTTGTGCATGCCCGTAAACAGTTCTGACAAAACGAAATATGAACTTGATAGCTCGCTTATTTAATCATCTGATTAAGAAAATTATGATTTATCTATAATTTTATGCGAACCGCTTTTTTTTATTGATCGGATATAATTAATGGAAAGTGTCATTTTTTTGTTTACGCACAAATAAACTGAAAATGGACCTTTACTTAGTGGGTTTCATCCATGCTTTCAAGCAATCAAATTCTATTTCATACCGTTCTTTTCTGGTAGTGTAAAGTTCGACAAAGCATCCTCTGCTTCAAACTGGAAGAATGACAAAATCTTCCAAACTTATGATATTAATAAATCTTGGTTCTGAATTTTGTTTGACTGATTTCAATGACGAAATGCCGATTGTTAGTGATACTGGTACTAAATTAGCTTTAATATTGCAATTGATTGAGTGAGTATCGGATAAGTTAGTAGCAAACATTGAGCTACCTTAAATTATTTGAAGGTATATTGAAAGCAAAAAGGCAATGTAGGTGTATAAAAAATCTCACGCTGTTCTTAAAACAGATGATCGTATTCTTGAAGCCAAAGGAATGGAGTTATCAAGGTAAAAGTCTCTAGAAAGTGACAGAACCCGCCAATCGTTAGCATTTAATTGTGATGGGTAAATTACGGGTAAAGTATATATTTTACCAGGAAATTTTGACTGGTAAACTACTAGTAAATTACTGATAAATTATAAATACTGTGTTTCTGGCAGTTGAAATTTTGACACTGCTTTTCTCCCTGTATCAAATTTTGTAGTGTTTTTCATGTTATTGGACAGGAAATATTAGGAGGATTCGAAAAATGTGCTTAAAATAGTCATTTTATCAATCCAAGTGGGTTTTATAGGCGATTATTTGCGTGACTGTCGTTTCAAACTGTGTTCCTTACAGTTCTAACTTTGAAACCGCTTTTCTCCCTGACTGTACCAAATTTTGTAGTGTTTTTTATGTTATCAGATAGGAAATTTAATGAGGATTCTAAAAATGTGCTTAAAACAATCATTTTCTTACTCCAAGTGGGTTTAATAAGTGATTTTGTCTTTGACTGTCCTTTCAAACCGTGTTCAAATTTCAGACCACAACTTAACTGATTTAAATATTTGTTGTCGCCAAACTAGTTTATCCTAAAAATCTCAAAAACAGTACAAGTTACAAAAAAATTGCAAGAGACCAAAAATGTTTCTAGTCAACTCCTTAACCCAACACCGTAAGTTTACAGGACCGTTTTTGCTTCCAGTATACAGGGTGTACAAGAAAAGTATGGTGTTTCACTATTTTTGTCACCCTGTACGCAATTTTTATACTAGAATTTTTTTAGTCTACACCACTGGAAAGGGGATTTCAAAACGGTTCTTTTAAGTGTTTGAATCACCCTGAACTCCCAAAAATAACTGAGTTACAAGGTGTTCAACTTTCAAACCACAATTATTGCAACTTATTTGAAAATGTGTTGCATCAAACCAGTTTTTGCTAAATAACTCGAAAACGGTGAAGGTTACGAAAAAATTCCAAGAATGTCCCTAACCAACGTTAACTCAGCGTCATAAGTTTGCAGGACCGTGTTTTTGCTTCCAGTATACAGGGTGTGCATAAAAAGTGTGATGATTGACTGTTTTTGGTCATCCTGTACGCAATTTTTCAGATAGAATTTTTTGGTTCAATACTGTTGGAAAAAGGAGCTCAGGGGCCTAATTCTTGAAAGCAGGGAACGGAAATCTCATGAGAAGTGTTGATAGAATGTGACAGAAGAAGCTGACAATAACGGGTTCCTCCAGGACGGTTAATTTGTAGTTAAAACTCATTTCTGGAAGTTTCACAGTCAGGTGGATGAAAAGTGTAGTAATTCAGATTTATGACTTTTCAATTTAATTAACCGGTCACGGTAAATTTACGCCCATCATTAGCATTTAATGTCACATTCTATCAACTCTTCTCTTGGTAATTCTGTTCCCTGCTTTCAAGAATTAGGGCTCATATGTGTTAGGGAAACACTGTGTTACCTACAGTACAATGCATGAGGTTGCTTTTAGAAAGTGAACATAAGGCAATTAACGTGTATAGTGCTTGTCATTATGAATGGAGATAAAAATGTTTCGCTATTCGCTAGGGATATGTGTTACTAGTGAATGGTAGATTAAAGTTTTGGATGTCTCTGAAGGTTTGCTCTGTAATACCATATTGTCGATATGTTCTAACATTCCTTTTTCAAAAATGTTGCTAATTGCAGACAACCAGAATTTCATAGATGATGATTATAGGCTAGTCAAATTAAAAATAACCTGCTTCTACACCTTTTATAGTAATGGTGCAAATGTAATACTAAACCGGACATTTAATGCATTGAACTTTTAAATTACCGAAGGTCAGTCGTGGCTAAAAATCGCTTATTACGGCATTACTTTCATAATTCATCCTCGTTGAAAATGTGAAGAAACGCGTTCTTTTCCCAATGTAGAGTGGCAATTTGATTTGTATCAGAATATTTGGGTACTGTGTGTGTGGTGTGCTTCGGTCGCGCCAAATTTAGATTGCTATCTCCTTGTAGTAATTACGAAAAATTAAACCTTGAACTAAAATTCCGGCTTTGTTAAGTTTTAAGTAAAAGTTGAAAGGCGTGAATAGTTAAAGTCATTATGTCCTCACTGCTTTTTCTTTTGCAAACTGGAAATGTATGATTTCTGAGCAAAAATTTGTCAAATGCCATAACCTAAACCTTCAGATTTAATTCAAATTAGCATTGACCTTAACCGGCCAGATTTATTATTAAAACTGGGTTTGAACTGTTGGAAACCTAAATAACACTAACACTCAATTAAGATTTCCATAAACGGCGCCAATGAGTTGTCACATGTTCACTATAAGGTAGGTACGCATACTAATTGGTAACGCGCCGACGACAAAATAATATAGTATTCATATTCAATGAACATTTTTCGTTTTCTAGTTTAATCACGTGCATTGTACACGACTTTCTCCATCCTATTATTTTCGGGAAATGTAAATGCCGCTTATGCATTATGCATCCGCGATTATTGGTGAAATGAATCGATTATTATTCGTGGCGAGGCCGTCAGACTGTCAAGAAACCTTTTTTTTGAAATTAGTCAAACCTACACCTTCTAGGTTTAGATAATAAACAGATGGTGATTGAGTATTTGAAAAATCAAATCAGTATTGTCTGATAAATGATGTCCATTTATCAAAATTGACTAAAGACCAACCAGTCACACTTAAAAACTTGTTTAATTTTTCAACATTTTCAGCAGTTCAGCTTTGTAGCTCTATTATTTTGAAAGAAAATGAAGATAATAATATGCAGATTCTTTTTCTTCAATTTTAGGGATTGTTGTCAAAGTCGTACAGTTACGTGTTTGTTTTAATAACTTTACAAATCATTTAAAAATAAATTTATTGATATTTCAAGTTTCGGCATTTTGATAAATGATGTCTGCAGTCTGCATCAGGAGGTTGGGAATGGTAGGCATGAATGGTGACAGATGTACTGCGACCTGATTAGATCTATTGTACCCCATCTTCTTCCGCTATCTCAAGGTTTCCTTGTTCATAGCATCCCCTCAAGATTTAGTTTCTTTAGGAATTTCAGGATCTTGAGTGGGTCTGTTCGAGGTATTTCTTCCACAGCCAGCTGGTGTAATCCCAGTGTGTTTAATCTTCTATGGCGTACAGCATAACACTCCAGCAAGATGTGGTGGGATGTTTCTGGTTCTTCTCCGCAAAACTTGCAGGTACTGTCCTCTTCTAGGCCTAGCTTCCTTAGGTGTTCTCTGAGTCGACAATGACCCGTTAGAAACCCCGTTAATGCCTTGAGAGTAATTTTGCTGAGGTTAAGCAGTGTCTTCGATCTTGCTCGGTTAAAATTGCCGAGGAGATCTTTGGCCTGCCTCAGTCCTGGAAGTCTTTGCCAGTGCGTTGCTCTCAGTTCTTCTTCAGCTTTATTAAGTACTTCCTGGACATATGCTTTTCCAAGGCCGCAGAATGGTTCTGGCCCCATCAGTAGCGCTGATGCTCCTTTTCGTGCCAGAGTATCTGCTTGTCCGTTACCCTCTACTCCGACGTGCCCTGGAACCCAGAGGAAGGTTACCTTGTTGTTCCTTCCTAGATCATTGAGCTTTCCTAGGCACTCCAGAACCATTATCGAGTTGATGTTGTGGGTGTACCTTGTTCCGGTATTTCTTGTCGAGGTTAAACTGAATACACCTTTCTATAGCGTGAATTTTCGCTTGAAAAATGCTAGGGAACTGGCCCATGAGTTCGGAGTATTTGGTACGAGGCCCGTAGACTCCTGCTCCAGTCCCCTCGGTAGTTTTAGATCCGTCCGTATACCATATTATGGTATTTTTTCCCAATGTTTGAATGGACTCTCTTCTCCAATCTCTCTTGGTACTCAGTTCCGTTCAAACTTGTTTTTTGAAACTAAACTTTCTGATGATTTCGTCGGTTGGGAGATTTGCACTGTGTGCTCTCCTTTTAAATCCGGCCTTATCCAACCTGAGATGTGCTCCCCAAGCACTTCTTCTCACCATGATGTGGAGCGGTGTGAGGTCGAGAATTACCTCTAGTGGGTTAAATTATCTCTGGTGGGGTCGATCTCATTGCTCCCGTTATGCAAAGACATACAAGTCTCTGCACCTTCTCTAATGGTTTCCTTGTTGTGGCAAGTTCGGTTTTTCTGTGCCACACTACTGCGCCGTATGTGATCATAGGTCTCACTATCATGGTATACATCCATCGCAGTATTGATGGGTTACAACCCCACGTCTTTCCCGCAATGTTCCTGCACACCATCAGTGAGTCAGGAGCTTACATTTTTAATTAAACCGTTTTGGAACTGAGGCTTTAACCTGCATTGATTTTTTAAACTTTGACATACAAAAAGAGTATTTTGAAAATCAGAAGTTTATGCTTACGAAAGCGTAGAAGGACCACAGACGTTATTTTTCTTAAATTTCGACCTCAAACTCGGAAATTAGTTAAATTTTGGCTTCAAACTCAGAATGTACAGGGTTTTGATTATTTTTTTCCCTTTAAAATGATCTACTTATAAAAAATATGGTTTTTTAAAAAACTTTTTTTATGGTAAACATGTCATAACAATGAAATAATAATACTCAACAAGTGTTCAAACGTTGCTCCATTATTATTAATGCATAAGTGACATCTAAACACTTTGAAGTTCGGATTGAGTTATTTATATGAATATTTGAAATTGAATTTAAGTAACGCAAAAAATTGTTAAGTCACTCGTCCTAACTATTGCTTGTATGTTTATAGGTATAAATTGTCTTTCAAGTGGCATCATAAAAAAATCCATAGGTGTTTAATTCGGTGATCCTGGTGGCAAAATGTACCCAAAACCGTACATGTTATAGGTCATTTTAAAGAGAAAAAAATAATCTTTCTGATGAGGTAAAAAAGTAGAAGTTTAGTTCAAAACTCAAAAAATAGTGATTCTATAAAAGTGATATTAACATAATCGTAATCTACTTAAAAAAGTGCCTCAATAATGTAAAACTCTCATAATAACGAAGCTGACAGGGACTTGTCCAAAATGTCAAAAATAAAAAAATTGACAATTACAAGAAAACAAAAGACGATAGCAAAATTTCCATATAAAAACAAGCAAATTAGGCCACTCTGTAGATTGTCATATTACAAACACCCTTCGAACCAAATTAGTCGGATTAGTCAATTTAGCTCTAAACGACAGCGGGGCTTCCGAACTGACTTCTAATCAGATAAAATGGCGAAGCAATTGACAAACTAAATGTCAGTAAATAAAAAGGCCAATAGGTACGGAAGCAATCCCTGACCGGTTTCTAACTCAAAAACAGTAAATGTCAAGTTTTATTGTTTGAATGCTCACGTCACTATGACGTATTCTGACTTGTGACCAATGGATGTATCTATTTTTCTGATTACTAGTTGGAGATTTTCTCTGCGAACATCTAATACCAGCAACAACTGATAATAGAATGAGTTCACAACACAAGATGTTATGACTGTAATGATATGAAGTCAGTTTGGCAACATTACAAACACTCTTAAAACCAAAATAATAGAATTTCTCAGTTTGACAACATTACAATTACACTTCAAACCAAATTAGGAAAATTTGTCAGTTTAGCAACAATGCAAATGCACTTTGAACCAAACTAGTATTTTGACAACATTGCTATCACACTTCAACCCAAATTAGTTGAATTTGTCGGTGTGGTCACATTGCAAACACTCTTCGAACCAAAATAAGAATATTTCTCAATTTGACAACATTGCAAACATACTTCAAACAAATTAGTTAAATTGGTCAGTTTGATAACATTGCAAACACTCTTTAAACCATATTGTAAAATTTGTCAGTTTGGGATCATTACAAAGACACTTTTGAATCAAATTAGTAAAATTTGTCAGTTAGGCAACATTGACTGCTGAAATTGGAAGAATTTTGTCAGTTTGGCAACATGATCAATCAGTTTGAAGTCGTAATTTAACTAAATTCCGAGTTCAAAGTCGGTATTTAGTAAATTTTTTAGTTTTAAGTCGGAATTTAACTAAAATCTTAGAAATAGTCCATTTTAGCTCAAAGAGACGTTCAGCAAACAATACTGGGTTTGTCAAAAACTCAACTTCGTAGCTTCATACTTTATCTTCATTTTTTACATAACATCTGTGAAAATATGTATAATTTCCAAAACACAGAAATTTACTACGAAATTTTAGGATCTATTCTATTGACACAATTTTTAGGTTTTCTTTTATTAAAATGTATTGATTGATTTTTTATTCCTCTGCTATCTCAATTAAAGTTTCTATAAACCTTTTTTAAACCGCTTACAGCAATAAGTCCACGTTTTTCACTATTTTGTAATCAGTTTTGATTTAACTTAAATTGATACGAACTTCTTGTCTTGAATTCCTTAAGTAACTACAGTACTGACAAAAAAAAACCGACGGAATTCCAGAGAACAAAGCTCAAAGAATAAGCGAGGCTCACGATTTAACAATTATAATATTTAAACAAACGATCGTAATTTATTGCATAGCCGAGTGAGTGCATAAATCGCGGTTCTGCAACTTTGGGTCACACTCGCGCTAGGAATGCTTAGATAGCGGTCAATTTTTGCACATTCGTAACTAATGGCAGTAATGGCGAAGGAAATGGGTCAGAAATTCGAAAAGTTTGAACGGCGAAAGGCGAAGGCAACCGGCCGGTGAACGATCATTTAATCGGACGAATTTCATCTATGCACCTTTGATAGGTGAATGTGTAATTTATGAGTACAAAATGCGTTGACTTAATTACATTAGTCGTGGTATTCACCACCCGCGTAGTAATATTGTATAATTTGTTTGTTTTAGAAGCCCTGTCCTCTCTTAACTATTAACTTTTTACAGGTGTGGAACAAAAAATACTTAAAAGCTTGCTTTTTCCGATTAACAGCAATTTGTCGTATAAATTCAGCTCCATTTGAATAATATGGTCTATGGCACACGTAAATACACACAAAACCAAAACATGTTCTTTGTTAATTTTTCTTATTTGTCATCTATTTTTACAATGAAAATTAAATTAGAACTGGAAAACACTGTCAAAATCAATTTCTTTCCAATATTTACAGCCATAGCAATTTTGGTAGTTTCGATGGGTCATTGTTTGAAAATGGTCATTTAGAGAACAGCCCTGGGCATCTTCCGACACACACCTCCTATACTAGAAAGCCTAGTTAGAGCTTTTCAATATGGCCGAATTAGGGCATGGTTGCTGCTAATGTCAAAACAGTATTTGTTTAAATTGTTTTAATTTTGGCAAACTTAAATTTTTAAATTAGTTGAATTTATTATTGACACGTGGATTTGTGAATAGTGGGCAACAACAGATTGATTATCGCCACTGATTTTCTGACAGTTTACGGCCGCCATACTGAACGACTTTTGTCTCCCACTTTGATTGCTTATGCCACCGGTGTGCCAATGGAACTTCTAAAAGCTGTCCTGTTTCTTCAGAGTAAACCTTTGTTGCTCTCAAAATGCAGGCGGCCTCAAAATGTCTACTCTCATACCTATGTATGTAAGAGGCAATAAGTTTACTGAATGAGAAAGCATATTGTACTTACCACTGAGTACCTATTGTGTTGGAGTAAAATCATTCCAGTTCAAAGCTTTCAACCACTGTTGGGTTAGAGCAGAGTCTTTTGGAAAGTAAAAGACTGACACTTTTGGGCCTTTCACCAAATTGCTTTTACAATTTGGCAAACAACAAGTGGACGGCATATTGTAGAGGCAATAGAATTTAAGTTAAAAAACCAACAACAAATTATAGAACAATGAAGGAAGAATAACAATAGTGATAACACAATAAAATGAACACAAACTACACTTTCACTAGAACAATAAACATATAAACAACAATATATAATAGCAAACAAAAATTACTTTGGCAAGTAATCCCATGTCTTGACTTTAAACCTTAAAAATTAATTTAATCATCGAAAAACTCAATTTCCACAATACAAACAAATGCAAACTGTCAACCACTATTTCGGCCATATTGGAATTTTTGTCATGCACCTTCTTGGCTTTCTTGTACAGAGGGCGGTGCTTATGCTCCTTCATGCTATAATTTTTTTTTCATTAGTCCCTTTAATGCATGATTTTTCAATTGTTTTACTTTAATCCACGATTTTATCATAGGCAACCAAATACGTTCATAGTATTATTCCATCCTTCTTTATTTGTATTAAACAGAGAGAAATAGAAGCACATTATTTAGTTGATATTCACCATTACCGATAGAACTAATCTTATATTAATTAGCAATTAATAATCTCAATTTTATTAACGCGTTTACTGCATTTACGCGTTAAACCATTTCGATTATTAATCGCTTTCATTAATACACTCGTTGGTTAAATAACTATTACAAAGTTGTCACTATACCATCACATAAACAAAAGGGTTAAAGTAAACAGGGTTAGGTTGTCAGAATTACAGTAAAAGTTACAAAATTATTGACACAAAACAAAACATAGTTCTGAACAATCCTAATCCATTTCCAATGTCGATTTCTGTAAACGCTACAAAACTAACTCTTATTCCGGTTGTCGCTAAATATCGTAATGGGAAAACTGGATAATAATCCCTGAAACGTATCTTCCCGACATACGCATGTTTGCGCCATAAATTCGCAACGGATAAGATAGGGTCTGGTTAGATTGGTGCGTTTGCGTCCGACCATGTATATAACGGGTATGGTATGGTGACCGGCCCATCGCATTCCTTTGCAAGAGATAGGAAATCGCGAATGGCCATCATTATTCGTAATATGCGTCGAATGCGTGTTTGCTCTTCGGCTTTTCGAATTAATTTATACAAGGGTTTTTCTGTTTGATGCAGGAAAATTAACATTAACGTACCACAACTACACCGATGTTTGGCATTATTTATCTCGGGGATGTTTTCTTTACGAATTGTGCCGGCTGCTGTAGTAGAATGTTAGTTATTATGATCCTCAATCCGTTCTAATCGAGGCCTGATTGCGATAATCACAGTTTCTCAAAAGAGACGTCATTAATCTGCTACCGTGAATGCTTATTAGCTCTAATTAACCTATTAAACCGGCCAAGCGCAGATAAACCCAGTCACAAAAACCCTTGTTTTACGATTTTCATTAGCAGGCAGTAAGAGGCACACATATACCGTAATTAACCCTGAATTGAAGTGCACGTGATTCATCACTCATCTTAGTTTCTTCTTGAGGGTAAAGTTAGAAATAGCACAGTAAAAAAGATTAGTAGAACAGATGGTTTTTTTTAAATATGGAAGTTAAAACAAGCAAACATTTAGAAAATGGAACACTTGAAAAGCCATGTTTCCTCAAGAAAACAAAAACCAGTAAAAACCTCTTTCTTCCACCTCTTGAACAAGATAGTATAAAAGTAAATATAATTAATGATCTGAAAAACACAAAGAACTGATGGGTAAAAAAGTGAATAATTCCAACATATTGTTACGGTTTGGGCCTACTATACTCGATTCGGGATGGAATCGAAGCGCCGCAATATCTGGCCGGGCGCGTATTAAAGTAGGCCACAGTTAGGAAGCGCCACACCTGGAATATTCGAAGCAAATCGCGAAGCGTTTCGCGGTCATTCTAGAACGTGGTTTGCGAATATAAAAGAAGCGGCGTCGATGACAGAGTATAGTGTAGTAGTGAATTTGGGAACGCGGTAAAGTTTAAATAGCGGAATAATTGTGGAATTGTAGTAGTGTTTTTAGTAGCTGTGTTAATTATTGTACGGAGTGTTTTGAAGTATTAATAAAGTTATTAATTGTTGAGTTAAACTGACTTTGTGTGAACCCACGGGAAAATCGTAACAATATCATATACAATGCGACACTTGAAAAGAGCAGTTTCTTTTCTATCAAATGCAGTATAAATGGTTGTTTGTTTTCGTCGACAGATGAAACTACTACTATTACGACTATTTTCAAAGTGTCATTGTATTTAAAATTTTATATTTTTAAGATAGGCACTTTTTTGAATTAAAACCGCCAGTGCCCTCTTGTAAACATTTCCCGCAACTAAAAATATTATACACACATTTAACAGAAAGTGTTTCCCTGCGTTTATGTGGTGTGTGGTGTATAAACGTGTTACCACACTATACACTAGTGCGGTATTACCATTAACTTACTATAGATGTCATTATAATCCAGTTTTGCTTGCCATCTTCTTATAATAAATTATAATCTATAATGGTTATGACTGATCTGGTAAATCAAGCGATTGTTTTTAAGGTAATTTCAAAAAATGACAACTTTTCTTAAACTTCTGACAATTAAAATACAAGTTACATAAAGTAAAAATCTTCATTTTTGAGTTACGGATCGGGTTGACAAATTCAACAAAACATTCAAAGTTTGTGGTCTAATTGACTGTTAGTGTCTCCAAGAGTTAATAATGCTTTCTTAATGGTGTTCAGACGTTTTCACAGGATTTACTTTGCAAACAGTTTAGTAGTACAAAGACTACTGAAAGATTGTTATAGAAGAGCTTAACTGTCTTTCAAAAGTTTTAACATTAAAGTCTGGAATTTGAGAAGACAGGCATTTGCTTTTCTACCTCCTCAAGAAAAATACGATGAAAATCAAGTATTCCGTTTTAATTGGCCATCATGGATTAGATGTTACATAGAAGCTAAAGTACTGGAAGGGAGACAAGGTGAGTAAATTGTAATCGTTTTCGAGATATTCACGCTGACGATAATGGAAATCAATTACACGTTGCACGCGAGGTTTTTGCTCCCGAGAATTGGAGCTTTCCGGTTTTCGCGCGAAAAGTCGGTTCAAACTTATTAACAAACAGGTATTCTGGTAGTTTATCAATCGGCAAGGCTGTTATTTAACGTTGCATGCAATTTCTTTACGCTATTTCCGGAAGCGATAAACATCGGGAGGCTGAACGCGATTTTGCTCCGATTCGACGTTTTTCCGCTTCTTTTAATCTCAAAATCGAGGCCGGGACCAAACCATTTGCCTTTCTATTTGGTATACCTGTAAAACTCCGACCGTTCAGTCCTAAAAAGTGCATATGTTACGGATAAAGATAGAATAGAGATTGAACTTAAGTTTACTTGGGTATCTTAGCAGCACCTAAAGAATCTGGGTCCCAAATATTATTAAAATCGTGCATCATTACCTAAAGAAAGGTGTACCAATAATAATATAATAGTAAAGCTCTTCATCTTATAAAAAACATATTTAATTAAAACGCTAATTTTACAAATATTTAATATAACAACACTAAAACCGTATATTAACAAAGGAAAAGTAAACCATTATCTTTAATTTACTTGTTCGAGCAAGCCAAACTACAGTGAAATTTTGAGTTACAAAAATTTCCCATAACTTTACAATTACATTTGTTTGTCATGCATTTAGTTTTACAATTGCATTGTTTTAACCCTGTCCCCCTAAAAGTGACTGTTTGTTTGCCAATAGTGGTGGAAAATGTGTCTCTCTAGTGACAGTTAATTGGTTACTGAAAATCATTTCCTCGATAGTTCCGTTTTACTTGCAAAATTCCTCCAAATTTCCCTTCGTTCATCGACATCTGGAACTTTCACTCTCACTGTATCTCCAATAGAATATGGAGGATTCTTTGAGTTAGATATAGCTTTTGCCTTCTTTATATATTTCTTGCGTTTAGTCTGTTCTTGTCTTTTTAGTCCCAAGTGCCCAGTTTACAAGTGATATTTCCTGATAAACTTGGCTTATCAGAATCTGCTCACTTGGTCTAATCCCGCTCAATCAGCTTTAACAAAGTTCGTAACATATACAATTTGAATAATATTTCAAACTTGTCTTCTGGATATTTTTAGCTTTACCCAAGAAAACCTAGGTTTAACACTTACTTTACCCGTAGCACATACATTCTTTTGGCACGCTGATTCTTCCAAGAATCTCTCCTACGGTCCTTAAGTGCGCAAAATGGCGGCCGCATAAGTTATAGTGACATATTGCAATCACGAGGCAGAACCTAATTTAAATTTTTCTAAAAGTAGACCACAAGAATTTGAAGAAACCATTGTGGATTGGCATAACAAATAGTCCTGGCGGTGCCATATACGGCGACCGGCACTTTGCGAATAAATGAAACTAATAATCTCCGAGTTAGGGATGGGCACTAGCACTAGTTTCGTTGCAGGCGCAGAATTAATGGAAGTTTTATGACATCCATCAAGTTATGTATTTAAGTCAAGCCGCATACAAAGTCTAGAAGAATATCAATGTTTTGAAGAAATCAAAATTTTAATTATTTGTTAATAAAAACGACATTTTGGATCCAAAAATTTAGACACATTTTAAATGGCTGGTTCATTACAACTAATGATGTGATGATCAGATAATTGATTAAGTCTTAGGTATTTCTTGAATTCAAAATTTTTCATATTATCCTACTTTTTACTCTTGCTTGTTCAAACATTTATACAGTGCGTTTTTTTAACGCGCAACATAGGATTTCACGTGTAAAATTTTTAAGCACATGTCAGACCATGTTATTTTGGAACTACAAGTATAAAACTTGACGGGTGGCTGTTTCGTATCCTGAAGCATAAGTAAGTTTACCAATTCGGCCTAAAAAGTGATTAAAAACTTGCAAAAAATCATCTTTTTTCGAAAAGATTTCATCTTTCCATACTCCCTGTATGTATGATAGGTGCTTGTTGTTTTTGATACTGGCACGGCAGGTAGCAGGTAAAATTTAGCGGAAAAAGTAAAACAGGGTGATCAAAATGCGAATATTAACTTTATATCAAGAAAGTTAAGAACAAAAGAAGTATTTTTATAAATGAATTGTTCAAAGTGATCTCCGTATGAAGCCAAACAGTATCCCAAACAATCATAAAATGCCCTTTTGACGTTCAAAAGATGTCGGGTCGTAATGCAGTCAAAATATGTCACTCTACCTGCTACCTGCCCTGCCAGTATCAAAAACAACAAAGAACAACAATGCATACAGGAGTATGAAACGATAAAAACTTTTCGAAAAAAAAATGATTTCTTGCCAGTTTTTAATTACTTTTTACACTAAATTGGTAAACTTACTTAAGCTTCAGGGTACTAAAAACACACCCGTCAAGTTTTAGACCTGTAGTTCCAAAATAACATGGTCTAACAAGGGCTTAAAAATTTAACATGTAAAATCCTATGTTGCGCGTTAAAAAAAACGCACTGTATGTGGATTGTTACGACCTATTATCATAAAAAGTATTTAAGTTTTAAGGGGGTTATCCTTTTTTAAAGGAAACCATTTATTTTTGCAATTTAAAGTCTAAATGTTAAATATTTAATATTTAACTCCTTAGATCTGAAATGATTCAATACTTACACCGTCGCCAGGTGTTTAGGCTACATGAACAATGGTTATTATGAATAATACATCATTTTCTTGTCAGTTTCAATGTTAAATTTAGATTTATACTACCCTAGGGCAATACGTATATTATTATTCTATGGATCTTAGGGCAATAATTTTATAGAAGTGACTGTAACAGGAATCATTATTTATTGAATCATGAACTGTTTGGATATTAAAAATGCAACAAATAACGATCACAATGTGGCAAAAGTAATAACCTGTTTATATCTAACAGGTATGAAAATTTCAATATTATTCACGGGGAAGTGCTGGAAGAGAGGAATATTAGAAATCAGTTGTTTAAACAAAGATGGTGTCAAACTAGGTAAGTGACACATGTCAGTCTGACCCGATACCTGCAAGAGGAGACCACAGCATTGGAGAAATGGTGCAACAACTGGAAGATCAACCTAAACGCGGAGAAAACGCAGGCTCAATCCTCATCTTTGGTCTTCAAAAGAAGACCAAAGATGAGGATAGAAGGCAACGTCAGGTTAAAAGACATGGACAACGAGTGGCGCAACGAGGCGACGTATCTTGGGGTCAAGATGGACCAAAACTCACGTGGGGAAGCCACATAGAATACGCCAGACAGAAAGCCAGAGCGACCAGATCAAAACTGTGCCCCATGACAACCGCTCATCAAGTCGGTTCTCGTCGGATACCAGTTATTGGATAACGGGTAATTAATAATAACTTTTTCTTTCTGTTTCAGATAGACGATATTTCAGCACCAACCAGCCAAGAAGAGGACAACAGTTCCCCCCAGACCTTCCCCCCGGGTGGAGAGAATTTTATTCTCAAAATCTGGGTAGAACCTTTTCGCAGTTATCCCGGTGCTAACTGGGCTCTGACTGCACTCCTGGCACTTTCCCTCGCTTTGCCTACGCAAAAGGGGAAAAACCATTCCCCACTCACCAGATCCTAACTCCCCAAAAACAGACGGCGGACGAAAGCCGGCTTGATCGTCCTATAGTTTGCCAGGACCACCAGAGATGGACGAGCTGACGAAGAAAGAAGAAATGGAGGACAATAAGAGCGCCAGAAGAGCCCCTCCGTCAGCGGGAGCATCCTTTTCCCAAGACAGAGGACGCCGATGCAACTCTGGGAACTTCCCTAAAGGGAAGACTTGTAGCGACTTCCTCTTCCAGACATATCCTTTTGGTCTACAGCGATGGGAGGGTACAAACCAGTAGTCTTGCTTGACCCATCTATCTGAGGCCGCATTCCCAGTCAAAGAATATTGGCGCGTCAGTCTGCCAAAACGAATGGGACCTTTTCCTACAGATCACATGACCACTTCATCAGAATGACTGGTTCATAACTTGTGTCCCACATGTCACGAATTTTGTTGTAATCTTTGTCTGGCCCATAGATTTCTATAATTCCTTCTTTGTATGGTTTCCTATGTATAATTTTGAAATTCTATACCTTTATGTATAACTAGTGTAAAAGTCTACCAAAATGGATTTCATCACACATGGATGGATCGAACACAATATCTAATAAAGAGTGAGGGTATATTTTATGCACATTAAGGCGCTTTCAACAGTTCAAAATTCCGTACTTAAGGTAGCGCTTTTAAGGGAACATAACGCGAAACTAGTACCGACTCGCGTAGTACGACGAAATCGTACCCATAAGTCGCTTATTAATGATCGTATACGGGTTGTCGCGAACAGGAGAACTGTCAAAAAAGCGCGTGGTGGCATTAATATGGCGCGACGGGATATTGCCGTTCTGTCACTTTTATTAGAATCCACGAGGGGGAAGAAAAAATCCGATGAATTATGGCGCTACTTGAACCGCCATTTATTTAAAAGCGTTTTGTTATGACCGGTTGTTTATTTGTTGAAGCAGGTTGCGTAAATCTACCGGTATTGTAGAGATAGGCGGGATTGTTTCTTTAACTCAATCGGTGGATTTGTTTGAGATTTACGCAGCCACCATCGAACCGTTTATTTCTTCAGGCATTGTTTTGACTTATTCTATAAGTCATGATGTAGAAGTAGTATTTTAAGTGTCAAACATTACGGTGAATAATTATTCACTGTTTTTATGTATATTCGGGGGTAATATCCCTAGTGCATTTAATTTTTCCGGAAAAATTAGATGCACGAGGGATATTTGGTAAGATTATTTCCTGAGTTAAATAAACATTTTATTTTAATTAAAACAATAAGAACAATAACTTTCAAGCTAGAAAGGGTAACACTATTCTTTATGTTGTTGTGAGGAGTGTGCAATTTTATCGAATTTTTTTCCGGAAAAACTGCTGACAGCTAAGTTGACAGTTGTTGACAAGTGATTTTTCCACTTAAAATTTACATTTGTTATACTAATTCTTGATAGCGATTGGTCAAAATTGATAGGAAGGAAATAATCGGGAAAATTGCATTTTTTACTCTACCGGCAATGTTAAACGGAATTACTAGAATTATATCTATCATTGTTGAATTTGTTTAGCAATGACAACATTTGAAAAGAATCAGTCATAAGTTTTCATTCGTAAAATGTTTCGACTAAATTTTTTTTTTGTAAGATGATGATGTTTAATAATATGCGTATTATTCACTAGTTTTCAATAGATAATAACATCCATTACCTTCTCGTGAGTAATGAGTCCTCACTAACTTCAGTTGAAATGTGGCAGTTAAGATACAGAATGTCAACGTCTAAATAAATCTCGTGATATTAGAAATTTAATTTTAGTACTACACACAAAATAATGGTCATCTAATGTGTACTCACTAGAACATAGACAAACTCACCGCCATATGTGAGTTATACGACTAACACATCTACAGTGCGGTATTGTTCGAATTTAGGAGAAATTCGCATTCACAAATATCATAAATTTCAGTAAAGTTCAACATCAAATAATACGCAATCTATTGAACAATTTAGAAGCTTATGCAAATCCGGATATTCCATTAATAACTATATTGCATGCTAAACTGTAAACGCATGGTATTCATCTAGAATCACTCAAAAAAGTTCTTACAAATAATTATACCTCCATTGTACCAGAAAATGAAGCTTTTCAAATCAGTTATTATAGAACTTCCTCGAAGATAGCAGCAACGTCAGTACCATACCTAGAACCAAAAATGTATATATTAATAAAAAAACATCAATTATTAGCTTTGACTGATATTTACTGGTCAGTGTCCAGTTTATGATAATCATTGAAAAAACAAACAGGGTTGTGTACTGACAGACAAATCAAAGTCTCAATAAACATTTGTTATTATTGTCTGACCTCGGTTTCTCCCTTAGGCATCATCAGACAGTCACATGATGTTAAAAACCCATTGTTTTTTGTCGATGATACAACTGTCTGTCAAACAATAAACACAATTTTACTGTATTTACCTATAATGTCAGAGCAAGTTGCAAAAATAACACCAGTCTTTAAAGACATCCTGATTTTGGTATTAAACACGTCCAAAATAATAACTGGTTATTGACAATTGACACTTCACAATATTCACTGTTTATAAATGGTACCTAATGACGTTTTTAATTGGCATGTTTAGTGCATAACTAGTGTATTGTCATAGTCTTTGCTATATTTGACAGAGAAAGAAATAATTAGGAAATTATACACTAGTTTTGCTGCCAATCTCCAACGCCATAAACAATAGAGTTGACAGATTGATCAGCTGTCTTGGTAAGTCTACATATGCAGTACTGTTCGTAGTTTGTGATTGGTCAAGAAAAAGCAGCAAGCTAAAAGGTGCTTTTTTCCACCAATCACAAACTACTCACTGTCCTGAAATTTACACAAATGCTGCACATGCAGACTTAGCATCAACTAAATAAAACTTTGCCTGTGTTCTAAAATTCCACGAAATTAGGTAGTCAGCTTGGAAACTTCAACATGGTAGAAAAGTGAAAAAGTTGTTTTACAAAATTTCGTTACATGTTCGTGGGTTTCTCAATCCACATATACGGCCGTCATTAACGTACCACGGATGCTAATAATTGCATTCAGTAACACGGCGAGTTGAAAAGATCACGCGGACAAAGAATAATACTTATTTTCTTGAGTGAAACGTTGGTAATGACTCGAATTAGGGAATGCTTTTCTTTCCTAATTAGGTAATTTTGTAGCGTTGGTGACACGCCGGTGAACGTCGGCTACGTGACGAGAAAATTGACCTGTTTCTGTGCTTGTTGTTTTCTCGTTAACTTTTAATTAATTTAAATGTCGTAGAACCAAGTCCTGGTTAATTAGTTGATGAAACAAGTCAATTTTATTTCCACCTAAAATTTTCCATTATTGAGCACGCATTTTTATTTCTAGTGCATCGAAATAACCAGGATTGCATGAAACCGTGTTTTCTAAAATCTGCATGAGTTTATTTTCATATTTTCCGCAAAACATATTTTGTTGTCATATTGTCATTTTACTTGACATTGAGGTTAGATTTGTATTTCCATTGTGAAATGCAATCCAGAATTGTAGTAAAGACATTAAGCATTATTTTATGGACCGTGTTTTTCTCTAAAATAATTTTTAAATACCGGTACGTAAACTAGTTGCTACTGGGGGGAAATTAAGAACAAAACCACAAAACTATATTGAGAAAAAGCAAAAATAGAAACATCACAAGACCGAAAAAACCGTAATTTAAAAACAAACTCGTCAAACGGTGTTTCAAAAACTGTTTATTTGAGACATTTTTTAAGAAAGTGTCCTGCAGTTTTGGTTTTTTTTTAAATTGCCTTTGATTGCTCAAACACCTTTAGATCCAGACTGGGACTTTTTTCAACTGTATTCTACACAGTCTGAACCACACTTAACTTAAGCTTGGCTTAAAGACGACGGTGAAAATATGGACTAATGGTATAAATGAGTGTCATTTGTCAAAATTCAAGTAAATTATCAAAAATGCACTATTTTACAGGTCATTTCCAAAATGTCAAGTTTAAAGCTCTCTAGAGGCCAATTTTTAAACCAATCAACCAATGTTGCCATATCGTTTTAAAGCCCATTACAAGGGCTATCCACTGACATAAAAAACTCAATATCATGTCAGTCAAATAAGAGAGTTATTTAAGTTTAAATAAAACAATAAAATAAAAATTAGAAAACTTTAGTTGTTTGAAGCCCTCTAGCGGTCAAACTGTTCAATCCATCAACTCATGTTACATATTAGTGGAAAGCTTATTTAAGATAATTTTAGGTCAAATTATATTCGTTTATACCAAATTACATTTGGTCTTTTTTTTAACTTATTTTAGACTGAAATATATTGGAGGATCATTTTAAAAGTACAGCTATTATCTATTCCAAATTAAAAAAATATGGTATATAAAATTCTGAGTGTATTTTGTGTTGTCGATGCTCTAAGAATCTTAGGTTAACACATGTTTTTATATTAATATAATTTCCTTTTGACATGTGATAATAATTACCAGCTTAAACTGTGATATTTCTGAAACCGTTATAATTTTTTCCGATATGTCAAGTTTTTCTCTAGCATTGAAATTCCTTTCGTCAAACTGTTTGCTGAGCTAGTGATTTCCGCATTAACTTATAATCCTCTTATCTGTCACGTAGCATTACGCAGTATTCCTCCATGTCACGGTATGCATTATTTTGGATAAGAACGCATTCCGCGAGAGTTTGCCACAAATTATCAAAATATTCCATGCAGAAAACTTTATAAATTGGAATTCGACTATCTAAATGTGTTTTAAGAATGTGCATGTTGGCCACCTGTTCTGTACTGTGTTTTTTTGAACCGGTTTGTCTGTTTGTTTTTCTCTATTAGTTATTTGCGTAGTTTCTGGGATTAGTAATAGATAACTCTTTCGTGCCATCATCCTGTGGAACACCTTAGAAGAAAGTTAAATAAAGTCTGCTATTTTTTTAAAATATCACCTTCATACTTCGACAGAAAATACAAAAAGTGTTTTACGGTTCATTTATTCAAATAAATAGAACATTTTATGAGACTTAAGCCTAAAAAAGCTTGCACTACTACTCACTGTTGTTAAATCTATACATTTTAGAAAGTTTATTCTATTTTTCTATAAGCATTTAGCTAATTTTGCTGCTCCACGAATACTCGTCCAACTAGAAACAATTCTACCAAAACATACACAAACCAAACTAAATCTTTATAACCGTGGAGCATATTACAATTGCATACGTTTTTATAATAAATTTCTTCTACAAACGGAGTCATATTTACTAGCAGATTATTTATATTATTATAAACTAAGGTTAAATTTGTAATTTTTAACGTTGTTTTACTTTATGTAAAGATTGCTTAATTTTGAAATTAAGGTAATTTGTTGTAAACTTGAACTGCAATATCTACCTACTAATTATATCTAAATATTATATTTGATTTGGAAGGGTTATGAGAGTTTATCAGCAACACTAATGAAAAAATGAATCATCTATCTTGTTTTTGAAAAAGTTGGACAAAACAAATTAGTTAAAGGATATTTCTTCTAAAAATCTGTTCATAACAGTATTTTCTAATTTTAAAGTGGGGCAAACCGTCTCAAACAAAAAATAAAGTTACTATATTGTGTGATGAACAATTAAATCTAGGAAGTATCACAAATCTAAAATTGTCAATTAAGAAATTTTTCACAGTCGTATCGTAAAATCAAATAAAAGGAGAAATGCCGGAAGCGACAATTTGTCTTTAAATTATTTAATTTGGGTTTACGAGTATTGCTTGGTTTATGAGTTTAAAATGTTTCTCGTGAAACTATAATAACTTCAATTTGTTGGTTTATGGTTCTAATTGGGTGGAATTCAAAAAAAAGCCATTGAAACCTTCAAACATCTGTCTGTAACAATTTTAGGGACAAAAAAACAGGAAATCTCCACTGCTTTACGCAAAATAAATCGATTTACACTAAAAAGTGCGTTTTCTAGGATTCCTGCAAAAGTTGCTCTGAGTACGACAAACTTTTATCTAAGATATTTACAAAAAACAATATTATTTTCGCAACTTTCACTGATATTTTTGGAAATACTATCTTTGTTTACAGTGAATTCAGAAACACAAGTCTAAAGTAGTTATTTCTAAGCTGTAAGTAGTTGAAACGGAAGTGCAAAGCATTTTCATCGCAATCTTTTGCAAAAAAAATTGGAAACCGACCTCAAGTAGAGCATAACACGCTATCTCGGAGTTAATCATCAACTAGACGTTACTCGAATTACATATGAACTATCCTACTAATATACCAGCACACCTGGCGTAAATAGAAATTTTGCGATAGCAAACTCGAAACGCAATCATGAATCTAGAAAGTTTTTAAGGCAAGGAAGTACTAACTTAGCCAGAACTAATAACACAAAGGAACATAAAACACACGAGTTTTTCTCAAACTGATGTGATTCCAGTATTTTAACTACCTCTAAGCGACACCTACTTGCGGGGAAATAAACACAAAAGGTATATCGAAAACCGCTGAGGAAAAGCACTATAATTTAGCGACTGGTTTATGATCAGCTAACAAAGCGTTTAGTTCCTAATAAACTGCAATTTTTTATGCCGTACAAAATGCATTCTTGGGCCGGTGCAACCTTGCGAGAACTAATGTGAACGACGTTTCACCGTTATCCTATCTAACTAAACGGGAAATTAAGTGGCACTCTGGACAATTATTGGCAGTTATTTTCAATTGGAAAACGTTTTGTTTTCCCTTTTTCTTATAGAAAGGAAAAAGATGAGATCAGTTAAAATATCAAAAGACTTTGACATGTCATGGGTACAAAAGGTAGTTTTCTCCAGAGTTGAGAATGTAATTCTTTCTACGACCAATGTTGTATTTTATAAAAAAAGCAGCAGTTAAATATGATGTTAATGATTTTAGATAAGAATAGTAATTGGATGAAAAAAGAGGTGTTGTAATCAACGATATGTTTGTCAAGAAAGGAGACAAAATCTGGGGAGTAAACGGGATATTTTCATCCCTCAAATGAAGGAGGAAAGTTTTATTTTCTACAAGAATCGTAGAAAACATAATTTAAACCCCCCCTAAAGCAGATTTTACACCGCACTTCTTCAAAGAAATTGATAAATTTATTCATAAAGAAAGAATTTTATTAGTGTAAATAGTATATTACATACTCAGGTGGAAAGTGTTTGATTTCTGTCGAGAAATTAGATAGTTTGCGAGTCGAGGTGAACTTTATCTCGAGACAGAAATTAAACTTTCTACCGTGGTTTGTATACTATTTTATTTTCAACCATTTATCGAACTTCTAATAAATCATTCAGTTGAAACGTTGATTGCTAATAGTCTCTAACAGTAAGGTAGTATAGGTGTACGAGTAGTTATGACTTCAACCATAATAAACGACTGGTGATTTGTTTACAATTTTGACAACGTCATTATTGTGCTATTCTGTCTTTAATATTTTGAGCTGAAACGTTTCTTAAAGTGCTTTTAACATGGAGATTTCTGAAGACGCAGATGTTACTGATCATCACCTGAGCTGCGAGCTGTTGCAGAGGTGGCGGCACAGTCTCTTCTATAAAAAGTAAGCCCAGATATGACAAAACGCATATTGACATTCACCCGGGTGGAAAGTGACATTTACTCGGGTGGAAAGTGACATTTACTCGGGTGGGTACTACTACTGCTCGAAAGTCAGTACTTTCCACCCGGGTGGAAAGTAAAAGCAGGTAATTTTCATCTTTCCACCTGGTTTACACATAAGAAATAACGTTATTATTTACAACCATATATGTAATGCTGTCATTACTAACGTCATTGAAGGTTAGGAAGTATCATATTGCGCACCTCTACTTCCCGCCCTCACTTCCCGCCCTCATTTCCCGCCCTATAAAATTGTGATTGTTAATATTTTTAAAAAAAAAAAGATGATTGAATCAAATTTTTTAAATGTCAGATAAAGTCGGATCGATATTCAGTTCGCAAATAATAAATTGAGAAAAATGTCCTGGATTACAACTCGAATTGTATGCATTCTAACGGTTATAATGCCTATAATACATTACAATACTAAAATTAACATGATCTAAACTAAAACAAACTACTTATTGAAATTAATGGTTACATTTGAATTATTATAAGTGTTTATAGAAATATTTAGGCCAGTACCAGCACTGGCGTCTCCAACAGTTGTCTCTTTGGTCGACAAATTAATTTGCTGCTGAATGACTGAGGTTTGTGAACTACTTGCAACAGCTTCAGAAGACATGGCACGTTGGGACAGCATAACAGAAAAGCAGAAGAAAAGCATATAGAAAAATGACTGCTTGGTAGTTTTTTGTTAAATGTAATATTCTAGATATGTTCAGAATGAAACAATGATTTGTAAATTTTGATAGAAATATGATGGTTGTAAATAAAATAGTATACAAACCTCGGTAGGAAGTTTCATTCCTGTCTCGAGATCCTAGCTAAACCTCGACGCTTCGCGTCTCGGCTATCTAACTAATCTCTCGACAGTAATGAAACTCGTCCCACCCCGGTGTGTAATATACTATTACATACCTGGTTGAAAATAAACAAAATTTTATGTCAAATTTAACTTCAAAAAATATTAAAAAAATAGAACTGGTTCTATTTTTTTGTTTGTTGCCAATCCCTAAAAACGAAGAAAGTAAAGTTCATTTTTTGCCATAAGAATTGCAAATAGTTTGAAGCAAAAATGACGTTTAATTTGTTACTAAAGGCTCTTTAAAGTAACTTTATCAGTTTTTTATTCCGAGGTTTTGTCTTTGCGGAACCATCATCAACCTTATTTGGCCACTCTTTGTACTAAATTTTGTACCTAAATACAGATATACGATGATGTACCATGTGTTATTCATTCAGTTTTGGAATTTCATAATAATCACGAAAATTATGGTTTTGCAAAGAGCGCCTTAAAAATGACATCTCAAAAATCCATCGATCAGTCAAATGACACGTGATATTACTGCCATTTGCAAAAGAATGATCATGTGACAAACTGTCAGATGATGACACGAAATGCGCTCTAATCTAATAAATTGTTGACTGATATGTACAAATGCTCCCTTTGTGAAGATACAATTTGTGATATTTTAGACTATAACAAAATACATTTTAAATAAGTAAAATTCTATTAATATGACGTTTCCAAAACAACAACCTAAAAGTTGATGATGGTTGTCAAAAACTGAGACTTTTTATGTCATTAATCATAATGCTACTTAAAAAAAAGGAAAAATGACACAGTAAAGTTTAATTTATTTTTAGAAACATCAAATTAATCAGGAGAGACCCAGAAGAATGCGATAAAATGTGTAAAAATACTTCAATAAACATGTTTCACTTCAATAAATATACTTATATAATAAAAATGTTTCAATAAACCTCCTATTTGAATCATATCATATTTATACTGAACCATTTCATGTAAATGTAAAAATCCATTATGTCGCCCATAGGAAAAATCAGAGTTGATGATGGTGACTAAATACCGAAACGTCGGAGCTGAAATTTGAGATTGTCACGTTATAGAGGAGGAAAAGTGGCAATGGTAAAGCGTCTTTTGTTTTCAGTTCTCTTATCGAATAAATTAGTAAAAATAAAAACTAATTTCCAAAATTTCGGTTTTTTTCAGATTCAGATCTAAGTACTAAGAATTTTTAACTTTGGGCATTTTAATCGACTCCTAATTGCTCAAATTTGCCCCAATTTAAACTTCTTTGTACCTTTTCAAAAAACCGAGTTCCCCATGGTGAAGCTCGTAAAACGGACACCCTGTATGTGTGTTCTGTGTATTCTTTATGTTTTTGTAAACATCGAATTCGTCATCTTACCCCACTTTACCCTAATCGGATTGTAGTTATCCAGATAAATAGGCTTTCGAATGCTATATTCACACATCCATTTGAGGTTCCAACTTGATGGATAAACTGATTTTAAAAATGGTACTTTTTGGTATTTTAGCATATAATTTATGAATCATGAAAAAATTATACCAAGAAGCAGTAATAAGTAACACAGTGCAAAAATGAGCGTGATTAAAAAAGTAGTAACAATAATACGAAAACTTGTTAGTGGCTGCAATAAGGTTTCCTAAATTTTATTCTTTATTGACTGCTAATAGAATAAAGGAAATAATCTCGTTCTAATAATTATAATATGGCGTTTACATTGAAATCATTATGTTATAACCTCATAGAAAATGGATTCAACATCTAGAAAAAATGGTTTAAATCATAAATATGCATGCCTTTCTACGGTGTAATGATAGAGAAAAATGAGGTAGAGGGAAAGTAGGTACGAAATCAACCTGGGTGATACCGTAATGCAAAATATCGGTCAGCATTTCGCTGTCATTCCCGAGCAAAGCGAACAATGAAAAGGAGTTAATGAAGCATACATGATAGGATAGGAAAATAAGAGAGCAAAGTGAAAAAAATCGGTACAACGGTACCACTAATAATAATGGGTTCGGCTCGAAAATGTGCCGGATCACATGGACCGAGAGTGGCAAATGTACTGTTTAAGTCAACAATGCTATTGTGTTTGTTTTTTTCTTTATTTCATTCGGCTGTTGTAGGTATTAAATTATTTTTTGATCCTGCTATTGGCAGAATCGGAGCGGTCCTAGATTACGGTTATAGTTTAATAAATCTATGGCAAGGTTACCGAAAGTGATTTTAAAAGCTTCCAGTAGTGGAAGAACCTTATCAGTGCGAGACAGTGACATAAACCAAACCGGTCCTCGGTCAGCTATATATAGGCAATTTGCATTAAAATATCCACAATTTCTGTTAGACCGCGGCTCGACTAGTTTTCCCATGCATACTAATGAAAATATTATGGTGGCGAATTAACTTTGCCATTTTTACGACATTATTTCAGCGCGTTTTAATAAAATCGAGCGAGCAATAAGAATTTACGACGAGACAATTTAATTTACCCACACAGGCTTACGCGGCTCGAATACATTGTTGATAATGTACGTAAATCCATTGAGAAAATTGCCACTTGCTTCAACGGTAATGCTCTTCAAATTCATGAGATCGTTAGCGGTGTCTGTACCAGTTGTTCTTGTTTTTCTTCTTCAACTATTAATTTACTGGATACGAGCAAAAAAGAATAAAAACCTCTATTAACACTGGAATTAGAATTTAAATATTTAAATATGATTCTCAGAAATGAGAACTAATAAATAATTTTTGATGTTTAAACAAAATCTTCCGTAGAAATTCTTAGGCGAGTTTTACGCCAAAAGTTTTAAATCAAAGTAATTAGACGTATTATTTAATTTATAAACCTCAAATAAATGTATGAACATGAATGTTAATATCAAACTTTTATTAAGTTAAAGCTGTTAATGACTATATCCCTCATCCATTGAATCTACAATGCAATTTTCACTTGATTGCAGCGACAATTGCACTCCTAAGTGAAAATTGCATCCTTCTGATGACCATACTGTTCAAATAACAGCTACTGTATAATAGATTAGCGGCACACCTAATCAATTCTGACAACTAAAACTAAAAAAGAGTATATTATAGAATTGACAGTATATTTTATTCTTCTGTGTTAAACCACACAATACGTTTCGTGCTCTAAAATTTTAAAAAATCTTGCATTCGACTTGTTTCCCTAAAGAACAGGTTTCATGCATTTTATGGTTATTTCCCTAAAAAAGTGTCTTCTCCTTCGGATTGGGCACTTTTTTTCAAATAACCATAAAATTCATTCAAGTTGTTTCTCGGGCAGTTTTACCAACCAAGAGAATTTAGTGTTTAAGTCCTAATAACAATTTTTGCTGTATTTTTTATATTTTGATTTTAAAATTTCATAATTATCCTGAACACTGTACCCATATAATGATTTTTACTGGTTTGACTCTTCCGGAACTGACCGTATAAGTAAATTCTCTGAATTTTAATTTATACTACTAAATTAGTTATTATTTAGAATAGGTTTTTGGTCAGGATCTAAAATAATGAGTGTTTTAAAATTTTTTTGTTGTAATTAAAGCTTTTTGAGACCTGAAAAAAATGAAATATTTAAACCTTCTAAAGTTGACTTTTACAACAATATGCAGATGAGTCAATAACATGAAAATCCTCTTGGAAAAAATTAATAGTTTCTCAGTTTATTTAAAACTAAGAATACGTCATTTGGGACCATTTTTGATGGTTTATTTCAAGAAAATTTGAACCATGATGGTATTTGTTGTTGTTGCTGTAATTAAAGCTTTTTGGTTTCTGGAAAAAATAAAGTTTACTTATACAACATTCTGCAGACGTGCCAAAGGAGGAAGAAAATGTTTCTTCGTCTTTGTTCTTCGAAAAAATTCGAATTCTTCGAAAAAATGATGCCTAGTTTCACTGGCGTGTAGTATTGCTACTTACCACACCTAATATACATACAGGCTGCCACAAATTCGTGTAAGTATGGGGATCTCAAAAACGGTAAGAGATGGTTGATGAGATAATTTAAATTTATTGACACTTTGTCATTGCAACTTTTTTCCTTCTAAAACCTGACATCGTCACATTTAAATTCCGACATTCCGGTTTTTTTGCGACCCTGTTTTTTTTTAATTCAGATTTAGAAACTGCTTTGTTTTCTGATTTAAAACTGTGATTGTTACTCAAAGTTCTAGTTAAAAAAATAAATCGGAAAATTTGGTTTTTCTCCTTCAATCTTCGGAAATACCTTCTTGGTACTTTTCGATTTAAGAAACCCTTTTATTGGACATAAAATTAAAAAGTAGGTATCACCTATTTTACTTTTGAGATTTTACACCATACATAAATTTTAAAACATGCGTTTTGTGTAAGAGCAGTCATCATCACTAATAAATAATTCAGCAAATTCTAACCTACAATACAAAAGATTAATCAAGTGTTGCACCTCATTTGAATCAGAAAGCAAAGCAATTTCAATCGGATTTTTTTAAATGTTAAAACGGCATAAGATTGAACTCCAAATTGTGCAACTTTGCCTCCATTTAATCAACTCTGTATCTCTTACCCTTTTCGAGATCTCCATACTGAGACACGAATTTGTGGGAGCTTGTAGGAGAAATGTGGTGGATAAATCATTAATGTGAACACTAGTTTTGGTCTAGATCCAATATTAACGCCACCAAAAAATAAAACTTAGAAAAAGTTTAAAAAAATCACCTTTTTTCCAATATCTCAAAACCAAAAAAAATTGAAGGTTGGTTTCATGTAACCAAATCTGTGTCTCTAACCGTTTTCAAGATTCTCATATTGACCCTCGTTATCCTAGACATCCTGTAGTATAGGAAAATACATGTCATTTTTTGACAGAACTTTTGACCTTCTATCTGTAGATGTAAATTGTGGCAGCCCTTTCGGGGTTTATTATATGTGCCAGATTATCATTATCAACCAATTTTTTATCACTATTAATAATTAAATAAATATAAATACGTTATTATTATAACAAATTAAAACAATTTTTGATCAAAATTTTCAGAAATTTGTTCTCGTGAAACATTCACAATTGAATCACTCTGTAGGTACGTTTGTGCGTTCGAAAGCGCGCATATATTATTTAATCTTTTTTTTTATAGGCCACACCTCAGACTTAAAACTCTATTGTCAACTTTGAATTTATTAGGCCCGAGTGCCAGTCGTAATACGCTAGTAATGCGGCATTGTTGTGAATAATTGACAAAAAGACGACACGCGGACCACTATTGTCGAGTCGCACTGTATGCGTGATTATGGCATTGTTAGCACGTTTTTCCGAATGTTAATTCCCATCGGTTTGACCTTAAAGGACACCTACGGACGGCCATTTTGCTGTCTCCGGTCGTACTTAATCCTTTTTTTGAATAGAAATATCGAGATTGCCCTATATCACGACATGTAAAGGCACGCCTATGATGTAGTACTCGTAGTATTGTTTTGGTGTGGCTGCGATGTTGTGGGTAAAATTAACCAGCAGCTACTAAGAATAAGACCGTGTTATTGCAATAAACGTTGTTAGAAAATGTATAATTGATTATTATACAGTTGGTTAGTAACTAATTTCAAGTATAGGCAAGGTCATGTTTGCAAACTACGTCAAACCAAAATTTGTAAAGTACGAGTATTTTTACCTCAAAAATTGTGGTATGTAAATATATAGTATTGTTTTTCTCAGGGAGTTGATATAAATAAGTACATAATAGTAATTTACGTCCAGGAAATGTGTTATTAAAGTATGTACAGGGTGCTGCATTTTCGATGGTTTTACGGGGTACAGAGAAAACGGTAATAGATAGAAAAAAAGTAGCATACGTGTTCTGATCTCTTTTTCTGAGCTGAGATGACTGGCGAAAAGTGGGCGGCGCAAACTTCTTTTGTTTCAAAGATACGGGGGGTTTTCGAAAATTGTTAATTTTTGAACCTCTTCTGTATTTCAGTTGCTCAGTAGTTTTCATGTAGAATCCAATGGCTTAGTCAGTTTTTTTCTATTCCGTTTAGTTTCTGACATATGACAGTAAGTTACATTTTTTTAAATGGAACATCCTATATATTTTTACGTCATTTAATTCTGTTGATTTTTACCTTTTCAACGGTGTATTACAACATATAAGTTTGTAGAGGTTAATCCTGTTATTTTAAAAAAAGACCTTTGCTAAGTTTAAAAAAGGCCAATATCTAAAATACCAAACAAAATCGGAAATCATAAAATTAATTATTTTTAATAAATCTTATTAAAAATTTAAGTTACAAACAGTTCTACCTACCGTCACTTTAATAAGAAAAGTGGCCATTTCTATTTTCTACTATTTTTAAGGTAAAAGTTGAAAAAACTGTTTATAAACGACATGTAACCTGTTAATATGAACATAACCAAATTTTGTTTCGACTGTGGGTATTTTTATACATATTATTTAGCACTTTTTTGTTAAGGAAACGCTTTTTTTCTAATCTAATTACCATGATTAACGTTTACAAACTTATAAATTTTAATACACCGTTGAAAAAGTAAAAATCGACAGAATTAAATGAACTAAACATATATAGGGTGTTCCATTTAAAAAAATATAACTTACTGTCATATGTCAGAAACTAAACGTAATAGAAAAAAACTGACTACGCCGTTGGATTCTACGTCAAAACTTCTACCGAAAACAGTTTTTCCTTTTTTGATAACTTTAATAGCAAATGAAATACAGAGGAGGTTCCATAATGACTAATTTTCAAAAGCCCCCCGTATCTTTGAAACAAAAGAAGTTTGCGCTGCCCACTCTTCGCCAGTCATCTCAGCTCAGAAAAAGAGATCAGAACACGTATGCTACTTTTTTTCTATCTATTACCGTTTTCTCTGTACCCCGTAAAACCATCGAAAATGCAGCACCCTGTACATACAAGTCTAGATGCTTAGTCCGGAATTTTTAGACGAGTACAGGGTGTCTCATTATAAACGGCTCTCCCTTTAACGATTTTAGAAAAAAAATGTTTGTACCAAAGTCGTAGAATTTGTTCTTAAGATTTGAAGGTAACTTGAATTATACAGGGTCAAACTTATGTTTTTTTTTTTAATGGAAAACCCTGTATATTTGCATATTTGAATAAGCTATTTTTTTTTACTTTGAAGAGGTATCATATGGGATTCTATGGGAAGTCATTTGTAGCTTTCCTGCGTCGCTATTAATAAAGAAAATACGAGGGGGATTGCAAATTGTCATATTTTCAAAATCACTCTGTAGCTCAGAACTGGAGACACCTGTGGAAGGTACGACTGCTTCATCGTTCCTTTCACAAAAATCGAAAACAATTTCCCAAAAACCGCATTGCTCTACTTTTGGAGATGGAAACCATCGAATTTGAGACACCCTGTACAAAGGCGATTTGTTCTGAATGTGATTTTTGCTCTTTTATTTGTCACATTCAAAACAATAAAATTTACCTTCTTACTCTTCTATTACATTATTACGTCACTCCGATTTGGTTGGATTTTTGCCATGTACCAATTTTGCTGAGAAATAATTATTTAATCCGATGATTCGTTTCCGAGATATTTTAATTTCCGTCTAATCACTTTTGCAACGCCCCCTAACATTAGTTTGTGAAAATAGAGAAAATACATTTTGTAAATCCAAATTACGAAGAACTTGCTGAAGAATTTAAATCTTCTTGAATTACATAATTTTACTGAATTTTCTAGTGTAATTGCAGATTTTTTTATTTACTATCTTAGTTTCGCCATCTAGCGACAGTGTTAGAAATATCAAAATTATTTCCAGTATTTTTTCTTGGTCACTTTTATAATACAAGTTTTTATTTAGGATTCTATCTTGAATGAGATCTAGCTGTCCCTTGTTACAGCCGGTCAAACCTATACAGAAAATCAAAGTAAACTAGCATAACGTCACGATAAAATAAACGACTTTGACAAGAAATGCACTCACTCGTTCATTCACACTGATTGCTAATTTAGTTTCGAAAGTTCACAAAGTCATCATATTATTATTTTTATTAATGTTACATTCACTACACGCTAAACTTATAAATGACACTAACTAGACTCTAATTAAATCAGTGTGGCGTATCCAACTAAGCAAGACACTGGAGCATTATTCTTCAAGCATGGGTGGGCCTAAACCGGCAAAAGCGACATATTTACGCTTGTACGTGACAGTTCCAATCTGCGTAACCGTATCTTCGCAACAATGTCTCAGTTAACTCACCATTATCCGTCCCTAAAAACAGTTTTATCATATTTCATCTCGATGGCATTCTCTAGAATGCCGTTTGCGACTCGAAACGTGCCGCTCTAAATGAAGGACGCGGAACTATGCCTAGAATTCAAAGTTGCTGATGCCGATGCGAACCTTTTGATCGGGTTTCCGCAAAATAACCTCGGAAATCTGTCGTGTTTTTGAATCTAATCGGCCTAGAATTTTAACCAGTACTTTGATGATGTGTGCGAGGTACTATGTAATTATGAGCGTACCCTTTGTAGTTCCTTTTACGTGTAAGTATAGTGGATTTCGTTCTCATCGCGATGGTGCCGTTTTTGCCACGATGGGAACCTACTAATAACGCGTGTACATATTTATTACAAAGTGTTAATGCGGTCGCGATAAAAACTTAACTAGAGCACCTTATTGCACAAAAAGTTAACAACATGTATCAACGTTTAAATTATTTATTACATAAACGGTACCTACCATTCATCTTAAGGTGCGAGTTTTTTTTTATGTAGGCGCATTAAGCCGACTTTACACTAATAATTAAGGTTTTGCACTTAACCGATTATTACACAGTTTTTATTAGCGTTAACTGGGCGAATTGCAGCAATCACTTTAATTATTACTATCAATAAAAGTTGCGTTTTATGGCCCTCTCAGACCGAGTTGGTAAAGGTCGATCTTATCCGATCAGTACCAATCAAACCAACACACGAATTCATAAACAGAATCGCCACTGTATTCCAAGAAATACCACACAAAAACCAGTATATTCCGATGTACTGCATCATTTAAGTCTCGTGAATGGTGAATAAACACTAGGTCCATTGATTAGGTGCGTTTCAGCTTCAAGTGACTCTCCAGATACCAATAAAAACAATTTCAAGGGTCTTCTTGTAACACTTAGTTGGGTCTCAAATGTTTATTATATGCTTCTGGGATTTTATCGGAATAGTATAGTATTAGTTGATGACCTTTTGATCTTTACAGCTCGTCTAGACTAAAACTATTTTATTCAGTTTAAACGAGTTTTGTGCATTCTGAATAAAGCTTTAATGATAAATGTTTTAAATCAACAAAAAAAGACAAGACAGACAAACACTAATGCCTGTTTACCCGACACTTTCAAGTCAATTTTAAGTACAAAGTTAAGTTGAGGTTTGAATGTGACAGATCAGGTGCAAAATAACACAGTCTCAACTTATCTGAGTTGTCCTTAAAGTCAACTTAGCCAATGTTGGGGAAACGGACATAAGATAGTTCTGAAATTGATACGTCAGAACTGTCAACTATGTTACGCTGACGTAACCACCGAATTTTGAATTCACCGAGTGCAATGAATAAAAAAATATTGCAGGAAGGAGCAATAGCAATCAAAGAGAGGGACAAAAATCGTTCAGTATGGCGGCCGTAAACTGTTAGAAAATCAGTGACGATAATCAATCTGCTGTTGCCCACTATTCACAAATCAACTCGTCAATAATAATTCAACTAATTTAAGTTTGCAAAAATTAATCTTTTACGGACCGAAAAGCAAAACGAACTAAAACAACAAATCTTTGCGGTTTTTAGCTAACTTCACATACCACCAAATATAAACCAAACTGTATTACGACTAACTTCGGAAGTTTCATTCAATTGCGCAGTAGGCGAATGTGGGGGGACAAAGATGGCGACTTCCGTCTCGGTCGCTTAATGCACAAACGGGGTATTTGCTACCTCCTGATTCTTTTTGCTCGAAGGCAGAGTGCATATTCAGGCTAATTCAGTGCAAATATGTTTGGTATTTGACAATCATCAGTCTTCTTTACAAATGTCTGGTCAATTAGCCAGCATCATTTAAATTTTTCCACTCTTCTTTTCTGACCATTATTGAGCTTACTTTTTCTTTAAAATTTGTTTGAATTTTGTTCAATTTCTGGGCAATTAACCAGCTCAATCATTCCAATTCTTCGATTCTTCTTTTCTGACAGTTATTAATCTTTATTTTTCTTGAAAATTTGTTTGTTTTTTGACATCGATCAGTCAGTTTTTTCTTCTCAACTTTCTAGGCAATTAGCCAGCTTAATTACTTCAATTTTTTCACCCTTTTTTTCTGACCATTATTGACCATTATTGATTTGATTGTTTGATTTTTGTCAAATTTCTGAGCAATTAGCCACCTCAATCATCTCAATTTTTCCATTCTTTTTTTGGCCGTTATTAGTCATTTACTTTTCTTATTTGTAAGAAAAGTATGTATGTTTGGTTTTTTATAGAGTTGAAAACTTTCCGTCTTGAAAACTTTCCGGGAAGGAAATAGACTTTGTTGGAAAAGCTTCCATTGACCGTCATTTGGACTTTGCATCATGTGATTGAAATCACATGATGCAAAGACAACATTGCGTGTTGTGTTTGTGAAGTGAGAACATTATTGACTTAAATGATAATATTGACATGACACCAAATATTAATATTGTCAATGTCCAATACGTCATACAAAACAATACAAACGACAATTGCTAATTAGAAAGTTTTGGGTATCTTCTCGATACTCTCTAGATTTGCACAAATCTAGTGGTTGACATTTTGACATAATCATTTCATATGTTTGGTTTTTGACCGATCAGTTCACAGATCTGACATTAATGTCTATGTCGTTAGTATCAACTGTGAAATGTGTTTAATTAAAATGTCGGTGCCTACCAGGGTAAGCGTTTAGTACTATAGATTTGATAGTTTGACAGAAACAGCTGTGGTATCCTGTATATCGATCACAGTGATCCAAATTTATGATTAATGGATTGTCCTGTATATTGTCACATGACAAAACTCTCCTTAACTAAGTATTTTATAAATATCACAAATTATCTATATAGATACAAATTAAAGGAAAAGGTATAACTTAATTTGCATTCTAATTAAGACGAGCCATACCACCGCCCTCTGTACAAGAAAGCCAAGAAGGTGCATGCCAAAAATTCCAATATGGCCGAAATAGTGGTTGACAGTTTGTATTGTGGAAATTGAGTTTTTCGATGATTAAATTAATTTTTAAGGTTTAAAGTCAAGACTTGGGATTACTAGCCAAAGTAATTTTGGTTTGCTATTATATATTGTTGTTTATATATTTATTGTTCTAGTGAAAGTGTAGTTTGTGTTCATTTTATTGTGTTATCACTATTGTTATTGTTCCTTCATTGTTCTATAATTTGATGTTGGTTTTTGAACTTAAATTCTATTGCCTCTACAATATGCCGTCCACTTGTTGTTTGCCAAATTGTAAAAGCAATTTGGTGAAAGGCCCAAAGTGTCAGTCTTTTACTTTCCAAAAGATCCTGCTGGAACCCAACAGTGGTTGAAAGCTTTGAACTGGAATGATTTTACTCCAACACAATACTCAGTGGTAAGTACAATATGCTTTGTCATTCAGTAAACTTATTGCCTCTTACATACATAGGTACGTGGGTTACATTTTGAGGCCGCCTGCATTTTGAGAGCAACAAAGGTTTACTCTGAAGAAACAGGACAGCTTTTAGAAGTTCCATTGGCACATTTACATTTTAAAAGAAAGGGTTTGGTAATAATATAAAACCCATTTACCAGTTTTGCTTACCTAGCTTCAAGGATTTCCAAATTTTGTTGTTGTACTTTCCAGGACAAAGGGTTCTAACCAAACTTGCTTTGGCTGGACTTTATTGGGTATAAAAAGTCATATCTATACATATCTGGATCAGGAATGAAGCGTTCTTTGATTTTTCACTCACAACTTCTAATCAACTACACGAAAAAATAAAAAAAAACATATTTTCTACTGCATCTGCATAAGTTTGTGTACAAAACGAAAACTGCTAACGCCGCCATTAAAAGTGACATTCTAGGCTTTCTTGTACAGAGGGCGGTGGCCATACTGATTGATTCGGGAACTCACGAGTCATGTTACGTACGGGGGTTTGACTTAAGAATATGTCACTGTCAATATGACAGCTTAGCAGTATTTAGGTCAAATACTACTGTCCATTTGCCAATAATCTTGAAAATGATTGACAAAACTGATTGATTAGAAAAATATCTTAATGTTAAAATCATTATAAAAATATAAAATCTTCACTAAAGTTTAAAGTTGCAAATCTACTTTTAAGTTTAATTACACATGAGCTTTTCCAATCTTTTGCATTTAATTGGCATTTTCTTTCTCTAGTTACACAGATATCCAAATCAGTTTGATAAACGTACGTGGGCATACAGAGACAACCAAAGGCAAACACACAGTAAACAGTGGAAGCAGACGTATCACCTGAACCAACAAAGTGCTCGCGATGGTCACTTTCGTTTTCTCCTTAACCGATCCTTTTGCTCTTTTACGGAAGCTCACCTGCAACAAAACAAAGCTAAATAAATAGCGAGTTGATCTCAACGCGAAGGTCGACAACCTGTTTTGCTCTTGTCTCTCTGAGCTTAACTCCGAACAAATATGTTTCTTCAATAAATCGGTTAATCAGATATTTTTTGAGGCCAAGTTGAATAATCAAGTTATGAGAGTAATAAGGACAAACATTGCAAAAGCGAGCAGGGTATGAAAAAGTATATTCGTTAAGGTCGAGATACGTGTATTTCCTTTCTTAGGCTTCGCTTCTCAACTCGGTTTACTTTTTTTTCCTAAATCATAAACATGTGCAAAAACCCTAGAGAATAATTAACCGGGATGTGTCGTTATTTTTGTCCGTAAGCCGGCTAGAGATATTTTGCAGTCGCGGTCGCATTTTAATGACAATCCCCGTCGTAAGCGCGCAACAAAGCACAAAATACCCCCGGATCATCGTAATTTATAAACCGAGAACGAGTGAGATGGAACATTCTTAACGATTACCATTTGAAATTCAACAAAATGTAAACTAGTTAGGAAAAATATGAAAAATAAATAAAACATTCTCTTCGGACTTGTAACGTGGGATATTCTACAAGTTATTTTCAGAGTCTTGCGGCGCGATGATATATTCCCCACTATTTCATATTTTATACGCCGTTTATCATTTCAAATCGCGAAAAATGAGGCGAATGCGAATTGAAACGACCGGCTTGAATCCATTTTTTCTTCGACCATTTTGAGCGGCGTCGGCAAATAGGAAAACTTATGTGTGTACCTCTATAAGGGACACTTGACCCTGTAAACATGATCATTGAATACCAATCGAGACTTTTCAAACTGTATTTTTTTCCAAAAGTCTTGTTACAATCAACCTAAACTTTGTTTTTACTACAAGTTGATTCAGCTTTTGTCCCAATCTACTTTGCGCCTTTTTGACATATTATGGCTTATCAAAGTGACTATAAGATTTGACAACTAGCGAACACATTTGTATTCCAGTATATCAACTAAATAATCAAACGATAGTTATTATGTGGGTGACAGGTCTTGTCAACCAACTATACTGCCTCTAACAAATATACAACCAACCATTTAGTCTTAAAATCCCTAGAAAATTACGCCAAGACAGCTAGATAAATAGTACCATGTCACATATGCCAAGAATTACTGATAAATAAAACACACATTACTACCTCTTTCCCCACTTTTACACTTGAGAATAAGTAGACACAACAAGTAAGTTAAAGCATCACCAATCTAACAAAACCAACAAGAAGTAAATACAATTGAAAACTAAACTAAGAGAATCAAAATAAAGGGAATTTCAAATGTTCCAGAACTCTCTATTTTTTCCACAATTTCATTAGCACGTGATCAAAAAGACATTTTCGTCTTAGTTGAAATTTAAAATACTGTTATATTAGGCTCTAAATTTTTAAAACGTAAACCTGTCTAGCTCTACTTCTGTTATTGATAGTAAAAGTTTTCTCAAAATACTTCAATTTCGTGAGGAGATCTAATAAAACTTGCTTTATTCTAATATACAGGGTGCCCCTGAAAGGGCGGAAAAAATGCTACCACAAATTCTTGAGGCATAAATATGACGATATAATAATATAAACCCAACTTACCTCAGTGCAAAAGTCGATAATTTCGGAGATACAGAGTGTCAAAACTTCAACTTGATTTTAGTTTTTCTGAAATTTTTTTTAATAATTGGTGCATTGTAACCAAAAAAACCATACCAAGAGGGGTTTTGTGGTGTGAGAAATTCAAATCTGCTCTCTTTTCCCTTGAAAAAATGTAGAGGGCAACACCTACGACACATTGTACACATTTAAAACCAAATAACTTTTTTGAGTAACACTGTATTTCATTTTCGTTTTTTCGTCTTTTACCTAAACGTGGTAAAATTTGATTTAGGCAGCCGTTTTTGAGATATATAGATTTAAAAATGTACTTCATGATAACCAGGTCTAAATTATTATTAAAAAAAATAACACAATTTAAAGCGTAGGTGTTTAATTAAAATAATTCACTAAACAGCAAAATTTGTCACTAAAAATTAAAAAATATACATTAAATGTGTTATTAATTTTATTATCTAGTAAAAATTATAGCTAAGAAGTTTTATACTAATAAGTAATTATACCTAATTTTATCAACAACAAAAGTTAATCATCTAATTAAAGTTTTCAAAAATATTCAAAATGACTTCCATTTTCGTGTCTACAAAGATTAATTTCATTTAAAAAATTAAATTGAACTCTGTAGCATATCGTCATCATTTTTCAAAACGTCAATTCCAGTGTGAATACGTTTCTTCAATTCATCTTCTGGATATTAAATCCAGATCTCAAAAATGACTACCGAAACAATTCATACCACATATATACATTTTTTAGGTAAATGATGTTGGAAAATCTTCATTGAAAATCGAAATACAGGGTTACTCAAAAAAGTTATTTGGTTTTAAATGTGTTCAAGGTGTCGTAGGTGTTGCCCTCTACATTTTTCAAAGGAAACATGAGCAGATTTGAATTTTTCACACCACAAAACCCCTCTTAGCCAAATTTTGTTACAATGCACCAATTATTAAAAAAAATATGTCGGAAAAACTAAAACCAACTACTTGAACTTTTGACACTCTGTATCTCCGAAATTATCGACTTTTGGACTGAGGTAAGCTGGGTTATATCGTCCCATTTAAGCCTCAAGAATCTGTGGTAACATTTTTTCCTCACCTTTCAGTGACACCCTGTATAAAAAGTAAGACACATCTTTGAATAAATTAAGTATATTTCATCTTCTCAGTTTATTTTGAAGCAACTAAAACTACGCTAAGGTTAGGAATGTTGCACATTTTTAAACAAGTTTAAAAATCTTTAAGAAAAGTATAGACTATTTATAAAAAAATTTTATAATTTTTTACCACAAAATTAATATTTTTCATATAAGTTTTATCTCAGATAAAGCATTCTCTAGATACGATATAAAACTTTTTATGACTTTATATCTAAACTGTTTTCAAAAACTTCAACTATTAGTAACAGAAGAGCCAAGCATTTTTGAATATTAAAAAAAGGTCTCATATACAGGGTGTCCCATAAGTAATGGTAAATAATTTAATGGCGTATTTATTGGGTCAAAATAATCCGATTTACCACAATTACCTCAGACGAAAAGTCAAGGGAAACAGAACAGGAACAAACATCTGAAATTATGAATTTGGTGCCGTTTGAGGGTGACAAATTTGATTATCAACTCAGTTTTAAGTTAGGTCATAGAGGGTACCAGTTGTGGTAAATAATTTGCTTTAAAATCTTTTTTGCTGTAGGACCAAGTGACAACTGGAATCCGAATATCTGTTCACCAATATGTTCTAAACAAAAAAGGTATACCTTGTTGGTATCCCTAAGATCAATAGTTTTCGAGATATTTGCAATTAAAGTATTCGGTGCGATGCATGTACGGGAAAAAATTTAAAAAAAAAATAAAAATTAAAAAACTTTTTGTTTGAGGTTAAGTTGTGGTAAATCAAATTATTTTGATCCCACAAAGCTGGCATTAAATTATTTACCATTACTTATGGGACACCCTGTATAATTTAAATAGTACAACAATCAATCAAAGAACGTCAGGATTTTAAGATTTCGATGGTCATTCTAATCAACCTCTTTCACCAATCCATTTGTCAGGGTATCATCATTCCTTTACACATACAAAGTGTAATCCGGGAAAGCACCATCTTCAGTAAAATGTTATTGAGTCGACAAATATCATCTTCATATTTTTTTTTAGAGTCGATACAATAAATGATACTGTCTTAAAAGTCAAATTCCAAGCAAATTTTCTTCTAGGAAGTTCTACACAAAATAACTGCTTAGCATGTTTTAAATTGCGGTCCAAACGTCTATTTTTGTAGTAATTGAATGCGATCTTACCTGAAGTAATCATTATCCCAATATTTTTGTGTACCAAATCATTAAAAAAATGTGACATGTTTTACGAATCTTCTTGAATCATATTATCTCAGAGAATCAGCTTAGTTAAGAGATGTTATTTAGGCAATTAGTTTTTTTTCAAAATTCCTTGCACGGAACCAATAAAACTTCTGGCTTAAGGTAGCAACAGTGTAGCATCCTTTGGAATCGATAAATAAGGATCTACAGCAAACTGACTCAATTTAGTGATGTAAGTTTGGTTTTTTTCTCGTCTAAAGGTAAAAATTGACATTTGTCGGTATCATTGAATAGGTTGTTTTATTCTAGATTACCAATAATTGACATTTCAAAGTGACTTTATCTGGCTGGAGTAGAAAGGGTAATAAGTAGGACAACTCTTCAGGTTTTGATTCTGGTGTTGGAATAAAAGCTCTGTTTACCTACAACGAATTTGAATGTTACACCACAATAGGTGGTTTTATAGTTTATCATTAGCTTTATAAGATGTCAAAGCGGATTTACGGTTATTTTGTTATTCTTCTTGTACATTGTTGGAACGGTTACATAACAAAAGGTCATTGTAAGCGCAGACCGAGTCGGTGCTTTTCTTCAAAATCATCGGTATCATTCGTTTTAATAAAATGTCTTTAGGTCAGTGGATTGAATACACCGACCGAAATTACCGGAGGCTGTAAAGATGTTCAATATGACGAGTTGATTTGTTGCGCGTTCCACTAAATGCTAATCGATTGTGCAATATAAGATGAGGTGCAGATTTTACAATATACAGGATGAGTCAGTTTGTGATTTTGTTTTAAAGGTCGTGAGGGTTATCTCACTCACCCTGTAGAGGAAGCCAGTTTATATCAGCAAGACTCTGGTATTAGACAGAGAAACTTATTTTAAGACAAATTTGTCATTTAAGAATATGTCGGTCAAACAGGGTGACAAAGTTTTGATAAAATAACAAAAAACTTTGACACTCAAAATTTCAACGTTTGATAAATAAAAAGAAGTTTGTCTGTTGAATGAAGTCTCGGTGATATTAACTGACTTTCTTTACAGAGTGAGTGAAATAACCCTTAGTTCTTTCAAAGGAAAAATCAGCATTTTTAAGAAACTCTCTCGATTGACAGGCATTGACTATCTTGTTTTATGCTGTCAACTGGCCTTCACCATAAAAAAGTAGAACTTTCAGGAAATCCGAAAAAACCAACAATCAATCAATCATGGACAATTTGCGACATACCCGGTATATTCTATTGAATGTATTAACACACAGGTATTAATATTAAGTTACGTTTTTACCTAAAGATTGCTTTGTGTAAGTAAATGCGGATTTTAGTAGTTTGTGAAACATCCTGCACGTTTGACAGGTAGTAAATAAGATTTCGTAAAATAGCAACGTTTGCAAAGGTACACTTACAATGTAGCACCACAATTCGAGTGCCTATTGTAAGCGGTACCATAGCAAGCGGTAAAATTTGCATGCGAATAGCGTTCATTGATTTGTAACTGCTGTACGGTTCCGACAGTTAAACCCGACCATCAAAACAGTATATCACTCGGTAAGTGGCCCCCTCTTACGTAACGCATAAGGTACCGAAGATGGTACTGGACCGTTTCGAATCGAAATTATTACTCGAAACATCATTCACCAGGTGAAGTAGGACTTATTGTTACGCTAATTGATCGGAAATTGCCCTTAAGTGGTGCTTAACCGGCCAATCCATTAGAAGACTGGTTAGTGGGTGGGTAGTACCCGAGTACCACTTAAAGTGCCGTCCTGTTATCTGTTCAGCGATCGTCCACCTAATAACACCAATTAATTTAAAGCACCTGAAAAAGCGAAAACTCATTTATTCCAGTTTATCGACGGTCGCTATCACTGTTGCAGTAGTACTAAATAAGGTGGTAGGTAGTACGACTAATAGATATCTTAATAATTTATATATTAAAGCGAACGTTCATATCTCAAGGAAAACGATTTTTTTTTGCTCGCCAGATAGAAAGATGGTGTCTCGTTATAATGGAAGATGGTTCAGATTTATTAAGCGCGCTTGTAATTGCTGATTGCTCTACATTAGGACCATAAATATTGCTTGTTAGTGATATTAACAGGGTATTACTTTTGCATGTCCGTGAGAATCTTTATTTCTGCTTTTATGCTTTCATTGTTTCTTCACGACTGTCTACTACACGTAGTTAATATTGACGACTTATTGAATCCAGTGAATCTACAATAATTAATACTGTATCCATAATGTTTTTGTCAAAAAAGGTATGTAAAACTGGTTATATTATTAGAAACTTTTTGTCTTCGGTTGTATTAAATAAATGCACATCAAAAGAACCAATTCAGGCACTGAAATTTGGACTATTTGGAAATCTTAAAATGCCAAGTAGATGTAATTCTTGGAGGAACTATGGTCCATTTATTTTCCCGTGGCGGTTACGTCATCATTTGCCTTTTTTGTCTATTACATGCGTTCCGAGGGCGATAGAATTTTGATGTCATCTAGTCACGTCAGCAATGAATCAGGACGACAAGGCTCGGAAAATCGGCCGCCATTGTTGACAAAAAGTAAACAGAGAGACATTTTTTTATTTTTGATGTAAATTTTACAATATAAATATATTTTTTAATAAAGGAACTAGAGTTTGTGAAACAGAAAAGGATGCCTTTTCTAATAGAAACACTGTCACAATGAAACAGCCCATATATTTACTTACTCCCAAGAAGAGTTTTTACAAGAACACTACAAAAACCAAGTTTATTCAAGCCAGTGGTTCTCGAAGAAACATGGATATAGAGTATTAGGTGTATTTAGCAGAAGCTGACAAGGTGATTTAATTAATACTATAAAAAGGACTCTGGTAGAGGTATTAATGAGCTGCTAATACTAAATAGCTTATGTTTCAGGTACCTTTATTTGCCTAATCTGGAGTTTGCTTATCATGCTTTGAAAGGGTCCAAATTTAAAAAGTCCCATTATCAATTGCTCTAAAAGACTCTAAACAAAAGGTGTTTCAAGCTATGGTTATAATGGTGTTGTCAAAATCCATATGCAGAAAGTTGAAATAACAAATTTCTAATAAGTTTCAGGTAATATTAGAAAGATACAAGTTACTTAATACATAAATTTGATCAAATGCCATTATTTTGCAGAATTAGCCTTTATAAATTTTGCCGTATCTTCTCTGACTATAAGGCTAGAAACAGATGGTGCTACTGTTAAATACTTTTCCATCAGATAGTAGGTTAAATTACTATTTTAATTGTATTATTTACACATTATGAAATATACAAATAAAATCTATAAAAAGTACACTCAAGTTTATTTTTTATCTAAGAAGTCTAGTTTTCTTCATTAACAATCATAAAATTAGATAATTTCTTTAACTGAGGTACCTACCTGCTCTTACAATAAATTGAACTGTAATTGAAAAAACATGTTAAATAAATCACACAACAAAACCAAATTGATATGTATTTAATGCTGGGTAAATTTACAAAAGGAAATAAATAAGCAATCTATATCACAAAACCAAGAAGCAAGTTCTTAAAACACCAACAATTCTGTTATAAGTTACAACACTGCTTTAGGATGTAATAGTCCCCAGGATACACACATTGCCTTTCCTTTCTTGCAAATTTTATGGAATAATTCTTGAAACGTTGGTATTGGGCTGTTAATGACTCGTTTGAATGCACCTATCTATGATGTTCTTTCCAGATAATTTAAATTGAATGTGGTTGTTGTTCCCAAGCCAAAGTTTGATTGAAACTTTCCGCCTTTGTTTACCACCAAATGTTGCAAGTTTTCCAGTTTGGTGAAGAAAAATCTTAAATTCTACGAAAGTCTCGCAATAACAACACTAATTAATAAACTTAAACAACCCTAAATTAAGTTTTTATTTCTTTTGTTTGTCGTTTTTGATGTTTTTCAACTTTTTAAAATTCCTGACCTCAAAATGTTTAGCCGACTGTCAGTTGGGACTATGCTCTATGTTGCCACATCTTCCACGAGCAGATGTGAACCTGGTGTATTGTTGGTTACAGTAATAAACGGACCGATGAATTATACAGATTTCGAAAAAAAAAAGCATTTATTGCATGGAAAACATGTGAGATTCTTAGAATGTTTTTTTTCAAAACAATATAGTTTTCTCATTTTCATTTATAATTGCTTAATGAAAGATACATATTGTGAGGTTTAAACGAGGAATTTGTCAATACCGCAACGTCCAAACAGGTGATTAAAAAGATGGATAGCCTAGCTTGTAATAAACGACGTGCGTAAATTTCAATATGGCGGAGCACTTGATGACGTAACCGCCACAGGAAAAAAAATGAACCATACACTGTAAGTCAATGAGTAAAAAGAACAAGTATCAGGAGGTAACAATAATACAAATTATAACCCGTTTGTGCATTAAGCGAGGGGGACGGAAGTCCACCATCTTTGATTGCGCATTCGCCTACTGCGCAGTTGAATTGACGCAAAGTCATTGAAAGTTTGGAGTTTCAAACCCGCAAAAATTTGTTGTTTGTATTTGTTGTAGTATAGTGTTAGTTTGTTTTGTTTGTTTGTGGTTCTTTAACAGTTGAGTTTTGCAAATTTAAATTAAGTTGTACAGTGGACAAGATTAACAAGTATTGACGGCCGCCATATTACTCCCCCCCTCCCCCTTGTTTCTGTCACCCACTTGGTTTGCTATTGCTCCTTCCTGCTATGTTTACATTTTTTTTATTCATTGCTGTAAGTAGTAGTCTTCACGAAACCGAATTTGACAGTTCTGACGTTAAGTAACACTTTAATACTTTGCTTGTGACACGCGACAGCTGTCATAACTGTCAAAACTCACTCACCAGTGACCTGAAAGTCTAAAATTCTAATTAGATGTGTTTCTTTGATGAGTTTCACTGTAAGTTGTGTCTACAGCTTCATGGAGCCAAATTTCTCAGTTTTAACATTAAGAAACAGTTTGATACTTTGCTTGCGTCATGTGACAGCTGTCACAACTGTCAAAGCTCACTCACTAGTAACCTGAAAGTTTAAAATGCCAAATTTGTGATTCTAGTGATTCTAGGAGCAGTTTTACTGTAAGTTGTGTTTACAGTTCCATAGAGCCAATTTTCTTCTCTTCTTTTTCGAACTTTTCATATTAAATGAAAGATTCTAGTGTGTTGAAATTCCATTCTACCTTTCTAAAAACTATTTAAATTCATCTTTAGCATTTTCGTAGAGTTTGCACCTTAACTAGGTCAAGTTTCTGATGTTAAATTAAAACTCTCATTTTGAACAATTTCAATGTAATTTCAAATTAAAGCTTCAGAAATCTATTCAACAGTCTTTTTGACTTTCAGAAGGTGTTTTTTCAAGTGATCTAAAGCGTTTTCAGGGCGTTTAAAATGTAAGATAGTACATTTTTAAGCTTCTGATGATAAATTAAGGCTTCAAGTCTGTTTAACTGTCATATTGACCATTTTCAATTTGTGTTTCAAAGACAAACGCTCTGCTTGCTCCATGGAGCTAGTTTTCCAGGTTACACCCGTATACAGTGTGGTCCAAATTGGTGATGCATGTATGGGGATATCCGTTATCGTAAGAGATACAGGATCGGTTAAATGGGAAAAGTTTTAGGGAATTCAATGCCAAATTCTTACCCGGTTTTGAAATTAGATTATCATTGCACTTGGTAAGTCTCACAAGGGCATCAATAGGTACATCATTGAAAAGGCTTTTTTAAGCGCTTTCCGAAAAAATCTAAGATGGCGCCCATAAGATTTTTGGCGATAAAAAATTTCTAATTACACTATCGTATTCTACGTCAAAAAGTGCCCTAATAAGGTAACATTTTCAAAAACATTTTTATCTTCGTTAAGGACCTATAAGGCAAAGTTAAAAATGCAGTGTTTCACGTTTTCCCAATTTCCCGGAAAACGGCAAATAATAATCTAATTTCAAAACCGGGTATGAATTGGGCATTGAATTCCCTAAAACTTTTCCCATTTAACCGATCCTGTATCTCTTACGATAACAGATATCCCCATACAATGCATCACCAATTTGGACCACACTGTATGTTTTACTATGTGTATGTCAGTTGGTTTTTGAACCTCCTTTCATACAGATGGAGTTACAAGCCTGATGAAGCCAAAAAGCAGAAACACGTGTCGCCGGGTTATCATCCTTGTTCCTCTAGAGAGGCAATTCCGCAAAAAAAAAATTAATCAGAGAGGAACTTAATTTTTTTTTTTTTTGCGGAATTGCCTATTAAACACTTTCCTGTAACTATTATTATTATCTGACATTTGACAGAAGTCATCTGACATTGCCAGAGACTTAACAAATGTTCGAGAATCACTGTGGTTGGCAACTCCCTCGATGCGCTTAGAGAGTAATTCATCTTCGAGCCTATGACTTTTAAATTAAAGTTTAAGAGCGCATACATAGATTATGAACTCTTTGCGGTCACTTTTTCATATTAATCCTCTTAAGGACCAAGGACAATTAATATGTTTGGCGTCCGCGGGTCTGTGGGAAGATATAAATTCAAGGCCACCTTCAAGAGAGCCTGCACCACTTAAGCAAACGAGGCTATCGTTTTAATTAAATGATTTAGGGTTCGGCATTTAATTTAATTGGCCCATAGAATCGACTTAGAACGAGTGGAAGAAGCGTTTCAAAATATATGATTTCCTGTGTCGTTTAGCGATTATTTTAATTTACCCGCGTCAAATTAAATGTAAAATAAATGGGGATCGGAGACCGCGAGCAATCCACGTCCATCCTAGTGCAAGTTATTAAATATGATTTAAGTCGGTTGGGTTCCTAATTCAAAAGATTGAATGGAATAATTGAATGCGATAAGGAGAATTTCCTTTCATTACTCAATCCGACCGAAATCGAATAGATCCACCATGAGTGGAAATCCGAGCCCTCGTAAATCCATCGCCGGATAAGGCATGAATAATCCAATATTCCCATTAATCAATCAATCGACCTGCCGCATTACTGCAATACCTACTACCCGTATTTAAATCAGCTTATCTATGCAGGAAATATCACACTCAATCGCACGAACAGGTATTCCTGCTGGCTGGCCAGATCTAAGCCGTGCTGACCGTTTGTTATGCGCGTGGTATGTCTTATGTGACCGTCCCTAGTGTGTATTGTATGTATATGCAATCGAAATTGTCAGGAAACGGATTATCTATTAGGCAATTGTGCATATTCACCTGAATTTGGAATATCCACTATACGTATACGTGAACGCGGTGGATGCGCAACTTATGTGGTATGTCGGGTTGCCTATACGGTTGTTTACGTCGGTCAACGTCTAGTGATGACCTCTGTAGGTCGTTTGTCCGTCATTATTTATGTTTCGACAAAGCATAACCCATGTATATTGTCGTATTTTAACCATAGTTTAAAGGTATTTTATGGAATTCATATATTTGCTTTAATAACCTGCGGACAATAGAAGGAAACGGCAAATAATATACAGTCGTACAGGATCCTTTTATACTAGTCGACAATGCCTAGTTCCGGAGATTATTGGCCTTTAACTATGGTTGGTTAAAGGACAGTTATGGGGATCAAAGACCAATAATTGTTCGCGAAAATAAAATCGAAAGCCCTGCCATTGCACTTTGGCTTCGACTATACGATTCAATTATATACAAATACGAATTAAAGAAATCAACGTGATAAATGTCAGCTGCACGTGAGTTTATATGCATTTTTATAGAATAGAAGAGGGTGTACTCTAGTAAGAATGACTCTCGAATTTTTTCATATAAACTGCTCATGGATTCCACAGTGGATGGTGCTGTGTTATTGTGCATTGCACAATAAGGCAAAAATAGTAATTTGGCATACCAACATTACCAACTTCGTTGTTTTTCATAAAAGCGGTTATTTTGGTTTTACTGACCGACATTTTCTTAGAAATGTTGGTGAAATAGGAGTCTGGAATTCCACACTTTTTCATTTCGCATAGGGTAGCAGTACTCACTTTTAAAGCTTGTGATGCTCTATCATACACATTGGAATAATCAATTGGGATGACATCTGGAAACTGTTTCTTTTCGTACTCCAAAAAAAGCAGCACATTTAGAATTAGCATTTGGGCTTGCTCATTGTAGCGCAGCATTTTTATACCTTTGATATATGTTTACATTAAAGTGACAGTAAATGTCAACGTTTTTAATTTGACAGGATGACAAAATTAACAACGTGCCTTTTTCCTAAAATTGTTTATTTCACATGTTTGATATGCGAGAAACAAAGATGTAAAAAGATGACGTCATTCTCAAACGGTAAAAATCCAACTATACCTTAAACGTTAATTAGATACGACTTTTCGGAAAATTTGCGTGTCTATATATTGAAAACTGTGTATTCTACCGATATGAGCACTATACAAAATAAAAGATGATTAAATTTGCTACATTTTAGAGTCTTTGAGATATTCGCTTTTGAATGTCTGTAAGCCTGACAGACACCACGCGACTAATCGTGACTTTCTAGAGCAGATATTTTGAAAATTATTCAAGATACCAAAAAACTTATTTAGCTTTCATTTTGTATACAGGGTGTCCCTGAAAGGTCTTTACTACGCTCTGCCGCAGTTAGCTGGGCTCAAAATAAAGCGATTTAGCCATATTTGCCTTAATCCAAAAGTTGATAATTACAGAGCTACTTCTGGAGTAGCAGTGTTTTAAACTGAGATTAACGTACAAAACTGAGATAACGAAATCGAAAATGGCTAAATCGCTTTATTTTGACCCCAGCTAACTACGGCAGAGCGTTGTAAAGACCTTTCAGGGACACCCTGTAGAGTGGTCATGTCGGTAGTAACCCCCAGATTTCGAAAATACTGACTGAAATTTTGTTTTATTGCATTTCTGACTATCCTTCATTTTGGAAAGAATTTATCACAGTTTCAGTTAAGTAAGAGTGGTTTATAAAAAAATCATCTTATAGGTCCCTGGATTTTAAGGTTAATTTACTGCTTAAACTGCAAAATTCAGGGCCGTAACCCCCAGATTTTGAAAATACTGACTGAAATATTGTCATTGAATTTCTGACTTTCCTTCATTTTCAAAAGTATTTATGACAGTTTGAGTTAATTAAGAGTTGTTTATGGAAAAAATGCTAGACGTACCTGGATTTTAAGGTTAATTTACTAGCTACACAACAAATTTCAGGGCTGTAACCCCCAGATTTCGGAAATACTCACTGAAATTGTGTTTCATTGCATTTTAACTGGAATTCTTTCATTTTTGATGGTAATGTCACAGTTTTAGTAACGTAAGGTTTCTTATGTAGAAAATACAGTGCATCTCTGGATTTTAAAGTTCATTTAATAGTTACACAGCAAATTTCAGTGCCGTAAGTTCTATATTTCGAAAATACTGAATGAAATGGCGTTTCATTTTGACTTTCCTTCATTTTCAAAATGATTAATGTTTAGAACGCACAGTTCGGGTGGGAACTTTTGATATGTTCACTTTCTAACAAGTCCAAACGAAGTCAAAAATTGTGTTCCAAGCATTTCCCTCTGTATCATTTTTTGATCAGTTATTGCCTGGACTATTCAGATATTTCCGGACGGTTTTTATAAGTATTAACAAAAACACTTTCTCATTTCTGAAAATTAGAAATAGTTGTGCTGTGACACGCTGTATAGCACAAAAACCCCAAAAAATTCGTTCAACTGTGGAAACCACTGGAAACGTATCAGAAAGACTATCTCATATTTGCGACAACAAATCTAAAACTGATCTCAATTTTTTTCCTCGTACATACACAGTCATTCGTTTTTATGTACCTACAATAACAAATAGCGTCTTAATCAATCAAATTTTGATAAATTGCAGTATAATAATTGGAACAATACGTAAACGTAAATTAGAAAAAAATTGTTTTAGAAACAGCACACCGTAAATAGTATCAGAACAGGGTAGTTTTTAGGCTCTTAAATGGTGCTAGTTCAGTTAGTTTGCTTTTTATTTGTTGCTAGTTGTATTGCTAGTTTTGTTTGTTTTTTTGTTCTTCTGCACGTAAACTAGGTGTGAAATGTGGTGAAATATCATATCATTATGTCAGTTATGCGTATAATACTGTGGAGCTTTATATGAGTACACGTTTCCACAAAAAGGCAGAGTTTCAGAGACCTCTTGTTCTCTCTTTCTCGTCTGTCAACAGTGTCAACAATAAACAATCACGTACCTCTTTTAATCCGTCTAGCCGACCCAAACTCCTGGCCTGTCTCAATCCAGCCTCCGCTCTTCGGTTCTTCTTTCTCTTTTCCAGTAATCTGGGTTTTCTGGATGGTGTCACTGGTTCGCATTCTTCCGGATCCGAGTGCACTTCCGGACAATACGTATGTCTTCTGCGAGAACTCGGGCTGGTAAGCCGTTCTAGAAAACTCTCGAACATTGTCAGAGATTTTTACTAAATGTTCTGTTTGAGGACTGGCATTTGCTTGATTTGTGGTTTAATATCTGAAATAAAAAAAAGTGTTAGACTTTGTCAAGGTATAAACTAACAATATAAAAAAGAAATAACGACCTAGAATTTGTAACGTTTTAATAGAGTTATGAATCTGTATTCCAATCTACATTACAAACTTAAGCAACAAGCATATGGATTCTATCTATAATACAAAAAATGATGAAACGGGGTTAATTTACTTAATACCATGTCCTTATGTTCTTGAGCCATGATATCCTTCTTCTTCCGGGCCCTCTCTTTCCAAACACTTTTTCTTGGAGGATGGATTTTAAGAGTTCGTATTTGTTGTCATTTCTCATTATATGTCCGAGATATTCCAGTTTCCTTCTCTTAATCGTTTCCATCACCTCTTTTTCCTTCCCCATTCTTTCCAGTATTGTTTCGTTGGTCACTCTATCTACCCATGATATTCTAAGGATCCTTCTGTATAGCCACATCTCGAAGGCTTCGAGCTTCTTTTGTATAGCTTCGGTCAATGTCCAGGATTCCATGCCATAGTCTACAATATGGAGAACACATAGCAGCGCAGGAATTTTACTTTGATATCTAATTTGAGTTTATGGCTTTTGAAAAGCTTTGACATTTTGATAAAGGCATCTCTTGGTTTTCTATTCTACATCTGATCTCTTGTCAGTGGTCCCACTGTTCGTTTATTAAGGTTCCCAGGTAGACAAGTTTGGATACCCGTTCTATTGATATATTTTTAATAATTAGTTGGCAATTTTCTTTCTTTTGTTTACTTATGACCATGAATTTCATTTTGTTGTTCATTTTTAGCCCATATCTTTCACTTACTTCATTTACTTTGTTCATTAGCTGTTGTAGACCTTCTATACTATCTGCAAATATGACGGTATCATCTGCATATCGGATATTATTCAGCAGTTCACCGTTTACAAGAATTCCATTATCATTCTTTTTCCAGAGCCTCTCTAAATATCTCTTCTGAATACAGATTGAATATCAGAGGGGAGATGATACACCCTTGTCGTACGCCCCACAGAATGTTAACTGCCTCTGTTGTTTCATCTCCAGCGTTGATTTTTATGGTGGCTGTCTAGTTCCAGTACAGGTTTTGTATATGTAATTCTGAGGTCTATATCATCTATTCCGGTGCCTTTCAGCACTTGTATCATCTTCTGGTGTTGGACTTTGTCAAACGTCTTGTGGTAGTCCACAAAGCAGGTATAAATGGCGCAATTCATGTCCCTAAACCGTTAGAATAATACTTGTATACTGAACAGTGCTTCTCTTGTTCTAACTCCTTTCATGAAGCCAAATTGTGTGTCTGCTACTCTTGTATATTCTGCGATGGTTAACCTTTAGGAAAAGTTTTAGTAAATAGCTCATTAATTTTTTGATTCTTCATCCAAAAGCTTAAGGAACTCTGTCTGTATTCCGTCCGGTTCTGGAGCTTTGCCTTCTCTCAGCGATCTTATGGCTGCTTCTATCTCGCTTGTTAGTATTGGTGGTCCAGTTTCTGTTGGTAAGGAGGGGGGATCTCCTCTCTCATCGAAGAACAAGTTCTCTATGTATTCCTTCCAAGTGTCTTTAATGCTTCCTTGGTCCACAATAAGTTCTCCGTTGTCATTGACGAGTTTTCCTACTGTTCTCTTTTTGTACTTGCCAGTTATTTCTCTCACTTTTTTATGTACATTGAAATCATCAAACCAATAACCTAAGTAACCGAATTCCACATAAAAACGGTCACTCTGTATATTATAGCCAAACCACTAATTTTCTGGCAAAAAAATCACCCATTTTAGTAAAAGTTAAGACCTACTGGAAGTGGGAAGAAATCCCATGTTCCTGTTATGATTACTGGATAATTTGAGAAATTATTTATCGGTACTAAATAAATATTCATCTATTGTGTTCCGATCGTAAACGATAATCAATCAATGGAAACAACTAAATCAACGTTCTGGACAGTTTTAATCGAGCCGTGGTAAGCGTTGGGCTATAAAGTTCTAGGGCGTTTTGTAATAATTGTAAAAATAATCGTGTCAATGACAATGCCCCGTTTAAATCGAACTTTACGGCCAACGGTTAATAAATTTTCAATTTAATATATACGGCGGTCAAAAAGGCCAATAACGTTAGGCATGTGGCAGATTTAATGTCGGTTTCTCTTAAAAGCGACACAAAGAAAACGTTTTTATTGCCGCCGTTTGGCCGCGAACGATTGATTGATCGATCGCGATCGGATCTATTCAATCAGAGAATAATTAGGTTAATGTACCATGTTTATTGTGGGTTTCTATTTCAAATTGCTACACGTTTTTGTACAGAGCCGCCATCGAAGATCGCATAAGGTAAATAAAGCTTGCTTGTTGATTGTTATCTATAAATAGGATGAAAGGAAGAAGGCGCAATTACCGATTTCTTCTTTTCGTTTTTTTTTTCTCTATCTTAGCAAAAGTCCTACTAAATTAGCTTTCAATAGTATCCGTGTGCGCGGTCTTCGAAACACACAGCAGTTATATAGCAGGACTTGGTATTTACTTACATAAATTTGTCATAAGTTTGTACCGCCGTATCTTGTAAACATGAAAAGCGTACACCAACGCATATTTAATTCCTGCCTTAAGGAAGATTAACGTTCCGGAATTTTGCGCTGGGAATATTGGTTTGCGTATACAGTACTGCCAATAACTTCATACAAACAACCATAAGAACTAGAATTTACTGCTCTGTTTGCTTGCCCACCAATGATAAGTTTTCAAATAATTCGAATGTTCCTAAGATTAATTAAACAATCTTATTAAAACCGACTTCCTAGTTTCAAATTAACGGAATCTTTCATCATGTCTATAGCGCCCACTCTTCACTTTATAGTTAATTAAACTCATTTCGCTTTTATGGGCTTCCATTACTTTGGCCCAAAGCGACGCAGAAACGCCAGAAAACACAAGTTCAGCTACTAGTACAGTTAACTTTAGTTAATTTTCTTTAGGTTAAAAGCACCCATTCGAATGTGAAGTGTGTTTTTTCAAGCTCGATTGCAGCTTCAAGTTCGTACCGGAAATACACGAAAAATACTTAAAAGATATTTACATTTACTTCATCAGGAACTGATTGCACCATTACCAGCTTCGGAAAAGACCCTACAAGTAATTATCTTAATGAAACATATCCGAACAAGTCAATTGGCATAGCACGGTTAATGGTGTGGACATCTTCAAACTGTGGATGATGGTAAATTGTTTAGGATGTCGGGTGTGGTCTGTATAATAAATAATGAGATCAAAGTTTGTTTAGTCAGATATTTCTAGGCTAATTAACGTCCTGGTTATAAGTAATTATACACAAAGTCAGATTCTTAAGCATATTTCGAAATGTGGCTTTCTCAGACGCATTCTTTGATAAAACCATAATTACAAACTCAGCTGTGCTGAATGTTCTTCAACCTTCTCCATCCGTTTTTAGACATATTTTGGCCTCTCCGTGTGTTTTCCAATTTTGTCGATCTTGTGCTATCCGGAACCAGCCTCGATCTAATTCCTTCATATCATCTAGTGCCTTTAGATGCTCAGTTGTGCTGTATTCGCTTTGAAACCCGGCTTATTGTAGATATGTATTATTCTTTTTGAACAAAAGCACAACTTGTGCATTATACCAAGTATTAGGTATTGCACCATCCTGTAGATATTTGTTGAGCAGAGTATGAAGGATTTCTCTATCTTACATCCTGCAAATTTCAACATTTCCACTGTAACATGGTCTTCTCCAGGGCATTTACCGTTCATCAGCAAAGCTGTTCTTACTTCTTCCAGTGATATTTCTGGAAGGTCTTCTAAGCCCACATTTGTTACTGTTACCCGATGACAGTCAGCTTCCGCAAAAGGCATCCCAGAAAATTATACTACCATATCCCAGGAATATCTACTATAGCCCAGAATGGGGGTATATTAGGGGTCTTTTTTACTACTTTTTGAAATTCAATATCTAGGTAACATGAAGAGCTAGAGAGGCCAGTTTTGGCTCATTTTGTAGTATTTTTTATCCTCTTTCGAGTTCGAATAAAAATGTTGCAATCATTCAAAAATTGAAAAACTGACATTTTTCAAAAAGTGCAATTTTGGCAATTTTTTATTTTGCTCCATAAGGGTACCAATGCACAGCTTTAGGGCATATTTATACCAAAGGACCTTAAATAAGGTGAAATAAGTACAAAAACAGCACTTTTCATTTTTCAAAAAAATTGAAAGAATGGAGGGATATGAAAACATAATTATAAGAATTGGTAGAGAAGAAACATGTTTTGCGCCAAAATTTTGACCAGATCGGTTAATCAGAAGAAGATCTCTGCCATAACTATTTTCATGTTGTTTGGTGACTCAAATACCATAATGGTTTATATTGGCTTGAAACAAGCTGTTTGCACAATGGGTTTTGTTATAACCATTAAAAACGATTTCCAGCAAAAATAGATCATAATGGCGTTCAATTATTTTAGTATCAAGCGGCCTAAATAAGGAAGTATTTACTACGAAGTAACCAAATCCATTATTCATTAGGAAGGAATCAAATGATTTTTCTTCTACCTTTGGCTTTTGCTTAGTATCTGAGAAATTATATTAAATTCTATAATATTTCTTGAAGTTGGTAATATTTCTTAAATCCAACACAGTTTCAAAATCCATAAGCACATTCTTCGTTCGCTTTTTTTCTTTAACAGGGTCTGTTAAACTCGTCTGGGGACCGAAAAAACTGCATACTTCTGGTCTTTTTTCGATCGGGTACAAGTTGTCACCTCGATTTTGGCGAATCCCTTTACCCGAACAAACATCGCATCGAAAAAAATCCGGTTTCGATATCACACACATGTGACAGACGCCACAGCGCCATACGCTAAAGATATGTATTTTATCAGATGCCGTTTAAATGTTGATACAAGCCGTTTAACCAACGTTTCGTATGAAGGTCAATGTCATCAAGGACAGCAACGGCAAAGATAATTTTCTTATTTATATGCGGCCCACGCGATTATTTGAAGACTTTTCAGCTCGCTTCTTCTTATTTTGTTTCGGTTAATTTTTCGACTGGTCGTCGTGTTCCTAGTGTGATGACGTCGTACCGCTTAAAGGTTCAATAAAATGATATTTCAACTTTGGTTATATTTAAATTTTTGAAATTCAAATGAGCATTACCAAGAAGCCGAAGAAGTGGTAAAGGCGAAGATATTTCTCGTCGTAATCCATGTAAATCGTCTTCGACGTTATTGTAATGCCACACACGGATCGTTTGGCGAATTGAAATTCTAACGCCATACAGGCGAGTCGCATTCCATTTTTACAAGCGTCATAACTTTATATGGCAGACCGACTTTTGTTAAATCGACTGGAAAATTGATCGCTCCTTTTGTTTGCTACTGTTCGAGATGCTACGCCTTTTTCATGCCAATATCGATGCTAATTTTCGTTAACCGTCGAATTCTAAAAGAATCCGGTTAAATTCTAAGTAAACAGATTAAATAGGTAATAGCATACCATGGACAATTACAACGAAGTTTTTTGCGTCAAACAAACATCGACTAGATATACGTTTAATCTTCATATTTGACACAGATAAATTTCATTGGTAACCAACCAACCAAATATCGTGAATTCTGCTATCCCTTAAAGAACCCCGATTTAATTTTGCCCCCGTGTCCAAAGGTGAGGTCCCTAAGGTTGCCCCTAGATCATCAGATATAGTAATCAAAAGTAATCAAATCCAAATGTTCGTTTGACATGTTTTAATAAGGGATGCCAAGAAATGTTTACGGACTAAATTTCTAAACCGTTACGATTCAAAATAAAATAGACAATCTTCTACCCTAACTTATTTACAAAACTTAAAACTAATAATATTCTACTTGCCAGAAGCGAAACTTGAAAGTCTTTATGGGTACACACAGTCCACAGTTCCGATCACCAGTACAGAAGGCGAACTCTCTAAGGAATAGCAGGGAAATTTCTTTGCTATCATAGAAAACCCTTCTCTATCCTAATATATGGTACTCTTTACGTTTCAATTGGCGAAGATCGGCACTCAACGTAGCTTTTCGGGTTGTGTAAAATAGAAAAACCAAATGAGGTCTTGCTATGATTTTATCTCTCTTGCGGCTATGAAATTTTGTATTTGCCAATCTTTCTTTTCTGTCGTCTTCTAAAATTCAAACGTTTTGTTTTTTAACCTTTATGCCCGTCAGTGTCAACATTGTGTCAATAAGGTTGTGTTGGGGACCAATTGATTGAATTTGCACCCCCCTTTCTTTGTTTTTGAGTTTTTAGTTAAAGTGTTAATGCATCTATTAGTTATTGTTTTTGAAGTGTAAGCTGTTCATGATGGAATGGTTGTGTTATGGCTATATGGGTTCCATCAACCCATCTTAAAGTCCCATCCTACTTTCTTACCAAATGCATAAAAATTGGTAGCATGTTTACAAGCAACTGAAAAATATTAATGGTCTAACAAGAAAATAAGAAACTGAAGAGGCAGAACTACAATAAATAAAACCAACAACAAAAATGGCAACTGCTGTCCATTCAATGGCCAAACATCAGTGAAAATCATTCCAAACCATCAGTTGCCTGATCAGGACAAATTCCCCGAACTTCTTCTTTTTGGAAAATAGCTCAAACGTAAGCTTTTTCCAAAAATCTGCTAACCAAACAACGCCCTTCCAGCCTCTTTAAAGGTTTCGGTCCAAATGTCTGAATTACTGGGGGAAGTACAAACTTAGAGACAGACACCACCAGTCTAACACGTTTTCCAGCCTCTTCAGACCTTCTTCCAAGTTTTTTCTTTTCCTTTTACTATTTTTTCTCTTGACAAGTTTTTGAAGTTGTTTTTTCCAATCTGATTATTCAACCATTTTTTTTTAATAAAGCCACACAAAAATGACTCAAAATATTTAAGGCTGGAGAAGTCTTTACGACAAAAAAGTGGTATTGTATTTTCGATGGTTTTACGGGGTACAGAGAAAACGGTAATAGATAAAAAAAAAGTAGCATACGTGTTCCGATCCTTTCTTATTAAAGTGACGGTAAAACTGTTTGTAGCTTAGATCTTTAATAAGATTTATTAAAAATATTTAATTTTCTGATGTGTTAGTTTATATGATTTCCGATTTTGTTTGGTATTTTAGATATTGGCCTTTTTTTAGATTAGCACAGGTCTTTTCTTTAAATAAAAGGATATCAACAGAATTAAATGACGTAAAAATATATAGGATGTTCCATTTAAAAAAAATGTAACTTACTGTCAGAAACTAAACGGAATAGAAAAAAACTGACTACGCCATTGGATTCTACATGAAAACTTCTAGCGGAAACCTCTTCTTGAAAACTGTTGTGCCCACCTTACTAGGATCTGGGCTAAGGCTAGTCTGATCACAGTTCCTCCTCCAACTTCAAGTCTTAATAAAGGCCAGCAACTAAGTCGGTTTTAGAGAAGAAATCTCCCCATCATTGATGATGCTGCTACCAAAAAGTTGGTCCTTATGTTTGAGACTGCATCACATTCACAAAGCAGGTGTTCAGGAGTCTCTTCCTCATCCCCAAGAAATCTGCAGTCTCCGTGTTTTCCTAGACCTATCCGTTTCAGGTGGCCTCTTAAGCGACAGTGTCCTGAGAGGAAACTTCTTTCTTTTGCTCAATTTTACAAAGTCTTTACTTCTTTTTCTGTCGTAACCTCCCAGAAGTTTTTTAGGTGTGCCAATCCAGTGAGTTGCTCCCAGAGCTTGGCTCTTTCGTGCTCCTCCTTCAATTTAATCTCGTGTCTACAGGTGTAATGCCCAAACCACAGAAGGGTGGTACTGTAAAAGTTTCATCCTTCGGACACGTCAGATGTGCAATGTTTTTTGATAGAGATGTCCAAGCTCTCCTACTTACTCCAACTCCTCCTCCTCCAACCCCATTCTTAAACATTCTAATCTTATGCGTATGCCTAGCAGTACCTTGTCTGGTTGAATTGGTCTTTTCTGCCAAGCTTCTATACACCATTAAGACCTTTGTGGCTTTACTGCCAGTTTCCAAAAAAGTTCTAGTGTTATTACTTGACTCATAGCTAATTCTGTTAATTTTGATCTGACAGCATAATTTACTCGTAAATTAGCAAAAATGCAATTTTTTTTTCATGAGTAAACGAGAAGTTACGTGTGTTAAAGAAATAATCCAGTTTTTCTGGTAAGTAGGTCATTATACACAAAGTCAGAGTCATACTGTTGTTATTATTTATATTATAAATTAATGACTCCTCTGTGATCTAACAGAAAAGTATTCAAATGTGACGTTTGTTCGTTTCACATTTGTCATATTCAGAACAAATCCATTTCTATTAGATTGTTACGCCATCCTGTTTTACTATAAATTTTGTCAGAGTAAAATATCATCTGCAGATGTTTTATAGTTTTTGCAAATATTCAGTTCTATTCAAAATTCCTAGTCTTTAGGTATTCAACAGCTTTTTCTATTGAAATGTAACTTAAATCGATTAAATCTTGAAACTATACAGTGATACTTCTTACTTTGATTTGCTACAAAGTTACTGTAGAGAACATTATACCAATTTTGACCTAATGAATAGTATGGATTCCAATTATTAAACAAAAAGAAGCGGAAGTTTAAATAACCTTGATAGGCCAAAATTTACGCTGAACATATACAGGCTATAGTTATGAATAGGAAGTTTTGAGAGCAGAACGAATCAATTCAAATATTCATATACACACACGACCTTACATATTGCGGATACTGACCGGTAACTACAATAATTTCAATATACCACAAACAAACACTCAAACGGCTTCACGTATAGAGAGAGGATCATTTTGACGATGTGGGAATACAGTTATCCAATGCTAACAGTTTGTTTGGTTTACGACACGATCTCAGCGTGACGATGTTGTGCACTTTAGCAATTTTGTTAAGGCAAACTGCGAAGATATGCCCATAAGGAAACGCTTCACTCGCTGACGCTTTATTTATGTACTAGCACACTTACGGTCTTGTAATGCCGACTGATTTCTTCAATGAAGGTGGCTTTACTTATTGCACACTCTGAAATATCATAGAGCTGATGCCAGAGGCCCGTGTCGGTTTGTTTCAATGAGAAGATGATTGCGTTATCATTTTCTGCTGGACAGTTAGGAACATGTTTACCGCTACGATTCAAACGTGTTCAACGCATTATTTCATCTAATTAATGAATGAAAAGTAAAATATGGGAAACGACCAAAGACAAGTCTTAAAAATTTGGTAACACAGTAAAATCAGCATGTTCAAATTTTGGTTAAGAATTTTGACAGCTTGACAGCTGTATCGCCACATTTTCTTAAAAGATCTGACATAATACAGCTGTATCGCCACATTTTCTTAAAAGATCTGACAAATTTTGCAACACTGTCATGGTTGCTTCTAATTAGAGGTAATTCACTTCTTTTTGCAGTAAACATAACTCAGTCAAAGTCTCAAAAAATGATTTTGTTTTAATAGTTAAGTGACCAGGATGTTTCTTGTAGGCATCTCCATCAGACGTCATTTTTTCCTCTCATCTATCAGAACTGTTGAAATCCATATGCTAAAATATTTCAAACTATCCAGAGTGACTTGTTTTAACTGAACTTCACTATAATTAAAAACTTCTTACTAATAAGTAATCTACGGTGTCTATTGCTAGTAGAGAAAATTTTTGCATAAAGTCTTCATATAGTTTCAGACCCACTCAACGTACAATTGATGAGGCACCCAACTGATGAGCGGAAGCAACGTTATTAATGTTCAGCATTGTTCTAATGACTAATGGTTTATCCCAGTTCTGTTCTCGGTAATTAAGCCAACTAAACATGATTTTTATAAACTAGTTGCTAGTTACCTTTCTGTAAACAACTATCATTAAGAATAACCACATAATTGTTATACCTTGGGGAATTTACGTTATTTTTTTTTATACATAAACAGGGTACCCCAAACACACTGGTACCAGTTGCGGTACCTATATCGTGATCAAGTTTCTCGCTTATAGTAAATGGGCTCAAACGCATGTCGTGTGATTATCCGTCATTCAAAACCCTTTTGTTCTTTGTATTTTGCCTCTCACCACAACCGCTCCAAATTACATAATCACCGGGCATGGTATGTGTGTGTAATTCTATACTATACATATTTAAATGCGTACACGCTTTTATTTGTTAGTATATTCCATTCTCTTTAGGCAGTTAAATCGGCCTAAACACAGCTTGAATTTTATGGGCGTTGGTAAAGACTGGTCAATATTTACGTCACCAACTATACTATAATGTCTGGTATTTTCCATCTTCCAGTAGATTTATAATAACCAAATTAACTAATATAGTAAATGTTTATCATGTCATATAACTTAGAGGGTTTTTTCCCATCATGGTGATTTTAGAAGTGCGTATAAAATAAAATAATAATTTATTTTGAGTATTATTATTATTCGAATGGATTGTCCGTAAGTACAGTGTGTCCAAAACTCGATTCTCTATACTGAGATCTTGCTTGCCGTAGAGCTATTGCAAAGGTTAAATAGAGAATGTTTTCGTGAATTTTACGGACAGTACAACACTCTTTTAACAACATTATATTGAGAAATAAACACAAAAAACAACCAAAATATTTACAAACAAAATATCTCGAATTAAAACAAACGAATAATTTTATAAATAAAACTTGTTGATTTTGTATATTGTATTTAGATCTCTAATACATCATTATCGTGCATGACCCTGTATAGACTGAGTTTTACTTAAAATAAAAATTATTTTCTTAACTCATTTAACAAGATTTTTAATTTAGTTTCGTTTTTGTATATATTTTTTTTCCGTTTCGTTCTGTAGCAAAAAATACATATGTATACTTATGTCTTTAAGCTCTTTATAATAACGATAATTGCACAATTTTATGGCTAATTAAGAAATACTGATAAAAAACTCGAACAAAAATAGTCACACCTTTAGTAAACGTTCGGTTGAGGAATACCTTAAAGTAAAAAGTGCGCCGGATGATCACCATTAATGCCCATTAATATTTCGAACCCGTGGTAACGTAATCTGTTAATAATCTTATTTCCCTTCGACACTTTAGCGTGGTGATTGTCTCTTTTTGCCTGATTTTTTCACATCTTAACTGTCTCAACTTCATTATTCATTCAAATTTGAAATAATAGGGCGATTTTGGTAGTTTTTTTCCAATTAAATTATTCATGAAAAATAGCTATTTATGTAACCAGTTACGAAAAGATCGATTTTGTGTAACGAATGAATGTTTGTAGGGCGAGCGCAGCGAGGTCCTACAATTTGAATGAGTTACACAATAAGACATTTTCGAAACGTGTGGCATACATAATTTTTTCTAATTTTGACCAAAAAGCGGTAAAAACCATCTTTTAAAGTGATTTAACACAAATATTCACTTTCATAGCACCTTGTATAAACTGTGACAACGACATGTTATGATGGATGTCGCCCATATGTTTCTACGGAAATGCATAAAAACAGGGAGTGATGAAATAAACTTTTCATAACTAGTTACATAAAGTGATACTTTTCGTAACTAGTTACGAAAAGTAAAACGTTTTGTCACTCTAATCAGTTTTGAAAAGTGTCACTTTATATGCCAAAATTAGAAAAATTAATTTAATGCCATTTATAGACTTATACAAAAGATCATCAAGAAGTTTTTGATTGATAAAAAGTGTAGTGTAAGTACAGTTATGTCAAAATATTTGTATTTCCTAGATTTATTTAAGCAGTTACAAAAAGTCCGATTTTGTGAAACGTAACGATACAATGATAAGAAAATACAGGGTGTTTCAAATTCTATTCATTTAACTTTGTAATTCATTTTAGAACACACGATTCGATTTTTTTATTTGATATACTGGTTACTAAACCAAAAGGTCGCTATTTCAATTTGATTTTTGTTTTCAGTTAATTCGAGGCGCTTTCATATAGCCGCTGTCAATAGTGCCAATACATTTTCTGTCTAAAGGCTTCTCAACCATGTAGTATTATCTAACTGAAGACAAAAGGTCACATTAGCAAACCTTTCAGGACTTGATAATTTCCACCATTTTTTATGAAATATCTAAGAAATGGTGCAAGATAGGTATAGGAAAGTATTAACATTAATTACTAGCCTTCATGCGAGAAGTTCAAAAATGAGATTAGAAACATGATGTTCCTCCATGTGAAAATCAAAAGTTGGTGTTCTTTCCGACCGATCTGACTACATTGCAAAGTCCAAAATATTTTAGAAAGATAGTTTGAACACAACCTAGGCTGCACTCCAAATTCCAAAAGTTGTCAAAAATTCTCCAAAGTTGTCATTTTACGTTGAAAATTCATCGTTTCATCATAATTTTGATAAGGCTAGGTTAATGCAGTATTATTTCGTATGAAATGTTCTTTATCTTAATTTGCCAAATAAAACTACTTTTTCCTGTAATTGAGATAATTTTAAAAGATTTCTGATTTATCTTCACATCGAGAATTATTCTCTATTTGTTTCTCTTGAAGAACTTTGTATATACCATTTCGAGCACATAGAGAGGTGGTTTAGTCAGAACCATCTTACTGTAAATATGGATAAAACCCAGTGCATCATTTTCAAAACGAGTAATAATTTGGTGGAACTTCCAGAAAGCATAACTCTCAAGACTAACACTGTACCTATAAGTAATAATAAAAAACTATTGGGGCTGCAGGTAGATGCTGATGGAGATGCTTTTAGCTAAACACTGTAGCTTAGACACATTAAGAATTGCTTATTATGGAACAGTGTATTCATTGCTTAAATTCAATATCATATTCTGGGGAAACAGCACTAACATAAGCTTGCTGTTCACTAACCAAAAAGTCGCACTAAGAATAATCACCAAGGTTTGGGTAAGTTTAAAAAGGATTTGTTTAATCTTCTCGTTTTCATCGAACTTTACAATTTTGAGGAGTTCTTTCAAAAAGTGCAACGTTCGTAGCAATAAGTTAAATATGTATATATCTATTCACTCATACTTTTTTCTTCTTTGACGTGTTTAAACATAATTACCCTGTAATTATTTGTTTTAAATAAAAGCTGTTATCTATCTATCTATCTATCTATTTGGGTGCACTCTCATCTCTGAAAAATTAAGAATCTGCGATACTCTGTATAGACTTTAAAAACTTAAATTAAATTTAAAAAAAATTGATTTAGCAATGGCAAAAATTAGCGAAGCTAAAAACTGTCAAAGTTCAAGTTTAACATTAATGGTAACCTTGACAAAAGAAAGCAAAAAAACAGATTCGATTACAAAATGTATGTGTCGTGTTAGTCACAGGTAATTAACCCACGTTTGAATGTGAGTGGAAAACAACATGTTCGCAACATTCGATCAGATCCTAATCGATTGTAAAAACATGATTATTTCAATGACCAAGAATATGTCTTGTCATTACTAGCCGATCTAGATTAAATTGATCGTTGTCCGAATGACTAGTTTTCGTAATAAATTCAAAGGTAATGTTCTGGAAACGAGGAACTTTGTAACGATCTCGTGTCGTCAGTTCCAATCATATACCAGCGATATTTAATCGTACATGATAACGAAGAGAGGTTTTTAAGGAAGTTGTACAAACGCTTTCGCTTTATCGCCTTCAAGTGTCAACACCATTAAAGAAAAACCATCGCACAATAAACGGAATACCATATGGCACTTGACGCGATGGGTTCGGCATCACCTTTAATAATTAGCGCCAACTTTTTCACCTTTTCGTCGATAAGACTGTTATTGTTATTATTACTTGGAGCATTACGTTCCATAGACAAAAAATTAATTGGAATCTTATCGCTAATGAAATCTACGGTGAAATCTTGACCTAGGATTATAATGCAAGATCCAGATGCGGTACGACGGCGGATCAATGTTCTTTGCGGCCGTTTTATTATTATACAGGGTGTCACAAAGTTTGAAAATGCTGGTTTGTTAAATTATGGAAAAGTGGGGCCTTGACCCATGATGGAAATTTAAAACTTTAAAATTGTATAGTCTTACTTCTAGTTTTGATTTAGAACCAGAAAATTTTATTTGCTTTGCTTTTAATTTGAATATTCTGAATCAAATATTGCACAAGCCGGCAACTCCGTAGACATTTGACGTTTACGGTTTCAATTTGGATTATATTATACAATTGTGGTAAAACTAAAACTGGCCGTAGGAAAACCGTATAACTGACAGGGAAATATAGATAACTGCATGCGCGAGACAAAGACAGAAAACCAAAAAAAAAGTCAAAAATTTGTCTAATAAACTTTTATGACCATTTCAAAGCATCATGTAACTGTAAAATCGCTTGCGTTGTGTAAGTCACGTGCTTTTGCCCCGGCTCCGGAAAACCCATTTGAAGTAACAGTTGTCATTCTCGTGGTTACCCAACGTTGCCATAATTCTACTATTTTCAATATTTTCAGTTTTGCACCGAAAAACTCAATACCACTTTTTCTGGTAAACAAAGCTGATGAAAATGAAAGTTAACGATGGTAATCAAAACGACACCAAACTGCGCACTTTTCCTATAACAGTATCTCTGTATGTCTTACCATTTTCGAGATCCTCATACTTATACAAGAATTTGTGACACCCTGTATAGATAGAGACGGTACTTTTTGCCAAGCATTTCAACCGTATCGGCAATCGGCATAAAAACAATCACATTTATTGTATTGTGCGAATATGTATGTACTTATACATTACAGTTACACCGGTAGTGTAAAATCTCCATTAAACCTAACTACTAGACGGTGCATAACGGATATCGAGAGAAGCATTGATTGATTCAATGAATACTATTAATGAGGCTGCAAGAAAGTTATTATTCCTAGAAGGATCGAATGGACAAGAAAGTGGCGATTGAGTGGCTTTTTATCATCGTCTTTGACGCAGTTTAAAACAGGAAAGTTGGCGAATAGCCGCCATGTGCAAAAAACGCATCTAAAACTATAAATACACTATGGGGGACTCCCTCAAAGTGATTGCGGTTCTTCAGAGCAGATAACCAAACAATAACGAAGGCATTTTTTACCGGGGAATGTTTCTTTGAATCAACAGTGACTCAGAGTAATTAAACGTACCAATGAAGGAAGACTTGATTGTAATCAATAAGGATTCGAAAACTTAAGCTATTTATGTAACCAGTTAAGAAAAGTTTGTAGCAAGTAAAAAATGAGTTACATGAAATATTTTCCTATACATAATTTTGTGTAGATCAGCTGTGAAAGTAGCAAAATGGGTAAACAAACTGTAAAATTTTGTGAAATCAAACCCTACACAGGGTTTTCTTAAAAAAGTGTCTTAAAGTAAAATTTTTAGATTCCTCATTAATGCCAAACATTAATATTTGTTTAATTTTTTGCGATTATTTTCTGAAGGAAGTCTGAATATCTCAATAATGTTTCTAGGGTGTGATTAAATGTGATAGAAACTTGCCATTGTCTGCCACATTCTATCAACACTTCTCTTGAGACACCCGTTTTCAAGAATTGAGGACCTCGTCAATCTACTACTTAATCAGGTATTGTTAACCAATAAAATCATTAGGCTGAAGTTGGATATAATATTGGTCTCACTAATCTCAGTGACAAAATTATAAAAATATTTAAAAAAATTATTATTTTCTAACAACATCTAAACACTAAGAGTAGGAAAGACTCTACACCCTATAAGAAATTGAAGAAAGACAAAAATACTCTCCCTTATTCTAGACAAAACTCAAAATAAAAAAAATCAAAAAACCGACCGGTATTGAAGAAAATGCCATTTTTATGACCATAAAATCATGAAAGGGAAATAGTAGTTTTCCTATTCAGTGTGCAAAGTTATGTTTTCCCACACGCGAAAGCAGTTAGACAGCGGAGTTCGGATAAGCTTCAAGTGCGGGAAAACTACTTTGCACACGTGTTAGGAACAATATTTTTTCTACGAATGAAATATCTATACATTTTGTTTTTAATTTTTATTGATATTAAAAACAACAACTTATAACTATTTATTGTTATTAACAACATTAATGTTAAATGTACAGTTGGTCGCGTTTTTTAAATTGATCGCAGATTGAGCAACTGAAGGTAAAATACTGGTACTTGGAACTGCTTCACTTTCTTTAGGATTGAAGGTCAGAATTTTGTTACTTAATCCTTTTTTATAACTTGTGGATTCATCAATGTATTCTTCAGCTACCGTAGTCGATTTCCAACCCCCCAAGCGTTTTATGTCAGTGATTCCTTCTCCAGAATCGGCCAGGAACGTTGCCGATGATCGACGATAACTGTGCCCTGTGTAGAGTTCTGGATTTGGCAACTTCAAAAAAATAGCTATTTCAGAAGGCATTTTTCCAAAACTGTTTACTCCAACACTTTGCGAAAAACATTTACCCTTTCTGTAAACTAGGAAAAAACGATTGTTTGACTTTTTTGGACGTAGGCCGGTGTATCTTCTGTACAGTTGCAGGTAGGTTCCGTTATGAACTTCTTCTGATATTATAAAGTTTCTTGCTGTATGATTTTTGGAATCCCTAATTTTAACAATTATGAGGTTTCCTTTGTCTTCAATATCTGTAGTGGTTAAATTGGCTAGCTCTTCCCTTCGACATGCACCAGCAAGTCCGAATATAGTGGCAACTTTAATTAACAGGTAAATTTCATCTGGTGCGGAGTTCATAAAACTGAATATTTCTTCTTTTGTAAAAATTTTCAGCATGCAGTGAGCTTATAAAATTCACCGATATCGATGTCTCTTTTTATTTTTATTACATTTTTGAGCATTGAATACTTTGACCACATTGTGTTAGGTTTGAATTCTTTGCTTAAAGTAACAAAATACGCTAAAAGTACCTCTTCCTTTAAGGTTTTTATCCCCTTTTGTTCGCACCATTGGGTAAACAACTCGTACTGTTTCTCGTATTTTTCTCGCGATTTGAGAGGCAGCAATTGCAAACTAGCCATGTTGGCGGCTTTTAGAACATCTTCCGGAAGTTCATCTTCAGTGATATCCATTATTAAAATAGTTTTTTAACTTAAATAAGTAAGAATAAACACTGTCGTAGACTTTAAATTGCATATAAATGCGTTGTTTGACAATGAGCTTTGGTTTCTAAGGAAACAAGCCTCATTTTCAAAGACAGAGACAAGGTGGTTTATTTACCTAAACTGTACGGAAGAATAATGTGAAAAAAGTCGTGTTTTTTATATGAAACCCCTGAATATTATTACATTTTTGAATTTTACGCAAAATTCTAAGCAGATTTTATGTATAATAGTCTATATAAAACCACTGTTGCAAGGTATAATCAGCATTTTAAAAAGTGTGCGGGAAAAAATTTTTCTCTTTTCTCGCTCTGTGCGGGAAAGTGCCACTTTGCACACACTTTTACGTATGCAAAGTAGCTTATTTGCAAACATTCGTAGAAAAACAATTTAATGAATTGGAGTTTAGAAAGGACTAAAACTCCAAATCTGAATTTAATCCTGAATTAAATAATTGTTTGACTAGAATTGGGTCTACAAGACTTGAAAATTGACGTTGAAATTGAAATTGATGGCGTTAACTTCAATTTTTCTTTTAAAGCTTATAATTGACCTGAAAATTTAAAAGGTGGTTATTAGATCATTTTTATTGAAAAATTCTAATTACACTAAAAAACTGCTTTTTCTAAAAGACTCTTACTGCAAAAGTTGCTCTGAGTGACAAACGGTTACGGAGATATTTACAAAACACGATATTATTTTTTCAACTTTGACATCTCTGTATCTGGAAGAAGGGGCATTTAAAAGGGTTTGTTATGAATTTTTTTTTCATATTTGTGGTTGTATTTCTCCTTACAGTTTGTGACACCAATTCAGGGACACCCCAGCTCTTTGAAGTAGTAAATATTATTTGATCATACACGTCGCTAAATTATTTGAAAAAAAGACAAATAATCAAACAAAAATACATTAATGACAATATCCTGTTTTTAGTGGAAGCATTTATCCTATAATGACCGTCCCAAAGCAATTGTTACCAAATTTTTTGTCTCTGTCGTTTGTCATTAAATACGATGATTACTTGGAATCACGCAAAACGAACCATTGTTCGCTCATTTGAAGGACGCTTTCCATTAAGTTTTTCAGCAACCTGTTTGTTTCTTAAGAGGTCGCCATTGTTAACCTGTGACTGCGCATTGCAAAGATGGTTCTAAACAATTGCCAAAACAAAGCGAGAATTGCTTATATGAGAAAAGCTCTGATTTTGTAGACATTTTCGATAAGGCAACCGCTGGAGAAGCTCTTTAAAAGTAATTGTTCTGTGACGGAGCTGTTCGTCGAGGTCAATGCAGCGAATCCACCAACAGGTTGAAGATGACCTTTCAAGTTTGCCGCCTCGGCCATAGACATATGAAGAGTATGCAACGGTAAGGAATTTAACCTTATGAAGGCCCTCCAAATAGCAACCCACTTAAATAAACCACACTTGCCGAACCAACCTGTTCTGAACAGTTGGTTTAGAGTCATCGTCTTGATCTGTTACGCAATATGGTTGTAGTAAAATATTTTATACTTCGATGGTTCTGAAGAAGAATTTTGCTGTCTATGAATGCTATATGGGGCAAAGATATCATCTGACCTATGCATTTGACACTATACTTATTTTTGCTAAATCGACGAGTGGTTTAGGTTGGATATGCCAACACTTGGTTGTGTTACCACGGTTTCAAGATGTTTATTTATTTATATTATAATCAATTTTATTATTTATACATCATTTTCGAGCGGTGCCACTTCTACATGAAATCAGTGACAAAATCAGTTTTGCTCCAAATGTTGATTGGATGGAAATTAAACATTTCATCTTCTACCTCTGAACCTTCATCCCAACTGGAATGTCATACTCCTCATGTACTGACCCTACTAATTTGGTACTGACACACTAGTGTTAACCATCACATGATCAATTTTCAGCAGAAACGCGGCCGGACATGTGACCGCCATAAAATAGATGAAAGCAGGGTTGTCAAATCATAGACTCCCAAACAGTTGTTAATTTGTGCTATACGGATTTAATTGTTTTTTTTTTTGTAATTAAGTAATTATTGTTTTACATAAATTTGAAGTAAAAGACATGAAATATTCAAGGCCGGCTTCAACTTTACAACAGAAAATTCTTTTCGCGCCGAGAAGAAATAACGAGATCAAAAGCGACGCCATAAAATACAGTACCTAGCGCAATTCAACCGCTTCCTTATGGGCTTATCTGGGCCTCTTTTCTACAACAAATTTGCGAAAGTGCGGATCGTGTTCGGGATAGCGCCATAAAATTTGTTATATCTTCAGCGAAACCTCTAATGCTTGTGCTTTGAGATAACCTAGACCAGATAAGTGCGAATATGTTAGCCTGACTTTCTTAGAATAATTTACTTTAATTTGGGACAACAATACGAAGAACCAGCTAAACTTTAATTGCTTGTTGAGATTCAGGCTAAACAAAAAAAAAAGTTAACGTGGGTTCGCATGTGTGATTATAGCGCAAGAGATGAACTACTCAGGATATCAAAATGTTGTATCCTGTTTGTCTGAGTAGGGTAATCCAGATTCTGAAGCTGATAGCTAGCAAACTCAAAACAAAACCTCATATCCCGACTTTCAGCAGTTTTATTTGGCTGTGGTTTGACAGCATGTTCCGATCAGCTGATTTATAACCTTAAAGTTCTTCCTTCCTTCGTGAACCCCCCAACTAACAGAAGGGAGGTTGGCTTCTGCTCCCATTATGGGGAAATTTGCCAGGGGTTTTCTTTCTGCCCAGGATTTGTCTGACTCTAAGTTATCCCCAGGCAGGCTTCGGTATAGAAATCGATTGGCTGTCTTGTGTGGTTTCTGGGCTTTACTTCCTCTTAGATGTGGGCGATGCGTACGGTGCCAAGAGTTAGAAAGACAACACAACAAAGGAGGACAACACAACTACTGGATGAGGGCAATTCGAGTCCAGGAGGCCCATCTACATAACCTTAAAGTCGACTTACGAGTGAAGTCCGCAGAGTGCAATGTTGCCAAATAACTTTTTTATTTCACTGGACAAAAAGTAATGTCAATTTGACTGATATTGTAACACTGAGAAATAAAGACCGTCTTTTATCGTTTCTAATTTGTCAAGATTAATTTAAATCGGTAAAAGTTTACAAACTGGCAACACGAAAGCGGCCCTATAAAAAGCTGATGATAGAAGTGACTCCTAGCACCTGATTGGTTAAAAACCGTCTACGTCATATCTAACGGACGTTTTAAATGTTACTAAGAAATTTTAATATTTTTATTTGATTCTTGTTATGTTAGAGTTAGTATTTTGAAAAATACTAAAATACGTATTTTATCCGCACACCTTAAACCTTTTTAGTCCCGAATGAGCCCTATTGACTAGATGAAAATTTCGATTTGCCTGTTTTATCCATTTCCCTCATTTTCAAATAACAAATAAATACTCAAAATTTGAACTTTACTCGTTCAGAATAAATTTTGATACTTTACACAAGTTTTTCCTTGCCTTCTGCCTCTATTCCTGCCTTGGATTCGTGGTCACAAAAATTTCTCTCGTCTGGATATAATGTGTTCCAAGTTCTAGTAAATACAAAACCGGTAAAGTCTTTGTTGTAAACCAAAATTTGAATGAAACTACTAATTTCTAATCTTTAAGCATTGTAACAAATTTCAAACTAATTCAATACAACCAGATATAAATAATATAACAACCGGACGGTGAGCCCTACATAAAATTTTTAATTTGCACCTCGGCCGTCAGAAAAACCAGTTTATAGATAATTGCGGCCGATTACAAAGTCCATTTAAAATTCTTTGACAATGAGTGTATTATCTTTTTTTCTTCTAGGTGTGCATACAGACAATCGTGTTATTTATACTAATGGCGTGATAAGATCAGTCTCGGAAAATTACGTACAAAAAGTCTAATTTTGCTCAAATTGCGCCTTTGAGACATGGTATCTAATAATCGCCCCACTGCACCATAAATTACGGTTTAATTCTCGGAAGAAGGAAACGACACAGCCTTGAGGGTTAGTTAATCTCAACCGAAAAAAATATATCTCACACACAATCAGATAAACGTTAGCCAGCCTTAAAACCACAACCAAATTATATGTCTCAGCTTCTACTTAGCATAACAGCGAAATTATACGGAATGTGTACGGTGCGACGTTTCGAATTTTTTACGCATCCCCGAGATTAAATCCAATAAAAATGTTAAATATGCGGCTTATTTTACACATGTACGTTTCAAAGTACTCGGCTAGCCGTACTTATTTAAATTTTTATTGTCTTTATGCAGCACTCGGAGATGGCGTGGGTGTCGCGAAGAAGGATCGTACCGCGACCGTATATTGTAATTATGATGGTATGTAACTGGCGTAAGATATATGGGTAATTGGGATAAGGGTAAATTAAAAATCAGTCGTAATCTTTTATTACCCGTGTCATTTTAATAATAATGATCGGTTTCGGTTTAAAGAATCATCGCATTCAACAAGCTGGTTTTATATAGTACCTACATGTCCCAGAGCTCTCAAATGATGATTTCCTTTTTTTTGACCATTTAAATATTTTTTTAGCTCTAAATAGTTCGTTGTTATTGCAACCAAACCATTCTCTAAGGTCCTTCAGCCATGAATTACGTCTTCTCCCCACAGATCTCTTTCCTTCGATTTTTCCTTGCATAATAAGTTGCAACATTCGATACTTTTCCCCCCTCATGACATGTCCCATATATTGCAATTTTCTGGCCTTAATTGTCGTAATAACTTCTCTCTCCTTATTCATACGTCTCATCAGTTCCACGTTGGTTATTCTGTCCACCCATGAAATCCTCAGTATTCTTCGGTATACCCACAACTCAAACGCTTCCAGTCTCCTCACTTCGGTTACCTTCAGCGTCCAGGCTTCCATTCCATAATATAGTACGGACAGCACATAGCATCTCATTAGTCGTATCTTCAGTTCCAGGTTCAGATCCCGACAGCAGAAAAGCCTTTTCATTTTTATAAATGTGCTTCTGGCCTGTTCGATTCTGATTCGTATTTCTTGTGAGCTGTCGTTGTTTTCATTAATGGTCGTGCCCAGGTACTTGTATTCTCTTACTCTCTCAATAGGTTGATTGTTTACGTATATCCTACGAATGTCCTGAGTTGTTTTTGTCATCAACATATATTTTGTTTTGTTTATGTTCAGTGATAGTCCATATTCTTCGCTTACCGTGACCATTCTATTAATTAGCGTCTGCAGATCTTCGTATGTTCCAGCCAGAATAACTGTATCGTCAGCATACCTCAGATTATTTATTGTCATGCCGTTGATCTTAATGCCTATGTTCTGATCATCAAGTGCCCTATTTATTATGTCCTCCGAGTACAGATTAAAGAGGATCGCTGATAGTATACACCCTTGACGAACACCTCTCTGTATTTCTATTTCTTCTGATGTCATGTCTTCTATTCGTACTACTGCTTTTTGACCATAGTATAAGTTTGATATTATTCTTATGTCTCTGAGGTCTATTCTTCTCCTTACTAATGTTTCTATGAGCAAGTCATGCCTCACTTTATCGAAAGCTTTATTGTAGCCTATAAAGCATGTATATATGTCTTGATTTATATCTAGGCATCTTTGTGACAGGACATTGAGTGAAACTAGCGCTTCCCTTGTTCCTAGGCCTTTACGGAATCCAAATTGTGTATCGCCGATGTCTATGTCTATTTTCCTGAATACTCTACCATGGACCACCTTCAGCAGGACTTTCAATATGTGAGCCATCAAGCTAATGGTACGGTAGTCAGAGCACTGCTTGGCATTTTTCTTTTTTGGAAGAATTATAAAAGTTGATAGCAACCAGTCATTTGGTATTATTCCTGTTCTATATATGGTATTGATTAATTCTACCAAAATATGAATCCGGTCTTCCTTTATCAGCTTAAGAATCTCCACTGGCAGTTGGTCCTGCCTCCCAATATTTACATAAATAAATTTAATATTTCTATTTTTACTTACAGACTTGTCAATTCTTATCCACTGATTGTCAATTGACAGATTTGAGTCAGAACAACTTAAAGCGTAACAGCGAATTCTTTCTTTTTGTCTCACTCACGTTGTATATTTATAAACAGTGCTTTTCACAAGTGTTTCTTACACAGTAACATTTTTTCTACAAGCGATTATAAATTATACAGCCACACCAATATCAAAATTTTTACTGGATTATATTATGATAAAGATATTAGAATCATAAGGAACTTATACTGGAACCAAACTCTGATCTTCAACTTATACTCAGAGGAAATATTTACCCAAGCTTTGGAAAACACCGACTACGGAATGATGCTAAACGCAGAACGTATCGATAACATTCGATATGCGGACGACACTGTAGTATTTGCCGACAGTCTTATTGACTTGCAAGAGTTGATAAACGGTGCTAGTGAAGAACAAAAAATAAACGTGCCATTTTCGGCTTGGTCAGCTTGGTGTTAAGTTCATGATAATAAGCAACTGTTTATCAGAGAAAGAGTGTCCAAATTCACTTATTTTTAAACCATAATGAATTAGCAATGGGATCACTTTCAAGAGATTAAATGCAGAATAGAATATGGATGACAAACCTTTATCAAAATGACAAATCTTTTTAAAAGCAACAAATTGGACCTAAACATCAAAGTCAGAATCTTTCGAAGTTACGATTTTCCGACACTGTTCTACGGAGTAGAGTCATAGATATTAGACACTTTAAGTGGCAACAAAACCTTATACGTAATACGTTATTTCACCATCTGCACATGCAAAATTAACGGATAACGGCTTTAACGTATTACGGTGTAACGTAACTTTCAGGGCTATAACGTGTACGTTATACGCAACCCACAAACAGGTTTCTGTCAATCAACGTTTTATGATTCATGTCATTTTTCTACCGAAACATGGAACAATCAGATTTTAAATTGCGCTTTAGATTTACAAAAGAGTTAGATTTACATTTGGCAAGGAAATGGTAAGTGTATGAGCACAACCCATTGTGAAGACCCCAAGAGATGGGAGAGCCATAGAGCTATTTCCTTATCGCTATATTATTTTCATTACGCAAGTACATAAGCAGCAAATCATCTAAGTCGTCTTCATCTTCTGAATCAGAATCAGGAATGGCAATTTCAAAAATGTCATCCATTATGTAGCATACGTGTTATAAGTATACAACATACAAAGAAAACAAGAACTTCTACATTTCACAAAATAAACAGCAATTATCAAAGAAAATTTAGTAGAAAATACGAGGTTGACAGATGTCCTGACTTTTAGTGTCATTTGATACTTGAAATAGCGTATACCGTGTAAGGTAAAACTTAAAACAAACTTAAAGTCAATTTTAACATAAACGCAAAATCCTTAAATACGTAGATCATCTTGAGTATTACTCATTGCGTCCTACTGCGACTTAAAGTGTCTAGGATCTCATGGGTGTACAGGATGTACTGGGAAGAATGAACAAAAGAATGGAAACACTATGAAAATAAGAAAACTTGAATATCTGGGCCATATAATGCGAAACAAAAACAAATACCAGCTTCTCCAGGATAATATAAGGGTTTGTAGGCAAGAAAAACCCGTTTTCTAAAACAACAACTAAATTATTTAGACTAATAGACTAATTCAAAACAAAGTCATGAAGAAGAACGAAAAGACATGAAGAAGAATTTGAAAATTATGCAGTCTCATTCAGGAAAATACCTCTTTCTGCACTTGTTGAATAAATACCATATTATGTTCAAAGTTTTCCTGGATACGGTTTGATAATGAGACAAATAGGTGAATTCGCTCTAAGCCTTTGAATTAACATTACAAAACACGTTCTTCCAGGCATGTATTGTTAATAAACATAGTGTTTTTTTTCCATAAAGTCTATTTTAATATTCATACGTAGCGTTATTGAAAAACGTGACCATTACTTTTCCGCTGCAGACGTGACTAGTATAAAATAATTATCATCTAGTTACCGTGAGGCTTAATTGCTCGTTCAGTTAAATCGATTATTTTTGCATTTAAAAAGCGTTAACGTAAAAAGTAAATCGTGCCTATTCACGAACAAAGCCCGAAACCTCGGAAAGGTCTTAATTTCCGTTTGCTGCACGCTTAAAGGCATTTGACTAGTGCACCGTAAAATATTGTTACGCATATGTCCCGTTGCTTACAATATGTAAAACAAAACCGTGAAACACAAGTGGCTTTAATTTATATGTGAAGCAATTAAGTAATCTACCATACTTTGTACAACAGCGTGAGAAATCCACTGTAATGGTGAACTACTTTTAAACTTGAATCTCTCGATAAATTAATTTGACAAGGAATTGGTATTGAAATGAAGGGAAAATTAGGTAAGGTCTCTCTATCCATTAATCATAAGTTAAATAATTCTAAAAATTGTTAACGATAAGATTGCACTGTAACGTCACCGTTTTTTAGTTAGGAAATATTAAAACTTTATTAGTTCCAAACAAATATTTAGTTTAAACTTTGACACCCTGTATTCTAAACACTATGAGGATTTAGTTCATAATTATTATGGTTGTACAGTAATCAAAATAATCTATTTTTATCAATACCTTGTATAAATAATAATTATTTCCTTTAAATTGGAGTAATTTCAGGCTCATTAGCTCTACAATTAAGTGAATCAAATATACGGTTTTTCCATGGTTCTTTTAAACTATTTATTATGATAAAGTTGTCAAAGTTAATGATAAACGAGCGATTGGCCAATTAAATTTATAAACGACAAAAGTCATGGTCAAGGACGCTATATCATTATTCTACACCATTTCTAACTGTAATTCAGAAAGAGTCAAGAGTAATTTAGAATGGTTAATTGTAATTCAGAAAATATCAAGAGTAATTCAGAATTGACAACTGTAATTCAGAAATATCAAGTGTAATTCAGTTTAATTTTTAACCGAAATTGTGCTATTTTTTTTAATTACTTTTGAATGTTCTGAATTTCATTTTGATGGTTTCTGAATTTAAATTGATATTTTCCGAATTACACTTGACGGTTTCTGAATTGTAGTTCATTATTCTGAATTAAGCGTGACCTCACTTGGCCTTTTCTGAACAACATTTCGTAAATGGTGTAGAAGTAACAAAAATACTACTAAATTTGCTTAACTTGCTAGACTATTTAAAAAAGGTTGAGGGACGTTTCCGAGGGCTCCAGAACGTTCTGACAAGTTCTAGAAACTTCATCAAAGATCTGAAAGGTTTTGAAAAGTTGCCAAAGACTCGATAACATTTCTAGAAGCTTCCGCAAAGGTCTGAAAGGTTTGGGAATGTTTCCAAGGGCTCCAGAACGTTCTGACAAGTTCTGGAAACTTCATCAAAGACGTGAAAGTTTTTGGGAACATTCCCAAAGGCTCTATAATATTCTGACAAGTATTAAAAGCATCTGCAAAGGTCTGGAAGGTTTGGGCAAAATTTTCATTTTCACTTATTTTTTATTCAAGTGAAGTTTCCAGAATACGGTTTTAGAATTCTTTTTTTTTTTCTTAAATCTTACTTTTTGAAAATTAATCATTATTCCTCTTGGCTGTATAAACTACTGAAATTTACTTCAAAGATGAGGTTTTTTTAACGACTCAAAACTGTATCTAAATTAAAATATGCATAATACTATCATATTTAGGAAAACACTGTGAAAATCCTGAAGAGCTAAAGAAAAACCAAAAAAAAAAACCCTTGAATTTTCTGATAACGTTTAAGAGATGGTTTTAATAAGATTTTAAATCATTATCCAAATTGTCTTTTAGGGCTTTTACTGGTCACCTGTGATGGCAAAAGATCTATTGATCCACACTCCTACCTAAGTTTGATTTTGCACTTCTATACATTTACGTTGGTAATATTATAATCATTTTTCTAGTTTTTTCACTTTAAGAAATAATATAATAAACCAAAATAGTGGTGTTAATCCAACAAAACCCGCCATTATACAATGAGTTAAAAAAAGTTGATAAAAGAAAAATCAATTTACTGACGTGTAGAGAAACGGTCTAATAAGAAAGTAAATTTATTTGTCATTGATGTATTTTTTTATAAATCCAATAAACTTGTCCAATTTGGAAATGGTCTACATTTCAAAATAGCTGTAAAAAGAATAATAAAATGTATCATTACAAAACTTAAAAACCGTACGTTATAATTATAGTTCTATTTTGTTTTTTTCTAAAATATACACTTATTTTCAGCTTTCTAGTCTGATTGTTTGAGAATAAGTCTCAGTTACCAACTAAATTCCAAAACGTACGGCACATTTTTACGGTGTCTTCAAAAAAGACGAAACTTTCGCTTTCCGACCCGACCAGATCCTTTTGATAGAGCAGAATTAGTTGCCAATTACCGTGCCTAATGCAATAAACGATACCTACGAGTCAAATTGATTGGTCAGGGCCAAGGTGAGCTAAAGGTGAAAATACCTTGATGGAAGTCTGCCCATGCAGAGAAAGTGATGGATTTTTAAATTGAAGATGATTATAAACTTATATATGTAGGCTGAAAAAGTCCGTAGAGAAATCCGAAGGTCAGCGAGTCGGGTGCAAGGTGCAGCCAAGAAAAGGCTAATCGCTTCTCGTGATTGTTGTTGCAACCATCATCTTCATGATAATTTGATGGTTTATTGCAGTTTGCTTTCAAAATTCCGACTCAGAAGATGTGCGAAATAACTCCTGAATGTTCCTTACTTCTATCAGAATTATTTGTATAATAATATGAGAGGAGAGAGAGTTTAGTGATCAAGATGTCGTTGTTAAGAATACGTACTGAAATTCGGCAAAAATTGGACAGATACGCCAATACACATTAAAAACATCACTACCAAAAATCACTTTCTTTGTATAAATTGATCTCCAAAAATACAACTTACTAAATTTAGTACTGTATACTTATACTTTAAAATCGATACTTGGCTGAATTTTATTGATATTTCTATTATACAGGGTGTCCTATAAGTAATGGTAAATAATTTAATAGCGGATTTAAGGGACCAAAATAATTCGATTTAGCACAACTTACCTCAGACAAAATGTCAACGAAAACAGAAATACAGGGGGTCAAAGTTATTTTTTTAAATAATCTTTTTTAATTACTCATGAATAACTTGGAGTTTCTTGGTAAAATTAGATATTCGGGGGTTTTTGAAGATAGCAAATTTAATTATCAACGCAGTTTTAAGCCAGCACGCAGAGGTCGCCACCTGCAGAAATTGATTCGCTTTAAAATCGACATAACTTTTTTCTGGTATAGCCAAGTGACAGCTGTAACCCGAATATCTGTTTTCCAATACCTTCTTGCCAAAAAAGGTATACCTAGTAAGTATCCCAAAAACAAACGGTTGTGGAGTTTTTTGCAATTAAAATATTGGCTTTAATGTATTTATAAAAAAAAATTAAAAATTGGTTGAAATAACTGCATATTATTGTTCCAAAATGTCTCAACAGCATTTTAAGTTGAAATTAATAACTTGCCTTGGTTATCTATTATTTCTTCATATACAAAATGCTTCAGGTAAAAATCTGGAGGACCAATTTTCGAACTTGGTGCTGATCATGATATTTGGCTTCTCCGACCAATTGAACGATTCAGAAAATTTTTGTTTAAGTAATTTCTCACTTGTAATGAAAAATTATCTAAAGTTCCATCCTCCAAGAAGATTACAAATTGCAATCATGTTTGGCACCGAATACTTAAATTGCAAATATCTCGTAAACTGTTGATCTTAAGGATGCCAACTAAGTATACCTTTTTTGTTAAAAAAATATGGGAAAACCGATAATCAGATTTCAATTGTCACTTCGCCTTACCAGAAAAAAGTTAGATTAATTTTAAAGCAAATCACTGGTTTTAGATGGTGACCTCTATAAGCTTGCTTAAAACTGAGTAGATAATCAAATTTGGCACCCTCGAATACCTAATTTTAGCCAAAAACTCCCGGACCGCTTGTTAAGTGAAAAAATGCATTTGAAAAAAATAACTTTGACTGTTTGTATTTCTGTTTCTGTTGACATTTTGTCTGAGGTAAGTTGTGCTAAATCGAATTATTTTGACCCCATAAATACGACATTAAATTATTTACCATTACTTATGGAAGACCCTGTATAATAATCATAAATTTACAAAAATTTTGGTGTTTTCCACAATAGCAAAAAATCAACTTTTTACTAATTAACCTTTTTCTCTGTCATTTAGGTTTCTGAGGTATAGCCAGACATATAGCTTTCACCACATTGTTTGTCCTCCAGAAGATAAAATATACAAGAAATAGGATAGGACAGGAAAAAAGAAAATTGCGGTAAATCCACAATTTTCTTTTATTTAAAATAATGATTGGCAACCCAACCTAACAATCCGGTTAGCATAAACTGCCAAACTTGTTTTTTTTTCAACTTTTGATTATTTGAAATAACTGAAAAAACTTCCTACTTCCATTGCGCATGCACCATTATGCTTTAATCTCATAATTAAGGAAGTATTCAGTGGCCGCATTCGGTTTCATTCCATTCCATTCCATTTCACTATTCAACTGAGTTTAAAAAGCTTAACCAATTTCAAAAATGTATGGACTTCGGTTCTGAGAACTGGCCTAAATCCATCTGCAGGAAAACTGTCTTAAATACCTACCAGAAAATTGAAATTGAATGAATAAAACAGTGCAATGAACTACATAACACACTAATAATATAGTAAAAAGAACAAATACTGAACTGAACAAAATAGTGTCTAGCAAATAACAGTAATTATAAAATTGATTGAAAACTGGTGCGCTTCCTAAGGTTCACGTAATATCACTGTCATTTGCAAAGGGAATTATCATGTGACAAACCTTGGAATAGGGTTAAAAAGACCGCCTTCTTCTCAATTTGGTTCGGAACAAATCGCTTTTTTTAGCAGTAAAGCGTATACAACTATGGAAATTTAAAAACCACACATAGAAATCCAATGAGAGGAAGAAAGATCCATTATAACTTCAATGAGCTAAACAAAACTTATCTTAGTGGTTTTTAACTGGAAATAAGGTAAATGTCCACCAAACTATTGGTTTTTTGGGACAAGATCAAAAAATTAAGTGACACGTGTCAGTCTGTTAAAATCTAATGTTTTCTAAATTCTTTTCTTCTCTTCTCTTCTTGACAACTAAATTTTTTACTTTATATTAAAATTTAAACCATATGTCTTTAAATAAATTATCATGTATAAAGTTACCGGGGCCGCTAGTAGATCAGAAACGGTAAAATGTATCTAAAACAAATGCCTATTATTGTTTACCGAAGAACATTACAAATTACAACATTATTATTATGTGTTTCATTATAATTTACAGTTCGGCTCTCGCTTTGTCGGTTGAATGTAGAATAGAGCGAACGGTGAATATTAATTGATTATTACAAAAAAATAATTATTATTAACTGTTGATAACAAACATATTTGTTGGAATGACAAGGTTGTTAATGTTTTAATTACACGAGAGGAAAATTTAAAACGCAATATTATGGGATTGCACGGAATTCTTAAAAGTTTCGTGTCCCGAAAGTTATTTATTAGACTTAATACCAGACCCAGTTAATTTAGACTCTTGTTCTTGTGGCTGGTGTTGGAATCAATGGTTGGTTCATCCTCTTGGGGCCAATTATTTACCGGTTTTTTTTAATGCACTTCTTAGAAGTTGTTTAATTTAAAACTCATGCATATACTTTTCGGGCCGGATATTGGGGACATTTTCGATTTCTAGCCGAGTACTTCCAGGTATACTTTTATAGATTGATTTTCTGGCGTTGATGGGATATTAAGGTGACTTCTAAATATAAAATATCAGCGATTGGTCTCGCTAGAACTGGATTATTATGCGTGGTACGGGGAAACATGTGGCATTTGCGGTTTGGAAAAAAAATGGCGTTTCTCGTACCTTAGGGCAGGTCGAACATGTCTGGTTTTAAATCATTCGATATTCTATTAACATTCCATCGAGCAGTAGGTAGGTGAGTTGAGTGCTCGGTTTGTTGACTTGGCTGTTTTCAATTTTATATTACACAAGAGTTGCCGTAATATGTGTGTGTGGATAATAATGGTCTGGCCTAGCTAATGCAACTTTTTCTATCACGGCCAATATAGCGGTCATGTCTTCCTATATGGCCTACGACATTCAGAAAGTGAAATTACAGAGTTGCGACATGAAATTCAAATAAATTCAATTAAATTGATTGAATTGATTTATCTTATTTGTTCATAAAACTAATATATCAATGTGATACTATTAAACAAAGAGGCTTGCAGCAAAAAAAAAACTAAAAGAGTCAAGAAAAACACATCTAACTAATCGGATATCTAAATTAGCTTAGGTTGCCAAGTAAATTTTAAAAAACTTTATTTCTTAAAAACGGTAAAACACAGAAAACCGATGCGATGTTTGAAATATTAAATATTAATAATTAAAAAAATAGCGATTGGCAACGTCGCAGAGGATTATTTGACAGTCAAGCTCTTTTTCTGAAGTTGGAAAAGTTTTTCAGTTATTTCAATTAATAAAAGGAAAAAAACAAGTTTTGCAAACTATACTTACTGGACACTCAGGTTTGTTTAAATTGCCAAGCAATATTTCGGTTTTTAAAACCAAAAGTTCTCAAGTTATACGTATTATGTCGACCATTTGGCAACGTCGTACCGACACATTGCCTAACAGCTGATTTCACTGTGTCCTAAAGTTAAGTAAAGTGTGGTTCTTCCATCACAAATGTTCTATATGTTCCCCCTTCTGGGCTGTCACAGTAAAAAGTGTCAAAATCAAACTTTACAACAAACAGCTCAGTTTTAACAGTAAATAACTCGGTTATTGGACGTTTTAGGTAAGAACGCTATACAGGGTGGTCAAAAGAGAATTTCAAGGGCTACAAATTGGTATATTGAACCACCCGATAATTGTCAAAATAACCGAGTTATTGACAATACAATGGAGTTTACAGAGTGATTCATTGAATTTTTAACATCCTTGCAATTTGTTTTAATTTTATTAAAAAAAAAAACAAATATGAATCATAGATATTTGCGTCTACTTTATTCCTAGATAATCTATCAGTATACAGAGTGTCCCAAATTTGAGCATCAAACCAAACTTATAATTTTTATTCGATTTTTGGAATCTACGTCAAATTCTAGGCCTACTTGATGTAAAATGTTTGTATCGATATTCAATTGTTTTTGCTCCTACAGCCTTACTTTGTCCACTCTCCTCGAAAGCAGAAATTCCAAATTTGAGCGAAATTTTGGTGCACTTTTCCAGAAAATCGTCCATAACGCTTATTTGAAACACCCTGTATAAAACGACCGTATAACGAAAGAAAGCTAATGAACGGGGCTATCACGTGACGTTGAGCGGGCACGGCTAAGTTTAGCCCCGTTTAGCCGTTGTTGCCCGCTAGAGGGCGTAAAAGTTGACTCTCGTTTTTTGCATTTTTTGATCAATATCTTAAGACGTTTCAGGTTAGAAATCTGAAGTTTTGACCACAATTGCACCTCGATGGGATGCAACTTTTACCTTCTATACACTTTTTTGAAACCTCGCACCGTTTGACCTTAAAAAATTAAAAACTAGAATTGTCAAGAAATTTCAAGGGAAAAAGTTTAATTTTCAAAATTAACCTCAACTGCCTGGATACCTTTGTTAATAGTACAAAAATGTAAAAAAATAATAATTTTTTTAATTTTCAGATTATCCAATTTTTTCGGAAATTTACCGAAAATTTTCTGAAAAAATTTCCATAAATTAAATTTTCCGGAAATTTTACATACCTGATCAGACGATAATCTGACAGTTATCACGTGACTGCGCTAATCGTTTACAATGGAGTGTCACCTGATTTAAGCTAGCAAAGAATAACCGAACACATCTAAAGATAGCTTTATTTAGGTTGTTGAATCTGAACTGTTAGGAATATAGATGTGGCCCATTTGCACGATAATTTGTATATAATCCTGTAAATGAGTACACCGCAATACCTATCCCATCCATGCATATAGCCCAAATGAGTTCGAGAACAGTTCCTGAACGGTTCAGAATCATAAACCCGAACAAAGCTAATGACACAGTCAAGCTGGTAAAGAACGTTTATCGACATTAAAAGGCCAAAATGGGACAGACTTTGGTTAAGGTACAAACTAGGATTCAAATTTTGCTGAAAACCGTTTCATAGTTTAACGAAGGTTAAGAAGAAGGAAAAACCGGCTTAATCGAGTTTAACAACTGCCTTTATAGTAAACTTAGTTTTGTTCAACTAGATTTTATTATTTGTTTCTGATGAACTGCTTCTAACGCGCTCAGCTTAGCTTCTCAGCATTTTCCCGACACTCCCTAATTTTCTTCAAGACGGCTTAGATAAGTTTGATTTAGTTTAGACTGTGATATATTGCACCTAATCTGTCACATTTACATCTCAGCTAAGCTTAAAGCTGCATTTATATTCACTTCAAAGTCAACTTTGTTATGAAATTGGCAAGCTTGACATATGGACGTTATAGACGTGACATTTACATTAAAGAATGATTATTGGAATTTTATCTTTTCAACTTAAGATTTGTATTAGACAATCACACTTTAAATGCTGAGGTATTTACATGTATCTAACCTAAAATTTTACAGTAAATGGTAAATAGAGAACTGTCAAATTTGAAGTGGACTTGGTAGTTATTGTAAATGTAGCTTAAGTAGTATTTAAAACCGAATTCCTAGTGGGAAAACGGCCATCACTTCAGTTTCAAAGAAGAAACTGGAAGTTTATACGATGAATCACCCTGTACATACGGACATATCTGAAGAATCGAAGAAAGGGTGATTCACACTTCGCTCCGACGCTATTAAATTTACTTTCTTTGTTGTGTTGAGGTTTTAAGGTCAGGACGTTGGCCCTGGGTGCATTCCTTACTCGTTATTAGGATGAATGGAGGAGGCACACGTCAATGACGTCACGCCCATTTAGATTTTGATTTGGTCATAAAAAAATCCAAAGATACGCTCTATGGTCTTGAAGTGTCATCAGCGAGAATATAACTCGGACTCGTTTAAACATCGAGGCTCGTTAGTCGACAGAACGAAAGTTCGTTGATAGCCAAGAAGAACGACATCAGAAAAAGTCGTACCGATTTCCTGAGAGACGCAATGTTCTAACCTAAAACACACACGATTGAACTTTTAACGAAGCATCCGACTAATTTAGCTACAAACTCGATATCAAAACCAGCACACCACGTCACTTGATGCGATTCGAAACCGGTCTTTGGGGAATATTTCAGCTTTTAATTAACCAACGGCTCGTCACTTACTTTGATAGTCGGATACCTATTTTGTTTATTTAATTATTATTAGTGAATCAATTTATGTAATTCTTGACCTGGTTGTTGCTGGTGTCAGGCCAATGAGAATTTTCATTTTTACCACTACAGTGTGTTGCGAAAATAGACCTAGTGAGAAAAGAGATTACCTTGAGAGGTCGTTTATCTGGTTGTTTGTTTACGAAACTTTCAACTTGTTATGTAAATGTACATAGTTTATATGGATTCAGTTCGCAAATGCAACTGAAAACAGGAAAAAAATTATTATAAAAAGTTATCGCGCAATTTACTGTTGAGATTGCATTATAACTAACCCCCTACACTTGGCAGGCATGTAAATTCAAATTAATTAATTATGACGCTACTGACAAATACGTTTACAATGTTGATTGTGCATTAAATACTACTAGTTGATTTATAAGTAGACAGAATAAGAATAAAATAGCAGAAAGACCCAACTGTATAAGTGGTTTATGTTCGTCAATCATGTATAACAGAACATAGGAATTGGCCAGTTTTTATGTTTATTGTTTATTACAGTCTGCATTAAAACCCATATACTAATAAAATAACTAATAAGTCATTAAAGCAGCACATTGTTTCACTGCTTTGTGTCGAACTTGGTTCACCCTGTACAGATGCAAAAAATTATCCTAAAAAGCCCTATTCGAGTTAAAGGTGTATGAAACGAACATTGCAAGTTATGACGTCAACTGAGAGTTGGTCAAATGATAGCTTTATCATAAAATCTGTTTGATGTACTATTATCGGCTCTAGGCAAATGATATACTGGTATGGAGAGTTGAAAAAATATGCAAAAGCAATGAACAGTATGAAGAGAGCCATGGCAATCCAATAATGCTCTTGACGGATGTGACGTTATTTTCTAGTTGACCTGACTTAGGAGAAACTGAGAACCTTGTGACCAACTGTCAAATTACGTCATACCTGCTCCGGCAAACTGACGCCTGTTTTTACCAACTGTATCTTCATCATTAGTTTCTCCATCATATTCATACATTCTTCCCATGGATAATTTTAAATTTTTCCATTTATCTACGATTTGGTAATATTAGCTGAATTCAGCAACAAAACTTTGTTTTAACCTTCTTGTCAAAACAAGAGACGAGAAGAATATAAAGTTTTTCTGATAACTCTTCTCTCATTTTGTTTAATTCCCTGCTATCATCATATCAAATTGCCGCAATTGAAAATGATTATTCTCTTAATTATACTTTATAATTAAACCGCTAAAAGCTTAAATGGCATGTTCAATTAAACGACCACTCGAATCATCATAATATAAACTTTTCGTTGCGATTCGCAAGCAAAAAAGCAGCGCAACTTCAGCTGTCCACCGTCGTAACGACTCTCGTGCTTCAAGTCTTCACAATAATAACCACCGAAACTGCCTGCATTCCTGCAACTTACAAAGTAAAAGATTTTCGCTTGATACGTACATAATTGCAACGGCGTCGAGCCAAAAAGGCGCATTAAATCAAAACGCGAATCGTTCGTATTAAAAACCACATTTTTACCTGCTCTTTGTCCGCGGAGGTGCCATTAAGATGGGGCCAGTCTTGATTTTTTTTTGCGCTCGCTGCCAAAGTCAAAGAGTCAAAAGTGCGACGCGAATTCGTGTGGGCCGCAAATAATGTTGCGGGTCAGTCGCTTTACGAAAAAAAAATAATACATCGTTAACGGTTCAGGAATACCTTTTGATGTTGAGTGATAGTGTGACCCCAATATAGACTGGAATATTTCAGGAATCCCACTCTATGTTGATCAATGCACCTTTAAATTAATTACTACTAGCCAGAAACCCAAAATACCTACCTAGTATCCCTAGAGGGTTAAATCCAACAGCCCTTAAAGTTACATTGACATATAAGTGTCATTCGGAAAAAAATCCTTCAAGAGCACCACCTCAAAAACGGTACGATCCCGTCCGGATCGGGATAAAAACAGCGTCGTCGTTATCGAAACTCCGTAAAAGACCACGCACACTCGACACGTTTGAGGTTATAAACTTAACCTATACATGAGCGCGATCGCCAACTGAAAATGTGGTACCCGAGCGGTACCAAAACGGCAGCGGGGTGTTCAAAGAAACGCGGTTGGCCGACCGCATTGCGTTGCCATGACTTCACCGCAACAGGTAGCCGTTTGTTTTTAGCGACCGGTCCGCGATGGTACCATTTCGGGTCGCCTCGTATACTATCGGCCTGTATGGTACCACAAATTAATGCGGATGGAACGGTGGTGGCGCATAGTTCCGGGGTGTCTGATGGACGATTCAGTTTAATTTCGTTAATAAACATGAGTAGGAACAAAACTTGAATTAAAACGGTCACTTTAACTCTTTAGAAATTTCTCCAGTTTCTTCTGCGTCTCTTTTTCTCTAATTTCTTGCTCGATTTTAGCCAACTCTAAAGGAGTCAGGTTCAGGTAAGAAGACGAGCAAGTTGCCATTTCCTTCTGCCTCATGATGCTTTTTCTATTAATTTACAACACACCAATGTGAAGTAAAACAGTATTGACTCAAATCCTACCTGGAACTTTCGTCTGTAGAAAAACGTCTTTCGTAAGACTGCAATTTGAACATTTCCTTATTGATTAGGGATGAAATGCGGTTTTGACTGTTAGTTTTCAAACTTGGATCTTCACCGGGTGTTGAGGGTAACACTGAGGATGGCTGTAAAAAATTAACAAGAGTATAATCGGTATATGATACTGTTATTGTGCTAGTGGCTAGATCTGTGCAAGATTTTGAGGAGTTGGCAGTGATGCCAATGTTTGTTCCCACAGTTGTAAAAACCGATTAAATCGTGTTACAGGGAATTTTGATAGTCAGACCTGTCCGCGGATCTTTTTCAAGTCATCGCATAATATAATTTGTACTGTTCGTACTTTTGCATCTCAAATGATAATAAATGTGTATACTACCACTTAAAAACTCAAAAATACCTTAACTCTTGGTGTTTTTGGTGGAGGCAATGGTATCTTGTAACGTTCCATACAAGCCGGACAAGTGGTCTGTTTCAAATGAATCCTGACGTGTTCGCTATCCGTGCTAGATCTTCTTCGATTTGATTTTGCATCTTGGTCTTGCAACCTACACGATTCCAACCGAGTTTCCTTAATAATGCTTTATAGGTCATCAAGCTCGGTTTACTTGACTTTATCTAATCCTCTAGCGTCTTCTTCGACGTTTACCTTGTCATTTTCGGTCACGTCGAATTTTTCCTCCATTATGGCAACCACTTCTTCTGGCAAACGTATCGGCTGAATGTTGGGACGTTCTATTATACTCCCACTTGCTAAATTATTCATATTAAGATTTTATCAAAATTGGAATATTACAATATAATATGTAGTAGTTACTTTGCTCAGAACTTCTCCTGCTAGACTTTGAAGAGCCAACACTGGATCTCTTAGGACGATGGTAATAGTCGGCACCATCATCTATACGTTTTTTAAAATTGAATTTTAAAGTAAAAACAGCGTAAAAGGTACAAACCTGAATCGTACTCGACTTTTTTAGTGCAAGCGGCAGCAGCTTTATTCTTTTGGACAAAATTCGTGTCCGCGTGTCTACCAAACTTCTTTTCCGGGTCGATCGATCTTCTAGAAGACTTGTCACTGTAAAGACCTGTTAAGTCTTTTGAAGATTCCTCTATATATGAAAATATTGGCTTATAAAGTGCCTTTAAAATACAGTAGCAATTTGTGCTGCATAAAACTAACTGTGACTCATTTACCTGTTTCTTCTGAAATTCTACGTGACATCTCTCTGAAAGCTTTTCTATCCGAAAACCGTTGAAAATCCTGTTTCGACTCCTCGCAGTGTTCCCCCTGATTCAATTCAGCACGTGACAGTATTTGAAGTACATTCTGCCGTATTTGTTTCACTAAAGTTTCGAGGGTACCACTGATAGTACGGATTTCAAGTTGGATGGATTTGACCCGAAATGGAGCGGTCAGGATGAATGAATCGCAACTGGAATTTTGTAAACGAAAATGTTTTTTGATTGATGTGTGTGTGTGTGTCAGTTTTGGCGTACGCCTAACCTAGTTATCAAAGGGCAGTTCATTAAATCGTCCAAAAAATCCAGAATTTTTGGGGTGGTAAACAGTTTTTTGAGGCAACTAGCGTCGTTAGCCATTTCAAAAATGTCGTAGTTTTTATCAGGGTTGGACTGTCTTAATGCGTTGAGAACTGTGTTGATCAGCTCTCTAACCCGTTCGTTTAACAAAATTCTTGAAGCCAATCTTCCATCGTTGATTAATTCTCTGTTGTTATCAACTTGAGGGCCAAACTCAGTGATTTCTACAAATTTATAATTATTACCTGGATTGGAAAATAATTAAACTTGCCTATTGTGTAAATGGGCATTATGTTGGTCATGCGTTGCTCCTGATGTATGTTTTTTCTTTTAGAACGTTCTAGTAAGCGTTCTAAAGGGGAATGTACTTTGCACATACGAGCTAACTTTTTTTTGGGCGGTGTCAAACACTCGGCTCTGTGAGCGGAAATAAGGTGTAAACATAAGATTTTCTCCTTGTCAATTTCGTCATTTGTAAAAAGCATGTTGTGTATTTCCTGTTGAACTTTATCTGATTATACCAAAATTTATTTTAAGCAAACCTTACTTCATAATCCAAACTTGAATATTTAGTTCCTGAAAAATCACCCACTGAAGTTGTACATTTGTCCAACTCGGACGAAGGAATAAAATATTTGCTCAACATCTGCGGAAATTAGTGAATTTATAGTTCGAACAGTAAATCTAATAAAACCATTCAACCTCATCCGAACTGAAATCTGCATTCAAACTGCTTTTGGAGTATTTCACCCTGAAGTCCTGTTTGTCGTTCTTCAAATTCCGAAGAGCCGTTTTCTTCTCCTTTTCCAAATAGCTCAGTTCAGTGTTGAGATTGTTTTGTTCAGCACGGTTTTTTACCAGCGCGACCGATAATCGGCTGTTTCTGTCCAAGGATTTGGTGGGGTAGAGAGCCATTTTTGTGATACCTTGAAAAATTTTGTAGTCAGTTGTCAAATTAACTGACAATTGCAGTCAAATGACACTGTGGGGTTTTCGGTTTCATGATTATAATGTATAACCCATATTAATATAGGTATGTGCTGGATAACTCTGTTAGTACAAGAGTGGAGAACAATCTTTAAATTAGGACATAAATATGAAAATCTAAGCAAATAAACTTCCACAGCACAGAATATTTAACTGAGAATTAGAATATCTTTCTTCAGCCGTATTAGTTCACCACGGTGTCGAGACAGCAACTTTTACAGTACAGAATGGGATGATAATGGGAAGAGAAAGGACGTGTAAAAACTAAAAACAATATAATAATAGTAAACGAATTTATTTGAAATAACCATAATATAGTATCAAAATGTAGGTCTAATCGACTTAAAATTAAGTACGTGAAAGATCCAAACAGTTAGTCCTAAACTGCAAATCTCTGATTTCAATAATATCAGTTTTCAATCGTATCTTTAAAATTTGCCTCCATATTGCTTCTCTGTGGACGGAATCGGTAATTCCAAGTCTAGACAACACAAAAAATAGCACAAATAGATAAGAAAACATGCACATAATACTAAAAGTATTTGGTAAAATAAGGAAATGTTCAAATAAACAGTTAATCTTCAAACATAACCAAACAAACAGCCAGCTGGGGCTTTTGTAATTCTTTTACTTTTCTAAGGGGAGCAGGCAAAAATAGCTTTTCTGGCTTCAAAAATTTGTAATTAACTTGGAAATATAAAAGTTGGAATTTACTCTTTTCAGAGAAAAGACATAAATATTAACAGAAGTGCTAAACTATAAAAGTATTTTTTACTTTTCACAGTTTTTAGAACTTTAAAATCTTGTATGTCAAAACTCATAGTGAATAAAGTAATAGAAAGGTGAAAAGATGAAAAAGGTTTTGAATGTGCTATTTTTCTTCTTTATCACTTAAAGACATTTAACCCCCAAACATTTCTGTTTTTGTAATATTAGTATATAATAAAAAAACTGAAAGTTTATAGAAATAATTCAAACAAGGTTTTTTATGTTATAATTTTAAATGTGCAGATCAACTTACCTGACTAATGAATTATCATTCATCCTAATTAGTGCTCGTCCATTAATTTCGTGTTGAACAAAATTATCTGCATACAAAGGATGGTAGTCTCCACAATGCCTGCGAAGCCAATTTTGTACATCTCTAATATTCCACTCATAGACTGACTTTGGCTTGTCAGTTTTCTGTAATGAAAAAGAATTATAACCAAGTTTTGAACTATTATTTACTATCTGTTTTACATTGTACTGATGCTGGAAAATCTTTCAAAATTAAAAATAGTTTAGTGTACTCACTCTGGATTTATTGCTAGGGTTGTTTGGAGTTTCTTCAACCATTATTCCGTTCAAGACTACATGTAAATATAAAGAAAAACATGTAATGATAATAAAACCAGAGATTTAATAAAACATATAATACTACTTAAAATGATAAATTTTTGTATTTAATTCACCATCACCAAAAGTAAACAAATCAAAATGTATTCTACCGTTCTATCAGCTGTGATTGGAATAATTATTTATGTCATTCTAGACACGGCGCTTGCAGGATCACATGACATATTAACTAATTTCTGTAAGTATATCACGTGACCGAATGGTTTATATCGACGTTGCTTGATGCACCTTTTGTGCTAGGTAGATAACCAGCAATACAATTGTAATTGTATTGATTAATAACAGTAATTGTAATAATGCTGTTACACTTATTACAAGTAGTACAAGTACATCAATTGTAATATTTGTAACTGTGTTCTTCATTTTTAAAAACAGATTACAGAAGACATGTGTAACTACTTTTTGCAAAAGCTACGATCTTTACATTGAAAATATAGTGAAAGAAACTGTAAACATATCAAAAATTAACAGAAACATTTGGACTAAGGTTGTCTTATTTATTTATATGTATATCTATTTATTGTAATTTTAATAATACAGACAAGTCTTTCTATGAAGCTGGAACGTACCTAAAGTTCTAATTACCATAGTTTATTACAAAGCAGAAATTTTCTGAAAAACTTAGTCCTTCTAGTTGAACTAAGAGTTCAATTCGTAACATTTAAAATACCATTTTCGTTTGTAATACGCTTTGCACAAGTTATTCATATTCAACCTTGGAAACCAATCGATTTTTCCGGGAAACGTACGTAACGATAATTTTCCAGAAAGCTACGTGGAGCTTGCGTCACCACCCTCTATTAAATTGCATAAACATCGCAAATTTGATTGTCACGTAAAAGCTAATTGTATGCCCTTTTGTGAAACATGAAAGAGAAAATAATGGGGATTGTAATATAACTTTTGGAATGTCTGTAGCGCTTCAACCCTCCCTGATAATAGGGTGCAACCCCTGTAAGACAACGTGGGATGTGGGGTCACTGGAAACATTACACCACTGTGTATCGATCCAGAAACTTTCTGGTATAAAGCCCTGATACGTATCCAGTCGTCGTAGTATACGATTCAAGCAGCTGCCACCAACATCAGCGATTTTCCCGGTTATCGTCTGGATAAAGTCTGGAATAACTGTCTTTGTTCGGGAATGTATTGTGCCATTTGCGCAATTTGATCCGACTACAGCCAGGTAAGAATCCTTTTATTGAGTTTTTGGTTATAATCAGTCATGCAATGCAATTAATAATATTTACATAATTTCTGAAATTAATCAAACAAATATAAGATATATGTGTTGTGTATACATAATACATTTTTTTCTGGAAAATTATCCAAAAAAATTTGAATAAGACGCAGTTTTCGGTGTTATTGGTTTTATGAAATACCGCAGACGGGGTCAGCTTTTCTGCCAAGAAATCATGAAAAGTCTCAGAGGCGTCCCACTGTCTGGGTAATTACCAGCTGAATAGCTTCAATTGAATATAAAATTAATGCATTGCGCACTCCACTGCGGGATTTCGTCATGTCCGGAGCTTAATGAAGCCAGCACGTTTCGAAACGAACCTCTTTACTGATAATTCCGGTTATTACTGCATATTATTGTTTTAAAACAAAGTACAGCTGATATTTCCGGAGATAAAAATAATACTTAATACACAGTTTATGATTGTGTTTTTCCAAGTTTAAAATATAACCATTCGTGGATTTGGCACTTCAAACAATCACATGTGAATTAATTATGATTTATGGCAAGTTAAGCCAAATATGTTGAACAAAACCGTATCAATCAGAATAGGGATTAAACAATAACAGAATACTCATTTTCCTGCCAAGAAATAAAATTCTCAGACCGTATTTTTTTTTGTTTAATAATAGCAGTTTTTGTTTTGATTTGCCTAAGTGTTTACTGGCAAAAATTACACTTGACACTGTAAGAAATACACTTTTTAATATTTCCTTATTTTTGTGTTTTTTTTTACTCGATTTTGTTTCTTAGTTTTTCTTAAATAATTATTAATACTTATTTCTATTCATATATCAGTTTAAAGCTCAACACTCTGTATTTTTATAATTTTATATATAGGGTGTTCGAGTTTTTTTCTAGCAACCATGCCTTTTATGTCTAACAATTGACTTTTAACTTGCATCACAGTAAATTGTTTTTTCTAGAGTACAGTAAGTACAAGTATCCACTTTTTACATAGGAAATACAGAGAATTTATACAGGTTTTTTTATGCTATTCTTTAATGTGCATCTTAGGTTTCTGATTCGTGTGCATGCTAACTTGAGGAGGAGTCAAAAATTCGAGCAAAAATGTCAACATTTTTCGACCTTTTCCAGTTTCTCTCGTAAACTAAGAATATTTTGTGTTAAAATGCTTCAGTGGAATAAACAACATTTTTGAAAATGTTAATAATCACTAGAGAAGAAAGTTTTGGCTTTAGGATTATGTATCCCCTTTTCACTTAATTATGTTAACACCTATAAGTGAAAAACTCAGAAAAGTACTAAAATTGTGGTTCTCGAGGTCGAAAACTTAGAATAGACCTTCTTGAGTACTTCCAAGTAATTTATCAAAATTCAATTGACTTTTCGAGCTTATTGACGTTTCTAACGGCATTATTATGTACGCTAACTTTATACTGATGCGGGGAAAGTAATATTCGTATGACTGTATCTTTAATAATAATTATGGATAATAATACACTTTAATTGCTAAAATTACCTATTATACTACTCAATAAAAACAAAAATTTTCCGGCACCCAGGTGAATGCGCTGGTAATTCATATAACGTTTAATTACTTTTTCCTTTTTCAGATGTTGTTCATAATGAGATTGCTGTCCATAAACTGGTGTTCCTACGACCATTTATCAGCCTCTAGTTACTATTATCAGACTGAGTGTAATAAAAATAATTTTTCCGGTGGTGCGATCGCCTTATTTTAAAATATCGACGCGACCCATATCCGATACACAGTTTTTGGTGACACACCGTGTATACACATTTCGAGTTTTCCAAAAAATTACTTGGTGAACGTAGGCGAGCTTTGATTGGTGGGGGGTACTTTGTATACGGAACGAACAAATATTTATAGGCGACGCGTGTAGTACCGTAATCGATCCAGTTCGAGTGTTTCGGTTAGGCGAATAGGAACAGAGCGACTAGCTTTCTTTGTTTAGCTGCGATTTACACGTTGTATGGGTAAGTACTTTTGTATTTTTTTTTAATGGAACGAGTTTCGCTTGTTTTAAGCTTTGATGATGTGCACATTTAAAATCTCAAATTGTGTTGAGGTTGAGGAAAAATTGTAACAAGGTTAAAGGAGTGATATAGTAAAATCAGGACAGTGTTAGATAATTGGTTTTGTCAATTTTGCAGCGTAAAATCTATAGCATCATTGCTCCACAATAGTTACGCGACCTCGATAGGCAGAAATTAATTACTGTTATTGTCACATACCTGAGATAAGAGCCTTAAGCAAATATTCAACATTTGCTAATATTCTTTTGTATTTCAACCAAATTATTTAAAAAAAATGGGTATTTATTCTAGTTATAAGACCTTTGTAATCTCACTTTATTAATACTAATAAAATGGCATTTTCCGCACCTCTAAAATATTTATCTGAAATGATTATTTGCACGCTATTTATGCGAACCCGATTTCTCTTTCCGTTCCATATGTGCATCGACACGTCCAATCTTTATTAGGAAACCGTAACAATGCAATTCCATTGAAACCATCGAGTCATGTACTCAGTAATTGCAAATAACCATAAACTAGAGCACAAAGAAACAGCGAATAAACTTGTTTTTTTCATTTTGCAGGAAAGATTCTAAAATAAACGTGACTGGAAACTCATCACGTGCGCTTCACTATGTAAAGTGCGTTTTTGAGATATTTACATGAAAAAGTCGCTTTCTTCCTCAGAAACATGCAAGAAAATTGAGGATGAATATTGTTTGCCAACTATACGCAAAGTTGCGTAGGTTTTTTGTCTCAGTTTAGCCGGTAATATTGACTTTATTAATAGACTTGTTTCTTAAAGGTTAATGCCAACTCACTGCTGTCGTCAATCGCATATAATTTTATAAAACGCCCATTTACAAAGAACTGTCTATTAATGTACACACTTTGTAACGTTGTTTATCACTTTTATGACTCAGTATAACACTAGGCTGCTAATAAGATTAACGTTGTATTTCCTGGAAAAAAATTCAGACTATGGTTTGTGTTCACCAAACTGACATGGGTTTTTACTAGTTTTTATCCAAATTAAAAGAGGAAATTACTGGAACTATTTTGTATAGAGATTAAAATATTTTATGTTTGGTCTAGAACCTGATGAGTGTGTTCATTTCTAGTAATACCAATATTTCTTGTAGCTGCGTATGGAAAAGTGAAAATTTAGCAGAATTTTTCAGGTTTTTGAAGTGATTTTACATCCTAACTGCCAACATCTTAAAATCATGTAATTTACAAAACAACAGCTAGTGTCTATGCTTTTATAAAACCGGCATCAAATTAGTATTTTTAGTAGTTTTATAAAGAACCTGTATGTAACATGTAAACAACACGGCAATAATTTTATAATAACTTCAAGAGAGAAATAAAGTTCTCTAGAGTTGAATTGACCGCTAACCTCAACCATGTTCTGGATTTTAAATCTGCAATCATTTAAATACTCAAAAGGGCAGTTAACCAAAACTTAGATGTTCATTTAGCTTTGAATTGACGGAGATTTGATTGATACAATATTCGAGTGAACTCCACATGTGAATAGTTTGTGATCAGTCAAAAAAAAGTGACAAGTTTGACTAATCACAAACTACCAACACATGTGGACTTACCATAATGGAAGGACATTTGTGAAAAACTCTTTTCAGAAGAAAATTAATATTCGACAATCAAATTTTAAGCCCCAGAGGAGAATTATTCCCGAAGAGAGAATCTCCATCAATCACATTTGCAATTAACATCTTAGAATTTAATTAACAATTTATTTTCGTTAATTCCAGAGCGTGAGAAACTATTACATAATCCATCACTGCAACCGAACTGCAGTGGAATCGGATCAATCCTAACCACACCCGAGCAACATGACTCCTGCGGTCCTTCATCTAACGGCGTCCTCGGTGGTGCGGCCCCAAGTCGAAACTTGGGAGGGCCGATCGTCGAGGAGGCCGCTGAGAGGGCCTCCAGCAGCCCCACGGTGGGACGTTGGGGCTGCGAATGGCCGAGTTGACTCGCGACTGTCGAGAGTCGTGGTCCCAGTCGAACCCTCCTAGGGTTCACCGGAGTCACTCCCGATGAGGAGGGAGTAGAGAGTCCGGATTTTTTGCTAGCCGACGCCGGCTTCGAACACCGCAACGAACTCATCGAGTACGACCAGGTCAACGGGTACTGGCCGCCCGCGCATCCTTTGCCTTTACCTAAATGGGCGGCTGAACCTTTGAAACCTCTAAAGTATGTAATCATCACACTCAAGTACACACAATATTTAATGGTGTATTAAATTGCAGGCTAAAAAACATCAGAGAGTATGAAGTACTTGCCGGTAAAATCGAAATGGAGTTGCAAAAACTTCTGGAGGAGCACAATTACGATACCGTAGGCAATTTTCTGGAGTTGTTCGAAAACTTCAAAAAAAGCGGCATGAGGAGCGCAATTGAGTTCTTCCACTCGTACACTCCAAGAATCACCGACGAACACCACACCTGCGTGGGACTGGCCTTAGAGCTGCGCCATCGTTTGAGAAAACTGGAAAGCAAATACACCAACATCACCAAACACTTGTGTCTAGTGTCTTGCGAGGAAAACATCGACTCAGTCGATGGATACACAGCCTTAAGAGACACTTTCGACACTATGCCGTCCACGTTGGAAAAGGAGCATTGTTTGATGTGCCTGAAATTTGATATCAACGGCAGAAGCGGGGTGTTGCTGTGCGACCCTGGCTACCACGTGGGCAGAGTTGTTACTGTCATGGCGGACGGTGCCTACCCTCATACAGGGTGGTTTGTTCAGTCGGAAGAAAGTGGCGTGCGCAAAGAGTACAACTACTCCTTCTGCACCTCCAAGGGGACGTTCGTACAGTGGGATGAAAAAACCACTAAAGACGGCTCCATGGAGGAGTTTACCGGTATCATTTACGTGGAACGTCCTTACCTAACTGCGGTAGATGTCACTGAACGCAGAAATTTAATTTACCCCTTCAGGTAAGTTTGTTTGATTAGTGGTTGAGTAACACAATTAAGGTTTTTTTTTTCAGGAGTTTATTGTCAAGAGATGCAAAAGGTCACTTAATAGCGGGTGTGTACTTCAAGGTGAAGCCAAAATGCGATGAGTTCACGGTGTTCTATCAAAATATGGGCAAACAGAGAGTAAAAATGAGCTTTTCATCTTTGCAACAATCCGAGGTGAGTTTTTATTAAATTTAAACTAATTTTCAAATGCGAAGCTCGGAGAATAACTTGCATGATCAATTTTTGAACTGTAACTTACTTTTTGGATAGCATTTTAATAGGGAATACCGATTTCGATTTGGACATATTCTGATGATCACTATTCAGGATAACTGATTTTAAAGAAACTTCTTAGAAGTTAAATAGTCGTTGTTCTTGCTAAGGTTATTCTGCTTGATCTAATACAAAATGACCATTTTTAAGAATATGTCATTATTCCGGAAAACCAGAGAGATGATATAAATAGCCTTCTAATGACACCACTTTTATTGTTTAATATAACTTTTGCATTGCTGCATTTTTTAAAAAGCACTTCAAATGTTTCGTGAGTTTCAATGTTTTATTGATGTGCACTACATGTGCACCAGTGCAATCGATCAATTTTTTGTTCTGTTTATGGCGGATTGCACCAACGTAATTAAGAGCACCTTAGAGTTCACCTAGACATAGTTGTGATTTGACTGTGACAAATCACGTGCAAAATGTCATAGTCAAATTAAAACCTAGCCTAGAGTGCCCTTAAATACTTACCAACAACTTTAACTTATTTTCGCTAGAATTTACTACACCATTTACACATGTAGTTTAGAAAATATCACTTGGATTTTAAAAATATAAATTGGATTTCAGAATCTATAACTTGTATTTCATTATCGTAAATTTGGTTTTAGAAAACGTAAGTTGTATTTCAGATTCGTCACTTGTATTTAAGAAAAGGTCACTTGTATTTTAGAACGCGGTATTTCTAATTTCAGATGTTTTTGTGTTTCTATGGGGTTATTAGTTCATTGTTTTTTTTTAATATCACTTTAAGCAAAAAAACCCGCCCATCGGGAGTATTAATTTATATAAAATATACAGGGTGTCCCATAACTATATGACAATCTCTCGGTGGCATACAGGGGAGGTCAAAATAATACGATTTGTTCATATAATTAATTTTTTTTAAAGTCACTTCTAAGGGAAATATCGAGCCCCAAAGAACTGCCTACTAATTAACGTTTTTGGCCGTAACTTTTGAAACACTTTGTATATTGTAATGATTATTGGGTTTAATGTTTTATCCTTCTATTTGACATGAAAACCAGGTATCTCGTCTTCCAAACGCCGGAACTAACTGGACCTAAGACACAATTTGCTTAAACTTTAACAGCTGTCATTATTTTCAGCTGCAAACGCCATTAATGGATACTCTTAACATTTTTATCGAAAAATTGTATTCTTCTTTTATTTCGATAAAATAAACGGATTTCGAGATAAATCGATTTTTCATTGAACTGCTTAAACCACAATGTACTTTTTTTACTTATTTACTTTTTTTATTAACTTTTTTTGGTCCACTTTAATTTTCCAAATTACAAATGACCATGTCTAAAATCCAACTGCTCTTTTCTATAATACAAGTGACATATGAAATACAAATTGCAATTTCGAAAATCAAAGTTATTATTCTAAAATTGAAAGTACCTTTTCTGAAATACAACTGATATTTTTCAAATCCATCTTATGGTTTCTAAAATTCAACTGACGCTTCCTAAACTACATGTGTAAATGGTGTAGAATTAGGAAATTTGGATACTGACTTGAGTATAGTTTGTGGCAGCAAAAACTTGGTCTGGTGTCATAATGGTCTGGTCTATTTATTTAAGTGCTCGTATCATATCGCGTTAATCTTTTCATTAGACCACCCTGTATTTGAATTCTTTCCTTACTTATAAAATTTTTTAAATTCTAGATAAACGAAGACATTTTGAGCATAATCAACATGGCCAATGATCAGCTCAGGATGCCCAAAGGCAAACTGCTCAGGACCCTTCAAAGATGCGGGCAACTACTCGGAGACGGCCATTACTTAAGAGAAACTCTCGCCATTGAAAATCTTATTAACGTCATGTCAGAAAACAATTAAGTACTAATAGGTATTTTGTTTATTAAGTTTACTTGCAACCTGCACAAAGGTTGAGTATTATTTAAACTTAGTGAAATCCGGTCTTGTTGTCTATACAAGTTTCAATTATTGTGTCATTTTATTGTAGTAGTTGGTACTCTATTTAACGATTTGTAGCCATTGTTTGGAATGACGGTAGGTTGACTGTAGTAACATATTGAGGTAATGCTTACTGTAGTAGAGTTGCCAAACTATGTTGGAAAAGTAGGTTACTTGTATTGGTTGCTTTACTTATAATAGATTAGCGACTGTAATATCAATTTTTAATTAAAACTCGCTTTTTCCATTTTTAGCTCTGTTTGCCTTATCAATATTACTGTATGCAAATCTACCAATTATTTATTATACCTACCAGTTAGAATTATTAGATATTATAGTTTCAATACTGTACTTTAGTATTCCTTTAGATTTGGGTGCTGGTTTGCTGACAAAATAAAACTTTTAGTTAGAGACTGCGTTTTATTTCACAAAACTGCTATAAACAAAGTTTTTCTAGAAATTGCTTAATAGGTACTGTAAAACGTGAGCGATTCCACAAATAAAGTGGATATTTAACGCCATTTGCTCTGTCGACTTTAAGCTTAGTTTAAACCATAAGTTAAGTGTGATTTTTTTCATCCCAATTGTTACACTCTGAACCACCCTTTACATAAACTTGGTTAAAAGTATGACGATTCAATTCGGTTTTGATCCTGGTTGGACAGCAATGCATTTGATATGGTACAATTCACAAGAAGCACTGCTTCAACTAAACTGAGATTGTACAACCGGGCTTAAAGAGTTAATAAATTTGACAAAAGGAACAATGATACAGTGCATACCTTTTTGGTGTAATAGTGATCAAAACAATAACTCTTCCTTTAAACTATATTGAAAATGAGACACATTTCTATAGGTAATACATACTTAACAATCACGTTGTTTTTTAATGTTCTAGAGCCTTATACTGATTCATACCATTGTTTTGAGACACCCTGTATTGTAGTAGAGCTACTGCGAATCACGATCGAGTCATCATGCACTTTGTTGATTGTAGGATTCGTTGACTCGAGTTCGAGGACCGAAAATTCAGGACACCATGACTCACTTTTTGATCAAGTTAGTCAGTTTTTCCTTATATGGATCCTTATATCTTTTTTCTCATGGGTTGATATTTTAAGAAATTTGTGCAAAAGACAAAAATCTAGTTTTGGCACAGATCAAAAATTTTCACTTGGTCTGAATTAATAAATAGATAAGTTCTCCAATATTTTGTGACAACAATATAAATTAATAATTCTTGCTCTAAGAAGTTTTTGTTTAGAAAAATAAATCAGCATTTTGTATAAACCTTGACATTTTGTGCTCTTTGTGTTATAGGCATTTACAATTGGGGGGCGTCGACAATAAAAAATATTGAGTGTCAGATCGGAATTCCGTTTTGCCTCAAACACATTTTCAGAGAGTTGCCAGTCTGGACCTGGCCGTGTCCTAAATATATTCCATTTTGCGGTGTCGGATGCAGTTTAATTATGTTGAACAAAACATTTCCTTTTAACCGAGTTTCAAACAAAAGTAAAGCTGATGCGACCAGACCGAAACGTCGCAAAGTGAAACGGAAAATCAACCCTAGGAATTTTGTCATCAGAAGGGTAAGTTTCTTTAATAATCTTCCACCTGAGAATTCTGTGGAAATTAAAGAGGCCATCATCAGTATTTAAATTTATAGTAATTGATTAAATAAAACACAAACCCACCTACTTTGACTAATCCCACGTTAATTTTGCTTGGGTGCATCAGGTAAAATAAAATCACTCGATAGTCAAAAATAACACTGTACTGTCCGTGGTTATACAGAGTGAACTAGAATTGCAGTTGGCTAAATAAACCATCACGCATTCTCAACGAGCTTGATGCTCTTTGCAGTGATGTGCAAATCTAGGTCGTCGAATTGTTATGCTTTTAAGTTTGATTATAAAAAAGGGATGTTAAATACATTGTGAACCACACTGTATATGTCATCGATCAAGCAACTTCCGCCAACAATCGAAACGTTGGCTGGCCGCGCAAAAACTGCAGGTTTCATTTTCAATCCGACCACCGGCGTTTCAGTTTATTTAATCAAAGTCAAGGAAATTCAAGTTTTAGTGCCGTGATTTCATAGTGAGCACACGAAAATAGTTTTCTTACGTTTTCCAGAAGTGGTAAGTATTTACTTTGGCGCTATATGAGGGGACTAAAACTTTTTCTTACAGCAAAAGCAACGAGTAAGTTGAGAGGAGTTACCTGAAAAGTCAAAGCTTTGAAATTTTCTGAATATTCGGTAAAAATGGTACGAGGAACTGCCATTGGAATTGACTTGGGGACTACATACTCCTGCGTTGGGGTTTTCCAGCAAGGAAAAGTCGAGATCATCGCTAACGATCAAGGTAATCAATTTTATGTTTATAAATACACTCTAGATGAACTTTTACAATTTTAAAAGCACAAAAAAGTGTAAGAATAACTTTTACATAGGCGCCAATATTTACCCAGTGACAAAGACCATATATGTATAAGCTAATTATATGCGTAGGCATGATGTGTGATTGTTCGGGACTACTCGTCCATAAACAGCATTCTGGAATCTTCACAGTTTTTTTAATTTCATTATTGACTTAAACAACAATTTTTCATTTTTGAGAGTGACTTATATCATAGAACATTTTTTTGGTAGGAAAATATTGACTGCTTGCAAAAACTAGAGCGTATCTGATTTAGAAACTTTTTTATGTTTGGCTTTTGTATTGTTTCTGTAAGCTTTTTTGAATTGCTATTATTTTTCTAAAGGCAATCGAACCACTCCAAGTTATGTTGCCTTCACTGACACCGAAAGACTAATCGGAGATGCGGCAAAGAACCAAGTGGCCATGAACCCCAACAATACCGTCTTCGACGCAAAACGACTGATCGGGAGGAAATTTGACGATCCGAAGATCCAGCAAGATATGAAGCATTGGCCGTTTAAGGTGATCAGTGATGGAGGAAAACCGAAAATTCAAGTGCAATTTAAAGGTTAGTAGTATCCGAAACGTTATGCCAGCAGTACAAAAGCATACTTTATTGATGGTTTTTAGGAGAGACCAAACGATTCGCACCCGAAGAAATAAGCTCGATGGTTTTGACCAAAATGAAGGAAACGGCAGAGGCCTATTTGGGAAAAGCTGTCAACGATGCTGTTATTACAGTTCCGGCTTATTTTAATGACAGCCAGAGGCAGGCTACTAAAGATGCAGGCACAATTGCAGGTATGTATTGAAGTTTTTCCTATTGTCAAAAAACTATACCTTACTTCATTTGAGTAAATTGTTACGAACTCCATTTTAAAGACAAAAACGTTTTGGTACGCCTTATCGATTTTCTTTACATTGCATGTAATAATTAATCATAGGAACTTGGAATATCAACACGAACTTACTTGAATATTTCATATTTCCGCAAATTGTTGCCTGTTAGGTCAGTTTTATGGTAATGTCGTAGGTTATTTGGGTCATTCATTGAAAGTAGAGGATTTCCGGACGGTGAAATAAAATTAGAGCAATAAACAGGGTGTCTCTAAAAGGACGGGTATAGATGGCACCAAAGTAAGTTGTTTTAGCCGCATTAACCTTAGACAATCAGTTGATAGTAAGAGTATGTAATTATTAAATGTAATGTAAAAATGTATTGTATATGAAAGTACGAAGGCGTAGAAGGGCCACAAACATTTTTTTTCTTAAATTCCTCGGAATTTAGGTAAATTCCGACTTCGAACTCTAAATTTAGTAAAATTCCGACTTCAAACTCGGAATTTAGTTGAATTCCGACTTCAAACTCGGAATTTAGTTAAATTCCGACTTTAAACTCGGAATTTAGTTAAATTCCGACTTCCAACTCATTTACATTGTCACATTGCAAAAGCTCTTCAAACCAAATTAGACAACATTTTTCAGTTTGGCAACATTGCAAACATTCTTCGAAGCAAATTAGTAAAATTTGTTAACTTTGGCTACATTGCAAACACACTTCAAAGAAATTAGTCGGACTTGTCAGTTCGGTTACATTACAAACACTCTTCGAACCAAAATTGTAGAATTTGTTAGTTTGATAACATTGCAAGGAACCTTTTGAACCAAATTACCAAATTTTGTCAGTTATGCAACATTGCAAACAGTCTTCGATCTAAATTAGGAGAGTTTGTTAATTTGGCAACATTGCAAGCAAACACACTTCAAAGAAATTAGTTTGAAACTTGTCAGTTTGGACAGATTGGAAACACTCTTCAAACCAAAATTGTAAAATTTGTCAGTTTGATAACATTGCATATACTCTTCAACCCAAATTAGTAAAATTAGTCAGTTTGGCAACATTGCAAACACTCTTTGATCTTAATTAGTAGAATTTGTTAATTTGTCAAGATTGCAAAAACACTCTTCGAACCAAAATAGTAGAATTTGTTAGTTTGACAACATTGCGACTAAATTCCGAGTTTGAAGTCGGAATTTAACTAATTTCCGAGTTCGAAGTCGGAATTTAGTTAATTTCCGAGTTCGAAGTCGGAATTTAGTTAATTTCTGAGTTTGAAGTAAAAATTTAAGAAAAATAATATCTGTGGCCCTTCTACGCCTTCGTATGAAAGAAACTCGGATGACACATTTAGATCAGGTAATTCTCATCACCCTGTACATAAAAATAGTCAAAAAATTTGAATTTGACACATTTAAAAACTCCCGTATACAAAATTTCTTATATTTCTAATTCACTAAAGTCATCTACCTGTGCTACAGCGTTATCCAGACCTTTCAGAATCACCATGAATCAATTTTGGCATGTAAATGATAAGTTCAGTTGCAACACATCGTCGAGAACGTTGGGTTAACAGCGAATCTCTCCATAACTTTGAAAAACATCGATCAAGATATGTGGAATATCCATTCCTATGTATCTGACTTTTTTGTGCCTAAAAGCATTTGAAAGCTGTCTAGAAAAATAACAAATTCAACTACAAACTAAACATCAGGAGTTCACACAAAAATACTTTATTGTATTTACATGTATCTGTTTCAACTTTCTATTTCTTCAGGGATCAACGTCCTTAGAATCATAAATGAACCAACTGCAGCGGCTCTGGCTTACGGTTTAGATAAAAACTTAAAAGGAGAAAAAAACGTCCTCATTTTTGACTTGGGTGGAGGAACGTTTGATGTGTCCATTCTCACTATCGATGAAGGTATCTTCTTCTCATTTTACTGAAACAATTTTACTTACCATTGAGCGACACAGGTTCGCTATTTCAAGTAAAATCAACTGCTGGAGATACTCACTTGGGGGGCGAAGACTTTGACAACCGTTTAGTGAACTATTTCGCTGACGAATTTAAAAGGAAGTTCAAGAAAGACTTGAGCAAAAGTTCTAGAGCACTTCGACGTCTCAGAACGGCAGCTGAAAGGTTGTATTTTATTAACAGATATAGGAAAAAGCTAATTGGATACATTTTAGGGCAAAACGTACTTTGAGTTCCAGTACCGAAGCCTCTTTGGAAATCGACGCCCTTTTTGAAGGGGTGGACTTTTACACGAAAATATCTAGGGCGAGATTTGAAGAATTGAATGCGGATCTCTTTAAGAGCACTCTGGCCCCGGTCGAAAAGGCTCTAAAAGACGCCTCCATGGATAAAAGTAGTATTAACGACGTTGTTTTAGTAGGTTAGTATTTTGTTGTAAGTTTATCGATTGTATGGTATTAATTAATTGATGGGTCAGGTGGATCTACCAGAATCCCTAAAATTCAATCATTGTTGCAAAACTATTTCCATGGCAAGCAACTTAATTTGAGCATTAATCCTGATGAGGCGGTTGCGTATGGTGCTGCTGTACAAGCTGCCATTTTAAGCGGTGACCAAAGCTCTAAAATACAGGTTAACTGATGAGTTTAATTTCAAACTAATTATTTTAAATTAAACCACTTATTTAGGATGTCTTACTAGTGGATGTAACACCTTTGTCGTTGGGCATTGAAACTGCAGGCGGAATTATGTCGAAAATTGTTGAGAGGAACGCCAGGATTCCTTGCAAGCAGTCCCAAACCTTTACCACCTACTCGGACAACCAACCCGCAGTTACTATTCAAGTTTTTGAAGGCGAACGTGCCATGACGAAAGACAATAGTTTACTCGGTATACTAAAATCCTGATTGGAACTGTCATCCAGAGGTTTTACATAAGGATTTATTTACACAGGGACTTTCGACCTGACGGGGATTCCACCAGCACCGAGAGGAATCCCTCAAATCGACGTTACTTTTGACTTGGATGCTAATGGGATTTTAAACGTTACAGCTGTGGAGAGTGGAACAGGAAAATCTAGGAATATCACTATCAAGAACGACAAAGGACGTTTGTCTAAAACAGAAATTGAAAAAATGCTGGAAGAGGCTGAGCGATACAAAGAAGAGGATAATATGCAGCGGGACAAGGTTGCAAGCAGAAATAAATTAGAGGGTTATGTTTTCAGGTTTGTGCTGAATCAGGGTGTGGATAAATACAAAGTCACCTTAAATACCAATGAAATTAAAACAATATTTTAGTCTTCGTCAAGCGGTGGAAGAAGCTGGAACAAAATTAAGCGACTCTGATAAGAGAAAAGTGCAAAACGAATGTGATAACTGCATCAGTTGGCTTGATCGGAATCAAATGGCAGAAAAAGACGAATATGAGTATCGTTTAAAGGAATTACAGAATATTTGTAGTCCTGTGATGTCAAAGTTGCATAAGGGTAGAGGAGCTAGAGGAGAGGATGGACCAACGATCGAAGAAGTAGATTAAAGTAAAAAACTTTTTGAGGTAGTTAAGTAATTGTTTCACACAAAATACAAATATGCGTACACACTAGACTGCAGTTGTTTCTTATTAATCGATAACCTGTATTTGTGGAAAGGTCACTAAATACAATTTGAAACTAATAACAGTGAACCAAGGTAATATTGTGATTTTTTATTTAAATTGCTTATTTGGAAGAAGGTACACAACAATTAGCGTTGGGCTAATAAAATATTTTCAGTAATTTAAAAAACATGAACAACCAAACACATCTTTTTGGAACTGTGAAGATTGCATTCACCATCAAACACTGATCAACATCTGCACTGAAATTTCATTTCACTTTTCTGTTATTGTGTTTTGTCTTGTCTGTGACAAATAGATTAGTTATTAAGAAAGCAGCAATAATTAAACAAATTTTCTCTATTTAAATAAGAAACTCCTTTATAAAACCAAATTTAGACTAATAATAGCATTCACCACGTGAATATCATGTCTAAGCTTAAAGCTGATGAGACTTAATGCCATTAAAATGACCTGATGTGCATACTGACCCTGTTTACTTTGTATTCTGTAAAATAAATTGTGACAAAAGTACGTGATATTTTAACTTTCGTTCCACCTTAATACTTAATCTTATTAGGTGCTTTTACTTGTCACGTTTAGCTAATAAAATGTGCTACATTTTTACAACTGACATTTTGTGTTCAGTAAGAAATGTCCAAGATACCTATCAAGAACAACAAAATCGTGGTTACCTAGATTGTCTCAACATTGTTGGTCACATTTCGACTTTACGTCTTGACGATAATCTCCAACAAACCAAAACCAGCATGTTTTTGTTGTTTTTTTTATTAATACATTAAAAAAGATGAACTAATATTTGTTAAAGGCCATATATCGACAGAATCCAGGAATCACTAAACTCCTAAAAATCGTGACCAGTGACATCAGCTTAATCATGTTTAATCATGTAATCAAATCTAACCTCAATTCACGAATAGAGTATTCCAATCATTTTAGGACACGTGACTTTGACAGATGTCGGCCATATTACTGTGGGGAAAAAATTAATAAATAAGTATGTTTTTTCATGCATTTATTGAGGCATTTTTTCTAATATGTCGGAAGTTGCATTTAAACTCCTATTTCTCTCAGGCACGCAAGAATTCGAAAATAAACGAAATCCTGTAACTGTGATTTTTACATGGTCATTCCATATTTTTTAACAACACTACTAGAATCTTAATTTGTATGTTTTAAAATATATTTTCTATAAAGCTTTAAACCTTTTACTAGTGATCTTTTTCTTCTGGAATTCTCTATGATATGTAATGTTTCACAATTCACACTATTTTGGATTTCCTTAATTGGTTCCTGAATCTTGCAGTAATTATTACAAGCAATTACAAATTTAATTGACCTTAATAATTAACTGGTTAACACTAAAATCTTCTCGGCAATATTTGAATTTCAAGTGCAAACTATGTAAACACCTTTCTTATTTTCTTTTTGATATTTTAAATTTTTAAATGGAATTTGAATGCATTAATAATGTCCGAATAAGTTACAGAAGACACCAATCTTTGAATTTGACACCAGATAGTGCTCTGACCCGATGCAATATATGCTAATTGCTCAGAAATTGTCAAAATGTCATAAGGATTAATGATTCAAAAAAAAAATACTTCCTCAGGTTACCTGATTGCTTTTCCAAATTTTTGACACTTGATTTGACCTTGTGCCGAAAGCTTAAAAGTGATTTTCTAAGGTCAGGTGACTGATGATTTTTCAAATTCTAACAAATAATGGTATATTATTAACCAAGGTTTAGATAGAAGCTTTTATTGACCGCATGTCAAGTTAAGAGTAAGACATAAGGTTAATAAAATCTGCCTAAACCGTGGATAATATAGCATTTTTTCCACTATTAACAATATTTTTGATGGTCATTTTATTGAAAATTTAAAAATTTAAGATAACAACAAAACAACAACATGAAGGGACAACCCACCGCCCTCTATACTAGAAAGCCTAAAATGTCACTTAATGGCGGCGTTAGCGGTTTTCGTTTTATACACAAACGTATGCAGATGCAGTAAGAAATATGTTTTTAATTGTTTCGTGTAGTTGAGTGCAAGTTGTGAGTGAAAAATCAAAAAAATGTTCATTTTTGATACAGATATGTATAGATAGAGCTTTTTTACACAATCAAGTCCAGCCTAAACAAATTGGTTACAACATTTGTCCTGGAAAGTACAACACAGAGCAAACTAGTTTAAACACTGTTCAGTATAAGAAAATCTGTAAATCCTTGAAACTAGGTAAGCAAAACTGGTAAATGGTTCTTACGTTATTACCAAGAACATTCATTCAAAATTATTTTTGTTGCTCTTACAATGAAGGATGCTTTAAAATGTAACTCACATACCAGTGCATGTAACAAGTACCTAATAAGTTTACTGTACTAGAAAGCTCTTGTACCTACCATTGAGTATAGTGTTGGAGTAAAATCATCCCACTTCAAAGTGTTCAACCACTGTTGAGTTGGATCCGGTTTTTTGTAAAGTAAAAACCTGACACGGTTGGCTTTTTTCTGAATTGCTGTTACAATGTGGCTTGAAAAACTTATGAACGACAGCAAACAAAAATAACTTACGCAAATAACCTCAAGTTTTGATTTTAAACCGTAAAAATTCATCTAATCCTCAAAAAACTCAATTTCCACAATACAAACTGTCACCACTATCCCCGCCATATTGGAATTTTTGACAAGCACCTTCTAGGCTTTCTAGTATAACGTGTATTTTTAAAGTCAACATTAAGTTGTGATGAATGACGTCAGAGAATGGTTTTGTTGAAGTAGTGTTGAGATTGTGTTGGAACTGTTAAGCTGGTTGGCAACATTTTTCTTGTTGACTGTTGACTTAAAAAACGGGATTTTGTGATCGATGACACTACTGACAGAACTGACATTTAAAAAACCTTTGCTGAGTATTTTACACCTTTTCTATTTTCCTTAATCAACAAACACAACAAACAATAACAAATGCCGGAAAGGCTAATACATAACCTCAAAAAAGCTTACATTGTCATTGGTCAAAATTGACTTCCAACATGAAATCAACAAATCCATCAGCTCTGAGGCTTGGTGGAACGTTGAGGCTATGTTGTTTTCATCACAGATTTATGTTGACTTAAAAGACAGTGACAGTTGGATCCACCATTAATTCATCAGCACTTTAAGAACACTTTTTATAAAATTGTGGTGCTTGTGTTGGCAACAATACCTAAACTGTTGACTTTAAAAATACGCGTATAGTTAGGCGGTGGACAACCTAATTTATCGGTCTCTGTCAAAGTCAAGTATATTTCATATGTCAGATGTCTTAATGGACATTGACATTATTATTTACCTAGGTCAATAAAATTTTATTTTTTGTTGTGTTTGTGCCAGACTAGAACTAGAGATTAGACTCTATTATTGACCTAGGTCAACAATGACCATTAAGGTAGAGGAAACTAATTTCTCAAGTCACTAATCGGTCAATAATGGTATGTTTATTATGTTGTAGTGGAAAAAAATATTTTTTTCGGGTTATATTTTGATTGATTTGATTATCTTCTAACTGTCATAGTAACCAAGTTAGAACGTGTCAAATAAAGACACCTATCATTTAAAAGAAACAGTTGAAAAATTAAATATATAGTCTTCAGGTTTCCTGTTTGATCGCCTCTTCTGCGGATGGTGTACAAATTTTAAACTCTTTTTTCCCCATAGGGTCTCACCCAGCCCTAAATGGGTCTAGTTTAAGTTTTTTGTTTTAATTTAATGTGCTAGAGTTAGTTTTTTCTCCATAATGAGCTTTGTTCGCCTATTGAACTATGTTAAATTCACTAATTCGGTATAACATGGGTCTCTCTGTCTCTCCCCTTGTAAAAAGACAGTAGTCACATTGATCGACTGATTTGAGCTCCTGAAGATGGTCATTTATGTGACCGAAACTTGTTGAGCAGACCTTACCATCTAAAGTCATAATAAAGTATTGTGGAGAAGACTGTTTGTCATTTCCTTCCTTTCGTAAATATATAGTATTTTAAATTTAGACAGTGGTAAAATTGTAACAACTACGTCACGTGACTTTGATAATTCAATTTTTGAGCTTGCAACACTGTAAAGACTAGTTGACATTGTCAAAAACAGTGACGTGACCTTCAAAACGCAGTTTAAACTTTGGAAAATTGATAAATAAAATTTGGACAGTTGTAAAAACTTAAATTTGCAAAGTACACGTCACTTGACGTTGATAATGCAATTCTGAGCTTGCACCACTATAAAGGCCAGTTGAGATCTGTCAAAATTAATCACGTGACCGATAAAATGTGGTCTAAACTTTAAAAACTTGGCAAATTAAATTTAGACTATTTTAGTCAGTTGTAAAAGCTGAAATTGTAAGAGACACATCACGTGACTGATTATGCAATTTTAGATCTTGCAATACTGTAAGTCCAGTTGACACCTGTCAAAAACAGTCACGTGACCTTAAAAATGTAGTTTAAATGTTGAAAAATTGGTAAATTATTATAATAATTTGTAATGCATCATGTTGTTTTAACTTAATATCATCATTATATCATGTCACAAAGATTTTACCATAATAATTACATGTGCGATCAATATTGTTAGATTGATACACTATATTGTCTACTGCTTGGTCTACTATAATATATGTATTCCTTAAAATATCGTAAAATTTCCTTTATTTTGGCTTTATTTCGCTCAAAATTCCAATGAAAATATCTCAAAACATTTTGAAGTATACAGTCAATGCGTCAAAATTCTATGAAATGCATCGAAATGCCTCGTAATACCTCAAAATGCTGGTAATACTGACAAAGTGCCTCATAATAACTCGAATTACCTCGAGTGTGTACACCAAAATACTTCGGCGATCTAGCCCTCGGTGAAAGTGAAATGAAAAGCAAATATCGTAAAATGAAATGTGACATGATTTGCATGACTGTCATGTATAACTTATGACGTTTTTGATTGACATGTTTAGTGCAAAAGTGGTGTATTGCCATACTGTTAGAGCAGATATGATTATATTAATGTTGTACTAAATTTGCCAATCGAAAAGGCCATTATTACACTGTTGCAAATGTAAATGCTGCTTTGACTTTTATTGTCTAATTCTAAAACAATAAAAGTTGTCAAATTTAAATCTGCTTGACCAGTGGAGAATAACCGAGGACAATAACTAACTGAATCATCATTTAAAATTTTCACAAATGACAGTGTTTCTAGTTTCTAGGTTCTATATCTACTGATATTACGACAAAGTTTGTACAGGGTGCTGCATTTTCGATGGTTTTACGGGGTACAGAGAAAACGGTAATAGATAGAAAAAAAGTAGCATACGTGTTCCGATCTCATTTTCTGAGCTGAGAGGACTGGCGAAGAGTGCGCTGCGCAAACTTCTTTTGTTTCAAAGATACGGGGGTTTTTTGAAAATTGGTCATTTTGGAACATCCTCTGTATTTCATTTGCTATTAAAGTTATCAAAAAAGGAAAAACGGTTTCCGGTAGAAGTTTTGACGTAGAATCCAATGGCGTAGTCTGTTTTTTTCTATTACGTTTAGTTTCTGACATATGACACTAAGTTATATTTTTTTAAATGGAACACCCTATATATTTTTAGTTCATTTAATTCTGTTTATTTTTACCTTTTCAACGGTGTATTACAACATATAAGTTTGTAGAGGTTAATCCTGTTATTTTAAAAAAAGGACCTTTGCTAAGCTAAAAAAAGGCCAATATCTAAAATACCAAACAAAATCGGAAATCATATAAGCTAACACATCAGAAAATTAAATATTTTTAATAAATCTTATTAAAAATCTAAGTTACAAACAGTTCTACCGTTACTTTAATAAGAAAAGTGGCCATTTCTATTTTCTTCTATTTTTAAGGTAGAAGTTAAAAAAACTGTTTATAAACGACATGTAACATGTTAATATGAATATAGCCAAATTTGGTTTCGACTGGGTATTTTTATACATATTATTTAGCACTTTTTTATTAAGGAAACGCTTTTCATTTTTCAAAAACCCCTCGTATCTTTGAAACAAAAGAAGTTTGCGCAGCCCACTCTTCGCCAGTCATCTCAGCTCGGAAAATGTATAACGTATACGTGTTCCGATCTCATTTTCCGAGCTGAGATGACTGGCGAAGAGTGGGCTGCGCAAACTTCTTTTGTTTCAAAGATACGGGGGGTTTTTGAAAATTGGTCATTTTGGAACCTCCTCTGTATTTCATTTGCTATTAAAGTTATCAAAAAAGGAAGAACGCTTTCCGGTAGAAGTTTTGACGTAGAATCCAATGGCGTAGTCAGTTTTTTTCTATTACGTTTAGTTTCTGACATATGACACTAAGTTATATTTTTTTAAATGGAACACCCTATATATTTTTAGGTCATTTAATTCTGTTGATTTTTACTATTTCAACGGTGTATTAAAACATATGTTTGTAAACGTTAATCTTCGTAATTAGAAAAAAAGCGTTTCCTTAATAAAAAAGTGCTAAATAATATGTATAAAAATACCCAGTCGAAACCAAATTTGGCTATATTCATATTAACATGTTACATGTCGTTTATAAACAGTTTTTTTAACTTCTACCTTAAAAATAGAAGAAAATAGAAATGGCCACTTTTCTTATTAAAGTAACGGTAGAACTGTTTGTAACTTAGATTTTTAATAAGATTTATTAAAAATATTTAATTTTCTGATGTGTTAGCTTATATGATTTCCGATTTTGTTTGGTATTTTAGATATTGGCCTTTTTTTAGCTTAGCAAAGGTCCTTTTTTTAAAATAACAGGATTAACCTCTACAAACTTATATGTTGTAATACACCGTTGAAAAGGTAAAAATAAACAGAATTAAATGAACTAAAAATATATAGGGTGTTCCATTTAAAAAAATATAACTTAGTGTCATATGTCAGAAACTAAACGTAATAGAAAAAAACAGACTACGCCATTGGATTCTACGTCAAAACTTCTACCGGAAACCGTTTTTCCTTTTTTGATAACTTTAATAGCAAATGAAATACAGAGGATGTTCCAAAATGACCAATTTTCAAAAAACCCCCGTATCTTTGAAACAAAAGAAGTTTGCGCAGCGCACTCTTCGCCAGTCCTCTCAGCTCAGAAAATGAGATCGGAACACGTATGCTACTTTTTTTCTATCTATTACCGTTTTCTCTGTACCCCGTAAAACCATCGAAAATGCAGCACCCTGTACAATTTACACAATTTGTAATATAAAAATAAACAAATTTTGGTCCAGTACCACTAAATCTGCGTGTCGTAACATTGAATATAAAACGCAAATAAATTTGGGTTTGTTGGGGCCGTAAATAACAAAACATCGAGAGAGAGAAGGACCTCGATGCGTTTCAATCTCAAGTTTCTTGAGTTGGTTCGGTTCTCGGTCGCCGATGAACCGATCGGCCGAAGTCAGGGCAGGCAGCAAAACGAGAAGAACGGAAAATAGAATAACGTCGACCGGGGCCGGATGACGCACGCATACCGACGCGAATAACGAAAATTTCCACGAGTTTTTCAAACTTTCCGAACGGGTTTTCACACGCGAATCGGACCACGGTTGTATTTTCGCGCCACAATGCCGATTTTCGGCACGGTAATCGTTTAAAAACTCGGTGAAAAAAAAAACGTGGACAAGTTGGAATGCGTCGCCTTTTAAAAATCCGAACCAATGACCGGCGACCAAGGATAAAAGTTGATTTTTAATGCGGTGGTGGTGCGGCTCAAGGCGACAAACGGCTGGGTTTTGTGTTTAGTTTTTGGACTATTTGTGTTTATTTATTTTGTCTAGATATTTTATTGTTTGTTGTGTTGCTAAAACTATGACCCTGAAGAAATACAGTTTTGAGTTTTTGTAAACTTTTCTTGAATTATTTTTTGTTTTGCTACTGTCAAACATGGATAATTTGGCCATCAACAATTTGGGCATTAATTTACCTGAGGTGAGTTTGTTTAAATCTAATTTCAATACTAACTAACCCATAATGGTGTGTCCTTAATAGAAAAAAACATGGCTTTTATGGTTTTAAAAATTTATAGCAGGTGTTTTTACCCTAAATTTCTAGTTTACTTCAGAATTGTTTGCTCTTAGCTGTATTGGGTAAGTAGATACACCTATTAACAGTTGTTACAAACTTTGTTCTACCTCAAGAGCTAGACTTTTTAAGTGTTTTCCAATAAAACACTAGTATTTTATTTTAAGGAGTTTTGAATTTAATACTATTTTCTTAAGTTTTTTCTACAATCAGAAGGCAAGGCAGGTAAATAATAAATTAGCTTGGAATACAGAAATATTGGGATTTTTTTCAGAATTATGTCATTCACTGAAACCTATTTGTTTTTGGATTCTCTTTGCTGTGAACCTCACTGTGAACACAAAATCCAGCACAAAGTAAACATGAAAAAATTTTAATAAAATAAAATAAACGTTTACTTATGTACAGGGTGTCCCATAACTATACAGTGCGTATTTTTTAACGCGCAACATAGGATTTTACGTGTTAAATTTTTAAGCCCATGTTAGACCATGTTATTTTGGAACTACAAGTATAAAACTTGACGGGTGGCTGTTTCGTACCCTGAAGCTTGAGTAAGTTTACCAATTCGGCCTAAAAAGTGTTAAAAAGCTTGCAAAAATCATCTCGAAAAGGTTTTATCGTTTCATACTCCCTGTATGCATTGTTGTTCTTTGTTGTTTTTGATACTGGCACGGCAGGTAGCAGGTAAAATTTGGCGTAGAAAGTAAAACAGGGTGATCATTAACTTTATATCAAGAAAGTTAAGAACAAAAGAAGTATTTTTATAAGTGAATTGTTCAAAGTGACCTCCGTTTGAAGCCAAACAGTATTCCAAACAATCATAAAATGCGCTTTTGACGTTCAAAAGATGTCGGGTTGTGATGCAGTCAAAATATGTCACTTTACCTGTTACCTGCCCTGCCAGTATAAAAACAACAAGGAACAACAATGCATACAGGGAGTATGGAACGATAAAATCTTTTCGAAAAAAAATGATATTTTTTTCCAGTTTTTAATCACTTTTTAGACCAAATTGGTAGACTTACTTAAGCTTCAGGGTACTAAAGACACACCCGTCAAGTTATAGACTTGCAGTTCCAAAATAAAATGGTCTAACATGGGCTTAAAAATTTAACACGTAAAATCCTATGTTGCGCGTTAAAAAAAACGCACTGTATAACAATCTCTCCCGAGCATACAGGGGAGGTTAAAATAATATGATTTGTTCATTTACAAACTTTTCCTAAAGTCACTCCTAAGGGAAATATTGAAATCTGAAAGCAAAGAACTGCCTTCCAATTAACGTTTTTGGCCCTTTTGAACCACTTTGTATTTTGTAATGATTTTTGGGTTTAATGTTTTATCCAAAGAGACTTTCTATTAGACATCAAAACCAGGTATCTCCGTCTTTGCAGAATAACCGGAACTAACGACTAACTTAAGACACAATTTGTTTAAACTTTGACATTGTGGTTTAAGCAGTTCAATGAAAAATCGATTTATCTCGAAAACCGTTCATTTTATCGAAATAAAAGATGAGTACAATTTTTCGATAAAAATGTCAAGAATTAATGGCGTTTGCAGCTGATAATAATGACAGCTGTCAAAGTTTAAGCAAATTGTGTCTTAGGTACCAGCAGTTAGTTCCTGTCTTTCTGCTAAGATGAGATACCTACCTGGTTTTGATGTCAAATAGAAGGTCTCTTTCGATAAAACATTAAACCCAAAAATCATTAAAATATACAAAGTGGTTCAAAAGTTACGGCCAAAAACGTTAATTAGAAGGCAGTTCTTTGGGGCTCGATATTTCCCTTAGAAGTGACTTAAAAAAAAATTAATTATATGAACAAATCGTATTATTTTGACCTCCCCTGTATGCCACCGAGAGATTGTCATATAGTTATGGGACACCCTGTATTCTAGATTCTATTCAACAAATATTTTCTTTTTATTTTTAGATTACTTTTATTTTATTGGTTTTATAAATCCAGTTCTGGATCCAGTTTAACATTAGATAATTCCAGACATTCATTTTTTGTCATTGTGTGTGGGGTTTGTCAAAAAAAATGTGAACATTCCAATACATATAAATAACTCCCTCTAAACTAAACATGTAAAAAAGTCCATCCAAATGCAATTTTTGAAAACTGAATATAATTTATATTTCGATTTATTTTATTATAATACATCAATAAAGTAACAATTTTAAAAATCTGCTTTGTGTAAGCCGCTTTTCTAGAGACTGGGCAGACCTTCATTTTAAACTAGAATGGATGTATTAAAGGGGGTCTGGTTGATATTAATGATGTTCCTATTTTGTATTTCATATAGTCATTAGGGTACAAAAGTAAAATTAACTTAATATTTGAATTATACCGAGGAATGTACAGGATGTCAACGGCCCTTTAACTATTTTGTTAATTATTTTAGAAAAAAAATTTTTAGGTATACAAAAGTTGTAGAATTTGTTCTAAAGATTTGAACATAACTTATTTGAATTGTACAGGATGTCCCAAAAAGTGTGACAAACCAAACTTATGTTTTTTTTCTTATGAAATACCCTGTATATTATTCAACTGTTGAATAGAGCACGTCGAGATTTATCTGTTGGCGAACTCCGTAACGATGTAGGAAATAGAAAACACATAGAAATAGACAAGAAAGATAATTTCTTTCTATTAACTGTTGGTACTCTCTAAGCTATTTTCTATCACATTCGGCTGACACCGTCAACAGAAAACGGGAACTTATCGGTCCTAAAAACATTGACTAATTTCTAGTAATAAATCTAGGGATTTTACTTGTTTCGTCGTATTCGGGGTTAATGACAATAAGTATCAATGACAATAATTTGAATAATTCTACGTTTTTTACTTTCTTTTTCAGTAATTAATCATATATTTCAAAGTTTACATTCTAAAATAATCCGTTTTGTTGCCATTTTTGTTGTTGGTTTTATTTATTGTAGTTCTGCCTCTTCAGTTTCTTATTTTCTTGTTAGACCATTAATATTTTTCAGTTGCTTGTAAACATGCTACCAATTTTTATGCATTTTGTGAAGAAAGTAGGATGGGACTTTAAGATGTGTTGATGGAACCCATATAGCCATAACACAACCATTCCATCATGAACAGCTTACACTTCAAAAACAATAACTAATAGATGCATTAACACTTTAACTAAAAACTCAAAAACAAAGAAAGGGGGGTGCAAATTCAATCAATTGGTCCCCAACACAACCTTATTGACACAATGTTGACACTGACGGGCATAAAGGTTAAAAAACAAAACGTTTGAATTTTAGAAGACGACAGAAAAGAAAGATTGGCAAATACAAAATTTCATAGCCGCAAGAGAGATAAAATCATAGCAAGACCTCATTTGGTTTTTCTATTTTACACAACCCGAAAAGCTACGTTGAGTGCCGATCTTCGCCAATTGAAACGTAAAGAGTACCATATATTAGGATAGAAAAGGGTTTTCTATGATGGCAAAGAAATTTCCCTGCTATTCCTTAGAGAGTTCGCCTTCTGTAATACTTTTCTCAAAAAATGAGAAAAAGCAAATCTTTCAAACCACCCTGACATAATTCAAAATGCCATTACAAATGAAGTGAATAGAATTAATAGAAATCATGGGGACTTTTGAATTGAATTTCCAGTATTTATGGTTTTACCAAAATTAGTTTTCAATTTGTTATACATATTTTTTTAAATACTATACAGGGTGACCCACGACGAAAGATATCGATTGATAATGGGAAAAGTATAAATAGGAGAGTTTTGAAAATTTGGCAGGATACTGATGTAGGCATGCCCAATCTAACTAAAATATTTTCAAGATGGTTGCACTTCTGTTTATACCGGAAGTCGATCACAACTTTCTTATTTTAAATAGAACACCCTATATATTATTACATATTTGGATTCCTCACAAAATTCTGACCAACTTTTGTGTACAATGCCGTATGCCTATCTCTAGCTGTTTTCGCAATATTTGATGTTTTTCCAAAAAAGTGACAAGTTGCAAGGCTCAACATATTTTTGTACTCTCTCAAAACGGTATATCATTTTGCAATGAAACTTTGGGTTATTGTAAATAAAGGTTCGTTTTATTGAACTGAGGGTGCGTAATAACTCATTTGTATACAGGGTCGTCAAAAAAAAATCATAAACCTGCGACTAAAAAAAATGAAAAATTTCAAGTTTTTTAAATAGAAACCCACATTTTTTATGAAATCCAACCCATTTCGTTTTATTTGAGAATAAACATTTTTTATTATTAAAACTCCAGAAGGCGAACTCCGTAACGATGTAGGAAATAGAAAACGCATAGAAATAGACAAGAAAGAAAATTTCTTTCTATTAACTGTTGATACTCTCTAAGCTGTTTTCTATCACATTCGGCTGACACCGTCAACAGAAAATGGGAACTTATCGGTCCTAAAAACATTGACTAATTTCTAGTAATAAATCTAGGGCTTTAACTTGTTTCGTCGTATTCAGGGTTAATGACAAGTATCAATGACAATAATTTGAATAATTCTACGTTTTTTACTTTCTTTTTCAGTAATTAATCATATATTTCAAAGTTTACATTCTAAAATAATCCGTTCTGTTGCCATTTTTGTTGTTGGTTTATTTATTGTAGTTCTGTCTCTTCAGTTTCTTATTTTCTTGTAAGACCATTAATATTTTTCAGTTGCTTGTAAACATGCTACCAATTTTTATGCATTTTGTGAAGAAAGTAGGATGGGACTTTAGGATGTGTTGATGGCGCCATAACACAACCATTCCATCATGAACAGCTTACACCTCAAAAACAATAACTAATAGATGCATTAACACTTTAACTAAAAACTCAAAAACAAAGAAAGGGGGGTGCAAACACAATCAATTGGTCCCCAACACAACCTTAATGACACAATGTTGACACTGACGGGCTTAAAGGTTAAAAAACAAAACATTTGAATTTTAAAGGACGACGGAAAAGAAAGATTGACAAATACAAAATTTCATAGCCGCAAGAGAGATAAAATCATAGCAAGACCTCATTTGGTCTTTCTATTTTACACAACCCGAATAGCTACGTTGAGTGCCGATCTTCGCCAATTGAAACGTAGAGAGTACCATATATTACGATAGAGAAGGATTTTCTATGATAACAAAGAAATTTCCTTGCTATTCGTTAGAGAGTTCGCCTTCAGATTTCTTGAAAATTTCTCTCTCTAATTACGTGTGGATTTATGTCACACCAGTAATGTGAATTATGTCTATTGCACATTCCATTTTTAGTGAATTTGGCCTCGTCGCTCTAAATAATATTATTCAAAAACAATTCTTCTCCATAGTGACTAGTCAGCAAAAACTCACTAAAAACCACTCTCTTCGAAAAGTCAACCTCTTTTAAGTGTTGCACTAATTTAAATGAAAAAGGTTCAAATTTGAGCTTTTGGATAGGCCTGATTCTACGGAAACTTGTCGGAAAGTTGGATTTGCAACAAAATAGCCCAAAATTGCAATTTCTACATTTGTGTTATTAAGGATTGGTTTTGTTTTAACAGCTTTTCTCTTCACAGATCCCGTATTCTTAAAATTTTCAATTATTTGCTTGACAGCTTTTGGTGATGGCTTTGGTTTTTCTGGATAACGAGCGGCAAATACCTCACATGTTCTACTCACAACTTTATCACATTCTCCGTAAATAATAATAGCTATTTATGTAACCAGTTACGAAAAGATCGATTTTGTTTAACGAATGAATGTTTGTAGGGCGAGCGCAGCGAGGTCCTACAATTTGAATGAGTTACACAATAAGACATTTTCGAAACGTGTTGCATACATAATTTTTTCTAATTTTGACCAAAAAGCGGTAAAAACCATCTTTTAAAGTGATTTAACAAAAATATTCACTTTCATAGCACCTTGTATAAACTGTGACAACGACATGTTATGATGGATGTCGCCCATATGTTTCTACGGAAATGCATAAAAACAGGGAGTGATGAAATTAACTTTTCATAACTAGTTACATAAAGTGATACTTTATGTAACTAGTTACATAAAGTAAAGCGTTTTGTCACTCTAATCAGTTTTGAAAAGTGTCACTTTATATGCCAAAATTAGAAAAACAGATTTAAGTAATCTTGGTTTGAATAACGTAACCGCGACGGCGTATTTGCAATTGTCAAAACACTCAAAACTAGTGTTATTAAAACATGCTCTGCAGACCTCCAATATCATCTATAAAAAATGTTTACACATATAAAAAAAAACGATACATGAGAATTAGAGGTAAAACTAGGATAATTATGAGAGTGAAGAAGTTGATGAAGAAGTGATCAGGATTACTTTAAATTTAAATATACCTAATAACTGAATTATACGAAAAAAGTTTGAAGAATAATCTGTTGAGTCTACTGCTAATTTAATCAAATATAGGCATATACACTACAAGAATGCTTATATTTGACTAATATTTAGGGAAATATAAGGTTCACAAATGAAACATAGTTTTAATTTTAGAGTTACTTATTAAATACAAAAATAAACTAATTCTAAATTCGTCGCTATTACGCGCATTCTTAACGTCATACATCACAAAACAAAACAGTATACAAGGAACTAAAGAATTATTTTGAGATTTCAACCAAATGAAATATCCAGTAGACATTTTAATTTTTCCTCTAAAATCCCAGAAATATTAGAGTTTGAGTAACAAAGTTATATAGGTAGTTCAACTACTATGATTATTTCCTTCCTATCAATTTTGACCAATCGCTATCAAGAATTAGTATAACAAATGTAAATTTTAAGTGGAAAAATCACTTGTCAACAACTGTCAACTTAGCTGTCAGCAGTTTTTCCGGAAAAAAAAATCGAAAAAATTGCACACTTTTCACAACAACATAAAGAATAGTGTTACCCTTTCTAGCTTGAAAGTTATTGTTTTTATTAATTATTGTTCTGTTTAATAAATGTTTATTTAACTCAGGAAATAATCTTACCAAATATCCCTCGTGCATCTAATTTTTCCTGTGGAAAAATTGGAATACTCGTTTCTATAAGTGGTTACAACCACTCTCGCTCATGCTATTTGTTAAAACAAATTACTTAGAAACTCGTTTTTCCGAATTTTTCCGGAAAAATTAAATGCACGAGGGATATTACCCCCGAGAAAATTTAAATTAACTGATCCTTAAATTTGTACTATCAGAGGTACCTGACGTGAAACTCCTATTTTAACATGGCAACGATAATTTACCGAATTTCAGCACTCAATTCCGGATTTTTCATTTTTATTTCCTCGATCGTTTTTTTGTCATAACTGTCAAACCGTTGGAGCAATTTTGTTCAAATTTGGAACAAGCACTTATGAAATTAGTAGGTACTCATTATGAATGACGTTTGCCAAAATTCTCCAGTACCGTAGATACAGGAAGATGGTTTTAATGTTTTTGCCTTTTCTTCTACGTCTCTCATTTTTCAAAAATTACATTTTTTTTAAATTTCACTGTTAACGATGAAAAAGAAATTACCTCTTATAAAATTTTGATTTAAAACTTCGTTTACGAGATAATTCAGTTATTACGTTAACGTTAACTGAAAGACTTTAGTTTTGAAAATTGACTTAGAAAAAATAAAAATTTATTTCAGAAGCTTAAAAATTGTGGTTGTAACCAGTTTTCATGCAAATCAAGAGACCTTAATATTGAAAATTGATTTGTAGACATAAAAAAACTACTTTTTCTAGAATTTTTAACTACAAATTCATACATTTAAACCTTAAAAATTTACTTAAACAACAAATCCTCGTCTTCGACTCGGCTGATTTTTAAAACCACTCTCGCTCATGCTATTTGTTAAAACAAATTACTTAGAAACTCGTTTTTCCGAATTTTTCCGGAAAAATTAAATGCGCTAGGGATATTACCCCCGAGAAAATTTCAATTAACTGATCCTTAAATTTGTACTATCAGAGGTACCTGACGTGAAACTCCTATTTTAACATGGCAACGATAATTTACCGAATTTCAGCACTCAATTCCGGATTTTTCATTTTTATTTCCAGGAATTTAAATCGTTTCTTTTCGTGTTTGCTTCACCACCAAAAGCCAATAAATTATTTCGCCAACTCGTTTCGCAAAGGCGCGTTATCAGCTCATTACATCTAGCTCGAGAGCTTTAAGGAATCGTGCGGTGGCCAAAAAGGAAAACGACGAGTGGTACACCAAGGACAAAAAATGCGCTGTTTGCCTGAGGCCAAATTGCGCTTTTGCAGTAGATCAAATTTTATTACATTCGAACTGGGCCCCGGCTTTTTGTTTACACGCCAAATACTGGCCTACGGGGAAGGAAGGATGAGGCGGACGAAGTTTTTACGCTCGTTTGTTTTCTGGCAACGGAAAGCGCCATCAGACAACCAAAAGCAAATAAAATACCTGCACTTGTTACAGGGTAAAGACACGAACAGAAATACAATCTACCTGCCTTGAAGTTAGTGATGATAACCTGATCCCCGAATTCCTTATTGGTTGTGGTACCCGACCCACGAAGAAGACGGTGAATAATGGTACCAAGAACAGTACCGTCGAATGCAGGTGTTACATTGATGTTTGTTGCCAAACCTACTCCAAGATTCGGTTAAGTGGTTTTTGCATGAGCAGCTATGAAATAAACGACATATTACCGCATTTTAATGTTGTTTATTGTTGATTTTTAGCTGATTTTTATTCAGTTTTAAATTTAACAGGTACATGGTATTTCAGTACCAGTGATTATATCAGTAATAATACACTTTCATTTGACTGTGATTTGAGATGCTCTCCTGACACGTCACAGTAAATCATATAATCGTGCTCAACAATTCAAATTCACGGTTCTAAGGCCACGTGACTATTTTGACAATTTTCAGATCACAAAAATTGAAATTTTCTAAAATACTTTTACGATCACGTGCTCATGAATTTGAATTTGTGGTCGTATGTTCACGTGACCATTTTGGCAATCTTCAAATCCAAAAATTGATATCTTGTAAAAAACTTATCGGGTCAGGATCTCAAGAATTTCAATTTACGGTTCTCCGGTAATGTGAGTATTTTGACATGGTTTTGACAATATTCAGATCCAAGAATCGTAATTTTCTAAAAAACTTATAAGGTCAAGTGTGCTCAATTTACGGTTTTAAAGTCACGTGACCATTTTGACATTGGCCTCATTCATAAGAATAAATCGATTAGCAATCGAAAAATCGGATTTTGAGTTCGATGTAGAAAATTACGTTTAAGCAGAGATGTAAAATTTCCAGAAAATTAAATTTATGGAAAATTTTCGGTAATTTTCCGGAAAAACTTGAAAATCTGAAAATTCAAAAATAATTCGTATTTTTCATTTTTGTACTATTAACTTGAAGGTATTTAGACAGTTGAGGATTTCTTGACATTTCTAGTTTTTAATTTTTTAAAGTCAAACGGTGCGTGAATTTGACATAGATTCCAAAAAAATCGAATAAAAAATTATAAGTTTGGTTTGTTGCTCAAATTTGGGGCACCCTGTATACTGATGGATTATCTAGGAAAAAAGTATATGCAAATATCTACAAGATTCATATTTGGTATTTTTTTATAAAATGAAAATTAAACAAGTTACAAGGATGTTAAAAATTCATTGAATCACCCTGTTTGACCACCCTGTATAGCGTTTTTACCTAAAACGTCGAGTAAGTGAGTTATTTACTGTTAAAACTGAGTTGTTTGATTTTGACCGTTTTTACTGTGACAGCCCATAACTCTGTTATTTTGACAGTTACAGGGTGGTTTAATATACCAATTTGTAGCCTTTGAAATTGTCTTTTGATTACCCTGTATACCATATATGTATATTAGAAATATCACGCTACCGAAAGATTAAAGCTTTTATACAGGGAATGTGTTGTTCAGAAGGGATAAATTTATAAATAATCTTTTTTTCAAAATTCATATTATTTTGAAAAGCGTTGAGGTTAGGTATACAAAATTTTTCAGAAAGTTTCCGGTAATTTTCCGGAAAAAAAAAATTGGAAAATCTGAAAAGTCAAAAAAAATTCGTTTTTTAATTCTAATAATTGTACAACAATTCAATATCAATGCAAATAAAGTTTAATGTACTTTTAATCATTTACCCACGTTTGCAACGTCGTTTTGTAAGCCGATCTTAATTTAAGTATGGGTCAGACTGTGCCAGTACAGGTGAAAAAAGTCACACTCTAAACCACACTTAACTTAAGCTATGATTAAAGTACGACCGAGAGTACGACGGTGTAAATGACGATTAGATGTCTTAAATTATCTCATTCGAATGCATGATAAGTTTGACAATAACAATAAGATCACGTGCTTAACAATTTGAATTTGCGGTTCTAAAGTCACGTGACCATTTTGACAATATTCATCAGATTCAAAAATTGTAATTTTCTAAAATAATTTTAGGATCACGTGCCCAAGAATTACATTACATTCACGTGACCAGTTTGCTAATATTCCGAGGAATCTTCATCAGATTCAAAAATGGGGTGGTCTACCAAAAAATTTTTTTTGGCTCTAATTAGAAGTACGCAGAAAAATATTTGACACGAATTTTTGACTTTTTTAAGAACGCAACATTTTACTGCGAAAAAAACGTCAGTGAAAAACCCATACTTATTTGGTACATAAAGGCTGCATTCGTTTTCAGACTCCATGGAGCGAGCAGAGCTTTTTTGACATCACAATGACGTAGTTTGACAATTGGTCAATCTATGGTTTTGCCAAATTACGTCATCGTGACATCAAAAACGCTCTGCTCGCTCTATGGAGCTTGAAAACGAATGCGGGCAATATATCTGTGACGTACGAAAGGTCCATGTGCTCTATTTCTCCTGTTTATAGTAAGTTGAGTGAGACGGAATACATGGGCGTATGTTAGCAATTTTGACGAAACGTCAACCGGGGCCAACCGGCAAAGGAAAGGGAGCTGAAATTGTAGGTTATGTTTAATGTTAATTTTCTAGTGATTTGTGTTTAGGAAGTTTGTTATCTTCTGTGGGAAAAAACGCCGTTTGAGTTGTTAACCCAATCAATCGTGTTCAAAAAGTTGTAGGAGCACCAATAAGATATTTGTAGAAGAGAAGCCGAAAGCGGTGAAATGAGTAGTTTGCGTCCGGACTTAACACTTCTAGGTATACCAGGTGTCCAAGAGCACCCTGGACATAGGAAATTAACATGGGAAAACGGTTTTGATTTTTTTGCGCCTGTACAGTTGATTTGATTGAAAAATCGTAATAATGAAAGTTGTAGTACCTATCACGGACTAGTTTTCTGTATTTTTTTCGGATCGCTAACTTGAGCCCTTTCGTCGTAAAACACGAACAAAAATGAGAAAATTTTAACTTTTGGCCTTCACTGTATAGGCGGTTGTCGGGCAACGGGTAAACAGATCATTGTTGCTGGTACGGTTGCTCGACAACCGCTTATACAGTGCAGGTAAAAAGTTAAAATTTTCGAATTTTTGTTCGTGTTTTACGACGAAAGGGCTCAAGTTACAGATCTGAAAAAAAATCAGAAAACTAGTCCGTGATAGGTACTACAACTTTCATTAATACGATTTTTCAATCAAATCAACTGTACAGGCGCAAAAAAATCAAAACCGTTTTCCCATGTTAATTTCCTATGTCCAGGGTGCTCTTGGACACCTGGTATATTATAGGTTTATGAAATTGAAGGGCTTTCACTACGTCACAGAGAATCCTGCCCCGCTCATTTTAACTTTCTTTTAAAATTTTCATATTTGGAACCTTAAATTCCACTATGGTAGAAGACCAACATTGAAATTTTCTAAAATAATTTCAAGATCACGTGCTCAGCAATTGGAATTTGCGGTTGTAATGTCACGTGTCCATTTTGTCAAGTTTTCAGTTCAAGAGTTATCAACCTTTTCAATGACTTTGATCACTTTTCACTAACTTTGATCACTTGATTATCGAAATTCAATTTAAAAGATCAGACACTCTCTATATTTTTTAGGGGATATTGTATACTTTAAACCAAGTTTAAGTTGTACTATGACAATAAAGATGAGAAAAAAAACACAGTCTAAGGCTCAGTTGTACAATCGCAGTTCAAAGACCGCTTTAGTTGAACTGCGACTGGTAGTTGAACTTTCCCATATGAAATGCATTGTTGCACCGCCCTCTGTACAAGAAAGCCAAGAAGGTGCATGCCAAAAATTCCAATATGGCCGAAATATGGGATTGACAGTTTGCATTTGTTTGTATTGTGGAAATTGAGTTTTTGGATGATTAAATTAATTTTTAAAGTTTAAAGTCAAGACTTGGGATTACTTGCCAAAGTTTTTGTAGTTGTAGTTTGTGTTCATTTTATTGTGTTATCAGTTATCACTATTGTTATTGTTCCTTCATTGTACTATAATTTGTTGTTGGTTTTTTAACTTAAATTCTATTGCCTCTACAATATGCCGTCACACTTGTTGTTTGCCAAATTGTAAAAGCAATTTGGAGAAAGGCCCAAAAGTGTCCTTTCCTTTCCAAAAGACCCTGCTCGAACCCAACAGTGGTTGAAAGCTTTGAACTGGAATGATTTTACTCCAACACAATACTCAGTGGTAAGTACAATATGCTTTCTCATTCAGTAAACTTATTGCCTCTTACATACATAAGTGAGTTAAATTTTGAGGCCGCCTGCATTTTGAGAGCAACAAAGGTTTACTCTGAAGAAACAGGACAGCTTTTAGAAGTTTCATTGGCACATTTACATTTTAAAAGAAAGGTCTTGGTAATAATATAAAACCCATTTACCAGTTTTGCTTACCTAGATTCAAGGATTTCCAAATTTTCTTTGATTGAGCAGTTTTTACATTAGTTTGTTGTACTTTCCAAGACAAAGGGTTCTAACCAAACTTGCTTTGGCTGGACTTTATTGGATATAAAAAGCCATATCTATACATATCTGGATCAGGAATGAAGCGTTCTTTGATTTTTCACTCACAACTTCTAATCAACTACACGAAAAAATAAAAAAAAACATATTTTCTACTGCATCTCCATAGGTTTGTGTACAAAAAAAAATTCGATAACGCCGCCATTAAAATGACATTCTAGGCTTTCTTGTAAAGAAGGCGGTGATTGTTGTCAAAGTGACGTTTCTGACTTGAACCAGGTTTAATGGATGAACCACGGTGGTACAACTGGGCCTAAACCACACCTAACTTGAACTTGACTTAAACTAAGTTTAAAGTCGACGGTGCAAATAATGGTTAATCTCGTAATCTTTTCAACAATCCAAAAAATTTCGAACAAATTTAGATTGTGTACAAATAGTTTTAGTAACAATTTAATTTGTGAAATTGTGGTTTTTTAAGATTTATTCTGTAATATAGTAGACAGAACTACTAACGGTTTAATCTAGATGAAAAATAGATTACAACTTAGCCTAACGTGTCCTTAAATGCCTTGGTGCAATTTATGTTTTATTATCCAATATCCAGTAATGAACAAATTTAAACAACAACCTTTTTAACTGTTTGGCAGACAGTTCTTGCGTAGATAAAATCTGGAAATTACATTAAAAACATTAGGAACCAACTTACCTTGGAATCAATCACCCTCTGTCAGTTAAACAAGAACAGTTTACAATTAATTTTAAGTTTAGTTCATGGTGAAGCCCGAATTCGAACTATCCCAAATTCGTCTCAGTCAGGTATCCGGAAAACGCATTCTTCGGTCGGCCTTATCTCAATAAATAACGTCCATCTAAAAGCGGGATCCGACCTATTCAAACTCCACGATTTTGCCGGATGGAATAGAGGCATGTTTTCTTTGAAGAGATGCCAAATGGTATAATACCCGCCGTCGGTTCGATTTATTTTCGTTATTTTGGTTTAATTCGCCATCGCTAAATCGAAACGAATTTCTTGTATAGTGTGCTGTACTACCGTTGCATGTTCGGCCCGATTGCTGTCAGGTTGATATCGAAAATGGAAATCGGAATAAGTTCTGGTAGCGGATAAAAACCACGATTGTTTTTAAAGTCGTGTCATGTTGCAGGCTCGTTAGCTATTTCGCCAAAGTCAAATATTTTAATCTGATTACCGGTCGGTTTATTGCTTCACGTGGAGCAAATTTGATTGAGTGCATTGGAGTTCTGCATAAATTCCGGTAGCATATTGCATGCAACCGAGGGGCAGCTTAACCTCCCTTCCCTCTTAAAACGCAGCACACGAATTTAACCTATAATTAAATTTAATGGAAGCTATATCGCCATCTGAAGCAGTTTCAATCTTTTAACACTTTATCATCATGCAATATTGCTGTGCAACCGTATACATATTTAAACACGATGCTGAAAGCCTTTACAGAGTTCCTGCTAAAGTTAAACTAAACAAATTCGTAGTAGCATTAAGTAAATCAATATTTACTTAATGCTACTACCTATATTTTTTTTATTGGATTTTTCTATGTTCAAAAATTTTTTGATTAGAAGGATTGGAAGGTAGAAATAATTGTCTACTTATCTGGTCTGTGACTGGAATGACCAATTGCACCAACATGTATTAGAACAACTTTAGGCTAAATTTAGTTTAGTGTCAGTTTCCACAAACATCCAAGGTATCATTCACTTTGTATAATACAGTGTGTCCCAAATTGGTTGTACACGAGGGGTAAACCGCTGGGGCATTATGGTGTATGTACAAATTTTAGGAATTAATGGGCATTTCTGGAGGACATTGGTATTTTGAAAACTATTAATAGAATTGAGAACGTCTAAATTATATTATAAAAAAAAATCATAAACTATGTTTTCTTACATCTACCATTCAAATTTAAACATAAAGTTTGGTAGTTTCAATGAATTCCGTTGGAATACAATGAAAAATTATGAATTTTGTAATTTTACTTAAAAAATGTTCACGTTCTCTAGCGACAAAACCGTACCCCTAACCCAATCAACTTTTATACGTCAATAGAAAGCTTATTTCATTGGCTATCCATTGACATATAAAAGTTTATACAAAGTGTGGCAAATAGGTTAGTTATTGACGATTGAACGAAAGAATGCACCAAAAAAGTCATTTGACACCCTCTAGCGGCCAAACCGTCTAACCTATTCATTCAAATTGGGAGACTGTTAGAAAGCTCAGTTTATTGGCTATCCATTGACGTATAAAACACTACTAAAAATGGTGCAAATAAACGAGTTATTCAAGATTGAACAAAAGGATGCACGAAAAAAGTTATAGAAAAATAGTCAACTTTGACGGTCTCTAGCGGCCAAACCGTCTAACCTATCAACCCCAGTTGGGAAATTTTTAGAAAGCTCATTCTATTAGCTATTTATTGATGTATAAAACTCTAGCAAAAATAGTGCAATTACGCTGGTTTTTGAATATTAAACAAAATGATACACACAAAAAATTGGTCAAAGTTGACGCCCTCTAGTGGCCAAACGGTATCACTAACCAACCGACTTTTCTACGTCAATGGAAAGCTCATTTCATTGGCTGCCCATCGACATATAAAAGTATATACAAAGTGTTACAAATACGCGTGTTATTTACGGTTTACAGGCAGGGTGCCCCAGAAACACTTTTTGACTTGTTAGGGCTAATTTGACTCTGGAAAATTAGGAAAACACGGTTACATGAGCTACTAGGTCTACTACGATGTAATGCACAGAAATTTCTTGAAAAACCGATTTTGCAAATGACAATTTTCGTAAGGGTCAAATTTGCCTAAAAAACCACCAACTATTTCAAGAGATTTTACGTTATGTTGCCCACTTAGTGCAAGCGAAAATCGACTTTAATGAGTTTATTTCTACAGTTTTAGTTTTTTTACCTTTGATATACTGTAATACTATTAACAGTATCAACAAATCAAGTTCAATTAAGACAACGGTTTGATTCATTAATATCTGGTACTACATACTCAAACTGATCAGTAAATGTTTCAATTCGTGGATCTTGCATTCCCCTGACATTCCCTTATTCAGTTTAATGTTCATTTTCTCCCCGGGGTACACTTTCACTTAATTGGAATCGAATTCAATTCCGGTCAATTTTAGTAGCAAAATGTGCGGTATTAAAAAAGATCAGGTACATTAAACTCGTTAGGAATGACCTTAAAAGTGCTAAAAATCAATTAGTGATGGTTGTGCATGGTTACGGCACCACGTTCATTTTCCATTGCATTTACGACAGGGTAATACCCTAACGTATCCGCTACTTTTTCTGGGTGGATGCACATTTTTGCTATTTAACGTATCTTTGCCTGTTAGTGGAGAACGGGCGTTAATCAGCCCGTAATTTAATTACATTCTATCTTACTCATTGAAACTGGCGTAATTACTATCACGCAGACATGCAATGTGAGTTGACAGCATCTGGAGAGCATTATAAGGGATTTTAAGTTAATTAAACTCTTTCGTCTTTAATTTTCCAACTTTTTCCACCCTGCCAACTGTCGGTCTTATTAGACACAATTAATAGGACAATATTAACTAAAAATTAAAAACGAGAGACTAAGGTCAAACAAATCGATCTCAAAGTCATCGAAATTAGGACTTAACTGGCCATCAGAACAGGACGATGACTTCTCCAGCAAGGGCGTGAAGAACCTCGTGGTCCGACCTTGGATTTTAGTAGTTTCTTTGTATTTCACTTAACAATGCCCCCCGGTTCGGGTAAACGGCCTTCGGAACTTGACGGAGAAAAAGATGTAATGAAATAAAGTAGGCGAAACGGAAAAAACAAGTCGCGTAGCCCTTTTAAGCCCCCTCGAGCCTAAACCTGTTTAAAAATCGCAAACTCGATATCCGGCTTTACGTACGACGTCACAAATCGCCGAAAGGCCAAATCGCTTTGCCGGATTATCCATCTGGGATTTACGGGATTTAGCAATCCTTTTTTATTTTCAACGTAAGGGCGGAAACCGGGGAGGGTCCCATTAGTTGGAGGACTCTTCCGAATGAGTCTCAACTTTGCGGCAAATTGGAGGAGTACTTGCCTATCGGCTCGTTCTGGAGTTATGTAGCTGATGAAACGTTTACAATTTTTTTTAAATTTATATCAACTTTATTTTTGTATTCTGTTCAGGGTGGCCAAGTAAGAATGCGAGGTACTGCATTTAGGAAATCATCGAACATAGAAGCTTGCAGCAAAAAAAAAACTAAAATGGCAAGAGAAAATCATCAGAATCAAAAGAAAGATCAAACATATTGTTTTTTATAAAATCGTACAGAAAAGTATACTTTTTTTAATGATTTTTAGTGCAAAATGTTTTACTTTTTTGCACTAGTGCAACAGTCTTTCTTGCCCTAGGTTATATTTGCTGTGCTTTTGTCACCAAACAAGCCGATTTTATAAAAAATGTTGTATGCAACCCATGCAAAAAGTCCTTTTTTGCACTTCCGTGTTGTTAAACTTTCACTTGCATGCAAAACAGATGTACTTTTTGCACTTGTTGAGCAGAGTGACAACAATAATTTTTTTGCACATTTTGAGCAGAGTTTGACAGTCAGATATAAAATGTCTTGTCAAACCCAGTTGGAGTGACAAAATGCCAGTTGTAAGCACATTTTTGAAATCCTCATTAAATTTCCTACCCCATAACCAAAAAAAAAACTTACAAAATTTGGTACAGTCAAGGAGAAAAGCGGTGTTAAAGTTTGAACTGTCAGACACACAGTTTGAAAGCACAGTTAAGAACAAAATCGTTTGAAAACCAACTTGGAAGGAGAAAATGACTGTTTAAGTACATTTTTGGAATCCTCATCAAATTTCCTACCCCATAACCAAAAAAAAATTACAAAATTTGGTACAGTCAAGTAGAAAAGGGGTGTCAAAGTTTGAACTGCCAGAAACACAGTTTGAAGCGCGGTTTGAAGAGACAATCAGTGATAAAATAGCCTGTAAAACCCACTTAAACTGAGAAAATTTCAAGCTGTTTCAAGCATACTTTTGGAGTAATCATTAAATTTCCTATCCAATAACCTGAAAGAATACTAAAAAATCTGATACAGTCAGGGAGAAAAGCGGTGTCAAAAGTTGCACTGCCAGAAACACGGATATCCATAGCAGGACGTCCGTTGGATGTCCATTTAATGTCTTGTATCGGGAACTTGCCTAAATAGCCGTCGCTGGGCTTGAAATGGACATCCATTGGACTTTGTGTGTTATTTGAGTGGTTTATCACTAATAGAAACATGTAAGTACAATACAGAAATTCTAAAGTCATTTTAAAATGAAGTTTTATCCTAACATCCTCCAATTTCTCTTCCAATTATTGTTCCAAATAATTGACAATTTTCCAAAAATAATGGCTCTGAAGGGTTTCTCTACACCTAGATGTTCATTGCGAAACCATTTACCAACTAATGCATTAGATCATTTTTATTGCCGGTAAAGTCACTAAATATGGACTTGGTTATTCAAATTTTTTCATCCAAACTTCTTCGTGCATAAATCATTGTACTTGGGCAGGCAAAGCTATCGTGAGGGCCCGCTTTAAAATTCGATTATCAACCCAAGTGTTTAACAAATCCACCTTAAACATTTGTAATGGTACAGCCTCCAAAAAAATGTACAACTCAAAATACAACAACGTTCTTGGCATTATCCCTAAAGTAAAAATGAAATCGTTATGCCTAGTGAAAAAGTCTCATTGCCTATAAAATTTGCTCTTTTACAGTATGCTAAACATGACCGACGACAAAACCGTGCAAATGTCAAAGTTTATCCTTGTTTAGTCGCCGGTTGCATGACTGTCCTGTTACTTTTACTTTTTCACTGTTAGATTTAGGCCTCGAGGTTTCCAATACTAGTAAGTATACAAGATAAAGAGAACCGTTATTACTACTATGATTGGACTAAACTTGTGTTGTAACCGTTTACGTGCTTACTACCTGATTACCCTCCGAAGGTTTCAATATTACTAAACCAAGGGAATTAACAACAATAAACTACGGTTTATCTTAATCGAGTCCCCTTCGAAGAGATTCAACCCACAAAGGGTTGATCCCTAATCTTATTAAGACGGTTTTCGATGGGTTGTACACGTGGAGCGCACTTATAAACTTATGAATTAGCCGGTCCCCCAGGCCAGCCCCCCTGTTAGCCTAATATTTATTAATTTAAGGGGGGGATAATTTCGCACTTAAGTGTCACTGGAAGTTGAGATGAAAGGAAAGTTTCCTCCGAACAATGTTTTGGGTGTGTAGGCCCTGGACGCGTTATCAACCCCAAAGAGAAAATTAGCATCACAATAACTGTGCGTATCGAGGGAACAATCCCCTATTCTTGAAAAGGGTGACGATTTTACCCGCAGGGCCTTTTTTCTGCTCTGCCGGTAATTAGGTTAAATGGAATTGGGGTTCTTAACAAGCACCCAATGTCTCGAAGAAGAATCTAGGCCTTGACTAAACTTCCCAGAAGCGATACTACTTGTAAAGTCGGCCACATGTGCATTGGTAATGTCCGACCATAAAAACGGTACTGCCACCGAGTGGTACTCGAGGCATTTCCATTTCACTTGAAAGGAAAATATTTGATCGTACGTTAGTAGAAAATACACTTGCATACTTTCCTGTTTAGTTGGAATGTCACTATTTGTACAGGCCCGGCTTTACTATACATCAATTTTCAATTAAATAGTAACAAAACTGGTTTCTAAAATTACTGGTAACTTAGTTACAAGGTGCCACCCACACGAAGAATTTAAGGGGGCTGCCACCCATGCGGATTCTTTTACATGTCGGAAAATCTGCCTTAATACATGCATAACGTGCATACACTTACGGTAGCTATTACAATGAAACAAAACAAAATGTGGGAGTACAACATTTATATCTTTTGTCTGGGATGTTACGTCATCTCCAACACCTGCTGGGGTTACCGTGTGTTAAATTTCCGCGTTCTTAACAGAAAATTACACCAGACTTTTTCAGAAAGTAATCTTTTGTTTTTCTTTTTCAGGTAAGTCGGGTGCTGAAAAGCTTGCAATATGGACTAGCCGCTAAATAAGGGATTGGGGGGGTAAGATAAACTCAATTACCAATGTGTGCCACTAAAATGGAGAAGGGCAAGAGAAATGATGATTACCTTTTTATTTTGCTTTGTTTTCTTTCTGACTTTTCGCAGTTTTAGGAAGAAAGTGTAAAAATTCTGATGTGAATGTATTTGGTTTGTCCATAACCTAATAATAGAGGGGTTCACCCTGAATTGTATAGAAAACGTATGAATAAGAAATTGAACTGACTGCTTCCTTATTGGATGAACCCGTAAAGACACGTCTAGCTCAGGCTTTTTTAAAGAAAACTTTGTTCAAAAATCGAAGTTTTATCAGTCTTCAAAAACCTTCGACTAAGATCATATGACATCTCATATACACCGAAATTAGAAGGTTGAAGTTAAATGTTGTTTTGACTGTGAGTGATTATAGAAAAAATTATACTTATTATAGCAACATTTAACTTTAAACTTCCTTAAATAGGTTTGGGTAGAAAACAAAAGTTATATGTAAAAATTTTATAGTTAGTGAAACATTATTAACAAATTTGAAAAGTAATACTTTCCGCATAACTGAAAAATACATTTCAGCTAAAAGCAGTTTTATTTGAGCTTCTTTTCTTCATCTGATGGTTTGAAACATTTCTTTCACACTTATGACTTCATTTTTTACCACTACGTTTAACACACCGTATCTAGAAACTAACTCATTCTTTACCAATTATTTAGTTCACATGGTATAGTACATTCGTTTAGGTTAGGTTACGTTTGCTTTACTTTATACTTTACAATAACATTTAAACCAAAATTTTTGTTTGTAATTAATATTACGTTCTTTTCTGTAAGTTAGATAGCGCCAAAAACTTTAGGCCCTGCTTGACTGACAGGAAATTCAAACGGGACACTGTATATTTTTTTAGAAAAAGTGTTCAGTCTTTGAGATATTTGACGTCTAAATTGACCTCTGTGAAGGAATTGCTTGAAAATTGACATCAGTGCGTTCAAGTGCCAAAAGTCGAGAATTTGAAATGAAGACCCTGTATACTTTACGTCATTGGATTGCTCATGCTCAGAACTACATAGTGATCCAAAAAGTGTCCCATTTCCGAGAATAGACCAACCCTTAAATTAACCACTTATATTAATAAACCATCAAATTTTCTTCATAAGTACAATCATTATTACAAATCGAGGGGTAGATCGCCGAGGTATTTTGGTCTACACACTCGAGGTAATTCGAGGTATTATGAGGCACTTTGCCAGTATTACAAAGCATTTTGAGGTATTTTTAAGGAATTTATAAGGCATTTGAGAGTATTTTGAAACATTGTATGTATATTTCAAAATGTTTTGTGATATTTTCATTGGAATTTTGAGTGAAATAAAGCCTAAATAAAGGAAATTTTGCGATATTTTAACAAATACATTGCAGCAGACAATATAGTGTATCAATACAACAAAATTGACTGAAAATTGACATAGGCACATGTAATTATTATGGTAAAATTTTTGTAACATCAATTTCCCAATTTTTCAACATTTAAATTACATTTTTAAGGTCACGTGACTGTTTTTGATAGATGTCAAATGGCTTTTACAGTGGTGCAAGCTCAGAATTGCATTATCAACGTCACGTGACGTGTACTTTGCAATTTAAGGTTTTTATAACTGTCTAAATTTTATTTATCAATTTTCCAAAGTTTACACTGCGTTTTGAAGGTCACGTGACTGTTTTTGACAATGTCTTTACAGTGTTGCAAGCTCAAAAATTAAATTATCAGTCACGTGTCGTAGTTCTTACAATTTTACCACTGTCTAAATTTAAAATACTATATATTTAATTTTTTAACTGTTTCTTTTAAATGATAGGTTTTTATTTGACATCAACTTGGTTACTATGACAGTTAAAAGATTCGTTTAAACGTCAAAATATAACCCGTAATTTCAGACAAACACACAAAAAATATTTGATTTTGTTAGATTTTGGAAAAACAGTCACCTGACCTTAGAAAATCAATTTTATGCTTTCAGCACAAGGTCAACTAAAGTATAAAAAATTTGGAAAAACTTACGTTGTTACCTAACGTAACCAAAAACTGTCACGTGACTTTTAAAAAATCAATTTTAAGCTTTTGGGTGTTCAAAATTTGGAAAAGCAATCAGGTAACCTGAGGAAGTCTTTTTATTGAATCATTAGTCCTTATGACATTTTGACCCTTGTCATGTACAAATTGTAAAATCAGACATGTACATAATGATGTTAGATGATGATGATGATGATAGATGATAGATATCTACTTAATTAATCTAACCTAAAAACTGTCACATAACCAAAAACAAATTTAAGGGTGTATTTAATCCGAGATTTTATCAAGGTTTATCATTCTCAATACCAGGGGCCTTATAACTAAATTTAAGAATGCCAAAAATGTGTAGGTAAACATTTGAAGGCATTCTAAGGGCAGTTTAAATAATTTAAAGGCATTTTGAGCAATAATAGAAGCATTGTGAGATACTTTAAAGGCACCACTCCTAATAATTCCAAAAATGTAACTGAACATTGTAAACAAGCCAAATTAGCACCAAACAAAGCCTTTGTTGTTAACAAGACAATTAAACCGGACAACAATAATTAGAATTCCAGCATATACAAAATTATATGTTAAACATGTTGTGTACGTGTGTATTGGCGTACAGTTTATTAACCTGTTGAATGTTGAAGATGTGCTTGGAATCGCGTTTTATGACTGTAATTAAGCATTCAAGTCTTCATTCGAGGCATTTTAGGGGGCCGTTAAACGTGGGGTTCCGATACGAAAAGCAGGTGCCATGCTTTCTGGGAGGGGCTTAGACATTTTGAGTTTAGGTGCGACTTGAGATAGTTTTTAATCTGACCTAGATGCACCTTTAACAATTCTAAAAACCATCCATTAAAGTAATTATACATCAAGTAGTGATTTTTTCAATTTCCGCTCGATCTACATTAATAATTGCAATAACGAATGCATGGCAATGGCGAAAGTCTTCAAGGTAGTCATAAGAAATGTTCGAATCGAAGTTGATTTAATGGTTGCATTATAAATTGATAGTTGTTTTTTTTTTTGCAAAAATGTCTTAATAAGTATTCGAAGTGTTATAAATGTGTTGTAGTTTATTTGCGGCAGCCAATCAGAGCAAACATGCCATTAACACTCGAACTCGCAGTTAATGGTGCGCAAATTTTATGCTTTTTCCAATGAAAGTAAAATCAGGTTTATGCTAATTTTACTTGATTTTTCAACGGGGCTCGCTATAATTCCTCTAATACAATTATACGTATTTGCCATTGGACTGTGAAATGGAAATACCGTTTAATTGGAACCTGAGTTACGTTCTGATAGAATTCTTAATCAGATTACTTAAATTAGTAATTTCAATCATTGGTTTCTGTTTATAGTTTTAGTTTTAGCTAGTTACTGAGTTAATAGCAGTCGTAATAGAATTTAATCTGATTGACAACAGCATGACTTATTAACGTTTACATTTCAATACTTTCGTTTTTTTTGGATTATCTCCTTTTATTGTGACGTCCTGATGTCACAAATAGTTTAATTTAAATTATACCTCTAGCAAATAATGTTTGATTAAGTAAGTATGAATTCAAAAAGTAGAAAAATCAGACCTATATAGAAATTCAAACTAATTTAGTAAGGTGTCACAAACTTTGTTTGTGCCAACATAAACTACAAATTAAGAAAAAAATTACTTCAAAATTTAAATTTAGGTTTGCACTAACTAAAATTAGTAATTATAGCAATATTTAACCTTTTCAAATAGAGTTTGAAAAGCTACAGTAGATAGAATATGCAATATGTAGGCCATTTTGCTCTAAGTTCTAAGTCCCTGTTTTACAAATTTTTAAATATAAAAAGTTTCGATTTTTGGTCGTCATTTTCTTAAAAAGAGGTACGTTAGATGCCTTTTTATTATAACGAAACTTTCTTATAATTAATAGAACTGCAGAAAAATGCAATAAAATAAAGGGTTTCGATTTCAAAAAACGTGACTACAATTTTCTGCAACACTGTATAGATGTGAGCCTCGATTAGGGGTATTTTTAACTACTTTTTGAGATTCAGTATCTCGGTAAAATGAAGAGCTAGAAAAGCGAGTATTTTTTATCCCTTTTCTAATGCCGAACTTTTCAAAAATTGAAAAAATGCCATTTTTGCAAAACGCGCAACTTTGTCAATTTGTTATTTTGCTCTATAAGGGTTCCAATGCACAGCAGAGAGTATATTTATACCAAAGGACCTTAAATTAGGTACAATCACTTTAAATCTTTCAAAAATTGAAAAAATTGCATTTTTTGTCAAAATGTTCAATATTTTTTTTGGATCCAAAAAGGTTCCAATGCACAGCAAAGGGCATATTTACACCAAAGAACTTTAAATTAGATGAAATAAGCGCAAAAAAAGCACTAAAAATTTTTTCATTTTTCAAACAAATTGAAAGAATGGGGGGCTTTTATTTTGCTCCATAAGGGTTCCAATGCACAGCAAAGGGTATATTTATATCAAAGGACTTTAAATTAGGAGAAATAACCACTTTGAACGTTTGGAAAATTGAAAAAATGGCATTTTTTGTAAACATAATACATAATCTCATCTTAACATAACGTAAAGAACCTTAAATTAGGTAAAACAAGAGCAAAAAAAAAAAACTTTTTAATTTTTTGACAAAAATTAAAAAATGGGGGAACTGAAGAAAAATTTTGTAAAAATAGCATTTTAACAGAAAAATTACAAAGCATGAACTTGACGGAAAAATTACATTACTTCTCAATTTTTTTAACAAAAACTGACGACGTAAAATGTTTAGTAGAAAAGGAGAAAATAAACAAAAATTTATGTTTTGTTTATCTATCAAATAGATATTGGTTTGGTTGACATAATAGTGAAAAAAGTGACAATTTGACGGAAAATTGACGTAATAATAGGCACATTTTGACACGGGAATAAAGTGAAAGTTACACAGAGAGAGAGCGTTTGACAGGAAAAACGTAAAAATGACAATCTCTGAGGAAAATGACATAAAAATAACAATTTAACAAAAAAATTACGTAACACATGACAATTTGACGTTCAATTTTGTTTTTGGCTCTTTAACATTTTCAATTTTTTGAAAAAATGGCAGTGTATTAGGGAACTTTGTTAATTTTGGTCTAACAGCATAGTTTAATTTAAATTAGCAATGTTGCAGTATTTTTCCTGAATCGACAGAGTCTGATTGACATATATCAATCACTTGTCAAATTTGTGTCACATGTTTTCATTATGTTAAATATTTTATTTGCTCAACCCAAAAAATTATTTTTTCTGATTTCAAATATTTGTTTTTTTTTGGGGTTCCATTGGTTACTTTTCTTCAAAAAATTAGTTTTGAGAGTGGCTAGTTTGAGACAGAACACTTCTCCAAAAATATTCAGGACATAAATGATTTGTTTTTTACTTATTTCAATTTCGATTTTAAAATCAACTAAATTCAAGTTACACCTTTGATTTTAGTTTTATTTATAGATAAATAATGCAATTATTGCACTAATTCAGGTGATACTTAACTGTGAAGAAAGTAGTTGCTTTAATGAAAGCAAATAGGTGATAGTAAAACCGTTAAAAGAATAACAGTCTTTCTTTAAGTATGCAAGTTGCCAATGCAAAACGACATTACAATATTATCATAATATGCAATACGATGTTAATGAACGACAACCAGCACGCCTATCACCCGTATAGATTTATTTTCACTTTTACTATTGCCATGTACAGTTACGAGACGTTTCTAAAATGGGAGTGACAATATAATAATAATTAATAATGAAGGGATCGTCAGAAATTACACACTTAGATACAGTTAAACTTTTTCGTTTTGTTCGATTCAGTTTGGAACTTTTACTGGCCAACTATTCAGTTGTGGAAGATGACAGGCTAATTTATTGTTATTCGATGGGCAGTGTTGCCAAACTCGGTCAGGTCAATTTTGTATTAAAAAATTAAGTTAAGTGAAAGTTTTTTTTTTGTTCATCCTAGTGTTTGTTGGTTTGACTGACTCTACAAATATTGTTTCAGAACTTTTTAAATTTGTATTAGTTGGGCGACCTGGCAACTACTCCGGAAATAAAACCGGAATGCTCATTTATATTTGAATCCGTCACTCGATTTCCAAACGAAAATCGATTAAAGGGGATTTTTAAAGACATTAACCTCCAGAAATGTTGCCGGCAGAGTTGCCGCGTGATTTTTAATTTCCTAAAAGCCCCACCCCTTTCAACTGCACCCCCTTAAAAGCTTTTCGACAACAACTATTAAAATTAAAAACAATTAACCTAATTCCTTTTGTTTGTGGTTTGGGTCGTAATCCGCGCTACACCCGAAACCATTATTTAGGAGTTTGGCAAACCGTAAAATAAATTTTCGGTAATTTTACCGGTCGGTAATCCCGGCAGGGCCCGTAAATTAACCGATATTTTACGCCCAACGTGTTGAGATTACTAAAAGTAACTTTAATAACAACATTGTTAACGCGTAACGGACAACGGAAATCGTTTGAAACCGTCATCCTGAAGTTGCAGCTTTAGGAATAGGGTTACTGAAACGGTGTGACGGTTTTATGTGTGTGTGTATACGTTTTGACAGAGTTGATAGAAAGCAGGCTTTGGTTTATAGAGGGGTGTTTAGTTCAAATTTTACAGCCATAAGTTAGGAATATGCATCATAAACAGGCCGCCGAAATTGAAAAAGTACAGAATGATTTTAAGCTAGTGAAACTAGTTCTAAGAATTAATTCCATCAAACTGGAAATCATTAATACTATCATCTGCTCCTAGATGCTTGAAACTGAGTTTAACCATCCCATGGAGTTAGTATATCTTTTGGAAAGTGCACTGTTTTTCAGATTGTACTTCTTGTAGTTTCTAGTACATTTCTAGTGCTTTATTTAGATTTTTAAGGTCAGTTTCAGAATTTCTCAAACCTTGTTTCTGCAGTTTAAACACACAACACTTTTTCGAGATTTGTTAAGCTTTTGAAAGCCTTTTTATTTTTTTTTTTATTTTCTGAGACTTAACTTCTGAGAGTCTCTGAACTGATCTAAAGCCCTATTTAAGTTGTCACAGAATTTTGAGTTTGGTAAACCCGAGGGTAAACCTTGTTTGTACGGTTAACACATTTCATCTCTTCTTTCTAGAGCTGCTAAGCTTTTGGAAGCTATTTTTGATATTCCAACTACTTTTTCAAAACTTCGTGGACAGTTATGGCTTTATTTTGGTTTTTCAGGGTTATTTTCAAACTTTTTGAACCTTGTTTGGGCGGTTAAAACATTTGAAAACTCTTTTTGAGAGTTGTTAATCTTCTGAAAGGCTTTTTTGATAAGTTTCTATTTTTTCAACATTTATTGACAGTGGCTGTATTTTGATTTTTCAAGAGTATTTTCAGAACTTCTGGGCACGTCTGAACTTTGTTCCTGCGGTTCAAACATTCAAACACTTCTTTTTAGAGTTGTGTAGCTTTTAAAAGCATTTTTGTTATTTCTACTGCCTTTTCAATGTTTCTTGTCAATTATGACTTAATTTAGGCTTTTTAAGGTAATTTAATTTTTGCAGTTAGGACATTCAAATACTTTTTTAAGAGTTGCTAAGCTTCTGAAAGCTTTTTTTGATATTTCTACCACTTTCTCAGAGTTTTCTGACTATTAAGAGTTGATTTAGGTCTTTCAAGGTAATTTTCAGAGCGTCTGAGTGTGTCTGAGTTGTTCTAAAGCCCTGTTTAAGTTATTCAGGGTCATTTTCAGGATTTCTGAGTTTATCAAACCTTGTTTGCACGGTTAAAACATTCAAACACTTCTTTCTAAAAATGCTAAGCTTTTGAAAGCCTTTTTTGATATTTCAACTGGTTTTTTAATGTTTCTTGTCAATTATGACTTTATTTAGGCTTTTTAAGGTAATTTCCTGAATTTCTGAGCTTGGTTGGACCTTGTTTGTGCAGTTAGGACATTCAAATACTTTTTTAAGAGTTGCTAAGCTTCTGAGAGCCTTTTTTTGGTATTCCTACCACTTTGTCAGAGTTTTCTGACACTTAAGAGTTGATTTAGGTCTTTCAAGGTAATTTTCAGAGCGTCTGAGTGTCTGAGTTGTTCTAAAGCCCTGTTTAAGTTATTCAGGGTCATTTTCAGGATTTCTGAGTTTATCAAACCTTGTTTGCACGGTTAAAACATTCAAACACTTTCTTAGGCTTTCTAAAACTGCTAAACTTTTGAAAGCCTTTCTTGATATTCCAACTACCTTTTCAACGTTTATTGACAGTTGCGGCTGTATTTTGATTTTTCAAGAGTATTTTCAGAACTTCTGAGCTCGTCTGAACTTTGTTCCTGCGGTTCAAACATTCAAACACTTCTGTTTAGAGTTGTGTAGCTTTTCAAAGCATTTTTGGTATTTCAACTGCGTTTTCAATGTTTCTTGTCAATTATGGCTTTATTTAGGCTTTTTAAGGTGATTTCCTTGTTTGTGCAGTTAGGGCATTCGAATACATTTTTTAAGAGTTCCTAAGCTTCTGAAAGACTTTTTTGATATTCCTACCACTTTCTCAGAGTTTTCTGACACTTAAGAGTTGATCTCTGAGTTGACTAAAGCCCTATTTAAGTTAGTCAGTGTCATTTTCACGATTTCTGAGTTAATCAAACCTTGTTTGCACGGTTAAAACATTCAAATACTTCTGTCTAAAGCTGCTAAGCTTTTGGAAACCTTTTTTGATACTCCAACTACTTTTTCAATGTTTCCTGACAGTTGTTTTGTTTAGGTTTGTCAAGGTTATCTTCAAAAAATTCAATTTGGCATCCGGAAATAAGTTTCACATGAAACTTTCTAGAATTTTACCATCTTTTAATCGAACCTGTACCATTTTCAGTTACCGAAATCCCAATAAATGTACGAGCAATGTGGGTATATCAAAATTTCTAGCTTGTACCATTATTTACAGCTACTAAGTTTAAAACAAACGATGGGTTTCTTGATCCAAACTGTAACAGCCTGTAGACAGCAATCCGAGCATAATAAATAAGTTAAGTGCTTAGGCGAAGACAAATTGTTGCTAATTTTGCAGACGGGCTTCTTACTCACCATTATAACCAATTAATCTAATGCACGATTCTTTCAATCGCATCGAGCTCACCGTAAAGTGGTTAAAGCTGGAGGAAATACCGAGAAAATAGCTAAATAACTCATTTGAGCATGCTGGGAATGGATTGGTCGAACTCGTCTTGTAATATTCTGCATTCATTCATTAAAATTGCATTCTACTGCTCTGCATTGCACAATTAAAATTCCCTGCAAATTTATGCGATTTTTAAAAAAATTAAAAATCCACTCTCGCAGAACAGAAAAAGTAAAAAAAAACTAAATATTTTAATAACACAGTCTCTTGTAGTATATCACAATGATTTATGCAGTGACAGGCAGTGATATAATAACGCGATCCATAACCGAATAAATGTTGCAATTACGGCGGTTTTGGTTTCTCTCGCTATTGTTATTAACAAATTACTTGCGTAATGTCACTATTAGTTGAAATTTCGTTAAGTTTATATTCAGCTCTCAATCAATCCGGTTCAAAGCCAACTTCATTATGTTACAAAGGTGGAAGATTGAAGAATATTAATTATTATGGCAGAACAAATGAGAAAACGATTATTTTTCTCTTAGTTACCCAACTTGATTTGTATAGATTTTCAAATTTATTTTGTTAATTAATGACTTATGAGATTTTCTTTGAGTTCTTTTGCGTGATCTGGCATATTCTAAACATCAATTTAATTAAATTCTGCCACATAAGTTTGTCAAGGTAATTAGGGTGAGATAACACTGTTTCAACTCTAATTCTCGTTTAGGGGGATTTAATCAAATGTTTATGATGTAATTACTAATTATTATTGGTAATTATAATAATTTTGATGTGACAAACTAGTAAGAACACTTAATTTGAATCACTTTTTGTTGGTTTTACGGGTAACAAAGCAAACGGTAATAAATAGAAAAAAAGTAAGATAGGTAGTGCGAGTTTTATTTTTGAGGTTACTCTGCTGGTCTTTATTCTCAAATAAAACGAAATGGGTTGGATTTAGGTATAGGCAAGTAAATTGAGACGTATAGTAATTTTTAATGCTCAAAATGATTCCGTCATAAAAAATGTGGGTTTCTATTTAAAAAACTTGACATTTTTCTTTTTTTTTAGTGGCAAGTTTATGATTTTTTTTTTAACGACCCTGTATACAAATGAGTCATTACGCACCCTCAGTTTAATAAAACGATCCTTTATTTACAATAACCCAAAGTTTCATTGCAAAATGAAATACGGTTTTGACAGAGTACAAAAATATGTTGAGCGTTGCAACTGTCACTTTTTTGGAAAAACATCAAATATTTCAAAAACGGCTAGAGATAGGCATACGGCATTGTACACAAAAGTTGGTCAGAATTTTGTGAGGAATCCAAATATGTAATAATATATAGGGTGTTCTATTTAAAATAAGAAAGTTGTGATCGACTTCCGGTATAAACGGAAGTGCAACCATCTTGAAAATATTTTAGTTAGATTGGGCATGCCCACATCAGTATCCTGCCAAATTTTCAAAGTTCTCCTATTTATACTTTCCAATATCAATGTGTCACGATATCTTTCGTCGTGGGACACCCTGTATACTTCACAGATGTGCGAAAACACTGAAACCAGTACAACTAATAATTTACTCTCTTTAAAGCATTCCCAACTAAATACTTTAAAACAGATAACACTCATGATACACTAATAACTCGATAATTTATATGGTGTGCTTAATTTTTATCAGTTTTCTTGGTGGTTCTCATTTAAATCCAATTTTGAGCTTGTCCTAACGAGAATCGTTAGAGATCGGCATTTAAACTAATTGCCCTGTTAATGAATCCGCCCAAAACTAAATTAAACGGTTCAATAACATGGGAAGTTCTGTTGATGATAAAAAGTACCATTATTATATTATTAATGATCCTGTTGTGAGTAATTACTGTGACTTCGAAAACAAGAATATTCAATAAACGTCCTTTGTTTGCTGTTTGAGTTATTTCCTTGAAGAGACAAAAACAACTTAAGATGCCAACAGTGCTATGCGGAAAATTTAAATACAATTTATTGGGTTCCACTCCCAGGTCTGCCCATTTTGTGTATTATATCTTACTTAGCAATTTGCCCGTGTTCACACTACGTTTATACAGACAAAAAAACACTGGCCTAGGTGTATGATTGTGTTTTGTTGCTTTTACTGGCATGTTAATAACCTTCTCGTCAAAGGCACAAAGGGATTCCCACAAAACCACTAGACCAATTAATTAAAAGAAAACTAGAAGGAAATTATAGCATCGGATATGTATGTAAAAGGCTAAAAGGTCACGGTTCTCTGAATTTTTCCTACCCGTTTAGATGGGAAGTTGCTTTTCAGATTATCCGGTTAACAAAGCTGAATTATTATTAAACCTGACTGGTTCGACTATTTTAAAAACCCGGCGCAGACGGGTCCATTAATATTTAAATCCTCTTGGCGATTCTTATAAGATTCAGTTCGATCATGTTTTATGAATATTCCAGTTTCCAGACTTGTATTAAAAGTGTTCGTTGCATATTCATGGCCCACCCCAATAATTACAGCTTAATAACCACATTTATGACTTTTTACAGTGTAAACATATGTTATAGGCATAAATCATATCAGGTCATTTAACAAACTTAGATTCAGGCAGATGTTATTTGTCTAAGCAAGTCATGTGATATGCAATTTGTTATTTGCCAAGGTATTTATTATTTGCCCAAAAACTGATAAGTTGAAATGTGTAGGTTTATTAGATTGTACCGGGTGACCCAATAAGACTGTTCCTCGACCATATCTCGGGAACCGTTCGTCGTATGATTTTGGGGTAAAAATTTTTTTAGGTAAATCGGCCATGAAAAATCGCTGGAAAATATTTTCGAGTTCTAAAAATTCATTTTCTATAAATTTTGCAAATTGGGTTTTTTTTTTTCCTCATTTTTAAAGCGAAACAATTTATCTATCATTTTCATAAAAAACAAATTTCTGTTATTTCAAAGACAAAGATGGCGTGAGGTGTTTAATTATTTTTGCAATAACCTGCTTTAACTTCATAACCTTTTGACCAATTTTAACACATTCGGTATTGTTGAAAAGAGCATTTCTTGGGCAATAAGAATCAACCAAAATATAGTTAATTTAGTTAAATCTTTCTGCGTCAGGGGGCTACTTTTGACACCCATGACTCAAATTCCAAAAAAAAAATAAAAAAAAAACAAATGGAATGATATGACTTTTTCTTTATGAAAAAGTAGCCAAATAACATCCAAATAGGCCAGTGAAAACCGTTTTTCAAATTCTCGTTCCTAACCTGAAATATTGAGAAAATGAGATTATGAGATATGGTCGAGGAACAGTCCTATTGGGTCACCCGATACTTATAAAACATATCAAAAACTTAATTTAAACTTTTCCAGCTTGACTTGACAGGAAACTCTGCACTCACTGATCTTTCTTGAAGTGAATTTTATATTAATGCTAAGGATTCACGGTTTGACTTGATTTTCAAGTCAAACTAAACTCAAGAGTGAGGGAATGAATGTTAAGTCCAGTGGTTCCTCTGTTTACTTGAAAATCTAGCAGTTTGAAAACTATATTTGATCACATTATACATACAGTTCTCGCGGAGCCAGTTTACTCGTGCGTCATCAACTTATGATCCTGTATGTCTAGAAGTTTCAAGTTTTCCATATATTTTAAGCGATATGTAAAAACATGCATAAAAAAGCAGACAGATACATAACGTAACAGTTAAACGTCACGTGCGCCATTTTTCAGCACTAAAATTAATCTCGACGTCTGTCTTTCCCAGCATAGTCTTTGGAGCCGTTTTCCGGTGGCAATCAGTGTTTAAAAAGGGGGAGTGTTGATAAACATGGCCTGGAGTGTCTCGGGAAGCGACGTCACTTTTAATTTATGAACTTTCTTAATTGCCGGCAATAATTGATGAAAGTCTGGTTGCAGAGGGCTTTTGATTAGCCGGGTACCTGCAGAAGTGCAGAAACCTAAATTCCTCGAATAGTGTTGGTTGAAAAATTACAGACTAGATTTGCTTTGGAAAAATAGGAAATAGACTTTGTTTTTTGCGTTGTTTGAAGTCGCGTTAAGTGCTGGAACTATTCTCGTAAGTAAATTCTCGAACTGATCGAAATTTTGTGAAAAACAACAATTTTGAATTTACCTACTGGTCAATCTCCTAAAACGGAGGGGTAGATCGCCGACACAAACTAGAGGTAATTCGAGGTATTATGAGGCACTTTCCCATTATTACAAAGCATTGTGAAGTATTACAAGACATTACGAGGCATTTTGAGATATTTATAAGGCATTTGAGAGTATTTTAAAGCATTTTCTGTATATTTCAAAATGTAGTGTATTAATATAACAAAATTGATTGAAAATTGAACAGAACAGCATAATAAATAAAATCTTTGTTACATGATATCGAGTTGAAAAAATATTCATTACAAATTATTATAATAATTTACCAATTTTTCAACATTTAAACTACATTTTTAAGGTCACGTGACTGTTTTTGACAGGTGTCAACTGGCTTTTACAGTGATTCAAGTTCAAAATTGTATTATTAACGTCACGTAACTTGTATTTTACAATTTCAACTTTTACAACTGTCTAAATTTAATTTAGCAAATCAGTGTTGCAAGCTCTAAAATGGCATAATCAAAGTCACGTGATGTGTCTCTTGCAATTTCAGCTTTTACAACTGTCTAAAATAGTCTAAATCTAATTATTTAATTTTAAACCGTGTTTTAAAGGTCACGTGACTAATTTTGACAGATGTCAACTGGCCTTTACAGTGTTGCAAGTACATGCAGAATTGCATTTTCAACGTCATGTAACGTGTATTTTGCAATTTAAGTTTTAACAACTGTGTAAATTTAATTTACTATTTTTTTAAGTTTAAACTGCGTTTTGAAGTTTTCGTGACTGTTTTTAACAATGTCAACTGGCCTTTACAATGTTTCAAGTTCAAAAATTGAATTATCAAATCACGTGACAAAGTTCTTACAATTTTACTACTGTCTAAATTAAATTAACAATTTTTCAACTATTTCTTTTAAATGATAAGTGTTTATTGGACACGTGCTAACTTGGTTATTATGACAGAAGATTCGTGCAAACGTTAAAATATAACCCGTAATTTCAGGCAACAGTACCGTTTGTTAGAATTCGGAAAAACAGTCACCTGACCTTAGAAAATCAACTTGAAGCTTTCGGCACAAGGTCAAATCAAGTGTAAAAAATTTAGTAAAACCTTTACGTTGTCACCTAACCTAACCTAAAAACACGAGAACAAAACAATTTTAAGATTTTGGGTATTTAAAATTTGGAAAACCAGTCATGTAACCTGAGGAAGTAATTTTTATTGAATCATTAATCCTTATGACGTTTTGACAATAGTCAAAAGTCAAGTACAAATGTATTTCAAGGCAGTTTGAGGCATTTTAGGCAGTTTGAGGCATTTTAGTCAGTTTTAAGGCATTATAACTATGAGGCATTTTGACCAATAATAGAAAATGGAAAGTGAGTACTCTCCACCCGGGTGGAAAGTAAAAGCAGGCAATTCTAATAAAACCAGTAGCAGGTAACCGGCAGGTAATTTTAATAAAACCTTTTCACCTGGTTTACACGTAAGAAATAACGGTATTACATACATGGTTGAAAATAAAACATATTTCTTACTAGCTGTAATTTGAAAATATTACCACGTATTACTTTCTATAAACACATACATTTTTCGTTTAGTTTGAAGCTCGGTCTGGAGTAAATACTTTTCGGCAAATCATAAAGTATATTCCACTAAACTGCTCACGAAAAAAATCGATACAGTATATTTTTTGGCAATTTTTTGTAGAATTAGAGTCAGTAATTCATTTTGGCCGAGATTTTGGCTTACAGTGATTTCTTCACTGATATACAGGGTACAGGAAAAGGTGCTGCAAATTTCTTAAATTCCAACCCAGTGCATTTGTTAGGATAACAGTTTTTTTTGGTGTTCTATAATGGGTTTGGTTCATATTTCGGGACATGTTTGGTAATTTTTCAATTTTTGGTCTACAAAAGGAATTACGGGGTGTTTTCGAAACAGTCAAACTTTTTTATAAATTACTCTAGTATCTCGGGAATACCACTATTCATTTTAAGGAGACAAATCAACATTAAATGTTTACTGGTTGTAAAATCAGTAACGACGGAGGTTAATACAACATGTTTTTAGTGTTGTGCAATAACGAAAAAATTGAAGTTATTGGACAATAATTACCAAATTTACACGTTCTTATACAGTTACCCTGTACTACAGGAACACTGATGATTAAATTTCATTACAAAAGGGTCAAGAGAAATTATTTGGGTTAAAAAAACCACAAAAATCTACTTTTAAAATTTTAGAGTTTGTGGTAATTACTATGGTCAACGTTTCTCGATTAACTTAAAAACCAAAACCTACATTCCAATACCTCGGTCGGTAAATTGGCTGTTTCACGTACAAACACACTAAAATAGTAATTATCCATAAAACATTTATTATTATTTGCACTTTGTGTATTTAGTAATTAATCTTAAGAATGAGGGCATAATAATAAATGATCGAATCTTGGCAACTGCTACTGACATATCTTTATTTATAGCCTTTCCCCTATTATTACTATTGTCGTGTTTAAACTGGAACACACTCAAAACACGATTTTTCACAGTCCGCTCTGAACTAATCAACTCTATACGGTACTAATAAACAGTCTTGATAATGACAGCCTGTTGAACCATGTATTTATACCGGATCGTACTATTTCGTAATCGGTACTCTACGCTCTCATTAATCCCCGGTAATAACTTTGAAGTGCGCTCGTAAAAAGCAGGAAATCTTTTCATCCCGAGTGCCGATTTCTATTTTTAACAAAAGGAACAGTTACTCGTCGTTGTCGATTACTAAAGCTCGGTTGGGTTATCGGCTTAAAGGCTATTTTTACCCCATGGTGAGTAACTCTCTGTTATAAACAAAGACTCGTCAAGAAATTGAGTCACTATACTGGCAGGAACTGCGGCACAAATATAATGAGCATGTGAGAAACTGTGTAGACTTTACTACAAAAGTTTAATATCCAAGAGCGTGAAAATCCATTCGGAAACTTTTGTTAGCACAGAAAGCAAGGGAGTTTGCACTTTTGCGAAAAGAACGTTATTTGGGCGACGCTGTTTTCCAGTTATCCACTATCCTAATATTATTCCGTTAGAAGGGTTTACTTTTCCAATTTTCAAGAAACTAGACTGAATAAAATGGGATAGTTGATGACAGACCCAATATTGGAAACCAAGTTATTTGTTGCAGTGCCCGAAAACTACTGCTTTATTGTGATTTTGAGAATAGTTAGTTTTCTAAAAGTGCGGAAAACAATACCTACTCTTCCGGTCAGTGTGAAAAAAATGCTTTCCACCAGTGTTAGGAACAAATGTTTACAGAAAAGTCTCTTAGAAAGAGACTGCATTTCCTAAATCTAAGTATTCTAAGTGATAATTATAACAGTGGCTTTAATGGGTTTTTGCTTCTCTAGACAATGTATTTGAGGGGCAAAGATAAGTAATACTGTAAGTAGTGTGCATTAAAAACTATCCCCAAAAAGACGGTAATGGAAATCGAACTATTTCTTTAGATATGTAATAATGGATCATCCTGTATGTTATGCTTATTTTTTTGTTTTCCCAGTTGTACCAACCGAAAACGTTATAAAATAAATGCTCTAGTTCTGTAAACTGAAAATATTTCTGTATTTTCCGCATTTAGTGATACTGGGACACTTACGGCATCTTCTAGCTGTTGACATTCCATTGACAGCTGAAATAAAAAATTACAAGATATCGTTCAGACTTTAGAATGAGTGGTCAGGTGACTATTTTTTTTGTGACGTCAATTTTCTGTAAATTGTCAGTTTTTTTCCATCATTGTCGTGGTTATCTCTTCTTGTGATTTGTTAGGTAATTTACATATTCGTCTCTTCCTGCTTTTTCAATACTTATATATTGTTCGTATGCACGTATTAGCAACGTGAAATTATTCAAGACAGTTATATTAATTAAAAAATAAAAAAATTTTGCGTGAAAACAAGAAAATTCTATCAAAATTATTTTTTTCAATCTTTTGGTTGTTTCCTGTAGTCAATTTTATCCATAACTTAATTAATATGACCCTAAAAATATAAAAGTTTAGTAGCAAATATACAGGGTGGTCCAGTTTTAAATGTCAATAATTCACCAATCGATAGCCCATCAAAAAATAAGTTGACATGCATTATGTCATTTTCCTGAAGAACGCTTCCTAAAGAAGACACAGACCTCCAAAGTTCAGTTTAAAAAATCGTATTTTTGCTACATCTGTCAGACCGTTGAAGCAATTTTGATCAAATTTGGAACAAGTAATTATGAAATAAGTGTTCGTTATGTGATGTGAATGACATTCGTCAAAATTGTTTAGACGCGTAGATATAGGGGGATAGTCTTTATTTTCCACGCTCACTGAATATTTTTCAAAATTGACAAAAATGTCTACTTGGGTTATTGTATTTTTTCTTTTAAAATGGTTCAAAAGGATTCAAATCTGGTAATCTGTGAGGTTTACGAGTTAATTTTTGACACTGAAAATAGTCTAAAAACAGGATTTTTGGACTAATGTTTACTGGCGTTCAATTTTTTAGACTATAGGTAGTGAATTCAAATTTTTTTTTATTGAAAAGAAGTAGTAGTTTTTTTTATTCAATTAAACACTGGTAACAGTCCGAATTTTCGAACTAATTTAATTCTAATAATTAGTGTTCAAGACTATATCGTAGCATTTAATGCCAAAATTGTTTAATTTCATCAATGAAGAGTCTGAAACTTAACTTTAACTATAAAAAATAGTTTCAAATTCGATTTTTCAGTTTTAAAGCACAGTGAACCTAGCAGTCAATTTAATACATTTTTAAGCCCATGGAAGATGTAAAAATGGTTTTTTAAGTCTGCTATGTCAAAAACTTGATGTAGATAACCCTAAAACTCGATTTTCCAAGCTGAAAGCAGTCTTAAATCCCTAAAAATAGTCCAGAGTTCTAAGAAAATGAAAAACAAAGTAAAAAAACTTGAAAAGTAAATCTTCAAGTCAATTTTCATGAATCTACTGTCAATATCCTGTATTTAAGACTAAAATATTGAAATGTATTTTCAAATTATGAAAACTTACTTCAAATGCAAGTTTTAAGCTTTTGATGTCACTTTTCATTGGTTCAGAGTCACTTTTTGGTGTCCATTTTCAAGGTTGAAATGTGTGAATTTGTAGTAAAAAATTCTAGAGAAAGTAGTTTTTCATGGCTACAATTCAATTTTTACTACTTAAGTTTTTCAACTTATCTGAAAACTATAACGATGGACTACAAAGACAGTTTTTAAGCCTCTCAAGTCAATTTTCACAGTTTCGAAGTCAATTGTCAAGGCTAAAGTCTTTCAATTTGTCTGAAAACTGTGAAAACTGGTTACAAAGACAAATTTTTAAGCCTCTCAAGTCAATTTTCACCGTTTCAAAGTAAATTTACTGGTTGATAAGTCAATTTTAATTTTAAGAGATACTTATTTTGTCAAATTGAACAAGTAAAGTAAAAAAAAACTGAACTTTTTGAAAAATCTCCAGTAACGTTATTTTCTACGTTACTATTTTATTAGGCAGAAAAATTTAAACCAGCTTTCTGTATTTACACCACTGGACAGTTTTGACAAACGTCATTAACATCACGTAATGAGAATTAATTTTATATGTATTTGGTGTAAATTTGATTAAAATTCCTCCAGCGGTCTGATAGTTATGACAAGAAACCGATTTTTTAAACTGAACTTTTATGGACTGTATTTTCCTTGAGAAGCATTTTTTCAGGAAAATGACATAATGTATGTTAACTTACTTTTTGATGGACTAATGAATGGTGAATTATTGACATTTAAAATGGACCACCCTGTATATTTGCAAAACTGACACCTAAAATATTATATTTGTCTTAAGTCTGTAAACAACAAAAATAGGTAATTAATACAATAGCTAGATAAAATATTGTTACGGTCTGGGCCTACTATGCTCGATACTTCTTAACGAGCGCTCACTTCGGGATGAAACCGATGCGCCGCAATATCTGGCCGGGCGCGTATTAAAGTAGGCCACAGTTAGGAAGCGCTACCTGGAAGATTCTTGAATGGTCAAGGCAACTCACGAAGCGTTTCGCGGTCATTCTAGAACGTGGTTTGCGAATATAAAAGAAGCGGCGTTGACGACGGCGTAGTTAGTAGAGAGTGTAGTAGTGAATTTGAGAACGCGGTAAAGTTTAAATAGTGAAATAGTTGTGGAATTGTAGTAGTGTTTTTAATAGCTGAGTTAATTATTGTACGGAGTGTTTTGAAGTGTAAATAAAGTTATTAATTGTTGAGTTAAATTGACTTTGTGTGAACCCACGGGAAAATCGTAACAATATTGTACATTACTCTTGTGGTATGTCAAATTTTCTGCACTCATACGAGTGCGGAAAACTATAAAACTCTGCACACACAAATAGAAAAAAGTTTCTATTCACGCATTATAATACCCCTACCCTTACTACACATACTTATGCAAAACTTATGCTCCCTAACTCATGGTTTTACCATGGAAAACCCTTCAAAGTAACAGAATTCGAATCTCTTAAGTTCAGAGACTCAAAGGGAAAAAATGCAAACGCAAATTTAATGCATGACGTAGGCCTACATAAATCGCTTGTAGCAAGTTCAAAGCCCATAGAATATAAACGAGGAAGAAATCTTCCCAGATATTAAAGTTTTGTTTTGGTTTCGATGCAGAGGCGTACGTCTCAATATTTCAGCCAGCAAATGAATTAACCACTAGGCCACCCTGTAAAATGCATAAACGTTCCTCGGATGGAAAGTTAACTTCTCCTGTAAATATACGATTCTCCCACACTCGATGTGCACAAAGCTCAGGGCTTCGCCATGATGCAATAAACATTGAAAATTTAAATATTTTACACCTTGCCCAGCTACAATGCAACAGCGGCCCCCCTAGTTACGTTTTAAACTCATTTGAATACGTAACGCTGCTTTGCAAATTCCTTTGTATGTTGAGATGGAGCTTAATTTGATTCTTGTAGGACTCGGAGGGTTCGAGCGTTAACGACACCAAATTATCTTTAGCCGTAGTTCAGATCAATGTTTATGACATACCGTAACCATTTGTATCCGTGAGGTTTCCAATTTCGAAAGGAGTCGATTTACGTTGATCCTGGAAGTGATCAAATTGGAAGAGACTGTTTCGTAAAGTTGGGCTAAACTAAATGAGGTTTATCCATAAATATTTAGTTGGGGTAAATTTAACTTTGACTAACAAGCTCAACATCTCTGATAAAACAAGAAAATCATACATTTGCTACCACTTCCAGGTTAAGCTTTAGCGTTCTCGACGACGTTAGGCTGTAATTCCAGCTTCTTTAGCAACTTCAAAATCGTCTTACTGACATCTTTTCTTGAACTAAATTAGATCATTGTGTTCGACAGTTTTCCTGTTTTGAGATGATTAAGTTTTCCAGTTCTACCTTTAAGTTTTCAGTTGTTTTTGTAACTTTCTCGACCTGTTATTTTCAATTTCACATCATCAACGTCGTATTTCTCACCTAGTTTACTTACTTTCTTATTTGTAAGGAAGTTTACTAAATAACATCTCCTAGATTTTCATGCATAAACTTCTACAGTGAATAACTAATTCTGTGCTGTCTTTTCTTTTTATCTATCTTTAATTATTATTTATTTATGCACAATAATTGGTAAAAACTGAACACTTGACCCAAAACCAGATATCTGATAAGTTATTCTTTGTTGTACTATAAGCAAATACAAACACAGTTTGATAAGAGAGATTATACACAAGTCATATTTAAAGAACTAACATCCTGAATATACAATAACTTGTATTATTTACTTTAGTTCTGACTTTACGTTCTTAAGAGTATAAAGTTGCAAGAAATGTTAATAACCAATAATTGGTTCAAAGTATGACAAAACTTGTGTAAATTGTCGCAAATTGATTATTGTGCACATCATGTGGTGGTTATGAAATGTAAAATTATTTTGTATTGGTTGAAAAATAAAGAAATTATGTTGTTTTTTTTTTAAGTGATATGAAAGCTCTAGAATATTTTCAAATTGGCAAAATTGGCAAAATCTATTTTCATGATAATTTGTCGATTAGTTTGAACTAAATCTAGTTTGTTTATTGATTACTATCATACTGTACGTTTAAATTTGTTGTCCAGAAACTAATCTGAGCGTATTATTGATATTAACAGATCACTTCTTGTATCTCCTGAAAATAGGTATAGCAAAAAACTGGTTGAAGAGCAAGGTAATTCTTTGTCGGTTACAAAATGCTCTTACGCAATAATACGTAAAGGAATTTAAGTGCGTCGAGATTCTTTAATAATTATTTCGAAAAACAATTACTATTTCACGGTCCACTAATGCAGTTATGCCGGTTCCAGTAATGGAGGCATTAAGATTACTTGATCTGGCATTCTAATCTCGTTTCTTGACCACCAGAACAAAGAAAACACAGGCGTAACTTAGACTGTGATTTAAATATCCGCGCCGTTCAAAATCTCCGTCTAACGATGATTATTATTATTATTGTAAAGAACAACATGGTATTATTATTTAGACGTGGACCTCGTTTGCGCAACATACTGTATACTGTACGTTCTAAATGTCTTTTTTTTTTTGGTCCGGTTGGCAGCTGCAACAACGGACGACCAGTCACAACGGGTTACATACCGAACGATTTAGTCACCGGCATTTAAGTGCACCCTGTATTTACCAGGCCCACGCCTTATTCGGTATTTGCCTTTTTCAGCTTTCAACCATGATGGTTGCGTTTCAAGTTCAAACGACAAGTTGTACTAAGTTTGACGATGATGGCTTTTATTAGAAAGGGAATTTACTTGGTACATACAGAGTGATTGATTAGGCTTAGCACCATAAGTGTTGCAGATTTTAATTAATTTACCAAGAATGTGGTTAGCGTGCAGACAAACTATACGGTACTTAAGAGTTGTAAGGTGATCAAAACTCCCCGTTTTTAAATAATTTATTATTTGAGCTTTTTACTAGTTTTCTAGAGCTTAAGAGACAATTAATAACAAAATATCAATTAAACTTTCTGATGCACTAGTCATGTTATATTAACAGTTAAATGACATGACAACTCTACAAAAGAAAAAAAAACTTAAATATGAAAGTTATACATAAAAAAATCGGTTCTTTGTCATAACTGTCAGACGGTTGAAGCAATTTTGCCCAAATTTGGAACAAGTCTTAAATATAATTAATACTCATTACGTGATGTTATTGAAAAAAAAAATGGATCGGTTTTCACTTTCAATGGTCTGAGATTATAACAAAAAACAACGATTTTTCCGAATTTTAGAGGGCTGTATGTCTCTTAGTATGAGGTCTTTTATAAAATGACGAAAAAACATGTCAACTTATTTTTTGAATGAGAATCAACTTCTGGCAGATTTATTTTTATAAAATGATATTTTGCTGCCCGGATATCCCTCTTTTCTTGGGTTTTAAAACGTAATAATTCAGTTATCTCGTAAAAAGAATTTTGAATCAAAATTTGACAGCAGATACATCTTTCTTTAAATTGAAGACGGAAATTAAAAAACTGTAATTTTTGTGAAATATCCAGTCAGCGTAGAAAATAAAGTGGGAAAATGAACACCATCTCCCTGTATCTACGCCACTGAACAAGTTTGACAAAACGTCATTCACATCACATAATGAGCATTCATTTCATAAGTACTTGATGAAAATTTAATCAAAATTAGTCCAACGGTCTGACAGTTATAGCAAAAAAAAACGAATTTTTAAACTAAATTTTGGAGGACTGTATCTTCCTTAGGAAGCGTTTTTCAGCAAAATGTCATAATGTATGTCAACTTATTTTTTGATAAACTATCGGATAGTGGATTATTGACATTTAAAACTAGACCACCCTGTATAGTTTGAACTGCATTACTATCAAAATTTCAGATACTCGCAATTTACAGGATAAAACAACAAAAAGAAACCTTTTTTCAAATGTAACACCCTGAGTATTATTACATATCTGAAAAGCTCATTTTCTTCTAATTTTAAAAATATATGATATGCTCTATTTATCTGGAACATTCAGTTATTAAGAATTGTAGAATATCATAGTTACTGTGGTTACGGAATTTGTTAACATTTTCAATATAATACATAAATATTTTTCTTTCTTGCAATAATACATTTGCAGCCATGAAAAGTTAAAAAGTGCCAGTAAGTTGATTTATTCCAACATTTAATTCAAAGCTCAATATCCTTCCACTCTAAATTAAACAATATCAAGTTGTAACACATCTCCAGTTTTTCTGAATGGACGTTAAGTAAAAGATGTACAGTTTTAACTTTTAATTTGCTTCCTAAGATTTTTTCCTATGAAGATGACAGAAAACCGTCTCGAATTTTTGCCCTAGGAACTATACATTAACATTCAGCAAATTTTGCTTAGTCCGAATTTAAACATGACAACAAAGCTGTCTATACAACAACAAATGTTGAGTAGAACTCTGATTATCGTTCTTGTGAATCATTAACCTCGAGTAAAACACGTACCAAACGTGGGTGCGCTTTAATGAATTTTCTGTTTGACCTTGACATTGGTGGGCAAAAAAATGTGCTTGCCTTTGTTAAGCTATATTGTTAGAAACCGTGACGTATGCGGATGGTTATCGCCCTTGTGGCAAAAAAAAAAACGATCATACTCGCTTTCTGCGAATGTCCATTCAGCGGCTTGAAATGCAATATTTGAAAGGTGGTTAGCCCGCTGAATGGATGAAAAAAAAACGTGTTTTGACAACGCCGGCATGTTGTGGTACTGCGAAGATGCAGAAATAGAAGAACCGAAGAATCAAGGTCGAAACTGGAAGCGGCAAAAATTTTTTTGTTATTCGAATGATCATCAGGTCCGGATTAGGTTCTCTTACTTTAAGAATGTAAAGCTGGGTTTATACAGCGCACAATGCATAACTTAATGCATAACATTGCACAAGAAATCACAAGGGTTTCTTTTTGGTGTTTATACAGTCGCACAACATATAATTTTTAACCAATGAAAAAAGCTTATGACAACACGTGATAAATGTCATTGCAATGTGAAATGTTATTTTTCTGTCACTTGCCATTTGTCAATCATTTCAAGCACAGATAAGGAGGATAAGGCAAAAAAGATGTGCTTGCTGTCGTAAAGTTGGGAAAGGGAAAAAAAAAAACATTTTTAATAACGACAATATATTAAAATTCTCTATATTTAGAAAGCCAACACAAACCGACCATGCCATCCCTGATGATTCCAACCACCACTGGCAACACAAGATGGCAGGGTTCAGGTGTTATTATTCCATGCTATTTCCTGCATAGAACAACCTTCTGATAAATAACTGAAAAACAGAACTGGCAATACTACACATTTTTATTTGGAATTGAGAATATATTTACTGCAGAGTGAGGGCAAGGCGTTGTTTTGGGCTAATTGGATTTTTTGTCTTGTCTTTCTGCAGGAATGGCCCCACAAGAGCTAATAACTTATGGAACAGTTCTGGAGTCATACGCGTATATTTGAAAAACTGCTCTGTTTTTCTGCAAACTGAACTATTTTTTTCAAAAACACTATGTTCATTGCATTTTCTATTCATAGGTCGCGTTTTAAACCTCCGTATTCTCCTTTTCTTGACATCTAAGCTTAATGCTGTAGCTGCAGCACCCATCAAGAGTAGAAGCCCCAATTGTTGCCAAGGTTCCATCTGCAATTGTTTAATAAATTCTTGATGTAAAGAGAAACTAATTAGCTCTAGATAATCTTTACCACTAAACTCTGTTTTTTCCGTAGACACTTCAACTGTTTTTATTGCACTAAATGACCAAAAAATCACAAATACAAAATCAACAACAAACTATTCTTAAACAATCCAAATCCACCATTCATAAACAAAACAATAACACAATACAATGACGGACGGCGGATGTCAAAATATGACATTACAAAATTTTGCGCATGCGTACAGCTGTTTTCGCATAAGAATTGCATAGAAAGTTAAAAATTATGAACTTTCTATGCGGTATTGTGCAAGTGTTGTGCGCTGTATAAACGACAATAGGCATTACTGTAAAGCCAACTTTCTATGTTATGCATTAAGTTATGCATTGTGCGCTGTATAAACCCAGCTTAACACATAAAACTTGGATGTTGTGGATGATTTTTTCATTTTAGTTTTGTTAATTTTCAGGAAAGAGGATGGGAATACAAACAAATCTGCGTGACCAGAGTACCCGGATTTGGGTTCGGAATTGCCGTCTCTGGAGGACGAGACAATCCCCATTTCGCATCAGGAGATCCCAGCATCGCTGTAAGCGATGTTCTAGCCGCTGGACCTGCTGAACGACTTTTACAGTAAGTGTTCTTAAATTTTAGCGCCCGTTCAGTTTCAAACTTCTTCTCTAATTAGAGTGAACGATCGAATTATTTCGGTCAATGGAATATCCCTCCAGAATGTGGACTATGCCACCGCGGTCCAAGTGCTCAGAGACAGTGGTGACACCGTCACTTTGGTCATTAAACGACGAACATTACAATTATCACACGGGCACAGTGCTTCGTATAGTGGACCGCCGCCTCTGGCAGCCTTAGGGGTTAGTCCGCCCCCATTGACCAAGATCACCCTAACGAAAAACTCGAAAAAAGAAGGTTTGTACTGATTATTTCCTTTATTAACACTTATTAATTGAATATATTATTGTAGATTTTGGAATCGTTTTGGGGTGTAAGCTTTTCATAAAAGAGATCTCATCCAAAGCCAGAGAGCAACTGCTCAACACCAATCAATCCTTAGAAGTTGGCAGTTTTGTCACGAAAATTAACAACAGCAATTGTAACGACATCATGTCTTTGAAAGAGGCCAAAAAGATAATAGACAGTTGCAAGGACAAGTTGCACATCACCGTATCCAGAGGGGACTACGTGGGGCCCTCGAATGTGTCGCATCAAGCTCAAAGTTCAATCAGTACCACCGGTGCCGTTAATAATTTCTATAAGGGAGACGACTTTCTCACATCATCACAGCAAAGTTACTCCAATCAGAACCTGTACGTACAGCCACCAACCAGGAACCCAAACATCAACCAGAATGGTTCCTCTTTTGATGAAAAAGCTGATCCCATGTCTGGTTAGTAGTTTTTTTTTTTTTGTTATTGTACTTGAAAATTAAAGGTTTTTTTGTAATATTAGCCAGCGGACCGAATTCGTTAAACGAGGAAAAGTCGAATTTAGCACCCAGGGGACGGTCCCGAGGACCTTTGACCGAAGCCAACTTGAACCAGCTTGATAACAGAAATAGCTTAGCTGGCTACGGTAGATCTAAAGGTGCCAGGGAGGAACCACCCAGACCACCACCTCCTAGAGCTGAAGGTTTGTTGACAAATTTCATGTAAATGACAAATTCTCTAAATACTACCAACACGTTTCAGATTATTACAGCTCCAGGAGGCAGCTGTATGAAGAAGACCCGATAGTGCAGAAAACTAAACAACCCATGTGAGTTGTAATTTTTGTTGTTGTGAGAATGGTTTCTTAATGAAATTGGTGATTTCAGACCTGATGCTCGGTTCGTCGCTTTCCAGAAAGAGGGTTCCGTGGGTATTAGGTTGACTGGTGGTAATCACGTGGGCATTTTTGTTACCGCCGTACAACCCGGAAGTCCTGCCTCGTTGCAAGGACTGCAGCCTGGCGATAAGATTCTAAAGGTAAAAATTATATGAAATAAATAGTTATTTTCCTAATTTCTAACTAGTACGGTAAGCGTTACTTTATCGCACGCGATTGCTATTGACCCGGAGGCTAAACCCACTGTTGCATGTGTTAAAAACAAAACTTTTGCTACTACCGTTACTACTGTCCTTTAGGTTTTGTTTTGATCCTAGAAAGTGTTGTTTAGATCAATATCTCGGAACGTTTTTGGGCGTTTTGACATCCCTTGTCTCAGGAAATATTTGCTTAACCCCGAATTAAGTTATGTCAGCAACTTTTTTGTATAGTCACTTTACTAATGAATATTTTCTAATTTTTTCTAACATGATAACTTGTTTAGTGTAATATTTCGAGACGTTTTTTAGCGTTTCTTAATTAACGTCAAGTGTCCGAAGAAATATCGAATTTCCGGAAAAAGAATATAACAGTGTTCAGTCTTAAATTAGACATATCAGCAGCTTTATATCTGTTATTTCAATGTCGTTGTATATGCAAATACACAAGTTGTTCTCTTACTTTAACTGTATCTAGACACCTTGTATGGTTGGTCAAAGCAGTTGATTGATTTCAAATTATGTAACACATCATATGGGACCTACACCTGACAGACCAAAGCTACTGCCTCAATTCGATATTGAGCACTGCTACGTCGCATTTTTTGAATAAATCGATATTTCTTGAGACACAGGACATAGGTAATTGGAAAACGACCAAAAACGTCCGGAGATATACAGCATTTCCTTATGTTGAAACCAAGTAAAAACAAATTAATTAATTGATTGAGGACTACTTGAACCTTTTTTTCCACCCTATACAGTAAAGTTTTGCCCCCAATTAATTAAGCACAATAGTCCAAGCTGCATCAACATTTTTTCATTTCGAAATATGGCGAGGTCTTAAAAATAACTTAAAAAAGCAACCACAACTACATTTGGTGAAGATTATAACAGTTTGTCTTCTTGTGTCATCATAATTATCTGCCTAAGCTGAAAAACTATGAAAGAAATTAGAAACACTTTGTATAAATCATTTTAGATAAAGTAAAAGCCTCAAGCATAGCTTTGTCTATTTTCTCCGATTCTTCATTAATTTTCATCCTCTTTTTTTCCAATTATGTTGATTATTCTAAGTTGCGCTTACTAATGTGGAACTATCACAGAAATTTATTTAGATACAGGCAATATAAAATAAAACGACATCGTTCTTAGGTTATGTTTATCGGACTACAACATGAAATATTGACTTGAATAATTTATTATGAATGAATAATAAATAAATCTCGTGGGTTGAATTCTAGTTGGAATTAGGCCAGAAAAAACGTACCACACGGAGATTACCTGTTGGAGGTTATCTTTTGATCGAATGTAAAGAAATCTGAATGTCTGTTAAGTCAACATCTTTAGTTTTGTTAAAAAGTTTTGACTTTTGATGGAAAATACTTAAATTGTGAGGTTTTGTTTTAGAGTCTAGTTTTGTATGAAACATTTTCTTTAGAATTTTAGTGAGTTTTATCGGATTTTTGTATACACAACACAATAAAAATAAAACATAAAAATAAACGTTCCAATTTGTCCGATGTCGTTTACCCACTTTGTTTCGAAAACAGGCACCGTTGTAGAAAATTATCACATCGAATTGCAGGTTAACGATATGGACATGACTGGAATAACGAGGGAGGAAGCTGTTTTATTTTTACTTAGCCTGCAGGATCGCATAGAACTGATAGTACAATATTGTAAAGAAGAATACGACAATATAGTAGGTAAGCGTATTATCTAAATTGTTTCGTAACCGAGCCCGCACAATTTTTATCGAATTGCAGCTTCACAAAAAGGCGACAGTTTCCATATAAAAACTCATTTCCACTACGACAATCCTGCCAAAGGGGAAATGTCGTTTAGGTCAGGGGACGTTTTTCACGTTATAGACACATTGTACAATGGCGTAGTTGGGTGCTGGCAAGTTTTCCGGATAGGTAGTTTGTTACTTTATTATTAGGTTCTATTTTACGACTTTATGATGATAGGGAGGAACAATCAAGAGGTTCAAAAAGGGATCATTCCGAACAAGTCCAGAGCGGAGGAATTGGCAACGGCTCAATTTAACGCGACCAAAAAGGAAATGTCCGCCAATGAGTCGAGGGGAAGCTTTTTCAAAAGACGGAGGAGTTCTAACAGGAGATCCAAAAGGTTTGTTATTGTGTTGTGGTGAAAATGAGGATAGTTATCAGAATTGGCTTGTAGTTTGGGTAAAGAACATTGGGACGACATCCTATTCTCTGATACTATATCGAAATTTCCGGCCTACGAAAAAGTGTTATTGAAACATCCAGGCTTCACCCGGCCAGTGATTCTCTTTGGTCCTATAGCTGATATAGCTCGTGATAAGTTGCTTAAGGATTTTCCAGATAAATTTATATCACCCCGTAAGTCTTTATCACACATTCTATCGGTAGTATCGGTTACTAACGTGTTACTTCAAGCAGAAATCGACGTAACGTCGGCGGAAGAAAGCTCAAAAACGCAAAAGTCCACATCGAACATTATAAGACTGTCTGCTATCAGGGACGTTATCTCTACAGGGAAACACGCTTTGTTGGACATCACCCCTAACGCAGTGGAACGTCTCAATTACGCTCAAATGTATCCCATAGTAGTGTTTTTCAAGGCGGAAACCAAGATGGTTATTAAGCAATTGAGGCAAGGACTTCCCAAGTAAGTGTTTGACAATATTGTTATTATTTTGAAAATAAATTATGTTTATCACTTTAGAACGGCCCACAAAAGCTCTAAAAAACTACTTGAACAGTGCCAAAAGCTGGACAAAGTTTGGGGACACATTTTCAATTCTACGATTACGTTAACAGACAACACCGACACTTGGTACCGCAAAGTTCGAGAGGTGATTGACAAGCAGCAAATCGGAGCTCTGTGGATGTCTGAAAGCAAAGTAAGTCACAATATCCTGGTCGAATTAAAACACAATCATACTCGTTGACATCATTAAGGACTTAACCAACTAGGTGATGGGATTTAAAATTGTTTTCAGGCCTTCGACATCTTTTCCGACATATACTTTCCTTCTATTTACCTTCAACCCAAATCGACCAATTCCCTACCGGGTCGTGATCGACAATCCCGTTCTCGTCGCAAGAATGCCCTTTCCATGTACAGCTCTCCCCAGTTCATTCATAGAACATCCGCATTTTTTCCTAGGAACGATCATTCGCCTAGTGTATGTCGTGAATGTTCGATTTACAAGGAACATTCGTGGAACATCCCTAATTCGCCCAGCGTTTCTAGGGAATGTTCCCTGTATGTTCCCTCGGAAAGTTTCCAGGACGCTGGTCCGCAGAACGAGCCAAATAATAACGATCATTATGCAAGTACTCCGAGTGGATTGTTTTGTGACAGTTTAGTGTTTAACGGCATGCGAACTGATGATTTTACTTCTAACATTTTGGAACCCGTTTATCATGAATGTTTTGAGGTGCAGAAAAGCAGTGTTGCTGCCAAACTCAATAGGTTTCCACCCATTTGGGAGGAAAATTATGGAGAAATTTAAGTTAGATATTTTGAATATTAGAGCATTGATTATTAGGAGATAAGACGGTAATTAACGTCATTGTATGCACTGCCATATGGAAATTTACACAAGCTGAGGATACTAGAGTTTTTTTTTTTTTTACCAGACGTTCACACATTACCAGCCTTGATTTGTTTCTGAAATTAATTTATAAATGATTTAGCAACATTGATGGAAATGGACGGCTAATGTTCCATTTTCTCAGACTAAGGCTTAGACAGGTTTTTAAAAAAGTTTCATTTTTCAGAAAAACCAGGGCCTATGTAGTATTTGTTTTAGATATATCCAGCTCTATAAATATCCATTCTTCTTCTAAAATGTTCTAAAAGCAATAAAATTGTCAGTATATCAAAAGGTTTTAGAAATAACTACAGACATTACTACACTTGTGATCAAAGCTTCCAATATTATAGAGACATACTCTAAAATGAACTAATTTCTGTTATCTGGTCAAACAAAATGATGTAGTTATCTCTTAATAATCTTTGGTCTTGGTCATTAGTCATTACTTTGTAAAATTTGTTATTAAGCGTATTCTTTTCTAAATTATATTAATAACTTAATATACCTTAGTGATTTAAACACATCTATAAAAAAATGTCCATATATTGGCATCTGCGTTGTCATATTTTTGTTTAGCAAAGATTTGCATACATATTTGCTTTTTCATTAACTAAGCGTTTGTGTTTAATTGTTTAACTTAACCTACTATTAACAAAGTTTTATACTAACACGCTCATTCAGCATGTTCGCTATTTCACTTTCGCATTTTCACTCGTTACAGCCTGAAGAGTCGCTTTCGGACGACTTTCTCTTCCCCATGTCATCACTTCGCCTCTCATACGCCAGCTCTCCCGAAAGCGACCTGGAACACAGTCCAGGACCGCCATCTTCTCCTACAGGTGGTCCTGGACCTGCGCCCGGTCGCCTTACCAAAGCGAGTTCCGACCCCAGCGTCGTTATGCCTTTGGAGAATGGGAATAGTGATGCTTTGCCACCCTATCAGGTATGTTCAGACAATTTATACTGATTTTCCATGTTTCAATAGGCAGATTAAGAAAGTAGACACCTTTTTCAGCCTACATACGACACCAGATATGGGTTCAGTCAAAGCAATCAAACCAATCAACCTTCCTCGGACATTCCCCCAGATTCGCCTTTGTCTAAAGACCCTGCTTACACACTTTCTGACCCGGACATTCCTTCGTCTCTTAGCACTGCAGAGTTTAACAGCAAAAACGACGTGTACTCGGCGAATGTTTATAAGTCGAACGAGTACAAATCTGGAGAATTTGGAAGCCCGGATAGGCGCGGAGGAGAGTACGGTAGCGCTGAACGTAGGGAGTTTAACGGGGATCGTCTGTTGCAGCAGCATAAACGGTGAGATAAAGTTTGAATAAATTGATCTAAGATTGATCAACCATTTGTCGGGATGTTTAGACAGCCTAGCAGTTTGCACAGTCCTTACAACCATTCCAAGTCGCATAGTTTGAGCGCAGAACATCAGTCGATGCCTAATTCTCCAAGCGTCAAAGAAGGGATTTATGGACAGGCCCCGGATTTGCCGCCTCGAGTCGATAGGGCTGCCAAACCTATGGGAATTTTGACCACTCCAAGTACGTACTGCTACAATGTATTATTAAATATGTTGCCAAAAGCACGGTTACCATTTTTCAACTGAAAGTACTTGAAACCCGTTTATGGTATTCAGAAAAGAACTCCTAGATGAGAAGGCTGAAAATAATTTTTTCTAATTTTGGCATATAAAGTGACACTTTTCAAAACTAATTAGAGTGACAAAACGTTTTACTTTATGTAACTAGTTATGAAAAGTTCATTTCATCACTCCCTGTTTTTATGCATTTTCGTAGAAACATATGGGCGACATCCATCATAACATGTCGTTGTCACTGTTTATACAAGGTGCTATGAAAGTGAATATTTGTATTAAATCACTTTAAAAGATGGTTTTTACCGCTTTTTGGTCAAAATTAGAAAAAATTATGTATGCAACACGTTTCGAAAATGTCTTATTGTGTAACTCATTCAAATTGTAGGACCTCGCTGCGCTCGCCCTACAAACATTCATTCGTTACACAAAATCGATCTTTTCGTAACTGGTTACATAAATAGCTATTAAGAAATTTCTCTCTAGGTCACTTAAGAATTTTTTTATGAAGGTTGTAGTACTATAAACGGTTCTCTAGATGCACTATGTTTACTATAGGTCCTAGTCAATTTTCTTAGTAGCTTTATGCGGTACAGTGTGTCCCATTGAATGGTTGAAGAATAATTTTATCATTATTGACATGAAAAACAGTTATTTTATTTGAATTGTTGCACAGATAAAATTGCAAACGGCCGTAGTGCTCACGAACGATTATTCGGTACTAAAGCTGGATCTTCGGAGGCTACGAACGGAACTGACAACAATGGATTTGTAGACAATAAAGCCGGTTCTTTGGATAGAAGCCAGAACTCAAAATCGGTATTATTATCTACACTTTAATAAACCCTTCATATTTTTTACGTTTTCTTTTCGTTTATTAGGATTCATTATCCAGTTACGACTCATATAACAAACAAATTTCGGCACCACCTCGGATAGGTCCTAATTTACACGACGACCTTAAAACTACATTATCAAAAATTGATCCAGGTGGTCACCAGGGTAGTCCATCTAGAGGACCGAGATGGAATGAACAACAGAATCATCATCACAGGTTAGTTTGGCACCATCAATTGCATTTTTTAGATACTTTCACCTTGGTATCTCAGATTGGGAGGATCAAAGATGGACTTAAAGTACGGCCTACCACCTGGTGATCCTATCAACGACTCTAGTCCTCGGCATTCCAGAGAAGTTTTAGGGGCTCCTAGGGAGGAAAATGGAGTTTTACCGCCGGACGGTATTAGTCCCAGAAGTTCAGTAGAAAGGGATATGTATAGGTAAAAACTGTACTGAAATATTAAGTAAAAATTACTAATGTTGTGCTGATTAGATACAGCAGATCACCAGCAAAACAAATCAATAACATTCCATCTGCAAAGCCTCACATAGAGACCAAGACTGATTATGGAAAATACAGCAGGAATAACAACAACATGAATTTAACGCCCTCGCATCACCAAGCGCCTCCGGAGTACTCCAGAGCATCTCATCAAGACTTAAGAGATTCACAATTGAGCATTCATCATTCGCCTTTAAGAAATCCAGGAGTTAACATGAACGGGTTTGTACAAGGTAACTAACCTAAATTAGCATTTATTATCGTTTGCCTTTCCAGATACGATATGGGTTCACCTAACCATAATATGAATTCGTTAAATGGTAATCAGTACAAGCCAATTCCACCTCCCAAACCGAAAAACTACAAACCGCCTCACAGTCAAAGTTACGGACGTGGGGACGGTATGGTCCAACCGCCTTCTATCTACCAACACGGGAAAAGCCATAGCAATCCGGTGGTAATTATGTTCATATACAAAAATCAAGTAGAATGATGTCACATTTTGATGAAATTTTTTGTTGCTGGTGTAGTAGTGTAGGGAAAAAGAATGAGCAGCATTGAATTGGTATTTTAGTTTGAACATACTTCTATCACTTGTCTACATCATGGGGATAGTTTTCTGAAGAGTTTATCACTTATTTAGTCTTAAATCTAATGACCATAGACAACACTTTGTTTGGTGATTTGGAGAGACAGCTTTAAATTGCAATTCAGTGCCAAAAATACTCAGACTCAGGTCTAAGTTTATGTTACAAGCAACTTTTTCGATATTCTGCTTGAAAGATCTTTTATCTTGCTTTGCTCCTTTTAATCTACTGAAAATTTCAGGACCCTCGAACACCTCACAATCCACACAACTACTACTACAACTCACCGCCGCCCCATTCACAATCGGGCACGCATCACGCCTCGCCCTATTACCCGGACCGCGCCCACCAACCCTACGATATGGCCCCGCCCTACCACGAATCACCTCGACGACACCCGAGCATATCCTACGCGAGTCGAAGCGAAATTCAACCAATCGCAAACAGCCACGAGTACCGACCTGATTCGTACATGGAGAATAACGGAGATCACCGACCCCCACCGGTCGTTGATTTGCAAGGGTCCAGGGAGCAACGCGGTTCCGCTTTTGAGCTCTACAGGAAACCTGGCCATAATATGAGGTGAGATAGGTGATTTACAGAAAAAGAGAGTGCTGTGGTTGTGTTTTGTGTATGCGCATTTGTTTTTTTTTTGTTCTGTGGGAATTAGAGACGTTAGGTCTGTTTGTAGAGATACTTTCAAACTGGTTTCCAACTGAAAATCGGAAATTGTTGGCTTTTATTGATTGAATGCTCACGTGACATTGACATTTTAAGGGTAGTGGCCAATAGCTGAACATTTTCCTCTGATTATTAGTTGGAGATTCGTTCTGCGAACAGATCTGTTGACGTTGGCACAGTGTAACTTCACGGTTGGTCACAGTATGTGATTACATTATTTCTGCCAAATCGATCTTTAAAACGATTGAGGGACGTGTTTTTCAATTAATGGGACAGGGTTGCCAACTTAGTAACAAACCTAATAATATTTGATATATTTTAAATGTGTGAAATTTAGCTATAACAGATATGGTCTTCCAAATTCAAGTGAAAACCAGTATAAATGACGGTTACGTCATCATTTGCTTCGTTTCAATTTCAACGACATATAGTCATAATGGTTGCTTTTAATGCAAACATTCCATCATAACCATTAACCTAACGTCACTGTCACTTTCAATTGGAAAATATAGATTACTGTTCTCGCGGACTGAGTTTACCCGTGCGTCATCCCCCCATGATTTAGAAGTAGAAATGCATTATTGACTTCATCCTTCTCTATTGTTCACTTTTAGAAAGGGTAAATATCTAAGTGAATGTCTTCCAAAAAAAAAACATTTACTGATTAGCGCTTCAATTTCAGTCATTGTCAGTTTGAAAACCATCAAAATTTATTTGATTTGTTTACTATTAATTCTTTTCCGTTTCTTTGAGTTGTTAATCATTTATAAAGTTTTCTATTTACCACACCACCATAGTTCTTTTAAGAGCTATTGTTTCTACGCTTCTAACATTCTGTAAGTACTTTCATAATATTATTATTAATTTTTTTTTTTTATGTCGGCTGTCACGGTCTAACCAAATTTGGCATAATTACTAACCTGTTTTGAAAAAAAAGTGGGAGTGTCTATTATGGTTTTTATTTAGCCATTTGGTTTTTCGTAAATTCGGAACTACTTACTATTACAGTATTTTTTTAGAAAATGCCTGGAAAAGTTCTCCACAGACAAGCCCAGCAGTTAATTCTTAACCTTTGTGAATATTTTGAATTGGAAAAAACCAATGGAGGACCTTTAGAAGCTCTCAGGAAGCTTCTGTTCAGGAAGAAAATAAGAAATTTTAAGACCTTACATATTCTTACTGATGTATTTTTTTTGATACCAGAAGTTTCCGGCTGCTTTGAAAATTTCCCACAAAACTGTTTATTCGATTCGGAAAAAGCAAGCAAGTAATCTTATGACTTCCTCACCTAGAAAACGTAAATCGAGACGTTATCGACGGGCCAAGACCACTGATTTATCTGAAAGCATTAAAATGGATGTTCAAAATACATTATATGAGTACATATCATACGATATCAACGATAATATCTTAATAATAGTAAAATATATCTACTTTTATAAGAAACATCTATTAATATTTCATTGTTTGTATAATTTTTCTTTTTTTCAAAGATCTCTACTTTCTGACTGACAATACAAGCAAAATTTTAAACGTGACGAAGCTTTAGACACGCCCTTTTCTATAATATGAACACAACAGGTTTGTTGACGAAAACTTGATTTGATTCATATGATTATAAATGACGTAGCCTTTATGACGTACGGGTAAACTCACTCCGCGAGAACAGTATGTGTCAAAGTAACAAGAAAGAAGCCTTGCAATGCTGTTGGAAAACTTAATAAATGACATTGTGAGAAAGCATTATTTCTTTGTATTGCAAACATAATAAATAATTAGATCTTTTATTAGTACCCTTTTGTAACTATGCAGGATGACTTAAACTTAACTAACTACAACTTACTATTTTTCAGATATCTTTAACATTCAGGATAAAATACTTATAGGGATATTAGGATAAAACTTTATAAATGGTAAATCCAAATTTTGGTGTTGAAAAAGATTATTTTATTTTTTGCTTCTTTTACATCATTATACTCATGATTGAAGAAAAAATTATCAAAAAAAAATTAACTTTAACAAATGAATTTAAAAAATCATAATAATAAGTTCAACTAAGTAGATTGATAAGAAATAATATTAATTTAGACAAATGTGCATTTTCTATTTAATTTTTTTTTTGAGTTTCAAGTCAAGTCAAACTGCTTTAATCGCGGCAATATAGTACTTTGTGCTTTTATTACACAAATAATTATCACTTAACTTTTGATTTTAACCCCTTCAATTACTATAAAAGCTTAGTTCTTTAAATCATTGTACTAATCAACAAGAAGAAGTTTAAAAGGTTTAATAATCTCTATTATTATTAATCTCTAAATTATTTTACCGGCAGCTTTACTGTATGGATCTCAAAATGGCGTATTTCAAAAATGGCGAGTTTCAAAAGTTTTGTTTATGATTTTTCTATTCGTGGCCTGTAAGTTTTTGTCACACTGTGTATGGAAATACTTATTTGGTTATAAATATTTGACCAAGTTCTTCTATTTGACTATTGGGTTAAAAAAAAAATGGCAGACAGATTTTTAGTCTAGTAAATAATAAATATTAAAGAGTTGGCAATCTTACCCTTGATAATTATAGAGAGTTAATCATTTTTCACAAAAAAAAAAATTGTTTACTTAGGCATTAATTGGTTTGAAGCATGGAGTTGCGTATTAATTACATGCGTGTACGCTGGCTATATTAATGTGATTTCCAAAAATTCTAATTTTACCAATGTTTTTATCCCATCTTATAGGATAGTCTATATGTTGGACTTTTAGTTTAGGTATGTCGCCGTGTGCTGTGTTTCTTGTTATTTTTGTTATTTTGCATTTTGCTATCGATATAACTCTGGTTTTTGCTTTTACGGTAAGTACGCATGTTCGAATTGGGTGTTGGTGTTGGGTTAAGGGTGCACTTAACTCTTGCTTCGACGTAATTTTTGATGTAATATGAGGTCGTACCTGGGAAGAGAACCATCCCAATTGACAGACGTTTGAATATAAGTCCTCGTACCGAATCATCCCCTTTTGATAAAAAGAGATGCTGTTGTGTGTGGTGAATCTCATCCCGGGTACCTCGAACACCGTCGCGTCCATCGCCGATTGCGCTAATCGCCATCTCTTTTTATCATTCAGGGTTCTCGAGGACCACCGGCTGCTGTCACAGCCGGCTTTTTACGGATCGCAGCCTAACATTGCGCAAAAACTAAACGCACCATCATCGGCTACTAACTCACCGAAAGTAAAGCCTAAACTAACCAAAGCGCAATCGTTCAGACACACGAAAACCGACAGCGGATTTAGCACCCCTAAGTTGTTTAGGAAGTGGTCGTTTGGCAGGAAACACAACAAAGATCCCACCGGCACTCCCAAATTGTCCAAGAAGATGACTTTGCGCTCAGAGATGAGTATCACCGAGAACCAGGTAATGAACCGGGCGTTTGGTTTGAGATACTCAAATAGATCCAACAATGTTGTATAACGCATTTTCAAAAAAAAAACATTATGTTGGAATATTGTCACATGCCGGTTTTACTTAAAAGTTTGTTTAATATTAAAAATTTCCAACTTTAGCTGAGCCATTTAACCTTTCACAATAGAATATATTCTTAATTCAGCAAAACTACTAACTACTAACTTCTCTCTTGGCTGTCTGCTGTGGCTGTTCTGGCCCTTACTACCTTCTTAGCTGGATGATCTGCAAATACATTTCCTTCGTTATTTTAGTGACCTTTTGAACAAAGGTATATTGTATTAATCAAGGCATGCCAAGGTGTCACATTTTTTAACCGTTTTGCAGCCTGGCTGTAACAGCCAGTGTTACTTTACAGAACATATTAGGTTTAAGTGCTCAGATAATTGTAGTATTCAGTGAATCGAAAACTAGATATAGACCTATAATTTTATTTTAAATGTTAGTCTAAAGATGAGCAATTTTAATATTAATGTTTTATAATTTGTTGTAATGGTTTGATCCAGCATGTTGAGGAGTTAATCTATCTACTTCTATTTGGACACCATTTTTTAAATTTGCAAACTGTGTCCAATAACAACAATTGAACGCCTCAAAAAAGCTACTTTTCTGGTTTAGTAACTGTTTATTCTCTACCCAAAGGCCTCAAAGAAAGAGATTTTAAAATATATAATTTTAGTAATAATTTAAGTAAAACCAGTATGTGACCTTCTACAACAAAACGCTCTGTGGGTCTAAAAGGTTACACCGGGTTGACCTTTAGGTTATCAAGGACTTTAACAAGAACGCTCAGGATTTTTCGCGTCCCACTAAAAGGGATATCACTTCGGCTACCGTGGATCACCGGGGTGCCACCCTGGTCAATCACTACTGGGGCGTATCATTGGAAGTGCCCGAAGGGGCCATACCCAAGGGAGAAGAAAAGCAAATTTATTTTGTTATTTCCGACCCAAGGTTGTGTGACAACGTGCCGCCACTGGATTTGGAGAACGGTAACACACATGGTTTTAGTTTTGTTTTTTAGTTTTATTTAGTGCTTGATTAACCCATTTGTTTTCGGTGTTGGTAGTCTTTAACTGAATTTTTTACTGTTAATAGTGTTACTACCTTTTTCAGTTTGAGATTATTTTTATTCCCGTATGTTTCAATAAATAAATATCACTGTAATATAGCCGGTGTACATACATCTGTACGATGTCAGTGTATAAATTGCATTTATAGTTTGTGTGAATGCTGTAATTAAAAACTAATCTACATTTGTTGTTACGCTGATTTTGTTTATAATGGGTTTGTTTTTTCAGGTGAAACTATGTTGTCACCTTTAGTAATGTGCGGACCTCAAGGTGAGTGCATTTTAGTCATTTCTATAATTTAAAGTGCGAAACTATGCCAAGTTACCAGCATTTACATGGTATGGACGTGGATCAAAATAGTCTTTAAAACAGTTTTATACGATTTTACTCTTCTTTATTAATTTGCAAGGATTCAAATTAAGAGCCAAGAGCAATAACAATTTTGTAAAAAAAAATGTTCACGAAGTAAACTTTACTTAAATACAAAACAAGAGAAAATAAAAGTTTTATATTGGATTTTTTTTTACCGAATTCTGAGTGGGTTTAAACCTTAGTCAACTGAGTGCAGAAAGTCATTCTGGACATTTTTGGTCTCAAAGTTGCAACAAAATTTTGAAAATCCTGTATCTTCGCCATTTTTGGGGATTCACCGACTGTAAAAAGCTTAAAATGTCCATTTTGAACTGCTCTTTCACCTCGTGCTAACCGCAACGCGATTGAACTTGTACAGGGTGTTCAAAAAATAAAAACAATATACCGACTTCTATCCATATTCCCCTTGGCCCTTTTAGTACTAACAAATCTAATTTCAGGTACTGAATTTTTGAAACCTGTGATCTTGAACATCCCCCACTACGCCAACACCCTGCCCAGCTTATGCCTTTCCCTTAAGGCAACGGATTCCGAACAGGACATTCATACCGATTGGGACAATATTTTGCTACCCAGTAATCATGCTGCCAACAGTGTTGCTGTTAAAGTTGACCATTTTTAAACACGTTTTTATCATACAGTCCGTATAATATGGAATTTTCGAAAAAAACATTTGTTTTTTTCCTATACTTTTTATCATTTTAATTTGTATGTTGTAATGTTGTAGATATCATATTAATCCTAAATAATGTGGCGGCAACGCAATCTCGTTAATAAGCAATATTTTACAACGTCGTATGTGATCTAGAGAATCAAATTTGTATTAGTTTTAGTTAGTAAGGAACATTTTTAGAGCAACCTTGTATTGTTGAATCTCTTTTTTTACCCACTGGCGTCTTTTATATTCGTACGTTTTTAAACAATTTTAAACTCGATTTTAAGTGTTGTTTATTGATAGCGATTATATTTTAGAAACAAATATGCTCATTTTGTAGACGTGTATTATGAACTTTGGTAAGAAATAAATATAATGTGTTTTATTAGTTATTTGGTGAAGTTTTTGAGTTAGTTAAGTCCTGTACCTTGATTTACAGAATTCACAGATTAGATACCTCAATTTAGAGGTCTCAAAACCGATACCTCAATGTTTTATGTTTATTCCAACTTCAATAGTAGAAAGTACCCAAGGACGGTAAACAGTAAAGGATTGCTCGATTGGCCGATTTTGTTTCCCGGCGGCGAATGGATGTACCAAATTTTGTAGTATTTTTTTGTATGTTATTGAATAGGAAATTTAATAAGGATTCAAAAAATGTACTTAAAACAGTCATTTTCTCACTCTAAGTGGGTTTTACAAGCGATTTTCTCCGTGACTGTTTATTCAAACGATGTTACTAGCAGTTCAAACTTTAACACCCATTTTTCACACCCTAACTGTATTAAATTTAGTAGTGTTGTTTTATGTTATCAGATAGAAAGTTTAATGAGCATTTCAAAAATTTGCATAAAACAATCAATTTCTTACTCCAAGTGGGTTTTACAGGCGATTTTGTCCCTGACTTTTCTTTCAAATTGTGTCTCGGGCATTTTATATTTTGACACCCCTTTTCTCCCTGACTACTTGATTTTGTAGTGATTTTTTATGTCAGATAGAAAATTTAATGAGAATTAGAAAAATGTGCTTAAAAATATGATTCGGTCACTCCAAGTGGGTTTTACAGGCAATTTAGTCCTTTAAACCGTGTTCAAAATTTAGATCACAATTTTACTAACTTAACAAACCAGTTTTTCCTAAATTACTCGAAAACTGTTAAAAAAAATTGCAGGAGACCAAAAATGTTCCTAATCAACTCCTTAGCACCGTAAGGTTGCAGGACCGTTTTAGCTTCCAGTATACAAGGTGTCCATAAAACGTATGGTGATTGAATGTTTTCGGTCACCCCGTACACATTTTTTGAGAATTTTTTGCTCAACACAACTGGAAAGAGGAGCTCAAGACGGCTAAAGCGATTCAACTTCCCTGAACTCAAAAAATAACCAAATTATCGGCTGTTCAAATTTTAAACCAGAATTTCACCTGATTTGAAAATTTGTTGATCCAAACCAGTTTTTCCTAAATAACTCGAAAAATTTGAAAGAAAGCAAAAATGTTCGTAAAGAACTGCTAAACTCTTCCCTGGAGTTTCACAGTCCGCTACTATACAGGGGGTGCATGAAAAGTATAGTGATTTAGATTTATGACTTTTCAAATTAATGACAATCAGAAGAGGGAAGTGATAGCAAATTTGAATTAGACCCATAAATTTACTGGTAAAATTGGTAAATTTTCCTGTCACATTGAATTGTACTTTACCTTACCGGTAAATAACCGATTATGGTAAATTTACGCTCATCTCTACAATACGCTAAATATGATCGACTGCAATCGGTTAACAATCGCGCAAACGTGCTATCTCTGACTTGATACGGGCAATATTGCGCTTATGGGATTAAGCAATCCTTTACTTTACCGTCCTTGGAAAGTACCTAGTTACAAGCAACTTTTTTGCAAAGTAATTTTTTTTTTTTTGGAAAGACTAAACTTCTTAACTTGTTAAGGGCTCCTGAAGTAGGATTCTTCCTAAGTTATGATCTTTCATAAATAAAAAAAAATCAAATAAAATAGAAATAGTCACATGACTTTTGTAGGTGAATATTTGATGGTTGAAAACAATCATGTGAGCTTCAGAAATACTATAGAGTTTGAGGATATATTTGTTTCTTTAGATTTCTTAAAATACTTTTATTTGTTTTAATTTTTATTTTATAAAACATTCAGATTTATAGAATTCACTGTAGATAGTACTCCCAAATCCAATAGTAGAACATTTCGATACTTCAATTTATAGGCCTCAATATATAGACATTTGTGTCAAAAAATATTTTTTTCAAGAAATAGTATTAATGAACAAAGCAAAAGACAATAAATTATAAATAATGCATTTTATTGGTTTGACACATAAAATTCAGAAATATATATATTTACGTAATAATTTGTGTATATTATCTTGTAATAATATAGCTATATAACACACACAAACTTATTTATAATGCGTATAACTACAAGTAACAGTATTCTTACATATTTTGAGATCACAAAATATATAATTTAATAACAAATTTAACAATAATTATTTTTCCGAAACGTTTTAAAAACTTTAGGAAAGAAAGTCGACGCGTTACTCAAAACGAAATTAAAATGACAAGGCCGCATAGAAAATGGGAGAACTATAATAGTTGAAAACAGTGAGCCCGGTCGGAGGGTCAGCCAACAAGTCTTTGTATATATTGCTATACAAATTCAAAAAATGGCAGTCGAACGATTATTATTTAATATTAAAAATATTAGGAACAATTTTGAATTTCACCACGTCTAGAGCCCACCCTCCTCGGCATATCGAAAACGTTAAAATCGGCCTTAAAAATACTGATGCTAATGTTGACTGAACACTACGGCGCCTATAAAAAAGTACCTTTAACGGTAATGGCCGAAAAATCTTAAAATTCAAACCTGTCGTAAGTATATCACAAATTTTATCCAATAAAACGTACGGTGTAAAAAAATATGGTATAACATGCAAGTAAACTTAAAGCGTTAACAAAAAATAGAGACATATATAACTTAGAAGAAATTAAACGCGCGTTAAAGTAGCTTGACGTCACCAGAAGAAAATTAACCTGTTGCAGGTACAAATTTTAGTAAGAAAGGAGCTGGTCTTATTAATACTGCAGTGTATACAATTTAAAAGTGGTTGTTAAGTAGTTTTAGTCAATCCAAAAGCTTGAAGTTCAATGTTTGTATACACTGCAAATTACATAGAACCGCAATGGTTGCCAAATGTTCCTTCCAATAATGGTTTGCTTTCGTTATCTTACTCAATTAACACACTCAAACCATCACACTCACACTTGTTAAAGCCACAAATAGACGCGTACGAGCAAAGGTTTTTTTTTAAATAAAAGGACTCAGATTTCTACTAATTTGCCTAGGTAAAGTGAGTAGTAATAAATACACTTGGATATTGCGGAATACTGTTTAAAATATTAGTTCAAGCGCCTTTGCTCGCGTCATTGCCTCTAAAAGTCGCCGCTGTATTTCAAAAGGAGCTAAATTAAAAAAATTTGATATGCGCTCGCGCATCTTTTTAAACCTACGCTGTATACGAAGTGATTGTTATAGTAACTTTATATAATTTCGTAATATTCCTGAGAATGCACTCTTGTCCCCGAAAGTTTGGTCGAAACTCCGAAATGCAGCGGCAAATTCTCGTATAAGCAACGCTCAAGTCGTCTATAATCAACTCTATATTGCTGACTTTGCCTCGCACTCAGAAAAGTCGTTTAAGTTCTTTCTCGCCGACATTCGCATCAAAGATAAAATGTTACATACTGGGAGATGCTTTGCACCACGTTTTGTACTTTAATCGTAATATTATAAAAAAACCTTCAACAAATCTCATTCTGTTTCGATTGTGCTCTCTGAATGTTTTAAAACGTCAGCGAAAGTTTAGTTTATCAAAAATAAAAATCAAGAATTTATTTTTTGAAATTAAAGAGTTTAGGTAGATTACCAATGCAAACAATTTCAACTATAAAAAGTCAATTTTGAGTTATCTGTGGCAACACTGCTCAATTCCTTCATTTTTCTCTTTCTTTACAAATTCATAATTATTCTTTACCGAAAAATTAATATAATCATAAAAACCGAGTGTTTATTAGTATGCATTTAATGTTTTTCTGAAATAGAAGAAGTGCGGTTTGATCAGTTTATGAACGTAGTCTACAAATAGCTAGTTAGGTAAATAAAGCAAAGCCAAAATAAAAAGAATGTAACTTGTCCAGTTTCATTATAGCTATTAATGTAACGGGATTATTATGCGATTTATAATAGTCGTGGACATTGCTAATTGCTAATGCATTGTCCGAGACGGTGTTGAATCGCCAATAATCGAGTTACATTCAAAGCTTTATCGTATCATTGACAACGGCGATGCGAAAACAAAATCAACAAAATTGTATGTCATTTAATTTTTGTTGTCCGCATTAAAATCATGCAAAATTTAGATATTCCTGATAATATATTGGCTGCAGCCAACACTATAAGGTTGAACTTGCTTCCGGAAAAATCGAAAGTCCAGTATGAGAAAGAATATGAACAGTTTTGTGTGTGGCGAAACCAAGTACAAGTTCGAGGTGCAGAAGAAACGGTGTTGCTAGCATATTTTGCAAAACTCGCTGCAGAATATTCTGCTTCGTCCTTATGGCCAAAATATTCCATGTTACCAGCGACCTTAGAATTGAAGGAAAGAGTGAAAATCGACAAATACGGCGCTTTAATCTTTAATACGTTTTATCAAGAAGAAAAACGTCGGATATACCATAGAGCAAAAAAATCAAAGGTTACAAGAGAACAAATCAACGAATTTGTACGTTCTGCTGCCGACAAAAAGTTTTTGATGTTAAAAGTGGCCTTTCTAATTGGAATTGGAGGAGCCTGCCGAACCAATGAACTAACCAAGATGACCACGGAAAATGTTGACGTTTTAGAAGACAAGCTGGTTGTAACTATTCCCGACTCCAAAACCCACAAGAAACGGACGTTCGCGATTGTATCTGAGGGCGAAGTCAATCCTGTGCTTTTATTTAAAAAGTATGCAATGTTAAGGCCAGCCCATGTTACTCACCGAAGATTGTTTCTATCATATAGAAAAGAAAAATGTACAGTACAGCCCTGCGGCATTCATTTCTTCGCTAAACTACCTCAAAAAATAGCTGAGTATCTTTAACTTGAAAATCCTAATATGTATACTGGTCACTGCGTTAGAAGATCTTCGGCAAATTTTCTTGTTAATGCTGGAGGGGATATATTAGGTTTACAACAACTTGGTGGATGGGTATCAACAAAGGTTGCTAGAGGGGAACTAGAAGAAAGTGTACAAGAAAGTTTCCATTGCTCGCAAAATTCAAATCGGCGATGTCTCTGGCAGTGGATTAGCCCTAAGGAACCGGATGAAATAGAGAGGAATGCATACTCGGCCATTAATCAGCCTTTAGAAGACATAAATATTATCGTGGACTCCAAAGGCAGTGGAGTATCCGTTAAGTTTAAAAACTGTCAAAACATTGTTTTGAATATTCATGAAAAGTCGTTGTAATATTATTCTGTTATAGAACCTGTTGTCCTTCGTAACTAACGTATTATTAGTAACTAAGGTTTTATGAAGGAATTAGTACATTTATGATGTTGATAATTATTAATAAAGAATTCATATAAAATCGTTTTAATCTTCAATGATACGATAAAATATTTTATGTTTCACCTATACGTTATGAATACATAATACATTGGAAACGGTGTAGATTATAGTGTTCATAACAACCTGAGGGCATTATAGACAAGCGTTATCATAACGCCCTGAAATCTTTTTCAATATTAGCAATGTCATCTTTTATCTTCTATGGCATAAAGACTACGTATTTCCTATCCTAGGATGCTCTTGACTTTTAGATAATAAATTTTCGTTACCTTTTGTTGCATTTTCTTTTTTTCTTTTTGGCGTTACCAACTAGGGTATTTGCCAGCTCAATACGAAAGAGGCTCAGAAAGTCGGGCCTGTGCCCCTGAACCTCTAGAATTTTCACAAAAGTTACTTTACACACACAACAAGGCCTAAAAAATCGCTTAAGGGCACGATCCGAGTAGAGTAGAGTAGAGTGGAAATTATAACCGTAACTGTCACATCCACGTGGTCTTCTCCTAGGTTTTCACCTTTTTCGCCTCTTGGAAGTGCACCGCACAAGACAATTCCTCGTAGACTATTTTAGAGGTCTCCACTCAACCGGCTGAGGAATTCGGTCGTCAACTTCAAATTTCTCTGAACACCGTTTCAAGAAACGTCGTTTCTTAGTGGCAAGAAATAGAGTTCTGGTGCGATTTAGGTGCCACCGTATTTTTAGTTCTTTTTGATGAAATCGATGTCAGATTGTTTATTTAACTTACTTTTACCAAAATAAGGGTGGATGAGTGACCTTCACGCAGAAAAAACTCATATTTTCACGTTGTTTCCTTTCTTATGGCATTCGCCATACTAAACCTAAATGACTTGTTTTTGATCAGTACCAGCACCACCAGCGTGATTGTTGAACATTTTGTTTGGTGCCTAACAACCCTAGCAACGTTGTCAAACGTAACTGCTTTTCGGTTCAAAATTAGTAGTCATTCTAAAAAAGTTTTTCATATTTTTTCTCTTTTTGAGATCTTAATAATTATTGCTACATATATGAATCGGCCACTATGGTTAAAAAAAAAAATATTGCCGCTTGCACTAATAGGACACTAAGGTCAGCATTGTCAACAGTAATTCTAGATAGTAAAGTGTCACTTTGCATGTAAAAACTAAAAATACTTTATTTAATTTACTAATTTTTAAGCTATTTAACCATTAAAGCCTTCATGTTAAACGTCTTATATCATATCGGGGGAGGAATTTTTCCTAGGCTTGGTGTAACCGTTTTTTTTACGATTCTTTTCCCAACAAACAGCTTCATCCACCCTTTTTTGGGTAGAACTAAGTTAAATAAACAATATGACATCAATTTAATCAAAAAACAAAAATATGTGGTGGCACCCATATCGCTCCAGACCCGCTCTTGACTTTTAGGTAATACATTTTCGTTACCTTTTGCTTCATTTTCTTTGACTGACAGGACTATCAAAGTCACATCATTCAGGTAATAAAAACACTAAACAACATCCCGATAAAGGTATACCTTACTTTTCAATGCCAGAAACAGTAAATGTTTGCTGAAATAGGTGAAACATAAAACATTGTATGCGCCACAGGCGTTAGGGAGAGTATAATGTCCATTATGCCGGAACCTATCCCTCGAACCCCTCTGGCAGTTTCGGCTTTCGGTTCTCTCTAACGCCCTTGGTACATAAATAGCTAAAAGAAACTGAGACTTTCTTGTCAATGTTTGAGTGATGTAGTACCGAACAATTAAGAAACATCAAAAATTAGGAATTATAAATTAGTCATTTTTGAGACATTGTATTACAATTTATCAAGTATAAAAGTTGGGTGATTCAAAAAAACTTGAAAATGCAATTTGTTATTTTCTAATGACATGTTTATGTGTTTTTTATGTGAACATCGATAATATTTAAATCGAAAATGAATATATTCATTGACGTGTTTAATCAAAACTCTTAAATCAGTCGTGACATAATAAATTCAACTAGAATTGATTAAAATCAAATTTGTAAATTTTACCTTTTACCGTATGTCATTTTTTTGAGTTTCATTGACATTATTTCTGTAAACGATAAAATTTTTCAGATGTGGTTTTTAATTGTGTATTTTTTAAGTTCTTTGCCATTTGTTGATTATGATAAACCACTCTTAATTAATTCGTACTAAATTTTTGTTCGTAAAAATCACCGAGTTTATGAACGTTCAGAAAGCATATTATCGTCCAACGCAAAAAACCTCGACTGTCCAAGTCGCTACCGAAAAACTGCTCAACAAGAACAACTTTACCCCGAGTTCTGGTAAAACTAACAACTACGATTCGTTTTTGTTCCAAAAACGATACTGTCGAAGCCCTACGGGCGGCGTTTGTACAAAAAGCGACAACTTCAAAAAAAAAAGTCTCAGACGAATACCGTAAGGTCCGGACTGGCCGCGAAAAATTCGGTTATTATTAATACAAAATTATCAATATCCGGACTTCGGCTAAAACGAGATTGTCCATAAAACGTCCTAAAAATCTATTATATACAAGTTGGTGTCTACTTTACGGCGCCGGCGCGCTAAAACGTTTTGTACAAAAAAAGTCTTATCGATTATACATACATAAACAGACCGTATGTCTTTTCAAGTTTACATTCCTTACATCGTGTCTAATTGACTGGTTTCTCTCGAACGCAAATTTCCTTTCCGATTTTGTTCTCTACAGTGTAATCCCGCGCAACCGGGTGCGCATCACAATGACGGATCATTCGGGCGCTGTCTTTATCACTTCCGCTTCCGCACTACTGCTGGCAACGCCGTTCGAAACACTGGCTATCACGCTTTTCTGCGCTGGCGTCGTCGGAGACGCGGGCTCTTTTTCCACACTGGCAGGCGGCGATTGGATAATGGAAGAACTGGTTACCAATTCGGCGCTAGAATCCTTCACTATAATATTATCGCGGATCGTAGGCGGTTTGTTGTTGTTCTCTGCCTGAATCCTGAGATCTTCCAACTCCTTCTTCAAATCCGAATTCTCGCGTTCCAATTGGGAGTTACGTCGTTCCAGCTCGGTAATTCGGTCTTGGTCTTTGAGCCGCGTTTCTAACACCGCCAGTTCCCGCTCTTTCGAAAGGTTTTTGAACAGTTCCAGCACTTTTTCGCGAATGTCCTCGTCGATCACCGTCTTTAGCACCTCCTCCAGCTTCACATAGTCGTGCTGGTGTTTCTCCGAAGATTCGGACGCGCTGTCCTCCGTGTCCGTGGACAACTCGATTTCCGGATTGTATTTCAGCTGAGGTGGAACCCTAGCCGAGATGGTTTTCTGGAGCACAGACACCTTCTCAGGCGGCGTAGGAGAGGGCGTTTTGATACAATCCGATTCCTCCTGTAAACATCTCAAAACCAGTTAAATACACGTTTCTATTAGGTTTAGCAATTAAGTACCTTAACAGCATGACCGTTAGTCAAAGGAGACGGCTCTGGTTCAGTTTTAACTGAGGAATGAACCTCTGCTCTTTCGATGGAAGTACTAGACGAACACTGCGGAGGACTGGTGGCTAAATTACTGAAGTTCTCGTGAGACCTTCCGTACCGGTGTTTTTTGGGCGTCGGTGCCAAGGCGACATTGGGTTGATACGTTCGCTCAAACCTGTAGAAATTATAAATTAATATCTTAGTCAAACCGTTGAATGAAAACCAATGTTTTGTACGTCTACAATAATTATAATGAGGGTGTTCCAGTAACCTGAACTACTACTTTGTGTTCTCATAGACAAAAAATAAGTTTGATTACGACTAAAGCTGGGTTTATACAGCGCACAATGCATAACATAGACAGTTGGCTTTACAGTAATGCCTACTGTCGTTTATACAGCGCACAACACTTGCACAATACCGCATAGAAAGTTCATAATTTTTAACTTTCTATACAATTCTTATGCGAAAACAGCTGTACGCGTCCGCAAAATTTTGTAATGTCATATTTTGACATCCACCGTCCGTCATTGTATTGTGTTATTGTTTTGCTTATGAATTGTGTGGATTTGGATTGTTCAAGAATTGTGGTTTGTTGTTGATTTTGTATTTGTGATTTTTTGGTCATTTAGTGCAATAAAAACAATTGAAGTGTCTACGGAAAAACAGAGTTTAGTGATAAAAATTATCTAGAGCTAATTAGTTTCTCTTTACATCAAGAATTTATTAAACAATTGCAGATGGAACCTTGGCAACAATGGGGGATTCTACTCTTGATGGGTGCTGCAGCTACAGCATTAAGCTTAGATGTCAAGAAAAGGAGAATACCGAGGTTTAAAACGCGACCTATGAATAGAAAACGCAATGAACATAGTGTTTTTGTAAAAATAGTTCAGTTTTCAGAAAAACATGATACAGAGCAATTTTTCAAATATACGCATATGACTCCAGAACTGTTCCATAAGTTATTAACTCTTGTGGGGCCATTCTTGCAGAAAGACAAGACAAAAAAAACGTCTTGCCCTCACTCTGCAGTAAGTATATTCTCAATTCCAAATAAAAATGTGTAGTAGTGCCAGTTCTGTTTTTCAGTTATTTATCAGAAGGTTAATCTATGCAGGAAATAGCATGGAATAATAACACCTGAACGCTGCCATCTTGTGTTGCGAGTGGTGGTTGGAATCATCAGGGATGGCATGGTCGGTTTGGGTTGGCTTTCTAAATATGGAGAATTCTAATATATTGTTGTTATTAAAAATGGTTTTTTACCCCTTTTCCAACTTTACAACAGCAAGCACACCTTTTTTGCCTTATCGTCCTTATTCCTTATCTGTGCTTGAGATGATTGACAAATGGCAAGTGACAGAAAAATAACATTTCACATTGCAATGACATTTATCACGTGTTGTCATAAACTCTTTTCATTGGTTAAAAATTATATGTTGTGCGACTGAATAAACACCAAAAAGAAACTCTTGTGATTTCTTGTGCAATGTTATGCATTAAGTTATGCTTTGTGCGCTGTATAAACCCAGCTTAAGAAGTTGAGTAATCCTGACCTAACCCCAAAATAAAGTATTAAGCCCATATCAGCATGACAACGTATCATACTTTTGTGAAAGTTGCAATAATTTGTTCTGATGTCGATTTGAGCATTGCTAGTGCTAGTCTTAGTGTTATTTGAGTATTTTGCGCTGATTGTATAAATATTCGATCTTCTTACCTCTCAGACTCGGACATCAGAACCACCTTCTCAGGATTCTGAAGTTGGGGTGGATCGGCGGCACATCGCGCCGCCAACCCTAAAGCGTTGGCACTTCTCAGTTTCTGCTCCTTAATACTCTGGGCGACTGGTTTAAAAGCGCTCAGGTGCCGACCGTTGTTAAACTACAAAATTCGGTCGTCTTTAATTTATTCATCACCAAACTAAGCAAAATTATAAAATAAAAAATGAAAACTCACCTGCAAACATCGATGTAAGTAGACTGGCTCCAAGCTGGTGTAGATTTGCTGGTGCATAAGGGCGGCGGCGGTAGCCTGAAGTGGAAATGAATGCACCCTGCTCAGGTTACCCAAATAGTCGATGTCAAGTTTCTGCTTTTTGAGCGGAAGCTCTGACGTCGCCGTTACCGCCGCCTGGTGGTCTTTGACGAGATCAGAAGCAGCAATCTAAAATAGAAAAAATAAAATAAATAGGAGTTACATGACAATTAAGCCTGAAAATTGATGTTGATTATACTTTATCCTTATCCTACATAAACTACATGCTAAACTTTCTAATTACAATACTGATTCCAAAAATGATATTCCTTAATCTCTTCTACCTAGAAAATTAATTTTACTTTTTATGATCTGCCGTAGTCAAAAATTCAGTTAAAAAATGCTTAGACTGAAAAACACTGATATTACACTACATTGTGCATGTTTTATCATTTAAGCTCAATATTCTAACTAACGATTTACAGTTATTGCAAGTTTGTTGCAATTCACTTTTGACGTACTCTCACCACTTTACTGTAAGTAAACGAGCAAAAAGGTTTTAATGGAAGTTGTTAGTTGGAAACGCAACTTAAATTTGCGGGTATTTTCAGGTTTGCATAATGAGATTCTTTGGATCCGCTTTTACTATCAAATGTTTGTTTTCAAAGCTGAATAAGTAGTCGTTTCATCAAAAAAACGAGAGCCACTCTTATTTAGACACCCTATACATACGATTAGTCTGAATGTAATGATCAGTGTTGGGAAAAAGTTATGCGTAAACGCAGAAAATGACAATATATTTGCTATACCTACTATTTCTTAATGAGTGATTGATTACATTAACTTTTTCTTAATTTAAGTGGTACTCCCTACTGGTGTACATTCAAATTGCCCCTATGAATCAATTAAATCACTAATTCCTCCAACTAGCGTCCTTTTAATTATAGGGGTGAATCAAACGAAACCTTCAGGCAAAAAAATCTAGTCAACTGTTAATATTTTATATTCATCCGCTCCAACATGAGTCCACAACTCCAAGTCGTATACTCTATGAATGAAAAGTGTAGATGACGAGGGTAAAATGCAAATCGGACAAGCGACGCGAGGGGCGGCAGCATCATCATCCATCAAGGGGGTGGCGGTGCGGGACAGGAGCTGTCAAGCGTTAACGTCAAAGTGCAGCAACACCCGGTGCATTGCGGTAGGTGGGGGTGCAGGCGCCCCACAAATCGATATTCCGCTCCCTTTCGGAGCTAATTGCACTCCTTACGTCACCGCAAAGTGTAATAAAGTGTTATTGGTGATTTACAGCATCGATATCGGAAAAGCAATTCAGCAGGATCGTTACTGCATTAGATGGAAAGGAAAAAGTTAATTAGGTACTTAATGCGGATTTGAAGCCTCCTCAACGAGAATTATGGTTGGTTTATTTTCTAGGATTAATTGCGATGCATATCAAATATTTAAATTTATTAGAATGTAGTGGGTGTCCTCATCCTCATTACCTTTTCAAAAAGTTGAAAATCACTTCCAGCAGTTTCTCGTAGCCACATTTATTTTTTTTTCTTAAAACGCTACTACATCGTTTGCACGGCTTATTGGGACACCCGGTATTATGGCAAAGTGTATGTTTAACATATGGAAAAAAAGTAAAAAATTACCGCCTCACCTATCACCGCCACCTGAACCACTATGGGAGATTTAGCATGCAACATTATTGTTTGCCAAACGATTAACAATGTTGTTGGCAATTAATCACATAACCAGGTAATAAATTAGCACTATTTTTACTCGGTGTTATAGTTCTTGTGAGAATATAATTTCCATACATCCATATTAAATTCTCCTCTGCAAGAAAACGTGACCCCGCATAAGCTCAGATTATATTATCGATATGGGCCTTAAAGCCCCGTTTAGCCGCCAATCCTCCTACTTCAATCTAAATTTGGAACCGCTCTAGCGACAGTTGAATGCAAAATGTCTTCGACTTCATCGCCGGCTGTCATTTCCACAAATCCAAACAGTAGCCGGCCTCGTTAGTAATTCACGGGCAAACAATTCATAAAACAATCTCTCTCCGGCTCGCTAGTCCATTACCAACCGGATCACGTAACGTTAATACCGCTGTCTGTGTGCTTATTTTTTTTCTCTCTTCAAATTTAAATCAATTTTCTATACGATACGTATCTGGGCAACGCAAAATGCATTTATTCAAACGTTAAAAGGCATAGATGTGTTAATTTACCAACGTTGTCAGTCATTTGCAAGTATCATGGGGCGATTTGCATTGTTTTATGTATTTTATGCGTCGATAAAAATTCAAGGAGAGTAGTTGCAAGCGCTGAATCGTAATGTCTTGAAGAATAACCGGGTAGCGCCAGCTAAACATACGCGTTCATTGAAAGAACAAAATTCCATTTTGAACCGTCTTCTTTGCAATTCATAAGCAAACTCGTAGAGTGACTGAGATTATTAAGTTTAAAATATCACGACTTTTAATGATAATTTAGATAAAATTCAAATTAGGAGAACAGGAACAAAAGATCCAACTAGTGTATGTGTATCATTCTCTATCAAACGTCATTAGAACAGTACAGCAATGTTCTAGTTTTCAACCAAAGTAAAAATAAAAGGTGGATACTGGATATTATTACGTCCAATAACGCTCAAAGTTAACTACGTCATATTGTCCGTGAAATAATCAATTTAACCCCAAAATGTATAGCTTTCTAAAAATGTTTATGATTTTTAGTTTGTAATGCCTATTATACTTTCTATTCCAAATAATAAAAAACTGTTTTTCAATTTGTGGGATAGGCCTATTGTATGTCCTAACAACCCATAATATGCAAAAAATCAAACAAAAGTAGCATTACCTAACAATAATGTAATAGACAATTAACGTTTTGAATGTGACAATTGTCTGTCTACTGTGTCCGTAAGTCACGAATAAATTGTTTTTTTGTCCTATTATTAGTCAATTCAACGCTTTAAACTATTTTGTATTCACTAGAAATAAAACATATTTCTACGACCCCTAGGAAAATTAAATTTTTCTCCCTCATTTGAGAGATGAAAATATCACTTTCACACTACCTAGGGAGTAAAAATGCCACCAAAGAGACTGTAGGTACTTTCCTCCCTAGGGAGGTAAAGTGCCACCAGTAAAAGTCACACTTTCTAACGAGAGTTTGTCACTTTCATAACAAATTGACAATCTTTAACCTTCTTTTTCAGCCAGGTATTAATATAGTACTTAACTGCTGCTTTTTTTCATAAAACATAGCATTCGTCGTAGAATAGTTATTTTCCTAACGAGTGCGGAAAGCGATACTTGTTTTTTACGGGAATAAAAGTTGCACTTTCCTCCCTAGTTGCGCAAATAACTATTTAAATCACTCTGAATGACATTTGCTTATTTACAGATGTAACCAAACAAACATCAATGTCACAATTACGGGGCGCGGTGCAAATTAATAGAACTGTAATTTTCGTTTTTCTTTTAATTACTACGTTTCCATGCAAATTAAAAACGTTTTGAGTTTTGAATTTTGCCTTGTAAACCCGTTTTCAATTCGGTTTCACTCTTATTTCACTTCAAGGTCGATTCTCCGATTTTTGAGATCGTATCGGGATTGAAATAGCATGGAAACACCTTAAAAATGAAAACGATTTTGAAATCGAGAAAATACGTCACAATTGTGTATTGTCAACGTGTAAATGTAATTTTTCACTTTTTTAAGTTAGAGAACATAACCAAAAATTTTTCATTTTATCATTTGAATTGTTTCTAATTTCATTAATTGTTGTTACTAATAAAGTAAGCAATAATTACATTTTACCTTATCATGGCTACCAGTTTGGCTGGACAAAGAAGTAAAACTTCTACTGGAAATTGATACCAAGAAGTATAAAAATGGAGAAATTTACCTATTGGCTTATAAGGAATTAGTAAAGAAAGGTGTAACTACTAAGAACGTTTTGCATATTAAAAATAAATGGAAAGCTTTGAAGTGCATGTATTATAAAGTGAAGCGTAAAAATGGGACTAGTGGAGAAGTCCCTTCAGAGTGTAACTATTTTGCTATGCTTGATGAAATATTGAGTGCCAGACCATCATCCAGTTTGTGGGGTAGACACTCTTGACAAATATGAAGAAAGAAAATCAAATGACACATCTCAAACGTTTCTGCGTTTTGTCAAAAGCTCAATCTAGTTTCAAAACGGAATTGAAAACGATTTGAAAATTAGCATGAAAACTCTTAACAAATTTCAATTTTGGGATCGTTTTAAACGCCTTGAATTGCATGGAAACGTACTAATTATAAGACGTCAAAATGTAATAAAATATTGTATAAAATACGTGATTTAAACCTGTTTATTCACTAGACGAAATGATTTAAGTCACTTGCTGTATAAATAACTATTAAAAACCCATAATTTTTGGTTTTCTGGAAAAAAGCTCGGACGTCGACTTTTGTTTTTTTTTAAATGACGATTTGTTTGATAATAAATTCATGGGGGCCCAAAGAAAGTTGAGTGACCCAAAAAGAAGTTAGGACTGTCAACTTTATTTTTTTAAATAGAAACCTCCTTTATTATGTCATTTTTGGATCCTGCATAAAATTGCAAATATGATGCACGTTAAAAAAAAAGGAATAAAAAAATTGAGGTTTTCATTTGCACAAATGAAGTTCACTATGGTAAACTGTGTTTCTGGGACCCCCTGAATACATAAATTTATTATCAAAAGGTTGAGTCGTTTTCTACATATTTCAATTCCTTGTCATCACTGAACAGAGCGAATGTGACATCAGAATGACGTAATTTGACAGTTGGTCAGAAGGCAGAATTGTGTGGCCAATTCTACATTACCGCTCTTTTTTTGGAATAAAACCAATCGTTCTTTTGTTTGTGAACTAAGCGCATTCATCATTTTGTCGATATTTATTTACAATTTTAAAGTAACTGAATCAAAAATGTTGCAGAATTACAAAACCTAATGACGTCTGAAACAAAATTGCACGTGTTTTTTTTTAGAAAAGCTACAGAATTCAATTCCGTTGCAAATAATGTGTTTGTGTGTCGAAGGGAGATTTAATTAGTCGAAAATTCGCGGGCGGAAATCCAAAAATACGGTTGTTTGTCATACGAAAGGTTCTCTTTATACTTGAATGATCGTTTCAGCGGCGACGGCAATAAAATCCAAATAGCAATATTGTGTTTGGCAAAGCGCGGCGCATTCCTACGCGTATTTCACTCGGCGTTTCCTGAATCGAGATGAAAATGTTTCAATTTGCTTGGGGGCCGAACCGCTTCGGACCAGACTAAACAATTATTATATATTTCAATAACGCGAACGGTTTAATAGGGTTACTACATCGGAAACGTAACACAACCAGCCAGATATAATAATAATAAGTATATTCAATCCTGGAGAAATAACACAGGTTGTTTATAAATGCTGCTCGACGGAACTTTATTATGTAAGATATACGAGTATAATAAATTTAATTAAAATGCTAAAGGGATATGCGCCACTGCATAAAAATATCTTCTAATGCATACTAAATAGAATAAAATTTAAATAATAGGTCCCGTATTAATACTTATTATATACCTGCAGGCGGCGAAATGTTTAACTGATTATCCTAATTGATTAATCCGCGGTTAAGCCCGATCTGCCCAAGTTCGTGCCTTATCATTAATAATTTTGAACCGGTCCATGGGGTCGATATTGTAAATAACCCCTAATTTTCGGCAATTTGTCATTCAGTTCAGTCAAATTAGCGCACAGGCAAATCTCGCATCAAGACCGCAACGTCATTTTAACCCATCCTACTAAACGGAGGGTAGTCGTTTTTCATCATTTAGGCAACCAGCAGCGGACTTTCAAATTGATTTTCTCGGTTCGTTTATTGATAAAACAACCCTTTATTATACGGCTATTATTAATGATTCTGGTATTTAACTGATGTCAAACGTCACAAGTGGAACAAGGGATATTTTAAAACACGCATGAGAATTATAAGCTTATGCTTTTTTTGTTGGTATAGTCTGTTCAGTCTGAAAATGATGTCAATAGTATTTAGAGGTTTATGGAACTTAATGATTTAAAACAGTTATGGGAAGGTTTAAGACACTTGTAGAGAATTTTGACACTTTTTATAAGGTTCTCAGTAGCATTCAGAGGTCTCTGACACTTTCAAAATGGTTCTAGACGCCTCTGGCAATTTAAAGCCCTTATACAAAGGTTTGAGACACTTGTAGAGGACTCTGGCACGTTTTAAAAGGTTTTCAATAGCGTTTAGAGGATTATGGAACTTTCAAAATGGTTCTAGAGGCCTCTGAAGATTTAAAACAGTTATGGGAAGGTTTTAGACACTTGAAGAGAATTTTGACACTTTTTATAAGGTTCTCTGTAGAATTTGAGGTCTCTGACACTTTCAAAATGGTTCTAGAAGCCTCTGACAATTTAAAACCCTTATGAAAGAGTTTGAGACACTTGTAGAGGACTCTGGCACGTTTTAAAAGGTTTTCAATAGCATTTAGAGGTTTATGGAACTTTCAAAATGGTTCTAGAGGCCTTTGGTAATTTAAAACAGTTAGGGTTTAAGACAATTGTAGACCATGGCACTTTTTAAAAAGTTTTCAATAGCATTTAGAGGTTTGTGGAGACCTAGGGAAATTTAAAACAATTCTAGGAAGGTTTAAACACTTGTAGAACCCTCTAGCCCTTTTAAAAAGGTTCTCATTAAGCGTGTAGAGCTTTCTGGCACTTTCAAAATGGCCCTAAAGGATTCTGGCAAATTTGAATCAAGCAAGTTTTTCAAGCCACTTTGTTCTTTTGAAAATAGTCTGAGAAGTTTTGATAAGATTTGTTTTTTGTTCACTATACCTGAACGGCAAAACTGCTCTATTTAAGATAACTTACGATTTAAGGTACGCGTCCACTAATCGGTATCGGAACGGACGGTACGCATCGTCGGGATCGGGATTTTTTTGTGTACTGCGTTTACTATCACGGATTATCGGAATCGGTAATTTCCGATGACGATAGGTGAACGCAGTTGTATTTGATTCTATGCAGTTGATTGGAATTGCGATTCGTCCGATGCGTACCGTCCGTGCCGATACCGATTAGTGGACGCGTACCTTTATACTTACTATCTCGGAATTCAAAACAACCCTGGAAAAGATGGCCCAAAAGAACAACATACGTCTTGTGTGGGTTCCGGGACATGCTGCTATTCCGGGAAATGAAGAGATGAATGATGAAGATGATGAAGGCAAAACAAAAATCAGTACTTGGATGAGTATAACCGAGGATCCTACTTGTCGAGGATGCTTGGAAGAGGAAGAGTCGGCAGGACACATTTTAATGGGGTGTCCAGCCTTCACTCGTTCGCGGACAACATTCCTGGGACAGTCAATAACGACGATGACGATGACAATCAAGGAGCTAAGACCTAGCAGACTGGTTGGCTTTACAAAGTCGACTGGACTGCTGTAGCTACCAACAACCGGGACGTGACGGGCCCATACAAGAGGCCTATACGTTTCTGGGGCGCTGCCCCCCCGGTTTGCCACACAACACCGATTTATCTCTGTTTGATTTTGAGACATTTAAAAAATATTGCTTGTAAACCCAAACTTAAAAATCAAAAAGTCAAATTTAGTCAAAGTTTTTAAAACACATGAGGCAATAAGTCAATATTTAATTAGGGTATGTTGCTGAACATATAACGTTATTATCGACTTTTACAAAAGAATCAATGATCGATTACTTTCTGTCTTGAAATTAATCATTAAAATGTCCTTGTTCGACTAATTGGACACTATAACCTTTATTAATGTGCCATTAAATGGCTAATGTGTGGAAGAGGCGTTGTGCGTACAGGACCGTGTCGTTATAAACCTAGAAAATTATTTTGGAACTGAAGGATATTTGAAATGCAACAAATTACGCAGGACAAAGCCAAAAAGAGGGAGGGATAGGCCGGAAAAAGCCGGGGAAATTGAGATTAATCACCAGAGAAGTCAGATAACTGGCGACACTGTTTTTCTTTCCAAGATTTACGAGTTGTCGATTCGATGGCGGCGACAAATTAATTTAGAATTTTGATTTTCGCCGCGGGGTTTAAATTAATCATTCACACCAAACAACAAAAACTATTCCTCACACCCTTAGTCTCAGGGAGTCTTAACTTTCACATGCAAAATTCCCCAGTATCTCTCTGGGTGACATTAAGTGGCCCTAACCCTTCGCAGATGGCCCCGTCTCTGCACAAAACAACCCTTTGTGCTCTCAGACCTCCTAAAACCAGTCTCCCGAAGCAAAACTAGTTCCGCACCCTCTCGTTCCACTTTTTCCTTAGGCACCGTTTTTTTCTACCTGTTAATATCGATAATGGCACTTAAATCTGTCGGGTAGGAACGGTTTTTTTTTTTTTCACGTGGGCTTTTTTTCTAATGGGCACACGTACATGTTTTGTGCGTGCACGAGCCTCATCAGGGATAGTTTTTCGATGATAAATGGGAACCGCACCCCGATGTTTTGTTTCGCGTGAACTTTGCTTTGTTCGGTTCGTTGTATGTGGGTCCAGGTCAGAAATTTAGTTTTTTATAGGGGGTATTTGTTTTAAGTTTGTCTTAAGTGATTACGTTTGTTTAACCACGCCAGTGGACGATTTATCAAGTATTCCGTACGGTTTTCATCGGGGTTAGACAAAAATCGAACAGGTCAAAGTGTATTATTGTTTTCATGCGTCAATTGACCGTGATGTTTATTTTTCACTGTACATGTTATCTAAAACGAACCATATTAGTGGAAAATTAGTACATATAAAAATAAAATATCGTTGTGTCTACTGACGTAAAAATCTTACACATTTATACCATATCGAATATTTTCATAATATGGTCGTATTCGTAATATGATGCTTGAGTAACATGTTTGAAACACCCAGCATCTAAATTCTGTGCATTTTTAGGTTTTCAGTTACAAAGTAGCTCACAAAAATTTTTCAATCTGTTGAATTCTTCAGACTACCCCAAATAAAATTTTCTGCCTTGTTGCAGTTTTGCGAGCAGAATCCGAAGTCAAAAATTGATTTTCTTATCTATTTTTCAGTTTTAATCAACCACACACCTCTTTAATGGTTCAGATGAAAACAACCATTACAAACCAAAATTCTCAACAAAAAGGAGACCAAATTTATTACTTATAAGCATTATTTTTTTAACAGTTTATCACAAGACCAATATTGCAAATCCTGTTTGATTTTTCTTTAACAACGTTACGGTTACTTTGTTCGGCTAAATTACATAAAAGGTGTCCAATTTGATGACAAGTTTACTTCTCGAAACACTGGTCCCATTTTTATCCAGTTTTAAAATATTGGAAACAAAAGCAAATTGTGACAATTTTTTTTGTCTGAATAAAAGGAAAGACTAAAATCTGGATATTCTGTCAACAATCAACTTCCCTTTGGAAACGCAAAAAGAAATGCTCAATGCCCTTTGGATATCTATCTATCTATCTAAACAGCCCTAAACATCCATCTTTGGATATGGGATATAGGATCTCCTCTTCTTTCCTCCATGCTTTTCTATCTCTGCCCTTTAGATATAACTTTTCAAATTTCCAACTTATTAAGGGCCAAAGTAAAAGATGAAAACGTTTAGTCAACCTTTATAATTGGAAAAAATTTAATTTCAACAGTAATTTGGTAAAATTTTGCTTACTTCACCTTGACACAGTCAACAATAAAGCATTTATTTCGGCGTTGTCAAACTATACACAATTTTTTTAGAAACTAGGGAAAAACTTGTTGCTTTTTCTTTATGTTAGAAGAACGATTTCTTGTGGACATTATTTCAACGAATTTCAAAATGTTTCGACAAAATCTTGTTGAACATTCACACTTTTGGTGAGGTTGCCAAAATAAAATGAGTTATTATAAAACAGTGCGACGTTGCCAAACTTTTTGACAATTTTAACTTTATTTTTTATATGTGGCTTTATTTTCTTGTGGAACAACAATAAAAATGTAATTGAAGATCCATTCATAAACTTTTGCACTGTGTTTTTGCTTTTAGTGACTTACTAGTAAGATTGATATTTTTTGAGTTGATGACATTTTTAAAACCACATTAAACCACCATTTTTTCCGAACTGTCAAACAATGTTATATAACGCACTTTTCGAAGTTTAAGCAAAACAAAAAAAAAAGAACTCGATAACATCACCCTTTGAAAAATTTACACCCACACGGGGTCGCACAATCTCCCACGTTCAGACAACTTTCTTCGCACTCCCCCGAGGAAATATTTTTTTAATTTACGATTATCGTTGTGAAGATAAAATAAACGGAGAATGCCAACGGGTCTGAAGAATACGTGCGGAGCGGGAGGGGGCGGCACAAAGCTGGCATAAAAAAGACGAGACGAAGAGGGAGTGGTGCGGGTTAAAGGCAAAATCGAAAGAATTCGGGCCAAATCTGGATTTATCGAGGCGGGTTTGAATAGCTTTCGGAAAAAAAAGATAATTAAAAATTAGGACGTGTTTTCGGTTCCTTTGTGGCGCGTACAAAAGAGCTTTCGAATCAGAAGAATTAAGCCGGTTTATAATAAATCTTGTGCGTTCCGGAAAAGTTCCATTTTCCACGATTGTGGATTTTGTAGCGTGGCCCTTATTCTGAGTCGATGTAGTGTAAATTAAAAGAAAAACCTAGATCCGGGCCTGGGGCGTCCCCAAGACGCGGCAGTGGAACGATAGGGACCTAGGGGGCTCGTTTTCGCCCACTCCTTTCATTGAGATCTTCTATTCGAGACGCTCCCCGGATTTGCAGCCGGAGTTCGGCCCAATTTATGTGCCCTTTATTGCTCGAGACGGAGCCGGCGAAAGGGAAAGTCCCATTTCCAGCAGAAAGTGCTTAGCTCTATGGCGGCCAGGGTTGGCTGCGAACACACCCTACCCTTCTGTTTTACCAAAAGTTTAACATGATCCGTTCAGGAAAAAAAGCGATTTGTTATGAAAAAAGTTTCTAACCCCCTTAATGCCGCAACAGCAGTCTGAATATTAAACAGTTCTCCCATATGTATATTCCTTCTTGGGATTTGAATAGAATCCTTGGCCATTCATCCGGACGATGTTCCCACGTGCACGGGACATCCTGCGGACACCTTTATGCGTCTTGACCACCCTTCATTTTCAAATCTGTACCAAGGCCTTTTATTCGCGAAGAATAAAACACTTGTGATTGTAAAGGGGTCACGATCAGGGGTGCTCGCGTTTTATATAGCACAACAACGTTGCCAAGTTGCGAAGCATTTCTCTTTAAGGCATTTCTAATAATTTCGAAAAATAAAATAAAATTTTTCAAGTGAAATAAAAATTTAGAATATGTGAACTCTCACTGTATTACGTCACATTCCTCATTTCGTTTCATTAGACAAAGATGAAATTCACAGAGACTGTTTCATTTAAAATAATCAAAAAATGTCACTCCTGATGAATTGAATTATTTTAAGAAGACATACTTCGTATTTAGTATTAGAATTAAGGAAAATGTGTACCTAACCTTACTTGTTTAGTTAATCTTAACCTAGTGATTAGTCATGATTATAGAAGTCTTGTCGAGTCACGTTTTGTCAAGTTAGTCAGAAAATCAGTAGTCAAGTTATAAAGTCTTCTGTTCAAAAACTTTACTGTTAAGTCTGTCCATTTGATGCCTTTTGTCTGTCCAAATCTTACTCAATAAACCAAACTTGTTGAATTTGAATTCCACTTTAATTCAACCCTTGCAGCCACAAAGAACACGCAGTATAAGCGTCAACATAAGCTTCAACAACTTCAGATTTTATTTGACTTTCAGAGAAAATGTTTCGTTCTAACTGTTTTTTGCACATTTCTTTATCATATCTGCAAAAGGTTTTGAGATATTGGCAAAAGTAGTCCATCAAAATTGGTGCAAAATCACGTTTTAGTTAAGATTAACTAAACTGCTTAAAACTGACTCTTAAGTTTGAAATTACATTATAAACCCGTTTATCAACTTTTAATGCAATAAATGATGTTAATAAGGCTTAGTTTAGCTTATCACCACTGTTGGTTATAGTGGTATCTAAATTTTATTAGTTCACGGGTTTGTTTCAAGCGCATTTCAACCTTATCGACATAATTTTTAAATCAAATTTTAGACATAAAGTAGAAACACATAATACACTTATATAATAATAACCTCGTTAAGACAGTGATGAGTAAAATTTGTCAATTCTGATGTGCACGAACATGATTTAGTTAACTAAGTTTTACTGTGTAAAACCGACTTGTAATACTTTTTAAGGCGGAAATTATATTACAAATCCGTTAAAGATTACTTCTATTTCCGTTAAACAGAATTTTTACCAGGACAGTTTTAGTTTGAACGGAATTATATACTTGAGCCTTGACAGAGCCTGAAGAGTTAACTACAAGTTAGGGTTTGACTGTAAAAACTGGCTTTTAAACAAACAGAATACTATTTTAGTTTTAATCAATAGATGTCAATAAAGTTCAATTTTGATTCTCATTACTGTTTGTTGCAATAGTAGGTAGATCCCGTTTAAACAATGTTTTGTTTCAATGTAAATTCGTCCATACTGACATAAGTTTTATAATATTAAACTGTCACTTCTGAGGTGCAGAAAAATATGTTTTTTAGTTAACCACAAGTTTAACGAAACTCTGTAAAACCGACTGTTAATACTCTTACGGTGAAAATTACATAACAAAGCCGTTAAAGGGCCAGTTACTTTTGTTTAACTGGCCAGGATAGTTTAAGCTTGTTTAAATGGACCCTTAAACATACATAATAATGATTACCTCAATTTTAGTAAACAAAATGGATTTCAATAAGGTCATCATCGTTTGTATCAATGGTAAATCCTGTTAAAACAGTAATGTGTTCCAAGGTAAGTTCGACTTAAGTAATGATATGATTCTGTACTTTATGTAAAGACATTATGTACAGTTCAAAAACCTTTAAAATTAGTTTCATTACATAACAAATTAAACTGCCAGTAAGAATTTGCTTGAAACCTTGCTTACTAAAGAATTTAGAGTTAAATTATTAAAATGATGATCTTTCAGAGGTCACGTTTTTCGGTAATAAATTCTAAAGAAGTATCATCATTAAAGCGACAAATAAAGAAGGAAAAAGGTCCAAATTATATTCGTTCTCGTCCACGCAGCCGTAAAAATAAATCTGGCCGAATTTCCATTCCAAACGAAAATAATAATGTTATTAAACTCAGTCGCTTGTTTACACTTAAAAACGTTTTACGGCCAATTTACAAGCACATCTTAGCCGTGTTTTGCGGAACGATCCGGATAAATAATAATCTCGTTCCTTTTATCTTAATATTGCAGTGTTGCCCAATAAAAAATCAAAAATCCCACTTTATGCGACCGTAAAAAAGTTTACGAGCCGAACCGTCGGTTTTTTTTTTCGGCGCGTAAAACTGTCAAGAAGAAACAGTCCGGATGACAATAATGTACTGAAATCCTAAGTGTTCATTGGCGGGCGCACTCAAATGTGACTCAAGCTTGTTAAAATTTCAAAAGCAAATTAAAAGAAAATAATTTACAGGTTCCTGAAATCTAACACAGATACATTTATTTGATATGAAAAGGATATCGCGTGTTTTTGGTTGTAAATTGTCTCTAATTAGTTCATTAAGTTTCCACAAATTTCACCAAATTGTTTTTAAAATCGCTGATTCTCGTATTATCTTGTCTACAGGGTATCTAAAATGCCACTACTGCTCTTAAAAACGATGAGAGATCAATTGAAACTTTTCAATATCCAGTTAATAGTGTTACCAAATCACATTGCTTTTTTGAATAAGAATCTGGAATTCCTTTCGTCCATAGATAACGCAATTCAATAGTTTAATACACGAACATAAATAATTACGGTATTTCCTATAATTTCCAACATAGTAATGGTGGTAATAGTCGTGAATGGCATCTAAGTTACCCTGTATAACCTGCCTGTAAAAATGCTTAGTATAGACAGTTACAAGGTAACTTTTTTACCAATTTGTAGCTCTGAAATTCATTTTTAGATCACTCAAAAAATCTTTGAAAGTCCTATTGCTTTTTCAGAATTATTTTTTTAAATACATTTTCAATTTTGACGGGTTTCAAACATTTTTAAACAGTTGTTATGATTCACACTGGATGACCTTCCTTGTCCTGACGTGGAGAGAAATGGGTTGGATTTATTAATTTGCATTATAATGTCCACCTCACTTTCCTGAACGGATTCCTGACTGCCATCCCGGTTCTCTCCAACAGTACAAGAAGGCCCGTTTGTTTTGAACATTTTTACCTCACAAAAAAAATCACTCCTAGTGTCGAACCACAAAATAAAATAACAAATGAATTTAGAATTTAAATTCAGCAAAACAAGAAATACCATACAGGGATGCCAAAACGTTGTGTTATTAGGACAACGAATAAACCTAAACTAACCTATTATATAATTACCTTCTCTCACAAAATACAAAACTAAAAATTACTGCTACAATACTGTTATCTATGAGTTCGAAAGATTCTTAATTCTAAAAAGAAATTACTTTACTTACAGTCTGTTACTGTTCTTTTAATATCACCGCACGTCACGCCCTCTCTCCCCGCACTATAGAATAATCCTTTATCTGCTGTGATGCCAAAGGGTTTATCTCAAACCCGAGACGGTCTCGAAGAACGTGGAAACTTCTGGCTTTTTAGAATCTTCTTCCCCTGCTGCAGCAGGACGTCTTCCAAAGATAATGATAGCTCTTCCTGGTGAGATTTGTGGATTTAATGTCACACGCCTCGACCAATTCGCTTGATCTCCTCAAGGGATGTAGCCTAATTAACACGCCCGGTGTAGACCTCTCGAATTCCAGCGGAATACTCAAATCAATTCGATGCTTATTATTTCTAATCTTCTTTCTTTTCTTGACTTCCAAAAAACCGCCAGTCAATCATTCAAAATTGATTAAATTACAGAAAACAAAAACCGCTCAACAATTAACTACCTACAAACTATCTATTTTTTAACATCCCTGTAAAAAAATACCAGGAGTGATTTGTGTGATAAAAAGATATCAATATCTTTTCACAGTACAAAAATGACACCTGCCAAGTTTTGCAACATTACCCTAGGAAGTATTGCAAACACGACCCATTATTAAACACAACCAAAAAACCAATGGGCGAAACATCTGATGATCAATACGGCCAGTTGGTTGTTGTCATTGTTTCCCATTCAAGGCAGAAAACGAAACGTGTAATTTAGAACACAAATTCAAGGACGGTTGAAAAAAGAATTGACTTATGATATGTATTTAAAACAGTGAATTTAATATCGATATCTCAGAAATTTACAGGAGCAGTTTGTTAAATTTCAAAGACTATTTCAATTTATTACTCGTTTTCAGTATTTGTACTTGTCAAACGAGCTTAATTAATCTCGAAATTAATCCGTAATTTCAGTAAAAAAATGGTGAAAAAAAAATCATGCTGAGAATTAAATAAAAGTTGTGGAAAGAAAACAGTACGTGAGTGTGAACTTTTTTTTCTAAATACCCAGTAATTACAAAGTTATAGACTGTGAATGGAAGAGTACAGAAATTAACATAAATACTTCAGAACAGTTGGCTGATAAATCTTTTTTTTTTTCAAACTGATACTTTTTAATTTTAGGTATTAACATGATGGAGTTCATCATCTGTCGTAGTAGTAATTTGGGACCAAGTCACGTTTCTGTAAAGAGTGTTGTCTTAAAACGTTTATTATTTACAATTTACAATCCTCTCATCAAAATGACATGACAATTGCGGATATTTTTGTTACGGTCTCGTCTGGTTTGACCCTAAATAATCCGCAACATTTTCAACTCATGTTTATTTACTTTAGAGTCGAGTACCTAGAAACTAACGGAGCATCCTAAGCCGGGGCATGAAATTTTAAGACCCGATCCGACTGGTTTGTGCCTTTCTTATTCTAATATTAAATATTATATCACACGGGGACTCGATGCACAATTGCCTTAATATGTTTTATGATTTATCCCAGAGGCGGACCGAAACTAAGTCCCCTTTAAACCAGCGGACTTTTGGTATTTTTTCTTGACCGACCCGCCACTGACTGTAAACTGAGAATAACAAAAATCGTGCCTGTTTTGAGTTCCCAACTTGTCTAGATTTTTATCCTGGATACTGAGCTAAGTTAGAGGATTAACCAGGTATTAGTGTCTGAAATATGACGTTGATGCCTTGGGGGCAGGCTGAGAACTTTTTTTTTTTCAGAATGTTAACGGTCTTATCGGGACAATAGGCAAAATTCTTCGTAACTGGACAGACTGGCATTAAATTTCATAGTTCCAAAGCCACTCCGTTCGTGTTGGACTCGAATGCGTAAGTTCAGATTTCCCCCTTTTTGGACATTTATTCTCTTCCCTTTTTAGTCCTCCAGTCGTTTAAGTGTACTTTCTAAACCCTTATCTGTCGGTTTACGCCACTGCTGAATAGCAACGAGGAGGTATTAAGGGAAAGGTCGGTTTGGATGAGCAAATTTATTGCCGGGATCCTCCGACTAAGTCCCGTTCCGATTATTTATTTACCAAAAGCGGAATTATTTTTCTTTTGGCTGTTTTTCCGTTCCGAATGTAAAGCTTCGTGTATCAACTTTGAAAGTCAATTAATAACTAAAGGCATATTCATAATCGTTGTTTGTTCTTCTATCTTTTTAGACTTTGATATTAGTTACTTAAATGATCAGAGGAGTTGCCCGGTTGTTCCTACTTAACCCTGAAGCAAACACATTTTAGTAAAAAATAATGTTAACAAATAAATTTACAGTGATATTTCATTGAAAAAAGTTTTAGAATAACCTGTGATATTACCAAATATGTACGTCAATAAATTATTGTTTAATGTTCCTAATAGTGTCACAAAAGCAATTGGAACAGTGATTATCATGAGTTATGTCGTTACGCGTTTAATAATCGTTATTATGGAAAATTATGACCAATAACCAGTTAAAATAATAAATATAAGTTGTTTTTTACCATTTAAACAACGACCGAAAAACCTATAATTTTTATGACATGTTTGTGATTAAATTTCCGCTGGTAAACAAATAATAATGACAATTTTCATGTTAATGGAGTTTATAAAACTAAAATAAACTATACAGGGTGTTTTGGAATTAGTCTGCAATAATTGAACAGCATAGGTACACACCACGTTCAAAAATATGACGGAAAATGTATATAAACAAATAGAAGGCATTAAAGTTTTAAAGAAGTTCAAATTACTTGTATTCTTTTTACTTACGTGCTAAAATAAGGTTCTGAGATAAACGATCCTAAAAATGTTAAGGAACATTTTTTTAAATCTATTTACTTCTACATACTAATTTTGGACATATCCAAAAAGCCTATTTTGTGCCTATGTCACTATGCTTTAGTTATGGGGCAAATTTAACACTTTTTAGTTTTTACGGAGTAAAGTCTGTAAAATTTTTATTGGAAAGTTTTATTAATATTTCAACTTAGTGCATATTTTGTATCTTGCTCTAAGAAGTATTATTAAAATATTAAATATAACACTCAATAAAAGACCAAACACTATAGCAAAAATCAAAGTGAAATGGGGTAACAATGTAAAAGAATATTTTGAATGTAATGTTTGCTTTTTTGTTTATGTATTTTTGTAGAATTTGTCATTTTTGAGCTAAACACGTCAATCAAAAACTAATAAACAAACCTCAAATTAAAGGTTCTACTACTGTCACTAAAAAAAATAGATAAAATTAACACTGCCTAAAAGATTCTTAAAACAAGTGTAATTTTTATTTATGAGTATGGGGCAAATGAATAAAAATATATTTTTGAATAAAGGTCGTTATACATATTTTAGATGAGGAAAATAGGAGAAATCAGTAGGTTATGGTGATTTGGGTTAGAAAACCAATTGCAGTATCAATATAATAAAATTTCATCGGACCGTAATTCACTCAAAGTTCCAAACTTGTAGTGCTAATACATACAATATTTGTTGATTTACTTAAGTCTATTATCAAATATAAAAATACGCAAAAATGTCCATTTTCGAAAAAAGTAGATATAGGTCAGAAGAATACTAGCATGACGACAGTTATTTCTGGGATTTGCACCTTTCACCCCAACTTTTAAGTTATTACTCTAATTTGAAAATTTTAATAAAACGTCAGACAGATTATAATTTTGGTGACGATTGATTACTTTCCCAAAATCACTTAAAGGTTATCAAGGTGCTAAAATGGCAATTAAAATACGAATTGCCAAAATCTTTAATGAATTTCACTATTTTATTATGTTTTTTAAATTGAAAAAGGTACTAGACAAAGGCCAAATAACAATTATAATTTGTGATAAAAATGCATTGCAAAAATTGCAAAATTTATTCCAAAATATCAAATTTCTATAAATATCGAAACGTAATAAACTTCTCATTTTTAAGCACAGAAAATGATAAAATTTATGGAGTACACGAGTGCAACCACTTGTTCTGCACTGTTAGCTATCAAATCAATTTATCTTTAAATCTCAATCGTACTATTAAAAAAAAAAAAAACAATTATTGCATATCGGCAACGTGGCATATTTCCAAAGCATTCATAGCCAGTTCCATTGTCGACGCTAAGTGTGTTTGTCCGTTAATAATTAAGGTTTTGTAAACACTTTAAATGCTTTGTGCGGAGCGCTAGGTAAGAAAAGGGAGACAAAGGGAACTTTAATAAGGGACGGCGTTCGCAGAAAGGGAATCTCGGGGCATAATAATCAACCTAGCAATGGAGAAGGGTGCGTTGCTGTCGAATAATTATCGGCGAATAATAATAAATGAAATTGTCTAGGAGGACGAGTCTATTTCGAAGTGCGGAGGGCTCCAGCGACGAAACAGACGAACGAGTAATATAAATTGTTTAACAGCGCACTAAAGCAAACAGTGTAAAGCCGAATGTTTTTTATTAGCGCACTGACAAACCGTAGCTGTTTTGTCTACGTTAATTTTAACTACACTTATAAAAGGCGTATCTCTATTTACAAGTGCAAAGTAACGGCGCACCATCTTCTCGTCTGTCGTTCTTTAAAATTGTTATTGTTAACTCGTTATGAAACGCCTCGTTAAAATCCGTGTGTATACTCACCGACTTTATGGCCGCTTAAACGGGTGGCTTAAGTAACGTCTCTTACCTGCAACAAGAAAGAATACATGTACGGAGGTTTTACAGTTGTTACGATCATAAACAAAAATCTTCTAGAAAGGAGAAAGCAATCTCGATCTAATTATTGCGAGCCCGAAGCTCCGATACCTCCTGTCAAATCCATCTAAACGTCATCATCACACGCGACGCGATACAAAAGTTTTAATTACGGCCAGCGCAATCTGGCGTCATACCGTTCACCGTTGATGACCGTGATGGATACTGATGGTGATGCAACAGAACGGACGTTTATGGTACAGAAATTGGATTATTAAATGTAATTTTCGAAGTTAATTCGAAATTCCAACGTTGATTGCCGGCGATGACTTTGGAGAAGCGAGACTCGTTTACTCCCAGAGATATTAGTTGCGATTGTTAAAAGTCCATCAAGCTAAAAAGTTATTTTTATACATTTGTACCAAAGGGGACATTTTCACTAATGTTTAAACGTATTAACCGCACCATGTTTGTCCATAGTGTTCATATCTTGTGGAATAGTCTTTTAACAATCATTAAGTTTTGACGATACATAGATCATCTCAAAATGTCACCACTTCCACTATGCTGCATATTGGTATTACATTGATCTTGCTAATATGGCTCGTATGGTTTAACTAGAAGCAACAGAAACTTTGATGTTTTTTAAAATTGTAGAGATTTGAAATATTATACTAATACATATAAAATTATACATATTCACTCAATGAAAATCATCAATGCTCTCGACAAAGATAGAAACAAGTTGGTAAGTGACATGTGTCGTCAGTTGGTCCGAATCGGCTGTGACGTGATCTGACACTTACAGACACTATTAGAAACTCAGATATATTGTGATCAACCCTCATCTCACAGACGCTTCGGTAGACTCACACATGACACTTGCGAGGTTTTTTCCATCTTTGTCGGGAGCATTAATTTCCTTGTATAATTTTGAAATTTTCAGTGGACAGCAAAGAACATTAATTCTCTGGACTCAAATTATGTTAAGATAGACACGTGGCTGGGCGCTATCTGACCTTCTAAACGACAGCCATTTTGTGGGCTTTCGGCTAGTTTGTCTTAGTTTAAATGCAATTTCTGGCAGAAAAGTCCCGTCTTGCCAGAAAAAGGAGAGAATTGGAGAATGAATTTGCAGTGACAGATAAATGTTTAAATAACACAGTACATCACACGACCGACTAATCAAGAATCCTAAATAAAATCAAAAGATTCCTATATTATACTTTATAAGTATTTGTGGAGATTTTTTTGTTGTTCTCTTCTCAATGATGACTCAACTGTCTCGTTTTTTTTGGTGAAAGGGGACAAATTACAAAAACATTATCGCTTTCTTCTTTTTCGATCTCAATAATCATTTTATTCTATATGAACATTACTGACTATAATCAAAGTCCCCACTTCAATCGGTTAACAAATAATCTGGATGGTTTCGTCATCATGTAATATAGTCATCAAATCCACCCTTTGGGCTTACCGCACATAACAATTTCCTCCTTGGAATAGTTAATCTAAGCCTTTATTTAACGCCTTTTTACAACATGTTTACAAGGAATGTACAATTCTCTATACAGGGTGGTCCAGTTTTAAATGTCAATAATTCACCAATCCATAGCCAATTAAAAAATAAGTTGACATTCATTATGTCATTTTCCTGAAAAGTGCTTCCTAAGGAAAATACAGTCCTTCAAATTTCTGTTTAAAAAATCGTTTTTTTTTGTCATAACTGTCAGACCGTTGGAGCAATATTGATCAAATTTGGAACAAACACTTTATTACACGTTATTACGGTCAAAGACCCAAAACTAACCCAACCCAACTTAAAAATTGTCTTGGAAACGGAAAATTCACTTAAGAAGTTTAAAAAATATTATTTTAGCCAGTTTTCATAGTTTCCAGACAAACTAAAAGACTTAATGAGTAAAATAAGATAAAAATTTCAGAAGCTTATAAATTGTGTTTGTAACCAGTTTTCATGCAAATCGAGAGACTTTAATACTAAAAATTGACTTGTAGACATAAAAACTACTTTTTCAAGAATTTGTTACTACAAATTCATACATTTAAACCTTAAAAATTGACTTGAACCCCAAAATGTGACTGAACTAATGAAAAGTGACATCAGAAGCTTAAAATTTGCATTTGAAGTAAGTTTTCATAATTTGAAGACAAATTTCAATATTTTAGTCTTGAAAATAGTCTTAGATGCAGGACATTGACATTAGAATCATGAAAATTGTCTTGAAAACGAACTTTTCGTGCTTTTTACTTTGCTTTTAATTTTCTTCGAATTCTGGACTATTTTTAGTGCTTCAAAACTGCTTTCAGCTTGGAAAATCGAGTTTCAAGACTATCTTTACCAAGTTATTGACATAGCAAACTTAAAAAACAATTTTTACATTCTTCATACACTTAAAATAGCATTCCAAGCTTTGTCACTATTAAACTCGACTTCTAGACACACCAGTGCTAAAAATTCGGGTATTTCTTAATAAACTAGACTGTTTTTAGTGTTTTAAGGCTGTTTTCATTGCCTCAAATCGAGTTTCAAGACTATCTTTACAAAGTTTTTGACTTATCAGGCCTAAAAGCCAGTTTGTCCACTGACCATAATCTTGAAAATGTTATTTCAAGCTTCTTCACTATTAAATTGACTTCTACACTCAAAGGTGCAATAAATTGTAGCATCTCTAAGAAATTCAGACTGTTTTTAGTGCTTTTTAAGACTGAAAAATCGAGTTTAAAACTATTTCCAAAAATCAAGTTTCTTCAGTAATAAAAGTAAAAAATGTTGGTACCAAATGCTACAATAATAGTCTTGAGAACTAATTTTTAGAAATAAAATAGTCCGAAAATTTAATTTACTTCTAGACTTGTTGTCCAGTCCAGAAAATTGAGTTGTACACCAATTAAAGTCTTGAAAATATACTTTTGGACTCTCTTCAGTCCTAGTAAAGTTAGTTCTAGCATTAAAAGTCAACTTTTATATTATTTTTAGTAGTAAAAAATGAGTTTCATGCACAATACAATCTTTGTCTTGATTTCCGGACTTTTTTTAGTTCTTGAATGCCAGTTTCAGACACTCAACCAGGATGGCAGTCTGAGACAGCGAATCATAAGACCATTCTTAGTAGTAAAAAAGTTTTTAGACTATTCAGTACAAATTTGGACTTTTACAAGTCTTGGATGTTCAGTTTTAAACTATAAAACGATTTTTTAAATTGAAATTTGGAGGACTTTATCTTCCTTAGGAAACGTTTTTCAGAAAAATGACACCATGCAAGTCAACTTATTTTTGGATTGGCTATCAAATGGTGAATTATTGACACTTAAAACTGGACCACCCTGTATAAATAACTATTTACGAACTTCTCATGATTCAGCTGGATGTACAACAGAAAATCATAAACAAACCCTCAGAGACTTCTAATTTACACTTTCAGGCACCGGTGTTTGTTATCCCTCCATTGATAATAGCTTGTTTCGGTATAAACGTAAAAGCAATTTGCACCCACTCCCTATTTAGCTCCCACTTAGCCCTACAACACCCTCATATAATTTGCTGCTTTCCTTACGAGGAAGAGCACGATACAGAGTAGGTTATTTTTTGTTTGCACGAAGTGATTTCTGAGAGCGGAAAAACAAATTGGGTAAAAAATACGCCAATCAAGGGAGTGTTACTAAAGCAAGAACAAACTACAATCGATCAATACAGGTGGGGAAAAAGTAGGGCATAAACAGAATAAGGAACGTCGACGCCTTATTAATTCGGACTTGCCCTTGACCGTGTAACTTTCGGTTTCACCCCGTTTCCACCCCTCTGGGTCGTTTTTGTAATTTGATATGTCGATAACGGTTTGTTTGCGTGGTTCTCACGTATTGTAACGCAATATTGCCTGTTTGTTTTGAAAAATTATGTCAGGAAAGTGAGATTTAAAGTTAAGGTCACAACTCTTGGTAAATACTAATGATTTTGTCAATTTTTAGGTCAATCTCAAAATAAATTAATCTAACATACCAGAAAATAGTCAAGTCATGTTTTTCAGCCAAAAATGTTTTTTTAGTGTTTTGCAATTAAGTTTCTTAGGTTTAAACGTTGTATTCAAACGTTTTCCAAATATCAATCAAGATGTTAAACTACTCCATATTTTGCGCTAACACTGGTGCTCAATGATTTGCTATATCAGTATTAACTAATGTAATGTTTTTTTATTATTAACCTCAAATGTGTAAACAAAAATCCTCTGAGAATAACAGGAAACGCAAAATCCAGAAAAATGCAACCACTAACGATCTAAAAGCCTCGTCTACGCTTAAATAAGTTAAAAAAACTTGAGTTTTGCTGCAACGCCCTTTTCGCTGTCTAAATCCGAAACGCAATTTCCCGTTACACCGTAAACGAAATTTAAAAAACCCTCTTCTAGACTGCTGCATCCAGCAGCACAAATCCGACACGTGGATGGTCTAGGGAAACTTATTACACGTGTCCCAGGAGACGCGGTTGTCGTTTTCCCCGGCGCTGTTGCTCTAGATACAACGGTGGATCGCTTTACAGGTCCAGCGGGATGGGATTTGAATGACGATGGTCCGGGTTAGGGTAGGTAGAGTGTTTCGGGGGTGTTTGACTACGTGGCAGTTTAAGTTGTAGATGTGACAACATTGAGTCCCGCATATTCCAGCTTGGCGGCTTAAACCGGAGCCGAACACGAGCGATTTTAGAGCGGCCGCCGGGAATAGGGCAAGGGAGAACTGATCTTTTGTTTTCTTTTCCATTCAAAACCTGTCCGACCAGCTTTTTTCATTGCATTCCACCTACGTACAGTTAATTAAGAGTTGAAGGAAGTAAGTAGTCAAAACAGCCATTAGACTCTGAAAAAAAAACTGATACTGCAGATTTCATATATGCCAAACACTGAAGTAGTCCAAGGGCTAACTTGCCTCTAGTCCTAATCTGTATAGCCTATTTTTGCAAGAGAAACACTTTTTGCCAATCTCCTGGATTTCCCGAGAGTTGTAGTTTAGACGGGAGTAAAGGTAAACCTATTAACAATACCCGGTATGCAGACGACACCATACTTATTGCCGAAACAATAGAAGATTGATCAAGTAGTGACAAGCAGACCAAATTTATGACCGTTACAAAATCAGTTCAACAACAGAAAAACCTATGAATCAACCGACAACTAGTAGAAAGGCAATAAATGCAAAATACTTAGAAACAACTGCCATTGAAGCTGAGTACGCTGAAGAAATTAAATCAAGATTTGGGCAAGCCAGAACCGTATATAACAGAATGAAAAATGTGTTATGCACTAGAGATCTTAACTTACAACTTACAGTCAGAAAAATGAGATTATACGTTTCTTGGTTTTGTTATATGGGATGGAGTCCTAAACGTTAAAGAAAAATATGTGATCGACTGCAAGCATTTGAGATGTGGTCATGTAGAAGGAAGAATGAGAAAGAAAAAGAAAGTATTAAACACAATTTTAATAAGGAAGCTGCAATATCTGAGCCACATGACAAGGGGAGAGAAATATGTATTGTTGCAGAATATTATGCAGAGACAAATAAGCAGGGGAAGAAGAAGCATTTCCTGGTTAAATTTAACCTATGAAAATGCTACAACTGTAGTTCCATTAAGTTATTTAAAGCTGCAACAACAGAAGTCAAAATAGCCATGATGATAGGTAGCCAACCTTCTGAGAGGAGATAGCACTTGAAGAAGTAGCCTAGACTGCAAAAGACCCATTTATGCTGTCTAGAAGACTTCTATTGGAGTGATATGTGAGATTCTGCGAAGGTGAAATAGAATGTGGTGTTTCCAAGTACTAGTTCTCGAGAACTATACTCTAAAAAATTTGAACGATTGACGTTCATATTTTTCTTACAGAGAAAATGTGTCACTTACGGTTTTCTCCAGGTTGAAACATAAATTATTAATGTCAGCGCAACAGGTGTAAAGATTTTTATTATACCCCACAAATAAAAATCTGAAAATTTGAATTTCTGTTGAAAAATTCTTTGTAGAAGAATATACTTTTATAAACTCTCAAATTAAAGGAATGTGATGGTTAAGCTAACAGTTCAGATGACTTCAGCATAGTTGATAAATATCACTGTAAATTAACCTCAAAGTTCAAATACACGGGCAAGAATTGCATGATGCATAACATTGTGCGATATCAATCATGACATAACGTGACTGTGCAAAAAAATGGGCGTCTCCTGGTTCGAACACGGTTTGGCCGTGCGTTTCGGCTTTGATTATGATTTATGTCGCGGACGCAAAATGGCACTCGTTAAAATTTATAATTAAGTTTTATACGAGGAGGAGCTTCGCCGTGGCGCCGACACAGACAGAAGGCCCCTTTGTCTGCTGGCGATACTTATTTTGATCGACTTATAGGCTCCCGCTGTGAAAACAGATGCCACGAAAATAAATTTCCACAAAGGAATTATGAAATTAGACGACGAAGTCTCCGTGACTAGACTTTATTATGTTTGGTGGGCTGGGTAAGATTCGCAGCAAGAAGCACAATAACAAATTGCCTAAAACTTGTAACAACCACCAATACAAAGTTAAACTAAAATATTTAAGTAATCAATCCAGATTCTAAAACTGAAGAATATAGTAAACCATAATGAAAGCCCATTGGGCAACAATATCAGTTTACGTATTAGCCTTGAAATCGTCACGAGCTCCTTTTATCAAATTAATCCAGTGTAAAGCCTTCAGAAACTTAATACTCCGTTATTGAAAAGATCATTTGCTTCATTAACCACGAAGTTTATGAAAAAGAAGGCTCATTTTCGAAAAACGGCAAAGTCCGCTAAAAGCGCCCGTTCAAATGAATGACCATATCGTAAGCGACCATTATTAACACCAAAAGAACAGGTCAATTTCCTTTCTTGCTCCCTTTCTTACCTTCTCGAGATTTATAGTTACATTTCCCTTCTGGTCTATAAATCCACCCGGTTCGGCCCATTCGAACATGCAATTCCGGCCTGTTTTTGGCGTCGGTAGAAATAGTGGCTTTCCCTTAAAGTATCTCGGGAGATTAAGCGAATTTTTTGCTACGGTGGTTAATCCTCAAACATGAATTCAATTGCAAAGACCGCAGAATTTTCAGCGTTTTCTAGCTGCTAGCAATGTCCCTCTGGCCTAGATTTCCCCGGTTGTCAAATCGAATCAGTGGCGTTACGAAAGCGAGCCGCGTTTCATCACCAATCTAGGTAAAGCAAACACGACTTTTAAAATAAAAAGAGTCGGAACACGTTAATTTTCGAATTTTTCCAGACACCCAATGATAAATCGTGTTTGCCGCTCCATAATGTGGAGAGGTGTCCGATTTAGATTCATTAAAATTTCAGAGTAAATAAACAAATGGCGGCGTTTATTTATGGAAAGTCGAGTTTAATTTAACCTCGACCACGGGACCGTATACTGTTTGTGTCACTTGGATTGATCAATTTTTTGCATAATCGATTTTATTTTTGGATCGGGATAAAAAAGACAAACCACCTACTACGAAGAGGAGCGTTGACACTTTAAAGTCTTTAAGCGTTCGGTCTTCGTTGACCCATTTGTCCCATTTAAGGACAACATTCCTATTCTGACCTCGGACACTGTTATTTCTTATTCCACGCCGAACATGGTTAATCCATAAATAGCGCATTTAACTAGCTTTGTGTCGGACGCCGTCGTAATTCCATTTCATTCATTCCGGCGCTTTGTCTAAGTCCACCGTATCGGGCTTAATTGAACAGGCCGGCCTTCGGACTTCGTATCGGTCACTGTGTGGTCAACTTTGAAGAAAACCAAGGAAAACCGAAAGAAGAATAACATTTGTAAGAAGGATCATGCAAGCTACTCGTCCAAAAAAATGAAACAGCAACATGTTTGCACTTTTTGGAGCGGTTGTTTATTCAAAATGGGTGATGAGTCTTTTTTGACGTTTAAAGGCTTTTTCATTTTCTCTTTCTGGTGGGAAATCTCGTTAGTGCGCAGAATGTAATCATTTTATTGATGTTCTCTTTCTTTTAAGTTAAAAAAAATTGAAAATGTTAAAGTTGCTGTTTAATTTGTCAGTGATTCTAAAGCACCAAATGCTGGTGGTCCAATCAATACAACAAATATTAAAACCTTTGTTTGGGCCACTTATCAATTTCAAGCATGGTGTTGTATATGTTGTTTAATGTAAAAAAAAACAACAGTAAATAGTTATCATAGGAAGAGATAAAACACAGTCAAAGCGTAAACATCGCTTCTTATTTTCCTTATCATAAAATCGGCTCCCGAACAAAACGCATTATGTAAATTTTTCGCGCAAAGTGACATAAAGATATGCCTACATTATACTTTTGGCGTGTCTTCGCACTTTGATTGTTCGCCGCCATGCTCTCAGGGAGATGAGCATTGAAAGTTTTATGACGAGTTTGGCGGGCGAGAAGCTTTCGAGCTAAAGCCCTGTAAACATAAAAAAAACAAACGTATAAACATCTACGTGGATAAGCATATTTGGCACAGTTACAACGCTCTCTAAACAGCCGAGCTCGTCAGCAAAAAGATTCCACTCTCATCCATTATGCAAACGTTGGAAAATTGCTAAAAATGCAGATATTCTTCGGGGAATACTCAAATTTACAAAAAAAAGGTGAAGCGTTGTCTCGCTGATCGACAGGTTAAAAATAGCCGGAGATCCGCTCATTTCGTTTAAAATTTACATTATTTTCCATATTGGCAATTTATTTCCGTTTTGTTTTTCACGTTTTGAAAAGCTTAAATTATTTGATATTCCGAGATATGCTTGATACATTAATACAATACTTTTTTATGATTTGTAAATACAAAAAGGTAATAAGTGTAACTAGAATTTACATACATAAAAAGAATGTTATTTTAAAAAATGTTTTGTGCATCAAACTTGAAACAAAAAGACCTGAAATTGTTTACTAATAATTTAGCAAAATAGAATAAAAGACAACAGGAGTCATCAAGGTCTATAGAGAATGTGTCTGAAACCTGTCGTCGGAGGCATTTTATCAACATTTCTCTTAAAAATTGCATTCCCTTTCTTCAAGAATCAGTGCCCAGAACCATAACCCAAAATTTTTGATAAAAATGTAATCAATGTTATTCAGGCTGTGTTTTCCTTCCTGACTGCAAATCATAGTATAAAACCTAAACATTCAGTTAAACTTCTTTTTCTTTGTATATGCAGCTAACTCAAGCTGAGATTAAAATCAGGTAACGGAAGTAGTTTATTTTGCGAGACTAACTTGCAATACTAATTATTTTCAATCTACCAATTAGGTATCGGAATTTAAGACCTGATAATTTTAATACTAATGGTAGAGCTCTTCTATTTCAGGTAAGTCCTCATATCCAGGAAATCAGATAACATTGCACAAACTTATACCATTATAGTATTATTTGTGCTAACTATAACAAATAAACAAACTAGAACCATTATCGAGCCCACACCCAATTCATGGCAGGTGAAATGACAATCTATTGTGATTTATGTGACGCCCTAATCGTAAAATTAATAACTTTTTACGTGATTTTATTGTGACTCCGAATGCTGTCATAAAATGGAAGTAATCCGGAGGTTAATAGCCAATTAATTCTTCAACTAGCTTTTAAAAGCCATTAAAGTCTAGATCATTTTTATTCTCCACGAAATGGCATTTTAATGAAAAATTATCCGTTTCAATCTGAAAAGTTTATTATACTTTAATCGATTATCCTATTAATTTTATATCGGATTTTCACTTTTTCTTTTAATTAATAAATAAAAGAAAATACAATAAAAACTTTGTGTAATCTACAGAAGCAAAAACGGTTAGAAACAGTATTAAGTTAAAAGGTAGAAGATTATTGAACACGATAGTAAATGTTTCAAAAACGACAATCTAATATAAATTATTATTATCTGCTAATAATTCTGTTAAGAGTCATAATATTTTATTTTATACATTTTGGTGGTGTTGAGAGTGTGGCTTCCCATAGCGCCATTTTCAGTACACCCTATACAGAGTGACACAAATTAGTGTCTAAGTATGGAGATCTCAAAAACCAAGGCAAAGTTGCGGAATTTGGAGTTGAAGCTTATGCCGTTTTAACATTTTAAAAAAGTCCGATTACTTCTGAAAATATTCCAAAAAATACGAATTCATTCACTAAATTTGAAATCCGACGTTTCGGTTTTTGTCAGCCATCATCAACTTTATTTTTTTAAATGCAATCCTTTTTTAAGTGCTTTTTTTCCTGATTTAAATGACGTGCAACATTCGATTAATCTTTTGGATTTTAGGTTAGAATTTGCTTAATTATTTGCTGAATTGAGTGATGATAATTGCTCTTACACAAAACGCATGTTGTTAAATTTAATACAATTATTTTACTTTTGCGATTTTACAGCAAAAAAAAATAAAAACATGTGTTTTGTGTAAGAGCAATTATCATCACTAATTGCAATAATAATTTAGCAAATTCTAACCTAAAATTCAAAAGATTACTCAAGTGTTGCACGTCATTCATTTAAATCAGAAAACTGCCTGAAAAAAACAGAGTAGCATTTAAAAAAATAAAGTTGATAATGGCTGGCAAAACTGAAACGTCGGATTTAAAATGCGACGATGTCAGGTTTTAGAGCAAGTGTTTTATTAAACCGACTTACATAAAATGACGATTTTACTGAATAAAGCAGTAAAAAATAGTCTGTTCTTTACGAGTCCCCATTACGTCTAAACGATGCCATCCAAGCCGCCTTTCTTGATGGAAAACTTTTTATTGACATTAGAAAACTACCAAAAAGTAAACTAAACAAAACCGATTCCGGCTACGCTCCAAGTCTGAATGGCGTCTGTCTGTTTCTAATGACAATTCCCCATCATGAAAATTTGATCCCCGAATCCATTACCGGGCGGACCGAATTGAGCCGCTTTGCAAAACTGTCACCCGCCAAGTTGATTGAATGCGGGAGACCCCATTTTCGGTCTGAAAAGGGGGACCCCATTCAATACCCAGACAACGGCACCGATAGATGGAATAAAAAAAAGACATGACAGGACTGGGACGAACTTATTGGTTATTCGATATCGGGACTGCTTGTTTAGTTAGACGAGTTAGTTTTTGTTTTATTATTCCGGTGACATCCCCCAACCCTCGAGTTATTTGCTGATGACTATTTGTAAGCAAACTAAAAGTCGATTGACCTTTCCCTGCTACTTTGTATAGTAAATCGACGCGGTAGTGCGGTAAGTTGCAGCGATGCTAGTGTTATTAACGCGGTTTACCGCAAAACGCGTGAAATCCAATTTGGCCTGGAGCGATTTTTTGACCCCATCTCAAGAGTTCGACCGCAATGCAACAAAACTGTCCACCGAACAGTTTGTTTTGTAAAGTAACGGCCCGTCGCACGTCAACAACACGTGTTCCTTGTCTTTCCAGTATAAATAAGTCTCTTTGTTCGTGACGAAACTGTTAAAAATCCTTTAAATATAGATGATGGAGCTGGTCGCGCGAACTACACTTCCTATACAAAGCGAGAGTAATAAATAATAGTGAATTTTGTTGAACAAATTGCTCATCATTTTGTATTCCGTTTGGGATTTCGAGTGATTCACCATCAAGAATCTCTTTGAAAACCGAAACATTTTCAGGAAACCAGCTATTCAGCCTTTTCAAGTTTTAAGGCCGGTTTTCATTCAATGCATGTATTTTTTTATTGTCTTCATTAATAAACTTATTTTGACTTAAATTTACCACGTGTAAAATATTTCCGTTCAAAAATCAGCCGTTTTTTATATACCGGGTGGGCCATAAGTAATGGAACATAGAGCTACAGCATATTCCAGACATCAAAATAATACAATTTAGCTAAATTGTCCTATGCAGAAAGTTAATATTAAGAAAGATACAGGGTGTGAAAGTTGAAATTTTGTTCTTGATTTCTTATCGTATTATCAAAATCTTTTCATATAAATAACAGAAAATTTGTATGTGGTTTTGACAGCCGGTAAATATGATGCTTGTCTGATGTTGAAATCAAGAACAAAATTTCAATTTTTATACCCTGTATCTTTCTTAATATTAACTTTCGGTATAGGACAATTTAGCTAAATCGTATTATTTTGATGTCAGGATTATGCTGTAGATATGTAGGATTATGCTCCCATTACTTAAAAGCGAGGATTTATTGTTTACTGTTTAATGATGTCACAGAACAGTATTATGCAACGTTGTCACTGAAACTCTTCATAAACGTGAGCATAGTGGTACAGAAAATTGTACATTGTTTAAGGTGTTTTTATTTTTGTAAAATATGACCGCTATCAGCTGATTAGTCATGCAACCAAAACAATCTATTATCCAACAACAATATTGTCACGTTAAGGGTTGGTTGAGGGGGAAGAATACTCAGGTTTCCACAGGTAACCCACTCTTTATTACGTAATAGTGCCTTAATCTCTAGACGATAATCTTACCCCCAGATGGCTAAGATGGCGGGGATCATGACGTGGTCTGGCTTCTAGGCAAAGGTACACGGAGGGCAACGCTTTAGCGGTGGTGAATGAACCCTAGACTTAGGTCCGAGGGCATTCACCGAGCCGGCAAAGACGCGAAGAGCCTAACAAAGGGAGGTAAGCTGGAACGGCAACTCGTGCTGCGCGTCCACACTAATTCCTTTGTTAGGGCTGATCTAGGGTGTGGCACTTGGTCACCTACTGCTCCACTTTTAAGTTGCACAATAGGCGTACCCAGACTAACCCGGAGATCAGTCAGTGACTTCCCTCTGGGGAAGACCCCAGAGTTCGGTAATCTGTACGTGCTTTTGGTGCAGTATTTATACCCACATCATGACCCCAATTCGCCAATCTTGCTGACACAAACATTGTACTGGGGGAGACCGGGGCAACTTAGGGTAACGGCACCTAGTGTAATCTTTATGTTACATGCCCCTCCCCTAGAAAGTGTTCGCCCCGAACACTAAAAGCGAAACTTATACATAAAGTCTACATATACTAATGTTAATCTTAAATGCTATAGGGTGTATAAAGGTGGTGGAACGAGTCCTTTATTTCTTCACCAGATTACAATATAATAGCTTAATATAGTCCTATTCTTAATGCTTGCGAGAGATAGGGGTGTACTTTAAAACATCACAAATGTTACATTGGGTCACCTTTCAACCTTGCTGTTGCGTCTATCTTATTGCCTTCCTTATTAAGCGAAATTCCGTAAAATTGCTCATTGTACCCTTCTTTGGCACCATCGTCTAAGTGGAAACGCTTCACCTAGGCTTCATCTCATCGTAGTGCCTTCTCTTGGCACTGTATTCTCTAAGCGGCAAACTTCATCGCTTAGCTTCATTTCTTCATATTCTGTCCTTTTGAGTGCTCCTTTAGCACACCTATCCTTGGACATGTATATTTCTTCCTAAGTAACGTCAGCCCATTTGGAGATGCTTCTTCAGCTCGACTTATTAAAGACTTCGGGTGCACACGGGTGTAAGTAGAACCGTCGTGGCGGGACCCATCTGAAGATGTCGGCTTCTCCAAGACATAAGGCTAGTTCGCTTTTCAACAAGGCTGTAGCAGTTGATCGATAGACGCAACAAGATTGCCAGGTTGACCCTAAAAAAAAAATAAAATAAGATTCCAATTATTACTTTGTTTGCCATACATCTCTTAAAACATAAATAAAATCATTATGTAAACCAGTACACTTTGTTGTTGTAACCTAGAACTTCATAATTGCACGAATTTGCTAGGTCATCACATACCTACACTTAGGTCAGGGATCGCGACACTGGCCTAGAAATCAAGATATTGTAAATAAATAATTGCGCTAACTATACACTTATTCTATGAAACATAATTAAGAAAATTTGCCTTTTACCATACCCAATATAATACCAAAATAATGTGCTGCTATGCACTAAAAATGTTTCGCTATGGTTGCCTTCTTAGAGCGTCCTACAGGCCCCTCTTGACATTGCCCTACTCAGTTCAAGCAACTGTGAACCTGCAGGCTAGCCCTTTTTCTTCCACAACCTATCATTGTGTTTGCGCTATGTCTCTTCCTTATCCTTCTGGCCCTTGTCTTAGCTTATCTTCTTCCACTTGAGCTTCTGTACTTTATTCGAAGCGGGCTGCCAGATTTTGTGGACCTAGAAGTGTACCGTCTTCAATCATTCCCTTTTTCTTTGTGCTCTTGTTTAGCGTCTGCGAGGGTGTGTCTGCTAATGTGAGGATTAACAGACGGGGATCCAACGAGGCACCTCCACCATGTCACGTTAAGGGTTGGTTGAGGGGGAAGAATACTCAGGTTTCCACAGGTAACCCACTCTTTATTACGTAATAGTGCCTTAATCTCTAGACGATAATCTTACCCCCAGATGGCTAAGATGGCGGGGATCATGACGTGGTCTGGCTTCTAGGCAAAGGTACACGGAGGGCAACGCTTTAGCGGTGGTGAATGAACCCTAGACTTAGGTCCGAGGGCATTCACCGAGCCGGCAAAGACGCGAAGAGCCTAACAAAGGGAGGTAAGCTGGAACGGCAACTCGTGCTGCGCGTCCACACTAATTCCTTTGTTAGGGCTGATCTAGGGTGTGGCACTTGGTCACCTACTGCTCCACTTTTAAGTTGCACAATAGGCGTACCCAGACTAACCCGGAGATCAGTCAGTGACTTCCCTCTGGGGAAGACCCCAGAGTTCGGTAATCTGTACGTGCTTTTGGTGCAGTATTTATACCCACATCATGACCCCAATTCGCCAATCTTGCTGACACAAACATTGTACTGGGGGAGACCGGGGCAACTTAGGGTAACGGCACCTAGTGTAATCTTTATGTTACAATATTAGTAAATATAAGAATTAAAGTCAATGAGTTGTCTGTCAGAATTTTTTTTATTGTACTAAAAAAGATCGATGGATAGAATGCTATAATTTTGTACTAAAACAGTCTGGCAACCTCTGACGTCACGTCATCAGAAAGCACTTGAATCAGCTGTTCAAGGTGTTGATTTTTTCCGATTTTCTTTTACTAATATTTCACAAACCTTTTGTTAAACTTAACCAAAACTTTGGTAAGTTGTTTCTAAAATAGTCGTCTTTCATGTGGACATACTGTTTTTGATATCAGTTTTCAATTTTCAATGCAAGTATCCTATTCATACCATCTGGACAATTTTGATCATTTAAGAACGTTGAATTGACTATCATCACTTTAAGTATTTTTTAGTTTTTAGAAAGAAAGATAGCAACATTAAAACCGTTTTGCTCGATCTTCACCGACTGCTTCACCGAATGAAACAAATTAAAATCTAATTTTAATTATATCAATTCATCATTTATTTAGAGTGTCCTTCCTCCTAGAAATGTCCTTGGACATTTCTAAGGACATCTCATAACATGCTTCTGCTTCACCGTCTGAAGGGTTGAAAAAAATTAAAAACTAATTCTAATTATATCAATTCATCGTTTAGAGTGCCCTGGACACTTTCTAAGCTCGAGTGTCACAACTTGACAGTGTTAAATCGATGTATGGGATGTCCCTAGACATTTCTTAGGACATCTCATAAAGAGCTAGAAAGTGTCCAAGACACTCCAAACCATGAATTACTATAATTAGAATCAGTTTTTAATTTTTTTTTTATCCCCTCAGACAGTGAAACATTTTATGAGATGTCCTTAGAAATGTCCAGGGACATGCCACACATCAATTTAACACTGTCAACGGGACTTCTTATAAAACAAGTATATATTCCGGCCTGTTGATATCATAGAAAGCGTTCAACCGTTTGCTCGGGACACTATTCCAAATATTGAAAATGTTTCAAACAAACATCTATACAATGCAACAACACAAAATTTATTTTCTGATCTAGTGCGGCAACTTTATCTTATCAATAATCAATATTTTAGTCCTTGAACTAGATCTACTAAACCACACCTTTGTTTACAAACAAATTCCAACATTAAACTTTCTGACCTAGTGAGCAAATTCTTTAATTTTGTCTTCAAAGTTACTTGCGTCACTGGTCACTTTTTTTCTAATTAACGCTGGTAAACAGCATCATTCTGCAAATATTTCCCATCAAACTCTCCCTTGAAAAATCCAGACAACATTATTCAGCTATCACTCATCGGTCTAGCCCTAGCTAGGATTCCGATCGACCCTTCCCGAATCTTTTGACTCGGAACCAGTCCCTAAATTACAGGTAATTAATGTTTCTGGATCCGCACAAAAGCCATGTTTATTAGCGTAACTAATTTTTTCCGCTCGGATTGAGCGCAACAAAACCCGGTAAACTCCGTACATTACCCGGTACAAAAACCGGGTGACAAATTACGTGTCCTTTTGTTGTTGAGGGAGAGGAGTTAGTCTTCGTATACGGATCGTCTTTTGACGAGACAATGACAGTACGGTTGGGGTAAATGTTTGTCTCCGGTTACGTCAAACATATAGAAATGCAAATACGGGGACTGGTTTTGTGGTCAGCGGCCGTTTAATGTCAAGTGGAATAATGGATGAAAAGCGCCTAATGGACGGGATAGTTTCTGGTTGAAAAATTTTATTAGGCTCAGAGGTCGTCACCGGCCTGTTTTATTTGTTGACCATAAGCTGTGGCTTAATATGACGATCAAAAAGTTATATTTCAAGAGTAGCAAAATCGACAGTTGTGAGTAATAATACACCAAAACTTAGTGTTGCCGTAAGACAAAACTTAATCTTCTAATCTTGTTTGATCTTGAAATCAAAACAAAACACAAATGTATCGAAAATGGGACACACAGTAATTCTAAAAAAGGAGCAAAGTTAAATGCTACAACAATTAAAATGAGAAATCTCTCAGATTTTTATTGCTACTAAAAAATTCTGCAGATCTTTCTGGCTCTAACAACATTAGACTGTTTGACCTGTCTTGTGGTCCGAAAAAAGCTCAAGTATGGATGCGGAAGTGCTTAAATAAGAGCGTGAGAGGCCATTATCGAGCGGCAAAACCATTCGGCTTAAACAAAAGAGCCTTTTGTTTTAAATCACTCGAAATCGTACCGGAGAAAAAAGGAAAAACAATGCGGAGTGGCAGCTGTTAAATTGTTTATTAAGGCGTTTTATAGACCGAACAGATGGCTTGGAGCGTCGCGTATACCTTCTCATGTGCATTTACGATCTTCGCGTTTGGCAGAATTTTTGGTTTTTCTCAGCTAGAAGTAGGCACGACAGGCAGGGTTTGCCCTATAATTTCCACGTAGCCCTCCAGGCGATTCCATTTATTCAGGTGTCATTCAAATCAACGGACATCGACTGACCCTTGTTTGTCCACGTCGCATAACTTAGGGCTTTATACGCGGTGTCCCATGTAATAATGACTACAATTAATGGTTTTCTTCTGTGTGTGAATACTACGTCAGGGTCGGGCGACCCTAGGCCTTTATTTTATTGACACTTGAAGCGCTTTCCCCCCCTCGATTCGTATCAAATTCGAAACTCATTTTTTTCGTGAAATATACTCGAATTTGCCCCCTCGTGCAATTTTTTTCCACTTTGTTTCACGCCCTCACGTTTCTGAACCACCTGGTAAACCAGTGGAGGCATTCTCGCGGAATGTATTGCGAAAAACTCCGAAAAGCGATAGTGAACAATATAAAATATTCTTGTACCGTTTCGACCCAGTGTTATCTGACGTCCGCAGGAATGGGAATATTCAATGAACGCTCTCGGGCATAAGTTGTCCTATCAAATTATTTTCAAACGGTCGCTTAATGGCGCGTGTAGAGATTGTAATTTGCCATAAAAATAAATTTTGCTTTTTTTTTGTAACCCAGTCTTTGGAATTCCCGGCCGGAATCAATGACATTTTTTTAGAAAAGCACGATTCTCTGAAGACCGTGACAAATTAAGTTTTTTTGCTAAGTTTGATATTTAATTTTCTCTGACACATTAAATACGAACAAGTGAATTAATAAAAATATAGTTAACCTAACCTAACAAGTGCGGAAAGTGGTATTTTCCCGCAGGATCATCTGACATTCACACATGCTTTTGCAAAAGATAGATTGTAACCGAACCTAACCGAAAAGAAAGATTGTTGAGATGTTATTTTCAAGGAGCTGTGCGCATTATCGTAATCAGTAAAAAGCGCAATTTAAATATGCAAAAGTCCAATCCAATACAGCAAGCAGTTAAAGGGCGGGAAAGACGCTTTCCGCATGTGTTAGGTACAACATTTTTCCTACGAGTATCAATTTTCATTAAATTGAAGGAAAGTGTATAATGTAGTAAAATTACTAAAATGAAAGCCTCTGTTTGAGAGAAGATGATTAAAAATGTATTGTTAATTGAGAAATAAAATAAACAGTTATGGTTTTTTGATTTAAATGTTCTTTTTTGTTCAAACGGATGTGAAGTACTCACTTAACGTACAGTTTAGCGGCCGTGAAATGCACTTTTACGGCCCTACGGCCGAAAAAAAAATACAGGGAAAAAGTAAATTAACAATCACTATGTCACCGTCTACGCTTATTATTGCTTGCTGGTTACGATGTGACCACTGTGTGCACCACTTACAGCAGTACACCCATCCATATCAGTACAGCAATCTTCGTCTCCCAATTTCATTTTTGCGTAAATGAAAAAATGGAAAATATTTCTGACAAGAGTCAGTCTATTATTTAACGTCACATCAACAATGCATAACCAGCAAACTTAACGATAAACGTCACCGTGTTTGCTAGACCCTTCTCATTTTATTTATCAAAAATTAAGAATTTCTAAATAAATATCGTTTGAACAAAACATTTTGTGTACACCTCGGCCGTGAAATAATTTTTTTAAAATACCATTTCACGGCCTAGGTATACAAATAACTATTTTTTTAACAAAATGAGTGCGGAAAAGTAACTTTACCGCACTATTATTATTTTTTATTTTGTAATAGTTTGCTTTTTTGACCGGCTACTCAGACATGATGGATTTGGTTGAAACGTGAACAATACATCAAAGCAAACATAAACGGTTCAGTTCTAAAAGTTGTCAGTTCCAGGTCCTTTCCTTCCATTGTTCCGTTCTTGATTTGAGCGTTTCTCCTACATATTTCACGGTCACGTCTCGTGTTTTGCCACAGATTTATTTTGAAATGTCTCCGTTTTTGGGTTAAAAGCAAAGCAGCCAAGCGTCGTTCGTAACAAACGAATCCATAACTTCGGCAAACAAGTACTTATCGTTTGCGCCGTCGAAAAGGGCCGCGAGCAAATAACTTTTTGTCGCCATTCCGCGATTTTCCCATTGACGAAATTCTCGGGCAGACCGTGTGTATCTCCCTAATGGGCTCATTGTTATTCTTCGAAAACATTCCCGGGTATAGCATGCGGGGCCTCCTAATGCATTATGCGGCGAGCGGTCGCGTTTATCAAATTTATTTATGCGTCTCCGTGTTCCTGGATAAAACATTTTGACCTCGTAGGTTGTCCTTTTAGGGGACCCTGGCCAGGATTATGGCGCACCCGGTTTTGCTAATTAATGGCATATTTTATTGCTAAGCCAAATATTAATATGCAATGCTACGTGGAGAACCTATTGTAACAATAAATTCATAAAGGAATCTCTATTTGAAAAGCTCAACCAGTAGTAGCCTTGGATGGTTTCTTGGAAAATTGTTTATTTCTGTTGGATGGAATTTTTGTCATAACGCATCAATAAGGTTAGTTGAGAAAGTTGCATTTTGCACTATTTACAAGTAAGTTAGAAGAAACTACTAACCCTAATAAACTTTGGAGCAAGGAATACAGTTAACAATTACCATTGGGAGTTGATTTATTAAAGTACCAAGAATTCTTGTATCACAAAACAAGAACTTTTTCAATTTTTATAAAACAACTCACGGCTATTATTACGGTCTGCAGGTTTTCTCGCAGGAGATGACCTTCACCGTCAGTTTCTGTGATGCATCGTCAGCGCAACCAGCGGCTGCCATCGACCGACGATCATCATCAACATCACGGAACTACTCCGACTTTGACTAATTTCGTTCATAGTGATGTGCGAGTCGAGTTCAACATTTTCGTCAGTCTGTTGCTTCTGAAACACGAAAAACACTTTCGGCCAGCACCCCGGCCCGATCTGAGTCAGGTGACCGGTCCTACTTTTTGGACGTTGCAAGGTTGGCCGGTCAGGTTAACGACCGCGTATCGATAACGCGATACCAGCTCTAGTAGGCGAGATAGTACCCGGCCGACCTGGTTCAACGACCTCGGGTACCACCAGCCTCCGACAGACTTCTTGCAGACGTTGCAACCGGCCTGTGGGAGGTTCCTGGATAGGTCAAAGCTATACAGTGTTGTCGCTTTTCAATATTTTGTATATTTTCTTAGTGAAGGAGTTGATAGATTATTGATGAATGATGCCAGATGTTACCCAGAAAAAACATGCTTAACACTAAATCTTAGAATATTCAGTTAGTCCCTACATGTGTCAAAATAACCCTCTATCACTACAAATTATGTTGCCAATTCATAAAGGGAATTTTGAACAAGGACTTTTACTAATAAGGCAATTGTGGCAATGCTAGAACGCTTAAGGTGCGATTCAAAATTTGACAGTTGTCACGTGTCTACTACATGTCGTCAATTCACGTTGGGCACGTGAAAACGTACAAAGTTCTAATCAAAATGCCGTATTTGTTACAGATGACGCAACGAATCACCCTGCTCAAGTGTTGACAAGCGTAAAGTCCAGTTTCATAATACCTCGAGTTGATCGTTAACCTAAATTTGAAGTTGAATCGAAACGTCAAATAAATGTCCCAAAGAAGAAACTTCCATTGACAATATTGACAGCTGAAGAATATCAGAAAGTAAAAAAAAAAGCCAAATGTAATTTTTGCATTGATAATTCTTTTCTCTGCAGGGTGAGTCAGTGGGGTATAATGTGTCGATGATCGCTTTCTTTTTGATATACAGGGTGTCAAAGTTTTGAATTTTTCTTAGGATATTCAGCACAGCTCCTACAGTTTTTTGAGATAATTTAACTTTTAATTGTGTCTTTGGTTCTCCCATGTTGTCTTACTTAAATTTCTTTACAAAATTAACATATGTTTTATGAATAGTTTATAATGGTTGGGGTCAATTTACCAGACCCGTATCAAACATCATTTCCGCCTTTTCTGTGTATATTTATTTAAGATTGCACAATTTGTAGAGATGCAGGCAAACTCGTAAATATCTGTCTCTCATCGTCTATCATTACATTCACGTTGAATCGGGTACTGTTGTAGACGAGATCGTAAAAAGTGAATCATAAATCTGGCAACGCTGAGTGTCGCCGCCCAAAGGTTGTTGGTAAGTTCTCCAATGTGAACGGCCTTAAATAATGCTCCGGCGTCCTTTGGCTTACTTAATGCCTTCTTTCTACATCTATCTTCGTTCGAGATTAGAGATAGAAGAAAAAAAGACGACTGGTTTGTCGAGCTTCGACTGCGGCAAATTGCCGAAGTACCATCCGGGTACCACTTTGCACGCGTCGCTCCGATTACGACCGTCAGAGCTTATAGCAGGACGACGTCCCCAAACAGATGTACCAAAATCACGATAATTACCCGGGAATATTTCCACACGTCGCCGATGTTAGCCGTTCGGTTTTATTTCAAAAATAAAACGACGGATAATATATTTTAAAATTATTTATCTAGCTGGAAACAGAAAGCAGGTGTTGTTGGACGGACTACGAGCCAAAAACGTTTTTGGAAAAAACAAACGTTGGCAACGAGAACGGTCGTATTCTCGGCATTCGTAATGCGAAAAATGCACTTAGAATGTCACCGTGTTCCCGTATGTTATCCCGGAGATTTGGCCCATTCTGATGGACCTCCGAGCGACTACTTCTTAGTGCGCGACTCGAGGCCAACAAACTGGTACAAAGTAACGACTTGGCAAACTTTGCGGATTTACCCTTTTACTAAACACGCATACATATGTATAAGAGCCTGTCTAACAAAGTTGCACATTAATATATAAATGTGATTCAACACGCAACCGGGCATAACACGCAACCAGATGGTTCGAATAAACTTAGACTTCTATAGTGGTCTAAATGAAACTCACATTAAACTGAGTGTCTTTATTTCAGCTGTGTCATTTATGTCAGATTATAAAGGTTCACTATAATAACAAAATCCAACAAAAAGCTAAATTTCATATTGAAACCGTAGTGGAATGAAATTTTGACAGTTAGTTTAGCACATTCTGTACATTTTTTCAGAGCAATAATTTTACGCACTAGTAGCAAAACAAATTACTTATCCACCAGGCGTAAAATTATTAATTTTTATGAATACTACCACCGTACCTTTTGTACGATAAAAATCGGTATTTAAGACTGTTGCTTCCTTCCTAACAGTAGCTCACACAAGTTTCTAATAAATTAGCAGTATAAAACTATAAAATGCAATGCTTGTTGTTAGCTACCAGAAGAAAATATAACTGATGTAATTAAATCTCTTGAAAGACTATCATAGTATAGTATATTTTGTTCGTAAAATGTGTTGCTGTGATATTCGAAAGTCCAGATAACCCAAACTTAAGTGGATAACTTCAGCATGATTGCACAAATATTTAGAATACAAATCGTTATAACAACACAAACGCACTTTTACCAAAATAAAGGGTGACAAATTGAAATTTTCTTTCTAGCAGAATAAGGGTAATGTTATGTTAGAGAAGAAAATCCAGTGTCCAATATACCATTGACTTCCAATTTTTTAAATTAGAGTCGTAGCCTAACGGCCTAACGTATGTAGTAAATCCTAACAATCATTTTTGAGTTTCTCTCTTAGCTTTCCTCAATTTTGAACATTGAAAAGCTGCGTGTTATTTGTAGTCATAATTTTTTAGATATTCTTTAGAAAAACGAAAAAATAAAAACGGCTTTACCAATGTTTTTGTCATTTGCTGTCAAATATACAGTGGTAAATGGTAAAAAAGAAATTTTGCCAAAAAGTAATTCTTTTAGTATTCTATTATCCTAGTTCAGTTTTGTAATTTTTGAAATATCCCCCAAAACAATTGTTATCAAATTTTTAAATTAATCAACCAATTAGACCAATTCACCAAAACTTGACAATCTCCCTTTCAAAGCAATTTTTGCTTATCAAATTGGCCTGTCTAGCAAATCAACTAAATTAAATTCATAATACATTTGATACTGCCTTCAAATAACGGTTTAAAGTAAACGTGTTTATACATTCTGTAAACGTTACAGTAATTTTACTAATTTTAGTATCTGGTTAATAAAAGCTTGCAAAAAAGACCCTGAAACAAGCTAATTTTATTAGTTTGTATTCTCCGAAATGTTAATAATTTTACGACAATACTTACGGTGATCCTCAATTTTGTTTTTGGGATAAATCAACGTTAAATCAGATTTTTTTTGGGCGGGGCGATGCCAACTTTTCAGGGTTATGAATGTTATTTTCAGTGCCGGGAAACACATAAATATAATATACTTTACTACGGCAAACTTGTAAAGGTAATAGCGTTCAATTAAAAATACCATTAAATTAGGTGTTGGATCATTAACATCCATTCATTTGAGTGGCAACCTGTGTTTTCGTGTTTATAGTACCATTATCATTTTAATCAATCAGTTTTAGATTTCAGCACCCCATAAAAGGGTTTACTTAAGCGCTTTTTAGGCACATTTATTCCAGAATTAATAAAAAGTTTAATGCTTTTTGCAATATTCGAAGATGTTGACCTCGATTGTCAGCCAAAAGCACACAAAGCCAATTGTTTATTCTCTAGCGACAATCATTCTGATGTTCTGTCATTACTTAACTTTACCAGTTCTTTGGCATTCAAATTGTTTACTACAACTCTATAACCTAACCCAATCTTCTTTGTATTCACAACGTTTTAATTTGCCGTTATTGAATAGTGCAAATGGTTCCTTTAACCTTGCTAACTGATCATTACTTTTCTTTGATATGTTGCATTTTGAGGGAGGCAATTTGAAAGAACATTTTGTTTGCATCAAATACCGTTACTTAAGACAAACACCTAAATATAGGAGCAAAACACGTGCAAGCGAATTTTTCAAAGCATCGTTAAAAAATTCCAAAGACACACAGTTATTTTGGCCACGTTTTGCATTATTCATGGCCCGAAATTGTAAATAGATTGGCGCCCGTTGACGGGCTATGACTTATGGCCAGCAACGATCGCCAAGAATCTCCGAATCGGAATTAACCATTTCGATAGTGTTTTCTGGTTAAGCTGCCAAACCGAAATGGAGGGAATTCCTCTAAATTCCACTTAGAGATAAACTCGTGCAGTAATTTTTAATATGAGTCATGTACGCACATACACAAACGAATAAATATTAATAAAGCTTTTAGTCGAGAGATCGTTAGGAGGAGCGACACAGAAACAACCCCCCCAGGTCATTAAAGGCTCGTTAGCACCAGGACTTATCATAATATTGTTCCGCACTGATGGGGGTTTCGCATTAGGACGCTCGGCTTTTTTGAGAAAAACTTTCATTTCACGTCTTTTGGATGAGATATCTCAGTGGGGGACCGAGACTTTTAATGGAGAGGGTTTTTGATATAGCTTCAACTGCAGATCTACTCATAGGAAGAAGGAAAATCGTTAGTGATGTATGAGTAAATTGCTGAAATTGCAAAAAAAATGTATTGATGTGCACCTCTTTGTGATTTAAGAAAGGAATAATAAACTGACCTGCAAGTCTACATATGCAGTATTTGCGTCAATATCATTACAGTGGGTAGATTGTGATTAGCCAAAAAAGCTTGTAGTTTTTTTTTTAACCAATCACAAACTACGAACAATGCTGTGATTTACGTCAATGCTCCACATTTCGACTTGCATTAAACATCTTGCATTTAACGTGGATGATCCACAAAAAATGTTCATCCCTAGAAAGTTTCGTTGTATGTCCTCATTATTTAGAGCTGGTCCTGAAAACTCTAGTTTTAATAATCTAACCCACACATTTTTCCTTACGTCAATCACACGTACAACTGGATACTCGTGTGATAATCCCACAGACACATATGCGTCCCATTTCGTATACTTTCCTAAGATGTCTATCTTGGCATTATCATTGGTAAAAGGCGTTTTTGTGTTTGCGGTCTCGAAGAATCACGTCGTATCGAAATAATGAAAAGAAACGCCGACAAACGTGTTAAACGTGGTTAATTGTGCGTTTAGTAAGCATGGAACGCATGCTGAAAGTAGTTTCCTTTCGTTCAAGTAGGATTCCGTTCACGGGTTTTTTTCGCAGTTGGGTTTTGATGAGGTCGAGTGTTCGAACAATCGCCAAAGCTTAGGGAATCCGTTTTTCTCCCGTTTCGATTCTTATCGTTGCCGTTTACACTCGAACGATTTAATATCGTCGGATTTTTGCCATCGATGAGAAAGGGTGACAGTTGGTATTCACCATTGAACAGGAATAGGAAATGGGTTTCCTGTCATAAACATACCAAGAAATATGCACACCTGATTGTCCAACAAAGCAGAAATTGCAACTATAGTGCAGTAGAAGAAATAAAGTACGGGTGTGTGCCTACATAAATTTGTCTTTGATTCCTTCCTGGTTTAATCAGCCGAGGCAGGAAAGTAATATTTTTAAAGTTGGTCGCTTATCGGTTATAAGCTAGAGTTCACCCTACGCTAGTGTGGAACGCCCTTTTAACAAAGACGCGGAAACGCCAGCAAGAATTATTGCGGTGAAGGGATATGAATATTTAAGTGGCAGGGGCAGGCCTTTCGGGACCCCGGGAGTGCTCAGATTTATACCGTGCCGGAACGGGGTCCGTTTCAATTATGAACTAACTCCGTTTTTGGGTTGAATGGGGTCAAACGATGCAGGAACGAAACAGCTGCATTGGGTTTGTGGTTGAACGTGCTGCAGTACGCAACCATTCAGTCGGGTTGTAAGTGACAGTTTAATCCTTACAAGTTCCTTAACTTCGTTAAAGGATTTGTCTAGTTTCGGTGATGAATGAGTTCTCCTCCCCCATACAATGTTAACGAAAGTTAGATAAGAAGATACAGATTAGGGTCTTAATAGATATCCTTGTTTTACAGAATACGAATGAGAACAGATATTCGTTTAGTGTTCATGTATCATAAAAAAATTAAGTAAGTTAACGAAATCTTTTTCGTTTTCTCAATTTTCTTACGATTATAAAATAATGTAACCTAACTCACATTATTTATCATTCAGATTACATTAATCCAATTCAGATGTAGGCACTCTTTTGGACTAGAATCCTTATAGGTAACCAAGTTGAGAATCATATCGACCAAATTTCCATTACTTATGAGGATTAGTTCAGGACAATTAGCTAAAATGTAGTAATAAAATACATAAAAGAACTTCCTCTGCATAGGTAGTATGACAATAACAGCTTCGCTTGTCTTTTTTAAAACTTTGGTCATTACGCGGAGTAAAGTAATTCTTTGCACGGTACATTCACAAATGCCTAAAGAAACCCTCTTAAAAATATAGCATTAATAATCAACAAAAAGCGTATCTTGAAGGAAAACTTACTCCAAAGAAAGCAGTTAGAGCTAATAATGTTTTTCCAGCTTCCTCTTTACTTTACACGCAGACATGCTTTTCACTATAGTTTTCTCTTAGAAAGTTCTCTATTAAAAGATTAATTTCATTCATAAAATTGTGATAATAACATCAAAATGACCTACCATGAGATTAATTAAACCGCCAAACTAACAATAGCTGGAAATACAACATACATTTTATGTATGTATAGAGAAAATTAGGACGCAACAGTCAAAAACAGAACAGACTTTATGTCCAACCATTGGACATAATTAGACAGTTTTTATTCTTCTATATCTATAATACAAAATAGATATAGAAATTTCAATCAAATTTATACTTGGAATTCCATGATCAGCAAAAAGAACTATTGCTTCAATTTGGAAGAACGTGGATTCCAAGCTCTTCGAGGATTGTGATTCAACTTTAAAAGTTTCGAATAGTATTGACTCCAAAAGTAACAATTTGTTACTAGAAAATCACTAAATCGTACACCACTAATTATTGTACGTTAAATAAGAAAAACTGAATATTTTGCGTAAAAATAAAATCGGTTTCGAAAATAGCCGGGTCCATGTATTAGTATAGAGCGATTTGGCACTATTCGGAAACGGTGACGTCAACCTCGGTATTTTTGCTGGAACCCTCAATTAAAAAATCGCAAACCGTTAATTTGTTGTTTTGGACATCAAAACAACCGGTTTCCTACGCATATCCTCGTCGTTTGTTACAGATTTTTAGAGCATCTCCAAAATTCCGTCAATACAGATTAAGTAGGCAGTTTGTTAGAATTCTTCGTAAAGAAAAGCGCACCGACAAGAAGTTCAACCAACTTGCCTGTTTATGTATTTCAATACTTTTACACGATGACATTTCTAGGTATTTTTCTCCGCACTTTTAAAAACCATTTCACTTGAACTCTCCAACGTGCAACCAACGGTCGGAGTAGGCAATTTTTAACCCTCTCCTCAACATTATAAATAGTCCAATGGCGCCGTTCTTTGTTTATGTTATGACCGCTACTTAATATCATTTTTATAACATTGGCCAAGATCGAAGCAATTTTGGCGCCAGCAATCGCGCTCCGAGAAAGAAATTAATACGGCATTTTTCGGTGATTAGTCAACTTCTTATTAATCCACCATTTCGTTAAGTTGTGCATATTTTAAGCTTTATTTGTCGCCTTGTAAGTAGGTTTGTATGGCTTTTGGAAGTGGTTCAAAAATCGTAAACTTCACAGCTCATAGAGATCGATTAATCAGTTGATAGGCGCGGTTTCTGCGAATTGTTTTTGAATTTCACACGCGAAAATACTATATAAAGAGTTTCAATTTTATGAGTTAATAAAAAATCAAACAACTTTTAGAAGTCAATTATGTAAAGCGAAAATCAAAGAAAAATGGCGTGACGTAACAAGTTTGAATGACACAAATAAATGAAGAAGAAAGGAAATAAAAAAAAGCATAGAAAGATTAGTAGTTACTTACTCGAAAAAATGACCAAATACGTCTTATGATGTAGTTATTAAAAAATATCACTAATTCTCACACAGAATATTCTAGAATAAGATACAAGTACATAAACAAGTTTACAACTGCAATAACTTTCTGCAATATCGACTGTTTTCGGTTATAAATAATTATACAACATTTTTCTTACAGCTCTTGGAGAGTTTACTAGTTCCGCCAAAGTTAAAATTTAGATTAGATATATTAGATTTTTTTCTTTGTCAAAGGTAAAAATCCAAACTGGTGACCTTTTACGTCGTCTAACCTCACAAACCTATTTTATACCATTCAGTGCGTATTTATCTAAAAAATCGTGACCAAAATATGCCAATCAAGTGCCATATTATGTCACTGGAAAAGGAAATTTTAAGATCTATGCAAAAACGTCCATTTAAAAAAATATGATTTTTTGTTCGTATCTCAAAAAGGTGACAAAAGAAAAAAAGTATTGAGGTGGCTGAATTCTACGCAAAGTTGCTATAGAAATGTATTTTGAGAAATTATAAAAAACGATGACAGATAAAGACAAACGGTTTTTGCCATTAAGTTATTTGTCAAGTTTGACACCAACCTCAAAATGTTCGTCTTAGAGAGTTAACGATTACTCAATTACAATAAAAGTGACAAATACCCGATTATTTTAACCATATAAAGTAACCGTCTCACCATAAGAAAGAAAAGAAGAAAACTACGACCGCAGTTACGAGTGAAAATTTGATTGCATCATAAAATATTCTAAAATTAATTTGAGAAGAGATAAACTTATAACCGGGGCCGTTCATCAGATGGTTAATTTCTAGCAGCTGTCCGACACTAGAATGACAACCGCAATTCTTTGAACTGTTAACACCTCTCGTTTGACTCTTGCTCTTTGCCTTTTATTATAGCTTGTTTATCGGTTTTCAAAGAGATCAAAAACCGAGACGAGTTAGCTCCCGAAAAAAAAAACAATCACAAGATTCAAGGTAGTTTACGTAACCTATTAAACACAAAAACCCATCTTTCCCGGTATATTATAATGGCCATCGCTTGAAAACTGGTTTTTGCTAGAACCGCCCACGTTATGTTGTACCATTTCGATCATTCGCAGCCCAACAAAATGATAAACCGGCGGCGTATTATAATTTGGCCCCTCTTTAAATCTCGCCGAACGGCTTTGGTTACGACGTTTGCCATTATTTTAAATCTGTATCAATTTACATATCTATGGCCTTTTTGGGGAGTATAAATATAAAAAGATAACGTTCCGGCTTTCCTGACACAAAAAAAGCTCGCACCACGCACATATAAAGTGGCTTCCTTCCGTTATTTATAGGGACGTTCGCCTTTGGACACCTTTAGACGGCTGACAAAAGGGCCAAAACGGCCAAAAAGAAAAATTTACACGCAAGGTTGCGAGTGGCGCGTTCCCGTAAACAAGAAACGTACAATTAAAATTCCAGAATGGCTGTTCCTAAGCTATAATTACAACGCCGGCCGTGGTAAACATAAAACGCGACTCCGGATATTTACGAGATATTTATTTTCTAGTTCGGGCCGCGATAAGGTCGGATTTTTCGGTTCTTCCGACCAATAACAAGCCGAATAGATCGTTTCGATAAGATAACCTGTGATTTAGGCGGGAAAACAACATTGGCTGTAACTTTTATTACTTTTGTTATGACTCCTATAAAAAATCTCATTTTGTGAAAATAATGCATAGTTTCAAACGTTTTTAATGAGCAACTCTTGATAAAACCCAAACTATTTAATTAGTATAGTATACATACAACAGGTGGTTTCTAAATGAAATCCCGAATTAGAACCAGAAAAATCGAAAGTGAACACTTTTGAGTAAAATGATACGTAATTACACAAAACATAACGGACACATATTTTCCGAACTATTTCTTTCATTAAAGTTATTTACCTACCTGGAAATTACTGAATAAATATTATTACTATACTAATTACCGTTTTTTCTGAATTATTATAGAGAAAAAAAAAGGTACTAAAAAGAAAGGTACTTTTTAGCATGTATAGAGATAAAAATAATAAAATATGAGAAAAAGTTCTATCATTCTTCGAGATACAGGGTGTCAAAATTGAAAAAACAATATCGTTGTCGGTAAATATCTCCGGAACCTCTTTGTCGCACTATAAGAACTTTTGCGAGCATAGTTTCCTAAAAAAGCAGTATTTTTAGTGTAAATCTATTGATTTTGCATAAAACAGTGGCAGAGATTTTGGATTGACAATGTTTTTTGCTCTTCCACGTTACTGGAAAATTGGGTGCTATAAAAACATTTTCTAAAACCTTGAAGTGCTCTACGTCAAGAATTTCGGTAATTTTCAAAAAAACCGACCGTTTCTAACAAAATACATTTTATGATAAAAAACGGCTGATTTTTCATTTTTTTAAATTAAATTTTGTTAAAACTTATTGAAATCTACTTTTTTCTATAGTGTAAATGGTCCATGTTTTTTTCAGCAGAAAATCTAATTTTCTTCAAAAACGGTCGGTTATTTTTAAAAATTACCAGAAGTAATTTTTGACCTCCGCTGCGTTATGTAAAATCAGTCGTTGTTGATCATAAAATGCAATTTTCTTCAACACTTGATTTTTTGAAAAAATACCAATTATAATTTTTGATGTAGAAAAATTTTGCTGGAATTGACGAATTCAAAACAAACAACCACAATGATGCGTGCATGAAATTCAATTAAAATTCGATACAAAATTGCTGATGATTGTAACTGTCTTATATGAACCCCCATATACATAAATTTTCCATCAGAAAAACTTCAGCTAAAAACAAAAACTAACCTATCTGATCAATTATGAATTTAAAAACAAAAATTTTCACAAATATTAAGCATAATGTTCATATTACGTTTCTTCACATCAAATCATCTACTTAAAAGTGACATAGGGCTTTGTTAATAAGCACTTTATAAAATGCCCCAGATAAAAGTTACCACACCCGTATTAGTAGAAAACCAAATACGTCAATTAAGTCCTTAGAGAGAACAAATATTAGGTAGTAAGTCAACTTTCTAACTATTTAGAAGGGAAATGAATCCTCGACCTAACTTATCGACTAAGTTGTAAGACATCTCAATTTTCACCGGATAGACATCTTCAAGTGTCTGCTCCTCTAAGTGGATATAGAGTTAAAATGTTGAAATTACTTCAATATTTAAGGAGCGTTCGGTCTAAAAAAGACAAATCTAGTTCAGACGAAAAATGAGTTTTTGGTCTATGTGGTGAATTTTTCATTTTTATTGGTTCTACACTTTAAAATCATTCTTGTTATTAAATCAGTCAAAACAAGACAACAGTAGAAGTATTTAACATATTACGATAGCAACCAAGTCTGAGACAAAAATAGACATAGCCAATTAGGAATTTCATAATATTGATGTTGGGAATAGCAATAAAATATCGACGACTGTTCGTATATTTTATAAAAAGTATCGTTAGGTTTATGTAGGTATTATTAGTAAAAAAATATATAAACTGTGGTTTGCATTGCTTTCTTTCCAAAAATCCATATTTTCGCGTAAGATGATTTCATTTTTTCAAACTTATTCGTGTTGGTTTTAATTAAAGTAATTATTTTAAAAATCTTGCCACATAACTGCACTTATTGCATAATTTTTAATTTTAGGGAACCCAATTAAGGTACTGTTCTCGCTGAGTTAGTTTACCCGTGCGTCACGAAGGCTACGTCATTTATAATCATATGAATCAAATCAAGTTTTCGTCAACAAACCTGTCGTGTTCATATTATAGAAAAGGGCGTGTCTAAAGCTTCGTCACTTTTAAAATTTTGCGTGTATTGTCAGTCAGAAAGTAGAAATCTTTGACTGCAAATTTGCACTAAAACAACCTTATACCAAAGCAAATCAAAAATATCTTATCCGAAATAACATTTTTTATTTATGAGAAGTTTCCGTTTGGATCATAGAATTCCGTCTAAATTTGAGACCTAATTTATTTACCAAAATTCGCAGAGATGTATCACCAATATGTAGTATTTCTTTAACTTTAAGCTCTTGATTTAGGTTCTGGATGGTTACATGTTTCTCTAAAATAAATACAACAAATTAAAAATTCAATAAGATATTCTGAGTGATGCTGTAGTATCTCATATTTCATTTTCAGGTTGCAATCCACTTATTTTATTTTAAACCCGCTGGAAAACATTTTAGACGCTTATTTTATTTTTTCTATGACTTAATATGTTTGAAGAAATTTTTATGAAAAATCTATAATGCAACCCAAAAATCTCAGTCTCTGGAAACAATGAAATGTTAATTGATGTTTCTTACAAAAGTAGATATATTTTACTATTATTAACATACTATCGTTGTACATATCATATAATGTATTTCGAACATCCATTTTAATGCTTTCAGATAAATCAGTGGTCTTGGCCCGTCGATAACGTCTCGATTTACGTTTTCTAGGTGAGGAAATCATAAGATTACTTGCTTGCTTTTTCCGAATCGAATAAACAATTTTACGGGAAGTTTTCAAAGCAGCTGCAACCTTCTAGTATCAAAAAAAAATACATCAGTAAGAATATGTAAGGTCTTAAAATTTCTTATTTTCTTCCTGAACAGATGATAAAGCTTCTAAAGGTCCTCAATTGGTTCTTTCCAATTCAAAATATGTACAAAGGTGACACAAACTGCTGGGCTTGTCTGTGGAGAATTTTTCCAAACATTTTCTAAAAAAATACTGTAATAGTAAGTAATTCCGAATTTACGAAAAACCAAATGGCTAAATAAAAACCATAATAGACACTTCCACTTTTTTTTCAAAACAGGTTAGTAATTGTGCCAATTTTGGTTAGATTGTGACAGCCGACATAAAAAAATAAAAATATTAATAATAATATTATGAAAGTACTTACAGAATGTTAAAAGCGTAGAAACAATAGCTCTTAAACGAACTGTGGGGGTGTGGTAAATAGAAAACTTTATAAATGATTAACAACACAAAGAAACGGAAAAGAATTAATAGTAAACAAATCAAATAAATTTCGATGGTTTTCAAACTGACAATGACTGAAATACAAGCGCTAATCAGTAAATGTTTTTTTTTTGGAAGACATTCACTTAGATATTTACCCTTTCTGAAACACAGAGAACAGTATTGGTTTTCGCCGAAATTACGTTTCAAAATCTACTGGGAGGTTCACAAAATGGATGGTAACTGTTATCTGGTCCTCCCTGTATCTGTACTCTGAATCCCTGTGTTCTCTACCAGTCGTTTTGATGTCCAACAACACATGTACACATTCAGGTGTGAACACATTCAGATTATTTGCATACTTCCATTAAAGCAATACATTGAAACTAGATATTTCAATAAACAATAATGTATACTTATTCTCTTTACTCATTATTTCCTTCCTGAATCTCAGACTTGTTTACTCTGTATTTTCTTATTTTGACGTTCATTGTTTTCCTGAAGGACAGTGTATGTTCTGTTTTATGTTTGTGGTGTACACAACCCGATAATCTCTTAAAAGTTTCAAGTAATAATGACGCTTCCGACCTAAAAACTTTGATTTAAAATGCTATAAACTGTCGGAAACTCCGCTGGGAAACTTCTACATCTAAAAACCAACCAACAACTCTCCCGAACAAAGCTTCAGCTATTAGCAATGCGGGGCTAGGAAAAAAGTTACAGACAAAATGGCGGGACTCCATCAAGCTCGAAGACCGTAGAAGAATTCCCGCGGCTTCGTTTGGCAATTGTTTTTTCGGGTCGGCAACCAACAATTAAGTCTGCTGAAAGAATACACGGAAGTGCATTCCGGACTTGTACGGAATAACTAGATAAACGACACCCATTTGCGAACAGTTTACGTGCGACGTGTCAGAAATGCACATTCATTACACGCTTAGTTAAATCTTTCTTTTATTGTTAAGTTGGCTCGGGCATAAATCAGAACCACGGCATCGAGATGTTACTTTATATAGGAAAATTACCTTCGTCGGTCTTTTTATTCGCGTTTACGTCGTCATGGTTGTATCGCGGATCTGCGAAGAAATTGTTGATAAAGCCCCCGAGAAGAAAAAAAAAACGAACCGAGAAAGCGGAACTGTAATGTGGAGACCACCTGGGAATTATTCATTCATAAGAGCAAAAAAATGAAAAACAATTGCGTTATTTTGCCACAAATGGCAGTATTGCGTTGTTTCTTAACAATCATGACAAGACACTTGGTGACCCGACAAGCGTTAACAAAGTAAACAGCTACAAAGTTTTTCGGTAATTACTACAGGGAAAACTATAGTGTTAGTTCAAATTCCAGTTGTTAAGATCATAATTACAAAACAAACGCAATTATTCAACCAAACAAACAATAAGTTATTTTGTTATCCCGCCATCTCCAATCACCTTTTAATTACTGTTTGTACATCCTCAATAATGTTTTTAATATACTCGTACAATGTACTTAAGTTTCAGAATAAAAATCCGCAAAACACTTGAAAAAAAGCCGAAAAACAAAAATAGCTGACCTTCTACTGAAATACGAAAAAAATTCGGCCGGTCAATGAATTTTTTAACACGCATTCACGTCATAGCTGTATTCTATTTTTGCTTACTTGATGACACCAACTATTAGCACCTGCTAGGCTTACCTGAAACAAGAATAGAACTAATTAGCAAACTAGCGATTACGAGTAAATTGTTACAAACTAAACCCAAATTTGAGTAACGTCACGTCCGAGATGAACCCACAAACGCCGTCCCGACGCGTATTTCATTGATTGTTCCAAAGGGAACGTGTCAAGTTACGACACACGCACCCCGATTCGGGTCCGAATCAATAGCCTCCAAACCTCACAAGAGTTGATTTGAAAAATTTAAATCGACCTAGGGTTTCTATGCGGTCGAAAGCGCAGTCCCCCAAGTGTTTAATTAGGACCTAAGCTGGTGGCAATATCTATTAGCGGGCTTCTCACCCTCCTTGTCTTTATACGTAACTTTGTTACTTTCAACCCTTGCACCCCTTCCGAAAGAAAACAGACATAATAATTATTCAGCCCCGCAGCAAAAGATCACGGTCGCAAAAAACTAATAATGACAATTTTAATAATAACTCGATTTCGACGACGACGTCAACAACGCCTCCACAACCCTTTTTCCGACCGTTCAGCTTATGCGTGTCCTTCTCCCTTGTATACGCACCGTCTACGTCGCCCTCTTTACCCCCCCGCCCAACAAACCACCCTCGACGACCTGGTGCGTCGCGACGCCGACAACGGAGACGTCGACGGCGGTCGGCGGCTGGCGTTGGGTCGGGATCCCGATCAATAAGGCTCGACGTCGCGGCGATGTTGTCAATTTTTTGCGTAGGCTTTGATTTTTGATACTTTTTTAATTATTGATTGTTGGAAAAGTTAGTAAAAAATAAAAACATAGGCAGATTGACAAGTTATATATTCAAGCACAAACACAGAAAATCCCAATCACAAAAAAAATTGTCATAATAGTAAAACTAATTAGTTAAGAAATTATCCGTTACAAATTTATAAAACAATTTAAAGACATGTATCAATCACTAAATATCGGATGTATGAAATACACTTGTCCAGTATTTAAGACAGATAGAAGATATAAAAACTTATTTTCGTAGTTGAAAGCTACAAAATATTCAATGTTGACGTTATAGCCTGATGAAGCCAATAAGTAGAAATCAATCTGAAAGGACCAAAAGCGAGTTCCATACATGCACAAACAATTTGGTACCTTTATTTATTAATTTTTGTAACTAATTAAATTAAGAAAAAAAAAATTTTTTTGGACAGAAAACATACAGTGTGTAAGACAAAAGTTACTTCATATTGAACGTAAAATACAATAATCTAAAACTAATACACGTTTGTTTTTTGTATTTTTTTAAAATTTTTAGTAGGTTTGTTCGCAGAGAGAATCTCCAAGTAGTAATCAGAGAAACAGATACATCTATTGGCCACCAAGTCAGAAAACGTCATTCAATGAAGCATTCAACCAATGAAACTTGACATTTACTTCTGACTTGGAAATCAGTCAGGGTGTCAATTCCAAGAACAATTCGTTAGTCATTAACTTGTTAGAATTATAAAATTTCTAAAACGTTGACATTTCGCATAAATTTGTTACATCCTCGGAACTCAGAGTAACAAAAGGAGCTTTTCAGAAGTTTTCTCAAACCATTGACTCCATCAGCCCATAACGTACATTTAAATAATTTGCTATAGGATAAATGTTGTGTACAGGGTGGTATACAAGATGAGTTTGATGCCGCAAACACAATTTGGACGAGTCCCTGTGACTTCGTTTTTATGACAGTTTGGTGAAAATAACTTTTACATTACTAATAGAGGAAAATTAATAAGAAACAAACTTTAAAATAAGGTGTTGCATATTTTCTTATTTTTTTCAGAAAACGGTAAAATGATATTCCATTTTGGAAGTTTATCATAAAATTCTCTAAAACTTTCCCCATTTAACCGACCCTCTAAAGATAAACAAAATCTCCATACATGCATCACCAATTTGGCTCTTTTTTCAGTTTAGTAGTGTAGACAAGCAAATAATTTTTAGCAGCCAAAAGAAACATCCTTGGATTGGTGAAAAACGGTGCACGTGGCAACATGAAGATGTTTTAAGGTTGACAGGGTTGCAAGGTGGCCGGGGGATGATGGGCGAAGGGAAAGGGACGAGCAGGCCAGACAGAAGGGCGGACGAGACGCGAAAAAGGGATGGCGGCGAGAGAGAAAGAGACGGTGGAGGCGGCGGCGGCCGGGGATATTTGATTTTATGAGCGGAGCGCGTGTTATTGGAATAATAGAGATTGCTAAGCCGTCGGGGGCTGACGGGAACGAATTAATGGTAGAAAAAATGCCGGAAAAATTGATTACAACCGAGAGCCTCCTATAGATTGGCTTTGTGACGGATGGGCTGTTGCTACGCCAAAACGGGCTTTATTCCGGGAAAAATTCTCCTCAAAATGCAAATTTGCGTTAAAAAAAAGAGAAACTAAGACGAGAAGCGCAGAATGATGGTCGTTAATTCAAAAACGCCGGTAGCCCGTCTTTAATAACAATATTGCCGTATCGGCCGATCTACAGGGTACAGCGTACAGTTATAATTGATGCCCTACTGCACCGCACGCTTCCGGACAGTTTTACGATGCTTTTTGTTCGTTCTGGTTTCGCGAAGCCCAAAGGTCAAGAAAAACAACCTCGGGGAGCTTTACATAAGACTGAAACTTTGGCTCATGCTTACACTGCTAACTTTGAATTTACGGCCTTTCAAAACCACCTTCATAAATCTTCTCAAAACCGTTTTGCATTAACGGCCAAGCCGTGCAAGTTGTTTTTTGTATTTTTCTTGTTTTATTTTTCTTCTACGAGAGTGTCAAAACTAGAACGAAGTAAAGCAAGCTGTCTGCTTTTGTTAAGGCTATTTATCACCTTCGTTATAATAAAGCATTACGAATATCCGCCTAAATGGTGATGGTCAGCTTAGCGTAAAAACCTCAAACCAAGAACGTAATTCCCTGGTCAAGAGTCTGATAATGACTGCTATTGACGACACGTGTTTGTCCTCAGGTATTATTAAAAGTTGTTGACTTTGCCTTTAAATTGAAAAAAACTTCAGTTTGATAGGGAAATATTTTGCTTCGCATGTAGTAAAAACACATTAAATTAATTTAACAAGGAGGACTAAAATTGTTATTTTTCAAAAAAGACAACTGGTGCGTTTAGTAAATAAGGGATTAATTGCTCAAATTTATGAACATTAATTATTGTAATTACAACACGTGCGGCTGCCTATATTAAAAAAATTGCCACACAAATCAATAATGCCATTCAAGTTCAAGCAATAACAAAACGTTAAATTAAAGTTAGTATTCTTTAATGGTTAGAGTTCTGAATTTGTTCAGTCAAAAAGTCTTTGAAAAACAATTTTCTAATATTGAGAATTAACTAAACACAACATAATATTGCTACTGAGTTGTTACCAGGCAATATTGAGAGCTCTTCAAATCCAAGATAAACAGCTTCAGATTTTTCGGTGATAGCAAAAAAAAACACATTTTCAATTGTGAAACTCAATACGAATTTTACACACATTTTCCAATACACCTTTTTCTCACTATGACGATCAAAACAATTCAAAATTCAATGTTATACTAAGAAAACAATACAGGTTGTTGCAACAATCTGTAGTTTAAATAGTAAGCTAAATCAAAAATGTAAAAAAAACTCACGTCACATTTAAAACATTTACCTGATTGTAACATTGTTACGTCATTTCATTTTACTGATTAGAATTTCTCTATTTATACGTTTTGTCGTTGCGCGTCATGAAGTAAAAATGTACGATGTTGCCAACATTTCAAATACATTAACTCATGTCATATTTGACATGCTTTATTTGGTTACATTTTATACAGTTTTCAATAGTTTTTACTGTTTTAAACCATCCTTTGAAGTGTTAAGGGTGAGAGAAGGTGAAAGACCCTAAGATGGGGGGGGGGGTATTAAATATGGTGTGTTTCACTTAGTTTTTGTCTAAACGAGTATAACTAAGTTGAGCAAAAAGGATGAGTTTAATGAAATAGAAGTTTCCAAACGTGTTCCATACATAATTTGTCAAATTGTTGTTTATGAAAGTAGTAAACAAATTAGAAATTGTATACGAATAGAGCCTTTTTTCTGATTAAGGTGATATATCAATTTCGTGAAACTAACAAAAATTATGTTTTTATTGTTGATGAGATAATTGAAAGTAATTATGAATGCAATTCTTTACTAAAACATGACATCACAAGTCCAACTGTTTCTGTTTTGCGTAAAGATCATCAATTTGTGACGCTCATTAAAAAATTAAAGTTGATGATGGTAACCAAAAACGTCAATTTTAAATGTGATATTCCGCATTGCAAAGGAGGAAGGGTGGTTTTTCATAATTATTTTTTTTTATGGTTTTGATTTTTTTCATAATTTTCAATTACCATGTGCAAGTCTATTTTGTTCTTTTCAAAATGAGACAAAGATTAAATAATTTTTTCTATATGCCTACTTAACCGTTTCCGCATTCATTTCAGTTTAGACAGCTTTTCAATTCCGCACTAGTGCGGCAAAGCAACTTTTTCACTCTAGTACGACTAAATGATCAAATCAATAATCAATATTTTGATCATTAGGGCGGCCATACACATTACAGCCTACCTCAGAGGTCTGCCTGCCTGTTCAACGTAGCGTAAACGAACGACTTTAAGTACAAGTTATAAAAAAAAATAATCAAGGACCATCATACCACATGCTTAGTTTCCATGACAATGGAATACAATTACATATTCATGTATTCCGTTGTCATGAAAAAGAGGCATATTTGTGTCAAAATCGCTTTGAAAGTAAAACTATTTTAAATACGGTTTTAGTGCTGAACTTTGGTATTTATTGGTAGGTTCCTTAAAATGAACGAATCATTAATTGAAAATTTCATCCTAGAGACGGCCAGAAAGAATTATACGCAATTGTTCAATTTGTATAGTGTAAGTTATGTTAGGTTAGACAACTTGTTATAACCTACCTGCATCCCATTATAATAAAATCAAAGCAAACAAACATTAACGCTGTCTTAACTTAGAAACAAACTGCTAATATTTCATATTTGCTGTAAAAACGACGAATGAGAAAATCATAATTTGTTTCTTCTAATCTAATACTTTTGTAAATAGCCTTCACGGACCATTTGACTAACGCTAAATACCATGAACTTGAGTGGCGATTTTCACTTGAATTTAGGTCAAGTGGCTGTTTTGTTGTCGAAACTTTGGCCGCCTACAGCGACCGCATTCTGGCTGTGCCTTCAAATCTCACTTTTATTCTTTCATTACTATTTCATTCTCGAGGCCCGCATATTTCCTTATTTCTTCATTTCCAACGAATTGCTACGATTTAGTTACGTTCGTGGGTGTGCACCCCATTTTGCCAATAACACAAAAGTAAGGCTATAATTAAAACCACGTTTTTCCCAACGTGTCCTTTTCAGACTTCAGCGTTTTTATACAATAGGACATCTTTCAATTACCTTCGAGCCTGGAAAAGATTTCGTGTAATAAAAATAATTTCCAATAATCGGCGTGTAGGAAACTGCTGGAATTTTCGTTACCCGGAAAATAAGTTAGAGCCGGAATATTAATTTTTGGAAAATCGCACTCACGAGAGCAATTCACCAACTCCCGGTTGTAATACAGGCCAAAGCTAATAATTTCCCAGTTCGAGGAAGTTTGGATGTATAATTTCGGGGAATAGGCACCGTTTTATCTCTTTGTCCTCCCTGCTAGTGACTAAAAGGTTATTTATGAAGCACTCTCCACGGGAAGACTTACACATCTCGGGTTGTAATAGATTTGCGAATTAACAAGCTGACAATCCTTTAGGTCATCTAAAACTGGGGTAATCTTGTGGCTGGCTCACTATTATGTTAATGCCAAACCGATTGCGGAAGTGACTCATTATCCCGGATAATCTACGTATTTATGCTCCCCAGGGGGGATTACCACCCTCGTAATGTATTTATACAGCTACAAATACGCGACTAAAAATTAGCATCAAATGGGCTAGACCCGCTAGCAAATGCTTGCTTGGGTATTTTCACGGTCGACTAGGAAAAAATTCATAAAAACAACCAACCATAGAATTGGGTCACTCATTCGTGTTTTCAAACAATATATTGCCGCCGATCCGTCATTTAACCCCACGGTCGTCGACAAGTTTCTCTATGTAAAATAGAGGTCACTTTTTTGCTTTTACAACCCCATAGCGTGTTCCATAAATCCAGCATTCCTTCAGTTACCAGGAACACGATTGTGTATTTCATTTTTCCGAATTGCTGCAGTTGCCTGAAAGCAGTTTGAAATTATTCGCGACTGACAGCAAATTTCAGTTGCGAATCGGCAATAATTTCACGGGGGGATACGATGTAAAGACGATGCCGAGATCTGTTAAGTAGATTAAGGCCGCTCGTCGATCCGGTGAGGTCCATTAGGTCGTGTTTTCTATATCTATGCGCTCACGTGAAAATTAAAACGAAACGGATTTTATCGCAAAATCGTGAATGCAGGTACGGCCTCGAGTGCAACATTAGTAACAGACGGCTTCCACGGTTAACGGGATCACGAGTAGTTACACGAAGGACAAACCATTGTTGGCGGATGCTGAATTGTTTATTTGACGCCCCCGAGGGGACCAAAAGAACACCATTGCTGATGAACAACACATCCTTCCCCTCTTTCCATTATCCTCCAAAGCATGTAGTATTGTATTTGATCTTGTGTCATTTTATCATGCATTGGTTTTGTTTGGTCTACTCATCTTGTTGGATATGTACCTCTTGGGAGTTTGTATTCTATTTTCCCTTCTATGATTAGTCGTTTTATTGTTCCTGATTTTCTAGCTATATGACCAAGGTACTTCACGTGGTTCAGTACGTAGACCAATTTCTTGTAACGTTGGTTTCATGTTCTGTCCACGATACTGGCAAGATTCTATTCGGTTTTTATCTGCTTTATTTAAATTCAAGTAATCGCTGATTTTGCCATAGTTGGTGTATTTCGTTTTCACATTTCCCAGTGTTGGTAATTAAATTAAGGAACCAAAATGTTTACCACTTCATAGCTTACAACTTCAGTTCAGTCAGTTCAACAGTGCAATATTTGTAGAAAATGGTTGTCTTGTCTATTAACTATCATTATTTTAGTAATGGATTTATTTATTTTAACGCTATATTTTTCGCTGTCTGCTCATAGTTTCTGCTATTTGTGGTCCGCGTAGCGCAGGTTGTTTAACCGCTTTCCATCAATTGATACAACTACATACAGGGCGTCAAATTGAAATCATTCAATATTAGGTGAAACTCCATATTTTGGTTGTTAGAGGAGTAGCCCCTTAAGTCCCATGCACCCTAACTTCAAAGTTTTTAATACCACCCCTTTGGTAACACCTATAGAAAAAAGTCGAGAGGTGTTAGGTCTAATGAACTTCAGTCATTCTACTGGACCTCTAATATCTAAGTAATTTTCTATTTCTTTGTATATTACCACAGACTTACTCCCTCTTTGGGTATAAAATTGTATTCTTCAATCAGTCATATTCACATTCAAGTCAAACTGACACCAGGTTTATTCTGGATACAAGTGTATGCCTTTGTACCAGTTATCTATCTACATGCTCATAAAAGAGACAAAACTATCAAGAAGAGAATCCAAGTAATCATATGTATAATGATTTTCTGCTCGCAATTATTTTAATTAACAAAACCAACAAAAAAAAAGCTGAAAGAGACATGCAGACATAATATAATAGATAGTAATCTAAATGTGATTTTTTTGTAGATCTAAAGATCTAATAGTTGGCGCCACAACCAGGTCGCCTAGTCAATTATCTATGTGTGTTATCTGTTACTAGAACCAAACAATATTTTAATAGGTGTCAATTAAGTCATTATAATTATATGAATTGCAAATTAATTATTTATTAATTAGAAGTAGTTAGTATTTTCTTCTAACAAATAATATACCCGTCGAAATTCGTATTGGGAAAACATTGAATCTAGTCTCAGATTTTTGTTCGAGGTGTCAAACGTTCAAATTTTGAAAATCTTTTGATAAAATACCAAAGTTTTTAGATAGAGAGCAACATTTGTTTACTATCGTCTCTTTAGGCTACGTAAACCGTTTTGCATTTTGCATTAAACATTTTTAAGATCTTTTATAATCAAAGCATACATTCGGTGACAAGACTAAACGTGCATTTTCACTATTTGAATATCCGTTTTATAATAGTGTGGCTAGTCAGGATGACTCAATAATAATCAAACTTTCCTGCCTCCATATGAACTGGATGCAAATAACATGCATTTACATCCATATTAGATACATTTGCATCAATATTCTATTCTTAAATTGAAAAAAATACTTCTGTTTTTAGTTTTAAGTGATTGGGATAAATCAATAATAGTGGCGTTTGTGTTAATAATCTCTTAAAACAAATTGCTATACACTCATGAGCCACTCAACAAAACAAAAATTTTCCAAAGTGACATTCTAAACGTTATTGACGATGAGATGTTCATAGGAAAGTAAATGTTGGCTGGCGCCATTGATCTGCCTATGTAATTGACGTCAGTAACAAAAACAAAAAGCTGATAAACGTGGAAAATGCTAATAAATAAAAAACTTACAAGTCAAACCCGCTTTCAATTACCCCCCCAATGCAATTATGACTTTTGCGTATTAGAGTAAATTTGGTGTCATTTTTCACCGTTGACATGTAATTAAATTTATCTAGGTGCAATTATCGCGATGGTATCAAACGAGATAGATATATGACTTTACGAATCAATGACGAACGCTGTTATTAAGCTAAAACATTTAAGTCGAATATAGAAACTTGTTTTGCAATATAAAAACGGTTTTACTGGGAGGGTAATCAATCTAAAAAGCGATTATAAGGATATTTAGAATTCGGCATGGTTACCATAAATATGGTTTAAAAAGGAGAATAATCACTGATTTGAATCGTTAGTAGTAATCTAAAACTTTAAGGTAGAAACGACTCTATTTATGGAGTTAATGCCCTTAATTATACTGCACTGGAACAACTTTTACGAGGGTAAAAGTAAATTACTGTATCGTGGGAGAACCGAGTTTGATGAAAAACAAATCTGAAAAATGTTTTGGATAAAATGCTAAGTAATTAATCAACACCCTCGACGCGATGGATTTGCAAACCTAAACGTTAAAACAACAATTATTTTGGCAAAATATCTCTTAATTGGCCATTATGGCGGAATTTGGTGGTGTAGGCAAATTCCCCGAGAATTCCGGGCCTCCATAATCTACCGTCCCGACGTTCTAACTCGTTATTCATCCGTGAAGTCCCGATAACGATTCGTTCGGAACAACGGACTGTGGACTCTCCGCACCAACACGATGGTATTGTTTGCAAAAAATCATTAAAAACATAAACTACTTACAGACCGTGCAATTGTGGTAAAACTCACCTGAAACAAAAAAATAGAGTGTTAGAATGTATAATTCATACTTTGCATTTTATAAATCTTATAGTATAATAGTGTTTTTTTACATTTAAAATTTTGTGTTGTACAGAGAAAAGGAAATTTATCCCTAGTGTTGAAAATTTCCAATTCTTTGTAATTTGTCTTTGTAGAATGGCAATGCACATTCCAGTCTGTCTCTTGTTTTTATATTTTGTTCTAAAGTGTGATTGTCCAAATTACTATCAGTTTTATAATAACAAACTAATGAAAAATGTATGGTTTAAGTTAGCTAAGATCCTTTATTAATAACACTGATCCACTTTGCATACTTCCAAACTAGAGTAGAGGCTGAATTGCAACTTTAATGAAGTGTATCTAACTCCAACTCCTCTCGAACCTCACTTACTTCCTGTTAATAATCTTAGTCAAGGCGTTCCAATTTTGAGGTTTAACTGTTTGACTTCGTCGAAGTGCAACGTATCATTTTGCGTTAAAAGGGTAATTAAATTCATGTTGACTTTTCTAGGAATAAGACACCTTTAAGTTTATGTTTTACAACTAATATATTAACACTTTACTTACTGCAGGCTATTAAAACACCTAATAACTTCTGGTTTTTTCTGATTATTTCCTTCCTATCAATTTTGACCAATCGCTATCAAGAATTAGTATAACAAATGTAAATTTTAAGTGGAAAAATCACTTGACAACTGTCAACTTAGCTGTCAGCAGTTTTTCCGGAAAAAAAATCAAAAAAATTTCACACTCCTCACAGCAACATAAAGAATAGTGTTACCCTTTCTAGCTTGAAAGTTATTGTTCTTATTAATTATTGTTCTTATTGTTTTAATTAAAATAAAATGTTTATTTAACTCAGGAAATAATCTTACCAAATATCCCTCGTGCATCTAATTTTTCCTGTGGAAAAATTGGAATACTCGTTTCTAAGTAGTTTGTTTTAACAAATAGCATGAGCGAGAGTGGTTTTAAATCCTCGTCTTCGACTCGGATGATTTTTAAAACCACTCTCGTTCATGCTATTTGTTAAAACAAATTACTTAGAAACTCGTTTTTCCGAATTTTTCCGGAAAAATTAAATGCACTAGGGATATTACCCCCGATAAAAGTCTCCCAATGGTTATTACGTGCTTCGAGTTTTTGTCTGACAATGGTACCATCAGACGTCTAAAACTACCAAAAAAGAACACTGTATTGCTCAGATTATATTGGAAATAATTAATAAACTTACATGGTTACAACACATACACAATAATATTTAATATGTAGATGTGTGTGGGTTCTAAACATGTAAGTTCTTTGTAATCTGAACAATAAATCGCGTTTTTTTGTAACTTAACCTAATAAAAATTATCAGGCTATGGCTTTGAGTTTTATCATAAAAAAACCAGCTGTTACAGTAAGTAAGTCTCTTTGAGACTACTCTTTTGGCCTCGGCCTAGTAACTTGTTACTTACTAAGTTTAATTAGCTGCATTATTTATTACTATTTTTAGTAACGAAATAATCCAAATTCTAAGCCGTTCTAAGCACTTTCTGTTCATTATCTTTCTCTAGCTTTGCAACATGAATTATGTTGGGATATAATGACAAAATATAGTAAATAGCTTATGATTTAAGTTATATTTGGAAAAATAATTTATTTTAAATTATTGGTTTTATTATCGCTGAATTTTGCCGTACAGAGTGAGCAAAACTAGGATATATTAAGAAAAAAAAACAGAAAGGAAATATTTTTTTCTCAAAAACAAAATCTTGGTTTGATAAAATGCACTTCGTACCAATACATGGACAAATAAAATTTAAAAATGTTTCTGAAATGGAATAAATAGAGTAAAAAAACTGATGTATTTTCTAAATTTTTGTAAAAGGAAAAGAGAAGAAAGGACTCAAAAAGTTGTTTGTGCTAAAATCATTTTAATGAAAATTGTTTTTATCGGACTTCACAGCTGTTGGTTAGTAAAATATGTAAGTAATTTAAAATATGTAAAAAAGATATACTTTTTGGGCCAACAGATCAACCTTTGTTAAATTCAAACAAAAACCATACTCAACCAACTTTTTATGAAAGTAAAACAAAAAAATTATTTTTACCAGAAATTTACGGCCGTTATATGCAACAACCAGTTTTGTCGCCGGATTTGCTGCTTCCTGCTGAATACATTCTTTTTGTTCATTGGTGCTGACTAACTATATTTAAACGTAGACCAGTGTCGGCCTCGACACAGCGGCGGGGTTTCGCAACTTTTTCACAGGCCGACAATGTCACCCATAGTTTCGACACGACGACTACGTTTACGCAAACCATTATTCTTCGACCCGCGATGATTGTTTTGAAAAATCTGATTGTATCTCCCGCGTCGCAACGTGACGTCAGTTTGTTGCAGGTCAGCCATTGATCGTCAATTAAATTCTTTCGTTTAATGTAGGGGGCGTTTAAACTACTCTCAATTGAGAAACTGTGTTATTACCAACTGTAATTCGTGCAGCGATTCATTTGTAAACATTTCCCAATTAATTTACGACTTTACTCAATTAGAAAAATGTATCTCAACCAATTGCAATTCATTTATTTTTTGACAGTTATAATGCAATCTGTACGTTTGTCGTCAATTCCGAGATAGGATCAGTGAAAAAATGCCGCATACGCATTACGTGATGAACATTACTAAATAATACATAAACCACATGTAATGATCAATGCGTATTCCTTTGCTACTTTGTCTTGTATTGTCTGGGTATAGTTAATGCGTGAGAGGTGTTTTTATGCCTTATTCTTTCGCTGCCCGTCTGATTTATGGGTGTTCTTTGGCAATACTGGGTAATTACTTTTATGGCACATTCTAATATGTTGCTTACCGTTCCAAACTAAAAACCATAGCAAGAGATAGGTAATGAACTTTTTTATATCCCAGATTTATTGCTTTTTAAACGTCCATAGAGACATTCACATTAACAGAAGCATTAAACAAATGCGTGTTTTTGTTGCAGTTGCAACTAGTGAATACAATGTTGCTTCTTTGCAAGCAACTAATAATTTACATGGGAGAATGGAATAACTACATATTAGATCTTTGTTGTGGTAAAATCTAATTAATAGGCCTATAATTTCGTCAGTTTAGGTTTAGGAAGATAGTGATAAGAATATAATACTGTTTAGAACTAGTTTACTACAGTACTGCTTCATAAATCTACGACAAATATGTCAGATATTCATCTAATTCCTTCAAACCTACTAACCAAACAAAATATATGCATGACATGAATTAAAACAAAACAGGAAATCCTCTATTAACATTTAAATACCTATTATAGAGTAACGATTATCTTAAGTTTAGTGTCGTTACACGTAGATTATTGTATTTTGATTAGTAACTGAGTACGTAAGTTAATTTAATTTGGTTTATTTAAATTATAACGTCAATTCTTTTGCTCTTAGGTGTAGGTATCTTCAACGAGCGGAAGAAAAGTTGTGATATTTGACAGTTTTCCACTGTTTTATTCTGTTCATCCATAGTATTAAGGGTCACGTGTATGCTATAGGATTTCCACGTCATTCGACTGTCATAGAGCTTCTACTTGAAACCGGCCGATCGAGTGGTCTGGTGCTAAGATGTTGAAGTGACAAGAAGACAAGTGACGTCTGTCAGCTGGGTTTTTGTATGGTTTTTCCTCATGCTTTAAGATGAGCATAGAAGATAACAACTTCGTTTAAACTTAGATAGATTTCAAGATACTTTTTTTGTATTAGAACCGCTGTAATCGGTCGTACTTTAACAATTGTTTAATTAAAATCTTTAATATCAAAAACCTCTTTTATGGATAATTCTAGGATCTCCTTGACAGAATGACTTTTTAACAACTGACAAATTGGTTTAAAACAGATATTCAAATAAACAGAGATCAATTCTAAATGACAAATAAACTAAGCAAGAACATTTTACTTTACAAACCAGCATCGTAATAATCGAACAAAAATTATCTGAATTCTGATTGCGCGAATAATATGATAAAACATCTTGCGTCAGATCGTAAAACAATATGTTTAATTATAACAATAGTAAATATTTAATTGAACGCTTTCAGTAATGTGAAGTGTGTCTGCCGCCGCGCCGTGATAAAGAAATAGCACAAACATCTGATAACATTTCTATATTCAAATTGTTGTTGCTTTACGATATGTTTGTCGTGTTTCTACACAACACGTGTCCCATATCTTACGGTCAGGAAATTCAACTCAAAAACGTTTATTCGCGTTTAATGAATCAAAACTAAAAGCTAAGAATAGTTCTCATTAAACTGATGAAAATTTGGCTATATTTGAGATTACCTTATCCATCATAGCATTGAGGTCATTGGGGATAATAATAATAATAACTTTAAGAACACAATAACTACCATTATTCACTCGTGAAGAATATACTATGAAATCATTAAATACATACATATTTTAAATTTGAGTTATTTAAATTTCATCAGTTGAACTTCGTCTTTAAAGGATTTTAATACGCTTTTAATATTTCAAATATCATTTCAGACGGTTTCAGACGTGACCAAAACCAGTTCTTCCTCCGAAATTGTCTGTACGACGACTAGAAAGCATAAAATACCTGACATAAGTCTACAAAATACGGACATACGTCAAAATATGTGGAGAAAAGCCCTGGACAGAAAGGAAGGCAATATCTTTAAATACAACTTTATTTTTTAGCAATATCTTTAAAGTAGTTACTACATTATAGTGACTTGATCCAAGTAAAACTTTCCGAAGAAAAATGTCTGAGCCACCCAAAATATGAAATTTTTCCAGAAATTAGAGTAGGTATCTCAAAATGTACTAAGTTTCTTAAAATTGATATCAAAAAGACTTACCCCACGTAATAGTATGTTACGTAACGAATGCTGTAAGAAGCATTTTACGCACAAAATAGAAAAAGTTAAGTGTAATTTCATGAGTGCGTAAAATGCTTTTAGAACACGGGTGACGTACTATACTTTATCTACGATCAAGTGTAAAGTCCTGTTTTAACAACTGGCATAAATCAAAGTAATTTTATGAAAAAATGTATATTTTTAACGTATTAACATTATATTTCTACTAATAATAGGTATTAACGCTACTAAAGATAAATGTAATGCTTTTTTTCATAGATACATGTTATCTAGGTAATTATCAGTTTGCCTCATAATAATTATTATTAATGGAGACATTACAATTATTAAAAACAAATGGCGTATTTGTTTTCTTGTTTGTTAAGGCTTATGTTGTTACATTACTGCTATCATATAACTCAGTTAAATTATTAGAAATATTACAAGTAGTACTGCCAGTAAAATTACTGGATGTGTTTGCTATTGCAGATGATATTTTAGACGAAATTTGACGATAAGAAAATAAAACAAAAACCATAATTTCCTCCTTTACAACTATAGTCTATATTAAAAATTCGTAATCTTCTGAACAAAAACTGAATATCTATCTCATTGCACAAAACAATTTGATAAAATGTAAAATGAGAACACTGTTAAGTTGTTAATAATATGTGATTTTAGCCCTACCACCCTTTTGTGTAAATATTAGAAGATACAGAGTGTTTCACAATAATTAGTCCTGATCAAAACAAAACCTTACAAGAGGAATTCCACAGTTTTCGATAGAGAAACTAGAGCCAAATTAGGAAAGCTTTCGGTTCGAACGGAATTACCACTGATTTCTGAGCAGGTGCTGAGACGTTATTGCAGGGCTAATACTCCTTCAAAAATCTGATAACCTACTATCACATCTAGTCTGGGCACTCATGGTCAGCAACTCATGGACAAATGTCATATACAGAATACGTCTTACTATCTGGTCACTAGGTAAAGAATAAAATAAGCAAGAAGAGAGTAATGATGATTACTTTCTTAATTTTAACAGAAACTGCATACATTTCGCATGCCCAAAAAACCCAACCTAACATAACAAAACAAAGACAAGTTTACCAGGCATTTTCAACTTACTAATCCTAAACTATGGACATAAGTCACCGGAAACCCTGTACCAAAATTTGAATTCACGCATTCAAATTATCATTAATAGACACAGAAAAGATGATAATCTCTTGATTGAAGATTATTTATAGGTAATTATTTTTATGTGATCAGTTCAGCTGGTTCCAAAAGATTGTTAAGAGAAATATTTACATATCGAGCGAACAGAAACAAATTACGAATAAGTAAATTCAATGGTCGTCGACCTGAATGAAAGAAATCATCTAGCCAAACAACAATGAATTGAGTGAGATTCGTAAATATTGTGTGTGTGTGTTGCGTGCAGCCAATACGAGTATTCAAAAGATACTCACAAATAATTAAATAAATGACTTGACACGTTTTCGTATGAACCTGATACGAAGCCGTCCCATTTAACCAACTTGGTGGTGCTGTTTGATGATAAACAAAAAGGTTATCATCGAGGTCAATTTTATTTATAATAATTATTTAAAGCGTCAGTGACTCCATTGAATCGTATGTTTTGGATGATGACAATGTTGCAATGTTATTGACTGTCTCTGATTATGGAATGGTCTACGAAATAAATTCGGTCGTTCCACCCTTCATTAGTCTCGTTTGTTCTTCATCTTTTATCTCCATTCCTTTCTTTCTGTCAGGATGCTGGAAAAGACTTCTTTTGTCGTTGATTGAACGCGTGAAAAATATCCACATCATATTTTTGAGCTAACGAACTGTCGCCAATTCTCCATGTTTATTTGGGCCATTGCGATTCCCCTTCGGCAAGCCTATTTCAGCATCTGGCGCCTACCAGTCGAGAGAATTTATTTAAAATACACGCTGTTTCGGATGTCCATTGGTTGGAGACTCTCTGTGGATACAAAAAACAATGCCAACTTTTCGGTATTTAATAACGACTTAATACGACCTCTCCTCTTCATTCCTTCAATCATAAACAATGGTGCGTGTGTACAAAACGCACTATTCCGTCTTCCCGCCATTGTTACGTTTAGACAACTACGCGAAGATGGTTATTACTCTCTAATTAAAGCACGCATCGAATCATATTATTAAATTTCCATTCGGCAATTACAACAGCTTGTTAGTAGGCTACCATTCCCCATTCAACCCACTCTACCGGTGCGTTGAGAACTCTTTTTGGACCGGTTAAAGGTTATTATCATCTTTTGGAAGTGCACTCACTCGTCGACAAATTTGGATCGAAACAAGGTAAACGCACCCAAACCAGTACGACTCTAATTAGCAATCTGCCAGTGGATCGGGCAAACCAGATAAGCTGTTCCACGGACTGAATGTGGGTCGTTTGCAACCAACTTCTGACCTGGTGCTGCTCTTCATTCAAATTCGCCGAGTTCCTTTGTCCGAAAGAATGCAACTACTACGCAACGGTGGGCGAGAATTATCAGAGCACGTCCGGCGACCCAATGACGTCCTCTCTTTGCTCGCAAAATGTGTAAGCAGAACTGACCTTCACAAATCACATTCTCGTTTCCCCTCCGGAGATTTCAATTCAGCATTTTCTCAGTATCATTGCACCCCATTTATAGGTTGCTTGTACCATTTTAAAGTGTCGCGGTCCGACGCCGTTTAGTCGTAATGGCGATAATTACGTTTAAGTGGGATGTTGCAATTTTGTGGAGCCGACACCGCCATTCTCATATATCGTGTTTGAAAAGGCAAAAAAACCAAACGAGGCTTATTAACGACAATTTAGGTTGTCCGTCAGGCATGAAACTGATTAGTGGTTTTCTGTATGTTATTGTTGGCTCGCTCATCTACTGGACACGTAATACCCAGACGGTCATCTCCTCCTGTATTGAATTTGCTATCTAATTAGTAAACCGATGTAATCTAATTAATGCATTAGTCTGCCAACTCAACTTTCGGATAAACATCAATCAACCTCAATTCTAAAGTTAATTTCACGGTCTTTGTAGTCGGGAGAAACGCGATGTAAACGGGGTTAGATGCGGCTGCACCTTCAATGCAAAAGTGATATTAAATTAAAGCACTTCCGCTAGATCCGTGACAGTGATAATATTTACTTCTCCATGGACAATAAAATTGAAAAAAATAGATAAACGCTGACAAGATTAGATTAAAGACCATACAGACTGCTTCAAAATTGGTGGTAAAAAATGATAGAAGGAACAGAAGATGTGAAAAGATGTCTTTAATGAACAAGACTGTTTTGAAAGTCAAAATTAATTAAGTAATTGGAAATTTATCAAAATGGTGTCTAGTTATAGTCGGGTTTGGTAGATCCGTAGCAGCATAGTAAAAAGGTTCAGTGCTTTTAGATTTAAAAACCTTTTTTTGTGTTAAACACATTTTGTCTAATGTTGTCTTTTCACAACAATAAAGCAAATGCAATCAATATCTCAAATTGTCAATTGCATCGGTTTAGAAACGCCAATTCATTACTTTTCTTGTGGTTAGATCTAAGTAAGAAATAACTGGTAGTTTTCAATTTTGAATTGGTTAAATTGGGTAATTTTGCTCTTGCACATATTTCCATAAATCTCACTAGATTCGCGTAACAAGCAGATTAAAATGTTCGATTCGATAAATACTAGTTCTGATGAAGCTTGGTCATTTTAAAAAAATCAACAAATACAAATAGTTATTATGTAAGTATTCTGTTATTGTCTATTTAAAAACCTGGGGGGATTGAATGAAGAAGCCTGACATACACAAACAAAAGTTACCAAACAAAATCCCTAGATTTGTTTTATGAGTTTGGGTGACATTGGCATAAGTTTGTTGATGAAATGTCATGATTTCGAATCCAAACGCGTTATGATCTAAAAATCACATGACACATTTCGAATCATAACGCGTTTGGATCCGAAATCACAAACCGAAACACAACGGCTATGATTTCTGCTATGTAAATCATACCGCCAGCTGACCAATCATATTCGATAACTAGTGCCAACCTAATTCACATTCACTCCTCTTAGTTTTTAAATAGACTATAGTATGATGATTAACGCAACTTGCAATTATTGTTCAAGGACTGGCCAACTATTGGTATTCAACAATATGATAATAATTTTGTTGAAGAAAGTAAAATTTGGCAACTTTTATCGATCAGCCAAACAGCTGCTAGGAAATATACGAAGCTGTCTTGGAATCGGATTTTTGTCTACGTAAACGAAGCCCCGAGCCCCTTAAAGGTGTCCATCCAATAATACCGAGTTAAAAATAAGTTATTGGCAATGAGTGTAATAAGCCAGGCTGGCTGGTGCTGTACTATCATCACAATCACACGAACTACCTCTAACATGCATCGAACAGGGCTGGCTTTATACCGTTTATATGACGCATAATCTGGAAGGTAAATTCTCAATTTTTAGGTTATTTTGATGAAAAAAAAACATATTTTTAAATGTAATTTTCCCTATTAACGTTTAATAATTCTGATTGGCTCAATCGAGTTGTAGTATAGTCGATTCGACTCTGCGAGCGACCTTGACGATTCGCCGTTCAAAAACAACATAAAAAAAATATCGCCAACAATCCCGCAATCACCGACCGTAAATACTACACCGTCCTGGCAACATAGTGAAATAAACACAGATGCAATAATAATAGTCATTACGAAAGCATAGACGGTGTGGTGCCCAGAAAATTGCACGCCATTGAATTTGATGTGTCTAGGGATTACCCAGATGTGCTATTTTCGTTTCGGACGAATCACCATAGATACTAAACATAGATCAACTACTACTAAAAAATGAAGGTGGTGCAGCATCATCTAAACGTTCGTTTGACGTAACAATACCACTTTGACAATGGCCAAAATTTGGTTTACCTTGAAACCCTTGACGGGTCGGGTTTCAAGCTCGACCTCGCTTTGGTTGGGAACATTTTACCGGTTTAAGAATTCAGCGGAAAAAAAGTTGATTGCAAACGCGCCAAAAGACCGGCAAAACGTTGCATAAGATTCCGTTTTTTTTTTGCTTCTTGTTTGCGGTAGTTCTTTGCCAGTTTATTTATAGGCAGAATTCCTGAAGAGATTGTTTATCTGTTGCTTTGTTCGACGACCCAGGAGTCCCACCACAAAAAAACGTGTTCACCACATATAAACCTTCCGTAAATTATCGTCTTTATCTGACCATTGTTGTGGTGTCAACACACTTTAATATTAGATTATCCGGAGCTGAAGTAAAAAATATCTTGTTTACTTTCCGGCTACCCATAACGTCAATTTAATTAGATTGGTTAGATTGATTAGACATTGGGGAATGTAAACGTACTGTCATCATCTCTCTTCGTTGCCTCGCGAATGTTCATCAATAACGTTCAATATGTATCAACAGTTATGTGTAATAACCCCACATTATATCAATTTGCTACATTATTTAATTCCAATTACGTACATTTTAATAATAACACAGAACAGTTATTGGAAATTATTGCTTTCCAAGGCATTATGAACAAAACATATACATTTTTATACAAATTTAGCAAAAACTAAAGAAATTAACCAATCAATGAATAAATTAATTTTTTTTAAATCTGAGCGACATAACACCATGAAGTAATTTATAATAAAGTCAATAGAAAATTATCATAATCACGCATTACATTAGGAAAGCTGCTATGACAATGTGACCCAGAAGTCAATATGAATAATAATAAAAATAATGAAATGTACCAAAAGTTATAAGAATTTTAAATTAAAAGTATTTCTTCCTCAAGTAAGATTCTTCAAGTTAGTCAGTAAAACAGAAACCCTAGGTTTTTCCTTCCTCTTACTTTTCTCATACCAACCAATGTCGCATATCGGTGGAAAGCTCATTTTATTGGCTATCCCTCGACATATAAAAGTTCATACCATGTCAGTTAAATAAAGCAATTTCTCAGGTTCAAACGAAACAGTGCATCAAAAACATAAAACTCAAGTTTGAAGGGTCTAACTTTAACTAACTAACGAATGTTGCATATCGGTGGAAAGCCCATTTCATTGCCAATCCATCGACATATAAAAAACGTTACCATGTCAGTATGGCAGTTTCTCAGATTCCACGAAACAGTGCATGAAAAACACTTTTCTTTATATTTAACAATAAAATCGGGTTGGTGATCATTCAGATTCATTGTGGTATCAGGATAATAACTTCTCTCATGCATTGTTTTCTGCAAAAGTGCATGCACAAAGAAAACTATCCGACATTAAATTATCGTCTTGTATTAGTCCCTTAACTTTTCTTAATTAAACACATTTGTCTGATCAAAATAAACAGGAATATTTTAAAGGTTTGTACCTAAACCCAGAAGAAAATTAACTACCCAGAGTAAACATAGTCACTGTCATCTATCCAAAACGTTTTGTAATTGCCTTATTTCACGCATCGTTTCACAACCAGAAAGGGCAGATTGTTTACACAGCGCTACTGCAATGACGTTACTCTAGACTTTAAATAATACATTATTCATAAGAAATATGATAAGTATGAAACGTAATTAATATCCGCGGGTTTCCAATCTTTACCGAATTAAGAGAACGGCTACCGTTCCACAGCTACCGGGTACCGCTCCGTGACAAATGATGGAGATAACCGGGAACGGTACCATTCGCTTTCAGATGGTTCGGCCGCGATATGGTCCACTTGCTCTGGCCCTCGGTCATTTTATTGCCCTCGCGAGATTCGTTGAACTCTCTGTATAGGTATGGGGGGAAAAGTGAACATTCGCCAGTTGTTAACAAACTGAATATGGTGATAACCACTGAATTTGTGAACATTGGCAATTTTTTGCACCTCTGTCACCACACCTACGCAACGGTTGTCAGATATGCAAAGTTTCTTTACGTGTTTACTGTTGAATAGTGTCGTTCACCTTATTTCAAGCTGTAAACACCACTTAGTGTAAAAATAAAATGCAGAAAATACCTGCCAACCTTAAAATGTTAAAGACCCACGTTTGCACTTTCGTACATGTTATACAGTCATCCTAACTACTACATCTTAAGCTTTTCAAATGGAAATGTATTTTTTTAAGGTTGTACTCAAAGTTCTAAGATTTTTCCAGATTCCATGCAGCATGGCATGTCCTAAACCTATCTCTAATCATTCTCGGGAAGCTTAAAAAATTTAACACTTTACTTTTTATAGGGTTGAATTTTTAAGTTAATCACAGTCGAATCATTTACTTGTCAAATTAAACAAAATAATAACAATTTACAATACAAAGATGAAGCTATTATAGTTAAAAAACCGTGTAGTTATTTCATTCAAATAATCAAACAAGATATTCAAATGCTGAAAATGTTCACCATTGAAACTTCCATGGGTGGAAGGTTTTTCACTATACTAACACGTTTTTTTGTCAAGATACAGGATATTTTAAGGATCGATTAAAACGTTTGATTGATTGTATGTACATAATTTTGATTTTAAGGACATAAAGGTAGATTAAGCATAATTTTTCACAGGTACACATTTTTACCCCATAAACCCAAAACTCAAATCTCCCCAGTCCTCCTTCACCCAAAACGTTACTTGTCATATGTCACTTGACGTCAAACGACCTACCCATCCCAAACTGCCTTGTAATATAATGTGAAAATTCGACTACACATGCAGTAAATACAAGTTTGATTCAAAATGTAGTAGTAGTTCATGTGTAGTAGAATCTGGAGTGTAATTTGATCATATTCCTGGACGATCCTTTGACGCAAGTTTTCTAATTTAGGTTTTTTTACAAAGCGTCTGCCATGTCGGGCTGCTTAAGGCAGATAATATGGGCGAACGAATACTTGCGAAAGGATAGCAAGGTCAGGATCTATAATATTTGCATTAGGCCAATCATGACATACGGAATAGAAACCAGAGAAGAAACCAACAAAACGAAAAGAATGCTTCGAGTAGCCGAAATGAAAACGCTCAGAACTATAATGGGGAAAACAAGAATAGACCGAATTAGGAATACTGACATTAGGGAACAATGTGGGGTGCAAGACATCGTAAAATGGGGGAGACAAAGAAAAAAATATTGGTACGCTCACGTGAGAAGAATGGAAGAGGGAAGACTGCCCCGGAAAAAAAGCACCCGGAAAGCCACCTAAGAGATGGAAGGACAGCGTGCAGTCCACCTCCCAGGAACTGATGTAGAGGAACCTGCAAAACTAACAGATCGCGAGATCTTAAATATGAATAAGAAGAAGAAGGTTAGGTTTAAAAACCTGGTTTGTTTCCGATGAGCAACACTGTATATTCCACTTTACCAAGTAAAGCCACTGAAGATTATTTGACACCCTTCCTCTAACAGTTGAATATTGGAGTGACACACTTTGTCTGAATAACTACTTATACATAGAAACCGATGGGCTGTGGCTCTAAATTACTACCGTACGACAGTATTTTGCAACATCATTCCAGTAATTGAAGACATAATTGCCACAAATACGAACTGCGTTTTCCACCTACGCTGACCAGATCAAAGCGAGGTCACCACTGCTCACCAGTCGGTTTGATTGTTGTGCATCTTCCAAAAACCCACAAGTACCGCCAAAATCTCGTAAACCATTTCCTAATCAACAAACTAAGCCTCCGGGCCTACATCTTCCGCTTGATTTATGTTAATTAGGTCCGAGCGCACCGACTGATCGCAGACAAGCCTGGACATTAAAAAAATGGCCGTCGCCGCAAGGATTAACGATTAACATCTTAACATAATAACAGGAGTGTCACAGTTTCAATTCATTATAACGAGAAGTTATTAGACCCAGTCAACATTAATCGGCCGTGTGCAACTCAGCTCAAATTGCAACATCCCGTTTGAAATTATTGCTCGGTTCGCGTTGCGCGTAATTAATGGAAGCGAGGCGATGTTTATGGACGGTTTGAGTGCCGTTTTCGGATGGACGTCCTTGCTGTCTTTTTTTTTTCCCTCAGCATTCCAGTTTGCCTTTTCCTTCGGCCCTGCGGCGATATAATTAATTGAACTGACTCAAAAACACCTTCCTCAAAGCAGCAGCCAAGTTCGGCTAGTAGCCGTTTGCAAGACGGTTTTCATTACGAAACTGAAACGATGTCTGGCCTTTCAACCAGCTTCCCATACAGATAATCGTTTTGATATTGCCTCTGACAAGGTTAATGAAAGAACAAATGAACAAGTTTCTTGTGCGAACGGAGGAGCAGTATACAGTATGGTGCAAATGTATGGAATATCTTCACTCTTGAACAAGTCAATTGTTATTTTTGACTGTTTCTTCTGATAATAAATTCATGTATACAAAGGTAACCCAAAAATAAGTTACGGCTATCAACTTAAGTTTTTCAAATAAAAACGTCTGTTTTTTATCTTATTTCAAAATTGTGCTTTGAATTGTAGGTAGGTTTCACGCCCTATACCTTTCCCCACTAGTTGGCAAGAAAGTGTATAAACTAATAAGTAATATACAGAAAAAAGGTAAGAAAATAATGTTTCAGATACATAACAGTAGTTCAGGAGCTGGAATACCGGCTGAGTTTACTAAACGAAACCAAAAATCTAACAATAACATACCTCAAAAGTGAAATGGTGGCAACGACTGTCTTTTCACTTTGTTAGAAGAAATGCTCAAACTGGCGGCTTTCAGCAATTATGCAATGGGATATAGCGCCAAATTCATTTTTAACATTTTCCAGTATTTCTGTGGAAATTTGAGCAATTTCAATTCTGATGTGGTTGTTTCATCACCTTCAGTATACTTTGATTTTTAATTATCTCCATAAAAAATCCAATGGACTTAAATACGAGGACCTTGGTGGCCATTTGATCGACTCTCTCCTTCGAAGTAATTTACCTGAGAAAACACTATTTACGTAGGCTCTTACAGCAACACAGTAGTGTGGGGGCATCCTGTTGGATCCACAAATTGTTGTTATTTGGAAATAACTGGTTGAGATGTATCTTGAAGAAGAATTGGTAACAGGTAATCTTAAAGAAATTGAAGATACCCAGTCAGTCAAATTTTCTTTAAAAAACTATGATTCTATGATCTGATTGTTTATAATTCCTTCGTCTGCAAAAATCACTTTTGATATAAATCCCTCATCTCAGATGGCCTCGCAGAATTCGGTCATTCTATCAAACAATCTTCTAGCAGCTCCTGAACCAGGTGTACTTTATATGGATGCCACTTTTCCTTTTTAAGTATCGTTGAAAGGTGTAAATTGTAATCCAATGCTACTTGTGTGAATCTTCTTGAAAGGCAAGAAGTATAGTATTTCTACTTGAATATACCCAATTTACTGCAGTGTACAAGGACTGATCAGTAATACATCATTGCTCATAAATAACCCCTAAAACTCGTCAAAAAAATCGTTGCAACACCCTGTATAACTCGTGTTTTAAAGTTTTAACAGAAGAGGACGATTACAATCGACCATTCAAAATGTTGATGTTCGGCAAGAATTCGGCCAAACAAATTCGTGGCATTATTAGGATGTTGACTATTTTCTGCATGCAATTAGAAATGGATAAACTATACCTCAAGTTTCTTAGCTACTGAAATTGATTTTCTACAAGTTTTAAGGAAATCTTAAACGTGTCTGGTGTAATTCCAGTTAAAAGAAACGTAGTCAGAAATAATCATCGACGTGTCCGAGAGTTTTTCGTTAAAACTAACAGTTATGTGTGCATCAAAACTGTCCGCCAGAGTAATTAATATGCGTGCAGAAATCAATACATGCACAATGGGCGGTCAGAAATTGCGTTAATTTATAGAATGCCTATTTTTATAGCCAAAACCGAGTTGATCATTAATTTTACGGCCGTAATAAAGCTACCCACTCTGTGCCAGTGTTCTTTCCGGCTGAATCGTTTTCTAACCTCATTATTCTAAGCGAAAAGGTCATAGGTAAATAGGGTAATAGAGCGTTTAGAGCGTCGAAACACGGATCGGGTCTTACGCAACGGAGTGTATAATGTGTTGCGCCTTAAGTCCCTCGGGGAATTCCGTGCCTGATAATAGGCTTAATCTATGTTATCAACTCTAGAGTAAAAAAATCTTTCACGAAAGACTCTACCGCATAATGACAGACTAGGGACCTCCTGTCTCCATTAGATTAGTAACTAGAGCTCGAATCAGATGAGAAAAGGCCACCGCATCATCAATGACGCAGTTTTTAAAACTATTTCTTTCTCCTTCTACAGTTGCCGTCGCATTAGATATAATCAGAGGCGTCCTATTAAAATATTCCCGAAAATATATTGTTAAGCGGTCAAAAAGCCACTTGGCAACGTAGTACGGTTTTTACTTGGACACAATTAAAACAGATGCGGCAGCGGCCAGGGACATTTGGACCTTTTTATATGCTTTTACTAGCAGGCACTCTAAACGGTGTTGCCAAGTTTAAAAAAATGTAGTGGCGGACAGGGAGACTTAGGGGGTTAGGTTAGGTTCCGTTTTAGTCTGGTGTTTTGGTTGTATTGTTGATGGTCGCAGTTGAAGTTCACATAGTGTTATGAATAAAAAACGTTATTTTGTCAAAATGTCTTTCAAAAAGGTTGGAAAGAAAGGTGTTATCATATACAGCCAAGGCCGTGAAATCGTCAGTAACGTCTTACAATTTATGAAGAAAGAAGCAGAAGGAGTTTCCATTCCTTTGAAAAACTTGTTGTCTTTTATTTTCTTTATTAAAAACGACGAAAATGTTTCATTTTACTGATAAAATAATAGCACGCCACTGACTGGCTGCAACAACTTGGAAAGTAACGAGAGCAGCAATATTTAAAGCGAGACGTACAGAGATCGTGACATCATCGTTTGATGACGCCTGTGGCCTTTTCTTAGCTGATTCGAGCTCTACAACAAGCGAGGCAACGAGCTTAGTAGTAGGCCATAAAATGTCATCTAGATTAGAATTGTATGAGGCTTTTGTCTTATTTTCTACAATAGAATTTTTAGCTTTTTCATACTGCAGAATCAGCTACAGGGGATTTTTCAAAGATTACTAATTTTGATTTCAGTATCACGTATCACCATGCTATTTAGAGTGAATAGATATTATTTACAATAGCAGTTTTTGGTCTGTAAAATAGATAATAGTTATTTACATTACTAGTGGGGTATGAGCATTTTTATAGTCACGAGTGGGAGTGTTGCCACGACGAGGTCGTAGACCGAGTTGTGGTGATCACACGAGTACGTTAATTTGCCATACCCCACGGGTGATGTACAACATTTTATCTACGACCATCAGAAGCAGCGTAAAGTAAGAAAAAAATTAATATTTTGTGCAATGTGAACTATTTAGGAACGTCTCGTATATGCTTGCTACGGGTAGTTATTTGTTACCCTTAAATCTTGTCATCTACGCTGTACTGTTTTGGTGTTGTTGCTATGGTGGCCATTTGTTTCCACCATGTTCCCACATATCACTTAAGCGACAATTTAACAGTGTCAGTCACAAATTTTTAAAAGTGCATTTCGTTATGAACATGTCTGAAGAACTTCCGTCAGATATTGAAGAAGCTGCCGCAAACGTGGTATCTGGCTTGTTGCCTGCCAAGTCAAAGGAGAAATATGAAAAAATGTATCAACGTTTTGTCACCTGGTGCGAGACCAAGAACATAAAGAGTCCCTTTCAAGAAAAAGTGTTACTCGTGTACTTTGAAACCTTGGCAGCAACCTATAGTTCATCCAGCCTTTTTTTTTTTGTGTAAATTCGATCCAAGAACTTTCTAATTCAGGAATTCATTTCACTTTTAATATTTATAAAAAGTAAAATATAGTTATTATTTAAGATAGGTCTGTTCATGGTTTTATCAAAGTTATGTTTAAATTCAATAAACAATTACAGCAGAAATTTTCATTTAAAGTTGTTTTATCGCACGTAACTCAAAATGAGCTATGTAATGAATGATTACCATGCTAGGAGTAGATAAAATAATATAAAATAAAAAAAAATAAAACTGTTAGAAACGAGTTATTAAGGACGTAATCGATAATTCGAAAATATTTGAATTTTTGGTATTAAAATATCAATGTTTGTAGAATGATTGTGATTAGCCATTCGTCTTTTTTCTTAGTCCTCTCCTTTGTAATACCGAAAACAACAAGTTGTCTGCTAATGGCCAATTGACGGACAGCAAATGATCGATACGCTGGTTTCAAAGAGTATTTTTGAAAAATTGTCCTTAAATCTTTGACAAACCATAATAAATCATTTTAAAAAATGGATTATGGTTAAAAGTTGTCCAACTATTAACATGGTAAACCAAAAAACGAAACTATTCAGAAACATTTCTTAGAAAAGTTACTGTTCTTTAAAAAATTATCCGGTTTCTGTCACTTGTCCCCAATCTGCCTGAAAAAAAACTGACAAAAACGTCTACTTTAAAGGTTCCTTATTTGTTTTGTGGCTACTTTCTTTATTCTCAATTTTTGATTCTTTAAATTCGATTTTATAAACAGTCCGTTGATTTCATAAAATACACGATTATTAGACTTGAATTATTTTACAAATACAGAAAAAAATCAAATTAAAACCAAAAAAATACGAAATACGCCACTTTAAGTATAGATAAAATTACATAACATAGACACGTGGAACGAGAAATTTCCGGTTATAATACGATTAAAGAATAAAGTAGTTTTGGTGGAACAATATCAGCACTTCTTCCACTTCATAAATATCATTATTTAAAAGCTCTACCCACTATGAGATATGTTAATGATGTCACCTTGCATTTTTTGTACTTAAACAGGTTACACACGTATTTTAATTACACGACGAATCCTTCAATTTTTTTAAGTAGATTTATCAATATGTGCAATTTCTATAGAGATTAAACGTCATAATGCACTCCAATACTAGGTTTAAAAGTACTAGTACTAGTTAAAAGATTAAACAAAACGTACTGCTGAAAATAGTCGGGTAATAGTGCTTGCTTTTGCTTCCAACATTTTCAGACATCAGCTACCATAAGCTAGCAGTATTGAATTTCCGCAGTTATAATACAAGCTTGTACTTTTTCGACTAGTGTCTTGTTCTAAAAACTTATTAAGACCTCCCAAAACAAAAGTCATGTTAAAACAGCTATTTTTGAAATTATTTTATTCAAATAAAAAAAGAAAAACTTTGTTCTGAAGAGTTTCATTTTATACAGAAAATGTTTGCTAGTCAGGTTAATATTTTACTTCATCATCAAACAGAAGATTGATAAGTAAGTAATGTCATTTTAAGAATGTTAAGCATGAGAATATGAGCACAACCACTATAATTTTTTCAAAAATATGATGGTGAGCTAAAAAATCACCGTGTATATTACCAACTAGACTTTAGGATAGACACAATAACTATAGCGATTTTTATTCGAGCAGTATACATAATAACTATTTTAGTTTACTAAACAAACCGAGTCATTATAATAACCACAACATACTACTGGTAACCACAACAAACTGAAAAATGTGCTTAAATTATTCCACACAAAAACATAACCGAGTAGACAACACAACAAAGAAACATAATATTGAATTAGAGGAAAACCATCTGAACAAACTGATACTTTTTGAAGCAATTTACTGATATTGTAGACTGTCATTTTGTGTCCTTAAAGGCTTATCGAAACACTTTTCTTAATGTGCTAAGGTGGTTAAATAGACTAATGCTATTAACTTTAATATCATCTTAAACTTAAGGAAGCCAGAAAGAGTGAGGTGACCGCAACAACACCTAGAAAACTCAAATATTAGGTACTTATTCTTTGCTGAACTTTGCAAATTGAGAATCACAAATTTGCTAGTGGATTGGCATATTGTGAGTACCTAAATGAATTTCTTGATCTATTCACTGTCAGAAGAAACGTGCGTAGGAAAACAAAATTCTTATAAATTATTAGAGGTTTTTTTTAAGTAGCAGTCTTTTCTATTTAACGTCGGATGATTAGTTACCGCACTTTGAGTCACGAGCTTTTGCGGTTTTACGCCGCGACCAAATTTGAGAGAAAAACTCCAAACTAACGGAATATTTTCTAGAAGAGGAGGAGCCTCTCGTGCAGCTCGGTCGAGATATTGGAAAAAACCAAGAACCATACAAAAAAAAATTAGACAATTGTTCGATCGAGCGGCAACAGCGCCTGAAGAGGCTTTCGCTCTCCTTCGACGAAGGTCATCGACGGCTCAGTGTTGCGACAACCTCGCAGGCGAGACCGTTCGAATTGCAAACCAGGCTCTTAACATTCATTTCAATTTAAACTTCTCCAGTTCCGATCGAATGTTTGCATTTTTGGCGACGAACCTTGTTAGAAAGTCAAATTTTCCGGTCACTGATTCTTCTGCTCAAAGTGACTTTCGATTAGAGTATAAAATGAGAATCAAAACTGATAAAGGCTAAACAGAACCAGACTTTTTGAAAGTTAAATTACTTCCCAAAACAGAACGAGTTCGTCCACTTTTCTTTCTCAAATATACCACGTGTCCAAAAGCATTCTGGACATTGAAGACTAGACTAACATGTGATTCCACCCTAACCTAACCTAGTAAATTAAAGTTAAATTAAAAACAGAATTTGGTTGAAGAACTGTCCTGCAAAGTAAATATTGGTCATTGAACCCATTGACACAAAATTTAAGGTTATTCTGGATCCAACTAGTCTTTAATAAAGTATCTTTATCACATTAATTATCTTAACACTTTAATTAAGACAAACATTGTTATGATTTTAGTAGATTTGTTTATCGATCTGTCATTATCGTAGCAACCAAATTCCGAAAAATTTAAATATTCGGAAATTTAAGGTCGTTTTGTATCTAAATGTCCAAACCTGTGGAATTGAAAAAAAGAAGGTGTTGATAGCCAAATATGCCCTCTAGAACTTTCATTAAAAAAGTTTTTCAATTAAATGAACCGTACAGTCGTAAAAAAAAACCCTTGGACAATACTTAAAAAAAATCTCTGATGTAAACTTCAGGAAGTCACTTTAACCATCCGTGGTAACAGATACAGATTCTTGAATCATGGTGGAAGGTACCATCATCAGAACCACTTAAGACTGACATCATTAAACGCACTTACAGTTACGCCTTAATACACATCCGCCGTAAACAACTATTTAATACGTTTCGAACGCAGCGTGTTTAGTGTTTTTCACCTCTTTTTGTTTGTTGATGAGAGCAACATTCGTTCGACATGCAGATGTGCAAGTTTTTGCTCCACTTACTCTGTCAGATAATATTTCACTCAAATTTATGGTAAAACAGCGCGTTTCTTCATTAAAAACATCGATTGTCCGGCACATTGTGATTGATCTATGGGATTTTTCCGTTACCATCTTGACCCACCACGTCACGATTTGAATAATTTATCTCGCGTAATTTAGCTGTAGCTGATGCACTCGCTACATTCTATACATTTTTCATAAGTTGGAGGATATTCTCCATTGAACCAAAACTGTCGATGATTCCATTTCCGTTATCGGTCCTAATCGATATTCAGTTTTGATGATCATTTGTTTGGCGATTGTGATTGATTATGTATACCCAGCAGAAAACAATATAAATAGTCCCTAACACAACAAACTGAAAATTCATGATTACAAAATTAAAATATTTAAACTATTTCATATACAAAGTATTTCAATTTTTAGGGAGTAATGCAGTAATGGACAATTTAACAACTGCTGAACACTGAGCAAGAGATATACATATTATAATAACACAGCTAAATTGTATTGCCAATTCACTTGTGCATGTTCACAAGTTGATCGGGCAAATCTGATAAACGACTTCCTTCAAATAGTCCCATACAAAGAAGTCTAATGGACTCTAGTCCGGAGAACGAACCGGCCATAAAACTGCCAATATCCAGCTTCCGGGAAATACTTTGGTAAAAACCCAAAGTTGTGGGGAGGAACATTTTGCTGTAATAGAAATGGCTTCCATACGATTTGAGTCCAATCAATTCTAATTTAACCAAAGATTAGACATAAATAATGTCGGTTTTCTAAAATATTGTAAACATAACTTTTATGTTGTGTCATTGTTTTGAGTGGACTCATTATGATTCACTTTCACTTTTCATTGTGTATTGTGAATATTAACCATTGAGTATACACACCAAACCACAGTGAGCAACGAACTTCGATAAGAATTGTTCCAAAAGTGTCAATTCGATATCTTGCCTATACATTTTCTAGCTAAACTATGAACAATTGAAATGTATTGATTTATTGATCATTTAGTTTAAATTTACAACCACTTCTGTTGTTTAAACATCATATTCCGAATTTCTGAAAAAAACTTAACGTTCAAGGTAAAGTAAAGCAGCTTCTCTTAGCAGTTATTAAAGAATTCAAACATTTGAATCAAATTTTTGACACCTGGTATAATTAGTACAGTTTTTGTGGTAAGGTACAGTTATGGTAAGAGAAAAACACTCGGAAAAACACATTGAAATTAGTGTTACAATTACTGACTTCTTCAAATAATTGCTCTATCTAATTATAAATTATTTTTTTCTAATTTTGGCATATAAAGTGACACTTTTCAAAACTGATTAGAGTGACAAAACGTTTTACTTTATGTAACTAGTTACATAAAGTATCACTTTATGTAACTAGTTATGAAAAGTTCATTTCATCACTCCCTGTTTTTATGCATTTCCGTAGAAACATATGGGCGACATCCATCATAACATGTCGTTGTCACTGTTTATACAAGGTGCTATGAAAGTGAATATTTGTGTTAAATCACTTTGAAAGATGGTTTTTACCGCTTTTTGGTCAAAATTAGAAAAAATTATGTATGCAACACGTTTCGAAAATGTCTTATTGTGTAACTCATTCAAATTGTAGGACTTCGCTGCGCTCGCCCTACAAACATTCATTCGTTACACAAAATCGATCTTTTCGTAACTGGTTACATAAATAGCTATTATTTAATATACTATAACTATACAATTTGGTCGTTCTAGAATTACAAGTTACGAAATTTGAAACAGTTTTTTTCTATGTAGATATCGACCCAAATATATTTCAGAACTAAATCGTGCAGTTTACACTGTGTTCAGCTATCTTCTGATCATCAGCTCAAGTTATCTATGCTCTAAGTCAAATTTAGACGAGGATTTAGAGCAATTCTGCTAGGATTCTCCTTAGGTAAAAAAGTATCTGTCCAAAATGTCTGCACAATCACACATAACCTACATTCCTATGTAACTAGAGCTTTGGAGGACTACTATACTATTGCAAAAGCGACTTCATTTTATAGTTTTTAGGTTTGAAAATCTAATCTCTTCACGGATCTTCTCATTAAAATTCAAAAGTTGATAATTTAATGTAAACCTAGTGCACAAATCGACTTTGGATGGGTGGTCCCAACAACGTCACACCCTAGAGCAAACGATAATGGCGTTGAAAAAGCTGTCTTCAAGTAAAAGGCAGGCAAAAAAGACTGCCGCAATTTCGAATTGAAACTTTTTCTTCTCGGGCTATAAACGGCCGTGTGTGTATGCGTGCGTGGGGCTGCTACAAAACGAAAATATCTGCCGTGACTAGCGTAATTGTTTTATAATTACAATTCGCCTCGACGATGATGAGTTTAGACGCGCCCAACCCGTACAATGCCCAAGAGTGTAACCGCTACGACGTTTTATGTAGGAAGTTCTTTTATGTTGTTGAGCTGCGATGATTCAGGATTTAACTTTTAGCAGGATAATTATTTACCAGACAACAGCCTCACAAACTGGATCAATCGATAATACTCAATCAACATAACTAGGTAAACTACTTCACCTTTGTAGCCACAGACCGTAAAATCTAGAGAAACGAGCAATAACGCGTTCCTACAAACAAACTGAAGTGAGGTGCAAGACACTCAAGGTCTGCTTCCCAGTCTAATGGTATGTAAACATATTCTGAATTTTTCTCTACGATTTCTTGTGTAAAAATAACGCTTTGGCTTTACCGCAACCGCTTCATTGAATTTTCGAGTGTCTTTCAAGAACGTTTTTATTTAAGCTACATCATAACCGACGTAAACCATGTTTCGTTTGATAAGGTATTGGGTCGCGAAAAAAATACTTTGATAACGTTGGTAAATAACAGATTAGGTTAAGTACTAGTTGATCGACGTCTCCCTATCCACACTTCCAAAGCAAACAAGTTTACCAGACGAATCAAAAAAATAAATCCTACCTGTTTCCGTTTGACGGTGCTTTCAATCACCACAGTTGGCGGGAATGGAGTTTTTCCTTCGTAACGGTCCCGAAGCTCGTCCAGAATTTTTTTTAACGCCTCCAAGTCCGCCTGATCGTCCGGTATGTGCAAGTACGATCTCCAATGACTACTCGAGTCAAAACCCCAGTGAATAGTTCGATTTTCGGGTTTTCTACAATCACAATTTGAAAACGGTTAATATTTCATTGCGACTAGAATGTAATAAATAAATTACCGGTGAACATGGCAGACGAATTGCTGAGGAGAAAACCCGCACTGGCAGTCTAAACACTCTATACATTTTGCTTGTTTGCTGGTGTAGAGATCGGGGTAGCAACGACCCCGAGCCTCACCAAAACACTCGTGGTACACTGGAAACGAAGTGGCATTTTTGCGTGGTCGAAATGGCAAGTTCTGGAACAAACATGGAAACTTAAAATATGTTGATGGACAATAAAATTAAAGTTTCAACTTATAATTGATTGTTTTGTCAAGTTTAGGTTAGGTTGGTTCAGACTGTGAAAAAAGTGATGAAAAAATCACAGTCACAGGAGGTTAGCCAAACTTAAATTCTGATATTCACTATGGGACATGAGTTTGCCAGGTTATAACAAAATTACAAATTTTCAAAACATATTTTTTTTTGGAATCAGCCTTACTTACATACCATAATCAAAAATTGTTGCAAAATATTGAAATCCTGGTAGAAAAATTAGTCAATCTAAATTTAGAGAAAATATTTATGAACATAACATAATTAAAACAACAATTCCCAAAAATCCCAAAAGGATCCCAAAAATGGTGAAGCTACATTAATCAGATCAGAATTGTGATAAGTCTGCTGACAGACAAATAAGTCAATAAACTAGGCAACCTAGCATAATAAAGGTGGAAGAAAGCAGCAATTGCAGGTTCTACCAAAAAGAAGTCAGGCCAGCTTGCCAAAACTGCGATCGGCTACAAAAATTATAATCGACGAAGTGCAGCACTGGGACTCCATGTGATAGAAAAAGAGTAGAATTCTATTTATCGACTATATTCTAGGTGTCGGACATTCTATGCACAAAGAGCTAGAAAGCCAAAACAGGGCGAGAATTAGAGACCTTTAAGAGGTGCCAAATTCACGAGATGTTGTGGCTTCCTACCGGTTTGAGCACAAAAGGCTCAATAACAAGAATATGGTAGACAAATAGAATTCTAGTCTACCTACATTACACAGAGTCTCAGTACAGATATACTCACTTCAAAAGTAGTAATAAATTTTAAAAAAAGGATAGTTTATCTACAAAATTTCAACAAAACCCTTATCCATATAATAAAATGATCTGTATAACCTTTTGAAAAAAAAAATGGTAAAAGATATGTTTAGACTTTTATGAACACTTCAGTTCACCAAACAACTTAATTTGTTGACAACATCACTTGATGTTGGCGCTAATTTGATTAACCTTCCACAATAAACAACTTTAAATTTAATACCTCCATCAAAAACAAAGATCGAGACTCCAGACAAAGGTAATAAAACTTCCTAGTAAACAAAACCATCATAAATATTGCGAATTTCGTATTATTCTGCGTTTATCAACGTGTTGATAAAAATTTACCTTCGATGAAGAGTAGAGTAAAGCGCTACACAGCCTTTCAGCGTCAGTTTTGGTAATAAGCCCACAACTGCCCGCACCACTAGGTAAGATCCCGTGTGTTTTCAGGATGTTCAGCTGTTCGGGAGTACAACGGGAACAGTAAATTTGCAGTTCGTCGCATTCCCGATTGATTTCCTGCAAGCTGAAATCTCTCAGCACCGAATTGAGAACCTGAAACAAATATGATATGTTTGAAAAAGAGCATTTTTGGGATGTTGAACTAAACCTTGACCTACCACACTTTTACTTTTGTTGTAATGCATAAGTGTAATTTTGTACTTTTAAAACAAAATAATTGAGTCAGTTTGTTTGATTTGGTTATTGATGTAGGCTGGTTTCAATTCTCACATCCTACTATTGATTTATTGGCACATTTACAAGGTTGTAACAATCAGACACCCTCGTTTTTAACTCCAAAAAAAATACGTTATGTTAAGCTTCCTAAACCAGTTTTTTGTCTCCAGTTGTTATAATGAAATAAGTTAGTTAATGATTTTGTTTGTTATCAAGATTTTCCGAGGGATTTCCAATAGACAAAGTCACATTATTAAGCTTACCTGTGGCAAACAAAGCCTCTTCTCTCCTCCAACAACAAAACACGAGATCGACTCCCCCTCTAAAATAGTTTCAGTCCGTTCGCTGCAGGAGGTGTCGGGGGCGGCCAAAATAGGCACCTGATGCACCGGAAAAGGAGCCGATACCGGTTGGAACTCGTCCTCGAAGCTGCTTTCGGGGCTGGGGGTCTCATTTTTGATCGTCGGCGGATTCAGCGATAGCCCGGGGCCTTGCAGCGATTTGGTAGCGCTATACTGATAGTTCTTCAGCACGCTCTTCAAATGGGGAGTTACCTCCATCATATTGAAGGCCTAGAACCGTTGATGATAGTTGCGTCGCTAGTGAGCCTGGAAGGGCATGGTGACCGTCAGCTCTTTGAATACGTCCTCAAGCTGGTATTTATGGGTCTTGGTGCTCGGATGGACGTTATGGTTGGTCATTTCTGATAGTCCGCACTGAAACAAGAATTACCATGTTTGTATTCAAATAATTACCAAAACTAAAGATTGCACACCACCGAAAAGCATACTAAAAACCACTGAAAAATAAAATTTAAGTCTAATTCCTATCAATTGCAAGGAGGTGAAATATGTCACTAAAGGGGCAAAAAAGTGCTGATCGCAAGTTGACACGGTTTTATAATTCAATTACGTCGCGGAAATTATTTCGATTTTTGGGTGGAAAAATGTGCCAGCTGAAGTCACTTACGCGAGTGTTTATGCATTGTTTACAAAACAATCAGTATGTTTTATTTATTGGTGTCGCAAGAAAGCGCAGAAGTGTGTAATTGGTCGCGTTCGCGATTTCAAACCGTGCAATTTTTACTTATGTTGCACAAATTTTGGGTGGCTACCACCTCTTCATTTAACTACCTATTAAGTTACAAGGACACTTAGGTCATCTCTAAGTAGATAGGTAGGTATTATAAGAAACTAAAGTACGTTTAATTACAACCCTGAATTCTTGAATAGCACAATTAATCGCTGAATTAATGAGGCAACTGATATTCACTCCCATAATGTTGGATAGGTTATTTCTTTTAACATTGAGGTTTTTTTGTATATTTTTAACCTTATCATGTATGCGCTAAGCCCAGAAAGAAGCTTTATCTCAGGCTTTAGTACAGCTTATAAGAGATAAGATACATTGTAATACTGTCATGTATTTTTTATGTTGTTTCCTAAAACCGAGCTTAAAACCTATGGGTCATGTACGGTTTGTCAGAAACTTTATTCTGGATCTTCATTTATGCAGTTACAACACCCATTCATTATTTCCCAGAGATGCTTATCTATATCTTTATCTATCATCCAAGTTGACAAAGTTGTACTGTAGATATTTTGAGTAGACTTTTTTAGAGTTAAAATTGTTAAGAATAAAAAATTAAATTATTATTTAAATTTCTAATACATTACGCAATATGAAGTCTTAATTCAAATGTGTTTTGGAAATAAGTATGTTTATGGTTTAGTAACCAGAAACACTTTTTCACTGGTTAAGGTTTAACTTGACCCTGGAAACACTGGAAAAAATGTTTTTGCAAATGACAATTTTCCTAATAGTCAAATTTGCCTGAAAGACGGCCACTATCGAGGCCACTATCCTAATGTGTTTTGCCCTTGGTTTTGTCTGTCCTATGTTGACCACTTAATGTGAGACTTAATGCAAGCGAAAATCGACCCTAATGATTTTATTTCAACAAGTTAATTTGACAATCACTGTGCTAGGTTCCTGTCAAATATCAGGGCGGTATCAGTCGTATTTAAAAACTCTCTCAAAGAAATTAGAATGGTAACAGCTCAGGTAAAAGTCAAGGAAAACATTTAGACAGCTTTAGAGTCTTCTGGCAACTAAACAAAGCCATTAAGTTTTGGCGTTTTTCTGCACTCACTTTAAAAAAACCTTGTTTAACACAACAAGACACAAAAAACAAGAAAAAAACATTTTTTGGGGATTGATTTTTGACATCATAGGTTAATTTACATATGGAGGATTATACTCTAGAGTTGCATATGGTCAAAAATAGACCCCCTGATATGTGTATATTAAATCTTTTTTGGAAACTGAAAATATCAAATTTCACATAAAATGCTAAAAATCCTTGTAAATATCTCAGAAACAGATTACAAATAATATGACATTAGTACATAAAATATATCTAGAATTTACATTCCTTGTCATTAAAAACAATAATTAGTAGGCACTATTGTCATATTAGGAATTAGTATACAAAATTTTGCTCAGCAGTTTTGCTCTTGGTTTTGTCTAACTCTAACTAAAGCTTTAACCTCGGCTTTAACTGTTATTTTTTTAAAGCCTATTATTACATCTTCTATTACATGGAGAATTACATACTCAATAACAGCTCCTCAAGAAGTCAAGAAGATAGGTAGGTAGATTTCTAGTCAAAGATAACATGTCTATTTAAGAATTTTGAGAATCTCTTTATATTATTATTAAAATGAAATGAAACACAAAACAGGATAGTTTCTCAAATACAATCAATTATTACCTACCACAATCTAAGATTCAACCAATAAAGAATAACCAATCCAAGTATGGTATCACTGAATAAGCATCTATTATAATTAATTAATTGTTTTTAAACTTGTTTTTGTGGTGGTTTCTGGACTATTCTCAGAAATGGAGAAATAATACTCTCAGACAGAAAAAATTTACACAGTTTACAGCTGGGTATACACCTCTCCTGGCAGGAACCTATACACAGCACATTTGCAGAAATATTTCCAAAACAGTAGTTTTTTATCAATCCATGATTTGCTGATGACTGGATAAAACTTACATAACTTGAAAAAAATTAATAAATTTCCCAGTAAATTTCATTGTATTCATTTATAATTAGTCAAAATTTTATTATAATCTCATGGAGGACAAGCAGAACAAAACTGGAGACAATAGGATGTATGCTGGAGCTAGTGCTGGAGCATATGTCACATGCCATAATACATTAGATAAATAATGCAGTCACATGATACCACTCAGGAAAACTGTCACATACTGCTCTGCTTGTTGACAACAGAACTGACAGTTATGTTAATGTCAAAATTAGTTATATAAATTATTGATTCCACCCACAAATTCTACCTCTACCTAGGTAGGCATACAAAAACAATTACAAAAAATCTAGTAAATAGAGCAACCAAACTGTGCTGTTTATTGTCCTGTAAACTATTTTCAATTTACTTTTTCATTCAACACAATTCAAGCATAATGATCTGTTGGAAGCTGCACTACAAAAAAGAAACTATTTTACAACAGATGCAGAAAGAGATATTATAAAGGCACTGTAAACAGACACTTACTATTAAAGTTATCTCCTTCCTAAATAAATAAATATTACTCCATAGTAGCTGAAAGCATCCACTTTTAATAAACGAAGTTTTTCTCGCACTACACCACAGAATTATAGCACACTTAAGACATCATTCTAGATAAAAAGATCGCCCCAACGGGCCACAAATCAACCAGTAAAGAATCCGCCTACGCTTCACTTAAAACTCGAGCCACTAGGGCTTTTTCAAAACGACAGTTCTTACACTTTTTTCCTATTATTTCTTCGCAAACGAACTGCACTTTACGCGAGCAAAAATCGTTTTTTACGCGAACTTCATATCAAGTTTTTCCCGATTTGCTTTTTCGCGATACCGACGACGACATCCGACAAACGCGAGCGATACGATACGACAGGTAGACAGCCAAATTCCTACTGATTCTTACATAACAAAGGACCACTCTCGACGTACACCCGTACTTTCTATCCTTGTTCCGCCCGACGTTCCAACAGGTTCCGTCCTTGTTCCACTTACGGGTTACGTAGCAGACTTGGAACGGGGATTTCAGTCTGGCGACCGCGACTCGTTGACGTTCGAATCGTCTAGGTTGGCGGCGTGCGACGACCGACTATTGTCGCTCTAACTCAACGTTGCCAAACTTCCTCCACAAGTCGATAAATATTAATACAACTCAACCATCCACAAACCTTATTCCAACTGTATATTTCAGCCTACAGGCTAGTCACTTTAATTGCCAACTTACTTATTATTATTTTTGATCTTTATTGCCAAATTACTGCAATTTTCATGCTTTCACCATTCACCACCTCCTGGTTTTCACAATAAAACAGTAAACTTAATGCCTAAAGTTCAACGCGGCAACGTCTCGTCGCGACCTCAGACTGTTGCGGAACGCAAGCGCACTGCAAACCTGAGCGCAAATCTTCACCTCATGCTCATGCTAGTTCGGACCGTAACAAATTGAACTGTAAAGGACATAACTTTCACCCAACCGGTCACTGTAAACGAAGGGTTAATTGCCGCACAAGTTTTCAAAAATTAGTATTGATCTTCACGGAGATAAAGTCCAGAAAAGTACTCGTTGAAAATATACAAATAAAGGCCGCCGATTCGGCAACCCTGAGGATCGCGGATGAGTTGATGTTTGGTTGGAAAGTCAGGTTGGCCACGTTGCCACACTTCTAGTTTGATTTTACTGTTTTAGATTATAGGCAATAAAACTCGCGCTATTTTCATGTTCAAAATTTTTTTTTACAGTCGTAATTAATTTAAGATAACTCCTGATTATTTATCAGAATTTTGGAATTGAAGCTTAAACGTGACTTATGAGAATTTGGTTATCTAATAAAATCTTAGATTCGTAAGTACAGAAAATGTTTTCTTGACAGATTCTTTCAATTTATTGAAAAAAACTAGAATTGTAAATTTCATTTTTCAAGATAAAATTTATGACGCGGCAACGTGGCGCCATTATTTTGTGATCCGTCGAGCCGGCTATGCAGACTGCAGACACTAGCCGGATCACGTGACCGACCTTCCCGTCAAAATAGGCGATCGGTCACGGGCTTAGTCTGAGCGCGGGTGTCAAGGGGGAGAAGAAGAATAGAATTACATTTCTTCTCAGAATTGATTCTTAGGCAAAACGTCCTTTCGGATAATTTTGAAATAAAAGCTTGAATATGGTTTTGTTTCTGCTTAACATTTTTAAAAACTGCTACGTAACATTAATTTTGATATTTTCAGGTTTGATACTACTTATTCAAACTAGTCAAGTATTGCTTTTAGATAAAAGTCATAATCAGAACTGATATCACTTCAGAAAAAAATGCTTCTTGCTCATAAACAATCTAAGGCGCTAACCATACATGGCCGAAATAGCTCAGTTGGGAGAGCGTTAGACTGAAGATCTAAAGGTCCCTGGTTCGATCCCTGGTTTCGGCAAACATTTTTTTATTTTCTTTCCGAAAAAACTTGAAGAAGTGTATCTTCTGTATCTCAAAAACGAAATACTTCTATTGACTGAACTTTGAAAGTAAATAACTTAAAAAATAAAAGGTAGTAGGATTTTATTGATCAAATTTTATGCTGTAATATTTTCTTTTATAATACTTAAGCATCTTGTTCGTTCGGTTTAGTTTATCTCTAGAATCACGCTTAAACTGTTTAAATTCTAATAACAAATCTTCGTATTTTTGTTTGTAGTCGGTACTTGGTTGAACATCATCTTTTTTGAAGGTAGGTAAAGATGGTTTGAAAACATGTATGGACGGCAACACACTTGGATTTATATTAGTCAGTTCTGTTGTTATATTTTCAGTCGTTTTTTCTTTTTTTATAGTGGTCTCCATAAGTTTTGAGTCCACCAGATGATGCTCCTCGCTCGTTTCATTAGGTCTTTTCGAAGAAGGTGTTTGGTTGAATGCAGTTTTATTATTTTCACCTTGATCATTCAAATTCAGCGTAGGAATCGCAGTTTTCTTTAAAACTCGACGTAAAGGCAACCCTGAAAAAATACAATTAATTATTAATTATAATGGACGTTATCAAAAAATGTTTGAAGTTAAGTTTTGATCCAAAAAGTTTTCAACATCCTGTATCAAAGAAAATTGAATAAAAAAAACATCATAAAATAGTATTTTTGTACACAAAATTATTTTTTCATTATCAAGAATATTAAAGTAATAACATTAATAAGTAATTGATTACAAATCAATTACTCAAAAAAAAAAATAAATGTTGACCTTAAGCTCTTAAAGCAGTTGATTAAAAAGTGTCATCAGGAAATTCAAATTGAACACCCTGTATGTTTTTAGACTAGTGGATTGCCTACACTTTAGTGTCCCATTGCTTGCAAAGTGATATCGCTGCGTTTTGGTTCAAAGTGCCAAAAATCAAAAATTACAAGACACCCTGTTTATTTTTAGATCAGTGAATTGCGCACACTCAGGCCTACACAGTGACTCAAAAGTGCTACAAAAAAGTGTCCTTTTTCCAAGATATTTGAGGTCAAAGTAGGCGTTAGCCGCTTGAAAGATTTACTTATCGATCAGTAATAAAAACCACCAAAATTATCTTTATTAGTAACGGGTGTTCGATAATTGTTTGGTCAGGTCATGGGTTATGGTCGCCTATGGATGTCACAAAAAGCGTATGTCTTAGATAACGTTGCAAACAATTATTATATGACAGCTGTCAATCCGCCGGTTTGATTTCAAACCATATTTACGAACTAAGCCGAACGAAGCCTAAAATGTCACTTTTAATGGCGGCGTTAGCGGTTTTCGTTTTATACACAAGCGTATACAGATGCAGTAGAAAATATGTTTTTTTTTTAATTGTTTCGTGTAGTTGATTGCAAGTTGTGAGTGAAAAATCAAAAAAAGGTTCATTCCTGATCCAGATATGCATAGATAGAGCTTTATATACACAATCAAGTCCAGCCTAAACAAATTGGTTAGAACATTTGTCCTGGAAGGTACAACAAACAGCAAACTAGTTTAAACACTGTTCAATGTAAGAAAATCTGTAAATCCTTGAAACTAGGTAAGCAAAACTGGTAAATGGTCCTTATGTTATTCCCAAGAACATTCATTCAAAATTATTTTGGTTGCTCTCACAATGAAGGATGCTTTAAAATGTAACTCACATACCTGTGCATCTAACAAGTACCTAATAAGTTTACTGTACTAGAAAGCACTGGTACTTACCATTGAGTATAGTGTTGGAGTAAAATCATCCCACTTCAAAGTGTTCAACCACTGTTGAGTTAGATCCGGTTTTGAACAAAAATAACTTACGCAAATAACCTCAAGTTTTGCTTTTTAAACCGTAAAAATTCATCTAATCCTCAAAAAACTCAATTTCCACAATACAAACAAACGCAAACTGTCACCACTATTTCCGCCATATTGGAATTTTTGACAAGCACCTTCTAGGCTTTCTAGTATAGTAGGCGGTGTCCAAGGACGGTAAACAGTACAGGAGTGCTTAATCCCATAAGCGCAATCTTGCCGGTATCGGCTCGGACCGGTGACGATTTTTACGTCACCATGGGTCTCTCGCGTTTGCGCGATTGCAGTCGATCATTCACGAACATGATCTCGTACATAGCATCTCGGGCGAATATTTAGCGTATTGTGCACCCGAAGGCCCACTGTGACGTCAGAATTCATTCGCCGCCGGGAAACAAAATCGGCCGATCGAGCAATCCTGTACTGTTTAATATCCTTGGGCGGTGTCTACGTTCATGCTAGAACGAGAGAACCACAGCCAACTACGACCATAACAATTATTGAACACCCCTTACATTACACATTACCAAATACACAACAAATCTGTAAAATTACTTGTGGAATTACAAAAATTAAACAAATTATAAAAATTAGGTACCTCGTCGTATTTACCTAATAGTTCGTGTTGCAAATCCCTTTCATAATCATCATCTGTAAAGTGTAATGCACAAACCGTAGATGTATTCGCATTGAATTTGTCACTTCTTCCACATCTACGAATCCATTGGTTTTTTATTTCAGAGTTTTCCTTTGGAAACGAATGAAACCTCATTTTTACACCTTCTTTCTTATATGAAAGTCTATTACTTTTGCAAAATGCAACGGCACATATTTGTCCAGGCATAGTTAATTATAACTATAACAAAACCAATGTATTTGAGTTCTAGTTAATATTTACAAAACTTACCAGCACGCAATCAACGTAAATCAACATTAAAACCGTCTTTTTTGCGTTATAAGTTACAACTTTATAACTTAAACACACAGTAAATAAAACCGCGTCTACACTCTGCGATCGGTGTACTGTAAGTGACGTCACTACCGCTCACTGATCGAAGCGAAGCCAGGGCCAGGAATTGGCGCATTTATGAGAATGAAGCATTCCAATTCCGCCATGTTGATTGGTTAAAAAAAAATCGTTAAAAGTAAACAAACATAAATTATTTGAATGTGGTAAGTGTGAATTTTTATTTTTCTTTATTGTGAGTAATAGGGCTTTGTTGTGGTAGATCATCTGCATATAACCCTTTTAGAAAAATTAATTTATCTCAGGAAAATGATAACCGAACACATATCTACAGCCGCTTAATTGACATCTGCCAGCCTTTTGGCAGTGACGTTTGACTGTGACGTAGATTGTCAAAAAATGGCGTTTTGAAGGCGAGAGAGGCAATTTGTGCGTGCTGTATTTGTGTACGAAATTTTGAGTTCGCGGAAAAACTTGTTCAAAATGCAAATAATGCAATTGCCGCCGTAAATTGTTGTCGATTCGAAAACCATTGGCTTTGTTGGTTTGATATTTGCGTTGTAATTTGATTCGTTGTCTTACGACATGGACGCCAAACAGCCAAAATGTTTTGTGCCTGATTGCTACAACAGTGTCGGCGTTTTATTTCCGAAAAACGAGGCAGCGAAGAAAAATTGGTTAAAGGCATTGAGGTTGGAACACTTGGAGCCAGATTTGAAAAGTTTCGTCTGCCTGGATCACTTTGGCAAAAATGGTATTGATATGTTCCATTATTTAAACAGTAGGTACAAGTCGAGGCACAATTGCCTTGCCATGGCAAAATATGCTAATTTTGCTAAACTCTACAACATCTGCCCATCTTTGGTATTTGATTACCAAATTGTTTTTAGGTGAACCAGCATTAAACTGCAAGCTGGTGACTCCAAGCTCTCAAATGGAGTCACAAAAAGTAGTTTCTTCAAAAACCTCAAGTAATATTGCAACTAAACCCCACTCAAGTTGTCTTACACTTTTTTGGTTTTAGGTTATTTTAATCATGAAAGTCTAAATTTGTGTAGACTGTGTATGACCCAAGGATTGGAAGTTTCTGAACAGATATTCAAGAAATTAAATGAAAAATACACTATAGCTGAAGCAATAAAGCTTTGTATACACCCTTTAAAGGTAATTACAGCATTAAAACATGCAAAAGATAATGACCTACATTTGGTTTGCAGATATCACCTTTGGATAGCTTATCAAAATATATTTGCCAGACCTGTCTTACACATTTAACTAACTATCTAGAGTTTTATGAAAAATGTATTTCAATGGACAGAAAGCAGAGAATTATAAAAACTCAGCGAAACAATGATAGTGATAATAATGACCAAGATAGTGACACTGAATATTTACATGAGGAATGGTTGACTGAGTATGCAGAGTTTCAAGAGGTTGTTTTTAAACCTACAAAATGTACAATGATTAATCAGAAAACTAATTGCAGAAGGACACAGAAGCTACTGAGAAAGATCACAATAGCAGTGCACAAAAACCACCAGTTCAAGATAAACTGTCAGAACTAATTAACAGAACTTTTAAAAGTCAGGATGATAAAGATAAAGAAGAACTACTCCATGTAACTATTGCCAACTGAATAATCAGTTTGAGTTTATTGCAGGATTTTGTTTTAGGTTTTAGAAGATGAAAGTGGGGAAACCACACATCAGTTAAATGGAGACAAGTCAAGAGTGAGAAATGATAGTGATTCTGATCCTTTTAAAGACAGTGAAACCGAAAACATTTTTATAGGTATTGTACAGTTTTTTTTTTAATTTGGAGATTTCTCACTAAAGTTTTATTGTAGAAATGGTAAATGATGATGAGGCAAACTTGACTTCACCAAGGAAAGTTCCAGTTACTATAAGGAGAATATATAATTCGGCAGTGAAGAAAAGGAACAGTGAAGATGCTAATGGACAACTTGTGAAAAAGAGCAGATTAAGTGAAAGTGATGATGTTGAGGTAAGTACCAATTGTTTGAAGAAAAAGTGACTGGATTATGGTATATGCTAAAACTGAGGCTAAAACACAGAAATTTGTATTGCTAATTGAGTCTTAGAAAAATTAAATAGATGTTGATAACAAAATGTACTCAGCATTTTGCTTACAACCCAAAAGAGCAGAAATGTTGTATATTTTATTTTTAGAAGAATTATTGTTACTTCCTTAATATCAAAATGCATACACAGCAGTTTAAAAATTAAGCATAATTAACACTTAAAATGAAAAAAGTTATTAAACTAGAGGGGCAATTTAAATTTTTCAAAGTAAACTTTCTATGGAGGTTGGAGACTGGAGAAAGGATGTAACCAAAGAAGAAATTATTTACCAGTAATTATGTAAATCCTAAAAATACTGTTATACATGGCAGGGGTCTGATAATTAATTGTGTCTATTGAAACAATGGGGTCATCAATTATAGTCCAATTTTCCCTTCAAAACATTAATATTGTAATGTTTCCTGTTTAAAAATTTGTAATAAGTGATAATTTTAAACTTTATGCTCCTAGTTTTTTTATAAAAAGTTGATTAAATACTAAATTGAGCTTGACACACCCCTGTCTGTGACGTATGTATGGGACAATTCAATATGCTAATGTAGGTGTGTATATACCAGGTGTCCAAGAGCACCCTGGACATAGGAGATTAACATGGGAAAACGGTTTTGATTTTTTTGCGCCTGTACGGTTGATTTGATTGAAAAATCGTAATAATGAAAGTTGTAGTACCTATCACGGACTAGTTTTCTGTATTTTTTTCGGATCTCTAACTTGAGCCCTTTCGTCGTAAAACACGAAAAAAAATGAGAAAATTTAAACTTTTGGCCTGCACTGTATAGGCGGTTGTCGGGCAACGGGTAAACAGGTCATTGTTGCGGGTACGGGTGCTCGGCAACCGCTTATACAGTGCAGGTAAAAAGTTTAAATTTTCGCATTTTTGTTCGTGTTTTACGACGAAAGGGCTCAAGTTAGAGATCCGAAAAAAATACAGAAAACTAGTCCGTGATAGGTACTACAACTTTCATTAATACGATTTTTCAATCAAATCAACCGTACAGGCGCAAAAAAATCAAAACCATTTTCCCATGTTAATCTCCTATGTCCAGGGTGCTCTTGGACACCTGGTATACCATACCATATACTCTATTTCGCTGGAGGATCGTTAAGCTGAAAAGAAAAAGCGAACACCGTTTTATGTCAAAAACTAGTCTCCTTATGACGTCAAACGGAATTAAATGTATATAGGATGAAACAACCAAATACAATTTTTATTATCATTGTTCTTAGGTTTAAATGCTTCTACAGCCGAAAAACACGTGTTAAATATTTTTTGAAGCGCTATCGATTAACCAAATAAAAAAAAATTGGTTGATGTCCCCATTATGACGTCATTTGGCAGTTGGTCACATGACCACATCCTGAAAATGTTGGTTAGAAATGCTCTTTCACATTCACCTTTCACAAGGCGAATGAACATTTCCAAAATATACATGACAGGAAGTTGAGGTTAGGTTAAGTTAAGTTAGTGTTGTTGCAGTTATCTTTAAACCCCAACCTTGCCAAAGACCATCCACTTAAGTTGCATGTCCCCATGCAGTGAATGAAATACTTTTCAAAATACTAGCCAATGCAGATAATGCAAGATTGTGTAAATGCAGTTCAAAAAAATTCAGTTTAATGACGCCTAATAGTGAAACTTTCTCATGAAAAAAAACACGTTTGTTGTATAGTCCGTCTAGAAAATATCCGGAAAAATTAAAACTCAATTATAATTTTCCTCTGAACATTTTTATTATGTGAATATTAAAATTAAGCAAAGTAACTCATTTTATTTACAACACCCATTAAACTCTAAACACTTAACTAAACGTCCAGGTACACCCGAAACCAGGTCAAAGCCATATTGTTCTGTGATGGTGGTCCAGGCCTCTAAAACGGACTGAATCAATTCTTGTTTATTTCGTTGCGCTGCTCGTTTTACTTCAATTTTCATTAGTTCACATATGTTTGTTCTCAATGGGACTGATGTTCTGGGAAAGCTGCTGGCCACGAAATTCGCCAAGCTTGAGTATAGGCAGAAGTATGGCGTCTTGCATCATCTTGCTGAAAATGCCACCCTACTGGGTATAAAACATGAGCCGTTTCAAGGAGAAAACCACTTAAAATTTCACAGTATTTTGTACTATTAACGGTGCCATCAACTATACAAAGGGGAGTAGCACCACGCTGAGATATGGCACCCCAAACCACTTACTAACTAAACTAACTAAAGGTAACTTTTTTTCTTGAGAGGATTCTTAGATGCTTTGCACCAAGCTGGAAACAACTTACGTCAGATATAAAGACGTTACTAAAGTTATCTTCTCGAAAACGTTGACAAAAATCCATTCTTCTTTGCTTTTGTAGAATCTGTTAGCCAATTTTCTAAAGCCTAGACGCGGATTTTGTCTCCCTAAGGCCACTAAAGCGTTTAAATAGTTTTTAAGAATCTTACGCGGTCGGCTCGCACCCTTTCTATGGTTCAACCCCGTGCCATTTTTTATCCTCTTTATCGTCACATACACTGCACTTTTTCTGAGATCAGTCAATTGCACTAATTTTTTAACATTTTGAACGCATTTTTTATACAAATATTCCACCTGTTTTTTTTTTCTACTTCCGACATTGGTCTGGTTTACACCGTTAGGTAACTTGGTTCGGTACACGGGAACTAAAAGGGAGATAGGATCATATGATTGCTTCTTGATCGTTTATACCGCAAAGTGTCGATCGACCGAACGACTAAACAAGGAAAAAGTCAATGACAGTTGTCAAAGTTGTAATAAATATTACACAGTCTATAGTATAAATGTTGTAAACTAGACTATTACACAAAATCTCATGACTATTGACAATCAACAAAATTTGACAATTGCGGTTGTCATGCAATTTTGGCCAGATCCTACTATTTGGGCCAACTTGCTGTGCATTACTTTTATCTTAGAAGGTGACAAAAAAGAGTTATATTAAAATAAGGAGAAACTATAAAATTCCGGATAATTTCTAGACGGACTATAGTTTGAACTTGGTGTTTAAAAGTTGAATCACTATAGTACAACTAAGCCTAAAAGTAATAACTGGTTTATGCCCCATTTAACCTTTTTAGAAAACTGGGACATACAAATCACCTCTTGGATGGTTCAATTCTGAATTATACCGATTTCTGTTCAACTCCGAATACATAGTCGCTGGAGGTTATTTGTACGATATGCGACTAACCAAAGGTGACACGAGGTAAAGTTTTCCTTCACAAAAATACGTGTTACATTATTGGAAATGATTTAATTTTTATTACAGGCGTCTACATTGTATTGTTAATAAATGTCCTGGAGTCGCTAGACAGTATAAGGTAAACCGTCTTGAATTTTCCCACAGGATCAAAGTGATCGTTTCGCACAACCACCGGATACCGGACGCGCACGAACGTAAACGTCAAATGTTCTACGACATTTTGTATAAGAAAATGCGTAGGGACAGATTTTTCAACTTTAAAGTGTTGTACGAACAGTTCTGTAAACAGTAAGTTATTAGAAGGCAGCCGATTAATTGGTGGTAAAGTGTAATGTTTCTTTTAGGGACGGATCGCTTATAAATATTTTACCTTTGAGCGCGGTGGTACAGGAAATATGCAAACAGGGACCGGCTCCTCCGTCACCTTCCGTTAACTCGTTCGAAGACTTTTATAAGCGTGTGGATCAGGACGAGTTTAATAAAATTCATTTTACGGATAATCGAGCTCAATTTTATCGGGTTGGTATGCAGGTTTATGATTTTTGTGTTTAATTTTGCGATGAAGAATAAGGTACCAAACTACCCGTTAATTAAAACGAGAGATTTATTATTTGAAAAACCTAATAAGTAGCTAGAAAATCTTTAAAGAAACGTTTCTGGGTGCATAATGTACTAATGAGTAATACTTTTTTCACTATAAATTCTTTTGGAGACAGCAATATTTTGCTCTGCTCTGCTGATTAACATAAGGTCATTTTTTACTTTCTGAGGAGTTAATTATTGTTTTTAACTCTATAGAGGGTTTCATAATAAGAAATACGCTTAGAAAATCAGTGAGTAATTTAAATTATCCTCGAATATTAAAAAAAGTATTTCTAGAAATTCCTAGAGTTTTAATATAATGACATGATGTTATGGATATTAAAGCGTTTTAAAGATGGCGCAAAAACCTGAATTTCTGTTAAAATGGATTTATTACACTTTTGATATGACTTTGACGAAATACCATGTTTGGTGGAGTAGAGTTCCTAAAACAGCTGTTTCTTGTTTGTATAGGATAAATTTGAAACGTCTGACGGTGGCAAAGCAATCGCTTTTGGCAATGAAAAAGTAATCAGGCAGTACTCTTACAGCAAACTAATGTTGGTCGACGCTTCATTTTACATTGAAGCTCAAGTTTTCCCTTATCAGTTGGTTACTGTGTTTCTGTGGGTGGAGCAAAGCGTAAGCCCCATCCCTAGTATTAGTACTTTTACTCATCCACTAATTTCAGTACTATCCAGTATTTTACGTTCTGGTTAATTTAAAATCACAAGCGTTATACCGCAGAATATTCAGTTACTTACACAGCGAGTATCCTAACTTGAGGCCAACGGAAATTGTCACTGAATACGAAGCCAACCTTTACTATGCCCTTAGTGAAGTTTACGTACAGTCCAATGTCGGTTAGTACTTAAATTTTAAAACTAGCAAAATACTTTGGTTTACCCCTTGAATTGCAGGCGGTTCGATTTATTATTTTGCTCAAAATATTTACAAGAAAATTTGCTCGATTGGTTTGGGCAAGGCTTTAGAAGTAAACACGAATTTCCGGAATATTTACAACATGTTGCTAATGTTGCCGCTACTGCCCGTCAACACGATACCGGATTGTTTGGCTGGAATAGAAAAGCAGGCGGAAGAACTCGACGTAGAACATCTTACTATAAATGTGTTTCAACATATTAAGAAGGAATGGATAGAGAAAGTTACTCCTGAGTATTTCTGTATTCATAGGTAAGTTGAATTATACAGGGTGGGTGAAGTTCACCTTTTTTACTTTAGCTGCAAGCAGAGCTGTCGCAATTACTCAAAGAAAGTAATTAAATTACAATTACCAACTACTCTCAAATTCGTGAAAGTAGTTGAATTACAATTAGTCAATGTTTTTAAAATGTAGTTGAACTACCAATTACTTCAGTAAAGTAGTTGAATTAATAGACAATTACAGTAGTTCAACTACTCAAATGTAATCGAACTAATCAAATGTAATTGAACTACTAAAAAGTAATTTATTTATTGGAAGTAGTAATTGTACAGGGTGTCCAAATAAGAGTGGCACTCGGCTTTTTTGACTTAACGGTTAATCGTAGAGCTTTGAAAAAAAAAATTTGTTATAAAAAGGGGCCAAACGAATCGCTAGAAAATATTTTCAGTTTCAGGAAATGTCCTCAAGAGGGCGTACTAACAACTTTAACTTAAAAAAAGTGCATATCTCCAAAATTTCAAATACAATGGCACTTTGAAAATACTTGCAAACGGAAGCTACGTTTACTAGCAACAACTTTGATTAAAACCTTTTTTCTCCATTTCTTGACTTAAAGTAGTGGGGGTAAGTCAAAAGTTGCTTTAAAAAAACTGCGATAACTTCGAAACCCTTTGTCGTAGAACATTAAGTTTGGCACCATTGAAAAGAGCAGGTTTTTTTCTATTAGATGCTCCATAAATAATTATTTAAAGTTGTTTTCTTTCGTCCACAGGTGGCGCTTTTTACAAAGAAATATTATTTTACCGCCTAACTCAAAAAAATTAAATGCAACCTATAGCGTTGTTTAATGTTAAAATGAAGAGAACAAAATACTACACCAGGCAGCAAAAATCGCAACTTTCTAACTTTTTTCTATTTTTTCATTTACCCAACCAAAACGCCGCTCTGAACCCGGTTCAGTAAACCGCTACTTCTCGACCGCGCAAAACACATAATCTAACCTCAAAAACAAGTAGTTCCATTACTTTAACATTATTTGTAATTCAACTACTCTGAAAGTAGTTCAATTACTCTGAGAGTAATTCAATTACTCTGAAAGTAATTCAACTACTTTCAAAGTGGTTCAATTACAGAACAAATCGTAAAATCAATTACCAATTACAACTACTTTTGCTGAGTAATTGAAAAATCAATTACAATTATTGTTTTTGAAATTAATTGAACTACATTTTCCAATTAAAGTAATTCAACTACCGACAGCTCTGGCTGCAAGCACTTAAAGTTAGCACACATAAAGCTCTTAACTAATTACTAAAGTGTTGGTATTCAAGCTCTTACTTAGCACTTTAGTACTGTAATATAAAATTGGTGCATTTTTATATCACACTGAATTTTAATTTTCCGATTTTACTTACCGGTAAATTTACGCCCATCACTACAAATTTCGTTTGACCGACATATTCTTTTGCAGATTAGAAAATCGTATAAACGAAAATATCGTATCGCCAATGAAAAAACTCCGGGACTTGGTGCTGGCAACGAAAAGTAAAAGCGCCAGAAAGCAAACACCTTTATCCATAGTAACAACGGTAGAGAAACTGGTAGATTTGGACCGGTTCCTGCGCCAGATTTATTCTACTTCAGCCAAAGCCACCTTCACCAAAGATATAAGCAGTAATCACAAGAGAAGCATCCTGAAAGCGTGGAACCATATCGAAAATCACCCAAACATCAATACGAATCAGTTTTATTTGAAAGTGTTGGGTTATATTAAATGTATGGAGAATCAGTTGTGGATTTGGGGTCTGTATCAGTTTAGTGGAAAATTTGAGGAACACTTGATCGACGCCAAAGTGTTTGCTGACGACACGAACGATAATCAAGAACAGGAACAACAGCCTGCGTTAGAGATAAAACAGGACAGGACAAATGTTATGGTAACTGATTTGTTTGTATACTTGTATTAGAGTATACAGGGTAGGTAGTACAGGGTGATTCACGCTGATGGTATATTAGAAGTATCTAGAGAACGACTCAATAATTTTGAGTCCAAACTCGCTATCTAAAATATTTTGAACTTTGCGGTGTTGCTAGATCAGTCGGAAAGGACATCAATTTTTGATTTTCAAATAGAACACCATGTTTCTAATCTCATTTTTGAATTCCTCGCAAGAAGGCTAGTAATTAATGTTAATACTTATACCCTATACCTATCTTGCACCGTTTCTTAGATGTTTCATAAAAATGGTAAATTTGTCAGCAAAACGGTAATCTAAACATTATTTAAATTCCCAAGTTTTTAAAGGTTTGCTTATGTGACCTTTTGTTTTCAGTTAGACAATACCACATGGTTGAAAAGTTCAAAGACTGAAAATGAAAAAACCTACAGGGTGGTCAATATTTTCAAAATTAAGGAAAAACTGTTAATAAGTCAGAAACGGTTGAAGTTAGGTATAGGAAATGTATACATGGATTTGTTCTAAATTTAATGTTATTTTATTACAAATCATAAAACACCGATGGATCCATTTAAAAAAACGGACTTTTTGCAGTTTCTTATCTGTCCGACTAAAAGGTAAAAATATTGACCACTCTGTAGGTTTTTTTTCATTTTCTGTCTCTGGGCTTTTCAACCATGTAGTATTGTCTAACTGAGGACAAAAGGTCACATCAGCGAACCTTTCAGGACTTGAGAATTTAATTAAAGTTTAGATCACCGTTTTGCTGACAAATTCACCATTTTTATAAAATTTCTAAGAAACGGTGCAAGATAGGTTAGGTTAGGTATTAACATTAATTACTAGCCTTCTTGCGAGGAATTCAAAAATAAGATTAAAAACCGGGTGTTCCATTTGAAAATCAAAAGTTTGGACCCAACCTAGGCTACACTCCAAATTGCAGTGAAAAATATTGAGTTGTTCTCTACGGGGTGGTCCAGTTTTAAATGTCAATAATTCACCAATTGATAGCCCATCAAAAAATAAGTGACATGCATTATGTCATTTTCCTGAAGAACGCTTCCTAAGGAAGACACAAACCTCCAATGTTATACCATGTATATTAGCTTGTCTGTGATGTTATTCAAAATTGACAAAAATGTCTACTTGGGTTATTGTGTTTTTTACTTTAAAATGGTTCAAAAGTATTCAAATATGGTCATCTGTGAGGTTTACGAGTTAATTTTTGGCACTAAATATTCAATAGTCAAAAAACAGGATTTTTGGACTAATGTTTCCTGGCGTTCAATTTTTTTGACTATAGGTAGTGTAAAACTGGTTATTCAATTCAAACTTTATTTTTATTCAATTAAACACTGGCCACAGTCCGAATTTCCGGACTAATTTAATTCTAAAAATTAGCGTTCAAGACTAATATCGTAGCATTTAATGCCAAAATTGTTTACTTTCATCAATGAAGAGTCTGAAACATAACTTTTACTATAAAAAATAGTTTAAAATTCGGTTTTTCAGTCTTAAATCACAGTGAAGCGTCTAGAAGTCAATTTAATACTGACAACGTGAAATGGCATATTTAAGCCTATGGAAAATGTTAAAATAGTTATTTAAGTCTGCTATGTCAAAAACTTGGTAAAGATAACCCTAATAGGTACTTGATTTTCCAAGCTGAAAGCAGTTTTAAAGCCCTAAAAATAGTCCAGAATTCTAAGAAAATAAAAAGCAAAGTAAGAAAACTTGAAAAGTTAGTCTTCAAGTTAATTTTCATGAATCTACGTCAATATCCTGTATTTAAGACTATTTTCAAGACTAAAATATTGAAATGTATTTTCAAATTATGAAAACTTGCTTTAAGTGCAAATTTTAAGCTTTTTATGTCACTTTTCATTGGTACAGAGTCACTTTTTGGTGTCCAAGTCAATTTTCAAGGTTGAAATGTGTGAATTTGTAGTCAAAAATTCTAGAAAAGTAGTTTTTCATGGCTACAAGTCAATTTTCACTACTAAAGTGTTTCAACTTATCTGAAAACTATAACGACTGACTACAAAGACAGTTTTTAAGCCTCTAAAGTCAATTTTCACAGTTTCCAAGTCAATTGTCAAGGCTAAAGTCTTTCAATTTGTCTGAAAACTGTGAAAACTGGTTACAAAGACAATTTTTAAGCCTCTCAAGTCAATTTTCACCGTTTCAAAGTAAATTTACTGGTTTCTAAGTCAATTTTCAAAACTAAAGTCTTTCAATTTGTCTGAAAACTATCTACAAAGACGTTTTTTAAGCTTCTTAAGTGAATTTTCACTGTTTTCAAGAAAACTTGTTGGGTTGGGTTTGTTTTGAACGTAATAACTCAATTATCTCGTAAACAAAGTTTCAAATCAGAATTTTATAAGAGATACTTATTTTGTCAAATTGAACAAGTAAAGTAAAAAAATATTTTTGAAAAATATACAGTGACGTAGAGAATAAAGCAGAAAAATGGAAACCATCTTTCTGTATTTACATCACTGGACAGTTTCGACAAACGTCATTAAAATCACATAATGAGTATTAATTGCACATATATTTGTCCTAAATTTGATTAAAATATTGCTCCAGCGGTCTGACAGTTATGACAAGAAACCGATTTTTTAAACTAAACTTTTATGGACTGTATTTTTTCCTTGGGAAGCATTTTTCAGGAAATTGACATAATGTATGTTAACTTATTTTTTGATGGGCTATCGAATGGTGAATTATTGACATTTAAAACTAGACCACCCTGTAGATACTTTTAATATACCATCATCGTGAATCACCCTGTATTTACACCTGATTTTGTCAAGTTTCTAGCGTGTTATAAACAAATCAACACTATTGAATTTCCACTATGCTTTTTAAAAGTTACAGACCAACACCAAGTCGACAGCGGTAGTACCAAATATTTCCGAAGAAGACGACAGTGAACAAACGGAAGTAATTGAAGAATACTACGTTGAAGATGGTGGTAAAATTCGAAAAATCCAGCTGCGCCAACCTTCTAATTGTTCTGTGCAAGGATTCGGTGATATTTCCGAAGAAGACATGGAAGTTGAGGTTTGTTAACACTACCTTGATATTAAACTCGTATTTTTACTTTTTTTTTGTAGATTTTCGGGGAAGCCATTGAATCGTTCAGTTAGCACAATATTAAATCCTTCATCATTGGACTATAAAGAAACTTGGGTCGGGACTGACCATTTTGTGTTATTTTTTACGTTCTGACCTAAAGTACCTGAGGTTTATCGATTTTTGACACTTGTTAATTGTATCATAAAAAACGTTATCGTGGAAGCGCGAATATTAATGAAGTGTCTTTTTATAATTTAATATCAGTTTCTTTTTATGTTTTGTCCAAAAGTAGGTCTAAAACGAAAATATAAATTTCTTTATATATTTCCTAATAAAATGTCAATTTTTATAAATTACGGTCTGCAAGTTTTATTTATTATTGTCTGCATATCTGTTTTTCAGGATTATTCTAATAATAATTCCTTCTAACTGCATATTTATGCTTGAAACTATCCGAAATAGACAGTGAACACAAAAACCCAGCGGCGATTTGGTGTGGTCTACTTTTTATGCATTGATTGGCATAACTAGAGCATAACCAATCTAGATAGTAGCACTAAAAGTATTTTAAGATGAAATTTTATAAGTCTCCGATAGCCGTGATCGTCTAGTGGTTAGGACCCTACGTTGTGGCCGTAGTAACCCAGGTTCGAATCCTGGTCACGGCAGTGTTGCAACACTGTCACGGGGAGACTATTTTTTTTGCATCACACAGTATAAAATTACCATTCTCAAAACTAGAATTATTTTAACAAACTTAGTATACAAGGAAAATTTTACAGAATACTATATTGAAAGCTCCTAAACACTCTCGTAGGACTACAAATAAACACACAAAAGACAATGACCAACCTAGTTCTCGGAGAAACTCTAACATTGGGAAGTCACAACATCGACGAAGTAAGAGAATATTGTCACAAAGGAAATAAATCAAATTTATTTTACTTGAACGGAAACATTAAAAAATGTGGGATTTATATTACTTGAACGGAAACCTCAAAATTGTGGACTGCGGTTAAAGTGCAACTGCACTTATGATGCAATAGCTAAACTATGCACCGGAGTGTGACCGGACGCTGGGTTGCGAAATATGCGAAATATTTCAAAGTACCGAGGGTCGAAAGGTCGTTACGAGTTGTCGGCTAGAGGAGACCAGGTCTGGGAATTTTTTGATTGGTGGAACCAGTGTTTGGAATGCTATAAGAAGGAAGTTATACCCTAGAGAGGGGTTCATATTCCAGTCAGTCCAGTTTTGCTGTGCACCACGTCGGAGAAGGCAGTACCTAGCCAGAAGACTCAATGTAGTCGTCCTGAATTCTGCAACCCGCACCGGGTTTACAAATTAATTAAGTAGTAAACTATAATAAATCGCTAGTGCCAAACCCTCCAGAAAGCTGCCCTCATAATTGTTTAACAAATGTAAGTATGTATTTGTTATTGTAATACCAACCATTTTGTCAATTAGTTTTAACTGTTATTTAGTTATTAAATTATATTTTTCTACCAAGTGGTTTGATTCTACCTTTGAAACAAGATCTCGGTAAAGGCGTTTATTAAAGTAATAAACGCACGTCTCGTTTAACTTGTTGGGCCAAAAGGGCTTTACAATTTAAACGTGACAATATAGACATCTAGGCCATGACATAAAAATACACAGAGACAACCAAACGCAAGAGCTACAACGACGAGTGTGGGGCTTGGATGGGCAGATATGGTAGACTGAACGGAGTATTCAAGAGCGATATCCCGATCTGTTTAAAGCGTAAAGTGTTTAATCAATGTGTGCTCCCTGTCATGACTTACGGAGCAGAGACACTCACGCTAACAAGAGCGAGTGCAGAAAAACTTAGAATAGCTCAACGTAAAATGGAGCGCTCTATGCTGGGAATAAAACTATCAGATCGTGTTAGGAACATAGATATCCGCAAAATAACGAAAGTGGAAGACATAATAACAAGAATTGCGAAACTGAAGTGGCAGTAAGCAGGACATGTAGCTAGACGCATAATAGGTGTACGAGAAGATTACTAGAGTGGCGACCGCGAAATGACAAACGTAGGGCAGGAAGGCCTCCCACAAGATGGCGAGATGACATAAAAAAAATCGAAAGTCAGTGGATGAGCGTGGTTCGGGATCGAAAAAGGTGGAAATGTAAAGGGGATGCTTATGTCCAGCAGTGGACTACGATAGCTGGGTAAAGAAGAAACACTCTCATTTGGACAAGAGTTATTTTTCTCATTAACAAATTTAAGTTTACTAAACCAAACTAATCCATGACTATTATTATTTTAAGAATAAGCAATAAAAAACTTAATACAAATTAATTTTTAATTTATTCCTTTAAATCCCTTATTTTCTTCTGAAACTCAGACTTTATTGATTGAGATAGTGACTTACTTAACAATACATTAAATGTGAGCTTACTTGACTAATCTTTTTAAATTAAGCTGTCAATTTTTAAACAACAATAACCTCTAAGTGAAAGTATAATGTTGCTTATCATTGGCCAAATCCAATTATTTGACAAAAATAAAACACATAATATAAACTTAAATAAAAGTCCACTACAAAAAGTATAACTAAATTAAACTAGTTGGCATTTTTAGAATAGTAAAACCATTATTAACACACTAAAAAACTTTTAGATCATCACATATTTCCAGAATGAACTAAAAGTCAGGATAAACACCATAACTACATAAAAACACATTGGCCTCACCACCACACTGTCTGTGCCAAAAACAACTTTCAAGTTATCACAAATGCTTCATAATGCTGACAATTTTCTAGACAATGTTTGGGCCTAAACTGGTTGGTGTGGTGGCCGCTGGCACTGCAGCTAACTTAGATGGTTGTACCAGTGAAGTTTTCCTTGCTGGCACAGTTTCAGGTGTGGGTATGGCACCTCCGGTTGGAAAAATCGGTCCTGGCACTTTTAACGGCGGTTTATTAATGCCACCCATTTTTTGTTTCGCCATTTGATAGTCGCCAGAATCAAAGAATTTCTGGCCTAAACATGTTTTACTATTGATGGTGTGTATATGGAAAAGTGAAAAACATACCCTTGGCAAGCCTTTTTTGCAAAAAGGATGAATGACCGCTCATACGTGGAGGACCACCAGGCATTGAAGGGTATTTTGCTTTGAGTTTGGCCTCTTCCAGTTTCTCTATTTCTTGAGGTGATGCTTCAGGTTGATTTGAACCGGCGTCCTGTGACTGCTTGTTTTGTTCCTCACTCATTGTGGTTGATTTTTTGATATAACTGAAACTTAAACAATAAACATGTTTTCTTGTTTACTAGTAGTAACTAGTAAGGTAATGGAAGGCCCCCCCCCACCCAAATTTGTACTAATTCAAGTGTTGGAAAGTTGATTTATGCGGAATATTCCATCTTAATTTATACTTACGGGGCCTGAAAATTTACAAAACGAATTGTTTTTGGGGCTCAGATTTTGTCCTTTTTGCTGGATAAAATTAGAAAATTTCACTTTTTTCAACTCTTTAATTATTATTCACTGTCAATTGTCAAATATTCCAACGTTAATGACAGAATTGACAGATAATTTAAAAGTCGGTTATTTTTGGTGGGAACAGATTACGACGTCAAACGTTTACTTAATTTTTTTTTAATTTATAGAAAACTTTTATTTTTCAGCTTTCAGGATTTGATTTCAACTGTTTTGTCATTGTGTTATCAATCAAGATGATTTTATTCGCTAGTAATAATTACTAGATATTTTATTTATACTTACAGACATTGTTTACAATTGATGGCATTTGCATGCACTTTCGATCGTAAAACCGAACGGGGCTTGTCTCGTTATACTGTCAGTGTCACTTTCATTTACCCACTCCTTTCCTTCCTTCGAACAAAAAGAATCCCCCCCCGTTTGTGCATTAAGCGACCGAAACGGAAGTCGCCATCTTTGTCCCTGCGCAATTGAATAAAACTTCCGAAGTTAGTCCTAAAACCAATGAATAAAAAAAATGTAAACATAGCAGGAAGGAGCAATAGCAAACAAAGGGGGTGACAGAAACAAGGGGGAGGGGGGGAGTAATATGGCGGCCGTCAATACTTGTTAATCTTGTCCACTGTACAACTTAATTTAAATTTGCAAAACTCAACTGTTAAAGAACCACAAACAAACAAAACAAACTAACACTATATACTACAACAAATACAAACAACAAATTTTTGCGGGTTTGAAACTCCAAACTTTCAATGACTTTGCGTCAATTCAACTGCGCAGTAGGCGAATGCGCAATCAAAGATGGTGGACTTCCGTCCCCCTCGCTTAATGCACAAACGGGTTATAATTTGTATTATTGTTACCTCCTGATACTTGTTCTTTTTACTCATTGCCTAAAACCAATGAATAAAAAAATATAGCAGGAAGGAGCATTAGCAATCAAAGAGGGGGACAAAAATCGTTCAGTATGGCGGCCGTAAACTGTCAGAAAATCAGTGACGATAATCAATCTGCTGTTGCCCACTATTCACAAATCCACTCGTCAATAATAATACAACTAATTTAAGTTTGCAAAAATTAACCTTTAACGGACCGAAAAGCAAAACATACAAAAACAACAAATCTTTGTGGTTTTTAGCTAACTTCACATAACGCGTATTTTTAAAGTCAACATTAAGTTGTGATGAATGACGTCAGAGAATGGTTTTGTTGAAGTAGTGTTGAGATTGTGTTGGAACTGTTGAGCTGGTTGGCAACATTTTTCTTGTTGACTTAAAAAACGGGATTTACATTTAAAGAACCTTTGCTGAGTATTTTATGCCTTTTCTATTTTCCTTAATCAACAAACACAACCAACAATAACAAATGCCGGAAAGGCTAATACATAACGTCAAAAAAGCTTACATTGTCATTGGTGAAAATTGACTTCCAACATGAAATCAACAAATCCATCAGCTCTGAGGCTTGGTGGAAAGTTGAGGCTATGTTGTATTCATCACAGATTTATGTTGACTTAAAAGACAGTGACAGTTGGATCCACCATTAATTCATCAGCACTTTAAGAACACTTTTTATAAAATTGTGGTGCTTGTGTTGGCAACAATACCTAAACTGTTGACTTTAAAAATACGCGTATACCACCAAATATAAACAAAACTTTGGCCGCATTCGTTTTCACGCTCCATGGAGCGAGCAAAGCTTTTTTGACGTCACTATGACGTAATTTGGAAAAACCATAATTTGACCAACTGTCCAATTACGTCATTGTGACGTCAAAAACGCTCTGCTCGCTCCTTGGAGCTTGAAAACGAATACGGCCTATTTTTTCGACAACTGACTTTGAAAGTATCTCATGTACGCTTCCATTTCAAAGCAGGGAGAGTTCGATTTTCAACTTGAAACGTATCGCACGTCTGTTTCGTGGGCGCCATTTTTTTTGTCGCTAAGAAACCACGTTTCTTGAAACGGTGTTCAGAGAAATTTGAAGTTGACGACCGAATTCCGCAGCCGATCGAGTGGAAATGTGGGGCCTCTAAGTGGAAGCGTCGATTCCTAAGGGTCTACGGGGAATTGTCTTGTGCGGTGCACTTCCAAGAGGCGGAAAGGGTGAAAACCTAGGTCAAGACCACGTGGATGTGACAGTGATGGTTATAGTTTCCACGAGGAATGACTATATCTTTCACTCGGATCGTGCCCTTAAGGCGATTTTTAGTCTTATTTACGCAAGCGGGAGAGATGAGAGTTTCTCAGACGCACGCAAGTGCCTCTTCCGCGGAACTTATGTAATCGTGTATCGCGTAATCGCGTTATTTTAATCTGGCTGAACGTCTCACTGACGAGTGGCCATTGTAACTACAACACACACACATTTCAAAGCAGAAAGTGGTTATGCGCCGCACGTGCGCAGAAAGTGAATCATTTTCTGCTCTAGAGCGTTTTCGCTTTCTACTAACAATCTACTCACCAACTTTTTCGGCGTTTCCATAACAACGCTTGACATACCTGTTTGAAATAAAGCCATTCCGTCAAAGTGATTTATCGGTGACAATGAGTTCGAGCTACTAAAATGATGTGAGTTGTCCTTCTACTCCACCCCACAGCAGTCATCGAAAAAATATCGTCTATATTTCGAGCCGAAAGTACTTTTGCCGCTTTTACATTATTGCAGCGTTCGGCTTTGCCTCAAGCTACAATTTTCATGTGCAAGCGGCAAATATGTACTTTCCGCTCTTGATATAGAATATACTATTACGACTAACTTCGGAAGTTTCATTCAATTGCACAATCGGCGAATGTGGGGGACAAAGATGGCGACTTCCGTCTTGGTCGCTTAATGCACAAACGGGGTATTTGCTACCTCCTGATTCTTTTTGCTCGAAGCGTAAAACTGTTTTGTTTATATTTAATATTTGGTGGTTATATGAAGTCCGTTAAAGGTTAATTTTTGCAAACTTAAATTGGTTGAATTATTATTGACGAGTGGATTTGTGAATAGTGGGCAACAGCAGATTGATTATCGTCACTGATTTTCTGACAGTTTACGGCCGCCATACTGAACGATTTTTGTCCCCCTCTTTGATTGCTATTGCTCCTTCCTGCTATATTTTTTTATTCATTGGTGCCAATCAGTGCAGTAGCCGTATTCGAATTGACGCTCCATGGAGCGTGCAGAGTACTGTAGAGCGAATTGAACGACACGATTTACAATGACGTAATTTAAGGCCGCATTCATTATTAGGGTCATATCATTCCTTAAGGGTTCCTTGAAACTTAGGTTTAAGGTAGCCATATACCATATACATATACATTGTTATTCCTTGAATTATGTACTTGTATAGTCCTTGAGGCTACCTTAAGTTTCAAAGAATGATTATTAATATGACCCTAAAGCATAGAAAGTAAATCGATTATGTCCTTCCTATCAATTTTGACCAATCGCTATCAAGAGTTAGTATAATAAATTTAAATTTTAAGTGGAAAAATCACTTAACAACTGTAAGTTGACAGCTGTCAGCAGTTTTTCCGGAAAAAAATTTCACACTCCTCACAGCAACATAAAGCATAGTGTTACCCTTTCTAGCTTGAAAGTTATTGTTCTATATGTTTATTTAACTCAGGAAATAATCTTACCAAATATCCCTCCTGCATCTAATTTTTCCTGTGGAAAAATTGGAATACTCGTTTCTAAGTAATTTGTTTTTCCGAATTTTTCCGGAAAAATTAAATGCGCTAGGGATATTACCCTCGAAAATACTAATCGGACGCCGTTTAACTCAATAGTAATAATAATTAATAATAGAGGAAAATATGTAATAATAAAGGAAATCAAAACGCTATTTATTAACAATGAAATACTTTTACTATATTAGTTTCCAATATTTGTTTCTGCTACAAATATTATTGAAAAAGTTTGACCATATTACTCTTAAAATATATTACGAATTAATAAAATATACATTTTACATTTCCAAAAAAAAAACCGTAAAAAGCGTACTTTACAATAAAATTCACTAAAGTGTGTTAATCTTGAATATTGCAATTTTTGTCATTATTCGAATGCATTGTATGCATAGAAAAACAAAATACGACCGTAGGTATTAAACTTAGCTCAAATAAACGTTTAATTGCAAGGCCAACTGTATAAGCACTTTAATTCCGGGCATAAAACTAGCGATTTGCGCGAAATCCGGTCCCTGTACCATCACAGTGTGCAACTGTAAACTGCTGCTGTAGTCCCCATTTTGGACCAACTGAACCATTTGGTGTAAAGCATTTAAGCTGTTTGTGGACAACTGAAACATACACCACAATATAGCAAACAAATTATCAAATCATGAGGTAGAAACTGACTTTGTTATAACGCAAACTGTCGTACAAAGTTTCCAGTCGACGGCCCACATCCTCAAGTTTCCTCTTTGTTTGCTATTAGAGAAAAGTAACATAAACATAAAATGTATTACACTCTTATTAAGTAAACTTACAGGATTACCGGCCGCAGAGTTACATCTATTTTTCAAATCCTCAAACACCCTTTGGAGAATTTCGTGTTCAGCAGGTACTGGAGGTTTCTGAACCGGCTGTGGAATTTCCGGTTTTTGAACAGAAGCTGGAGGCGGAGCTGCAGGTCCTAAACCAGCTAAATTTACTGTTAAATGACGAAACTAGCAGGTTGCAGTTGAAAACAGACTCACCGATGGCATTCTGGTTGAAATTGCCTGGATTAAAGGTCCCACCTGAAGGAGGTGGGGCAAACGGCGTGTTTCTACCGGTAGGAGCAAAAGGTGGCGGTAGCGCGGCTCCTGCTGCAGGTGCTGGGTTAAATCCACCTGGAGTTTGACCCGGGTAGGGTTGGGTGGGTGGAGGTTGGAATTGTCCTGATTGGTCCGGATATCCGTAGCCGTTGGCAGGTTGTACAGGGGCGGCCCCGTAGATCGGATGAGTAATGGGATCCGATGTGGTTAAATCGGGTTTATGCTTTAAATACAATTTTTTATCCTTTGTAAATTAAACGTCTTTTAATAAATAAAACATAAATTAGTCACACTGATCACATTATTAAAAAATCAAATCAAAAAGTTGGTTAAATAACATTGGAACACTAAATCGAAAACTCAAAAACAGCCTAAAGTACCTTTCTCCATAGCCGTGCTCCCGAATGGACTGGCGACATTACACGTTCTTCAAATATCCTCTTAGCAAAACAGATACATAAACTTTGTGATATATTAACCCTAATTATTAATAATTATCAAAATACTCAGGGTGCTACAAAAAAAGGACGACGTTGATTTTTTTAAATATTTTTTACTTTTGGAGTTCTCCATCCTACTTTTTTGTGCCATTTTCCGGTTTAGACCTAGTCGACAGGGTTTGAGGTAAGGAAACCTTGATTGCCATTTATACGACCTGTCGAAATCAGATAGAAGAATCGACTTTTAATTAAACCTTCACTCGACAGAGTGATAAACGTTGCCGGGCTAAATGTTGCCGCAACTTTAGCCAATTGTTTAGTAATGGATCTTTATTATTTATCTGAATAAAATTGACTTTTTCATATTATTGTAATTTTGTTTTTTGGAAGGTAATACCATTGAACCATAAGTGTACTGTATAAGTGACTTGTAACACCCCGCAATCAAACATATAACATTTGTTGATATGCTAAATATCTCAAAACTGAGAAAAGTCTTTCTTACATTTGAGTATAGGTACTAGGTGTCCATAAGAAACCTGGACAGAAGAGATTGGGACATAGAAAACTGGATTTAATTTTTCTTTTAACTTAAAAACTTTAACTCTAAAAAATTAGAACTTTCTCGAAAAATACAATGATTATTATTTATTGGTCTGTTTTAATGATTTCTTAGTACCGATAAAGCAGCTTCTTTAAATACTACCGTAAATGTAGCATTTGACATTAATAAAAATTGGAAAATTTTTGTTAGCATTCAGGACAACCATCTTCAGAAATTTGTAAAAATATTCATGATTTTCCTCGCCAAGTTATTGCTTTTACAAAATTGTTATTTGTTTGCGACGATGATCTAAAAGTTAAAGGTAGGAAAAGTAAAAAAGCCTGTACAGGGTGCTGCATTTTCGATGGTTTTACGGGCGGCGCAAACTTCTTTTGTTTCAAAGATACGGGGGGATTTTGAAAATTGGTCATTTTGGAACCTCCTCTGTATTTCATTTGCTATTAAAGTTATCAAAAAAGGAAAAACGGTTTCCGGTAGAAGTTTTGACGTAGAATCTAATGGCGTAGTCAGTTTTTCTATTACGTTTAGTTTCTGACATATGACAGTAAGTTATATTTTTTTAAATGGAACACCCTATATATTTTTAGTTCATTAAATTCTGTTGATTTTTACTTTTTCAACGGTGTATTAAATGTATCTTGGTTATTAGAAAAAAAGCGTTTCCTTAAACCAAATTTGGCTATGTTCATATTAACATACTACATGTCGTTTATAAACAGTTTTTTCAACTTCCACCTTAAAAATAGCAGAAAATAGAAATAGCCACTTTTCTTATTAAAGTGACGGTAGAACTGTTTGTAACTTAGATTTTTAATCAGATTTATTAAAAATATTTAATTTTCTGATGTGTTAGTTTATATGATTTCCGATTTTGTTTGGTATTTTAGATATTGGCCTTTTTTTAGCTTAGCAAAGACCTTTTTTAAAATAACAGGATTAACCTCTACAAACTTATATGTTGTAATACACCGTTGAAAAGGTAAAAATCAACAGAATTAAATGACGTAAAAATATATAGGATGTTCCATTAAAAAAAATGTAACTTACTGTCATATATCAGAAACTAAACGGAATAGAAAAAAACTGACTACGCCATCGGATTCTACATGAAAACTACTACCGGGAACCGTTCTTCTTTTTTCGATAACTTTAAGAGCAACTGAAATACAGAAGAGGTTCAAAAATTACCAATTTTCGAAAACCCCCCGTATCTTTGAAACAAAAGAAGTTTGCGCCGCCCACTTTTCGCCAGTCATCTCAGCTCAGAAAAAGAGATCAGAACACGTATGCTACTTTTTTTCTATCTATTACCGTTTTCTCTGTACCCCGTAAAACCATCGAAAATGCAGCACCCTGTACAGGAAAAAATATTAAAATATAAGAACATGTCTATGGATAAATCAAACATTCTCAGTTCAGTGAGTTGAGTCTCACAAATAAGGAAAGTTGATCAAAAAAGCTGCTATGGATGTTAGGAATGAGAATAAGACCTTTGGGAGGAACTCTGGGAAAGTTGCAAAAGCAATAAGTTTAAAAAAGAAGCATCAGAATTAGACAATTTTGATCGTTTCAAGATACAAAACTTCAAAAACTTTTAAGAACTTTCACCAAAAGTCTGAACTAATAGTTGTGATAATCAAAGTCACTGTAAAGACTATTAAAGGGATTGAGAAGTTCATAAGAAATGTGGAATTTTGCAGCAAGTTCAAAGAATAACTATAGTGGAAGAAGCTAAAAGATCTAAAAATATGTAACAGAATATCTTAGTTTATTACGTCATACAATTCAAAATAAAGAAACCTATCAACATAAAATATCATAAGTTATGAAAACGTTTTGTTCAAATAATAATGTCTCACCAGTCGAAAAAATTCCTTATATTCTTAACAGGCACTCTTCCATATTGAAAAACGACTTGTGAAAAGCTCGTATTCCTCTGGGTTTACAGTAATAAGCCTTTTAGACACTTAATACCAAGATTACAGAGGTAGTTATGCATTTAATAGTTAAACAGTTAAAAAAATAGTATAAATATACTCCAACATAAACCCAAAAAAAGATTCAGTGACTAAAATAACGCATTGAAAATATAAATTGGTTTTAAATACACTCACCTGTGGTCTAGTTGGTCTATTAACAACTGGTGGATCATTCCAACCAGGTGGAGCTTCTGCTTGATAATTGACAGCAGGCTGTGCCGGTTCGATAGGGGGTAACGAAGCCGGAACCATAGGTGTCGGATTCATGGGCGGATTGGGCACCTGCGGTACCATCGAGGCGGCCGGGGTTGGCTGGTACATTTGGGGTGCCGGTTGTCCGTACAGGCCCGCATTTGATGAAGGATTGAAGCTACTATTGTCCGTGTAACTTTGAATTGGCTGAGACGGAACGGGCGCGTATGGTGTCATTGTTGGATATTGGTTGTTGGTTACTGATGGATCTCGAACGTGTTTTCTTGATAACGGACCAGAACCACCTAGAACAAAAAAATTAATTCACAAAAATCACAAAATTTTTAAGGCAAGTGTGATGTGATCTTAGAGATTTTGAAGTATTTACTTCACATCAAATTAATTTTGATAACCATACTGTTCTCGCGGACTGAGTTTACCCGTGCGTCATCCCCCTGTGATTTAGAAGCAGACATGCATTATTGACTTCATCCTTGTCTATTGTTCACTTTCAGAAAGGGTAAATATCTAAGTGAATGTCTTCCAAAAAAAAACATTTACTGATTAGCGCTTCTATTTATAATAATAATAATAATATCGTTTATTTAGCTAGTCAAGCTATATACAAAAACGACAAAACCAGTCACAACTATTACACCAACTGACTTCGCAAGCCAATAATAACAATATGTCCTTATACAATCAAGTCAATGTCAATACTTTAATAATACATATTCTCTTAAATGTTGTTTAAATTTATCTAGGTTTTCGCAAATTTTAATATTAACAGGTAGACAATTAAACTCATACAGACCTCTGCATAAAACAGTGCTGGCTAATGATTCCGTATTACATTTGTTAGTTAAAACAAAATCGTTTTTGTTCCTTGTGTTATAATTATGCACATCACTAAAGTTAGTTGCTTTGCCACACAGGTAAGATGGTAATAATTTGTTTTTAATTTTATAAATAAACACAAATGTGTTAAATACGGTTTTTTGTTTTACCGTTAAGAAATCTAACACATTTAACATGATTTTAATCGGCGTGTACCGGTTGCTTTTAAGAATTATACGCATTGCTCTATTTTGTATGGTCTGTAAATCATTTAAAATATATGCCGGCAAATTGTAAAAAAGTGTACAACAGAACTCTAAGTGTGGCGCCGCTATGCTGTTATACAATAATAACTTAGTGCTTAATTTCTCCCAACCCTTGCTATAAAATTAACCTTTTTTGAAAATTTTCTTGTTATGTACAGTGCATGTTCATAAAATGTCAAATTGGCGTCAAAGATCACTCCTAAATACTTAATTTGCTTATCATACGATATTTGTTGATTTCTTAAACTAATATGTACATTACTTATGTCTAGTTTAGACAGTAAATGTTGTTTTCCAAAAACACAAAATTTAGTTTTATTTACATTTACACTTAGACTATTACTACAAAGCCATTTGCTTAAACTGTTAATGTCATAATTTATATAATCTTGCAACTGACTTATGTTTGGTCCACAGATGTAAATCATGGTATCATCTGCAAATTTTCGTGTACTTTACTGTCTTAACAATATCATTTATACAGTGTGGAACAGCCAAATGGAATAAATTCGATAACGAATAAATGAGAGCGTGTTGGGAAAAACGCTTGGACACGTCGATTTGTATTTTTAGATGCGCATTTATTAAAAAAAATAAAAATTATATAGGGTGTGTCATGTGACAGTGGCCGATACCAACTTTCTTATTTTAAATACAACCCCCTGTATATTATAATTTTTTTGGATTCTTCAGAAAATTCTAGACATAATTCATGTACAATGTCCCATACCTATCTTCAACTGTTTCGGAAATATTAAGTGTTTTCAGATGTATTACAACAATTAACATTAAAAAAAGAAAATTATTTTATTTCACAAATAATGTAAAAAAAACAAAAAAACATTAATTTCAATGTAAGAGATGTTCAAAATGTTCGTGAAAATAAGTATTGAGTGTAATGTAGCGAATTTGGGAAATAAAATAATTTTCTTTTTTTAATGTTAATTGTTGTAATACATCTGAAAACACTTAATATTTCCGAAACAGTTGAAGATAGGTATGGGACATTGTACATGAATTATGTCTAGAATTTTCTGAAGAATCCAAAAAAATTATAATATACAGGGGGTTGTATTTAAAATAAGAAAGTTGGTATCGGCCACTGTCACATGACAAACCCTATATAATTTGTATTTTTTTTAATAAATGCGCATCTAAAAATACAAATCGACGTGTCCAAGCGTTTTTCCCAACACGCTCTCATTTATTCTTTATCGAATTTATTCCATTTGGCTGTTCCACACTGTATATAAAAGAAAGAGAAATGGACCGAGAACAGTACCTTGTGGTACACCATTATTTATTACAATGCAATCAGATGTGCTATTTTTAAATTTTACAGTTTGTGTTCTATTATGCAGGTAAGATTGAAACCATTTTAATACAGTGCCTTTGAAACCCATTTTATTCATTTTCTTAATCAAAGTATCTCTATTTATCGTTTCAAATGCCCTTTTGAAATCCAAAAACACTGCTAGTACATAATTATTTTTGTCAATGCTCTTACGGAATTCGTCACAAATATTTATAATTACTGTCTCACATGAATGTCCCTGGCGAAAGCCTGATTGATTACTTACAAGTATGTTATTTTCACTAAAAAAGTTTTGGACTTGTTCTTTTACTACCATTTCTAATAGTTTTTCGTACACTGGTACTTTATTTATAGGTCTAAAATCAGAGCATAAATTCGAGTTTGTCACTTTAGGAATCGGCACAATTGTTGAGCATTTCCATAACTCCGGAAACACCCCACTTGAAAGTGATGCATTTATCACATCTAAAATCCTATTTGCAGCTACGTCCATGACATCCTTAAATACTTTGGTTGATATTCCATTTTCATCTCCTCCGACTTGTTTCATAAGTTTAATATGCTTTTTTAGGTCTGCCATAGAAATTTGTTTAAACACATCAATAGATGATTTATTTCCAGAAACAATCTCGGTTACATCTTCTAAATGTGCATTTGGTGGGATTCCATTAATTATATCTGCAACACTGTTCACAAAGTATTTGTTAAATTGATTTGCTATACATGACTCATCTACAATTGCACCTTCCTCAAATTTTATTAAGTCTGGCAAAGACGGATTTTTTTCTGGAAGTAGAGTCTTCAAATGTTTCCAAAGTTCATACGCATTATGTTTATTGTTATCTATCTTGTTTATATAGAATTTGTTTTTTTCAATATTAATTTGTTTGATAATTTTATTTCTGATGAATTTATATTCATTCCAAGTATTGTTGCTTTTGCTTAAGATTGCTCTTTTATACAAAACGTCTCTATCTCTCATCATACTTTTAATATCATTAGTAATCCACTTTTTTTCTTCGTACTGCCTTTTTGTAACAATTTTTTGTATTGGACACATTTCATTCATGACATATGATAAATTGTCAATAAAAGAGTTAGCCAGCACATTGACATCCGTTATGTCATTATTCCAGTTATTGCCTATAATGAAGTTTTGTAAGAAAGTTGGGTTGTATTTGTTCATGACTCTTTTGTATATTGTTACATAATTATCATCTTTTATTTTCTCTTTTAAAGATGTTGTAAGTATATTATGATCGCTGATTTTCGGTGTTAAATGCACCGAATGCGGTAGATATTTATTGTTTGTAATAATATAATCAAGTAGTGTAGCGCTGTTTATAGTTATTCTGGTAGGTGAGCTGACCAACTGCGTGAAACCTTTTAAATACACCTTTTCCATAAGTTTGGTACCAGAAATTAGGCTTGAGTAAATCGAAATTAAAATCTCCCATTATTACAATTATTCCATCATATTCACTTATCCTTTCCAGGTAGTCTGAAAAATATTCCACAAACTGAGCGTTTTCCTTTTGTGGTGAATAGTACAACACACTGAGGAGATACTTTGATTCAGCCGCAATAACTTCAATGGACAACAGCCACACCGAATCTTGCACACACTAATTATTGCGCATTTTGTATTTAATGCCATTATTGATCAGCGCAATTACACCACCCGTTCTTTTGTTTGTTGATTTACATAGTTCGATTCGGTACCCTTCAATTTTCAGTTCTGATTCACTTATATCATCAGTTACGTGTGTTTCTGACATGAGAATAACTTTCGGTTTCCAATTCCTTATCAGCAATAGAATTTCGTCCTTATTATTTAAGAAACCTTGGCAATTTAGGTATACAATATCGGAATTTGCATAATTCTCCAAAGAATTTAATTGCTATTGTATAAACTTCCTACGTTGCAATTGTTCACTCTGTCTATAAACTTCGCACTTAGTCACATCCCACACAGTGTGATACGTGCTTAAACTTAACCCATATCTTTGATTTGAGTCTTCGCAGTTTTTACATTTTTTAATAGTTATTTACATTACTAGTGGGGTATGAGCATTTTTATAGTCACGAGTGGGAGTGTTGCCACGACGAGGTCGTAGACCGAGTTGTGGTGATCACACGAGTACGTTAATTTGCCATACCCCACGGGTGATGTACAACATTTTATCTACGACCATCAGAAGCAGCGTAAAGTAAGAAAAAAATTCATATTTTGTGCAATGTGAACTATTTAGGAACGTCTCGTATATGCTTGCTACGGGTAGTTATTTGTTACCCTTAAATCTTGTCATCTACGCTGTACTGTTTTGGTGTTGTTGCTATGGTGGCCATTTGTTTCCACATATCACTTAAGCGACAATTTAACAGTGTCAGTCACAAATTTTTAAAAGTGCATTTCGTTATGAACATGTCTGAAGAACTTCCGTCAGATATTGAAGAAGCTGCCGCAAACGTGGTATCTGGCTTGTTGCCTGCCAAGTCAAAGGAGAAATATGAAAAAATGTATCAACGTTTTGTCACCTGGTGCGAGACCAAGAACATAAAGAGTCCCTTTCAAGAAAAAGTGTTACTCGTGTACTTTGAAACCTTGGCAGCAACCTATAGTTCATCCAGCCTTTTTTTTTTTTTGTGTAAATTCGATCCAAGAACTTTCTAATTCAGGAATTCATTTCACTTTTAATATTTATAAAAAGTAAAATATAGTTATTATTTAAGATAGGTCTGTTCATGGTTTTATCAAAGTTATGTTTAAATTCAATAAACAATTACAGCAGAAATTTTCATTTAAAGTTTTTTTATCTACTCCTAGCATGGTAATCATTCATTACATAGCTCATTTTGAGTTACGTAATGAGCGATTTTACCGCACTAGTGCGATAATAATCGATTTTATCGCACTAGTGCGATAAAACAACTTTAAATGAAAATTTCTGCTGTAATTGTTTATTGAATTTAAACATAACTTTGATACATTTTTTCATATTTCTCCTTTGACTTGGCAGGCAACAAGCCAGATACCACGTTTGCGGCAGCTTCTTCAATATCTGACGGAAGTTCTTCAGACATGTTCATAACGAAATGCACTTTTAAAAATTTGTGACTAACACTGTTAAATTGTCGCTTAAGTGATATGTGGGAACATGGTGGAAACAAATGGCCACCATAGCAACAACACCAAAACAGTACAGCGTAGATGACAAGATTTAATGGTAACAAATAACTACCCGTAGCAAGCATATACGAGACGTTCCTAAATAGTTCACATTGCACAAAATATGAATTTTTTTCTTACTTTACGCTGCTTCTGATGGTCGTAGATAAAATGTTGTACATCACCCGTGGGGTATGGCAAATTAACGTACTCGTGTGATCACCACAACTCGGTCTACGACCTCGTCGTGGCAACACTCCCACTCGTGACTATAAAAATGCTCATACCCCACTAGTAATGTAAATAACTATTATCGCACTAGTGCGATAAAATCGATTATTATCGCACTAGTGCGGTAAAATCGCTCATTACGTAACTCAAAATGAGCTATGTAATGAATGATTACCATGCTAGGAGTAGATAAAGTTATTTACACACACATTTGAGTTATGATCACTACCGCATTTACCACAAGCTTGCTTATCTTTACAGTCTTTGCTCAAGCTATTTCAGTTATTGTCAGTCTGAAAACCATCGAAATTTATTTGATTTGTTTACTAGTAATTCTTTTCCGTTTCTTTGTGTTGTTAATCATTTATAAAGTTTTCTATTTACCACACCACCACAGTTCTTTTAAGAGCTATTGTTTCTACGCTTTTAACATTCTGTAAGTACTTTCATAATGTTATTATTAATATTTTATTTTTTTTTATGTCGGCTGTCACGATCTAACCAAAATTGGCACAATTACTAACCTGTTTTGAAAAAAAGTGGGAGTGTCTATTATGGTTTTTATTTAGCCATTTCTTTTTTCTTAAATTCGGAATTACTTACTTACTATTACAGTATTTTTTTAGAAAATGCCTGGAAAAATTCTCCACAGACAAGCCCAGCAGTTAATTCTTAACCTTTATGAATATTTTGAATTGGAAAAAACCAATGGAGGACCTTTAGAAGCTTTATCATCTGTTCAGGAAGAAAATAAGAAATTTTAAGACCTTACATATTCTTACTGATGTATTTTTTTTTATACTAGAAGGTTGCAGCTGCTTTGAAAATTTCCCGCAAAACTGTTTATTCCATTCGGAAAAAGCAAGCAAGTAATCTTATGATTTCCTCACCTAGAAAACGTAAATCGAGATGTTATCGACGGGCCAAGACCACTAATTTATCTGAAAGCATTAAAATGGATGTCCGAAATACATTATATGATATGTACAACGATAGTATGTTAATAATAGTAAAATATATCTATTTTTGTAAGAATCATTTATTAACATTTCATTGTCTCCAGAGACTGTGATTTTTGGGTTGCATTATAGATTTTTCATAAAAATTTCTTCAAACATATTTATAATAAAGTCATAGAAAAAATAAAATAAGTGTCTAAAATGTTTTCCAGCGGGTTTAAAATAAAATATGTGGATTGCAACCTGAAAATGAGATACTACAGCATCACTCAGAATGTCTTATTGAATTTTTAATTTGTTGTATTTATTTTAGAGAAACATGTAACCATCCAGAACCTAAATCAAGATCTTAAAGTCAAAGAAATACTACATATTGGAGATACATCTCTGCGAATTTTGGTAAATAAATTAGGTTTAAAATTTAGACGGAATTCTATGATCCAAACGGAGATTTCTCATAAATAAAAAATGTTATTTCGGTCAAGATATTTTTGATTTGCTTTGGTATAAGGTTGTTTTAGTGCAAATTTGCAGCCAAAGATCTCTACTTTCTGACTGACAATACACGCAAAGTTTTAAACGTGACGAAGCTTTAGACACGCCCTTTTCTATAATATGAACACAACAGGTTTGTTGACAGAAACTTGATTTGATTCATATGATTATAAATGACGTAGCCTTCGTGACGCACGGGTAAACTCACTCCGCAAGAACAGTATACACAAGCACAACTAAACTTTAAAGATCACAAACTACGAGCAGGGTTGTAAATTACAATTAGATTACTCACCTCGTCCTGAACCAACACTGTCAGGTCTAGGTGGATGAGCAGGAGGTGGTCCAGGCGAAAACGGTTTTGGAGGTGCTGCTGCTGGTGGAGCTTGAGACTGCCACGACTGCGTACTAGGCACGGCACTAGTCTGCCAAGGTTGAGCATTCGTCTGAGGATTGGGCAACCCTGTATTAAAATTGTTGCTGTTGAACATTGGGGGTGGTTGTGTAATTACTGGTGCTGGTTGTGGATTAAACGGTTGATTTTGCTGCAAAACAAATACAAATTCCATTCTCGAAAGCCTACATTTATCGTTAAAAGACTCACCTGTAGCGCTGGAGGATTATTAAAGGGATTAGGGGGCGCATAACCTGAGAATGATGTCCTGGTGCTTCCCCTTCTGGTACCTTGTTGTTGACGTAGTTCCAAAACATTCATGGGTTTTTGATCTAAAGAGGTCACCAGACGATCTCGCAATGCAGCTACTTTTTCGTTTTGAGATGAACCCAAATAAGTTAATGCGGTTTGAAGGTTGCCCTGAGAGGCTAAAAGAGAGGCGTACTGCGACAAAAGATCTGCTAAAGCACCTGAAATCTTTATTACAAAACAGTCAGACGTAGAACTCATAGAAAATTTAATCAAAAAATACCTGAACGAATTTTCCTTGTCTCTCAACGGATTTTTGCAAAAATGACACCAACTCCACAAGCTCCTGTAAGTCATCGGTAGATGTGAGGGTTTTGCCACTCCAACTGGTTACCAGTTTTTCGAAACTCCCTGCGCAGATATAGCACAGTTGAGCATCTTGGGCGAATTTCGGATTGGATGCGCTTTCGGTCTCCAATCGGTTTCCCAATTGTTCTGAATCATCGGTAATCAAATAAATCCTTTATGAGTGCGTTGTGTATAATTTAATTACCACACAATAAAGGTAAATCTTCTTCCGAAGCGTGAGTTATGGCCGCAGCTAAAGCTTCTTTCCAACTGACTATATCACAGTTATTAATCACTGAACTCCAATCTTCGGAAATCATCGCGGATATCAAATTGGATACGTAACCTTCGGATTGTTCCAAATAGTAATGCTGAGTTTTTGCCAGCAAGTCAGGCCCCCCTAAAACAAAGTAACCACATTTTCAGTAAAACCACACTAATCAGACACTTCAAAATAATGAAAATTGGAAGGAGAAGCCTCAGATTACTAAAGAATAATCACAGAAAAACCCGCTTGGTCCTATTCGAAACAAAAACTTCGAAATGAGAACCGTAATCTTGGAATTCGGCCACTCAACTGACAAAGCGGAAAAGCAGTTTCAGTTGGTTTTGCCAACTCAAGCTTAGAGGTCCCAAAAGAAGTTACTAATTGTGTCACAAGTCAACAAAAGCCCTGAAGTCCTTCACAGGCACTTTTGTACTAAAAAATTCTGACTTTGAACAGTGACTGAAGGTTTTTTGTACCTCTGGGTTTACAGTAACATGTTTTTAGACACTATACTACCAAGATTACAGAGGCGGACTGCGGGTTTTTTTTTCTGGACTCATGTAAAGTTTATCATCATAGGCTATTAAGAAAGGTAGGAGTATAGCACACAGTTTTTCTGATGTTTTGCATATTCCAAGTTAATGATATATACTAAATCCATAGACCAGGAGGAAAACGTTGATTCGAATGTAATTTTCAAGCTTTTCCAAGTGGAAAAAGTGTTTTAAGAGTCCGAAAAACTCACATTTTTTTGGTTTGTGATGTTTAAAACGCTGATATCACTCGTCTATAAGTGCAAAACATGGTCGGTCGTAAATTTCAAAAATACTAACTAAACACTATGGAATTTACTTACCGGTTGTAGCAATAATTAGAGCGTCTGCAAATCGTTGAGCTTTTAGGCACAGTTCAACGGCCGCCTCAACGTTATTGAGCAACAAAGCTTGAGTGATCAAACCCTCTGTATCTAAAATTATTTACTATAAAAAAAATGATTCACTTGAAATGTTCATATATCCTACCATCACTGGTTTTAATTTTAAAAGGAGTCGTCGGCCTTTTCACACCATTTTGCTGCGATAGGTTGCTGAAAGGATCTTGATTGTCATAGTCTTCTATCTGGAAATTAACAAACCTTTGTAAGTTTGGATGTAAAGTTTGGGAACCATTATTGTACCCTATTTCCCGCAAATTCGTCAGCCAATCCGTCAATTTTGCTCTGCAAAACGCTGCCTCCAATGTGTTGATCGAGTTTGTTATTTATATCTTCAATTCTGTAGCCTGAAAGTTTACTTATTTGAACACCACTTTTCCCACACCTATTTTGTGAAATTTTACCTAATAAATTCAAGAGCTCCGCTCGAGGATTTTGCTCAAAATTCGCTTTTAGGAAATGCCAAATAAACTTTTTGTGTTGATCGTTGGTTTCGTTGGATTTGTTCAAACAGTATTCTACAAGTATTATCACTTTAACTTTAACTATAATAGACTTTACAAAAATACATACGAGCAAAATCACCACTCTCCAAAGCCCGCTCTAATTGTGCAGACTTTTGCACAAACTCAGGCTCAGTGACGACCTGACTGATTTCCACCGTTCTACTCACATATGGAGCAGGTTGTCCTGGTTGCACGTTTTGCAGGGCTTGAGCCTCGGCCTCTTTATCGACGCTAAACGAAATTAATTTCCCTCCAAACTGCAAACCAATTTATTTAAAAAAAAAAAACATAGACTTAATGCAGTAGTAACGTACCCCAAAACTGGCGCCAGCAGGTTTTCTCAGCCACTTGGGTGGCTTGGTTGGATCTACACTGACTGTGACATGAGACTGTTGTTGAGCTGGAGCTTGCACAAATCCATCCATACCAGGAAAACTGTCTGCTATCTTATTTGTGGTTTGAATTTGTTGAGTTTTTCCTATAACACGTTTCTTATACAAAAGGGTTGATTTAATTATATACGGGGTGTCTAAAAATAACTAATAATTTCTTTATTTGATGCAGATTGTATTGAATTTTATATGTCGATATGGCAACCTGGGTTGATGGCTTCTATCTGTAGGCCAGCGTTTTTGGGGAATAAAAACACAATTTTGAGTTCCCTTATCCAAGTACACCTAATATCTCAAAAACGGAAGATTTAAACCAACACACGTTTCTCGAGTCTTTATTTTTTTGAAACTCATTGAGCTGCTGATTTTTTTTAATAAACCTTGGGACACCCTGTGTAACAAACTCCACTAAATATGGTTCTAGAACTGAAGATCCTTAACACAGTAACTTGTAACTTTGTTCTTTTGCCTGTTACAAGATTATTATTTTTATTATTATTATGCTTTATTTCATAATTACATTGAGTTACACAAAGATGTATAAAACAAAAATAAAATGAAAGGACGTCACAAAAACATTACCCACACAAAAAAGAACTACCCCAATCTTATGTGCCTAACTAAAATAATCCTTAAGACTATATGGTTCGAGATCTATAAGAAACATTTTTTCTACAGTAATCTTCTTAATATCAACATTTAATTTATTATAACATTTGATGCCCATATAATATACACCTTTTTCAAACAATGCTAGCCTATGTTTCGGATAAGGAATGTCACTTGTGCGAGTAGGATAATTGTGATTGACATTTGATACAAATTCAGCTTGGTTTTTAAAAACGAACATAACTATTTCATATATGTATAAAGCGTAAACAGTAAGCAGTCTTTTAGACTTAAATACTCCTCGGCAACATTGTAATGGTGACATTTTATAAATTATTCTTAATATTCGCTTTTGAGTAACGAAAATGTTTTGAGCTTTAAAGTTTATTCCCCAAAAAATAATACCGACCGATACTCGATATTTAATTTAGTTCTAAATAGCATACTGCTGGTTTTAGATTTGTTTAAAAGTAATTTATTTATTTGAAACCAAGAACTTGCTAACGAGAATAGCTCATTTGCATTTGCATTCAGTTCACCCATATCTGATCCCCCAACCAGTAAGTTTGTGTCGTCAGCATATTCAGTTAAAGAATATTTTGGATGAACTACTTGATAGTTTAGATCGTTTAGATACACTATAAATAAAAGAGGGCCCAGTATACTTCCCTGTGGAACGCCGACTGTACTTTGCGATATTTCTGATTTATAATTTATTCCATTTTCGTTCAAAACTACCCTCTGCGTTCTTCCGTTTAAGTAAGATTTAAACAAATCAAGAGCGGTCCCTCTAATCCCGTAAAGCCATAATTTTTTGAATAGAATGTCCCTATTCAAACAGTCAAATGCTTTCGACAAGTCTAAAAATATTCCCAGTGCCACGTCGCCCCCTTCCAAGAGCTCTAAAACAGCTTGAGTGAATTGATAAATAGCAGTTTGTGTAGATCTCTTGGAAAGGTAGCCATGTTGGTTCCCAGAAAAGACATTGCATTCTTTTAAAAAAAAAGATTGTATTTTACTTTCCAATTATACAGGGTGAATCAAGAATAAGTCGAGAAATAAGTACAGTAAAATTAAAAAACAAATAGATCTTATTATGGCAAAAATTCAAATATATAAGAGTTCGTAAATAACAAAAACAGCTCGTAATTTCGATATTTTGACAGTTACAGAGTTCTAGTTTTGGCCACTGTGTAGTTCTTGAAGTTCTCCTTAACTCCTATAGTAAATGTTAAAAATCCCTAAAACTCATGTCAATCACTCGTAATGTCGATATTTTGACAGTTAGAGACTTCTAGTTTTGATCACTATGTAGCCTTTAAGGCTTTCTTTAAATTATTTTAAATAAAGACGAGTTTTCAAAGATTCTATCAAAATTTAGAGAAAAATAGGTTTTACCACTTAAAAGACTGTAGTGACAATATTAATAGACATTCGCCGCAACTTAAAAGTAAAACTTTTAAAGTGTACAAACTTACCTCCCATGAGAGAATAAACAGCAACATGACCATCGTAATTAGGAGACGCGATCAAATATGGATTTCTGGGTGACCAAACCAAGTCAAAACTCCACTGATTGGTTTTAGCAATTTCAGACAGAACTTCACCGTTTGGTTGGCTTGAATTGGGATTCCAACACAATATCCTGTCGTCTTTGCCGCAACTGACCAACAGATCGGAATCGTGCTCGCACCAGGATATAGCCAAAACGCCCCTTTGATGGTTTTCTAAAGTTTTTAAGGGAGATGTGGCAAAACGCAGGTCCCACAACTGAATTACTGGAGAATGGTCTTCTTCTGTTTTTAATAATTTAGTTCGTAAACGTTTCGCGCTGAATTGTAGATTAAAATAACTGACCTGATGCCAGACATAGCTGTGTAGCAACCTCTGGATGCCAGGCGACCATTTTCCATCTAATTCGTGACACTGTGTCCGTTAATTTGATGATTGGTTCATTTTTCCTCAGATCCCAGATAACGCATTTTGAAGCGAAAGAGGATGCTAGAATGTGTTGCACTTGTCTGTTCCATGCCACTGACAAAATGTCTTCTAAAGGTTGAGCTTTGGCACCTAAAATTGGCAACTGTTTAAAACATGAAACATGTAGAGTAGAAATACTCACTCAAACATCCTTATTATAAAAAGGAGGAGCATGAATAATAAAACTGTATAAAAACAATGTAACATAAATCTAGAAATAGCAATTACCTGGAGACATTGGCGTGCTAGTGTTATTCAAGTCCCAAATAAATATTTCCGATTCTCCAGCTCCGGAGGCAAACAAGTTCTGTTGGAATCTGTTAAAATCTAAAGCGTGCACCGGACCTGAATGTTTCTGCTGTTTACCAACGAGAGCGTTTTCGTTTTTTAGCAGTTTTGAGGCACTGTAAAATAGACCAAAGTCGCAAAATCTGATCTCACCCGTCACTGACGAGCGAAACGTACCTATAAATTTGCAGTAAACCATCGTCGCACCCCCCAATTATAGTACCAGTTGCATCGCTCCCTGCTGGTCCCCAAATTAACTTGTGAAACCTGTGTTCACTTGAAAGGGAAGAAACTAATTGAGTGTCCGGTCCTGGTTCGGTAATGTTCAATGCGTATATTTCCAGTGCTAAAATGTGTTTAAAGACTGTTTTGATAAAGTTTCAATAATGTTATTAATTTAGGAAGCACAGTGTTTGGTTAACAAGATGGTTATTGTTAGATTAGATTGGTTAACACCATGTTCAAGACATTTTGTACTGATGTTATTACTTTATTGGATTTTTCATCCATTACTTGATTCGAGACTTGATTCTAATTATTTTTGTATAACAAGTGCTCTTAATTCTACTAGTTTCTGACTTATTATTTAACTTCTTTTTTTTTACTACTCCAATTAGTACAAAATTTCAAATTTGAAAGTCCTGTAGGGATAATTTTGAGTAAGAAAATTGGTTCCACATTACACAAGGTTTGCCAAAATAACTGTCTTTAACCCTAAACACCAAAGTGATAAAAAGGAAATTTGTTTATGTTCCTATTGGCGTTTCAAGTTAAGATCGCACCGCCAATTGAACTAAAATCGGGCAACCCGTTCCTAACCTAACATTATAAATAATATGACACTGTCATTTCATATTTATGAAACCAGTGCTAAAAATGACAGCTGGAATGCCCAAAACTGTTTTCAAAACTGATCACCAGAGGGAGTATCTCTTATCTTGAAACGCCAATACTAAAAATTAAAAACTAAGGTTTCAGAAATAAAAGCAAGTTTTGTCTTGTGTATACCATTGTATAAGGATCAGACTGTCACTCTGTATTATATTTGGTGATGTAAAAATTGTATACATTTATGCTGTGGTTATTGTTGTCATTATGTTAAATGTATCAGTATGCTGGCCCATTTCTGATAAACTGTGAGGTTTATTTAATATTTAAGGAATCAGCTGTCAATATTTATTCATTGTCCAAAAATGCAGTTTCTCAAGTCAAAACAGTACAAGACAAAAAAACATACATTTTATTAAAATACACTTAAAAACTAAGGATTATTTTAACAGTCCCAGTGTTTAAAATACAGTACATATTCAGGAGGTGAGTATCTTGTGTTTTAGTTTCATGTTCTCAAAATTGAAGCCTAAAAAAATGTTAACAAATGCTACTAAAACTAAAGAATCATTCTAATAACTTGAGCTAATAATCAAAAAGTTTGTATCAGTAGTGTCACTAGACTATAAGTGACATTAATGACAAGTAGTGTTTGTACCAAGGTTTGAGCATTGGCATTATAGGTATTTTATTTTTAATTGAAGACTGAATCAAGAGTATGATTATTAATAATACTTAAAAATTAGGTTTCTATAGTTTCTCAACTCAAACATTTTTTCTTAATTGAAACTAAATTAAACAAGTATTTCATGTTACAAACTTCACTGAACATAGCATATGGAAAAAGTGAGTTTTCATTTACAACAAACTTTCCAGCTTTATAGCTTACAGCATCATAAAAATATGCTCAATGCAGTCACTACTAATAATAAATTCAATGATAGTGAAAATGCATCTGGTATTACACATAAATTGAGTTCAATGACTGAGGTTACAGCAGTTATGTCACAATTTTAATGATTATATTATGATAACTGACTTACCAGCATTTGTATTAAATGAGGCGTCTAATTGGGAAGCTGCAGTACCAGCTGCCAAATAAATGGGGTGCTGGTTTTTTGGTGACCAAGCCACATTGGCTGTCCTTTCAATTTCCTTTACCTTCATGTTGGTCTCTTTAATTTGCAGACCTATAATGTAGCACTCTTTTAAATTTAAATAAGCAAAGTCTAATAATTTGTAGAAGTATGCTACTAATTATCACATAAACTGCATAGTACAAAAAGTTGCAATTTTAAAAGGAAATTCCTTTAAAAAATTAATTAAACATAAAAAGCAAAGAAAAAAATTGTTATTGACAAGTTTAGCAAACTAACAGCATCCAATATTAAAAACAATTATGGTTTACCTTCAATAGTGCCTAAAGAAACTCATTTAAATAGTTTTCCAACTTTGACTGGCGAAAAATGTAAACTTGTGAACTTCCAACGTGGCTCAGATGACTATTTGACGTTTTAGACCGGCCGTAAAACTGAATTAGAATATTTACAAAATCATCAACTAATGTTACGCAACAGTTTAATATTTGGTACTACAACTAGTAGGGAATAAAAAACTATAATTCCGTAAAAATTCGGTAAAAAACCTTTTAAAAATCAGTAAAAATAGGAAAATTTTGGAAATATTTACCAAGGTGACAGACAGTGACAGAAATGGAACGAAGGAAACAATCTTGGAGCAAAAAGAACAAGTATCAGGAGGTAGCAAATACCCCGTTTGTGCATTAAGCGACCGAGACGGAAGTCGCCATCTTTGTCTCCCACATACTGCGCAATTGAATAAAACTTCCGAAGTTAGTCGTAAAACAGTTTTGTTTATATTTGGTGGTATGTGAAGTTAGCTAAAAACCGCAAAGATTTGTTGTTTTTGTTTGTTTTGCTTTTCGGTCCGTTAAAGGATAATTTTTGCAAACTTAAATTAGTCGAATTATTATTGACGTGTGGATTGATGTCACTGATTTTCTGACAGTTTACGGCCGCCATACTGAACGATTTTTGTCCCCCTCGGGGATTTGCTACCTCCTGATTCTTTTTTTCTCGAAGAATGGCACGATTAGGCAAAATGCCAATCTGTCTGTCATGTCATCTGCCAGTCTGTCATGTCATCAATCATCACATCACTCATCACTTGTTTTTCGTTTTCCGCTCATTTTTTGTGACATTGTGATTTGTGACACCCATCGCCAGAATATTCTTGAATATCCAGATCAAAAGTGAAATTTGCTAATAAAATCAGAATGAGTATGTCCCTTTTCGGGTCTTTTATGGGAGGTATGGACGACGATCCTTTCTTTGGGTAAGCATTCAGCCTCGCCATAAGACATCCCCAATACAACTCATCCTTCACCTACAGTGAAGAATTTAACAGAAGAAATCATGTTTTTTCATTGTTTTAACCTATTACCACCCTACTTTACTGCTTAAGTATCAAATTTTAATCTCCCTAAAGCACATTCCTTTATTTTCTGCATGGAACCGTTTATCCATAAAAATGAGGCCCCAATTTGACATTTCTTCACAGGTCAGCAATGCGCCAAATGCGAAGCATGGACAACATGATGCACAGTATCTTTCAAGACCCATTTGCTATGGGAGGCATGTTCAGGGATTTTGAAAACAGTCGAGCTAGCATGCATTCCTTGATGGCACCTTTTGGCATGCCTGCAATGCCTGGGTTTGGTCGATTACTGGCAGGACCTTTGAATTCTTTGAACGGACCTATGGGTGGTTGTAACTACAGCAGTTCAAGCACAGTTATTAGTATGACTTCTGGTCCAGATGGAAGACCTCAGGTTAGTCTGTTTGTATATTATCAAGATGCTGAAGTTCAATAGAGACATTTGTATATTTTTTTAGCCACAATGTGTATTTTGGTTAAGGTGTTAACCCGAGTTTTAACACTGTAGTAACACTAGTAAGGGTGTCTACCTCATTTTGTCAGAATTAATTAAGATGGGATAGACCTCTGTGTATGTGTTATGCAGTGTCATTTGGTTAAGTTAGGCTGTTAAGACTTGGTAATAATCAACTAGAATGTTGTACAAAATACAGCAGAAAAACAACTAAATTTCATGCTCTCAACAGAACTTGTAACAGTTTTAGCCATACTTGTAGTGTAGTTTAGTAGACTATGACTTTTGTCATCTGTATAGTGTCACAGTATGAACAACTTTTAAGTTACACTTTGTTTAAAATACTCATTCTATGCCAATATTAAGAGTGGAAGACTAGACATTTTACAATTGTGTCAATTTCTTTAAAATATGAACATTAATTAATAAAACACAGGAGAATAAACCAGACATTTTTTTGTTTCAATTTTATTCTGCTGTTTATTGGTGTTGTAATAAAATAATTTCTATTTTTTAACCTACAATTCTACAGTAAAATAGTCAATTAATGTTGTTATACTACATGGAATAATACACAAATTTTGACACTCCCATTTAAACAAATGCTATAGTATCTAGAGTTTTGAAAGTAAATAATAAAGCATATCATTATGTATTGGATTTACCAGAACATATTTTATAATATAAGCCTTGTAATAGGGATTAAAAAAGCTGGACTTCCTAAGTGTAGAGCTTTAAACTTATCTTCTAGTTTTCTATACATGTGCTGTATATTCATTATTATAGAACATACTAATAGAGAGTTCTTTTGAATATTGAAATGAATGAAAACATTAAACTGTAAGCAATACAGTTAATTTACTTACATTCTGTTTAAGAGTATAAAATCCATGTTACTATTAGTATGTTACTGTTATTGTGAATAAAGTTTCTGCCCTATTAATTGATTGTTGTTGGGCCTAAATATATAAATAACTAAACATATTGCAGCATTTTATCAACAATGTTAAAGTAGTAATCATATGTATAAACAAGTATTGTTTTGTGTTTTATCATGTGTGGTTGATTATTTGGTTAGTGAGTAAATTTAGAAGAATCAGTTTCAAGTCATAATCAAAAGTATAAGGTAAAAAATTAAATTCAGTTCTGATTATAGGAAAGTAGCTTTTAGGTCAATGAGAACATTGATTGGTTGCTTTTTATTTAAGACCAATTTTTTTCAGGTAATACTAGAACACTTCTTTCAACACATGACCACTACTATTTGCCAATAACATTTTACAAAACATCTTTAACAAAATTATTATTTACATTAGGTTTACAAGGCAACATCTAGCACAAAAGTTGCCCCAGGCGGCATCAAGGAAACCCAGCGAACAGTTACCGATTCCGTAACAGGCACAAAGAAGATGGCTATAGGCCATCACATTGGAGATCGTGCCCATATTATTGAAAAAGAGCAAAACTTGCACACTGGAGACCGAGAGGAGCGTGAAGATTTTATAAATTTGGATGAAGTAGGACTTTTGGTTTTTTTTTAACGATTTTTCTAATGAAGAAAATTGTTCAAGGACGACGCTGAAGAGTTCAACAAGGAGTGGGCGACCAAAACCAGGTGCGTGTCAGAAATACCCCGGATAACTGCTCATTCCGGTCGTAATCGTCATGCTTATGGAGGATATCCTGCTGTACCTGCTATTACTGCAGGATCAAGGTGAGTTTTATAATATTTAGTTTTAATTCTCGTTGCACTGAGCTTGCTTTTAATAGCACTTCATTTATTGTTGTGCAATGTTGTATATTTTAATTTTCAAGCTTTTATTTGTACAATTTATCATTGTTGCATGGTTTATTTAGTAGCCGAAGAATTAAAGATAGAGCCACGGTTCCTTTGGTGTCGGCCAGGAGAAGCATTCGGTCACCTAAGTTAGCTTTATCTTCGGCGTCTTGTTCCTCTTCTAGGTAGGATATGAAAACTGCAAGCTTTATGGGGATTTAGGGACATACAGTAACAGTTTTATCTGCTTTTTGGATTCTTTTTGAAATTTTAGAAGAATTAACTTACAAAGGTTTGCTTACGCTTATATCATAGACTAAATGATAAGTACAGACAACCAGCGCAATGTAATTAAAGTGGCACCCAAAAAGGAAGCCGTTTACGCTTCAAGGACTTCCTAATGTATTTCGGCCGCTTCAGTTGTAGGTAAACTCTAAGAGATGGCGCTAATACAGCTCCTCATTGCAGACATAGTTGCCAACTTTTGCAGTATTTCTTATAATCCGCTTTCGTTTGCTATCCCATCCTCTAGTGCGTAAGAAAGCTTGATTTTTCAAATAAATTTGAGTTAAATTACTCGTATTTTGAAAACTAAACAAGATAAGAATTTCTGGGTTGAGGTATCAATAATAAAGATTCTATTTAATTTAAAACTCACAGGACTCTTTTTTAACGTCAAAACAAAATTCTGAAGGTCACGTGACCGTTTTTTAGTTTTAAACCGATACACTAAGGCTGCATTCGTTTTCAGGCTCCATGGAGCGAGCAGAGCTTTTTGGACGTCACAATGACGTAATTTGACAATTGGTCAAATTATGGTTTTGCCAAATTACGTCATTGTGACGTCAAAAACGCTCTGCTCGCTCCATGGAGCTTGAAAACGAATGCAGCCTTAATCACATATCTATTTATAAAATTAAAATGTCATTTTTAACGTCACGTGACAGTTTTTATGTTTAGACTATTTTTTTCAAATCGTGTGACTTTTTTAACGTCAAAACCGATCCTGAAGGTCACGTGACTCTTTTAAGATTACAAATGGAATTTATAATGTCACATGACAGTTTTAAATGTCATTTGAAGGATCACCTAATCGTTTTTTAGTTTAAACTGATATTTTTTTTAAGACATGTGACCCTCTTTACAGTGCCAATGGCCACGTGACAATTTTCAAGTATTTTAACGTCAAAACGAAATCCTAAAGGTCACATGACTGTTTGAGTATTATTTGAAGAGTCACCTGACTCCTTATAATGTGCAAATGGTCACGTGACGATTTTCAAAAATAAAATATATTTTTAAGGGTCACGTGACTCTTTTTACAGTTCATAAAAGTCGCATAACGATTTTCAATAATCAAACATTTTTTTAAAAGTCACGTGACTCTTTTTTAATGTCAAACTGAAATCCTGAAGGTCACGTGACTGTAAATAGCGAAATAATTTTTAAAGGGTCACGTGACCGTTTTTTAGTTTGAACTGAATTTTTTTTTTAAATTACGTGACTCCTTTTAATGTGCAAATAGTCACGTCACGATTTTTAATACTCAAATTTATTTTTTTAATCCATGTGACTCTTTTTTAACTTCAAAACGGATCCTAAAGGTCACGTGACTCTTTTTAGATTAAAAATGGATTTTATAATGTCACATGACAATTTTGAATGTCAAAATGTTATTTAAAGGATCACATGCTAGTTTTTCAGTTTAAACTGATATTTTTAAAGACACACTTTATTCTATATTGCATTTTCAATTAAAAACGTGTTCACGTCAAACCGGAATCCTAAAGGTAACGTGACTGTTTTAGATGTTAAAATATTTGAAGAGTCACGTGACCCTGCAAGTTGCATGACGATTTTCAATACTCAAATTTTATTTCTAAAGGTCACGTGACTCTTATTTAATGCCAAAACGGAACCCTGAAGATCACGTAACTGTAAATGACAAAATATTATTTGACGGGTCACGTGACTATTTTCAATAATTAAATTTAATTTTAAAGATTATGTGACCGTCTTTTAGTTTTAAACTCGAAATCTCGTGACTCATTTTAAGATACAAATGGTCACGTGACTGTTTTAAGATTAAACATGGAATTCATAATGTATTAAGTATAAATTGATGAATATTAAAAATAAACTAATAACAAATAACTAAACTAAAAATACAACAAAGTGAAACACAATAATTAAAGAAAACACACACAAAATCTGTTTTTTTTTTTGCCTAGAAACAAAACAAAAAATCGAAAAGTAGTAGTCCATATTCACACAGTGGAGTAGTGAGTGTAAGTGAAATCAAAACTCAGAGTCGATCTCCACAAATATGAGGAGACTATATTTGTGGAGATCGACTCTGAGTTTTGATTTCACTTAAAAACAAAAAATGTTATTTGTCAACTAGACAACGTAGCATTAAAACTGATGTTTTCCAACAATCGGAATTGCTGCGTCTGACTTAAAAATTACGCGAATATGCGTTTAGTGGTGCCATCTCATGCTGCTTACTTAAATTAATTTTCAGTTCCATTGCCACTGTTTGTCTATATTTATCATTTAGTCTATACTTATATGGAAGATTTTTAACAAGAAAGGAGTTTGAAAGTTCAAAGCAAAAGTGGGCCAAGTCTGTTTCAAATGTTAATGCATTTTAGTTGGTGGTTTAGTACATCACTAGAAAAATGTTAAGAGTTTTCAAAAAATAAAAAGGATTATTTTATCTAAAAAAAATTTACCTAAAAAATTAAGTTAAGTAATAGTGAATGACAACAGTAAATCAAGACTGACTTAAGAACTTAAACTTTCCAGACGATAACATTTGACATATTTACCGTTATTTTAAATTCTGTGTATGAAACTTGTGTTATTGCAAATCGCAAATCTTTAATTATATAGGCAAATTCGGGTTTAAATGCTTACAGGCCAAATAACCTTATACAACATTTTGCATGTTTTTTTGTTGTAGTGTTTTTTGTGTGTGTAATGATACTCTTTCAATTTGCCATGCATATTAATTGTGTGATTGTCTTGTAGCTCTCAAAGGACTCCTTACAGCGCTCCAGGCCAGGAGAAACCCAGAAAGTCTAAAAACATTAAAGTGGTGTCTGGTCCGTCGCCCGATAAACAGGCTTAAAATGTGTTTGCGCAGGTGATCCTTGAATTTTATTGTTCGTTTTCATCGGAAATAACTAGATTTTATGAACTACAAAAGAACATGATTGCACTGGTTGTGGTAAATACTGGACACTAGTAATTTTTTTTTGTGTATCACATAGTCTCGTCGCAGTTCCGGCCGAATGAAACTAAAAATGAGATTCAAGAGAATCAGTAATTATTGTCTTTGGTGTTGTTTTAGTACTACGTACAATTGATAAACTATGATCGGCTCCAACTTTTATGTATTAATAGAGTTTAGTTCCACTGTCAATAAAGTATTCATTCCTTTTCTTATGTAGTCGGTATCAGTGTATAAGTGGCTTGCGTGGGAAATCGAATATTAATTACAATTTGTTTTTTTATTACAATTTATACAACAAATTCGATAAAGGTTATGATTATTTTGTTCTTATTTCGACCGAATATTTTTGTTTGGATCGCAGCAAAATGTTGAATGAGTCAATCAAGGTTTGAAAGGTTTTTTTAACTTGGAAGATTACGGTCTGATATGGCGTTTTTCTTTGATAAAAATATTTATTGGGCTTGTTTAGTGTGTTGTGATTTTTCAAGATATTATTATAGTGTTTATTGTCCAATATAATGGGATATAAATATAAATACTTTTATTTTTTAACATCCTATTGACAATTTACAAAAGGTTGTATACACTGACAGACATTTTAAAGAATTAAGTTCAAACTGTGATTTTCTTTGTAGTACATGCTATTTAACATTTACAGTCTAATCTTTCTTCTAATAAAAACTATGTTTCAAACTCACAATCATCAGGTTGAAACAAAACATCCAAGAGTTCAGGCTTTAAACAATAAACACCTTCCAACTTTTTGCCAGTTTTATAACTTAAAAGAGTCGGAATCATCCTTAGTGGAGTCGCTTTATCAAGCCTGTGAACCATAAATTAATTTAAAAACCTTATTATACCTAAAATATGTGTACCTAAATGGATTGGTGCTGTCTTCCCACTCTTCTTGTGATCCCACGTGCACCACCACTAAAGTCACATTATCAATACGTTTCTCCAGCATTTCGTTTACCTGCAGATTACCGGTATTTTGATAAATTGTTAAATTGTGCTTTTACTAGAGAAACCTGAATGCATAAAGGACACCACGAGTACCCGCTAGTAGGCGATTCGGTACAGGTGAAGAAAACCAAGATTGTTTTGTCCTTAACATTTTGGAGAAATTCTTGGTATTTTCCATAGCCATGGAGATTAATTCTTTTAGTTTCTGGGTTTTTATGAATCCCTGAATCTTCGGTGTAGTTCTCGTCCATAAATTAGATGGTAAGTAATTGAAGGGGGACTCTGAATTAGACAAGTTCGGTGAGGGTGACAAGGTGATTATGAAGGAACTTAATTAATAGTTTTGATGTCACATGTCACTTATTACAAAGTTTTCTATCTTTGTCTATTCCATTGATTTCATATGGATAGTTTTGAAATTTTATTATTGCAAGCAATATGTAACGAATAATAAAGCGGGAGGAAATTCGAAATTCCCATATATGTATGAAAGGATAATTGAAAACTCGGAAGGTATTTCGCTTCTCTGTTAACCTTTTTGTTCCAATTATATAAACCATAACGGGGTAGATTTCAGGTAATCCCTTCGACAATGGGGCAAACGTTGTCCGGTAAAGATACTCCCTGGATTTGTGGTCGTTAACCTGGATTTCTGTTTTGAGTTATTCATTTTAGATGAGAATGGTGTTAACTTTACCCTTTAATTAATTTGAAGCACACATATACCCTCGAATTTAAAAATTCAGACATTTTGTCTATACTCTATATACTATAAATCTATCAGTCATTAATAGAATGGTAATGAACCTTACTACATCATTATTAACTACATTGAAATTATCTGCATAGGTAAAACAAACGACTTTAGCCCGTTCTAAAATAAGCCGGAACTATGCAACCCTAATTAAATATCAAAGGGTCTTGATCCAGACCTTTAACTAACCGTGCAGTAATTATTGATTAACGATCCCCTAATTCTGGACCAAATTACCCTTTAATCCCATTTTAATTAGACTTAGTAACGTGTGGCTTATGGTTCCGATAGAAGCTTAATACTGAACGGAGTTATCGATAAAACCGCTGCACCGGGACATAAAGGTATGTAAGAAATTTGCCTCAATTTTTTATATTAATAAAGAACGTTATAAATGTTACACTTGGAATGTTGGTGTTGAAAAATTTCAAGAAATATATTTTGATCGAAATATTTTCTAATATTACACATTACACTGTCAATAGTGTCAAATTTTTAATGAGATTATATACTGATCTTGATTTGCCTTTTCTTTGGATCTTGAATGTCCTTATCCTTTAGGTTCATCTTTATTATAGTAACAAATGGAACCTGAACAGAAACTGCTAAAATAAACTTAATCTCGTTTATTTTTAGCAATACTGTAATTACTTTATTCAAATAGGGTCCTTTCTGCTTTAATTAACCGCGTGGTTAACTATACGTTTGTCTGAATGTAGCAATGAATAAACAAAAGGCAAATGTATGTTCGAATTAAATGCTCTAAAACTGCAAAAACAAGCTTTTCCACGATTTGCGGTTATTACAGCTGACAGCATAGTTTCGATTCTCATTTCCCGTTAGCCGTAACTCGGAATAGTTTCATTTCCAATTCGCACGTTTGGATTGCGGGATGTAAATTGATTCTTGATGGACTTGTAATACGTTTTTTTTTCCCTTCGGCGGTTCACCCTTGTTCTGAAAAGTACCACACCACACGTATGGCAATAAAGTTTTTTTCTACTTTAATGTGTCAGCAAACTGCAATATGACGGTTATAAATCTTATTATTTATGAGTTAGTAATCTCGATTTCTGAATCTCGAAAAGCTCATCCAGATTTAATATGGGGCCACGTAGGGTCATTAAATTTCCAGGCGAACATCTTTCCTGTGGGGGGAAATCCATTGAAAAGGTTCAGAGGGTCAGCTTTCAGTTCGTTAAAAATTATGCGGTGGGATTATCCAGGATTTTCCTTAATTTTCTTCTACGGATTTTCTGCTTCAAGTCATTGTTCGATCAATCAGGATGTAGAAATGGAATTCTAACGTTTGTTGATGAACCAAAGAAAGTTTATGATGAAGGATTGAAAAAAAATTATTGTCATCCGTCACTATATTGACCAGTAAAATTTTCAAATTTACGCTTTTGCTTATAATATGGAAATTTTAAAACTTTCGCACAGGAAATCAGTGATAGGCAGAAAAAGACCCATATTAGAAATCGATGTTATCGACAAAGATGAAAAAAAAATCAATCAAGTGTATCTTTATTCTCTTATTAATACTTACTCTGAGTGATAAAACATGTGATTTAGACACTAACTGAACTTAGAGAGCTTGTTTAATGTTGAATATGGTTAACGGTGGTGTAGAAAACTTTAAAATTCTCAACTCTAAAATTAACCTACGCTCGACCTCAAAACTTTTGTTCAGGACACTAAAAACTACTAAAAACTGTAAAAAAATTCAATTGAAACAAATAATACGGTTTTGACGTCATTTTCTGGAACGGGCTGCACTGTCCGAGTACGTCTCTGTGCTTTCCGATTAAAATTTATAATAAAAAGAGAGTGAAAAAATGCTGCGCACAAACAATACATATTTATTGTGAATTAATTAATCATATGGTTAAACTAATTAAATCACACGACTGACTTAATATAATAATGTGGCGATTTCATTTTGTTCCTGATACGCGAGGTTGATTTTCTTTGACTTATTCATAACTTTATACTTGTTCTGCATCAGTGTGTATGACAAAATTGAATTTTTTGTGTTTTATTTTAGAGAAAAGTAAATAGAATTTCCTAGCTACTATTGATTGAATAACATTAGATAGAATAGGCATGTATAAAGTCTTGGATTAATTTTTCCAATTAAGTTTTGTTGTACTAATAATCTGTCAAACATTTCCACTGACGTTTGCATGTTTTACATAGTTTTTTAGTAAGTTAATTAAATGATTTTGTTTGTTTTATAAAGCTCATCATTATTCTCGAAATCAAATGTCTGGAGGGCGCTGCAAACTGTTATATGTAGGTATATTATTATTTATCTCCGAGCCCATAATATATTTCTAAGCCAATTGTGTACTTGATATATGCTCCACTTAGATAGTATTTCACTGTGGAGACTGAGCAAAAGTTGATCTATGAGTGTGTTCAGAAATAGTAATAAAATCAATACAAATACAAGTACTGAAATTGGTATAGTCTTTTGAGGCGTAATTCCTAGACCTACTCGTTTCCTTTTTGTGCGATGATATTTCTTACGGAAAATCCCTGCCAATCTAAATAAAATGTTTTTGAAAACCTAATGCATGTTTGGTGTAAACATAAACTATTCATTACTGTGTCGTTGAAATTTAACCTTGCTTATATCACACTTATATTAAGCGCTATAATAGTAGTTTTCACGTGCCTGGAAATTCAACTGAATGATGATGAATTATTACTTGAAAGAATATCATTTTGTTCTTCAAGCCACTTATTGTCTCTTTTATGAAGAGAAGAGAAAATGAGAGAATATATGAAGACGTTTACAACATTATAAAAAAAATCATGATAAAATTGGTAAACTGCTAAAAAAATTTACAACTTATTTAATCACCCAAACTCGTTTAAGTCTAAAATAATAAAAACACTGAAAACGTTTGCACAAACTGCATTGACAAACTTAAATAAATATTCCCCACTAAGATCGTTCGAGGCTTAATAGAAGTCCCGACATCAGTTGAACTGGAAGTATTAAAGAAAAGCGGAAAACTGAATTTTCATTTAATGCCGGCGTTTTATTAAATCCTAATAATTTAAAGTGCGCGCTCCCGAAAGCCGAATAAGAAAATGTGCGGTAATAGCGTCACAAGAGGCAATAAAAAGAGGCTAAACGCTAAAACCTGACTTTGTCACATTAAATCTTGATTTATTTTGCCGGATTCCAGAGTGATTCTATTTTGTTAAGATTGCTTTTTAAAAACTTCTGTTGGTAATAATGGAAATGTAAAAGACAGGATTTGACAATAAATTGTTTTTTTAAATTTTAATGGTAACTGTTGGCAGATACACAGTTTGGGAGAATTCCAAGAGAGTGTTTTGATAGAATATGCCAGAACAGACTGACAAGGGCAGGTGACTGTCATATTCTAAACACGTTTTGCTTCCTACTTTACTTTCTTGAGAAAAGGAATGTCTTCTCTATTTACAAGTAATGGTTTTAGAACGTTTTTAAACGGTTCAACATTTAGAATTCATCGTAAAGCTGTTTCTTTCAATACTTCTCGTCAATCCGATCCTTTTAACGACTGTATACGTTATTCTGACTCACCAATTTGGTCTAAAATCTATCATAGAGAGACTTTTGTTAGTTTTGGAAAATTTAAATAGTTTTCTGAAAAAACTGACAATTCTTACGGACTTCCTTGAGTGAAAGGCCAAATTTAGGGTATTCCATGTCAAATGGACCTCGCTATATTTCTTATGCCATACAGGTGTGGAAATTTCATGATTATCTATCAGAAATCAATGTTAAGAAGTGCGAACTATTGCAAATTAATGCTTTCGACAAATACAGCAAAAACCTTTGCGGTCATGTGTTATATGGACGTCAATTGACCTTACAGCTGAATGTTAAATGAAAGGGGGGCACATTAAACCAAATCACCAAAGATCGCAGATATTGACAAAATGTTGTCAAATAATTGTAGTTTCTTCCCGGCATAGCAATATTTGATACTTTTACTTACATTTTGTCTAGGAAATATTATCGGTAAATTTATTTATTTTTTAAATTATCAAAGTTAAAAAAAGCTTGCATTTGGTTGATTGTGCCCCACCGAAGGGGGGGTCAATGGGGCACGTCCTGGGGCAGTTTCAACCAGCAATGAAATTATACAACAGATCAGTGCAACTCTTTATTTTGGTAACAATACCTAGTGAGAAAAATATTGAAACATAAGTATAATCAAAACATACAACTTATTTGATATTATACATGGATAAGTTAGTAAGGAAGAAGTCCGAGCAGTCTTAGATCAGTTGGGCTGTGGTAATTTTAGAACTAAGTCATAACGGTCAACTGTAGATGTATCTTCGACCAAGGGGTAGTAGAATTTGAAGCCTGGCGTCTTACGACGCAAAAATTTTATTACAAATTCATTCGAGTTTATAACTTCTACGACTCTTCCAATGTATATATATGCTAGTCTTTAAAGGAAATTTCACCAAAACAAAATCATCTTGTTGAATTACATCATCATCTGTAAGGAGGTTGGCACTCTCCATGTCACTAAAATCATCCGACATATCGTCCGATGCAAGTTCAATCTGAACTACTTGTGCTTATCTTTCTTTTCTTCTTTGTTGCAACATAATCTTCTTTCTGTTCTGGAAATACTTGTTTGAGAACTCTTTTTCTATTCCTCTCTTCTTTAATCCGTTTACGCCTTTCTCTCTCACGTTCGATTTCTTCCAAGCGATTCTTTTCAGGTGTCCCTGTAAAAATTCTAGACTTCCCTTTCTTTTCTTTCATGTTCTTAGTTTTTTTTATAGTGGGTCTAGGAATCGGCCTGACAGTCTCCGGAGTAATTTTGTGGACAGCAGATGTTGAAAGTAAGTCTGTAAAAAAGCTTCAAATAAAATCAAGAGAGTAGAGTGCTATGCTATATTACCTTTCCTATTTTTGTCAAGATCCTCATTAACAAACGAGATTCTTGAAATATTTCTTAAGGGTGGAGGTGTAGAAGAACCTTCTAAGGATGAATTTTTGGGAGTGTCTTTATGCGGCGTTGATCGAGTATCTGCAATTTGAGAAAATGTATTTAATAATAGAATAAAAAAAGATCGAACATAGTGTTACGGTTTGGGCCTACTATGCTCGATACTTCTGAACGAGCACTAGATTCGGGATGGAATCGAAGCGCCGCAATTACTGACCGGGCGCGTGTTAAAGTAGGCCACAGTTAGGAAGCGACACCTGGAAGCATCTTTGATATTCGAGGCAAATCGCGAAGCGTTTTGCGATCATTCTAAACGTGGTTTGCGAATATAAAAGAAGCGGTGTCGACGACGGCGTAGTAGTGTAGTAGTAGTGAATTTGGGAACGCGGTAAAGTTTAAATAGTGGAATAATTGTGGAATTGTAGTAGTGTTTTTAGTAGCTGAGTTAATTATTGTACGGAGTGTTTTGGAGTGTAAATAAATTTATTAATTGTTGAGTTAAACTGACTTTGTGTAAACCCACGGGAAAATCGTAACAATAGTTACATTCTGGCTTTGGATCTCTTGTTAAAGATGACGAACCATTACACCACCAGTCATTTAACATTTTGTAGATTTAAGAACAATTGAAGTTTAGCATGGACTTCAAAGTAAATCACAGCTTGAAAACGTTTATTAGCCAAATTAATGTTGTTGATTCACTTGGGATAGTACAGGTTTTTATGATTTTGTCGCATCCATCGAAGTTTAACAAATGCATGATCTTCATTGCATTCTATCTAATGCAATATAATCCTGCTGTACGACGCTGCAGTATCGTGAGCAAGAAGAGGACAACAATTCCGCCCAGACCGTCCACCCGGGTGGCGAGAATTTTATTCTCAAAATCTGGGTAGAACCTTTCCGGAGTTATTCCGGTGCTAACTGGGCTCTGAACTTTCCCCCGCTTTGCCTACACAAAAGGTGGAAAACCATCCCCTACTCACCAGACCCTCTTTCCCCAAAAACGTTAGGATGTAAAAACAGACGGACGAAAGCCGGCTGTTTGGACATTCTATAGTTTACCAGGACCACCAGAGATGGACGAGCTGACGAAGAGCGCCAGAAGAGCACCTCCGTCAGCGGGGGCATCCTTTTCCCAGGACAGAGGACGCTGATGCAACTCTAGGAACTTCCCGAAAGGAAAAATTCCTGGACTTGTAGCGACTTCCTCTTCCAGACCTATCCTTTTGGTCTACAGCGATGGGAGGGTAAAAGCAGTAGTCTTGCTTGACCCATCTATCTCAGGCCGCATTCCCAGCCAAAGAATATTGGTGAGTGGCCCGCTTCAGGTTCACTTGTTTTAAAACGAACGTCTTATAGTGATCAACAATTTCCGTAATATAACTTTTTTTGTTTTGGTCAATGCTTAACTGTTATTGCAACTATGTATTTCTTGGTCATACACTTTTTTCTTAAATCGTCCTAAATGGTTGTCCAGTGAAAAAACCTCCATCAAGGTGTAAAAGCAGCCGCAGGAGTCGAAGCATGACGGGTCCTGCGAACACCTACGACGAAGTCCACCGAGTATCGGCGCGCTTTTGTTTGTTGTCCTGCGGCCGCTCTCAGTCTTCACGGCGTCTGTCGACAGCAGGACGCAGGAAGACGTCGCCAGCAGGTTGTTCGGTGCCGAGTTGCGTTGACGTCGCGACGCTTTTCCGAGCGCTTTTTCAAATTTTCTCGAATAACTGACTGACATTGATTTGCTGAGATTTGACTGATGACTTTTGTATATGTTTGCGTAGTGTGGATGACACTTTGAATCAGTTGCAGTAGAGTGGATTTTTGTGTTTAGTTCTTCACGATCCGCACAGGTGAGTTAATTTTAAATTTAGTAGCTGTAACGCGTAAATAACCTTGTTTAGTTATGGAAAACCACTATCATTAAATTGAATTAGTTATAATTTAAACCTCGTTCAAGGTTAATAAATTATATTGCACCTGGCATTGCCTTTGGCTATGTATACCTACGTTTTTAAAATTGCAGTAACTCACATTACAAAAAAATATGCTTGTCATACTGTTAAAACTTTGTAGAGAAAAAATCTAATTTGAAATTTGTTTGTTAAGTAACCAGACAATCACTGAAACTATTTGTTTACCTAATTAAGTTTCGTAAATTTGCCTTACTTGGTTACATTTGCATTAATTCTTCCAATGTCTTAAAGTGTATCAATTACCCTATTAACCGCTACTGTTGAGTTTAATAACGCTTAAGCAATTTTTATTAGTCCGAGGTAGTTAATGCGCTTTGTCTGAAGGTTGATAATTATTAATGCCAACCTTTTATAGGTCTTTCTTCTATATTTTTAAACTGGTAAAAGCCGCAGTTCAATCCCACTTGGTAAAAACACTGGGAATACATTTTTCTTGTTGACCAACGCACCAACCGCAATCAGTATGTAATATTAGAATAATAGTTTACTCTATTAGCATAATCAGTTCCATTCAGAAAAAAATGTGGTAAAACGTCAATCCACACCTTTGTTGTTTCTAACCAGTCTTAATTGCTTATCTAGTACAAGGATGGACTGTAAACATGAATCTGCAAGGTTAAAAGTATTAACGTCTTCATCTGGTTGTTCTTACTCAAACCTGCAATAAGTCATGTTAAATACCACCGTAATTATAGCGTGCATTCTTAATAATTATTGTTTGTTTAACACTTCCACCCTGATTGCCTTGTCATTCCTCTACAATTACTTTTTTATAATTATTTTAATGTAAATTTTATTAAATCACTTTTTAAAATATTAATTCTTGGTATTGTCTTTCATTTTGAAGAATGTTTATGAATTTAGTACTAATTTTTTTTGTAAAAATATTATTTTGGTTGGATGACGTTTACAGGCACTTTTGTTTTGTTAATTCTGCCATTATTTTACTGTTTCCACAGGACTCTATAAAGTAAATGTAGAAGAAAAATATGTTTCTGTGTGAACTTACTCAACAAACTGAATTTTGCCATGTAAATCCATTTTTAATTCAATTTAACTTTTATTTTAGTCCAAAGTAAAGGTAAATTAGTCAATTTATAAAATCGTGTGGAAATTGAACAATAGCACAGAAACTTCGTCAAAATCGAAACCATTTTGAAATTGAAATCAACGTACAGTACATCGTCAATTGTGATCTAATAAATGCCAATTTTCTTTTCAATGAATTGAAGGTTTTAATCGAAAATTTTTCAGTTTCAAATAGCTTGCATAGGTGATTTGCCGATTGTCGTGTACAATAATTAATTATACTTTATCATGACTGTATCTGTACAAATGTTTTGGCTCTTAACCTTCTTTATACTTAAATGGCACATAATATTCAATCCTACATTTTGCCAAAAATTTTGAAAATTAACTAAACTAACTTTTAAAAGTCACGTGACTAATTTTGGCAGGTGTTAAGTAGCTTTTCCAGCTTTTGCAAACTGTCTAAATTTCGTCAAGTTCAAATTTTTAATTAAATAGAAGATTGTTACAGTTTTACTATCAGTGTTCGTTGTAACATTTTTAGCCTCTCTACAAATATTTTTGCACCATTTTTGTATTTTTGCCCTTTTTTAGTTCTTCTGTAATAATTTTTGTATTCTTGCAACATTTTTGCATCACAATTTTTATTTTTCTTTAATGTTTTAGAACCCTCCAGAGCCTTCCCAACTCTTCCAGAATGTTCTAACACCTTTTGGAACGTTCCTGAATCTGCCACAATCTTTCAAAACTTTAAAAATATTCTGAAACCTTTCAAAAAGTTCTAAAAACCTTCTCAAGCTTTCCAGATTGTTCATTGTTCTTTAAGAATGTTGTAAGGATTTCCAAAACGTTCTAAAACGCAGCGCAGTAAAGGTTTTCACATTCTTCTAGGACGTTCTACAAAATGTCTGTCCTATTTTAGAAAGTTTCTAACAAATTAATGACCAAAAATTTTGAAAATCTACTAAACGACTTTATCATAGCAAATTTTAATTTTGAAATCTATAGGTTAGGTTAACAATTTTCTTAGCACGTTACATGTTTCTTACAATTTCAACCTTTGTAACTGTCGAAACTTAGTTTACTACATTTTCAACGATTAAAATAAATTTTAAAAGTCGACTAATGTTGACAGGTGTTAAGTATCTTTTCCAGTTTGTCTAAATTTAATTAAATACAGTTTGTTACAGTTTTACTATCAGTGTTCGTTGTAACAACATTTTTAGCCTCTCTACAAATATTTTTAATATTTTTGCAACATTTTTTGTGTTTTTGCCCTTTTTTAGTTCTTCTGTAACAATTTTTGTATTCTTGCAACATTTTTTATTTTTCTTTAATGTTTTAGAACCCTACAGAGTCTTTCCAACTCTTCCACAATGTTATAACACCTTTTGGAACGTTCCTGAATCTTCCATAGCCTTTCAAAACGTTCTAAAACCTTTTAGGGCCTTCTCAAACTTTCCATATTGTTCATTGTTCTTTCAGAATGTTGTTGTAAAACGCAGGTTTTTACATTCTTTTAGGACGTTCTATAAAATGTCTGTCCTATTTTAGAAAGTTTTCAACAAATTTATCATATCCGCCGAGTAGACTAACCTAGAAAAATTGCTAATTCCCTCATGGTAGCAACTTTCCGGGAAAAAAAAAACAAAAAACTGCGAATACCTAACACTATGCAAATATACAGATTCCAACATTGGCATCTCGCCAAAACTAGGCTAATATTTTATAGTCGCAAAGGGATGGATCTAGCCGTGGAGCAGAAGGATGACGTATGTTAGGAAGTGCTTTATCATGTTCGACGATTACACCCTTGTTTGTTTGTCCATTAACTGACAAATTTGGCTGGTTCTTGCCGCCCCGCGCCGCCTCCAACCCGCCCCCTTGTTCTGGGCGTCTCGTTTAAGATAGCTAATTTGTTATCTTGATGGAAATGTGGTTTAATTTTGGATTATGCCCGGGTTCCGTAATTAATGGAGCATAATATTAATCTTTTGCCTCTTTAACCCTTTTGGCGCTCGTAAAAAAGTGTGTACGCGGTTTTAATAGCGTCTCGTTTATTACCGTGATATTGCAGGCGGAAGGGCAGTTTTTGCGACTCCCGACAATAATTGATGTATCAATTTGTTAGGGCTGAGCGCGTCAAAGTAACAAAAACCATGTATTTCGCCTTTAAAAGGGTTGTAGGAGTCCTGTAAAAACATAATAATTGGCACGACACTTTGCTGTTAAGCAACAAAAAAAATGTTGCGTTTGTACTTGCGTGTTGTGGTTTTTAAATTACTTTCTCTATTGTTTTAATACATAATCCGTTGACAAGATTTTACACTTAACGCGTGCTGGAATTATCTGAAAATTGCCGATGTTGGTAATCAACGGATTACGCCACGCATGAATTGTACCCGGGGTCAAACTGATAAAATTTCCCTGGTAATGGAAAACGGAGTTGAAAGGGCAACTTCATCAGTTTTTCGGCCATATTGAAGTGAATTTTTCAGTTTTTTATTTAGCCTCGAATCCACTTGCGGTCCGCTTTACATTCGGGTCGCGGTCTAATATAATCATTTATAAAACAGACAGGACCTTTTTTTATTCGACTGACCCTTAATAAAGGGCAGCTCATTCATTTTAAATACACATTCAGCAGGAAATTACGTATATTTTTAGGGCCTATGTAATGAAAAAATTATGTTTTGGGGATGTCAAGAGTTTTCTATTATAGCTAGTTCTAGTAGGGTTGTATTAATAGTATTACTTGATGAACTTTAAGGTACGTGGAGGTAGATGGTAGGAAATAGTTATTTTGGCACCAAGGGCCTAAAACGCAACTTTTGTAAACGTAATTTGGTGGGTGCAAACATAATTGTTGCTCTCGCTTCGCTCGGGCCCCAACTTTTACATGCGGGCGTAAAAGTGGTTTACGCCAGAGGTGCAAAAAACATTAATTAAATAATTATATTCTTAACTTTTAAGGTGTAAGTATCACTTTAGCATCCCATATGTTGATTTTATTTCACGGGGTTTCGCTTTATTTGCTTTTGTCATTGTTTAAAAAAAGTGAGGAAAGTCATTAGCAGCCAGATCAATTTAATGTTGCCAAGACAATAATAAAAAAAGTATTTGCTTGTCAAAAATTATTGATTGTCAGTCTTCAAGTATCTCCTATAAGAAGAACCTATTCCGACGAAAATGATGGCAAATTTAGCTGAACTAGAGGACACAGCCAGTAAAATATGCCTTCAGTTGTTGTGAAAAAAGTCAAGAATATTGTTACGATTTTCCCGTGGGTTCACACAAAGTCAGTTTAACTCAACAATTAATAAATTTATTACACTTCTAAACACTCCGTACAATAATTAACACAGCTACTAAAAACACTACTACAATTCCACAATTACTCCGCTATTTAAACTTTACCGCGTTCCCAAATTCACTACTACACTATTCTCCTAACTACTACGCCGTCGTCAACGCCGCTTCTTTTATATTCGCAAACCACGTTCTAGAATGACCGCAAAACGCTTCGCGGTTTGCTTCGAATCTTCCAGGTGTGGCGCTTCCTAACTGTGGCCTACTTTAATACGCGCCCGGCCAGATATTGCGGCGCTTCGATTCCATCCCGAATCGAGTATAGTAGGCCCAAACCGTAACAATATTGTATGAAAAGTCATACCAAGATTTTGTTAAATGGTGTGATCTAGGGCAAGTGACGTGCTGTGTTAGTTTATTTCAATGAAAGAAGCCAGATTTTGAAGCCTTCAACGTTATGGTCAGTCTACTCAATGTTGAAGTCGACAATAATTGTTTATAGAGACATCGACATCAGTAAGTTCCCGAAAGTGATCGCATTTCTAAAACGAAAGTCCAGTATCTTTACGAGGGAGGAAATCCAGAGATTTCTTGCAACTGCTCCAGATGAAAGCTATTTGCTCCATAACGTTGTTATAAGCTTCGGGATTGCAGGAGTTGACGAATTTACTGTTTGGTGATGTTACCATTATGGACTCATCTATTTTGGTACAACTGCGTCAAACAAAAACGAAGATTCCAAGAATATTTACTATTGTAGACTGCAATAACGGAGACAATTTGAATTTCTTGACAGGGACGAAGAAATATATAGCAGTGAGACCAAAATCGGCCAACCACCTGCGCTTTTTCTTATCATATAAGAAAGGAAATTGCTCTATGCAACCCGTTGGGAAAAATACTAGGGGTAAGCTACCCAGTGTAGTAGCAAAGTATTTGAAGTTGCCAAATCCGGAGGGCTATACCGGACATTGCTTTCGGCGTTCGTCCGCAACTTTATTAGCAGATTCATGAGCAGACCTTTTGGCTGTAAAGCGTCATGGAGGTTCGGTGCAGTGGAAGAGTCGGTGCAGAATAAAATTAAGATAGCCAGAAGAATTGTAAGTTCCACTTCCACGGATGATTCTGGCGCCACAAAAGAGGTTGCAGTCATTCAGGAAAGCGGATCGATTGAGAAAAGCTTTCCCGGTGTAAACGTTTCCAACTGTAATAATTGTACATTTATCATAACATTGAATAAGTAGTAAAGGTAAACTTTGGTTTAAAAAAAAACTCGGCTGAGCGTTTTTTTTTTAATTTTAAGCCCATGGGCGTAAAATTGCTATTTTACGCCCGCAAATGGGAATTACAAAAAAAAAATTTTTCTGTTGTTTTTGAGTTGTTGAATGTCAAAAAAAAAAAGGAAAAATCAATTTTTGAACAAATGTTATCGGACAAGGAGATTAAAAGTTATCAAAGGAGTTACTGAGAGTGACAACAAATGTCACCAACCTCCCAACCATAAATGATTTTTCTAAATTTCCTATGTTTGCGGATAAATACCGAAGTTATCGTTACTCTTCCCAAATTACGTAAAACTGCGTTTCAATGCGCATAAATTGGAAAGCTTAGTCTGAAATGTCGGAATTTGTAGTTTATTTATAAAAAGAAGGCTTTTTGGTAATTGACAAGCCTTTTTCAAATACGTAAATAAATTCAAATCGACAGTTTTGCCGCGTATATGACGTAGACGACTTTCAGCTATTTTATTGGCTATGGCTGTCTGATGGTTGACGGCATCTTTCGATCAGCTGATTTATAACCTCAAAGTTAAGTGACGAGTGAAGTCCACAGAGTGCAATGTTGCCAAATAACTTTTTTATTTCACTGGACAAAAAGTAGTTTGATGTCAATTTGACATAATGGTTTTGGTCTAGTGATTGTTAGAAACTTAAAAACTGTAAACACTGAAATGTTTATAGAAATAAAGACCGTCTTTTATCATTTCTAATTTGTCGAGATTAATTTAAGTCGGTAAAAGTTTACAAACTGGCAACACAGAAGCGGGCATAGAGAAACCATAGAAGTGGCTCCTCCCATCTAATTGGTTGAAAACCGTCTACGTCAGATCTAGCGGGCGTTTTAAATGGTACTATGAAATTGGAATCTTTTTATTTAATTCTTGTTATGTTAGTTTTAGTATTTTGAAATAGTTATTTTCCTAACAAGTGTGCAAAACGATACTTTTCCATACTCACAGCTTCTTAAGACACGTTCTACGCACGCGATTGCAGGCCAAGCAGTCGAGTGTGGAAAAGATGTTTTCCACAAGTATTAGAAACAAAATTTTTACAGTGCGGAAATTTTTTTTTTTCAAAATTCCCATTTTTCGAATGTTAAAACGGCATGTAATTGAACTCTAAATTGCGCAACTTTGTCCTAATTTAACCGATCCCGTATCTTTTACCGTTGCTGAGATCCCAATAATGTGGCACGAATTTGAAACACCCTGTACTTTTAGCTTTTTAAACATAAACGTTGAAATAAATATTGTATAAAACACGTGAATTAAACTTGTTTATTCACTCGAAGAACTTGTCACTCGCTATCGCTACATTGGTGGGTTCGTGAATAAACAATGGTTTAAGTCACTTGTTGTATAAATAACTATTAATAACCGGTCAACTTTTACGCAGGTTTTATTTCAACAGTTATTAAATTAACGGTCGAAGAGCAAAAAAGTTGAGGTTAGATTAACCTCAGAAGGTAAATTAGATAAAACCGTAATAAGTCACAGTTCGTAAAATATCACTAGGTAAACGTAGTCTTGCGTAACAGTTTTGTTAAATCCCGACCAGTGAAAGTGAACTTAAAAATGTAAATTTCTTCAACAAGTAAAGCTTCTATTACACCGGAGTCGTTAAAGTCAAGGTCCTAACTGTTATTGTTGTTATTTCAGCCTTTAAATGAAATACCACACGAAACGCAGTCACGACAATATTGGGTTACGTTTTTTACGATAATTGTTAAATGTAAGTAAGAAGCGGACAGTAAACCTCCTCTAGTCTAAGCAAACGTGACGAAACTTCCTTTTTTCCGCAACGGATATCGACAACTAATTGTACCATAGTAATTGTCCCGTCAGAACGCTTTCAAAGCGGAAAACAATTGCATCAAGCGTAATTATTGTGTACGAAACCAATTTTTAATTTATTGCGGTCTTAGTAGTCGAAAAAAACGTCCGGAATCTCGCAAATATTCCGGTTCGACGTAAAGTATTCAAATGGCACTACACGCCCAATAAAGAAGTAAGTGTTGCTAACCTTCACAAGTAGTCAACCATTGCCTTAACTCTTTCTTGTTAGGTTCAATGCGTACAGGTACCTCAGGTGTGTTATTTGCATTATGTAGATGAATGAATTTAATTAAGAAAACATACTAAAATAACGAAAAAATAACGTAAACTATCACCAAATTGTAGGAATAGCTATTTATGGACCCAGTTACAAAAAGTCCTGCTATTTGAATGAGTTACACACACAAGAACTAACTTTTGTATTCTTCAAATTAGTTCACAGTGTTTCTTATAGAGCTAAGTTTTCAAGTGCAGCTTTTGGAGAAATCTCTTCACAGTGGGTAAAAAAAAAGTAAAAAAAGCAGTAATTTCAGCTTGGTTCTTGACCAACCACTAGGAACAGTGTTGTGATTTACACATGTGGACTTACTAGCCTTGTTAAAATAATAGATACTTCCTTCCTTATTCCTTCCATTGGTAAAAAAAGTAACAACTACGAAGAAATGCTGCCTGCACATGTGGACGTCTCAAAAATTAAAGATAATTAATATAAGCGTCGCGTTTAAGACTAAAACTGTTTTAATTGCGAAATCGAATTTGTATTTGATAGTTTCAGTAATAATGGTTTCCTTGACATACTGGCAATTTTACGAGAAAAATTTAGCCTATTTAACCAACGAGTGGTTTTGTAAGTAGGCGCGTTTTGGTCCACGGCGCGTATTTGTTTTACAATTAAAATCCCAATAACCTGCGTACCGAACGAAAAATCCAAAAACTGTTCATGCGAATCCATGGTACCCGCCTTTAGCGCAATCAAACCGCTAAATCGATCAAAGTCGTTTATAGGATGGTACCGAAGGTGTGCAACAACCCCCGAGGCAATCACGTTGGTTTTACTATAAATCTAGTTCAAAGAAAGAGCAATACTGCAATAACCATGTAACGCCGTAGGCTGTTAAGATGGTACTTTTGTGCTTCTTGTTTTTCAACGTTATCAGATTCGATCACGTGCAACGACGCATATTATATTTGAATCGAAAAATTTCGTACTCTATCTAGGTACGGTTAAACCGGCACTTAACACGGCGCAAAAATCACTAATACTCCAACAAAGCCACTTGCATATGCCGGGAATGCATCCTGGATAAATACAGAAATATACGAGGCTTTGCATAAAATGCAAATCGGGCCGTTTAAAATCCATTTGGCGAGGGCACGCACCAGTTTGAATGCAAATTTTTTCGGTAATGTAACTGTTTCAGAAAATGATAATAAAAAACCTACGTATAGAGAAAATTGAATTTTTCTGCGTCTGTTTAATAATAATAGTATGCTTATTATTTACTAGTTTTGAATAGATAGTAACAACCATTACCTACCCATGCGAAAGGAATCATTACTCACGGGTTTAGCCAACTCGCGGGCACCCTCAATATACAGGGTACCACACGATCGTGTGTAAGCCTGGGGATTTCGACAACCATAAGAGAAAAGGCCGCATTTGTTTTCACGCTCCATGAAGCGAGCAGAGAGTTTTTGACGTCACAATCACGTAATTTGACAGTTGGTCAAATTATGGTTTTCCCAAATTATGTCATCGTGACGTCAAAAACGCTCTGCTCGCTCCATGGAGCTTGAAAACGAATTTCGCTACAGTCGAGTTGATTAAATTATGGCAAAATTGCGCAATTTAGAGTATAATAATGAACAGTTTTAAAATTTACAATATTTCTATTGTTTCCTGAAATAATCGAAAATATTTTGTAAATTAGCTTTTATTTTTTTGTTGATGAGATAACTGAAAATTTTTCTCCTCCAACGTGGCAATATCATATTTCTGCCATCATCCACTTTCATTTGGAAATTTGACAACTGTCAAAAGTTGACTTTCAAATTCATAAAATGCCCTACTTTTAATGATTACTTTGAAGCCAAATTTCAGGACAAGTAGTCACGTGATAAACGTGATTTTTTTTACAGATCTTACTGCTAGTGTATACTATAACTTGAAAAGAAATTGACAGCTGTCAACTGTCAAAAGTGGTCAACTGAGACGTTAATCACCAATGAATGAAATGTCCTGGTTTTAGTTATTGTTTTATAGACAAATTCCAGAACACGCACTCACGACATTAGTGTGATTTTTTTTGACAGATGTCACTGTTTGTATACATTATAATCTGTAAAAATTTGACATCTGTCAGGTTTCAAAAGTGGTCAACTCCCTGTTCGCAAAAATCCTGGGTTTAGTCATTACTTATTATTATTACGCCAAATATCAGGACAAGTAATCACGTGATTAGTGGGATTTTTTTTTACAGATATCATTTTTTTTTTACGGCCTTCAGCTGCCTGGACTATTCGGCGATGTCATTGTTTGTATACACTATAATCTGCAAAAATTTGACAGCTGTCAGGTTTCAAAAGTGGTCAACTCCATGCTATAGTTGGATTTTTACCTTTTGAGAATGACGTCATCTTTTTACATCTTTGTTTCTCGCATATCAAACATGTGAAATAGACAATTTTAGCAAAAAAGGCACGTTGTTAATTTTGTCATCCTGTCAAATTAAAAAGGTTGACATTTACTGTCACTTTGATTTAAACAAAAGTATAAAAATGCTGTGCTACAATGAGCAAGCCCAAATGCTAATTCTAATTGTGCTGCTTTTTTTGGAGTACGAAAAGAAACAGTTTCCAGATGTCATCCCAATTGATTATTCCAATGTGTATGATAGAGCATCACAGGCTTCAAAAGTGAGTACTGCTACCCTATGCCGAATGAAAAAGGCTGGAATTCCAGCTGACGACTCCTATTTCACCAACATTTCTAAGAAACTGTCGGTCAGTAAAACCAAAATAACCGCTTTTATGAAAAACAAAGAAGTTGGTAATGTTGGTATGTCAAATTACTATTTTTGCTTTATTGTGCAAAGCACAATAACACAGCACAAAATCAATGAACATTAATAATATTTTATGTTATTAGGAGTAGAAGAGATCTTTAAGTGAGTGCAAGCACACCTATTCACTGAATGAATGATGATTAAACTGAAACTCTCATGATCATGTGATTTTCAAGGCACTTGATCATCAGTCACTTCCGAACGCACTAATTTTTCAAAGCATTTGTAGGTTAAAATTTGTGATCTAATTCTAGACATACGTGTTTTTTCACCTGCTTGACGTCATTCTCAAAGGGTAAAACTTTGACTATAGCTAAAATCCTGGGTATAGTTATTACTTATTATTATTACGCCAAACTTCAGGACAAGTAGTTACGCGATTAACGTGATTTTTTTACAAATGTTTCTGCTAGTATATACTATAATTTGAAAAAATATTGACAGCTATCAACTGTCAAAAGTGGTCAACTGAAACGTTAATCACCAATAAATGAAATGTCCTGGATTTAGTTTTTGTTTTATAGACAAATTCCAGAACACGCAGTCACGACATTAGTGTATTTTTTTTTGACAAATGTCATTGTTTGGGTACACTATAATCTGTAAAAATTTGACAGCTGTCATCTGGGTTTAGTCATTTCTTGTTATTATTACGCCAAATTTCAGGACAAGTAGTTACGAGATTAACGTGACTTTTATACAGATCTTACTGCTAGTATATACTATATAATTTGAAAAAAATTTGACAGCTGTCAAACTGTCAACAGTGGTCAACTGAGACGTTAATGAAATGTCCTGGTTTTAGTTATTGTTTTATAGACAAATTCCCGAACACGCAGTCACGACATTAGTGTGATTTTTTTTTGACAGATGTCATTGTTTGTGTACACTATAATCTGTATAAATTTGACAGCTGTCAGGTTTCAAAAGTGGTCAACTCCCTGTTCGCAAAAATCCTGGGTTTAGTCATTACTTATTATTATTACGCCAAGTTTCAGGACAAGTAATCACGTGATTAGTGGGATTTTTTTTGACAGATGTCATTGTTTTTTTTTACGGCCTTCAGCTGCCTGGACTATTCGGCGATGTCATTGTTTGTATACACCAAAATCTGTAAAAAATTGACAGTTTGTCAGTCGTTTTCTTCTGTGATCGGATTGCGAACGCTCGATTCGAAGTGAGTTGGTATCGAATCCTGATTTTAAATGGTTTTTGGTGATACTTTACGAATTCCAAACAAAGTGAACTATTTGATAGTATATTTGATAAAGCGTTCTCTTTAGTGTCTGATTTGTATCGAGTTCACAGAGTATCACAAAACAGCATTTACAATCATGATTCGAGACAGACTCGTTTCGTATCGAGCGTTCGCAATCCGACTGCAGATTACAGTGATTATCGTATTTTATTTATAAAATGAAAAAACAGGGTGAAAATACCGAATCTTAGATGACTCTAAACATTTCAAATAATCAATTTTCCTGAAAACCCACACTTTTTAAAAAGTTTTGAAAACTCAAAAACAGAGTGAAAATTACAAACTTGTTAATGTTTTAGCAGTTAATTAGGATTGTTGTCAACGTTGCCACTTTTTCTTTTTCAATTTCAAACTGGTTGCGTTTGTTTTTGACCACTAAAATTTAATGTATCCTCGTTTTGGCAACGATAAACACATGAAATATTTACCACCACACACACACAAGACCAAAACTAAAAACACACAGCATTTGGCCTGTTTATTTGTCCCTAACCTAAACGTTTCGACATGGAATTTGTGGTGATTGTTCGATAAATTAATTTTGTACCAACATTGACAAATTGTGCAAACGGACGCCGATAAATTCGCATTTAAAACAGCAACTAATTAGTGGACATAAATTTAAATCGAGTAACTAGATTCGTCGCCTGAATGATTATTTAACGTCGTTTACAAACAGAAGCGTTTAAATATTTGATCTGACACACTCTCATTATATTAGTACGGTATTAATGTAATTATAACCATTGTAACGGACAAATTCGATTTTTTATTCCATCAAGTCATAATGTTGTATAAATAATGCTGAAGGGTTAAGGGTAAACCATTAATAAAGGAACAACATGAAAAATAACCCTCAGATAACTTAGTCTTAATTCCCCATAAAGCTGCAAGAAATCTGGCATAGTTTTACACACAATAAAGGGAAAAGGGCGTCAGATTTTTCAAACCAATATCGCAAAATTGTGTGCAAAAAGTCTATTATAGATTTGTAATGCCATATTTTAGAAGTTCAATTTTATCAACACTTTCTAGACTTTCGGACTCCGGCATTTTAATTCTATTGTTTTGCAAATCAGCTGTTCGACAATTTATTATTCAAATTTGCCAGCTGAAATAATATTGTGCTACGCACAAAAAAAGCTGTTTTCAATGTCACAAATTTAACATGTAATATTATTCATCTATCAATGAAATTGAATCAACCGCCTTGATTAGGTAACTATTACGACATGACCAGGAAGTAAGGGGTGTCGAAGCCCGCTGACAAAGAAACAACTTGTAAATCTCCTTATGTTCACTACCTTTGATAATGACTTGTTCTTGACTCAATGATAAATATTTATGTATACATCATTAAAAACTTGTTTTACTTGCTACTTCAGTCCGAAGCAGTTACCAATAAACGAACAACATTTTTATCATTATTAATTAATAATTAAATACTATACACTACAGGATTTAAATTGTAAATACCATACATTTTTTGGAGACAACTTATCACCGTATTCTCGTTTTCCTACGCCAATCCTCTCGATCTTCCTCCAAGTTTCTAGCTTCCATTGCTCTTCTCCTTCGCCCACGAGTGTCAAGGTCTTCTTCTTCTCCTTTTTCGTGGAGGCTTCCACTTAAATATTTTCTTTGACCAATGTCCAGACTTCCGAACCATAACAGATAACCGATTCAACCATTGTCTGTTCTTTTTTTGTTTTTCTTTAGAGTTAGAACCCAAAACCGCATCGAGGCGTTCGAAATGTGGACTCTCCGGAGACTCTTGCGCGTGCCATGGACAGTACATGCTACTAATGAAGAAATTCTAAGAACTGCAGACTGCGAACGAGAACTGCTTAATACCGTTAAAGAAAGAAAAGTTTCCTACCTCGGCTATATCCTTAGAGGAGGCAAATATTACATTCCTAAATTGATTCTAGAAGGAAAAATAGAGGGACGTCGAGGCCTGGGAAGAAAGCAACACTCCTGGCTGAGGAACATACGGGACTGGTGTAACATTAGCGACGCAACCACCATATTTCGAAGAGCCGAAAGCGGCGCTCTGCACATTGTATGAAGAGTACAGACAATCGCCAACATGCAGCGAAGCACAAGGCACAAGAAGAAGAAGAGAAGAAGAAGAATATTTTCCAACCTTGATTTGGTTTTTAATTTCGGTTTCTCCCATACCATTCTTGTTGATGCAAGATCCTAGGTAACTAGTTTTTGTGCAACATCTGGTGACATGTGTACTCAACTCTATGTTAGAAAGTACAGATGGCGTTCCCAAATCTAGGAACAGCACCATTAATGCCGCATCATTCGGTAAACACCGATCTGATTGGTTGAAAATGGTGAGGTTTTGTTTTTTGTTTATCAATCCCAATCCTCTGACCGGTTTCGCCGTATTACGGCTCATCAGAGAGGCGATAGGGCTTGATAACCAAATATTGTGATTGTATCATATACCTTCTCTCAATCGACAAAGGCTAGATGTACTTCAGACCCAACTGCTATTCTTTTCTCTATCAATTGTTGTAGTATAAACAGATTATTTGTACAAGATCGACCAGATGTAAATCCACTTTGATCTTCGCCAATTTGATATCCAATATTCATTAACTGCTCGACCTCCAGCTTTGAGCAGCTCTACTGGAATGTCTCCAGGACCTGGAGATCGTCCATTTTGCGTTTTGGATAAAGCAGTTCGGACCTCACTAATGGTAGTGTTTATCATTATCGCCATTGTGTATATCTTCATCCTCCTCTCTCATGTGTTCTAATCTGTCAGTAATTCCCTATAATGTAATTGCCATTTTTCTATTGGAATTAAACTGCTTAAGGTGTGGTAGATGAGGTGTAACAGTTCTCGAAGCTTCTGTAGTCTGTGAGCCACTCATAAATTCTCTATTTGAAGGGATGTTTGCTCCCAGAAATTATTTTTGGTGTTTTTTATTTGTGTTCGTAATTCTTTATTTTTATTTTGGTACATTTCTCTATTAGTGGGTGTTTTCTCCGTTTACTATTTTTTATACATTTAATTTTTCTCCTGTATTATTTCTTGTATGTTTTTTGTTATCCATATGGTGGTCCACAATGTTTTTTACCGTTACTTTCTGTATTTGGTACTTCCTGTGCAATGTTTTGTTTTTAAGGTTTTGCTATTCTTGTTTACTTAAAATTTACTTTCTTATTTTTTTAAATTATTCTGTGCTAAAAATAATACTGGTATTCACCTATATTTGAATGGGAACAAAAATATAAACTTTTAAAATGGCAGAAGGACTTGCTGCATCATCGACTATCGTGATTGCGTTATCACTACAAAGCCAACCCTGTTGTAAAAGCCTCCTTTTACCTTTTAATTAAACACTATTTTTAATTAAAAGTTGTTTTAGATAGCAGCTTTCGCAAACTAATAAGAGTTTTATTAAAATAATTAGATCGGTGCCTAACGGCTAACTTATTGACGAAAACGTGGATGCAACCAACGATAATTACTTTCTCGAAAGTTTTCGAAATTTGTTTAGGCATATTGTAACATAAAAGGGATAATCACTTACCGAGTCGACGTCTTCACCAGAAAACCTGACACGAATTTTAATTCGGTAAAACCTGAAACAAGACTCCGTCGCCGGTTATCGCGCTAAACGGCGAAAAGAGGAATATTTTCCTCTGGTGATAAATTACATTCCAGATCCCGCTTGTGTTTAAAGCCAGCCAACTTGGCGAATAGTTTTTGAGAATTTCGCATTAGCGCCCTCAAAGTGTATAGAAGCCAAGTTTAGTAACTTGTCTTGTTTATTCAGTTGCGTGCATTACTTTACGACCTCAAAATTTCTTGAAATACCTCCTCAAAATTTGAAACTTTCCCAACACCAGTTCATTAAGCATTAAATTATTTACGCTTAAGTGATGAAACGATAATCTCGCAATATTAGCCGAAACTTAATTTTATAGTGTCATTATTTTCGGTTGAAAAGAGACACTTCGTCTTTTGGGAAAGTTACCCTCGCGCGGATTTACCACCCGCTTTCCTTTGGGCAAAAGTTTTTCGGGAGGGGTCTAATTCGCCAATTTCGACGTTTCACCAAGTTTGAGTAAATAATTTTCGGGGTGCCTTTGAGGTTTATTAAGAGATTAGCTTTGGCAGTTCTTTTTATATAGACTGTCGAATGTTATAAGTTTCTTTGAACTCTGCAGATGTTCGGTAATTGGGTTTTGAAAGGCTGGTTTGATAAGCTTATACTTTCGTTTTTGTTTAGTTTAGAGTGCTTGAACTTTAAACTTGAAATTCAATTAATTGGACCATTATAGCATCATAAAATAGTTGTTTGTGTTGGTGTAAAACTTGAAAGACACTTTACACTTGAGTAGCAAACATTATTTTATATTTACCTCTATAACACAAGAACATTTGTTTTCTTTACAAAAGCTACTCTTATTGGAGTTTTATTAGTCAAATAAGAGTAAGTTGCAAAAAATGCCTTTAGTGATTTACGTTTTTAATTAAAAATTAGTAATAATAAATTAATTATACGTACAACGAGGCAAAGTTGTCTTTCGCATCAACAATCACACATTCTTCTACTCTTCTCTTTTGATTTGAACAATTAGCTAGCGTAATCGTTTTTGTACATTTTTCGACTCTTTTCTTGAAAAGTTTAGTCAATTAGCCAAAACAATCATTTTAACACATTCTTATATTTTTCTTTTGAAAATTTTAGGCACTTACCAAACTCAATGATTTCAATATATTCTTCTGCTCCACTCTAGGCATTTTTTGACAATTAGTCAGCACAATCGTTTCTACATATTAGTATTCTTCTACTCTTTTCTTGAAAATTTTAGGTTATGTTAGTTGAGGGCGGTCTCACAAAAAAAATTACATTTATACAGGGTGTCAAAATAATTCGATTTAGCACAACTTACCTCAGACAAAAAGTCAACAGAAACAGAAACACAAATATATACAAATACAGAAATACACATATAAGGGGTCAAAGTTTTCACTTTATCACGCGCTCCCATTGGAGTTGCTCTCTTGCTAAAATTAGGCATTCGATGGTGCCAAATTTGATTATCTACTCAGTTTTAAGCCAGCTTATATTATCACCATCTAAAACCAGTGATTTGCTTTAAAATCACTAACTTTTTTCTGGTAAGGCGAAGTGACAACTGAAATCTGCGTATCGGTTTTCCAATATTTTTTTAACAAAAAAGGTATTAGTTGGAATCTTTAAGATCAACAGTTTCCTAAATATTTGCAATTAAAGTATTCGATGCCAATCATGATTGCAATTTGTAATCTTCTTGGAGGATGGAACCTTAGATCATTTCTCATTACAAGTGAGAAATTACATAAACAAACATTTTCTGAATCGTTGAATTGGTCGGAGAAGCCAAATATTATGACCAGCACTAGCACCAAGTTCGAAAATTGGTTCTCCAGATTTTTACCTGAAGCATTTTGTTTATGAAGAAATAATAGATAACCATGGCAAGTTATTAATTTCAACTTAAAATGCTGTTGAGACATTTTGGGACAATAATACAGTTATTTCAACCAATTTTTAAATTTTTTTTTATAAATGCATTGAGGTCAATATTTTAATTGCAAAAAACTCGAAAACCGTTTTTTTTGGGATACTTACTAGGTATACCTTTTTTGGCAAGAAGATATTGGAAAACAGATATTCGGGTTACAGCTGTCACTTGACTATACCAGAAAAAAAGTTATGTCGATTTTAAAGCGAATTATTTTCTGCAGGTGGCGACCTCTGCGTGCTGACTTAAAACTGCGTTGATAATTAAATGTGCTATCTTCAAAAACCCCCGAATATCTAATTTTACCAAGAAACTCCAAGTTATTCATGAGTAATTAAAAAAAGACCATTTAAAAAAAAAATAACTTTGACCCCCTGAACTTCTGTTATCGTTGTCATTTCGTCTGAGGTAAGTTGTGCTAAATCGAATTATTTTGGTCCTTTAAATCCGCTATTAAATTTTTTACCATTACTTATCGGACACCCTGTATAAGCTTCTCGTCAAAAAGAATGGCACAGCAAAATTGTTGGTAATTTTTGTTTAATAACTCCATTTTAATAATTTTTTTTGAGGATAAAAAGGTATTTTATTCCTCTTTCTGATGACGTAATAGCTATTTATGTAACCAGTTACGAAAAGTTCGATTTTGTATAACGATTGAATGTTTGTAGGGCGAGCGCAGCGAGGTCCTACAATTTGAATGAGTTACACAATAAGACATTTTCGAAACGCGTTGCATACATAATTTTTTCTAATTTTGACCAAAAAGCTGTGAAAACCATCGTAACTAGTTACGAAAAGTAAAACGTTTTGTAGTAAAATTAAAAATTAAAATAAAATTAGAAAAATAATCTTTTTAAAAGTTTTCACGGATCCTAGTATACAGGGTGTGATTGAGTTGTAGTCAAAAAATGAAAAATTTGATCTAACGTCATTTCTCGCAAGCAAATTTTTTATTTTTTAAAATAGCCTTAATCGATCCTTGGGGTCAATATCTCTAGACGTTTTCGACAGTTTGATGAATAAGGACCGTTTACAAATTTTATTGCAAAATTTCAAAAATGGGGTTATTTTTCTTGTTTTTAATTTTTTTTAAATCTTTTGTGGGAGAAGAAAGGGATTACAAGGAAAGATTACACTTAAAACTACCCATATTTTTATCATAAATCTTGGCATGTTCGGTGATTTTAATGAAAAATAATGATATTGGATAAAGAAGCACACTATTTGTTTAATGATCCAATTTTGTTTTGTTTGGTGATTAAGAGCCGTTTATCACCAGCCAAAATGTATTGGTATATTTCAAAAATGGATTTATTTTTACATATTTTTATTCAAATTCAACAATTTCAGTAGATTTTTTCAGGGCAGATAGCCGATAACAGCTATTTAAAATACATTTTGTGGAGATCGACTTTGTGGTTTTTACTTTCACTTACACTCACTACTCAACTGTGGGAATATGGACTACTTCTTTTCAGTTATATTGGGTAGTTTTAAATGTAATTGCTTATCCCGTATTTTTTCAGCAAAAAATCTAAAGAAATTGTTTAATTTGAATTGAGATGTAAAAATGAACGCATTTTTGAAATTTACCGATAAATTTTATAAACCTTAATCGCCAAACTGGTGAAAATGTCTGGAAATATATGAATTGGAGCATTAGTGTGCACAACACAAATAGTGTGCTTCTTTATCTAATATCATCATTTTCCATTAAAATCACTGAAAATCATAAAAATATGATTTTGTTTTGAACATTTTTTTTAGGTCACCCTGTATAACACAGATTAAGATTTTTACTTAAATTGGTTGGTTTTAAGTGTAACCTTTCTACTCCCACAAAAGATTTTAAAAAATCGTTAAATTAAAAACAAGAAAAGAAAATTTTGCTATAAAATTTGTAAACGGCCTTTAATCACCAAACTGGAGACGTCTGGAGATATTGACCACAAGACTAGATTAAGGTTATTTTGAAACATAAAAATTTTTTTTGCAAGAATAGGCCGAAGAATTAGACCGAATTTTTCATTTTTTAACTACACCTCAGTCACACCCTGTATACTCGGATCCGTGAAAACTTGTATAAAGATTATTTAGGTAAATAGAAAAACAAGAAAATACCATTTAATCTTCAAAAAAATTAATAAAGTCTAGTCAATCAATTTGAAGAAACAGCCACTCAAAAATGACTGTCTCATTCTTTTTGGTGATCAGTTCATTTTAAACAAACAAATCATTTTCGTTTCTTACCTTGCTTTTTTTTCGTTCATGTAGTCCTGGCCTCTACCCCCATTCGTAGGTTTTCGGAATGTCATTTGTCAAATATGTCGTTATTTTGCCTAGAGATGACAACTAACAATGTAAAAATGCCCTAATTTATGTGTATGTACTTGTATATGATTTCTCTTTGTAGAATTGTATCGATGTTCTCAATGTAGGTAAAACTAAATTCTCGAATCTACATTTTTGTAGTTTTGCTTGTTTTATTCGCTGTATAGACAGGAAACATGAGTTTCTCGCATATTGTGCAACATTGTTGCGATACAAATGTGTCAAATAAATTCGTACCTTAATCATAATTTATTGTTATATCCTAAAACCATAATTATTTTGACAATCATCACCGAGATACGTATTTTGCTGGTTGTTGTGAAACAACAACACAAGTCGCTGAACTATACGTAAGTACCTATAATTTTGTGAGGATGAGAAACAACTTTTTCCTAACTCAATCTAAAAGATGTCTCGTAAATACCACCAACACACACATAAAGTTCGTCCGAGATGCAAAACTACTACTCTGTAAAATAAACATATTTTCCAACTTTAGACCGTAGGGTATAAATCAAAATTTCCAGATTTAAATACGATGTGACCTCTAGCTCAAACTTCGCGGCATCAGGACCGAAAAGTTGTTTAACATTCGCCGTAATTTTCCATTAGTGTACGTTTAATGTTGTCTTGACGGTCGTCTCTAAAATACCAAGAAAAAAAATTGTTCAACTTTTAAGGGACGCAACTCGAAGTTTCAAACATAATTAAACTGATTGCGTTTCCATCTGCAATTTTTCTAAGTGCCGAAGCAGGATTTTAAAACACTTTTGGAGCTCCGAAGAAATATTTTGTGGTTTATGCTGAACAATCCTATTTGAGTAATTAGAATCCGAGTTTAGGACCAACCAACGGTTCGGTTATAATATAATTAAGCATTTTTAACGTGAATCCGGAAGAGGAAATTTTATTGTCAGGATTTCAATGAATCTTAATCGATTAATGGAAGAATTCCAGTGGCCCAATATTTCACTGATTTTCTACAAGTTTCTGAGTTGACCTACCACTACCTTTCCACCAGATTTTAACTGATCGATGTAATGAGATTACCCTCCAAGTGACAGTGTAATTAATATCAACTAAACACAAATGGATTTCCAAATAGAGAGACAGTATAAAGTTAGAAGTTTAAAATCGCAATATTGCACGATTGTTCGAGCACAAAACGGGAATCCATTAATTAGAAATTTCCTGTTGATCTTCTACGCCGCTAACGTATTTTCCCAGGGGAAGTTTGTTTTCTTAGGACTGTTATTCCTGAGAAAGCTGAATGGAAGGGGTTTGGTAAGGCGTAAAGATTTCAGTGTAAGCAAACGTTTCGGGGTTGCAAAAGAGGTTGTTACGAATGAATTTTGTTTATCTGTTTGTGCATTGTCGAAGGTGACAGAAATTTGTAATAAAACACGACAATTATTATTATGGTAGCATGGTAGTCTTGGGTAAGAAAACAAGCAAGAGTGAAAAGAATTCCTAAATGAGTTGTTAACTTTACCGCACGTGAGTAAGAAATGATTATTTATTGACAAGTGCTGAAAGTCATAGTTTTGCGCACGCAAATGTACGTCTACGAGCTGATATACATTACACGAACGCATATCAGTCTTACGAACTTACAAACATAAGGTTAATTTAAAAAATAATGTCACCAATTGTAAATACATTACCTTGACCTATGTCAAGTCTAACAAACATTTTCATACATATAAAGTATTCGTCGTCTAAGCTGGTACCATCTGATGACCATAACAAGAAATTTAATGAGAGTTAGCTCATCATGCAGACACAGCCTAAGGCTGCAAAAAAATCAACAAAGAACCATATTCGTATGATTCCGATCAGGGTCAAATTCATGGCCGAAGCAAGGCCAAGTCGAGTAACTAATTATCGATGCCAGTGAACGTCAATATTTAATCAATAGATGTGCTTTTTATACCGTCATTGACGTATAATTCACGTGTGATTTAGGTAATTTAATTAACACACCTCCATAGTGGTGATTAGATCGTTCTTAATAATGATCGGGTAGCTAATGCGAATGTTTCCATTATCCCTCTACAATTCAAAGACATTGTCTGCCTTGCTAATTTAATCGCTCCGTGCTTATTCAGAGGTTCTTTCAGTAGTTTCGATTGATCCGGACCTCTTGTAATTCGAAGCTTTTATGCAAAAACCATTTATTCATTGTTGTTACATACCAACGATAAAACACAATGAGGAAAAGTAAAAGTGAGTCTAAAAGATGACGGGATGAATATTAAAGCGAGCAACATCTGTTGCAGAGCTTCATTACCTTGAAACAATTACATATTACAATGTAGTTAGCAAAAGTATGTTATGCATACGTAAATGTTTACGACCAGTTTCCTTCTTAACTTTTAAGGGAACAGTAATCAGCATATGTGCTCGCTTTGCATATAAACACACGAGTCCATACGATCTAATAATCATTTAAGTTCTTCCTGTCTGGACCTGCATTAAGTGGCACACAATAATTTCCTTTGATGTGCAATATTAGTGCTAATAAAATTTAAGTGGCTACTATGCGAGGTACTTTCATTGTAACGAATTGTTTATTCATTAGTTTTGATAGCAGGAGATGATGTTTTTATACATAAAAACAAAGTCAACTAGAATGCAGAAAAAACTCGCATTCTTCAAAATTCTATCAAAAAATTAAAAAAAGAAAACTAAATTGAATTCATTCATAAAGTAAAACTAAAATTGGCCATAGGAAAACCGTGTAACCGACAGAGAAACATTGAATGCCCAAGAAAAAGACAGAAAACCTAGTAAAATAGCAAAAACTTTAGGGCAATGTTGCCAGAAGGTTTTCTGAATTCATCCACTGGATTAGTTATTGTCCTAATTGCCACTAAGTTTTTAAACAAATATACAGTGTGTCCAGGATAAAGAGGGCCACTATGGGGATCTTGGAAACTGTTAGAGATACAGATTTGGTTAAATGCGAGAAAAGTTACGTAATCATGGCCTTAATAAAATAATATTTAGAAAACATCGACTTTTTTTCGGTTTTTGAGATATTTTAAAAAATGTGATTTTTTTATTTTACATTTTATTTTTTGTGACATTAATATTGGACCTAGACCAAAACTAATGACACTTCTCCACAGTAACTCTTAAAACTCTTTAAAGCGACATTATCAGTTGTTTGTTCCGACGTTTCGTCTTTACGGAACCATCGTCAATTTCACTTTTTTAAATGCGGTCATTATTTTTTAATATCGGATTTTGAAAGTCCTTTTTATTCCGAATTCAATGATGTATGACACTTTATGATTTAAATGCGTTTTACTAAGTTTTTTGACCTCAACAAAGAAATGTCTTATTACGGACCTGATTGAATTAAAATTTGAATTTTTTTTTAAATTAAAAATTCCCTATGCCCATAAAATGTTCAGGTAATTTAGACTTCAAAATAAGACAAGAAAAAACAGTTTTCTCACAAAAAAAAAAAGTTAAGTGTCATACATTATTGAATTTGGAATAAATAGGGCTTTCAGATCTAACATAAAACATCGAGACTGTATTTAAAAAAGTTGATAATGGTTCCGCAAAGAGTTGAAAATTTGCTGTGGAGAAGTGTAACTAGTTTAGGTCTAGGTCCAATATTAACGTCACAAAAAAATAAAACGTAAAACCAAAAAATTTCCGGTATACAAAATATCTCGAAAACCAAAAAAAAAAAGATGATTTCTAAATGTCGTTTAATTACGGCCATTATTATGTAACTTTTCTCCCATTTAACCAAATCTGTACCTCTAACTGTTTTCAAGATCTCCATAGTGGCCCTCCTTATGCTGGACACCCTGTGTATACAGAAACCAAACTAAACACTTATAGTAAATTATCAAAATAAATGGAGATTATTATTAGGAATGTTCTATTCACAAAATTACATTTGCGAGTAATCTAGTCGACAAATTTAGAGAGACGTTTGACAACATCGCAGTAAAATTTCAGTCTACTTTTCTTAGGTTTTCTGTCTTCGTCTCGCGCATGCAATTATCAATGTTTCTCTGTCAGTTACACAGGTTTTTCTATGGTCAGATTTAGTTTCACCACACCAGTATATTCAAAACTATTCTCATATTTAGTACTTTGGTGCTAAGGAATATTTAAGGGTTGCTTCTATTGGCTCGCGCCTGACAGATCTTAGAACCAGTGTTGCCAACTTTTAAACGATATAATTTTTCCAAAAGTTTGAAAAACATTATATGATTTAAAAATGCAGTGTTTTCAGCAAAAAGAAAACATTTAATTGTAGCAAAAGCTCGGGAAAACATAGACATTAAGTCGCATTAAAAAAAATGATTAGAAAAAGATTGATTTTCCTGTATAAGCATTTACGTCACAGGTAGAATACGAAGTAAGTGGACAAAAAACACAGCAGAACAAATAGAAAAACGAATTATTTTGAAACGAATGAAACCTAGCAAAAAAGTTGAAAACTGACATGACAGTAGGTAATGGTTATTTGAATTGTAAAGGACAAAAAAGGTTACCAACGATGTTATAAAAAAGAAAAAAAACATGATTAACCAAACATATGCAAATCATCATTTTTTTAAATACAAATAGACAATAATAATTCTCAGTAATTTATATCCAATATACAAATATTTCCTTTGTGTTATATTTTTTTTGTAATTTAAATTAGTTCATGTATTTTTTATTGTTGCGGGTCACTTTTGTAATTTTTTGATGAGATCCAAAAATCGAGCAGAAAAGTTTATCCCTGATTTGGTTTTGTATTTGTTTAGGCTTCGTTTCGAATTCCCTTCAAACAGCCACCGAAAAAAATGGTGAAATTATAAACGGACGTGCATAACAATCCCAGCTTCCGCTACATACTTTTCCGATTCGAAACAATGTCCATATATTATCCGGAATTTCCATTTAATCCTATTAAGCTAATGACAGGGCTTTCTGGCTTGTAAATACACTTTTCCGATAAGTCATGTTTATTTGGACATATTTATCGTCCGGACGGTCACAAAAATGCGCGACGAAAAGAGCGATTTTTGCCGTCATTTCGTCCAATTATCTGCACTGTCGATAACGCTTTTTTTAAAACCGGTTATCGACTATAAATCATCGATGCAGAAACATTGTACATTTAGATTCATAATTATTATTGACTTATCAAGTGATGACAAAATGGCGAAGCCGGAACGTTAAATCATCGATTACCTAATTGAGTGGCGCTGCATGAAACTGATTAAATTGCAGTAAAAAAAAGTAACAAGGTCATTCATTCTTATTGTTTGTGTGCAAATAACAATAATCAGAAAAAACGTGTTGTTATAAATGTTAGTTGGAAAAGGCGGGCTTGTTTTAAAATTGATTTTTGAATTATTACAAAAATTTGAAAGCATTCATTTAATGTTTAGTAAGGTTCGTTTTTCCTTATTATCATTACTAATAATACGAGAAATCTTGTAGCAGTACTGAGTTGTTTCAAGCAAATTTGGACGATAACGACTTTAATTGTGTTGTTTTTCTACAGTGTGTCCATAAAGTATGGAATAAATTCGATTAAAATTCAGGGAATTATCGTTCAGAAAAATGTTCGGACATGTATGTTATTATTTTTAAACGTAAAAATTAGATATACAGGGTGTCCCAAAATTGAAATACGACCTTCCAGTTGACATTTCTAAATGAGAACCCCCTTTTTTTGTTGCATTTATGGATTTTACCTAAAATTTCTGGATATTTTTTATATAGCATATCCTATGTCGATATTCAGCTGTTTTCGAAAAAATTATTTAAAAAAAAACGTACACATCGGGCTAGTGTTTGATTTATTGTCGCAAAGTTTGTTTTTTCCTAAATAATCCATTAGTATACAGGAATTCAGGGTGTCCCAAATTTCAGCAACAAACCAAATTTATAATTTCTTAAATAGGATGACCCATTTTTTATTTGATTTTTGGAATGTACGTCAAATTCTAGGCTTACTTGATGTAAAATGTCTGTATCGATACGCAACTGTTTTTGCTCTAGCAGCCTTGATTGGCCGCCCCTCAAATCAAGCGGAAATTCCTAATTTGAGCAAAATTTTCGTGCACTTTTCCAGAAAATCGTGAATAACTCGCTTATTTGAACCATCCTGTATATACGAGCCATATAACAAAAAAAGTCAAAGTTAACCTTCTTTTTTTGTAGTTTTTGCGAAATATCTCAGGAACTCTTCAAGTCAGAGGTCTGAATTTTTACCGCAAACGCAGCTCAAGGGGATGCAACTTTTACCTTCTATGCGATTTTTTGGTACCAAACAAAAATTGTCAAAAAATTTAAAAGGTGATACCTTTGAGGTAGAGAAAATTTTTGAATTTTTAAAATAAACTTCCACTGCCTAAATGGGCCTGTCTCACAATTTTTTGTACGCCGGTGACGTACTACACTATCAACCAATCAGCGACAAGAAGTGAAACAGATGGCGTGCAACAGCCAATAAAATCGTCCAGAATTACGTACGTCACATGCGCGCCAAAACAGATCTTTTAAATTTAATGGACAAATTCAAACTAATGTAGGAATATTTACGACCATAATTTTTTCTTCAAGAATATGAAAAATTATTTTTTTGATCCTATTCTTTCGATTCCAGTCATTAAAACAAAAATTTATGATATGTGGGATAGGCCCATTCCTTCAGGTTAATGATACAAAAATGACGTAAAGTGTCATTTGTAAAAATGTCATTTTAGGGTGCCACGTACTGAAAATCGTCAAAATTGACATAATTTCCAGGTCATCCCCAAAACCGTGACAGTTAGGGCAAAATGGATGTCAAGGTGATACAAGGTGTCTCAGATTAGCGGCTGAGTACAGGGTGTCTCAAAAAAGTGAAAAACAATTTTTAGTTTCCGGGAATTATCCCAAACTGAGTTAAAAGCAAAATTGTCACAAAGTTTGAATTTGACGCCCTCTAGCGGTCAAACTATCACACCAATGACCTTTTTTGAATACACCGTTGAAAAGCGTTTGGTCTGGACTATATTTTACCTTCAGTGACATTTTGTCTTAACTGTTAAAATAATTGAGTTATTTTAGGTTAAAGCAAAAGTTGTTAAATCACTTTGAAGGTTTGTGAAGCTTGACGTTGACGTCCTGTCTCTCCGATTAACTTAAATGGGCATATTTTTCGAAAGCTTACGATCTGAACTTTTTTTTTATTTTAATCACTTTTGGTCGTCAACTGTCAAATAAGCAAGTTAAGGACAATTTTTGGAAAAGGTGCACGAGAAAATTAGCTCAAATACGGAATTTATTTTAATATTAAAAAAATAATAAGTTTTTATTTTTTTTTTAATTTAGTTTTTTAATTACTGTTTTTTATTATAGTTGTACACTGTTTTCAATAAAACATGTTATATTTTTCAACCGTTATTTTCTCGAAAATAGCTGAATATCGACATAGGATATGCTAGATGAAAAATACCCAGAACTTTACGTAGAAAACATAAATGCAACATAAAATGGGCATTCTCATTTGAAAATCTCAACACGAAGGTCATATCTCAACTTTGGGACCCCCGGTACATAAAATTTTTTCCTCAAAAAATGCGCCTTTAAAAATAATCACATACGTGTCCGAGCATTTTTCTGATAGATAATTCCCTGAATTTTAATCGAATTTATTCCATACTTTATGGATAAAATTGTTCATCAAAATACATGTATTTTATGCTGGACACTTAATTAACCCTATATAAATCTATTGCCCTATTAATGGGGTTGCAAACCACATGTAATACAACACTGTGGAGTTAAAGCGCCATTAAGCAGGGTTATAACGTGGACTGAGGCCCTCGAGGTCCGTTACGCTTTAAGTGTTGTTTCTAAATATCTTAAGCCTCAAACACTACACAGTGTATTCGAGCCTGGAACTTCGGTAATTTGAAGTAATTGCAGCTGTTGTGTCTATCATGTTCGGACGGCCGCATGTTTCGAATTGGGCACTCAGACTCAGACCACATGCTGTGTTTTTACGCTTCAGTAAAAATGGAGAATTTTCAGTTTTTGTGTAATCTTGGCAAAACGGTGAATGCGTCGTCATATATTAGCCAGAGAAGTTTAAAATGAAGAACAAAACTTGAAATATAACAATTTACAATGTGTTCGTAAAAGTAAATGAATTAAGTAACTAAATTATTCGATACTAAGTTTTAGACAAGTAATATGAAGCTCTAATGGTTTGAACAAACTTTACTAAACGAAATACAATACGTAGAGGAATCGATTGTCTTAAGTTAATTGAGAGCCCTATAAGATCTGAAAACAAAGTCACATATCCTTAAAATTTCTCTATCACCGAGGCACTTAATTGATTACTTTTTGAGACAGGTCAACATAAACCTAATAATGGGTCGGTGGGTTAAACCATTCTATTTTAACTCATGTATTGAAACTTGTTTCTTTGAATTTGGGAGACATGTTTCTACCAAATTCCTTTACTTTTCCGACCATCAAACACAAACAAACGAAAAATCTTTAAAAAAACGAAGAAAGAACATAGGTATACAAAAATTTAAGACATCAGTATCAGTTACCAACCATATATTTGTTTACACGGTTTTGTTTTCTTCAACCTCAAAAGTACCTTTTCATGGGTTTACTTTGTTGTAAGAGATGCATCTGTAAATGGAGTCACTAATAAGAGTGGTTTTGGAGTGTACAATGCTTCAATGGGTTGGGGTATTCAAAGAAGAACAACTGATGCTATGGACATATGGACTTAAGAGATATGGGCAATGGAGGCGGATTTAGAGTGGTGTGTGGATCGGCGGATTCTGATTTTGTCTGATTCCTGAGAGAACAGGAGAGGAAAGTTGAATTTTTGTGGATACCCGGCCATTCTAACATTAGAGGGAACGAAAAGGCTGACGAGCTTGCCAGGAGTGGAAGAGAGGACAATTTGGTGATGGGGGTTAAAAGATCTTGAGGGCTATTAAAGATTGTATATGGACTTCATGGATTAGTTCTTACAGAAGCATAGGAATACATAAAGGGAGTGCATATTTGCGCATTCAGAATGTGCCTCCAAAGGTACCATGGTTTACAAAAATTAGGTACAAAAAGAGAGAAGAAAGTTTGTGAGTGTGGTCTGTAGGATGAGATCTGGACATTGTCTCATTTCAAAGCATAAGGGTAGAATAGGTATCTCGGATTCCTCGGATTGCTCTTGTGGAGTGGAGGAAGATTTGGATCATGTTTTCTTGGAATGAGAAAGTCAGGCAGTTAAATCCTTCCTTGTACGGTAGCCTTGCGGCCTTTTCCCCGACTCCTTTGCGTATGGCGGAAATTCTCAGTGAACCACAACATCTCGGATTCAGGGAAATTTATAGATTTTTGGAGCAAGAGCATATGATCATTTGATGTGTGCTTGCTGACGGGCTGTGCTGGTTTTTGCATGGCTGTTGCTTTGAGTGTTTTCGCTTGCTTTGAGGATGCATGCTTTTGCTTTGGACTTGTTGATTTCAAGCATTGTCCTTATCTAGTCCTTGGGAGTTGTTCCCAGTGTGTAATGTCCTGATTCTCTCCAGGACGAGAAGAATTTTTACGTGTGACCCTTTATTGCCAATCTGTTTGTAGGAGGGGGCGTCGCTTCAGGCGCGCTCAACCTTGGCAGTTGAAGCATCTTGGACAGAAAGAAGTTTGGCTGGATGCTGTTAAACAAGAGGCCATTGAAACAGAACAGTACCTTTTGATGTAAATACTGTCTTATCTGTCTCTGTCAAGTCAAGTATATTTCATATGTCATATGTGTTTTAATAGACATTGACATTATTATTTACCTAGGTGAATAATTTTTTTTTGTTATGTTTGTCCCAGACTAGATAGACTCTATTATTGAATACCTAGGTCAAAAATAATTAATTAATATGATTAATAACATAAATAATTTTATAATAGTGTATGTAAACCTGATGATAGATCCTCTTTAATAATCGTTGATAGTACATCCCTATTCTGGTCTGTGAATGATTTGTTAGATGCCTAATCACCTTAATCCGGTGAAAAGAGCAAATTTAATGTATACAGGGTGTTCCGTAAGTGCGTTAAATTGAAACGGCGTATTTTTCCAGTCATTTTAGAGGATGCCATTTTTCAATTTTAGGTCTCATTTGAATACAAATTTAATTTTCAAAATGGCCTTTTTTGAAAGTTAAACTTGGACCTTATCTTAGACTGAAAGTTTCCATACAAACTTTTGGATATTCTGTTTCATTACCCAACAGGAAAAAAATGTCTTTTTCCGCCGTATGTGTGAAAATAAATCATTCTGGACCTTAATACGATTTAATAAAACCGTCTCCGTGTCGCCTTCAGCATCGCAAAAATACTAACGTGTTGCGAAGATACGACCTACGGCATCATCAGGAAAAACGTAAAAAGCCCGAATTACACGGAAGTCGGCTTCCCTGAAAAATGTCGGCCGTTTTTCAGTCGCCGAAAGCCCGGTTTCAGTGTAACTGCGAGCGAGTTATAAGGTAATTTATGTCTTATATTTATTACCTTTTTCGCGTCAAAAAGACTTTCTTTAATCTCGTTACAGGTACTGGGGAGCTTATTTATTCTCCGAGTGTGTATGTTTTCTGTTTTCCTCTCCGCTCTAGACTCCGAAAATAAGACCGCGTCATTTTGTTAGCTTTACTAAAAACGAGATTAGTTCCGAAAATGAAAAGCAATCCGGCTTTTATCCTGCTGGCGGTTTTTTGACATCTTCACAAACACGAAAACAGAGGTAAATTTTAATTTCCTTGTCTTGAACAGAGCTACTCTTGTTAAGCAGTGAAAATAAAGTTTTCCTCCCTTGTGATTAATTATTGTTGCATTCTGAACGCAGCTACAAAACAAAAGGAATCAAGCTCCACAGTAAAACTCAAGAAACAATAGACAAGAGTTCAAGTGAAAAGTTAAATTCAATACAAAAAAAATCACCAGGCGAGGAAATTGAATTCCACATAAATGTATACGCGAGTGTAGAAAACGAAACTCGTTTATTACACTAGGGTTTCCTAAATGAAATTCAGATTGAATGTCATTTCCATGGCAAGTGGAGAAAAATAAATATATCTCATGTGAAAGTTAATTTAGAATTTTTCTGCTTTTAAAAGAATTACTTTTTGTTGTTTTCAGTGTTGCAAGACGTTGATTTTAATTTTGCTTGTCGTAAACAGAACGTCTTACCGGTTATCCCAACTTTAAACACAGGAAAGTTTGTCTTTTTGAAAAGTTTTTGATTCATTATTGTATTTCTTGGGAAAACTTTGTTCAGAACTAACCACGTAATTAATGCGTAAAATACAAAAAGGTAGACAAGCCAATCAGAATTAGTTGTCTAAATTATTTGTACTGTCAAAGCTGCAATATTTCAGTTAAGTTTTTTCTCACTTTCTTAATTATTAGCAGGAGTGTGGATATGATTCTCCTATCACACGGGGACACTTATTTGTGAGTTTTACAATCTATTTATACAGGGTGTCCCACGACGAAAGACATCGATTGAAATTGGAAAAAGTATTAATAGGAGAGTTTTGAAAATTTGGCAGGATACTGATGTGGGCATGCCCAATCTAACTAAAATATTTTCAAGATGGTTGCACTTCCGTTTATACCGGAAGTCGATCACAACTTTCTTATTTTAAATAGAACACCCTATATATTATTACATATTTGGATTACACAGTACAATGCCCTAAGCCTATCTCTAGCCGTTTTCGAAATATTTGATGTTTTTCCAAAAAAGTGACTCTGTCAAAACCGTATTTCATTTTGCAATGAAACTTTGGGTTATTTTAAATAAAGGATCGTTTTATTTAACTGAGGGTGCGTAATGACTCATTTCTATACAGGGTCGTCAAAAAAATGAGTACCAGCTAATCCCAACATGTAGCCTAATAAAAAAATGTTTATTCTCAAATAAAACGAAATGGGTTGGATTTAGGTATAGGCAAGTAAACGTATAGTAATTTTTAATGCTCAAAATGGTTCCGTCATAAAAAATGTGGGTTTCTATTTAAAAAACTTGAAATATTTCATTTTTTTTAGTGGCAAGTTTATGATTTTTTTTGACGACCCTGTATACAAATGAGTCATTACGCACCCTCAGTTTAATAAAACGATCCTTTATTTACAATAACCCAAAGTTTCCTTGCAACATGAATTACGGTTTTGACAGAGTACAAAAATATGTTGAGCGTTGCAACTGTCACTTTTTTGGAAAAACATCAAATATTTCGAAAACGGCTATAGATAGGCATAGGGCATTGTACACAAAAGTTGGTCAGAATTTTGTGAGGAATCCAAATATGTAATAATATAGGTGTTCTATTTAAAATAAGAAAGTTGTGATCGACTTCCGGTATAAACGGAAGTGCAACCACCTTGAAAATATTTTAGTTAGATTGGGCATGCCCACATCAGTATCCTGCCTAATTTTCAAAACACTCCTATTTATACTTTTTCCAATATCAATCGATGTCTTTCGTCGTGGGACACCCTGTATGTACGACTAAACTATATCTTATTTTAAACAGAAAACAGTAAATATAGGAGAAACAAAAAGTATATTTCAGTTTAAATCAATCTATTACAAGTTGTTTATAGAGGGTGGGTCTGACGTCACAAATTCAAGTTCTAATTAGCGAAAACAAAAAATGCTGGTTGTTGCGTTGGCAATAATGAGCGTCATTGCCAGGTTTATACAGGGTGGGCAAATTTGGCAATGCATGTGCAAGGATTTGGTTAATCTTTAAAGGTGCAAGGTCGGTTAAACGAATAAACTCATCCGATTTCGAAAGATATCCATATCTTTCATTGTTTACCGAAAAAAATTTGCAACGCTGTATTTTTAAGGTCCTTTTAAGTCAATCTAAATACAGTGTTCTAGTTTAGAGATATCCCAATAGGTTGTCAACCTAATACGATTAAGAGAGGGTTTGTTCGAACATCAAAATCACCAAATCCTATGTTTCCAGTTCACTGAAAAAAAATCTATTACCATGAAAAGTGTCTCGTCCGCCAACCAAATCGAAAAATTCTCCAACTATAAATACACTGTAGAGGTACGTTAACCCTCCATCTTTCGAAGGCAAAGCTCTCGGAATTGAAAGGATAATATAGGAAAAAGCCTTATAGACAATTTCACGCTGTTTTACCTTCAGTTAGGGGTCATCTGGCAGTGTAAAGAGACTTCGTTTCGTTTATTCATGAAGTCGATCACAAGGAGACGTACGGTGACGCAAAATGATTGTGACACTAATTATTATTATAATCGTCTTTTGTCGTTGTTCCGCTTTGATTTCTACCAGAGTGTTCGCGCTTTTGTACTCGCTCCCTCAAAGACGTGACTCAGAGAAGAGTGGGAGATGGAGAAGTTCCTTAAAAACTTCTAATGATGCTCTTTAAATCAGGTGCGACGCCTACAAAGAAACTCGAGCTGTACACAGTTTGCGACTTAATTTTCTGGTATATAACGTAAAGCGAAAGCGTGAAATAACCAACCGGAAGCCGATGCTAAGGGAAATTTTCAATTTTCCTAATGCAATTCCAAATACGGAGCTCGGGAAATTCTCTTTTAAAAATTACGGCAATACGTACGCCTGCCGCGAGACGGATTGAAAGGGATTACATGGATTGCACAATAATACCGCCGCCATATTGTGTTTAAGTATTGTGAGGTTATGCTGCAATCTTTTATCCCATACACATATACGACCATGTTCTGAATGGATGGAAGGTTATTAGAGCTTGGAGTATTTTCGAACAATAATATTGAGTCGTTGAACCATATTCATTTCCCCAATCAATTTTTTTTCTATTACTTCAACCAAGTAAATTCACATAATGTAAAAGCCTTGAACAATGCTGATTTATGTGTTTTTTTCATTCTTAAAATTGCATGAGAGACTGTGCTGGTGTAAGTTGCTTGTGGAAATATGGATGATTTTTTGAAAATAAAGCAAATGACAAAAAAAATAAACAAGAAATAAAATAGTTAGAAGAATACGATATGAAAATGGAAGAAACTGTCTTATTCAAGGAACCAAAACCAAAATCTTCAACCTTTCTTCTTCAATCTTCCAAATTTCTTCAAGGTATATTTGAAATTTCTATTTGATGCTATTTATATATTAGTGTTGCCACACCTTGATTGCCAAATTTATTTTGTAATCTCAGAATCTCAGAAATCCAAAGATGATAAAATTTCCTTTTTTTAATTTTAACAGGATTTTAGATCCTTTCTAGTTCTAGACTTTCCAATGGTAAGGAGAGGATTTCAATCACTCTGTATATAAAACAAAACGAAGCAAGTAAAGGTTGAAGAAAACCAGAATGTGTTAAAAAATTGACGTTAAAAAATTTGTTAGGTGGTGTTAAAACAAAGAAGAAAACATGGAAAAGTCGAGAATCTTAATTTGTTTTATGTAATTATTAGAGTCCGAATTAAAAAGCACTAAAATCTTGAAAAAAAACCGCTCAAAAAGCAAAACTATTTTCCTCAAAAACACATAAAAATCTGTAAAAAAGCTTTAAAAACGGAACAAAATTTTTTCAGAAATTCAACTTTTTTACTTTTTTTGAGTCAAGATTTTAGACTGTTTTGAAAACTTTCCACATTTTTTTGAAATACTTAAGGAGCATTTGGAAAGTTTTTGGACAGTTTAAAGAGCATTTTGAAGGCTCTCGAATGCTTTGGAGATTTAAAAGGATTTTTTTTCCTGTTCGATCGCCTCTGCCGTGGATGGTGGATTGTATCTGAATTTATCTTTTTCTCCCCATAGGGTCTAACCCAGCCCTTAAAATGGGTCTAATTTTAAGTATTTGTCTTTTAAATATGTAGTGTCAGTTTTTTCTTTTTTCTCCATTCAGCTTTATTCCCACCTTTAACAACTTTAAATTCACAAAACCTTTACAACATGGGTCTCACTGTCTCCCCCTTTCTAAAAAGACAGCCCGCGCATTGATTGTCGAGTTGAGAGTAAGTTATTCTTGTAACTCCTGAAGATGGCCATTTATATGTCCGAAACTAGTAGAGCAGGCCTTACCTTTTGAAGGTCTAAATAAAGTATTGTGGAGACGACTGCGTGTCATTCCCTTCCTTTTGTACTTGTACAACTCCACTGAAAGAAAATGGACTACTACTTCTTCTTACTTGAGGAGTATTTGGAAGGTTTTTGGACTATTTAAAGAGCATTTAAAAGGTTCTGAAATGCTTTAGAGGCATTTGAAAATTCTTAGACGGTTCTAAAATTTTTTGAAAGCTTCTAGACTAGAGAGCATTTGGAACTAAACTACTAACTCTAGATTGTTTTGAAAGGTTTCCGACTGTTTTAGAAACATTTTGGAGTTTCTGTAGAGTTTTGAAATCTTTTTAGACTACTTTAGGAGCATTGAAGGTTCTGGACTGTTTTTAAGGCATTTGTAACCTTGTAGACGGTTCTAGAAACTTTTGGAAGCTTTTAAACTGTTCTAAAAGCATACTTAAACTTTAAGACTGTCTTGAAATGTTTTGAGAGCTTCTAGACTGTTTTAAAAGCTTTTGGAAGGCTTTCGACTGCTTTAGAAGCATTTTGGACTTTCTGTAGTATTTTTAAATCTTTTTTTACTACTTTCGGAGCATTTAGTAAGTTACTGGAGAGTTTTAAAAGCATTGATGGTTTTGGACTTCTTTTAAAGCATTTGAAAACTTATGAAGTGTTCTAGAAACTTGTGGAAGCTTTTAAACTGCTTTAGAATCATACGGAAACAGTCTTAAAATTTTTTGAAAGTTTCTAGACTGTTTTAAAAGATTTTGAAAGGCTTTCGATCTTTAGAAGCATTTTTGGAGTTTCTGTAGTATTTTGATTTTTTTTGACTACTTTAGGAGCATTTGGAAGGTTTCTGGAGTGTTTAAAAAGCATTGAAGGTTTTGGATTGCTTTTAAAGCATTTTAAAACTTATTCTTTTCTAGAAACTTGTGGAAGCTGTTAAACTGCTCTAGAAGCATAAGGAAGCTAGAAAACGCGGGTCTTGAAATCTTTTGAGAGCTTCTATACCATAGATTAGTTGAAGCATTTGGAAATTATTTGGTCAGTTTAAATTTGTAGATTGATACTTACTCATTTTGCAACAGAGAACTGGTATGTTTTTGTCTCCCAGAAGCCTTTAATATCTCAATATAGCTATTGCAATTTTAAATTAATCTATACAAAATAAAAACATACAAAAAATGGCAGAAAATAAGCACAAAAAACTAAATTAAGCACAAAAAGAAGAAAAAAGCAAAATAAGCATGAAAAAATCTGTCAAATGACGTGTTTTTGCGTAAATCGTTCACATTAGATGTCAAAGTTTGGTTGCTTTTATTATTTACAAAAAGCAAAAATTCTATAAATCCGGACTCTAGTAATTGTACTAATAATCAATTGGAAATTGAGTATAACAGTAAACAGCCCTTGGGCTACGTCGATTAACACAGGGTGTTTTGGTGTTTTTTTCCATATAAAAACGCGTATTTACCAAAAAAATTGAGCATGAGTATATTCTATTTTAAGAGCAGAAAGTAAAGTTTTCATGGAAACACCAAGAAAGTTGGTTTGAATGAGCTAGTTTTATTATTTTTGTTTTTAACAAATATTTGTTTTTTTTGTGCACGTTTATGTGTCTATACAGAGTGCGACAAATTTGTATGTTCCTAAGCATGGCAATCTCAAAAACGGTAAGAGATACAGAGTTTGTTAAATTATGGCAAAATTGTGTCATTTTGAGTTTAATAATATGGCGTCTTAAATTACTAAAATTCCGATTACTTATGGAGATATTTGAAAAAATGATTTTTGGAAATTAAGTCGGTAAGGTTAATTTTTTTTTCATTTGGCAGGTTAACTAAAAATAAATGACTATTGCCACTTTTCCTCCTCTACAATAATACATTGGTCACCATAATCATTCTTTATTTTTCTTATGGTAGCTATATTGTATTTCTGTTCTGATTGCGGTGATGTCTCTTATGATATTGTTACGGTTTGGGCCTACTATGCTCGATACTCGATGAAACCGATGCGCCGCAATATCTGGCCGGGCGCGTGTTAAAGTAGGCCACACTTAGGAAGCGACACCTGGAAGCATCTTGAATATTCGAAGCAAATCGAATGCGAATATAAAAGAAGCGGTGTCGACGGCGGCGTGGTAGAGTAGTGTAGAGTGTAATAGTGAATTTGGGAACGCGGTAAAGTTTAAATAGTGGAATAGTTGTGGAATTGTAGTAGTGTTTTTAATAGCTGAGTTAATTATTGTACGGAGTGTTTTGAAGTGTAAATAAATTTATTAATTGTTGAGTTAAACTGACTTTGTATGAACCCACGGGAAAATCGTAACAATATGCTCAACTCAACGACACCGAGAATTTTGTCGTTTTTCAGTCAGATTTGCAGTTTTTCCAATTCTCAGAGTATTAGTAAATGGATTTTCTCATCTAGCTGTATGCCTTATTTGACATTTGAGAAACAAAAATAAGTAAGTGCTCACAAATTATCACTTAGTCATTTTGTGGTAATCTTAATCTAAAGTGGAAATATACTCCAAGATGATTGCTACACTTGGTTAGCTCATGTTGGAATTTTTTTGTATGGTAGTTTCTACTTTTTCTCCAGATTACAAATAATGTATGATTTTGCCAATTTAAAATGATTTAGTTAATTTAAAAAACTAAAAATATTCGATAAGTATTCTGTCATGCACGTTTATAGTTGCCAGGTCAAATATTAATTCCTCAAACTCCAGAAAAATGTTATTGTAAAAGTATTTTGCTGATCCATGGCATAAATTTCTCTAATTGATTTATCAAAAGAAACGTAGTCAGAATATGACCAAGAGCTGTCAGTGTCACCGTCTCATTTTTCCAATATTTTCCTTGAGAATCCCTGACGGTACCAATATTTAGAAAACACTGCACTTATTGTTACAGAATGCTCGCTCGTTCCTGTTTGCTCGTTCCGAAAAAACCATAACATGATATTCACGCAAACAACAACGTATGGAATTTCAGGTCAAATGCCTTGCCTAATAAACTTATAAAACAACAAAGTGACTCGAATCAAAATAGTGGTTTTGTTCTTGTTAACCTTGCTGTCGAAATGTGACATGTTGCATCATTAATTGGCTGGGATTTCTGCTTGGTACGGTGGTTGATCCGGAAGTTTTTTGATTTACTCTTGGTTAATTCCCATGGCTACAACCAGACAATTTTCACTTAGGATCTATAAATAAGTCGATTAAAACTTTAATCAGCACTGTATGCTCGAAACGGGACATTAATAGTTAAAACACTTTAGGGAGTAAACTGGACGAACAATGGGCCAAATGCGTTACAAAGACATTATGATTAATTTTAATGCCGACTGCGGTCACTGGACTGTCACATTTATCATTTGCCACTAAAATTTACTGTAAGCCGCGATTTCATTACTATAAAGCCATTAAAAGAGATTGTTTTCGAATTTAATTACTTTAGTTACTAAATTAGTGATTGTCTGCTTAAAGGCTTTAAATACGAAAACAGGCGCGTGAGTGTTGTTGAAGTAGATTGACCTGTCCCAAGGATGACTGCTTCTTTAACATTAAACATCCAGTTAGACTTGATGTCTAAATATGTGTTTCCTTAACTGGTCTGAAGATCAGCCTTAAACTTTTTTGTCAGAGTCATTGCTTTTAGACAATAACATTAGAAAAAATATAAGAATTCTAAACGATTATGATGAGCATCCTGTTCGCTAACCAAAGCTGTTAGCTTTCTCAGCTTTAATTACACACATTAACAATAAATAATATTTCCTTGAGAGTTTGATAATTGCTTATGAATAAAATTGCAACGATTTAATAGCGATGGTCATGAAAGTCAAGTTAAGGTTAAAACATGTTCGATGCCATAATCTTTTTAATTAAACACTAATTTTTTTTGCTAATTTGTTTTAGGTAACTGCCTCTAGACAGCTTTACAACCTGCAGAATAACTAGTAAGTAGATCCTCATTAAAAATGGAAGAACCTAATTAATAATGTAAATCCAATTAAAACCTCTCTTTAAAATAAAATGCCAAGGGCCTTGACTTGAAAAAAACAGGCAAGCACATAAACTGAAATGCAAATTTGCTTGTACCATTTATATTCTCCGCACGTGGTTGTTCCACATATTATACTCGTTGCGTACCTGAACCTTGAGTCGCCCTCAAGTCTTTCTTCAGTCTAGCTGAAGAAAACGTAAATTTATCGAGTGGAACTTTGATGAAACAGTACAGCAGATAATGCCGATAAGAAAGTAAAAGGGAAATTAAAATACTGCCCGAAAACTTGTCACAAAAGAGAAAAAAAGGTGGAAAATACTGAAAAAGGGAGATTTTCTATTGTTTCTTTTGTTGCCGGTACAATTCCCTTGACGAGGACAGCGTCGCATTAATTAACTTTTTTTCTGTTATCTGAAATCGTTAATCGAAACGGTTTTCTTGAAATAATATTGTTAACAACTTGGACAGTAAAGCATTTGAAGAATTTTTAAGCTTACAAATTTTTTTAATTTTTAACCAGGTATGTAATAACGTTATTTCTTATGTGTAAACCAGGTGGAAAGATGAAAATTACCTGTTTTTACTTTCCACCCGGGTAAATGTCACTTTCCACCCGGCTGAATGTCAATATGCGTTTTGTCATATCTGGGCTTACTTTTTATAGTCAAGAGACTGTGCCGCCACCTCTGCAACAGCTCGCAGCTCTGGTGATGATGAGTAACATCTGCGTTTTCAGAATTCTCCATGTTAAAAGCACCTTAAGAAATGTTTCAGCTCAAAATATTAAAGACGAAATAGCACAATAACGACGTTGTCAAGATTGTAAACAAATCACCAGTCGTTTATTATGGTTGAAGTCATAACTACTCGTACCTATACTACCTTTTTGCTAGAGACTATTAGCAATCAATATTTCAACTGAATGATTTATTAAAAGTTCGATGAGATTTTGGTAAATGGTTGAAAATAAAATAGTATACAAACCACGGTAGAAAGTTTAATTTCTGTCTCGAGATAAAGTTAACCTAAACTAAACTACCTAATCTCTCGACAGAAATCAAACACTTTCCACCTGAGTATGTAATATACTATTATCTATTTGTAGTCGTCGCAGAATAACACCGCAGCGATATTTTATTATTTATGTATTCTGACCAATTAGACCTGTTTTCCTAATGATTTTTTTCCAGCTTGGTATTGATTGCTACTACTTAACTTATGTCTCACTGTTTCTAACTTATTTCCTAGGAATTTTGCCTGTCTTTGTCTGGATTAACTGTCATAATGTCCAGAATTCCTGTTATGGTATATTTTTCCACTGCCAAGGCAGACACTGGACTCAATACAGTACTGAGTACTGAATAACCTTCGAGTATTTTTAGTCAGTTCAGCTTGACTGTCTGTAGTTACCAGAATTATTTGTGTTGAAGCTTGAAGACCAATTTTGTTATTTTCTCTTGCGAATTTCATTATGGAAAAAGGAATGTATCAGACAAAACTTTTTTACACAAGTTTGAAGTGGGGTTTAAACATATTCTCTTGTCGGTATGTCAATAGAGAAGTTTTTGTTCATTATTATTTTATGATGAGTTCCAAATATTTCAAGAAATAGAGGAACTAAAAAAAACACTAAAACTACAGCATGAAACACAAAATCTCCTAAGTTTGGTTTTAATAAATTATTTATAACAAGAATCAGACCTTACTTTAAAGGTCTGAATAAATTTCAGATATATTTTTAATTAAATTTGTATTCATATGACGTTACGATGATCCATTTGAATAATTACTGTATAATAATAATTAAAGTCCTTGCTTTTAATGTACGTGTTATCTGCTTGTTAATGATAGTTTACCTGCAAATTGATCTGTATTTAAACTGTAATTATCGACTTATACTCTGATTACTGTAATACAGTACCCATTACAAAATAAAATGTTAATTTATACGTTGATGGTTTATAACATATTATCGATTACTGCCAGTTTGTAGAAAATGTTTATTTTCTCAACAACCACTAGTAGACTCGTCCGACTTCCATTATTTATCTTTTTCGCGTTGAAGGCTAATTGTGATACAATACAATTCAATTTAAAGGCAAATGGATATACTCCTAACCATTTTAGACGTATAGATTGATAAATTTGCTCTAAAAAAATTGAAGTGGTTTGAAAACCGTTTTGAACTTTGCACATGTAATATAGCCTGCAGGTGCAGTTTTATCACCAACTGATATCCACTAATAATTAAAATACAATCTACACGACAAGTGCACAATCTATTTAGTATATTGTGAAGTAAAGTATGTAATTAATTAGTTATCAGTGCATTTCACTAGCGTTATCTTCAGTGGCACTTTCTTTATTGTCCGCTTCATTATCATTGTGACTTTTTTCTTCGTGAGGTTCAATTGGTGATGTTTTTGTTTCGACATCAGTCCCACCATTTTCTTCTGGAACTTCTTCCGGTATTGAGTCCTTAATCTTGTCTAACACACTATCGAAAAGGCACTTCAACGAGTACCGAGCTACACTGCTAACTGTAGAAACCTTCTTCTCCATGGTTTCAGGTTGCTCCGCATCTGGGGTGGTATCAAAAGCCACGTGGGGTTTTACTGTATTATAATCAATTGTAACTGATTTAACTTGAGAGTGGACGTCATCTTCGGTATCCATCATTTCCGTGTCCTCTAAGTACTCGTCTTCTTCAATATACTCGGATATCCCTAGGTGCAACTCAGGTGTATTATAACGAGCTTCAGTGACTTTTTTGATCATTTTTCGAGTGTAGTAACCCTTGTAGGCGGCCTTGATAAGTGTGGCAGCCCTGTTCGCTTCCTCATTGGTCACTCCCGTTTTTCTGTACAACCTGATGGCGCTTCTGGCAGCCACACGCCAATCTACCATACCGGCTAGGAGTTCTTTTTCCCGTTCTTTACGTTCCTTAAAGCTGTATTTAGGTTACATCAAAAGTTATCAAAATATGGTAGCATACCGTCTGTAAGCATTTTGAATTATGGCAGCGGCCACTTCAGCCTGGTCGGGCCCAATTTGAAGATCAGTCAAAACATCGGAAACCACCATTGTTTCTTCAGATTCTTCGATTTCTTCTGAATCGATGCTTTTCCTAAAAGTGGTCTGAATGGCTGCGACTATGTTATCCACATCGTCCCTAGGCATGCCAGTTTCTTCCAAGAACATTGCAGTAGTGGTGGCCATTTCGGTGAGGCTTTCCACCAGCCTAAATTACTCATTATTGAATAATAATCGAAAAACATGAGAATTAACAGACCTAGCCGCTACTCTAGCGTTTTCCCTTGTGATCATTAAAGCGTCTAGATAATCGGCGATAAAAGTGTAGACGTCTTCTGGTTGACTTCTCAGCACTTCTCTGGAGATGTCGTTCATCAACTCCCGGAGACCGTCGGGTATGACGTAGATGTACCTAGCGCAATGCCTTTGAAGCATTGCGTCCATAATGGTAAATTATTAGAAGCAAAATGGTATACTGTTGAGACGGAAATGTCAATACACTGTCAATACGACAGCTGAAGTAAAACAGGAAATATCAGACCATAGACGTATTTTGCTCAAAATATTAACCTGCGTAAGCATCAGACAGTTTATAAAGTAATAATTATTGAGTAATAGAGTAGGTCTAAAAATTCCAACAGAATTACTTCTAGTTTGAGTGTTTTTAGCCTTTCTGTACGGTAACCTTTTGGACTATTTACAAATTAAATATAAGTTTTATTTTGTTTGGTATAATTGTTGTCAAGTTCGTTGTAAATACTAATGTTATCAGTAATTTTTGTGTGTGTTTTCTTAGAAACTTGATAGGTATCTACATTTCTACTCTTCTCTCTAGTACACTTCTATTTGGTCATCGTGTTAAAACTGCTTAACTTAAACCCAAAAAAAATAACTTAGCTCTACTAACATTAGAATGATAAAAGATTGAAAATTTGAGAATCTGACAAAAAACGGAGGGTAGCCCAAAGGGATCATTCAGTAAATTCACACACAGAAGAACCTTTTTTGTGGGCTTTATGACGTTTTTTCCGGTCGGGATTTTATTGGTAATTCGTGTCATTATTCGCGCATTTTCGACAAAGACGGGACATTTATCACGTTCCAGGATTTTCGGTATGAATTATTTTAATTAGAGAACCAACTAGAACGCTCAGTTTATCAAATTGGTAACTGGGCTTTTAAGTTGTTAATTAACGTAATGCTTCGCAAATCTCCCGTGTTGCGAGGTGCAAAATGTACCTAATAAACCACTTGAACTTTATCTCAATACAAGTTTTGCTGGTTCAATATTTTGAACAGAAAATGGTTGGGAAATGCTTAGAACAAATATTAGTTGCTATCTAAATTGGAAACAAGGTAACAGTGAATTTAATCAATGTGGAATGTAAATTATTGTATATCTGTGTATGGTGGGTAAAGTTTTTAATTTTTTCTCTTCCTCAAAGTGAATAAAATAGTAAAATTTTACTTTGATAGTTAAATTAATAATTACCGAGTTAATTACCTTGTTACTTGGAACAATCAAACTGTTCATTTTGAAATGGTTTAAACCAGATTTAATTTTTTGTTCTGGAGGTAAGGAATATTATGTTTTGCTGCTCTATAAGAAACAGAATACGCGCAAAGTGGGCCTGAAAAGAAGTGTGAAATGAAAATTGTTTATTCTTGATAGAGTCAAATGACACATTTTTTTATTTTTTTATCCATGGGTGGGTATTGTTAATTCGGTTGTGACTTCCGTATCATTGTAGTATACACTAACTCGAAAATCGTAACCCAAACTCAATTCAGATTTAAAGTGCAGCAGAACGTAATTAAAACCAACTCCGCCATCTTGAACGGAAGGGTAACCACCTTCTTCCTCGGATAGTAGGTTGATTACCTAAAAATTAATTCGGTAAACCACAATATGATCACCATTAACAAATAAAACCTTACTGTAATGCAACTGATAGGCTGGGTTGTAAAACCTGTTTCCGGAATTCTGACGGTTTCATCCTGATATTGAAGCAAATGACCGGATTTGCTGATTTCTTGATAGTAGAAGAGAATTCTGTGAAATTTTTAGAAAACTTAAAAAATAGAAGATTACATTTATAAATCAATCACTTACGGGTCTGTTCCAGGATATAAACAATCACTATAGGACTTGACTTCTGAACGCACTGAAGCGACTACAAATAAAAGTAATAAAGACACAATACTGGTCCAATGCATGGTTATATTTTTGTATAAGGTGTTATTAGTAATATTAGAAAGTTTTCTATGATAGTGACTTATATAGTGATTTGAAATCATGTCACAACATGATAACAATCTTGTCTAATACAATAAACAAAATTGTTTTGCCATCAATACTCCAATTAAATACATAATAGTGTAGTGGTCTTAGAGATTAAAAATAGCTAAGTAAAGTATTTAATTATGTAGAAAATTTTCCATGTATACCTAGGAAATTAAGAAATGCAATTAGAAATTTGCGATAATCATTAGACAATGCACTTGATTCCTTTTGCTGCCAATTTACATATTTTAATATGCAGTGAGGTAGTTTAAACACGTTGTATAGTTATACAGTATACAGTGAAGAAAAAAAGGAATAAATTTATTTAACGACCAAGAAAGGGATTGATCGATATAAGAATATTGAATTGAAATTGAATTTGGCAGTTTAGTACAAATATCTAGTATTTTGAGTGTTATGGCACTATCGGTTATACCGAAAGTAGGTACAAACTTGCTAATTTTAAGACACAGTGTATAATCATAATTTTAAATACTCTCAACGATTTCAAGTTTGTTTTCGAAATACTGACGTTTGAAAAATTATTTTTTCTAATTATGGCATATAAAGTGACACTTTTCAAAACTGATTAGAGTGACAAAACGTTTTACTTTATGTAACTAGTTACATAAAGTATCACTTTATGTAACTAGTTAAGAAATGTTCATTTCATCACTCCCTGTTTTTATGCATTTCCGTAGAAACATATGGGCGACATCCTTCATAACATGTCGTTGTCACTGTTTATACAAGGTGCTATGAAAGTGAATATTTGTGTTAAATCACTTTAAAAGATGGTTTTTACCGCTTTTTGGTCAAAATTAGAAAAAATTATGTATGCAACACGTTTCGAAAATGTCTTATTGTGTAACTCATTCAAATTGTAGGACCTCGCTGCGCTCGCCCTACAAACATTCATTCGTTACACAAAATCGATCTTTTCGTAACTGGTTACATAAATAGCTATTTTTACATTTTGGAGTGTTATGTGCCTATCACAACTTTTTCTGGTCTATTGTAGATTTTAATGTTTTTCAAATGACATTTTTTATAATTTTTTTGACATCTGTCAAAATTAAAATGCGATAGATCTTATAAAGTTAAAATAAAAACATGCAAGTTCTGCTGCTCTACCTCAACCTGTTTAAATGGCTAAATAATGTAAAAATGAAACTTTCAAATGCCAATATCTCGAAAACCGTTGAATTTAGAAATAAGACGTATTTTAGTTAATGTATTTTTAACTGATTTTTAAGCTGTAGTATCATCTCGTTTTGTCAGAATAAGTTAAAATGAGATAGATACTGTAAACAGTAAACGTCAAAATTTGTTTATAGACTTCTATGATCGACTACCGGTATAACCGGAAGTGTCATAACATTGAACATAGGTATTTTTGTTGGATTGAGCATGCTAACTTTACTAAGTATATTGACATATTTACGAAACTTTCCTACTTGTAGTTTTTTATGTATTTAAATTCATGTTGATTTTCCTTTCTCTATATTTTTCTCAAGTTTCCGCTTTGGAAACTGGACCACCTTGTATAAATTAAAAATTCAAGTGTAATTATTACATTTAATTTTAATTTCTTCTTATATACAAATAACTAAATAAAAATAAGGATTTTTTTAATAGTAAATTCATAAACTAGTTTGTATTTTCTATATTTTCAAAATTATACACTTGTACCATTATTCTGTAGTTGTATCGTTGTAGTATACACTAACACGAAAATCGTAACCTAAACCTAATTGAGACTTAAAGTACAATAGGACGTAATTGAAACCCACTCCTCCATCTCTGATATACGGATAACCACCTATTTCGTCGGATTGTAAGTTTATTACCTAAAAATTTACTAGATGAGTCTGTGACTGCCATTGATTACCATAAAAACTTACTGTGATGCAACTGATGGGCTCGGGTGAAAAATTTGCTTCCGGAATCCTAATGGCTTCAGATTGATATTCGAGCAAATGGCCGGATTTGCTCACCTCCTGAGAGTAAAGAAATGTCCTGCCAAATGTTTTCAAATTAAAATGTGTAAATAAAAAAAAAATTGTAGTTACGCATTTATTCCTGGGTATAAACAGTCATTAATGTAGTGGTTATCCGAACGCACTGAAGTCACGACAACGAGAACAAACAAAGTCAAAATTTTATACATGTTGCTGTTTTTTAGATATTGCACTGATCGTCCGTTACTTTTATATACTGTCGTGATAAACGTCACGAAACGATAACAAAAGTCTAAAATGAACAATCCAATCTGTAAGACTTTTGAGGTGAATAATTGATTAAATACTTTACTTTAGTACTGATATGCTTTTACTTATAATATACTAAACATGTAGAATCCATTAGCAGAACTAAAAAGCGTTAGATAATGCACTTCAATTTCTTGACTTTTCTCTGGATCAACGAAATTTTGATTTGTCTGCTTGCAAAACAATGGACACAGTGCACTGATCTTGTCAAAACATGCATTTTAAAGTTGGAAAATACTCTCAATTGTGCTTCAGTGTTTTGTTTAGGTGCTATGTCACTCCAAATATTGTAAACATTTTAATGTGTAGCATCTTGTTTTGTCAGAATAAGGTCAGATAAACAACAGTAAATTAACGGTTTGGGTCTTTAAATTTGTGTTTTATGCTTAAGTACCTAATTAACTGCTCATGTCGTAAAAGACATGTATACTAAATCATTTAGAAAAAAAAAATAGTAGAATATCCTAAAAAAAGTTTTACATTACAAATAGCGTTTTCAATTTTACTGCTCCAATCAAGATTGAAAAACAGCAATTTCTGCTCTAATCATGGTCAGATATGTTCTGTTGTTTTAATGGCCTCTTGCAATACTTGTTCAGAAATTTGACATTTTTTTACTGTCATACGGTTATACGGTTGCGATGTGTCACATTAGCTTTTAACGGGTTCATAATTCTGAACCGTTCAGGAACTGTTTTCGAACTGATTTGGGCCATCTGCATGGATGAGATAAGTGTTGCTGTGTACTAATTTCACAGGACTACTACAAATTATCGTGCAAATGGTTCAAACCCATATTCGAAACAGTTCAGAATCAATAACCCGAACAAAGCTATTAAAAATGGGAGGTTGCATTAATCCACTCATGTCAATTGTCAAATGAGAAGGTTTTTAAAATGTCATTTGTTAATAGTGTCAGCGGTTATTATTTTTAATTATGTTTGATTCCAATACCAGTATGTTCTACTGCAACTAATTTACTTAATAATAGGTACATTAAAATTATGTTATTATATGTTATCAAATAGGTATTGTTTGGACAGGACCAGTTGGCAATTTTGTCATTAATATGTCATTAGTGGTATTTTGACAGTTCTAACTTTGACCTTGAAAAACTCGCTTAGTTGGCAAATGACATCAAAACGCCACTGAAGCAAAAAAGATAGTCAGACTGAGGGCTTTTCAAAAATGCGGTCGTACAATATCGTAACCAGCACCGTTTGCCCGCTAGAGGGCGTCAAAATCAACTAAGTTTTTTACCCCAAAAAAAAAAAACCATACGAGATCTCGCTAATATGCAAAAACCTTCGATGTAAACTAGTTTAACAATAATATAGCCAAGCTAATGGTACTACTTCAACCAGATTGGCTGATAGGAGTGCATAATAAAGTTCAAATGATTTGGTTGGTGAACAGCAGTGAAATTCCAATTTAGATTCAACAAGTTCAAGAGTAAGTAAGTTTCTTCTAAAAAAACTGTAAATACTTTGTCAGAGCACCAACTCAACATCTTTTCCTACTTTATCCGAGAATGACGGAGGAGTTTTAGAAGATATAGAGGATAGACGTGTTCTACAATTTATAGTTTTAAAATTCATAAAAAGGATTTTTTTAATAACAAAATCATAAACTGGTTATTGTTTTCTTTATTTTTAAAATGTTACACTTCTACCATTATTCTTCTGTAGTTGTATCGTAGTAGTATACACTAACACGAAAATCGTAACCTAAACTCAATTGAGACTTAAATTCCAACATGACGTAATCGAAACCCACTCCTCCATCTACGATATACGGATAACCACCTATTTCATCGGATTCTAGGTTTATTACCTGAAAATTCACTAGATAAGTTTGGGACTGCCTTTGGCCGCATTGGTTTTCAAGCTCTATGGAGCGAGCAGAGCGTTTTTGACGTCACGATTACGTAATTTGGCAAACCCATAATTAGACCAACTGTCAAATTACGTCATTGTGCCGTCAAAAACGCTCTGCGCGCTCCATAAAACGTAGTAACGAATGTGGTCATTGATTAAAAATAAAAACTCACTGTAATGCAACTAAAATGAACAATCCAATCTGTAAGACTTTTGAGGTGAATAATTGATTAAATACTTTACTTTCGTATTTATATGTTTTTTATTTATAATATACTAAACATGTAGAATCCATTAGCAGAACTAAAAAGCCTTAGATAATGCACTTGAATTTCTCTGAATCAACGAAATTTTGATTTGTCTGCTTGCAAAACAATGGACACAGTGCGTGCACTGATCTTGTCAAAACATGCATTTTAAAGTTGGAAAATACTCTCAATTGTGCTTCAGTGTTTTGTTTAGGTGCTATGACTCTATGACACTCCAAATAATGTGAAAATTTCTTTTTCAAATGTCAATATCACGATAACCGTTGAATTTAAATAAATGAGTTCCAAATATTTCAAGAAATAGAAGAACTAAAAAAAACACTAAAACTACAGCATGAAACTTTAAATATCTCAAAATAGGTCCTCATAAAAGCATTTTTCAATGGATCACAAAATCTCCTAAGTTTGGTTTTAATAAATTATTTATAACAAGAATCAGACCTTACTTTAAAGGTCTGAATAAATTTCAGATATATTTTTAATTAAATTTGTATTCATATGACGTTACGATGATCCATTTGAATAATTACTGTATAATAATAATTAAATTCCTTGCTTTTAATGTACAGGGTGATTGATTGAATTTTGACCACCCCCTTAACTTTCTTAATTTTGATTTTAGCAAAAAACGTTAAATACAAAACCAGTAGATATTTAGGTCTACTTTATTTTTAGATAAACAGTTATTATACAGGGTGTCCCAAATTTGAGCAATAAACCAAACTTATGTTTTTTTAAATACGATGACCAACTTTTTATCCGATATTTGAATTCTACGTCAAATTCTAGGCCTAATTGATGTAAAATGTCTGTATCGATATTCAACTGTTTCCGCAGCAGCGTCGTTGATTGGTTGAATTTTGACCACCCCCTTAACTTCTTTAATTTTGATTTTAGCAAAAAACGTTAAATACAAAACTAGAAGATATTTAGGTCTACTTTATTCTTAGATAAACAGTTATTATACAGGGTGTCCCAAATTTTAGTAACGAACCAAACTTATGTATTTTTAAACACAATGACCAACTTTTTATCCGATATTTGCATTCTACGTCAAATTTTAGGAATTGATGTAAAATGTCTGTATCGATATTCAACTGTTTCCGCAGCATCTGTTACTTTAACAATGTTTCCTCGACTATGTGATTAAGGTTTAATTTAGTTACTCAAAATTGGGGCAGCCTGTATAATAACTGTTTATATAAGAGTAAAAGTAGACCCAAATATCTATAACTGTTGCTACAACTAGTTTTTTTACTAAAATCAAAAATACGGAAGTTAAGGGGGTGGTTAAAATTCAATCAATCAAGGACTCTGCTGCGAAAACATTTGAATATCGATACAGAAATTTTACATCAATCAGGCCTAGAATTTGACGTAGAATTAAAATATAGATTAAAAAGTTGGTCATTGTATTTAAAAAAAACATGTTTGGTTTGCTACTTAAATTTGGGACACCCTGTATAATAACTCTTTATCTAAGAGTAAAGTAGACCTAAATATCTACTAGTTTTGTATTTAACGTCTTTTGCTAAAATCAAAATTAAAGAAGTTAAGGGGGTGGTCAAAATTCAACCAATCAACGACGCTGCTGCGGAAACAGTTGAATATCGATACAGATATTTTACATCAATTAGGCCTAGAATTTGACGTAGAATTCAAATATCGGATAAAAAGTTGGTCATCGTATTTAAAAAAACATAAGTTTGGTTTATTACTCAAATTTGGGACACTCTGTATAATAACTGTTTATCTAAAAATAAAGTAGACCTAAATATCTACTGGTTTTGTATTTAACGTTTTTTGCTAAAATCAAAATTAAGAAAGTTAAGGGGGTGGCCAAAATTCAATCAATCACCCTGTACGTGTTATCTGCTTGTTAATGATAGTTTACCTGCAAATTGATCTGTATTTAAACTGTAATCATCGACTTATACTCTGATTACTGTAATACAGTACCCATTACAAAATAAAATGTTAATTTATACGTTGATGGTTTATAACATATTATCGATTACTACCAGTTTGTAGAAAATGTTTATTTTCTCAACAACCACTAGTAGACTCGTCCGACTTCCATTATTTATCTTTTTCGCGTTGAAGGCTAATTGTGATATACAATACAATTCAATTTAACGGCAAATGGACATACTCCTAACCATTTTAAACGTATAGATTGATAAATTTGCTCTAAAAAAATTGAAGTGGTTTGAAAACCGTTTTGAACTTTGTACATGTCATATAGCCTGCAGGTGCAGTTTTATCACCAACTGATATCCACTAATAACTAAAATACAATCTACACGACAAGTGCACAATCTATTTAGTATATTGTAAAGTGCGTAATTAATTAGTTATCAGTGCATTTCACTAGTGTTATCTTCAGTGGCACTTTCTTTATTGTCCGCTTCATTATCATTGTCGCTTTTTTCTTCGTGAGGTTCAATTGGTGATGTTTTTGTTTCGACATCAGTCCCACCATTTTCTTCTGGAACTTCTTCCGGTATTGAGTCCTTAATCTTGTCTAACACATTATCGAAAAGGCACTTCAACGAGTACCGAGCTACACTGCTAACTGTAGAAACCTTCTTCTCCATGGTTTCAGGTTGCTCCGCATCTGGGGTGGTATCAAAAGCCACGTGGGGTTTTACTGTATTATAATCAATTGTAACTAATTTGACTTGAGAGTGGACGTCATCTTCGGTATCCATCATTTCCGTGTCCTCTAAGTACTCATCTTCGAGTGTAGTAACCCTTGTAGGCGGCCTTGATGAGTGTGGCAGCCCTCTTCACTTCCTCATTGGACACTCCCGTTTTTCTGTACAACCTGATGGCGCTTCTGGCAGCCACACGCCAATCTACCATACCGGCTAGGAGTTCTTTTTCCCGTTCTTTACGTTCCTTAAAGCTGTATTTAAGTTACATCAAAAGTTATCAAAATATGGTAGCATACCGTCTGTAAGCATTTTGAATTATCGCAGCGGCCACTTCAGCCTGGTCGGGCCCAATTTGAAATTCAGTCAAGACATCGGAAACCACCATCGTTTCTTCAGATTCTTCGATTTCTTCCGAATCGATGCTTTTCCTAAAAGTGGTCTGAATGGCTGCGACTATGTTATCCACATCGTCCCTAGGCATGCTAGTTTCCTCCAAGAACATTACAGTGGTGGTGGCCATTTCGGTGAGGCTTTCCACCAGCCTAAATTACTCATTATTGAATAATAATCGAAAAACATGAGAATTAACAGACCTAGCCGCTATTCTAGCGTTTTTCCTTGTGATCATTAAAGCGTCTAGATTATCGGCGATTATTTCCTTCCTATCAATGTTGACCAATCGCTATCAAGAATTAGTATAACAAATGTAAATTTTAAGTGGAAAAATCACTTAAGAACTGTCAACTTAGCTGTCAGCAGTTTTTCCGGAAAAAAATTCGAAAAAATTTCACACTCCTCACAGCAACATAAAGAATAGTGTTACCCTTTCTAGCTTGAAAGTTATTGTTCTTATTAATTATTGTTCTTATTGTTTTAATTAAAATAAAATGTTTATTTAACTCAGGAAATAATCTTACAAAATATCCCTCGTGCATCTAATTTTTCCTGTGGAAAAATTGGAATGCTCGTTTCTAAGTAATTTGTTTTAACAAATAGCATGAGCGAAAGTGGTTTTAAAAATCATCCGAGTCGAAGACGAGGATTTTTAACTCTTTAGCATTTTTAATCAATGTGGAAAGTAAATTATTGTGTATCTGTGTATAGTGTAAAAGTTTTTAATTTTTACTCTTCCTCAAAGTGAATAAAATAGTAAAATTTTACTTTGATAGTTAAATTAATAATTACCGAGTTAATTACCTTGTTACTTCGAACAATCAAACTGTTCATTTTGAAATGGTTTAAACCAGATTTATCTTTTTGTTCTAAAGGTAAGGAATATTATGTTTTGCTGCTCTATAAGAAACAGAATACGCGCAAAGTGGGCCTGAAAAGAGTTTTGTGAAACTACAATCGTTTATTCATGAAAGAGTCAAAGGACACATTTTTTAAATTTTTTATTTATTAGGTGGGTATTGGAGATTCGTTTGTGACTTCCGTATTATTGTAGTATACACTAACTCGAAAATCGTAACCCAAATTCAATTCAGATTTAAAGTACAGCAGAACGTAATTAAAACCAACTCCGCCATCTTGAACGGAAGGGTAACCACCTTCTTCATCGGATAGTAGGTTGATTACCTAAAAATTAATTCGGTAAACCACAATCTGATCACCATTAACAAATAAAAACTTACTGTAATGCAACTGATAGGCTGTGATGTAAAACCTGTTTCCGGGATTCTGACTGTTTCATTCTGATATTGAAGCAAATGACCGGATTTGCTGATTTCTTGATAGTAGAAGAGAATTCTGTCAAATATTTAGAAAACTTAAAAAAAATTGAATATTACAAATATAAATCAAACACTTACGCGTCTGTTCCAGGTTGTAAACAATTACTATAGGACTTGACTTCTGAACGCACTGAAGCGACTACAAATAAAAGTAATAAAGACACAATACTGGTCCAATGCATGGTTATATTTTTGTATAAGGTGTTATTAGTAATATTAGAAAGTTTTCTATGATAGTGACTTATATAGTGATTTGGAATCATGTCACAACATGATAACAATCTTGTCTAATACAATAAACAAAATTATTTTTGCAATTAATACTCCAATTAAATACATAATAGTGTAGTGGTCTAGAGATTAAAAATAGCTAAGTAATGTATTTATTTAGTAAATTTTCCATGTATACATAGGAAATTAAGAAATGCAATTAGAAATTTGCGATAATCATTAGACAATGCACTTGATTCCTTTTGCTGCCAAATCACATATTTCAATATGCAGTGAGGTATAATAAATCTATTTAAGGACTAAGAAAGGGATTGATCGATATAAGAATATTGAATTGAAATTGAATTTGGCAGCTTAGTACAAATATCTAGTATTTTGAGTGTTATGGCACTACCGGTTATACCGGAAGTAGGTACCAACTTGCTAATTTTAACACACTGTGTATTATTATAATTTTAAATACTTTCAACGATTTCAAGTTTGTTTTCGAAATACTGACGTTTGAAAAATTATTTTTTTACATTTTTACGTGCCTATCATAACTTGTTCAGGGGCCTAATTCTTGAAAGCAGGGAACGGAATTTTCAAGAGAAGTGTTGATAGAATGTGACAGAAGAAGCTGACAATTGCGTGTTCCTGTCACATTCTACAGCCCTTTCTCTTGATATTTCCTTTCTCTATATTTTCCTTTTTTTTTTCTCTAGGTTTCCGCTTTGGAAACTGGACCACCTTGTATAAATTAAAAATTCAAGTGTTATTTAATTATTACATTTAATTTTAATTTGTTCTTATACACAAATAACTAAATAAAAATAAGGATTTTTTTATAGTAAATTCATAAACTAGTTAGTATTTTTTATATTTTCAAATTTATACACTTGTACCATTATTCTGTAGTTGTATCGTTGTAGTATACACTAACACGAAAATCGTAACCTAAACCTAATTGAGACTTAAAGTACAATATGACGTAATCGAAACCCACTCCTCCATCTCTGATATACGGATAACCACCTATTTCGTCGGATTGTAAGTTTATTACCTAAAAATTTACTAGATGAGTCTGTGACTGCCATTGATTACCATAAAAACTCACTGTGATGCAACTGATGGGCTGGGGTGAAAAATTTGCTTCCGGAATCCTAATGGTTTCCTCTTGATATTGGAGCAAATGGCCGGATTTGCTCACCTCCTGATAGTAAAGAAATGTCCTGCCAAATGTTTACAAATTAAAATGTGTAATTTAAAAAAAAAATAGTAGTTACGGATTTGTTCCTGGGTATAAACAGTCATTAAGGTTGTGGTTATCCGAACGCACTGAAGTGACGACAACGAGAACAAACAAAGCCAAAACTTTATACATGTTGCTGTTTTTTAGATATTGCACTGATCGTTCGTTACTTTTATATACTGTCGTGATGAACGTCACGAAACGATAACAAAAGTCTAAAATGAACAATCCAATCTGTAAGACTTTTGAGGTGAATAATTGATTAAATACTTTACTTTAGTACTGATATGTTTTTATTTATAATATACTAAACATGTAGAATCCATTAGCAGAACTAAAAAGCCTTAGATAATGCACTTGAATTTCTCTGAATCAACGAAATTTTGATTTGTCTGCTTGCAAAACAATGGAAACAGTGCACTGATCTTGTCAAAACATGCATTTTAAAGTTGGAAAATACTCTCAATTGTGCTTCAGTGTTTTGTTTAGGTGCTATGTCACTCCAAATAATGTAAACATTTTAATGTGTAGCATCTTGTTTTGTCAGAATAAGGTCAGATAAACAACAGTAAATTCACGGTTTGGGTCTTTAAATTTGTGTTTTATGCTTAAGTACCTAATTAACTGCTCATGTCGTAAAAGACATTTAAACTAAATCATTTAGAAAAAAAAATAGTAGAATATCCCAAAAAAGTTTATACCTTACAAATAACGTTTTCAATTTTACTGCTCCAATCGAGATGAGACCGGAAAATGGTGGGATTTTTTTAATTGTTTTGTCAGAAAAAGATGGAAGATTGAAAAACAGCAAGCTCTAATCATGGTCAGATATGTTCTATTGTTTTAATGGCCTCTTGCAATACTTGATCAGAAATTTGACATTTTTTTACTGTCAACAGTGTCAATCTTATACGATTGCGATGTGTCACATTAGCTTTTAACGGGTTCATAATTCTGAACCGTTCAGGAACTGTTTTCGAACTGATTTGGGCCATCTGCATGGATGAGATAAGTGTTGCTGTGTACTAATTTCACAGGACTACTACAAATTATCTTGCAAATGGTTCAAACCCATATTCGAAACAGTTCAGAATCAATAACCCGAACAAAGCTATTAAAAATGGGAGGTTGCATTAATCCACTCATGTCAATTGTCAAATGAGAAGGTTTTTAAATTGTCATTTGTTAATAGTGAGCACTCTCAGCGGTTATTATTTTTAATTATGTTTGATTCCAATACCAGTATATTCTACTGCAACTAATTTACTTAATAATACATTAAAATTATGTTATTATATGTTATAAAATAGGTATTGTTTGGACAGGACCAGTTGACAATTTTGTCGTTAATATGTCATTAGTGGCATTTTGACAGTTCTAACTTTGACCTTGAAAAACTCGCTTAGTTGGCAAATGACGTCAAAACGCCACTGAAGCAAAAAAAATAGTCAGAGTGAGCTTCCAAAAATGTGTTCGTACAAAATCGTAACCGTCCCGTTTGCCCGCTAGAGGGCCTCAAAATCAACTAAGTTTTTTACACCAAAAAAAAACCATACGAGGAGTTTTAGAAGATATAGAGGATAGACGTGTTCTACAATTTATAGTTTTAAAATCACAAAAAGGATTTTTTCTAATTATGGCATATAAAGTGACACTTTTCAAAACTGATTAGAGTGACAAAACGTTTTACTTTATGTAACTAGTTACATAAAGTATCACTTTATGTAACTAGTTATGAAATGTTCATTTCATCACTCCCTGTTTTTATGCATTTCCGTAGAAACATATGGGCGACATCCATCATAACATGTTGTCACTGTTTATACAAGGTGCTATGAAAGTGAATATTTGTGTTAAATCACTTTAAAAGATGGTTTTTACCGCTTTTTGGTCAAAATTAGAAAAAATTATGTATGCAACACGTTTCGAAAATGTCTTATTGTGTAACTCATTCAAATTGTAGGACCTCGCTGCGCTCGCCCTACAAACATTCATTCGTTACACAAAATCGATCTTTTCGTAACTGGTTACATAAATAGCTATTTTTAATAGCAAAATCATAAACTGGTTATTGTTTTCTTTATTTTTAAAATGTTACACTTCTACCATTATTCTTCTGTAGTTGTATCGTTGTAGTATACACTAACACGAAAATCGTAACCTAAACTCAATTGAGACTTTAAGTCCAATACGACGTAATCGAAACCCACTCCTCCATCTTCGATATGCGGATAACCACCTATTTCATCGGATTCTAGGTTTATTACCTGAAAATTCACTAGATAAGTCTGTAACTGCCTTTTGGCCGCATTGGTTTTCAAGCTCTATGGAGCGAGCAGAGCGTTTTTGACGTCACGATTACGTAATTTGGCAAACCCATAATTAAACCAACTGTCAAATTACGTCATTGTGACGTCAAAAACGCTCTGCGCGCTCCATGAAGCGTAGAAACGAATGTGGTCATTGATTACCATAAAAACTCACTGTAATGCAACTGATGGGCTCGGGTGAAAAATTTGCTTCCGGAATCCTCATGGTTTCAGATTGATATTGGAGCAAATGGCCGGATTTGCTCACCTCCTGATAGTAAAGAAATGTCCTGTCAAATGTTTAGAAATTAAAATGTGTAAATTTAAAGAAAATTAGTAGTTACGGATTTGTTCCTGGGTATAAACAGTCAATAATGTTGTGGTTATCCGAACGCACTGAAGCGACCACAACGAGAACTAACACAGTCAAAACTTTATACATTTTGCTGTTTTTTAGATGTTGCACTGATCGTCCGTTATTTTTATCAAAGTCTTTTATATACTGTTGGCATAAACGTCACAAAACGATAACAACACTCACAAAAAAACCCATTCTTGATGACTTTTGAGGTGAATAATTGATTAAGTACTTTACTTTAAGGAGAGTTTACACATGCATAGATTTACTTGCGCCAATAAAAACTGGTGTGCAAGTAAACGTTTACCCGTGCAAATTTAATTTACTTGCACTCAGTTTTTATTGGCTCAAGTAAATCTATGCATGTGTGCATTCCCGTTTAAAAGTATTGATATGATTTTACTTAGTATACTTGTATTATCCATTAGCAGAACTAAAAAAGGATTTTAAAAGTATGTAAAGTTTAGTATAGTATTTAAACCTTGACCTGTCTGCTTGCGAAACAATGGACACAGTGCACTGATCTTGACAAAACATATACTGGGTGTCCCAGAGTTACCATAAGAAATGGTAAATAATTTAATGGCGTATTTATGGGATCAAAATAATTCGGTTTAGCACAACTTACCGCAGACAAAAAGTCAACGGAAACCGAAATACAGGGAATAAAAGTTATTTTCTTTTGTTTTTTTTTTTTAATAACTCTTTGACAACCTGGAGTAATAACAAATTTGATTATCAATTCAGAAGAAAAAGAAAATAATTTGCTTTAAAATCGACCTAATTTTTGTCTGGTACAGCTAAGTGAGAACTGGAATCCGAATATCTGTTTTCCAATACCTTCTAGCCGAAAAGGCAATATCTAGTTAGTAATCACCGCTTTTCGAGATATTTGCAATTAAAGTATTGGACTAGATCCATTTATGAGAAAAATTTAAGAAAATGTTGCTTGAAATAACTGCTCATTATTGTTCCAAAATGTCTGAACAATATTTTGAGTTTGAATTAATAATTTGTCTGTCTTCTTCATACACAAAAACACAAAATTCGAATTTCCTGCAGGTTATGATATTTGGCTTCCCCGACCAATTCAATCAACAATTCGGAACATTTTTGTTCAAGTAATTTCTCACTTGCAGTGAGAAATAAGGCTGCATCTTCCAAGAAGATTACAAACTGCAATCATCTATGGGAATGAATACTTTAAATGCAAATATATCGAAAATGGTTGGTTATACCAACTAGATAATCATATTTGACACCCTCGAAAACTCTTGTGTACCTAATTTTAGCAAGAAAATCCAAGTGGATCGCGAGTTATTTGAAAAAGTGCATTTTAAAAAAATAACTTTGACCCTCTGTATTTCTGTTTCCGTTAACTTTTCATCTAAGGTAAAATGAGCTAAATCCTATTATTTTGATCCCATACTACTTACCATTACTTATGGGACACCGTGTATTTTAAAGTCTCAAGTTTGGTTCAGTGTGTTGATCACGAACTATTTTCCGGACTTGTTAGCTTCAAAGGATATTCATTTAAAAAGTCTCTAATAATAAGTTTTAATACATTTCCAACATATATTGTTACAACTCTCTGACATTCAGAGGAAGACTAACTTTCCCAAGAATCGTTTTGTACAGGAAAGTATTTCAACCTGAAAGTTATTTACTAAACAAAAGTGCTCGAAACTTGACAAAACTCTCCGAAATGTAATTAAAAGTCGGTCGTATATCCGGCACCTCGTTCGTTTTCGAGCAGTTTCACCCCGAATTTCAACTCGTCCTCGAGAAGAACGCAATTTCAAATGAAACTAAACTATTCCTCTTACACGTGATACTTAGGGAAGGAATTAGTTTTGAAAGTCCGCTTCTTAAGCGTTTGCTTGCTTTTCTAACCGGGTGCATCGTTTTTACCGCTTTGTTCTTTGGCTTTAAAATGAAATTTGTCGGAAACTTTTTGATGAGACAGACGACGTGTTGCAAAACTTGTACACACACACCTTTATTAAAAATTAATCCCATCCATTCCAGGACAAGATAAGTCCTCTCTAACTTTCTAGGTTAAGTTTCCTTTATTTGGGTTATCACGTGCGTGCAACTTATTAAATATCCACAGGGGAAAACTTTAATTAAACAACGTTCCACAGGAACATTTTTGGATAAAAACAGTTATTTACGAGGTTATTTACCTAGCAAGTGCAGAATGTGATATTTTTTATGCCGAATGGTAGTCAATTACAGTACAAAATGGGTGGATATGATGTTCTTATCGCACGAAAACGAATGCCTGATTAATCTCGAGAATTTCACAAAAGTATCATTTTTTGGTGAAATTTGACATTTCAGCCCCTAAAACATTTATTTTTTTTTAAGAGAGGTGAAATTTTACTTTAAGAATTAGATTCTTAATTATTTAAAAAAAAAAGTTTAATTTTTCAAATAAGTAATATGAAACAAACTTACCCTAATTTTGAGCAGGGAATCAAATAAAGCAAATTGAAATAGAGCTATTTTGTTTGAAAAATTTGACTTTAAGTTCTTTTTAGAACCAAATTTTTTATCACCCCGTATCACTACTTTTGACGTGTTTCTGTAGGTACCCTCTAAGAGTGGGTGATAAACTTTGTTTAACACGACAAAACCAAAACTGAGAGAAAACTGAAAAATGATACTGAGATTTGCAAAATTCACATAAAATGGTACTAAATGTCTCAGAAAGCGATATAAATAAATAAAATTCGACGTATAATTCAAAAGTGCTAAATATACATCTCTTTTAAAATAAGCAAGTTGATATCTGCTTCCGGCCAAACTGAAAGTGACAGATATATGAAAGTATTTTTAAAATATATACATAGTTTATCAAACTTTCAGAATTTTGAACATATGAGGAAAGCGTTTTTTTCCGCCTTTTAATTGCTTGTTGCATGAGGGAAAGTACCACTTTCCACACCTGTTAGGTAAATAACCATTTTTGTTTAATCTGTTACGTGGATAGGTTCAAAAACTGCACAACTTTTGTATTAGATATATTACTATATTGCTCTTGGAAATTTTCCGTACTTGAAAAACTAAACTTTCAAGAACGCTAGTGGAAAAATGTAATTTTAAATAGTTTAAGAAGGTAAAGCACGCATCATCCGTAAACAATATAAATAAATAATACATAATCTTGACCTTAACCTTGAAGCGGCATTAACCATTACGCAATTCTTGGTTTATGTTAATTTGAACATCGTCATCTCGAAAACACTTTAATAATATTTACTTTCAATGTAATCCTCTCATCTGGTCGTGGCCTTAACATCTTTTGCGATGAGCTATTCAGGTCTAGTCCGTCATTTAAACGCTCATTATGGTAGTGGCTCTTTAAAAAAAGACCGCGCAAAAGATTAAAGTCGCATCATATTTAACTTCAAGTTTACCTTAACCGTGATAGTTATTCTAATTGAGTTAAGGTTGATTAGTGCAACATATTAGTTTTTATCTAACACTTGAGATGTTTTAACAAGAACTGTTTTAACAACTTTGTTGTTATCAAAACGTGGAAAATTTGAAGTGTATAAAACAATTTTGATGTTTTAATCATATTTTTTAAACGTTATATTTTTAAACCAACATTATCTTGAATTGCATTTTTTCTATCAAACAATTAGCTTACAAAACAAATCAGTATAATAATTAATCAAATGTAAAAAGCGACACACTTCTAGACCTAATTTCAACATTATGGTAGTACATTAAAATAAGAAAAGTTAGGAAGGTCGTTATAATAAGGACACATCGAAAATCGATAAAAACACTGACATTTGTGCAATATCTAATAAAGTTTTTATGATAAAAGTGCGACCCTGAAAACGTTACCCATTTCAATCCGAATCGAACCGAAAAACAATCACCGGGCAAAAAAGCTAACCACTTGTGCAAGATGTCCCATTCAGTTTTCGCTCGTAAGTGAACAAATAAAATTTAAATAGGAACAGACTAAAGTATCTACTGCACAATAAGCTTGTCTATTGTGAATCGGCTTTCAAATCCATAAGAGCAACATTTTCCAGAATAAATTTATAGAAATCGCAGTCAATCCAGACTCGGGCGGATTAGGTTGCTGGAAGATAGTTGCCGGATTATGCTCGGTCCGCTGACTTTTCCCCAGCGAAAAGTGGCATGAAAACAGTAAAGGGCTTTTTCACGTCAAGCTGTTTCTCCTTTTGGCTTTCGATGGAAACAAAAGGAAAATTCCGCGAATCATAGTGAGCAGAAGGAAATGCGAGAATAAAGTAGTATTTTTTTGTACGTATGCGAAAGGTGTACTATAAACGGAGCAGACTTGCATAGAAATGCAGTGTAGTTGAAACGATCAAGACTTATCCAGAAGAACTCCCCCAGGTCCCAATTAAAGCAGAGAAAGTCAGTCCTGTGGGAACAGTATTTTCAGGCTAACATCGCTGTAAATCAATGATAAAAACCGAAGAGACAAGTGAAGTAGGCCTTAAGGTTCAACGACGGTTTTATCGGGCCGGTCGTATTTTTTAGCTGGTAAAAGAGGAAAATTTGTGGTTTGTTCTATTGGGCTGTAGAAAGTTTATAGTGACGAATACAATGCAAAGAAAAACATTCTAATCTACCATTAGTTTTTCTTTTTTTTTTGGGTTAAGTTAAGATCAGCAGGAAAAGGCAGAATGTCACTCATGCTAAAATGTACAAATACAGGCATGGAAGAATATACACTAAGTTGGGTTAGAGTATAGTATATAAGTATTTATCTCTTGCCTAACGACTTAAGGAACCTATGGTACTGGCAAGGGAAGAGAGTTAGGCAAGGCCACTACACACTACACTAAATCTTCCTGGCAGGTCTTGACCGCCCTTGAGGATGACTTCAAAACCCAGTAATCTTGTCGAGTTTTAGAACTGCTTTTATTCATACTCCTATGCTAACTTTTCTGACAATACCGATTACTGGGCATACATCCTATTTTAAGCACTTATCAATATCCCTTTTTTTAAGAGTACAGGGTGCTGCATTTTCGATGGTTTTACGGGGTACAGAGAAAACGGTAATAGATAGAACAAAAGTAGCATACGTGTTTCGGTCTCTATTTCCGAGCTGAGATGACTTTTGAAAATTGGTCATTTTGGAACCTCCTCTGTATTTCATTTGCTATTAAAGTTATCAAAAAAGAAAAAAACGGTTTCCGGTAGAAGTTTTGACGTAGAATCCAATGGCGTAGTCAGTTTTTTTCTAGGAAGTTTAGTTTCTGACATATGACAGTAAGTTATATTTTTTTAAATGGAACACCCTATATATTTTAAGTTTATTTAATTCTGTTGATTTTTAGTTTTTCAACGGTGTATTAAAATATATAAGTTTGTAAACGTTAATCTTGGTAATTAGAAAAAAAAGCGTTTCCTTAACAAAAAAGTGCTAAATAATGTTTATAAAAATACTCACAGTTGAAACAAAATTTGGCTATGTTCATATTAACATGTTACATGTCGTTTATAAACAGTTTTTTTAACTTCTACCTTAAAAATAGTAGAAAATAGAAATGGCCACTTTTCTTATTAAAGTGACGGTAGAACTGTTTGTAACTTAGATTTTTAATAAGATTTATTAAAAATATTTAATTTTCTGATGTGTTAGTTTATATGATTTCCGATTTTGTTTGGTATTTTAGATATTGGCCTTTTTTTAGCTTAGCAAAGGTCTTTTTTTAAAATAACAGGATTAACCTCTACAAACTTATATGTTGTAATACACCGTTGAAAAGGTAAAAATCAACAGAATTAAATGACGTAAAAATATATAGGATGTTCCATTTAAAAAAATGTAACTTACTGTCATATGTCAGAAACTAAACGGAATAGAAAAAAACTGACTACGCCATTGGATTCTACATGAAAACTTCTACCGGGAAGCGTTCTTCCTTTTTTGATAACTTTAAGAGCAACTGAAATACAGAAGAGGTTCCAAAATTAACAATTTTCGAAAAACGGGGGGATCTTTGAAACAAAAGAAGTTTGCGCCGCCCACCACAGAAAAAGAGATCAGAACACATATGCTACTTTTTTTCTATCTATTACAGTTTTCTCTGTACCCCGTAAAACCATCGAAAATGCAGCAGCACCCTGTACAAAGGAGCATTCTAACTCAATCCTCTTGACAAACAGAAGATATTACAAAGCCACTTCCTCAGTCACTCTGTTGCCAAATAGTTTTCAAAAATATGTCGAAGTGAAAAATTAGCGAGTATTACAGTGTGTATATAAAATATAAATAAATATATAAGAGTTACAGGGTTAATTGGGAAACGTTTTAGAGACTTTTATGAAAAACTCCCAGTGGCCAAACTGAATTATCTTTTTCTGTTTTTCTTTTCCGAAAAATGAGAAAAACATCGGAGACTGCATTTTAAAGATTTGCCTTCTTAACGAATCGAAAACTAGTTTTGAATATAAGACATTATAAGAGTATTTTTGTAGTTTTTTTTTATTTAGGCGTTATCTCGAAATTCATAGAAAGCGTTTAAAAAGTATTTTTTAATGATGTACTTGCTGATAGCATTATTTACTTTCTAACGTTCAAAATAAGCTTCTTAAAGCTTTAAATCAAACTAAAAATGCTTTTTACGTTTTCCTTTCAGTAGAATACTTGGAAAACTTTCTCGCCATTATGGAAAAAAAAACAAATGGAAAATGGAAAACAATTAGTGTCTTATGTTGGCCACATGACCAATTTTTCTCCTAACTTATTTTCTTATTACTAAAAAGACATTCATTCTGGAAGTAACTAGAATATAATTGAAATGAGCGGATTTGGGTCAAAAGTTAAGGAAAAAGTGGAACAAACGAGACACAATTTCACAGTTAGTCACAAGAAATTTATCTTTTAATATATGAAACAGTATTGTGACTATTTGTTAGATAAAGTCACATTCGCTCTGCTTGCTCCATATAACTTTAAAACAAATGAACCCCACACACTAATAGTGTTTTGTTTTCGATAATGCCGAAAAAAATTTTCAAGGTCTACTGACACAAATACTAAACAGCGTTATTTTGCGTATTAGAAACTAGATAATGATATCAGCAAGAAAATTATTGAAAATGATTTTGTAAGCACTTTACAAAAGTATAAAAATTCAAGATTGTATAAATAAAGTGTTTTTAGCATTTAAGTTTTGACGAAGATCTTAATCGATTGGCGTGAACTGGTTTTATAGGTAGACTTATTAGGTTATGTCGAAAAAGCTTATAGGCTATTGTAGTAACCAAGAGTTTTACAGATAAAAAAATGAGTTATGTTGATTTTCATACAGAAAATAAACACTACAATGATATAAATACTATGCGGATGTATCTGATATTACAGATAATAGCAAAGACAACTCTCATCTCTCATAGTAAGGTAATAATTTAACCCAACAGAAAATCAAGAACCACAGTTAAAAATACATGTGTTTACACCACGTGAAATTTCGAACAACTGTGGCAACACCGAGGGCAATACTGTTTTGGAGAGCTAGTAGAATGGAACTGGAAACACGTAGTGACATTTTCTAACAAAAACGTTCTAGTTTATTACCGTTAAGAATTGAAATTAACAAAGAATCGAAGTAACATTTTCGAAAGACATCTGGACAACATAGCAATATGTGTGAGACATCTTCTATTTTTTCGAGAATTAACAACTTTAAAATTTTTCCACAAATCGAGTACTTTTATTCATCCGACTATCCAATAAACATTAAAATATGTCGAAAAAATGTGCCAGATTCGCATAAAACAGGAGGAAATTTCCAGGCAGGAAAACCAGATCGTCTCAGGATAATGCCGGGCTGGCACTTTGCATATATGGGGATCCCAACACGTTTTCGCTCGTGTCGTTCTCTCAGTTTTCCACTGAGTTTTCTTGTTTACAGAGCGCGAGGACGAATATTGAAAATTGCTCCGCGAACTGTGTATAAGCAAACACAAGAACGCGTCAGCAATTTTATAAAATTCTTTCGCAAGGCATTAACGCTTATTCCCGTTTTGCGACGCGGTAATAAATCGCCTTTATTGGATGTTTACTGCTGCTGTTGCTGCTAATAAATTTCGTCCCAGAAATGCTATGTTTTCACCTCTGGCTTTCTTTTTATTTTCCGGCATAATTAAGGAAACTTTAGTCCGGTATCGGCTAAAAACAAGTTTTATTGTATAAGCAAGTTAGTGAAAAAATTATCTCCGGAACGAAGCTTTGTTCAACTTTTTCGAAAAATTTCTCTCCAGACGTGACTTAAGAGAAATCCCTCTTGGCACGTATAAGAGTATAACGAACTTTTAAAAATTCACCGACCAATCTCTTTTATTGCGACGGAATTTTAAATAAGTGGAAATTGTCTACTTTGAAAGCGGTTAGTTTGGCCAGAAGAAGGATTTGATAAGAACTCCCTTTACGACCAAACCACCAACCAATTTTTTTAATGAAATTGTATTATCTCACAGTCACTACACGTATCTGCTAAAACACTGTCAAAGTTGTCAAAACGAGTTCTTAATCACGACGTTGATACTTCATTATTCAGTACAGCAATAACTTGTTTACACAAGTCGCTCTTTATATCCTCACTTCTAAATATTCTGTTTCGAATTAAAATTGCAAAAGGTATTCTTTTGAAAAACTCGTTTGGATGTCTTTAGAAGTGGAGTCATCTGGTTTGTGCTGTTTTCTTGTTAAAGCTAGTTAGGGTCTTGGATGATCAAACTTGACTTTTTAAGCGTACATTTTTAAGTCAATCCGTGTTTTTGTTGGGTCTTAGTTAATTTAAATCTCGTATATACAGGGTCGTGCGTCTGAATTCCTTCGAAAGCTTTTTATTTTTATATTGCTAGTTTAGATTTGTCAAAGAGACTGATTTTATGAAACTAGTTAGTGATCAGGTGTTAAATCTGGAAACTACTTTCTGTTGTGCAATATACAGGTTGTTGTAGAAACAGAATTCGTATTACAATTTCCTCAGTAAGAAGTGCAAAAAACAGTGAAAAATCTTCTGTATACTTATGTCGTTGGGTTTTAGTATTTGAGATACAGGGTGTTGTGGTACGTTATTAAAGCCTACAACTGTCTGTATAATTTTAAAACACAAGAAAATTTTATCTATTAGGGTTATCAAATTATGTACTTCACTTAGCAAAAATAGTGGATAATGTTTGGAGTAGATTAACCGTTTTAAAGACATTAAAAAAAATACTTTGCATCTCAAAAACTACAATATTTCCAAATTGTATTAAACAGGACTGACTCAAAGAATAAATTTTGGTGTTTCAAGTTTTCTCCTGCAAAATTTTTAAAGGTACTGTTAAGCCCGAGGATCTGAGGATTTTTAAATAAATCAGTAGGTATGTTCAAAGTTTATTTGAACAAATAGAAAGCAATGAAAATACAATAATATACAATGTGTTCTATTAAACATTTCGTGGTATGTGAGGAGTTGCAGAAAAACTTCAGCCCATAAAATGAGTTTTGACACTATTTCTACACAGATTAACGATCTCATTTATCTCAGTATTTTTGTTTTAGAACACCTTGTATGGTGTACAGAAATTCAAGGCAGTAAATAATATAAAGTTTTACTTCAACTTTAAATATTCTCCACTGAACAACATAGGACTGTTATACGAAGACATACAGTGTCATTACTTAAATCCACGTACCTCGTTTTTAAACCAGAAATAGAGTCCAATAACTCTGTGATTTATCCAGTCACATAAACTAAACGCCGGAAAAGACATTACGACTTTTTGCGTTCGATTTCTGTTGCCAGAAAGAGCGTATTTCCATTGTTTTCCGAATAGTTTTGCATTATATTGAGTTTGAAAGAGTAGAGCTATTAGTTTCCAGACATTTCTTCCGAAAAAATATGATGGCAAAAAGTGAGAAGTTTTGTAATATCGTAAAACCGAAACAGGTATTTTGTAATGAGCAAAAACATTCAAAGTTTCTCGAGGGTGTAATAATGGCAAAGCCGCAAATTGTTCCGCGAGTTTGCAAATCTTTGTTTTGCCAGGCCATATTTGGCAGAATTTTAAAACTTTTCGGGAGATAGTTAATTTGGTTAGGAGGTTTTCACATAAAAATTTACGGCCCAAAGTTGCCAAAGTCTAAAAGAGCACAAGTGATATTTCTATCGATTTTCTCGTTTAGTGTAATTTAAATGAGAGGAGTAAAGTTACCCGGTATGGAAAATTTAAAGTATATTCCAGGCCGAGCTTTTCCGCACCAAACGTCTGCTTGACTGACATTTTGGAAGCCAATAAATATTTTAGGCTCTCTCATCCGGTTTAGATCGCTGAGTGTTTTGGAGTGGGAATTAAAATTTACTTCCTTGAATAGAATAAAATTTACACTTTTTTACTGCAGTTCAGAAACGAAAATTTATTGTTATCTTTGCCTGAAGTGACATCTAAGTTTTTTTATTGTAAGCAATTTAACTGATTTACTTTTGCACCACCATTTCTGGATCTTAAACTTTCGTAATTAAAAAGTTTTATCTCCTCTGTATAGATGATTTAGCATATCAGGCAAACTCACCTTTTTCTCCAGCCAACCAGAAATTGTGTCATCAATCTACATTTTAGCCCCTAAAGACTAATATCAGCTTTCTGATAAAGTTCCAATGTTGCATGTGAAGATTGCTCAGGAAATTATCGGTGATTTATTCGGATTGATATCGGCAAATCTGGCCCTTACGATCGGATAAAACTTTCTTTTTTGTTTCTTTCAATACCAAATTGGGACCGCTGTTTTCCACTTTAGGACACAACTTGGTAAAGTATGATACACATTTCTTTTCTGCTTTTATCGTCGTCAATATCTTTTGGATTCGTTTGGGCTATTTGTTGGCAAATTACAAAGGTTTTTCAGAGAAAATTAGTTTGGTGTGTGGAGTGGTTTGATGGCCCAAATCACAATAATTTGAAGTAATTTTGATATAAATATGACTGTGAATAACAGTTTTGCTTGTAATGCCGCCATTAATTATCAGCAGAATTTACCTGGTAAAAAATTGCATGAATTTTGCATACTTTCGATTGTAAATCTGAATTGATTTGTGTTTTTTTTTCAGAGTCTTGGATTTTTTGCCGGCGGTTGTAGACTGCTCGTCATTTATCCGGAACATCGTGTAGTTCAACCAAGGTCAGTATTTTGTTTTATTTTTTCATATGAGTATCGCACGAAACTTACAGTTTTGAGCAATACATTTGACAGATAAACTAATTTGAAGGAAGTATACTTGTTTAAAATGCATAGAACACACCGTTCGCAAAATATTCGCTTCCAAACAACTATCTGCTAGACGTGTCATTTAGGGTTCTAATCAGCAGTTGCATCACCTGAAAAATATTGCTAAATTTAATTTTTGCATAGTACATCGACGTTGTTAGATTAAATTAATGCAATTTTATTGGAAGAATTACTGTTATTTAATACACGTTAAATCCGTTTATGATTTTTTTGGCCATTATTGTTGAATTATTTAAACTTCAATAGATTTGCGCAACTCACTCAATTATGACAAACAGCTTTACTAATGTTATCAATATTGCGAGCGGATATTCTCTAATGGAGCTGCATAATTCTGGCTAAATATTTAATGTATTTGTTTTGCGGAATACTAGCTAGTATATTAATTTAATATACAGGGTGGTCCAGTTTTAAATGTCAATAATTCACCATTCGATAGCCCATCAAAAAATAAGTTAACATACATTATGTCATTTTTCTGAAAAAGGCTTCCTAAGGAAAATGCAGTTCTTCAAATTTCACTTTAAAAAATCGTTTTTTTTGTCATAACTGTCAGACCGTTGGATCAAATTTGGAACAAGCACTCATGAAATTAATACTCATTATGAATGATGCCAAAATTCTCCAGAAGCGTAGATACAGGAAGATGGTTTTCATGTTTTTGTCTTATTTTCTAGGTCTTTCTGGATATTTTTCAAAAAGCTTTAAAATTGTTTGTAACCAGTTTTAATACAAATCGAGAGACTTTAATATTCAAAATTGACTTGTTTACATAAAAAACCACATTTAAACCTTAAAAATTGACTTGAACACCAAAAAGTGACATCAGAAACGTAAAATTTGCATTTGAACTAAGTTTTCATAATTTGAAGACAAATTTCAATATTTTAGTCTTGAAAATAGTCTTAAATACAGGACATTGACATTAGATTCATACAAATTGTCTTGAAAACTAACTTTTCGTACTTTTCACTTTGCTTTTCATTTTCTTAGAATTCTGGACTATTTTTAGTGCTTCAAAACTGCTTTCAGCTTGGAAAATCGAAGTTATTGACATAGCAAACTTAAAAAAACAATTTTTACATTCTCCATAGACTTAAAATATCATTCTAAGCTTTTTTACTATTAAATCGACTTCTAGACACCTCAGTGCCAAAAATTCAAGTATTTCTTAAAAATCTAGACTGTTTTTAGTGCTTTAAGATGCTTCAATACTATCTTTTGACTTATCAGGCCTAAAAGCCAGTTTGGACACTGGTCATAGTCTTGAAAATGTCATTTCATGCTTCTTCGCTATTAAATTGACTTCTACACTCGTAGGTGCAATAAATTGTAGCATCTCTAAGAAATTCAGACTGTTTTTAGTGCTTTTTAAGACTGAAAAATCGAGTTTAAGATTATTTTCACAAAGAAGTTTCTTCCGTAGAAAAGTAAAAAATTTTGGTACCAAATGCTACGATATTAGTCTTGAGAAGTAAAATAGTCCGAAAATTTAATTTACTTCTAGTCTTGTTTCAGAAAATTGAGTTGTACACTAATTAAAGTCCTGAAAATAGACTTTTGGACTCTCTTTAGTCCTAGTAAAGTTAGTTCTAGCCTTAAAAATCAACTTTTAGATTATTTTTAGTAGCAAAAAATGAGTTTCATGTATAATACAATCTTTGTCTTGATTTCCGGACTGTTTTTAGTTTTTACCAGGAAGGCAGTCTAAGAAAACGAATTATAAGACTATTCCTAGTAGTTAATAGCAAGTTTTTAGACTATTCAGTACAAATTTGGATTCTCACAAGTCTTGAATGTTCAGTTTTACACTATAAAACGATTTTTTTAATTGAAATTTGGTGGGCTGTATCTTAGGAAACGTTTTTCAGAAAAATGACATAATGCAAGTCAACTTATTTTTTGATTGGCTATCGAATGGTGAATTATTGACACTTAAAACTGGACCACCCTGTATTATTTTCATACAGGGTATTCGGAAGAACTATTTCTAGGATTGATTCGCTTCAAAAAAAAATTAAATGACCATTTCTCTGACACTAGCTATGTTGGGAAAAGGGTTGCTTAAGCTAGTGGTGGTTTAGATTGTAATATTTTGCACAACCCGCTAAATCTCAACTTAGCCTAACTAAGTTTGTGAGGGTTTGGAACATGAAGTGGTAGTATCTATCAGACAAAAAGTGCTTTATTATCGAGATACATATAAAATTCAGGATTAAACAGAAACACTGTGTATACTACGTGCAATAATTTAAAATTCTTTACGGTGAACCGGTTTTGGCCTGCAGATGCAGATTTGACAAATTTGGATGCTGAAGATGGATTAGTAGGCCGAAACACCCGGGAATAGTTTTTTAATATATGCCATTCAGTATACACAGTGTTTCTGTTCAGTCATGGATTTTATATATCTCGATAACAAAGCACTTGTGAACACATGTTTCGTTAAACTTTTTGTTTTATTTTTGCAGAAGAATGCGAAATCCGTCTTTTCAATTAAAATTATTGCTTTTTATAAATACATTTGAAACTTGTTATTCAATTTTTGCTAATACATATTATTATCTTTCTCTGGTAGTTCAGTAGTAATTCCTTCCTTGTTTACAGTTATGTGATACTAAACTTGTCAAAATGGGTCTAAATGTCACTCCAATCCTATACAAAAATAAAATATTTCAAAATTTTTCCTACATTTTCTATAATTTAAAAATCACTCAATTCCGTCACTTTATTACAAATTTACGATGCAATTTCAAATAACCAACAGCGAATAGCGAAACTAAATATCGTTTCGGCGAACTTACGTTGTCGCTTAAATGATTTCTAGATTGAAAATATGAACTTTCCAGTACCCGGAAAAACTTAAAAAATACGGGCACGTCCAAAACGGAATTATCCCGAATCACAGCGAGTGCAATATTACTTTCTCAAATCGAAAAAGTTATGTATTGGGTAGTAAAGCTTGCTTGGTTTCGTGTTGGGTGAAATTTCTAAGTTATTGGATATTCCCCTAGGGAAAGTTTTACGTCAAGTCAATTACGGAGATTAAAAAAATTTCCGGATGGCTTTCCAGCTGTTACATAATTGAATCTTATTATCTTTGGGTGAAGTGAGGGGGATATCATTCCCCCATTTTACCTTTCGCTTACCACTAAGTAGGTGAAATAACTTAACTCTTGCAGCATAAACTAACACGATATTATCACTTAAACTCGATGGGGTGCGATAAATATGTCGACATTAAACTGCTGGGGTTTCCCTTGATGGTATATATTTCAAGGGATTTAAATAATAGCTACCGGGATCTAGACATTATGCCCTAACAAATGCCGGCGGTTTACTCTATTTAGTTGTCAGATACTTGTAAATTGTACGGCTATAAATCTGACGTACACATTGGTGGACTAATTTTCTTGCAACATTAATCTCCAACACAATTGATTTCCTTGTTGATGTTTTTGTTGCCAGACACTTGAGATGACCCGAATCCAATTTCACAAGATTTGATTAACTTCGAGGTATGTTTGATATGATATATCATTATCCTAAACCGATTTAAACTTTCCCAATATGCTATTAGAAGTCGACCTGTCCAAAACCGACAAATCTCCACTGACTCCTGCAGAATATAGATAAAGGGGAGGACAATAGCGTCATCAGCCGAATGCTCATGCAACTAGTAAACAACGAAGACGTTTTCGGATTTCTGCACCCAAATATCAATTTACGGTCCGGAATCGCAGAGAGAAGTGACATCTTCATTTCAGAACATTTACCCTACTCTAAAAACTCATTAAAAATTTAATATTCACTACGCGTTTAAAGGGATCGTGGGCAAATATTCGAATGAAATGCGACATGGCGAAAATAGGAAGTAACCTCTAATTTGCGTTTCAATTTGCTTTGCTTGTCTTATTTTTTCCCATATTTTTGCTATAAAAATACTCTTATTGCCCGAGCAATCTGGGTTGGTTTACTCGAAAAACATTTGCGAACACGACGCTCTGGGTCTGCTCTATATCCGATTTTTATCACTTTGAACAAATTCAATTCAGCTGATTACCAGATGGAAAATTTCTTTCAAAGATGGTGTAAGTGAATTTTGTCTAAAATTTCCGGAAAAAAAAGTGAAAAGATGGTAGAATTTTGTTTGTTATACTTAATCGGATTTTTTGAAGATACGTGAAACTTAGCACACCTTTGTTATACTGGGAGTCCCAGTTTCGAAACTATTGTAGGGTATCTGTAACATGCTCTTATATTTTCACTTTTGTAAGCTTGTAGTGTTGTGACCTAATTTTTCATAAAAAATAACAAATTAATGCATCAACAACAAATTTAAATAATGGTTTAATGAAACGACCATCGTACACTACCAAATTATGCCTAATAAAATCTTTACATAATACTGTGATGTTTATTCATCAGTTCTCTATCGCTGCCAGAGTTGAAACTTTCCCGTGAGCCGTTAACATGTAGAACAAACGTAATTGAATATTCATGACTTTGATAATGTCGAAAATCGCATTTCATAAAAAGACAGTGAGGTGAAGTGGGAAAAAATTAAAATAAATTACCCAGGTAATAAATTCGAGCCACCGTTTTTAATGGTTCATCTGCTAGAATATATCTTTTGACCAAAAAAGGAGCAAAAGCTTTATCTGGCCAGGATTACGTATGATTTATAAGTTTAATTAAAACCTCAGTTAAATCGTAATAAAGGGTTCCATATAGTCCGGTACGTGTAAGGATTCGTAGGATAGGGGATTTTTATTGCTTAAAGATAAGAAGTATGGTCGAATAAATTTTATGCACTTTTTCTAGTTTTTTAATGCCTTTATTGAGTCCAACAAAAGAATTCGACTCAATCGATCTAGAACAGAATTGATCGTTATGCTAGGGTTACACAGCTACGTAATTTAGTAACGTTATCACGTACCTGCAACCAATATTCATTTAGCGAAATTTTATTGCTTTAATCACGCCGTTTCGTGTAAAATATTATACGAATGACATATTCCCTGCAACAATGCGTTATTAAACCCATATGCCCATTAACAGCTCGCTATTTTATTTGCTTCACAACAGGGACAAATTGTAATATGTTATTACGTCCAATTTTGGTAATATATTTACGTGCAGAGAAAAAAACTGCTTTACTCAATTTTTTTAAATGTATGTGTGTATGTGTATTTTTAGGACGTTCATCTTTTAAAAAAATAATCCTCTTCATTAACAGAATGTCAGTCGTATCTCTATAATTATTGCGAATAAAACTCTATGATAAAAGTGGCCAAATAAGGGATGAAAATAATGGTTTTTACCTTACAAAGATACTTGCGATTTGATTAACAGTTTAGAGATCAGACAGTGAAGTTATTGTAGCTGGCAAAAAAGATGAACCTTCCAATTTTTTAATTAATTGGTTTCGAAGCTTATTAATTCTAATTAGTCGTCGAAAAAAATGGGATTGTAAAACTCGGGTGGATTGTTACGGTGTTCCCGTATAACTGAAAGTTTTGTCCTCATGCGATAATTCTATCCTATTTACTCTGATATACTATTGAAACTGCTAATCCTGTGAGGGCTTGACAAGTAGCCTGACTTTACTTGATATCAAGTCAAACTTAAGGCAAGCTCGAGCTAATGAATATCATGTCAAATCAATTAGTCATCATTGCCAACTACTTGCAAAATCAAAGTAATGACAAGTATACTTGATCACATCAGTAATGTTTACCAGGTAAGATTTAAGTATACATAATTAAGTTTCTGGAAGATTTTAGATCCAATAACATAAGCAAAGTTTGAAATTTGATTATGATGATCAGTTAGGCTGTATGATATTTTTCACCGAATATGTCACATTAACTAATTTGAAACTGTCCTTAAATCCAACTTAGCCAGTGTTCTGTGTTAGAGAAATAGGCGTAAAATTAATGAATAACCTGTTTGTCTAAACTAATAATAAAACACCCAATTTGTATTGGTTTTAAATTCAAAACTATATTAAAACGTGCCTAGTGGTTTAACGAGAGAACAGATTAGTCCTGTACTTGACTAAGCAAATAAACAACATAAATTAGACTTGCTGTTTCTCTTGCGTCGTTATTTCCTATTACGATCATTCAGTTCCCCTCTTTTTAGTAAATCCGATAGCTATTTGAAAGGTTTATATTCGGATTTGCCAGCAAATGCAAGGATCAGAGACTGTGTGTTTTTTAAACAGGTGGATTTTTTTTGATAAATTGCCCAGTCGTTGCGGTGAAAAAAAAGCTAGAAAGTAATAAATTCCGAGAAAGACATAATAATAGACCCACACGACCGTGCAATTTGCTAAAAGACCAGTAAAAAGTGTTAAAAATGTTTCCACAGGAAGAGAAATACACACGTTTGGTTTGCGAAATGGTCCGTCGCTATGAAATATGAAGTCAACGTCGACGGAAATGGAAATTGTCTATCGGGCGACGAAGATATATTACGAAATACTCTTGTCCTCGATTATTTTGTTCGTTTGTTTAGTAAAATAGCCTCGGATTCTACAAAATACAAATTGTACAAAAGTAAATAGACAAAATGTGGATGCGAGCCCACGGCTTTGGCTTGACGAGATAAAAATAAAGGAAAAAAACCTTGCTCATAATTTCCCTGTTTATACAAAAGGGGAAACAATAACACTGTTGAGTTTCTCTTTATATTTTCGTTTCGCCCTCTAAACCGCAGATGTTGTGGATTCCAAATACCGGATGGTGTGTACGAAAAGAGTTTTTCCACGACTATACTTTTCGGTGCAGTTTCATTTCTATGGAAATTGCCTTTTCACAGCTGTTGATATTGTAAATTGATAAAAAATATGAGATGATAATAGTTTGGCAGTTTTCAATTACGTTTTAAAAGTGAAAAAAACTACAAGACCTTTTTTTAATCTCCTACTCGCAAATTTCTCAAAAAGGAAATTTCTATTTGAACTGACACAAACGAGTTTCCCACTTAAACCCACGCTTTACGGTTTAAACAAACTGATTACCTCATAACTATGCAAATAACCGTAAAACTATATACGGGTACACTTAATCCAGTTACTCACTAAAGGTGTAGGAAAAGGGTACAACAATTGCTTTTTCGGTCTGAAAAAAGGGTTGCAAGTATTTACACTTACAAGAGAATTTAAAATTGTTTAAAAAAGGAATGGAAAATAAGGACAAAGCCTGCCTTTTAAGCTTTACCTTTATAATAATAACAATAATACGTATGCACTTACAAGGTGTTTGATCAGAATATTGATCACGCTCTAACTGAAATAAATGCAAAATAGGAATCCGGTTTCACGAATTAAGGTTTATATTATAGTGCTAAATAGTAACAAATCAAAGTTGTTTTTGATAGTTTTGTGCTTATTATGAGGACCAACTTGGAGATTTGAAATCTACGTCAAATTATACTGTTATTTCATGTATAAATATTGAACTGTTCTAGCTCCAGTAGTACTTCAGGTATTTCATGAATTTACACAAAAAATTCGAATTTATTCGTAGGAGACTACTTTCTGTGAAATATAAAATGGAGGATCAAGGCAAATCTGTTTCATAACCCTAAATTCTTCTTTTTATTTTTTTAATATTTAAACTTTTTCTCTCCTTCTCATAACTTGACTTTTCGTCATCTAAATTCATTTTGTTCTTGTTGTGACTTCACGTGAGTCTTGTCCTGGTTGCTGATTCACATTCGGCTCGAAGAACCAATGTTTCAACACTGTATATGTAATATGCAAGTATACTGTAACGGAATAATTGAAAAACAGAAGGAAAAATGACCTCAAAAACATATCCCAGTGTTGTTTCATCTTAGGTTAGAATAGTATTTTTGTTTGATTAGATTGTGCTTTTGAGATATTTTTTCAGTTATTTGAAAAGAAGGACAAAACCCTAGGTTATATTTTTGGCGCCATTTTCTGGCGGCTTGTTTCTTCTTCTTCTGTTTAAGCTAGGCTAGCATTTTGGTTTGGTTAGGTTGTGTTTTGGTGCCATGTTTTCAGTATTTGAAAAGAAGAACAAAAATAGCCATAAAAACCAGGGTTATATTTCTAAAAAGAATAATTTTTTTAGTAATAAAAAAATTAAGAAATGACGTCAAAATTTATGTTATATTAAGGCGGTTTTTTTTTGCTTGGGCTAGAATTTTTAGTTGGTTTGGTTGTGTTTGGTCACCAATTTTCAGTATTTAAAAAAAAAAAAATAAGAAAAATGGAGCTAAAAATCTGGGCTACATTTTTGGTGCTACTTTTTCTACTTAGGTTAGGTTAGAGCACTTTATATTCCTTCAAAGAGATCGGACAATAATTAATCAGTGAAATGCTGTCTTTTACAGTAGTCACAAGACTTAACTTTAGACCTTAATATGCTTAAAGGGAGTTTTTAACTTTATCAAAGTTTTCAGTCCGATTGAATACCAAACTTTTCGTGTTCTCCACAAAAAGACCACCTAGACAAAAACGACTTTAGAGGTCCCATAAACAACTCCGTTCATTATGAGATCCCAAAATTTAAGCCTGACTCGTCTTCCTCATAACAAAAGGTGTCAACACGATAATAGTGAAGTCGTTTTAGGAAGGTTCACTACAACTGGAGGGCATAAATTCCGCGAAGCAATTAGGAAAGTCGACCGGAGAAGTTTAAAATTAATTTTCATGAAAATTGGGTGCGAACGAAGTGAGAAAAAGGTAATAAAGTAGACAATAAAGCTTTTTGAGTGGAAGGGTTGTTTGGATTGTTAATCTTTCGTGAGTGGTGGGATTAATCTTGCGGCCTTAGACGCGTTGTTATGTTAAAAGATTAGTTAAAAAGGTCGATTTTGCTTTAAACGTGGCAGTCTAAGCGATTTAGACACGAGCACTTTGCATTGTTCAGGATCAGGGATGGTCCATTACGTTAGCTCTTCGAGGACACTTCTTTTAGTGTACTGCTTCAGAAGGAAGTTAAATTGTTTTGCATTAATCCAACCTTATTCATAGTTAAAATTTAGTTTATTCCTTGAATAAAGAACGATGCGGCATGCGGGATTAAGTTTCTATTTAGCGAGGAAAATTTCAATGTGGTTATATGAATATTCAGTTATAACCGTTTGGTGTGCGTTCCTCCAGAAATGCAAATTGCACTTTTGTAGGTGGGCAATTGTTAATTATTTCCCCTACTTTAGTAAACAGTTCCTGTTGATTTCCAGACTAATGAATAATTTATACGTTATTTTTTCTTTTGCAGACGCTGAAGATTTTAGTGTCGCAGCCATGATAGTTTTGTGGTTTTGCAGTGCCGCAGTGAGCTTAGCCTTAGGTAAGTGTCAGTGTTTACGATATACATTTATAGAATGGTAAATTGCGAACTTTCTGGCTTTAAACTTGAAACTAAAATTCGTGGGATTTAGTGAGTAGGTTGAAACTAAACTTTATGTCCCCACTACAAAACCGGGTTTTATCTGATCAAAATTTATGTCTGATCAAACTTAAAGTCCATTTGATACTACCGAGAGGTTTGTAGTTTTAATAGTTTGGTACAGTTGTTTTATTTTTTTATGAATCGATTTTAAAAACAAAAACAATTATTTATTCCTGGGCTGCAGAGATTCGGTCATATGTCTACTGTCAAGTATAACTGCTAGGATACGTTATTTGATTCTAATTTTGACAAGTGACAAATTTGGCAACATCCTCCTTCGGCTGAATATCTAATTTTGTCCAAGCATTCTTTTCCATCAAAGTATTTAAAATTTTCAGAACGATTTTTCGCTTAAAAACTTTTCTCCAACTCGCATACTTTTGAATTTATTTATAACTGTTCTTTTCGCCAAGCTGGTTGTCTAGGCACTAGCGGCCGGCCAAAGCCATTAAACCAAAACAAAGGGCCCTCCTTTTACAAAGATTTCTGAAAGCCGCCTCCACTCAGACAATATCCATAGCGAATAAATAAAAGAGAAAAATGTGTTTGTGGCGGATACGAGCCTTTCAGTCCGTTCTTTTCCGTCAGGAAACGTGCTTCTCTAAAATTTTAATTAGCGCTTTTAAGGGGATCGTAATAAATTTCGGGCCGGCGAATCGCGTTTTTCGTCATCTTTCTTTTTTTCTGCTGGTCCTATGTCAGCTTGGTTTGAATAGTCCGTTGTCAGGGATGCACGATGATCATAAAAAGGATGGAAACATACAGGAAGAGGTTTTTGTTTGGGCTCATATCCGTCATTTTGCCTCGGCATAGAAATTTTACTTAATTGTACCCTCAGATTTTGCCGCTTCGAAAATTAAGCTTTAATATTTAATATGAACAAACATTCTTCGACAATATTAAATTCGCATAGGTAAAATACTAAGCCGGAAGTTAATATTCAACAGTTGCTAGTTTAATAATTTATAGTTATACATATAATATCATGATTTATATCTTATTTTAATAACATTCAAATACAGTACATACAGTAATTGTTATAGATAATTTAGAATACACATTCAGTTTAGTCAGCTTTTAAGCTATTGGAACTTTCTCACAAATTTGTTCAAGGAATCTCTAATTGAAGTTTGTAACATAAAAAATAGTTATTTACCTAACAAGTGCGGAAAGTGGTACTTTTCCTCACGCGACTGCAGTTAAAAGGCGGGAATGACGCGTTTTGCATGTGTTAGGAACAAAATTTTTCCTACGAGTTTCCATTTTCATTAAATTGAACGAAAATGTTCATTAAGATGATGAAATGATCTGAATTGAGAAATCAAATAAACAGTTATGGTTTTTTGATTTAAATGTTTGTTTTTTAAAAATAAAATGAGTGTGGAAAAGTCACTTTTCCACACTAGTGCGGTAATAGTTATTTACATTAATAGTGAGAAGTATTGGTACGACTAGGTCGTAGACCGAGTTGTGGTGAGCACACGAGTTTTTTAATTTAGCATACCACACGGGTAATGTACAATATTTTACCTACGATTAACTCAGAATTTAGTAATTTTTTACTTTGCGTTACGTAATGAGAGATTTTACAGCCACTAGTGCCATAATAATTATGTTATTGTACTCTTACGGTGCTTCGTCTAAATCAATTATTATCGCACTAGTGTAGTAAAATGGATCATTACGTAACTCAAAAGACGCTATGGAATGGATTATTACCTGCTAGTCGTAGATAAAGTTATTTTTTCGACTACTGACTTTGAAAGTACCTCATGTACGCTTCCATTTCAAAGCAGAAAGTGGTTATTCGCCGCACGTGCACAGAAAGTGAATCATTTTCTGTCCTAGAGCGTTTTCGCTGTCTACTAACAATCTACTCACCAACTTTTTCGGCGTTTTCATAACAACGCTTGACATACCTGTTTGAAATAAAGCCATTCCGTCAAAGTGATTTATCGGTGACAATGAGTTCGAGCTACGAAAATGATGTGAATTGTCCTTCTACTCCACCCCACAGCAGTCGTCGAAAAAATATCGTCTATATTTCGAGCCGAAAGTACTTTTGCCGCTTTTACATGATTGCAGCCTTCGGCTTCGCCTCAAGCTGCAATTTTCATGTGCAAGCGGCAAATATCTACTTTCCGCTCTTAATATAGAATATACTATTTCCGCACTTATTTTTTCTCATAAAAGGGTTGGTTAAAATGGGTATTCTCGTTTTACAGGGTGATTCCAAAGTAGGGGCTTTCCTTTCACTTGCGAATAGGGCTTCAAAAAATAGGGTTTTTTTTCGTTTGAAGCTTTTTTGAAATATGAACAATAACGAAGATACAGAGTATATACTATCGACATTTTATAGCATTTTTTATCGTCTTTTCAACGATATATAGAAAATCTAGATTCAAACTTAGCAACAACGCTGCAAACTCACAAAAAGTGACACAATTTTCGAATTGAAATTTCTCAAAAACTGAAAAAGTTAGAAAATTCGCTCAACCGACATTTTGTAACATTTTTCATCCTCTTTCTATTGATATATAAAAAATCTAGATTAGAGAACAAATTACAGCTTTACAAGGCTTCAAACTTAGCAACAACGCTGCAAACTCACAAAAAGTGACACAATTTTCGAATTGAAATTTCTCAAAAACTGAAAAAGTTAGAAAATTCGCTCAACCGACATTTTGTAACATTTTTCATCCTCTTTCTATTGATATATAAAAAATCTAGATTAGAGAACAAATTACAGCTTTACAAGGCTTCAAACTTAGCAACAACGCTGCAAACTCACAAAAAGTGACACAATTTTCGAATTGAAATTTCTCAAAAACTGAAAAAGTTAGAAAATTCGCTCAACCGACATTTTGTAACATTTTTCATCCTCTTTCTATTGATATATAAAAAATCTAGATTAGAGAACAAATTACAGCTTTACAAGGCTTCAAACTTAGCAACAACGCTGCAAACTCACAAAAAGTGACACAATTTTCGAATTGAAATTTCTCAAAAACTGAAAAAGTTAGAAAATTTGCTCAACCGACATTTTGTAACATTTTTCATCCTCTTTCTATTGATATATAAAAAATCTAGATTGGAGTGCAAATTACAGCTTCACAAGGCTTCAAATTTAGCAACAACGCTGCAAACTCACAGAAAGTGACACAATTTTCGAGTTGAAATATCTCAAAAATTAAAAAAGTTAGAAAATTAAAAAAAAAATTGTTAATATGTGTTGATAGGAAATAACCTGTCAGTTAGTTAAAATTAAGTTAAAGTTATTTTTTATTTTCGTTTTTTCAGTAAAACTTTAACACCCTGTATCTTCGTTATTGTTCACATTTCGAAAAAAATTTATTTAAACTTGAACCTTATTTTTTGAAGCCCTATTCGCAGGTGAAAGGAAAGCCCCAACTTTGGAATCACCCTGTATACATATAAACTTCAAAAGTGCAGGTTTATTATGTATTTATTGTAAATTCATCTTGTAATAACTGCGGAAAAGTAACTTTACCGCACTCAAATGAATGCGGAAAAGTGCACTTTACCACGCCCGTGTAGAAAATAGTAATTTACGTTACAAGTCCGGGAAATGGGTTATTAAAGAACAAGTCTAGCTGTTTTTTTAGGAAAAATAATTTTTCTACACCGTTGCGGTAAAGTGTACTTTTCCGCAGTTATTACAAGATGAATTTACAATAAACGTACCAGCCTATTTATGAGCTGTTAAAGCAAAAAAAAAATGGGTGAGGAAAAGTAACTTTACCACACTGGTACGGTAAAGTTACTTTTCCGCATTCATTTTATTTTTCAAAAAAAAAACATTTAAATCAAAAAACCATAACTGTATATTTGATTTCTTAATTAAAAATACACTTTTAATCATATTTCCAGAGGCTTTTATTTTAGTACTAAATTGAGTTTAATGAAAATTAATACTGTTTTGTAATTTAATTCAGTTCTCTATAAAACTTTGATCGATTTTTCTGTAAAATGCGCAACGTATCTTGAAAACGATTAGAGTTACAGACTTGTTAAATGATAAAAAATCGCGTGGCTTTAATAAAACGACGTTTAGAAAACACTTGTTTAGGTTTTTTTGAAAATAGTGAATTTTTGAATTTTACGTTTTAATTTTTTGTGACGTTATTAAAGTTTGTGAAGTTAGCCAACTCGTTATAATAAACGCTCCCTTTTTTGGTGCTGTTTTATTGTGTTTTCTTTTAACGTTTATTTAAATGTGATTTTTTCTACTTTTTTTTTAGCTGAGAGAGAGAATCTCCAAGTTGGTTAGTACCTAGCTTTAAATATTCTAGAAATTACTTTTTGAATGGTGGAGGTTTGGTAAAATTAAGGCAAAGCATATCTTTGAAATGAGTTGGTGTTGTAAACTTAGGGTTTTACAACATAAGTTAACTTCTTCTCTACTATTAGTTACTTGTATTTTTATAGTTTGTACTAAGTATTACAACTAACGCCTCAAAACTTAATCGGATAGAAGCATTTCCTTCTTTTTTCCTCAATTTCCTTCTTCTTCCATTAAAAGGGAACAATTTATAAACATAATACCATCCGATTCATTAACCACACCTGGTGCAAACAGCATAGTTAATCAATGCCTACAACTAGGTTAGCAAACCTGTACATGCACTGGAATAAACCAACTTAAATTGGACATACATTAATGTGTTCTTGGCGTACATAAACGAACTACCAGGCCAGTTGACGAATTTGTTAAACAACAAACTTTTTAACTAGCTAACTATATCAGTTGCTTTGTTCTCAGTTTAAGTATAGTTCCGCATTGTTCTCGAGTTTCCTTTTGACATTATAACGTGTTGGTATAGTTTTGCGGCCACTTGGTCCCGGGGGTTTATTTCGTTGTAATAAAGTCTGTGCGATCATTGACTGCACGTTCAATCTTGTCAATGTTTCCCATGCTAGATTCATTAATGTAATCCGTTAAACTGATGATCCTTCTGGGAAATTTGCTAATGTGTTGTTATAAACTGTAAAGTTTACGATCATCCTTATCAGTTGGTCCGCAACAGGGAGATGGTCGACTATCCGGTCGGATCGTAGTCAGAAACCGGAAATACAGATTAAACTTATCCAAATAGCATCTCGAGGATATCGGCGTAGAAGTTTCCGAAGTCGCGGAGCAATGTAGCCTCCATTATCGAGTTATTCGGTTTCATTTACTCCCTCTACGATGCTGTAAGATAAAGCGGTTAGTCGACCATTAAAGGCAATCCATCGAGGCGGAAAGAACCCTTTAAGTTGCAGGTAATTGTAAATTTGTGAATTAGAGCGGGCGTAGTTCATTAAAATAGAGTCATGAGATATTGGATGAGCACGGTCAATTGCGTTTCATTTGCAATTGTCGGCAGGTTTTAACGGTTCTGTGCGCTCGATTGTTTGAGTATTAATCGTCTAATTGAAGGTAATAACATTATGTGGAAACATGTTGATTTTACTGTTTTCCAATAGAAGGTAGTAACACAATTTTGGGGCCAAACAATGGCGATGCATAAAACGAGTTTTAAATGAGTGGTCTAATTTGATCTGCGTCAACAAACATTTTGTTATGCCATTCTAATAGGAGAAAAGTCAATAAAAGGGTTTTCTGTGAAATAGCTATTTATGTAACCAGTTACGAAAGTAGTTACCAGTTTTTTGTTTGTAGGGCGAGCGCAGCGAGGTCCTACAATTTGAATGAGTGAAAAAGCTGAGAAAACCATCTTTTAAAGTGATTTAACACAAATATTCACTTTCATAGCACCTTGTATAAACTGTGACAACGACTTGTTATGATGGATGTCGCCCATATGTTTCTACGGAAATTCATAAAAACAGGGAGTGATGAAATGAACTTTTCATAACTAGTTACATAAAGTGATACTTTTCGTAACTAGTTACGAAAAGTAAAACGTTTTGTCACTCTAATCAGTTTTGAAAAGTGTCACTTTATATGCCAAAATTAGAAAAAATAAATTTTATAGAGTTTTTCAATTGCATCATGATATACAGTGTGGTCCAAATTGGTGATGCATGTATTGGGATCTCGAAAACGGTAAAAGCTACAGAGTCGGTTAAATAGGAAAAGTGTTAGAGAATTTTCTGTGAAACTTATTTCCAGTTTCCAAATTAAATTATCTTTCTCCGTTTTCCGGAAAATTGAGAAAACGTCAGAGGCTGCATTTTAGACATTATTAAGGCACTTTTTTACCTAGAACACGATGACGTAATTAGAAAAAATCTATCGTCATTGGTTTCCGAGATATGGAGGAAGCCATCTTGAAGGCGGCCATAAGAATTTACAAAGTTATCATCCATATCTCGGAAACCAATGACGATAGATTTTTTCTAATTACATCATCGTGTTCTACGTAAAAAGTGCCTTAATAATGTCTTAATAAATCTCTCTTTGGCTTTGTTAAAGAGTATTTAAAATGCAGCCTCTGACGTTTTCCTAATTTTCCGGAAAACGGAGAAAGATAATTTTATTTGGAAACCGGAAATAAGTTTCACATAAAATTCTCTAAAACTTTCCCCATTTAAACGACTCTGTAGCTCTTACCGTTTTTGCGATCCCAATACATGCATCACCAATTTGGGACACACTGTATAAAATATATCTGGTCATTCTTAAATGTAAGTTTATGATGGATCAACGGTAAGTGACCTTTTTGGTTTGGTTTTACATTTTGATAAATTTTGGTCATAAATCTTGACTTTGCTTTCCAGTATTTTTTAATTATAACACCAGAAAAATCTTGAATAAAATTCAAACTGGCAAAACTTCTGCTCAAAATGAAACTAAAGAAATACTGCAATTTTCCACTGCTCTTCATAAATTCAAAACGAATCCATTTACGCTTTCCGGTTGAAAAATTAGGCAAAGAACTTTTTATCGGACTTCTTAATTATTACACAAATTCAAGCTGAATTTTTTGCGTTTAAAGCGGCTATCAAAATTTCGCAATAAGCAATAAAATTTCCTTTGGTATAATTTTCCATTGCACTCCACTGTAAGCGTTTTCTTAATTTGAATTTCAGACTCAGCGGGATCTAGGAAAAGAGTTTCCATAATAATAAAGTTTTTCATTTCAGAACGGACCGTAATTCTTATTGAGTTCTGATTTTTCGATCAAATACAAATTGGCTGTTAGGAGATCTTTTGAAGTTCAATTATTATACGGTATCCCTATGACTCTTTAATAACGGGGTTCCAAAATTTAATTAACGTTGGAAACAATTAATAATATCCAATTAAAAGGTCTCGAAACTAACCCGGACGAATGGCCGTAGGCACTTTATTTCACGCCAGTGTAAATTGAGACAAGTTTTTAGTATAATAAAGTTTAGCTGGTTTCTAACGAAGCGGTATTTGTTATTTGGACAAATTAGTTGTACTAGAAGTACAACTTTAAAGTTATTATTAGTTTAGAGAATGTACCAATAATTGCGACGTATATTTCAGCACAGTCTAGTGAAAATGATATAACTTTCAGCAAACACACTATAAATATAATAATCAGACTGTGAAGGCTTTTGCGGCTGGCTAAAACTGATTTTTTGGTTTTTCAGGCTGGTTTTTGGATTGAAGAATTATCAAAACTCAATATAATAATAGTTTTACTCTAGGTGCAAATAAATCTATGAGAAAAAACCTTCAAAAAATTCAAAGCAAGAACTTAATTGCTGAAAACACCCAATTGGAGTTTCTGGATATCGTTTTGTTGTTAAACCCGTAAACTTTTTTTTGTAATTTCCTATGTAACTTTGTACTGCCTTATTTCAGACGAGTGTATCTCACTAAAGTACGAAAACAAAGTAAACTTTTAACGAACGGCATCAGCGGCTAAAATGGCAAACGAGAAACTTGATATAAAACTGATGCTCTTTCTAGTTATTTACTATTTTCTACGTATTTCCATTGTATGCAGCGAAGTTCATTTACTCTTAATTCTAAAGCTATCGCAGTCCCGTAGATCATTCGCACACGTTAAACGGGGGGAGGAAAAAGCGATTTCCCAAATCGGTTTTCATGCAAGGACAGCGCCGCAATTGCCGTCGGATCGTCGGCTTTTTGCACCAATTCGGATAATTGCAGGTCTCATTCGAAAGTGCCAAATTGGATCCGATTAATTCTCTCTAAGCTTAATTAAATTTCGGGGTATCGGAACATTGTTAAACCGTCAGGCGGAACATTCTAAACGAAAGGTGAGCGAAAATCCTTTGTCTCTGGAAAAAATCCGTTGCCAATTAAAAGCACACAGACTACTCGGAATTTCTCCAGTTACAACCGAGTGAAGTCCAATTCCTAATTGTATCCAAGTTTTAATGAAGTGCATTCACGCCGTTTAGAGGAAAACTTAGAGTAGGTTAACAATAAGGTTAGAAGTTCTTTGCTAGTTTAAATTGGGACTGCAAAAATGAACAACCAGCTATAAATTAAAATTAAACTTTGTTTCATATATATACAGGGTGTTCCATAAGTAATGGTAAATAATTTAATGACGTATTTATGGGGTCAAAATAATTCGATTTAGCACAACTTACCTCAGATAAAAAGTCAACAGAAACAGAAATACAAGTGGTCAAAGTAATTTTTTTAAAATGCATTTTTTCACGTAACGTCCACTTGGAGTTTTTTGCTAAAATTAGGTTAGGTTAGGTTTAGGTTATATATTCGAGGGTGCCTAATTTGATTATCTACTCAGTTTTAAGCAAGCTTATAGAGGTCACCATCTAAAACCAGTGATTTGCTTTAAAATCACTCTAACTTTTTTTTGGTAAGGCGAAGTGACAACTGAAATCTGCGTATCGGTTTTCCAATATTTTTTTAACAAAAAAGGTATACTTAGTTGGAATCCTTAAGATCAACAGTTATTTGCAATTAAAGTATTCGATGCCAATCATGATTGCAATTTGTAATCTTCTTGGAGGATGGAACCTTAGATCATTTCTCATTACAAGTGAGAATTTACTTAAACAAAAATTTTCTGAATCGTTGAATTGGTCGGAGAAGCCAAATATCATGACCAGCACCAAGTTTGAAAATTGGTCCTCCAGATTTTTACCTGAAGTATTTTGTGTATGAAGAAATAATAGATAACCAAGGCAAGTTATTAATTTCAACTTAAAGCTGTTGAGACATTTTGGATTTTCAACCAATTTTTTTTTTTTTTTTTCTTAAATGCATTGAGGTCAATATTTTAATTGCAAAAAACTCGAAAACCGTTTGTTTTTGGGATACTTACTAGGTATACCTTTTTTGGCAAGAAGGTATTGGAAAACAGATATTCGGGTTACACATTCGGTATACCAGAAACGGGTCACTTGGCTATACCAGAAAAAAGTTATGTCGATTTTAAAGCGAATTAATTTCTGCAGGTGGCGATCTCTGCGTGCTGGCTTAAAACTACGTTGATAATTAAATTTGCTATCTTCAAAAACCCCCGAATATCTAATTTTACCAAGAAACTCCAAGTTATTCATGAGTAATTAAAAAAAGACCATTTTAAAAAAATAACTTTGACCCCCTGTATTTCTGTTTTCGTTGACATTTTGTCTGAGGTAAGTTGTGCTAAATCGAATTATTTTGGTCCTTTAAATCCGCTATTAAATTATTTACCATTACTTATGAGACACCCTGTATATAAGCGATCTTTATTTCCGAAGAACAAATGGTCTTTCTGCCAATGTTACAGAAATAAATGTATTTACATAAATATTTACATGTTAAAAAAAAATTTACAAAAAAAAAAGGATAAATTTAATATAATATTTTATGCTTGAAAGTGTTCTAGCAAGGATTGAGTAGGAAAATGGAATCGGGATTGTCCTGTTTGTCGCGTTATACAGAGTGGGTTTAATATTGTCCAGTTATATCTGTTGTCTTTCCATTTTGCTTGAATTTGTAGTAGTCTTTCGCTAATTCGTGTCATTTTCGTGCGTTCATAGAGAAGTTCGTTAGAAGGGTTGTGTAATGGGTTTTCAGGGTGTCTAATTTTTGTGATTAGTCTTAATGCAATTTATTCCGTTGTTTAGTGTTAGTATGTGTTGTTTAGTTTTCGGAGTTGAGTTTGCCATTAGTATGTTTCCATAGTCTAGAAGTGGTCTGCAGATGGATTTGTAAATTTGTGTCGCAGTTTTGATACTGATACCTTTATTTTTGTAAGTTAGTGATCTAAAATGTTTTGTTCTTTTAATGAGTTCAGTTCTTGTATTTTTTACATGTTTAGTGAATTTCTCTTTGTTTTTTTGACACCTTAAAAATATAAAGAACAAAACACAGTCGCACATTGCAAAAATAGTATAAATTAATATAGTAAATTACGTACTAAACGAATATAAAGAAAGTTGAAGGAAAATGGAGATGACAATCTTATATTGACTACATGCTAAATATACAGGGTGTCTCATTAAAAGTAGTAAACTAGAAGCTCTATTTTTCAGCTTGATAATAATAGGAATTTAAATGGGAAACTTTTAAAAATCTGATCTTAACTTTAGATGAGTTTCTAAAGTTAGTCTAAAATAATGCAAATTTTGTGAATAAATTCAACTCTTTTGCTCCATAAACATCCGCAATACATTTTATCTCATTCGCCGTCGTCCGGTTAAGCAATTTTCATCGACGTCAAATATTTGCTAATCAATCTTGAAAGCAAATAACATCCCGATTCGTTGACTTTTCGAATCGAGAAGGGAAATAGAATCGAAGAATCTCGACTTGTCAAAAGATATTTGAGGATTAATGAAAATTGGATTCTCGTGTGGTTGATTAAATCCGGCTAAATTGAATGGTCATGTTTGTGATTGGGTAGGCAGAAGGACATGATAATATTTTTTTACGTCAAATCTATCTGTAATTGACTTTGGGCGGAACTAAATTGTTTTAATGGAATCAAACCTTGAACGAGCGCATTTCTCTCGTTATTATTAATTAAACGAGAAAAGTGAATTAAATTTATTTGCGAATGTATGACAAAATTTAATATTTTACATAAAATAAGTATTAAATTGTTTATTGTTAATTGACTGGTGTTTGTTTTCCACGGATTTTCCACGTTTAAATATTTTCTATATACGAATGGATAAACAAAAACATTTATTACAAAATCATTTCATCTCGTATTCGAGACCTGTTACATATTTAAAAATATTGTTAGTTATATCATAATGTTTAATTAATCTTTTTTTTTAAGCAGTGGTGTCAAAACGAGGAACTAACTTCTTATTTCTTTCTATTCTATAAGCTGCTGCATTTTTTCGATTACTCCGCCATAATTCGATTTACTACGCCATAAAACATTTTTTAAATTTGATCATGCATTCAAAAACTTTAGCTAGAAAGCATAAGATTGATGTCACTGTATAGTTATTGGTGCAACATCCATCACCGAACTTTTTTAGAACTTTTTTAAAGAAAACCGTGATCTGGGAGCGACAATTCAGATTGAATATAACTAAGAATGACTCAAGAAAGTTTAAAAAGTGCAGAGTGCAACTTGTATTTTGCTGGAAATTAGTATCAACTTATATTGTACTCATGAATAAGAAAAATCGATTTGAATGAAACTATACATAACTATTTATACAAGGTGTAGTATATTTTTTGTCTAAATTTGGAATGGGATAGTAAATAATTACTGAGTTACACACAATAGTACAATGATAGTACTATGAATTTTTTCTTTACTAAACCCATTTTCCTAATATTAAATTAAATATTCAACATGCAGAAAATAACTAGAAACACGGAAACTGCTAGATAATGCAGGCAGTTTCAAATATTTTCTCAATTAAAAATAGACTTTTTTCTAATTTTGGCATATAAAGTGACACTTTTCAAAACTGATTAGAGTGACAAAACGTTTTACTTTCCGTAACTAGTTATGAAAAGTTCATTTCATCACTCCCTGTTTTTATACATTTCCGTAGAAACAAACATATAGGCGACATCCATCATACCATGTCGTTGTCACAGTTTATACAAGGTGCTATGAAAGTGAAAATTTGTGTTAAATCACTTTAAAAGATGGTTTTCACAGCTTTTTGGTCAAAATTAGAAAAAAATGATGTATGTACTCATTCAAATTGTAGGACCTCGCTGCGCTCGCCCTACAAACATTCATTCGTTACACAAAATTTTTATCTTTTCGTAACTGGTTACATAAATAGCTATTTTCTAATTTTGGCATATAAAGTGACACTTTTCAAAACTGATTAGATTGATAAAACACTTTATGTAACTAGTTATGAAAAGTTCATTTCATCACTCCCTGCTTTTATGCATTTCCGTAGAAACATATGGGCGACATCCATCATAACATGTCGTTGTCACAGTTTATACAAGGTGCTATGAAAGTGAATATTTGTGTTAAATCACTTTAAAAGATGGTTTTTACCGCTTAAAAAAAAAAAAATTATGTATGCAACACGTTTCGAAAATGTCTTATTGTATAACTCATTCAAATTGTAGGACCTCGCTGCGCTCGCCCTACAAACATTCATTCGTTACACAAAATTTTTATCTTTTCGTAACTGGTTACATAAATAGCTATTTTCTAATTTTGGCATATAAAGTGACACTTTTCAAAACTGATTAGATTGATAAAACACTTTATGTAACTAGTTATGAAAAGTTCATTTCATCACTCCCTGCTTTTATGCATTTCCGTAGAAACATATGGGCGACATCCATCATAACATGTCGTTGTCACAGTTTATACAAGGTGCTATGAAAGTGAATATTTGTGTTAAATCACTTTAAAAGATGGTTTTTACCGCTTAAAAAAAAAAAAATTATGTATGCAACACGTTTCGAAAATGTCTTATTGTATAACTCATTCAAATTGTAGGACCTCGCTGCGCTCGCCCTACAAACATTCATTCGTTACACAAAATCGATCTTTTCGTAACTGGTTACATAAATAGCTATTTTTTGTTTAGGTGCTTAAAAATTTCCACATAACCAACAATAATTATTTAACAAAATATCCATTACTAAATTTCACAAAGGAAAACAATAGCACTAAATTGATCACCACCGTGACTGGTATTAATATTTCCAGATTATTTAGGTGGAAATTCATTTTTTATTCACAAACAGTGCCTCTTTTTACGTTCGAAAAAACCTAAACTGTAATTTGAACCCGGTACAAAAGTATATTTAGGGAAGGGAAATAAAATTATTAAACAATCGCCCAAAACAAGGGAACATTTAATCATTCGAGCTGCAGAGGTCAGAGACAGAGCGAACTTGCAATTGACAGCCGAGTAATTTATTATTCGATTTGTAACTTCCGAGTTAACAAGTTGTTTGGATCGAGATTAGAGTTCGCAGTTGCCGCAACTTCCGGTAGCAAAATGTCATGCAAATTGAGAGCCGAATCCGTAATGCGAGTTCTGAAGGACAGTTGAGGTTTTGATTGGGGAGTGGCAGCGGCTTTGTCGGGGAACGGGAAGATTTGATCAGTCAGTCAATTCATAATTCATTGCCAAAACGGTAAATGGAACACTCCTGTCTTAATGGAGTTTCGGGGTGTGTATTACTCTTATTTGCATCCCTAAATTGGTTGTCGACGAAATTGGAGGGGTGACAACGCCACCAAAGTGTCCGGTTACGCCAGCCAAATCCATACTCGATCCGATGAATCTTGTCGGATTCATTTACATTTACGGTTTATTTGCCGCTGGGATTTGAGGACACGTGGAATTTTGCAATTTGCATGAAGTCCGTTATTATGGATATCGTATTGGCCACGTTGTTAGGTGTTATGTAGAGGAAACGGTCGGATTATCCCGGAATTATTGCCACGTGAAGCGTACGATAATCGCTTATTACTAACCCAGAGGAAGACAAAGGGTCGGTTGCACAATAACGTCGATCAACTGAATGCTAACGTCCGTTGTGAAATACTTTTTGCATTTAATTTCTGAAAACGTACGAAATTAAATTGATACACTGTGAATGCTGTTTGTGAGTCACGTATAAGTAGACCCGAAGAGAAATGTAAGTTATAAAGAAAACGACATGTAGCGGCTGAACAAGTGGCACTCAAACACGTTTTCAAGAGTCATTCAGAGTTTCGGAGTATCACGTGGCACTATTAGAGCCCTTCAAAAAATATATAGAGGTTCAGCAATGGACGCACGTGGGGGGGAGACAATTTATAGCTTATGTACATCGTTATATAACGCTGCAAGTCTATTTTTTTACCTCGCAGGAGGTTGGTGAAATATGGCCTTTATTAATTCTCCACATTATCCGTGATATTCGCACTACGTTTTATTGTAGCGTTATTTTTCTTCCGGGGGGGATATTTCATTTATCTCTGATACGAAATGGGGGGCGGACAAGCGTCAGGTGTTCCGACGTATTATAGCAAAAAATATTGCTGTCGCAAAAAAAATAGGGCGCGTTACATTTTGATAAGGGAGGATTAGGACGTGAAGTTTGTATTATATGGATGGGAAGTAAAAACGGGAGGATAGCAATTTTACTTTATTTCTTCTGTTTTGGGTATGTGCGTGTGTTGCAGCACTCGTCAGACCGGATTAACCGTCTCTTTATTCAGAGACCGGCTTCTTGCCAACATTAGGGAATAAGTAGATACCTTTTAGTGCTTCCTCGTTCTAAGAAGGATTATCCATGTAATGGTGCATCTAAATCTACTCCATCCGGTGAAATAATTTACGACAATACGCTTCTGAGCTCTAGCCCATATACGTTCGCGTCGGCACAAAGGATTTTCGATGTTATAATCGCGGATTTACATGTCTGAATAGATCTCAAATGGTAAAGGATATTCCGTTTAGGTGCTTTATTGAACTTCACTGTCATATCGCACATTTATGAATACGAGAGAGTTTTAGAGTCCTGAAAAGTTCTGACACAGCGCTATAGCAATATAATATTGCTTTTAAGAAATAGTGAACCGAAAAATGTTTTACACTGATTTATTAATGTTGCCCAATTTATATTAACGCACACATTGTTGTTCGTAGTTAATTGTATGCAAATATTTGCAATTCACACACATTGTTACCATGAATATACTAATTTTTGAAAACAACTAGTATAGGGATGGGGAGGTAAACAAATATTCTGGGAACTACAAATTTCAGGGGTGCAGTTATTTCGAAAGCTCGGAATTCGGTAAGACATACACTGTTAATTAGATTGAGGTAAAAAGTTGCACATTTTATCGTAAAGCAAAAATTTGTTTAAAAAAATTACAAATTTTTAGATATTCGTATTTAACTCGATTTTTAAGAAAAAAGAAAATGGGAAAAATAACTCCGTACATAAAATCAAATTGGTGCAAACTAGTTACATACATAATCCACATAATATTTTACTGCATTATGAGCTGACATTCTGTAGATTGTAGTGGTATTTACAATACCTTATTAATTACCTTTAACTCAAACTGTTTAAATCAAATTTACTTGAACTTTATATAAAACAGTGAAGCGGTAATTTCATGCACCTAACAAAATTTATTTCATTACATTATAATACGTAACAATTACAGCGTTAATTCGACTGAGTGCGACTGGAAAATCGACAATAAAACGGAATCCACTGCACGTAATTCAATTTAATCCAGGGATCAAAAATTTATTAAGCAATTTGTCACTCGTTTTAATTAAATTTAAACGACCTCCTTTGCATTTGATAGCACTATTAATTCAAATAGACTAGCGTCTGGGTTATTAGTGAAAAGGTGTTTGTAACCCCCAGATGCATTTGCACCACCTATTAGCCCCTTACATGCTAAGCCAACTCGTAAATTACACGTTTTCATATTATTCACATCCCTGAACAACTGCACCAATAAATATCAGAGCAGTCCCGTTGTGTGCATCACGTAGTCGGTTACACGCGAGTTTTCTGCTTCAAATTTGGAATTTACTTTTGATTAACTCCACGTAACCGAACTAATTTAATGTTCTTATTTGAATAAAACTATCTAATTTGTGGTAATAACATGAAAAGTAGGGGTTGTTGAGCAAATATCAAGTACGGTTACAGCCCACAGAAAATTTAAGTAAAAACTTTTTTTTTAAAAACCTTATTGTATATTTTAGAGAAGTGGTTTTAGTATAGTCTTCACTACAGAAGTGCAACTGGAAAGTACTACATTTCAGATCCTCCTTTCAAACGAAACAACAATAAAGAGGTATCAACGTAAACTTTTCCTTTTCTTGCCACATAAAATCTAAATCTGATCTAATATAATTAGTCTCCGCTTAATTACTAAAATAACTGACAAATGAAATGATTCAAAAAAATTAAAAGACCTTTCCAGCAGCTATACAATTAACTTAATTGAATCCATTTTTGTGGAGGAATTATTCCGTCTCAAAGTAGTTCGTGCACATTAAACGGGAAAGACGTAAAACTCTCGAAGATCGCACTGATCTTTTCGAATAAGCGATCAAACTTTCTCCTAAATAAGGAAGCAACAGGAAAAGCGCTTAAAAACTTGTGCAAGCAATTTATCAAAAGACGTCATTCGGAAGTTTATAATGAATTAAACAGGAAAGTAACACAGCTGAATGAGTTTTTGAACGTTTCACAAAAGTTGCTTGAGTTTGACTGTATTTGGCACCTGAGTTCCAGGATTAAGTAATTAAACACTTCTCGCGACTGTGAATTTTTCATTTTGCTATTTAGCTTCTATATACGAGGATAATTTATGGGGTTTATGCATATATGCAACCGGAGGGAAAACAAAATAACCATTCAATTACACAACGTAACGAGGAAATTTAAATGAGCACTGTCGAACTTCTATAGATAATCGTGGAATAATTATTTCACATCAACCTCCGACACGAACAGACATGACTATTAATGGAAAGGAATTATTAATGAAAACGGATGAGGTTTAAAATTATATAATCCGGAAAGCTGACGCTTGGTGACCTCAAAAGTCTCATCCTGGCAGGAATTGAAGCAAATCGTTACTCGGTCCCTATGAAATTCTGCTTTTGACTGGCAAATATTTGAAATGAAAGGTCTTCGACGATCAAAATTCTTTTTTGGTTGGATTTTCAAAATATGTCTATTATAAAGGATGTTAGAATTTAAGGTTATGTTGATGATTTTTATGTTTGATAGTTGAGCCTAAGTTAAACGAAGTTATTTGTACCGCCGATTCGACAAGAATTGTTGAAAGTTGATCAAGTGAACACATAGACTTTTAGTGACCAACTGCCAACTTATGTCACATTGCAGATTTGGTCTATGCAGTGCCTCTGGAACGAAATTCTAGATTATTGCTCAAAGTTTGGTAATTTATACTTGTCGTTGCATTACGTGGACTTGTGGGATAGTTCACTTGATATTGTCACGAATAGAAAATCCATTAATTTAAAAGATGGACTTAATATTTAAAAGTATAAATTCATTAAATTAAAGCAGATATTCGGAGATGGTAAAATAATAAAATGCGCGAGGCAAGGTTACAGTCAGAATGCACATACTGCTATGCAGAAAGAGGAAGTGGGTCAGCCAATCAATCGGGTATAAATTAAGCTCGACATGCGGTGGTAAGAGAGACGGTCGGAGACTCCGCCTCATAACACCATGATGTAGTCGTCCCGAATTCTGAAACCCGCACCGGGTTGGTAAATTAATTGAATAGTAAACCATTTTTTAAGTTATAATAAATCGCGAGTGCCAAATCCTCCAGAAAGCTGCCCTCATGTCATCATTGTTTAACAAATGTAAGGTATTGTTTAAAGTGTTACTTTTGGGTATTTATGTTTGAAGGTTTTATTCCGATTCACTAAGTTGATAAACCAACCATTTTGTCATTTAGTTTTAACTGCTATTTAGTTATTAAATTACAGTTTTCTTCCAAGTGGTTTGATTCTACCTTTGAAACAAGATCTTGGTAAAGGCGTTTATCAAAGTAATACACGCACGTTTCGTTTAACTTGTCAAAAGGGCTTCACAATTTTAAAGTGACAATATGTTTGACTCTGTTTGCTTTAGCGCTTGATTTTCTATTTTATTATATTTTTGAAGAATGGTTCTGACTTCATTATATTTATTTTGGTTGTTCACTTCTTGGCTCCTTTCTCAGGTCATTTTCGATTTTCGAAGCTAAAAAGCTATCTTCCACATTTGAAAAAATATAGTATAAACTTCGTATCAAATGGTTTAGTTTATTAACACAACCCTGCGCGCAAAAGTTGTGCAACTTTTTCCTCAATTAGAAACGTACATTAGTTTTTCTTTAAATTGTGGGAAACGTTTTTATATTCAAATTTCTCTTATCATTAGAGTTACGACGATTTACTTGTACGGAACAGATATGTAAACTTATATGGGATACATTTAACAAATGAGTCAAAAGAAATAAAACTTCGTCTCCGTCTTAACAAACAACTTGACCCATATAAGTACGTTCACGGACCAACTCACCAATCCGCCCCTAAACTTTACCGCACAGTTGAGCAAAACTTAATTTTATTTTCCTTAGCCGCAAAGATAAACTTTTCCATTATCCACCACACAATCCTTTCCAGATTTTTTGCTGTTTCAGTAAATTACACACGTTTGCAAGAAGAACATAATCTCGCAACGTATGACGCACTAGTAATTTGGTTAAATTCCACACTACAGCTTCGCAATCATTTCTACTAAGAAGGTAGAGGAAAGGGGGGAGGGTTATTTAGATGCGGGAGAGTAAACTCTTACGAGAGAAACGTAATTTAGTGGAACCCCCGGGTAATTTACACACGAATTTACATAGTTTATTAGGAACAAAAGCGGTTAGTGCCGATTTGCTTGTCTCTTAGTGTACGAGTTGATTAAATCATAACTCGCCTTCAAGAGGTTAAAATTTGACAATGGGTTTCGTGTTTGCGGTGCAGAGGGACGAGAAAACAACTAACCTAACCTATCAATAATAAATACTACGGGGAAGCTTAGATCCTCACCGGGTAATAAATCTCATTGTGTGCCATAAAGAAATTGTATAGGACGAAGAAACGAAACGATAACAAAATAATGTCGGGCGGGAAAAGCAAATAACGAGAACATCTACTCAGCCAACATTAATCATATCACCTAATAGGCTTTTCTTTCTCGTAGTGTGAGTAAGACAAATGAGCTGAAACATTTTGGCTGCCGCCAAAGCCTACAACATTATTGTGACTGATGCTAAACATTTTGATGTGTTTTCGAAATAAATTGTCTTTGGGGGGTGGATTACGATGCGGTTTTTCTCTCAGTGCGGGCGTGAAAAATTATGTTGTTCTTTCAGGATTACCTTCGATGCGAGACAGTCTCACGAACCCGGTGCACGTCTACGACGGAGATGACGCGTTGATTACGTGCGTGGTTCGAGATATTGGTTCCAATACGGTCATGTGGAAGAAAGAGGACAGGGAGAGACATAGTACCAGGGTATTGACAGCGGGCGAGAACAGAGTGACGGCAGACAAACGGTTCAGCGTTTTACATGATTCTGGTAAGTTGTAATCCGGTTAAGAAAAATCCACCAAAGCCAATCAAATCTATCTTTGTACAGATTAGGTACTAACAAGTAAGAAGACTAAAAATAGTGGTAGTTATAATTTTACAACACAAAGAGAGTACAGTACATATTTTGTTTTAAATTTTTACGAATATTTCCCTCATGTGTTAAATGTCCATCCAATTTTCATAGGTTATATCCCGAGACGTTCAAGTTTTATCGGGTAAACTGTGCATAGGTGATTTTTTGCAAAATTTTGCAAAAAATCTACCAATGCACATTTTACGTGATAAAACGTGAACGCCGAGGGGTATATGTCAAGATTATTTCCTGAAAACTCACATTTTAGTTTATTAACAAGAAAACACCTTAGTTAGAACACAAATACTAAACTAAACGTGATGAAATTAATGATAATATTGAACTCACCCCAGCAGACGACAGATTTTCGTTCAGCCAAGTATATTTTTGTTTACATTTCAGATTGACAATCAGACGTCATAATATTTTAATTTATGTAATTTTTTAATGGAAACTACGTTATAGTGATTTATTAATTGTTAATATTGAAGAAAATAGCTTAAATTTTATATGTGTCTAAATCCCGTTTCGTTTAATATCAAATGTTCTTCAAAAAAACGTATTCGAAAAAGGTAGGAGGTGTTTATTCGGGGGCAATACCACAAGAGCTCAGATTTAGCCGGATAATTTTTGTGTTTGTCTTAGAACACTTTCTTTTTGGTGTAACAGCACGAGACCTGTTGTAACTAAATCACGAGAGCGCAGCTCGAGTGATTTTGCCAAACTGGTCGAGTTTTGTATCATAAAGAAAGTATGAGAAGACAAGCGGAAAAATTATCCTGTTCAAAATCTGAGCTCGAATGGTATTTGATAAGACAATTCCATGAATATAATCAATAATATAATAAAACTGCGACTGCCTTGTACTGGCAGAAATACATTTTTCTGGTTCTTTTGATTTTCTGCAGTAGAACTCTATCCGAAGCGAGCCATAACCAAAACAAAACAAACAAACATCAAAATTGACAGTGCCAGCAAAAATCTCAAGGTGAGACATTGCAACAATAGAAGTGTAGTGAAAATCCGTGGAAACGATGAAATCAACAACAAAATTTATCCGATTTTTTTATCCGCTAGCAAACTCTCTTCCTTCCTTATTAGCCGATAGCAAACCGTGTTTTGATGACGTATATATGGCATTTTTTGTACATGAGTGGAATTGTCGGGGGCAATACCATAAGAGCTCAGATTTACCCGGATAATTTTTGTGCTTGTCTTAGAACACTTTCTTTTTGGTGTAACAGCACGAGACCTGTTGTAACTAAATCACGAGAGCGCAGCTCGAGTGATTTTGCCAAACTGGTCGAGTTTTGTATCATAAAGAAAGTATGAGAAGACAAGCGGAAAAATTATCCTGTTCAAAATCTGAGCTCGAATGGTATTTGATAAGACAATTCCATGAATATAATCAATAATATAATAAAACTGCGACTGCCTTATACTGGCAGAAATACATTTTTCTGGTTCTTTTGATTTTCTGCAGTAGAACTCTATCCGAAGCGAGCCATAACCAAAACAATACGAACAAAGTCAAAATTGACAGTGCCAGCAAAAATCTCAAGGTGAGACATTGCAACAATAGAAGTGTAGTGAAAATCCGTGGAAACGATGAAATCAACAGCAAAATTTATCCGATTTTTTTATCCGCTAGCAAACTCTCTTCCTTCCTTATTAGACGATAGCAAACCGTGTTTTGATGACGTATATATGGCATTTTTTGTACATGAGTGGAATTGTCAGTGTAAAATTTTAGCAACTAGGGATTTATTCAGTATATAACGGCTCTCATTGGTCGAACTAGAAAGGTTCATTGAATTTTATTGGCTGCTAGTACAATGAGGGAAATAATCACCAGAATGACAGCGAATATTTCCCTCATGTGTTAAATGTCCCATATGAGCAGTGCATTTTCACCAGAATGACAGCGATGCATTCTAAAGTGATAATTGCATTTCGATAATTGCACTGTACGTATCTATAACGACTGCATTGTTGTATAGCTTATTGCTAGTACACTAATTGTTGCCCTTGCGCAGTTTTTTGACTTTTTGTAACCAAAAAATGTCAAACGCGAACTCAACAAAAATTAATGAACGGTTTGGAACTTGCTCAATGAGCTCCATTGAGCAATCTATAGTGGCAGCAAATCCAAAACATTTTCTTTATTCGGGAAATATTCCCCAAAATTACATTCGTGCCTTAAAAATGACCTGATAATTCTGCGTTCAAACTTGTTATCTTTGCAAACTGCATTCGGTCATTTTCATATTTTTTTCTAAAAAAGCCCTCCAACTCCGGTGTCGTGCTCTTTCGCCAAAAAATATGAAAATAAACTCATGCAGTTAAGAGATAACAAGTTTTCACGCAAAATTATCGGTAATTTTTATGCACTTGTGCAATTACCCCCGACAATTCCACTCATGTCCAAAAAGTGCCATTTATAGGTCATCAAAACACGGTTTGCTATCGGCTAATAAGGAAGGAAGAGAGTTTGCTAGCGGATAAAAAAATCGGATAAATTTTGCTGTTGATTTCATCGTTTCCACGGATTTTCACTACACTTCTATTGTTGCAATGTCTCACCTTGAGATTTTTGCTGGAATTGTCAATTTTGATTTTTGTTCGTATTGTTTTGGTTATGGCTCGCTTCGGATAGAGTTTTACTGCAGAAAATCAAAAAAACCAGAAAAATGTATTTCTGCCATTACAAGGCAGTCGCAGTCTTATTATATTATTGATTATATTCATGGAATTGTCTTATCAAATACCATTCGAGCTCAGATTTTGAACAGGATAATTTTTCCGCTTGTCTTCTCATACTTTCTTTATGGTACAAAACTCGACCTGTTTGGCAAAATCACTCGAGCTGCGCTCTCGTGATTTAGTTACAACAGATCTCGTGCAGTTACACCAAAAAGAAAGTGTTCTAAGACAAGCACAAAAATTATCCGGCTAAATCTGAGCTCTTATGGTATTGCCCCCGATAATTCTTAGAACTGGATTACTTAGTGTGAACTCTATGAGTAAATTTCTATAATATTAGATGCTTCAAAAGATTTAAAAACTAGGTCAACTGTATGAGTTAAACTAATACCGGATTAAATTGGCTTAACCTTTCAAACAATTACGGTGTAAATGGGGGTGATTGGAGAGAGAAGTAAGAGTTAAGTTAGATTTTTCATTCCCTCTCGTGCCAAATGCAAATTTAATTGGGCGCTGCCTACGATAGCCGCCATACCCCTAAGATAATGTTAACGTAATTGCCTAATAGGGAATTAAAAAAATGAGACTGCTATTCAATTAAGTTAACTACTAACCATTTAAAGGTTACTGTGAGCAAGAAGTTTCCTAATCTTTCCTGATTTTTTTTTGCATAATTTGAATTTTATAGGAGGAAACCTTACCAACCATCAGGTGGTTCGGGTTTTGGTAATGAAAATAGCTCAACCATAGGATTCGGTTATATTATGTACGTGTGCAAAGTTCACAGATACGTCACTTTTTGTTGTTTTTTTTTAGTACACAAATTTTAAATGCAATATGGAATAATTTTTCACTTCCCGTTCTGCTAAAAGCTTCTCATATTATGCTTATTCTACAGGGTGTCTCTAAAAGGCCTGTACAAAATCCTATGACATATTCCAGACATCAAAATAAGCCGATTTGAAGCAACTTACCTTAGTCCGAAATTGCTCTGACTTCGAGATACAGGGTGGTAAAGTTAAAAAATAAAAATCGATTTTTTTAAATATAATGTACATTTTGTAACGTATTACTTTCAAATTTGGTATTCAGGGGTTTTTTGAGATGCGAAATCCGAATTTGGATACATTTTTACTGCGGCCGGTAGAGGGCGCTTTACAGTGTACTTCTGATGGTTTTAAATGACCGTAACTTTTTCTCGGTGTAATTTTCTTATTTATTTTTTAAGGAAATGATGTTTTAAACATTTTAAAGCAAAAAAGGTACTCCTGCTAAGAACCGCTAATGTAAACCGTTGTCGAGATATTTCGGTTTTTAGTGTCCGATACTGTACCGAAATACTGTCACCTGAAATTTGTTCAATTTGTAAGTGTCTAAATTCGGGTTTCGCATCTCAAAAAACCTCTGGCTACCAAATTTGAAAGTAATATGCTACAAAATGTACAATAAATTTAAAAAAATAGATTCTTATTTTTAACTTTACCACGCTGTATCTCGAAAATGGAGTAATTTCGAACTAAGATAAGTTGCTTTGAATCGGCTTATTTTGATGTCAGGAATGTGTCATAGTATTTGACCCAATACACAGGGTGTCTCTAAAAGGTCAACAACAAAATCCTATGATCCTATGATCGATTTTTTAAAATTTAATGTACGTTTTGTAACGTATTACTTTCAAATCTGGTACCCAGGGGTTTTTTGAGATGCAAAACCCGAATTTGGACACCTTTTAAGTAGTGGCCATTAGGGAGCGGTTTACAGTGTACTTTTGATGGTTTTAAGTGACCGTAACTGTATTTTTTTTTAATCAATGAGGAACAGTTTATTTGAAAGTACGTTTAATTACATATCATAAACTCTTAGTAAGTCACTTAAAACCATCAAAAGTACACTGTAAACCGCTCCCTAATGGCCACTACTTAAAAGGTGTCCAAATTCGGGTTTTGCATCTCAAAAAACCCCTGGGTACCAGATTTGAAAGTAATACGTTACAAAACGTACATTAAATTTTAAAAAATCGATCATAGGATCATAGGATTTTGTTGTTGACCTTTTAGAGACACCCTGTGTATTGGGTCAAATACTATGACACATTCCTGACATCAAAATAAGCCGATTCAAAGCAACTTATCTTAGTTCGAAATTACTCCATTTTCGAGATACAGCGTGGTAAAGTTAAAAATATGAATCTATTTTTTTTTAATTTATTGTACATTTTGTAGCATATTACTTTCAAATCTGGTAGCCAGAGGTTTTTTGAGATGCGACACCCGAATTTAGACACTTACAATTTGAACAAATTTTAGGTGACAGTATTTCGGTACAGTATCGAACACTAAAAACCGAAATATCTCGTTAACCGTTTACATTAGCGGTTCTTAGCATCATTTCCTTAAAAAATAAATAAGAAAATTACACCGAGAAAAAAGTTGCGGTCACTTAAAACCATAAGAAGTACACTGTAAAGCGCCCTCTACCGGCCGCAGTAAAAATGTATCCAAATTCGGATTTCGCATCTCAAAAAACCCCTGAATACCAAATTTGAAAGTAATACGTTACAAAATGTACATTATATTTAAAAAAATCGATTTTTATTTTTTAACTTTACCACCCTGTATCTCGAAGTCAGAGCAATTTCGGACTAAGGCAAGTTGCTTCAAATCGGCTTATTTTGATGTCAGGAATATGTCATAGGATTTTGTACAGACCTTTTAGAGACACCCTGTATATTATGCTCTTATACTGAAGATAATCTCATAATCAAGCTGCATAATCTATTTATAGTTCCACTTCCTTTCAGTTGAAATTTTTCTTTCAGAAAGATTGATTTCTAGTAAGAATTACTATTATGTTGTTAAATCCATTTAGTCCTGGTTCTTAAGGTCAGTTTTATAAAATCGGGTATAAGTTTTGATGTTTAATTTAAAGGCTAGATTTATCACAAACAATGTTTCTCCTATTTCGATAACAAGCATTGTCTTGTCTAAATTCCGTTTAATTTAGCACGTCCGCTTGATTTGCTCTATGAAATACGCCGATACCTTCAAGATATAAGAGAGCAAGAGCCATTTCATGGCCAGTTAAACCCAACAAAAGGGGAGACGGTTCGGTAATAACATCACAATAATTTAGTTTGAGAAAGAGGGTTGTCCGGAAACGAGAACAACGAGGACGTAATGCAGTTTATTTTGCAATTTCCAAAATCGGAAAACCGTTTACGGCTTTATAAGATGACGGAGTAGGCACAATCTGAAAATTGCCCCTTGGGGGAGACCAATGTCATAACCTCAAAAGAGAAGAATGAACCACCGCCACCCACGGCTTCTTAAATAATGCAGTAATAGACGAAATTGGGCCCGCTCCCCTTCACAGATTTTCGAGTATTTCATTTCCGCGAGGGTCGGACTCATCAAGCGGCCATTATTGAATCGGTGGGAACATTATTAAATGACATTTCAAACCGGCCTGGCATAATAAGCGTCGTTCGTTCCATAAGTCTGCTTTATTCGAAAAGTTTTATCAATATAGGAGGGCGAAAGGGGGCAGCGTCAAAGACGATTTGGGATTCCGATCCCTCTAGGAATTTATATTGCAATGACGACGTCTTGTACCTGTAATAAGGTTTTAATATGGGTTTCCCCTAAAATGAAGCAAAAAAAATCGTTTTTAATATCTATTAATAAGATCTATGAGATGTCAACTCAAAACCACTCTCTAAATCGCAAACATTCTCATTATTATTAATTCAACGATTACAAATAGCTTGATATAATTTCTCTAGAAGCTTTCCATATAATGACCGATTGATTAATATAGCACCAGATTAGACTTAGTGGAACTAGGAATAGTTTATACAGGCAACTTCTCGGGTAATTAAACTTCGAATCGTTATTACGAAAGTACGACTGATGAGCTTAGACCGAACTGAACTAAACTGCTATTACCCTCAAATCGAAGAACATAAACAACCGTTATGCCTTAAGTGGAGTTTTGATCTTCTTGGTCGTACTAGGAACTTACAACTTATGTCATTTATTTTAACTCTCATGATGTCATGTGAATATAGTTGGATAATTAAGGAAAGGACAGAACTCTAAATTGATTAATGCCAGTATTTTTCACATTACGTGAATGAAGAGTGTGAACGTTAAGAACTGCTTGTAACACCGTATTTAGGGTCAATTGTATGGTTCAGTTTAATCTCTGGAGTTTAAACTCTAAAATGGCCATATTACAGTTGAATTCCAGATTGAAGTTTAACTACGAGTATAACCTATCCAAATGACCGTTATTAAGTGGTAGAAACTCTAAAATTTACTAACTATTTAGTAAAAGTGAATAAAATACCAATTTTAGTAGACTATTCTGATGGTTACATGCTTGGATTTACAAGTTTCGGTATTAAACTTTAAAGAGCAACCCTCTGCCAACTTTAATGCTCTTAAATTAATTATCTTCTGCACTTTCTTTATTAATATACACAATTATTTAACTCACCTTAAATAATAGATACGTATAAATAACAATTTGAGTCTTGTAGGGACCGACCAAGATGAAATGGGTGCCGACTTACCATCAGGTGGAGATGTTTGGGTTTTGGTTATAAAAACAGCTCGACCAACCGATTCTGGTATATACGTATGCGAAGTTAACAGCAACCCCATTGTACGCAGTTTTCACAAATTAAGTGGTAATATTTTTTTCTTCTTACTTTACTTTTTAAAGTCTTCATTCCGGTTTTCACAACGTCTAGTTTTATCACGGAGTATCACAGCCAATCCCACTGACGTGATAATCTACGAAGACCCCCAGGCAACTGCAGGACCTATTAAAAACCACAACTATACCGATTGTTGTTTGTCTCTGAACGTGTCTACGGGATGTTTAGGTTTCTGCAACATCCAAAGCATCCTAGAAGGTTAACTCATTTTTAAGTGGCAAGTAAATGTTAAATTACCTAGCTGGTTGCAGGCAGTACCGGTCAAGATCCAGAAAACTGCGAACGAGACTTTCCTTCTATAGTAAAATGTATGGCAGATGGCAGGAATCACGTGCCTTGCTGTATTCACGAAAGAGTACCGGATATTTGTCAAGACGTGTGCAGAGGAGAGTACACTGCCATCACTGAAAATATTAAAACTCATTTTTCCTGTTCTGCGTATACTGAACAAACCTTAGCTTGCATTGTAGAAGGAATTGGTATTATTTCATTGTTTTTAGGAAAGTTCAGTGCAATTTATGTGATTTTCATGTTGTAGAACTACTTCCAGGCCCTCCTGAGAACGTAGAGGTTGAACCTCTTGGTGAACGTTCTCTAAAGGTGGAATGGTCCATGCCTAGAGCCAACAGTCATTCCATATCAGAGTTTGCGGTAAATTTGACTGCTTTGAAAAGTTTCGATTTGAATTCTGAAGAAGACACTCAATCAAATATAACAGGAAATTCAATAATTAGAAAAGTACTGGCTCAATTACTTACTGTAGAGTGTTTGTGCTAAAAGTGTTGTTCCAGGTGCATAAAGATGAAAATTATACCATCTTCAATGATTTAATGCCATTTACTTGGTACCAAGTCACCGTAGTGTCTGAAAATATAATCGGGACATCTTTACCCACGTATGCAGTGAAGACACTCACTTTAGCTCCTGGAAAAATGAAAGAGACAATGAATGGAAAAGTTCCAACGTTACCTGATATCAAAAGTTGCTGCGTTAATAAGGGTATGAAGAAATAGATACTAATATTGATCTTTAATGCTTTATTAGCCAATAATTTAACTAGATTATTTATTATTTGTATGTACGTCACAACAGTGTAAAATTATTTAAAAACGCACTGTTGCGGTAAGTGTATATAACAAAAGTAAATCATTCTAGTGTAGTTTTTAAATTGGGAACCCTACGTTGGCTTGAATCAACAAATAATATTTTAGGTATCACACACAAAACGTGTCTTAACAAACTGTGCGATCCTATTGAAACGGAAAAAGTGGAAATCACGGACTTGATGATTTGTGCCCCATGGGCGCAGGACACTTTTGGGTGCCTAACCAATGGCATTGACCACACGCCCTGTTGCAAGGAACGCGGCCTGCCTGACTTGTGTCAACAACTGTGCACTGGGAACGTGTCCGCTCTGGACTTTAACTACTTCAAGTAATTCATGTCATCATTTATTCTGAAAATATCAAATTATCTTATTAACAACGTGCAGGTGTTTGCGGTACATGGGAGAGTACACAAACTGCCTTCTTCAAGGCTACGGTGTGTTACCTAGCGCTCCCACCCAAGTGCATATTACGAACGTGGAAAGTGAGTTTGCGCTATTGCATTGGTCACCTCCGCAAACTTTAGGAGATACTGTGACTAGTTATAATGTCCATATTAGACCGGTCAACTCTGAAAACGAGGAGGAAGATGATGAGGATGAACCAGAGTTTAAGGTAAACGAGCAGTGGAAAATTTACTATCAATTTTATTTTTATTTATTAAAGTTCTATTTTTATTTACCAACTTTATTATGTTTTTAGGTTATAATAAATGCTAGGAGTATTTGGGTATTGGAGAACCTGGAAAGCCTCACTGACTATGAAGTGTACGTAGAAGCTGTCAACGTGCACGGTGTTGGCAGTCCCAGTCCCAGATTAACCTTCAGGACTGGTAGCAAGGTAAACACAATTTTCTACTTTGGCAGGTTATCAACACAAGGGTGTAGGTTTTTGGTTTCGTTCAAGTTCCTTCTAATCCATTTGCTTGGATTTCCCGCCCGTATCCAGAATCTGTAAACTACGTCGTGTTTATACACTTCCCCAGGATTCAAAATGCATTTAGGAAATTGTTTTACGTTCACTGCGTTTGGATAGTTTTGTGTTTGCAGCGCTATACCTCCATGGGTTTTGTATAGAGCTCTTTCCTTACCTATGATTTGGTTACTGTTTTTGTAGTATACGGGAATTGGGTTTAGCTTAGTACTGGATTTTTTCAGTCTGTTTGAGTCTTTAACTGGCGGTATGACAACAATATTACTTGTGGACTGGTTGGTATGCTCGGAATTAGTTTGTTGTTCCTCAATTTCTAAGTTTTCCAAGATTGTTGACAAAATTCTCTTTAGATCCAGGCAAGTTTCGTCATCAGTTTCTCCGTTTTCACAAACAACTTCTTTTGCTTTGTTTAGGTAGTCGCTTTGCAAGAGAGTCACTTTAAATTTTTGCTCGTTGAACTTCATCGGAGACTCTTTACCGACAGAAGACAATTTGGCAATTAACTGCTGGATCTCTTTAAAGCTTTGTTTCTCATCCAACTTTAAAACTTCAGTTACCTTGTCATGCACTTTTTGGTAAAGCAACATAGTTTGGTCCGGTTCTTGTTTGGCTGGTGCTGCATTGAAAGTGGGGATAATTCCATATCCAAAGTCATTAGCAGTGTTCAGTTGTACACCAGGTTGATTACTGTAAACTTCTAGCATACGCCCACTTGGAGGATGTAAAATTCGCCCTATGAAACACAGATCCTGGTACATCCCCCGGTTAACACACAGGTTTTGATCAAAACCATCTTTGGGGGTAATTCCTATTACTTTGCCCAGCAATTTCGGAACTTGGAAGTCAAAATCTGAGTGTAGAACGTTGAAAATTTCTCCTGTCGGTATTTTATCCACTTGAGGTGTGAAACAATTGCAGTTCATGGTCAAAATGTGTCTGTAAATTTCTTCAGAGCCCGCATAGTGTCCTGCCATGTTAAAATACAACAAATGAGATAAATCCACGCAAGTGGGTTGAGTTGTCTGCGCCTCAAATCCTACTCTAAACTCGTTTTTAGCAGATAACTCAAAGCTTACCCTAACCAGCAAATTACCAGGAAAACCCTCACTTAAGTGTGGACTCACGTGACTCATAATGACCTTCTTTTTAGTGACGTAGGTGTCCCAAGGAACTTTATCCAAGCCATTAAAGCCGCCATTAAAACAATGCTTTCCAAGATAGTTAGCACTGACGTCATAACGAGCGTTATCTACGACAAAACTTCCATTCTTAATCACGTTTGAAACGCGACCAATCACAGCGCCGAAATAAAACTTTTCGTAGAAAATATACCCAGCCAAGTCATCGAAACCCAACAAAACGTCTTCGATTTTACCGTTCCGATCTGGCAACTTTATGGAAATCACTCTGGCCCCGTAACTGATAACTTGAACCTGGATTTTATTACGATTCTTCCAAGTGAATCGTTTTATGCTATGTCTATGGCCTTTGTCATCGTAAAATTGTGCAAAGTCGTCTTCGATTAGTGTTACACCGGTAGGATCGAATTCAGAGAGTTTTGCGGTAGGGAGATCTTTGTTTTGGTTATCCTGAGGTTTGAGATGAACATTATCTGAGGATATATGAACCATAGCGGGGGCACTGGCGGAAGATGCAGGATCGTCTCCACTCATGTTTGAAGAAATTGAAATAAGCAAACTTTGAATTTAAAGCTAAAGTTTTCAATAAGAGAAGTATTCTGACGTTACAATTTTGATTGATATATTTTTGGTTATAGTGAATTTGATAGTTCTCGTCTATACAGAATCGAATAAAAATGAGAAGAAGTGTTAATAAAAATGTATAAAATGGGTGATAAAAACGACCATTTTTTGCTCTCCAAGAGAATTTTTTGAAGTTAATAATGCAAAACTGATGTGAATCATAATTGTGTTTCTTCAGGTTGAAGAAGAAAAAATCGAAGAAGCATCAGCCTCCTACAATGTGACTGCCTGCTGTGTAGAAGCGAATCTTAACAGCGTCTGCCTTCCTCTATGTTCTTACGACGCTAACATGAATGATGTTAAACGACTGGCAGTATGTGGATCAGGTATGAACGGTTTGGCTTTGTCATTGGCTATATAACGTCCATCATAATTTTAACTATAAAATATTTACAGAGTTTCATACAATTCTTCGATGTGCTGCTGGTGGTCGAAGCCATGGAAGCTGCTGTAGTCGTCGTGGAGTGCCTGCCAACTGCCTTCCGTTATGTTCTGGAGTTATCGTCGATTCTTTAAGAAGTACCGCTACCAACTGCGTCACTTATATCGGAAACATCGTGCAGTGCTTTGAAGAGGGTACCGGAAAATTGCCGGCTCCAGTTTCAGGCGTCCAAGCGGTAACTCTAGATGCTACTAGTATCATGTTGGAGTGGTCACCCCCAGATGAAGGACCAAACGTGACTGACTATGTCATTCATTATCAGAAAGTTGATAACATTTCTGTACACGAGACTTTGCAGAAGCTGGATAAGGTTGGTTTCATGTAAATTCCAATTTCTGGAATAAATAGTTTTTTTCCAGCAAGTTAATTCTACCGCAAACTTTATTGCTTTAACGGGGCTTGAAGAAAATGCCACTTACCAAGTGTTTGTGGTGGCCAGAAACGACCACGGCACCTCACTACCGTCTTCTATTGTTTTCATCAAACTGACAAATAACACTGAGTGGTCCAAAGGAGTGACTTCCCCACCTCACTCTTTGGCGGTAGCCAGCCATAGTGCCACTTGGGTCACCATTTCTTGGCAACCACCCGAATTCAGCCACCCTACCGACAAAATTTCTTACAGGTAAAATTTTAGTTCTCCCCAAATTTCAAAAAGAGTGTGACGTTATTTCAAACTTAGGTTGTACCACAAATCCACTTCCGAAGAAAACTATCAAATAAAAAACACTACTCTGACATCGTACATGCTGAAAGACTTGACTCCCAACACTCAGTATATTGTGTACGTTGAGGCTGTGACCGATAAAGGTGTAAGCCTGCCTTCAGAGACTTTGATTGCGTGGACTGATCCAGCTTATCCAGCGTTTGTTGAGGTTAGTTTTAATCAGTGAAAGTTGAAGTAATTAAGATTGTATAAGAAGTAAGTAATTATGAAAAAACATACAGACAGACCAGGACTTTCACAAAACAAAATAAAATGAAGTTTTAGACTCGTTTGGTTCAGAACTTCATTTTAACTTCTATTTACCAATTACCATTTTTTAAATAAAACTACTAAGTGGAATTCTGATTCATGTTCAGTAGCTATAATAGTCTTTAGATGAAGTGTGAAAAAAGCAAGATGATACTATAGATCCATATTTGCAGCCTCCAACAGTTCATCCGATTAACCTCGTGATAGAAGGTAGTAGCATGACCATCTTGTGTATCGCAATGGGTAATCCGATGCCCACAATTTCCCTGTACATTTCTGGACGATTAGTCAGACAAGAAACTACCAGACACATGGTGACTGTTATTCACAACGTCACCAGAGACATGGACCAAATTTCCTGTTATGCGGACAATGGATACGGCACGCCAATGCAAGCGTCTAGGAAAATTACTATAAGCCGTAAGTTGAGTAGTTTCAAACCACTAAAACCATCTCAGTTATAAATAATTAAATGCAATTTTCTTAGACCCTCCGAGGATACAGGCCAGTGGAATTACTATGGCAACAATTGGTGACTCAGTCACGTTAGAATGTAAGGTGGAAGCGACTCCAGAGCCAAAAATGATTTTCTGGCGCAACCACGAAGACAGAACTCCTGTGATCCAAGGCGGAAAGTATGATATTCAGATAACGAAAGCCAGAGACGATGAGTACAGATACATCATGCATTTAACCATTAAACAAATCTCTTGTAAGTTTTTCTATACCACAAAGTAGCTTTATGGTAATAACAATTTAACACAAACAGTGGTGGACGTTGGAGAGTATTACTGCCACGCAGAAAACGCTTTTGGAAGCATGACACAACCAGTCTCGGTGAGGATACGAAACGTAGCAACATCAAACAATGTGACTCAATGTTGTATGGAGCAAAACGTCACCTCTACCTGTATGGATGCCTGTACTTTCCACGTGGACATTGATGCCGTTAAAGACAAACCTGAGTGTATTCAGGTATGTAAATGTACAGTAGTGGCAATATTTCAAAATGTTATGTGGAATTTTTCTAGGACTTTGATAAACTGATGAAATGCGCCGCTGATGGATCAGACCATCGTAATTGCTGCGCACACGCTAATGTTCCTAGAAGATGTTTGGATTGGTGTAGGGGAGAACCGGTTCTTAACAATAAAGTTTGCATTTTGTCTCATACTGTACATATCATGGAATGCTTCCAACAATTAAGGTAAGATTTGCGTAATGTAATAAATAAGTAATCAAAATAAATATAAATACATTTGAACGCGCAGTTCAATATTCCATGAAATAAAGTTGATAGGGATACTTTAAGTATGGCCCACAGAAATATCTTCTTTCTAAGGTATTATCTTTTGATTAAAGATAATTATTATATTTTAGAGATAAATTACCGGGGCCACCTCAAAACCTTCGAGTGGAATTTATCGACGCGCACTCCGTTTACCTTATGTGGGATCCGCCGACGAAAAATCCGCACACCATCGAAATATACAGGGTGTTCTGGAGACCGGTGGACTCACCGAACCGATCTAGTCAAAAAAGTGATACGGCCGATACTAAATTGAAAATATCTGAGTTGAAAGGTAACTCACCATCAAAGCTACCTTACAAATTAATTATGTACGAAATAATGTAGATGGCACTACTTACGAAGCTGTAGTGAAAGCTGGAAACAGCAAAGGCACCTCAACTTTGGCGGACTCGATCAAATTCACCATGGGCGAAAAGTCGCTTTATATCACGCCTGCGGCCAGTCAAAGTCAGGAAGGCGGCCACATAGGTGTGGCCATTGCTGTCGTGTTGGCCTTGGTGGTAGTGGTAGCTGTGGTAGGTGCCACCGTCTGGTTCCTAAGAAACAAAAAGATGTTGGGTCTTAAAGGCAACGGAGGAATTGCTTTTGAAAATCCCAGTTATCTTAGGGAGGTCAATATGGATAATGTTCAGGTGAGCTTTACTGAAATTGCGTCTCAATTAAGCGTGAAGCGCAATACCACCAAGTTTAAGTCAAACAGAGTGATATAGGGTAAGAATTATCCAATTTCCTAACTAGGACAATAAAAATGTAAGTTTGTGGCACTTCTCCAACTAAACGTCACTTGACACCTCCTATATCGTAAAATTAATAATACGAGGATTATTTTGACTAGATTCCTAATGGGCAAGAGAGTACCACGTCATCACTTAATGGTTCAGTTAACGGAAGCATTTCGGTTTCGAGCACTTCAGGTGGACAAGGATGGAAGAACGAGCAACTACATGTTCCTGCGCAAGAAGTTAACCCTACACTATATGAGGAATTAAAATTAGGTATATTGAATTTGTAGGTGTAAAATTACCGTTTAAGTAATGATCATAAATTGCAGGTCAGGACGGTGCAGGATTTAAAAGATTAAAACCCTAGTATGAGGGTAAATCAAGCAGAGGCCAGGAATCTCGTTTTTAAGGCCTCCGAGGACCTTATTATGTGATAGCATGTAGAAATTGGTAGCTAAAAAACATACAAAAAACGCGCCCTAATAATGGTGATTTTACGTACGTACAAAAATTACTTCGTTAAGCAATTAATCTACGTTTGTTTAAGTAAAGTTAAATCTGATTATCATTCTAGGGCCAGGGTATTGTACATATTATATAATATTATTTAACATTATAGCAATACCACACACTGTTTGGTGAGTGTAATTTTAATGTGTAGGACAGTAAACAACGACGCTCTTAGGATCTATAATTATTTAAGAAAAAATGTGATTTAATTTAAAAAAAAAATACAAACATTTTAAAGTTACTTTAAGGTTGAAGGGTTTTTTTTGGATTGGGAAGAACAGTAACGGAAGCTGTAATTATATTTAAGTGTACAGTAAAACCGACTGAGTGCGAGCAAATCAATTTTGTACATTCCGTCAAAAATTACTATCAAAATTTTCTTTTACAATTCTTCTAGAAGATTGATAAGTGTTAAATGTATATGTTGTGTATACACACACAATGTAAATGTGCCTTTATATCGTTTTCTTCTTGTCTAAGTAGGTTACAGTAGGACCGACGAGTAGGATCTGGATAAACTTTTGTAAATAGTTTATAAATTTGTAAGATAATATTACGTAATAATAACTGAATGGAGTAGAGACATATAAAAATACGAAAAACCCATTAATGTGTTTTAATTGTGTCATATTTAAAATTATAAATTTATTTAGTTGAAAATTTGGAAATTAAACTAGTTTATTTACAACCATATATGTAATGAAAATGCCGAAAATGGTGAGGTTTTGTTTTTTGTTTATCAATCCCAATCCTCTGACCGGTTTCGCCGTATTACGGCTCATCAGAGAGGCTATAGGGCTTGATAACCAAAGAACAAAACCTTCGTTCCAGTATAGTCAACTGGATGCCAAAAATGATAGTTGTGTGCAACATCTGGTGACATCTGTACTCAACTCTATGAGTTAGAAAGTACAGATGGCGTTCCAAAATCTAGGAACAGCACCATTAATGCCGCATCATTCGGTAAACACCGATCTGATTGGTTGAAAATGGTGAGGTTTTGTTTTTTGTTTATCAATCCCAATCCTCTGACCGGTTTCGCCGTATTACGGCTCATCTTCTCTCTCAATCGTTTTTTCCATATATGTAATGCTGTCATTACTAACGTCATTGAAGGTTAGGAAGTATCATATTGCGCACCTCTACTTCCCGCCCTCACTTCCCGCCCTCACTTCCCGCCCTCATTTCCCGCCCTCTAAAATTGTGATTGTTAATATTTAAAAAAAGAAAAGATGATTGAATCAAATTTTTTAAATGTCAGATAAAGTCGGATCGATATTCAGTTCGCAAATAATAAATTGAGAAAAATGTCCTGGATTACAACTCGAATTGTATGCATTCTAACGGTTATAATGCCTATAATACATTACAATACTAAAATTAACATGATCTAAACTAAAACAAACTACTTATTGAAATTAATGGTTACATTTGAATTATTATAAGTGTTTATAGAAATATTTAGGCCAGTACTGGCGTCTCCAACAGTTGTCTCTTTGGTCGACAAATTAATTTGCTGCTGAATGACTGAGGTTTGTGAACTACTTGCAACAGCTTCAGAAGACATGGCACGTTGGGACAGCATAACAGAAAAGCAGAAGAAAAGCATATAGAAAAATGACTGCTTGGTAGTTTTTTGTTAAATGTAATATTCTAGATATGTTCAGAATGAAACAATGATTTGTAAATTTTGATAGAAATATGATGGTTGTAAATAAAATAGTATACAAACCTCGGTAGGAAGTTTCATTCCTGTCTCGAGATCCTAGCTAAACCTCGACGCTTCGCGTCTCGGCTATCTAACTAATCTCTCGACAGTAATGAAACTCTTCCCACCCCGGTATGTAATATACTATTACAGACTCTAATGTCGCTGCTAATGCAATATTATTATGAGAAGCTTTGCTTTGAATATAAAATAAGGAAAAACTGTTCCAAACCAATGTTCTTGACTGACATTTTTGTCAGTCTGACATCACTCGGACACTTCTCCTTGCAAACTCTTTATAAAAATATAAAGAAGCTGATTACAGCTTCAAACACAAAAAAATAAAAAGTTAACATTATAATTAAAATTATACAAGACAAAGTTCATCACAAAATCATTTTTCCCAAAGTGACATTACTTTAGATTTTATGGATTTTTAAACATACAAATTTTCAAATTTTAGTTGCCATTTTCTCAAAAACGGTGCACACCAAATAAGATATTCACTTAACAAATCTTTCTTATACAGGGTGATTCAGGTTTTAATACACAAATTTTAACCACGGATTCTACGACCAAAAATAATCCCAGTTTGCTCTATAAACTATATCCCGGAAATGAGTCTTTCAGGAAATACAGGGTGTTGAAAGTTTATAAAAAAAAGAAGAAACAGTCCAACGTTGCAGAAAATGTACTGAAGTCAAAGTACACCATTTTGTACAATTATTATAATTTTTTATCATATGTTTAGTTCTTTGTTGTTTACAATAATTAGTTTATTGCCTCGATAAGTTCGAATTTCGATTACTCAAAAACGGTGCGACGGAAAAAAAATTTCCAGGAGACCTTGTTTCAAAATTAAACGGGAAATGGAAAAATCAATTTTATTTTTATAAAAAGCAGTGGCGTCCTTTTTTTCCTAAAAATTATCAGGTGACTTATTAATACGTGCCCACTGGTGGAGATAATAACAATTTTTATTTATGTTTATGAAAACAATTTCATTAAAATATCCATAGGCGTTTAAAAAAAAAATTGTGTTTTTTTTATAAAACTTCAACATCCTGTATTTCCTGAAGGACGCATTTCCGGGATATAGTTTATAGAGCAAACTGGGATTATTTTTGGACGTAGAATACGTGGCTAAAATTTGTAACATTTGTAAAACATTAATCACCCTGTATAAACCATAGAACTGCCAAGAACTCTAAAATGCAATAAAACATAGTACAATAGGACAAAAATACAACGTTGAAACTAGTAGGTACTGACATCTATACGCAAAACCAAACATTAAATTGTGAAAATCTGCTTCTAGCTATAAAATTTTAGCCAGAAACCTGTGGGGAAAATTGCAGAAAAAATCTACTACTGCTGCCATCTTGCGAAAGTTTTCATAAAATACTTGGAGAAAATTTACACCAGCCCTAACATTGATCTTTTCTCAGCCCTACTAGCACCCCAGAATTATCGACTTGTTGATTGCTTTTGGTTTCAATTCTTTATAAATTCGATCACACAAAGTTAATAAACTACTTTATTAGAAAACCTTTGAAATACTGCAACAAAAATTCCTTTAGTAAGTTATTTGACCTAAAGAAGTACTTTTTGCACTAGTTGTATAAATAACTATTAACATAAAAAATACGTACTACACCCTTTATTAGAAAAACCCATGCCACAGTGATTTCAACATTACCAATCCTCTCAAATCTCAATGGTAAACAACACCCATAAACCAAAAAACCCAAAAAAGCACAAAGCGTTTAAAAAAATGATCTACAACGCTTGCGTTGGTTTCTTGCAGCCCGAACCGAACGCAGCTGAAGCACGTTTCAGTTTCAGCTCGAGCGGCAACTGTTAGTGACGTAGTAAGGGTGGCCGAAACCGCGCGGGACATTTCAGTTGCTGAAGCTGAAGCGGATTTACAGGTGTCAATAAACGGAACATTAATATGCTGTTTAAAGTTTGAAGGCGGTTTGCGTGCACTTAATACCGGGTACTTTAAGTTATTAAGTTGGAGTTTAGCAAAGTTATAATTGTGTTATGTTGAGGTAGGTTTGGTTTCGTGTTTACGTAACTCAGCTAGTAGTTTCATGATTGTTTCTAACAATTTTTTTATAAAATCTGTGATGAGTCTAAGAGGGAAAGCTGCTGGCCTTAATTTGGGAATTTAAGAAACTCTTAATTGAGACGTTGTTAGGACGCTGTTGATTTCCAATTAGTCGCTAATTACCTTATTAATGAACTGTACTTAATCATCTTTAATATTAGGAAGCAGGCTTTTGAGGTCGATTTAATTATGAGTTTGAAAAGGGTCGACAGATCATTAAACTGTTAGAGTACATTTATTTTAAGTATTAGATGAGATGTATTTGGTGAATACCACTGTATCTTGGTCCAATGGAATTTCTTCCTGAGCTGTCCGTCTTTCCTATTTTAGGTTGAAGAAGTGTTGTAAGGTACTTTGCTATCTCATATGTAGGGCTTCCTATGGCACTAACGATGGGTCCCAAAAGGTACATCCGGCTTGTGTATTTTAGGTAAACCTCTGACTTCTTGAGCTTCGAGATATCTTCAGCAGCGACAGTCGTGGACTCTTTAGTAAGTTGGTATATGGTAAGTATTCGAGCTGTTGGGTCACGTGACAATTTCTTGTAGGTTATGGGATCTAGAACGATTTTCCGTTCGTAGTCAGTTGTTGATATGATCACTGTTGCTTTTCCTTCATCAGCAGGTAAAACGAGGAACTCTTTGTCTTGATTGAGTGTTTTAAGAGCTGTTCTTTCTCCAAAAGTGAGATTGCTTTTTGGAGGCTTTGTTCGCTGCAGAATCCGTTACGTTTCTGCTCTTATGTGCTCTGCGGTATGTATTGGCAGCGACAGCTCCACTCTCCACATTTGCAATGATTACCGGCAGCTTTGCAGGTACTATCGCAAATTTTTTTGCTCAAAACACTCTGTTCATCAGCAGACAGTTCTTTTTGAGTAAGATTGACTACGTTGTCTGTCTTCAGGTGGTGTTTCTACTAAATCCGATTGCCAGTTCTGTTGTGTCAGAGCTTCAAATTTCTTTTTTTGACGCTCTGTCGCTATGGCTTCAGTTATACTCCTGGAAGAAATTCCATTAGACCACGGCTTATACGCCCGAATAACTTCATTACCTATTGTCTTTGATATTATTGAAATGATTTATTGTTTGTTCGAGTGGTAGATCGCTAAGACATTTCAGGGTATATGTTACGATAGATTTAAAAACTGCCCAAAGGGGTAAGTCAAAATGATAAATTAAATAGGAAATATCCGATTGCCCGGGCAGTATTAATAACTGGAGAGTAAAGTAGTAGTCCATAATGACTAAGTGGAGTTGTAGTAGGTAGCGGTAGTTGGAATAACACGAATTAATAGTGTCCAAAGTAATTATTAATAATGCTAAAAGTTATATACTAGGACTAATTTAACTATAACTGATTAACCTAACCTAACCTACCAAGCTTTAAAGCCCCGCATTAAAACTCGTTTAGCAGTTAGATAAAACTATCAATAGCAAAATAATTCGTTCCTCAACAAAGCTCTAAATTTGAAGTTTGTTAGGTTAAATGACACTTCTGGAAACAACTGGAAACTGGAATACGGAGACTGGTTGAATTTCTTTGATAAATTGCATTGCAAGTTGTATTTATAGCTTCATAGAGTTAAATTTAACAGTTGTGACATTAACAGACCCTTTAATATGACTGAACTGATAGCTGTCAAACATAACGCAGCCGTAACGCAAAATTACGATTCCAAAATAGTTCTACCGCTTGGATAAATCACATTCTACAGTCTACAGTGTATTTGTAGTTCTATGGAGCTTTTCTCACTGACTGTACTAAATTTTGTACTGTTTTTTTCAGGTTATGTAATGGGGAAATTTAATGAGGATTCCAAAAATGTGCTTAAAATAATCACTTTCTTACTCCAAGTAGGTTTTACTGCTGATTTGGTTCCTGACTGTTTTTGCAAACTGAGTTTCTGGCTGTTTAAACTTTGGCACCGCTTTTCGCCTTGACTGTACTAATTTTTGTACTGTTTTTCAAGTCATTAAATAGGACATTTAATGTTGATTCCAAAAATGCCTTTAAAACAGTCATATTCCAAGTGGGTCATGTGAGTGCCTTATAATGTCAAAACTTGACTAAAATTGCAAGAATTACAGTTTAACACAGTTTCGAAACCAAACGTGTTTCTGAGATTTATGACAGTTATTTTGACAAGTGTCACGTGATTGCCTGGCTGAATTATCCTCTAAAGCCACATGATAACACTAATGTCAAAAATGTCTAAATTTGTCTAGAATTTTGAAAATTTGACAGTTCGTATTTAAGTGTCTTAACGACTAATTTGGCTCCATGGAGTTTCAAGCACAACTTGCAAACAACAACCAGTGTAATTCCTCAAATTAGTAACGACCCGTGACGTAAGAAAAGTTCCAACGTCTTCCGTTATATCAGAACTGTCAAATTTGTCTCCATAGAGCTGTAAAGACTACTTACAATGTGGTTCCTCGTAACACAGACTCAAGTAACACATCTACTTCGCATTTTATAATTTTTGAAATATTTAAAATTCCATTGTCTGAATTGTTGCTTAGAATGTGCACTTATTAGTCTTTTCTTCATCATTCCCTTGATTTCTCCTCAAAGTATAACACAATATTATTTGACGTTCGAAAATATAATTTTGTCTCAGTTATAGTCTAAAAATATACAAAATCGAAACAATAAATAATCATTGTGTTATTTATAACTCTACCTCACTATCCAGTAAATCAGATGTTCAAAACGTAATCCTTTAAAAATTGAGTCAATTCGAGCGTCACTATTATTACAAGGCAATAATATCCGGCCCACGATGGAATCACGTTTCCGCTATTTTCGTTTCGTGAATTATTGAGAGATCCGATTTCGCATTATATTCTCCCTGAAGCAAAATGGCCGGTATTCTGTTTACAGCTGAGCCATAAGGCTTCTTAAACGTGTCGGTTTTTCATCTTAAGCCGTTCGTAATTTAAGGCAAATGATGATGTTAAACAAGTGAAAAAATTAGATTATAAGCGCTCCTTGAAGATAAAGTAAACCCGTTTATAAAAATCTGGATAACGTCTTTAAAAAATACGAAACGCTTAGCAAAGTTGACGAAATTCGTTTACCTTATCCTTGACACGGGGATTTATATCTGAAAGAAAAACCTGATTATCTGATTTTCCTCATTTTCGACAGAAAACGACCACTTTCATTTTAAGTGGTAATAACATAGGAAATCTTCTGTGGCGCCAGCTATTTTACAGAGTTTTTTTTTTGTTTCTACCATTAAATCTAGATTAAATTTTTGTTTTGTCTTTTTTTTTTTTTCAACCTACTTTATGCTGATTTTTCTTTTACCTTCTACAGTAAGTAGATTAGGTAGCAGGTTGCCTAAACGGAGACCTGTAACTGAGTAGAAAATTCAGAGCACAAAATCAATTTCACAAAAGTCAAGATCACAAAAGAAATCATTCTAAACGCTAAAATAACAAAAAAAAAACTTGTTTTGTTTCCAAAGGTAAAGTAAAACAACAAAAGTAGCAGACCGTGTGCCCTCAATTCCCTGTTTGTTTTCGCAGATGTCACGTTTCCTACAATTTATTTCCGGAACGTTCAAATCGCGTTTTAGTGCCAAGGATATTAAAAAACTTCGAGTCTTCCAGACCTGCAACTTCCACAAGGTTACATATTATAGAACTTTTATGTAAAATTTTTGAAATATTGGTCGTGTCTATATTATACATCAATTTGCTTTTAGTGCATCCTGGAAGAAGAGGTCCCATTTTATGTTAGAATATTTCCAAATTTTTGAATTTGGACTTTTAGTGAAATAAGTTTCTAGACCCGCCATTTATTCGTCATTATCTGAGATAAACTCGAGCGTTCCAATCCAAACGAATCCGTTAAGTTTAGAGACACTGAAATACATGTTTCGCTGTTAATAAAAGGATTTAGTTTGAAATGCACGGTTGAAAGCAGACTCTCTCAATTTTCCACTCAAAGAGAAAATTGTGTTTTCCTTTCGTTATGTGCTTCCACATATACGTCCTACTTACAGCTTAACTGGTACGCACGAAAAAGCTTTGCATTCGGATTTTTCCTGTTTCGTACATATTTAATTTTGTTTTCTTTGTCAGTATAAAAGGGGCTTATACGGCCGAAAAAATCTGGAAAAATTTTAAATCAAGTTATAACGTTGACCTGTACTTCTGGCCTAGAAAAACTTTATTTTGTGTGTTTTATCTTATTAATGTGACTTTTGACCAGTAAAATGTTTTTTGACTGTAAATGCTGAATATTATGCTAAGTTTGCTCCAATTTGTTTAACAATTTGTTTGATTTTAAATACTCGTTTTAGTAATTTTACACCACCTGCCTTAACCGCAAAAGAGACTGATCATTGGTAAATTATACTTTTTGAACTTCCTTTCTTCTCCTCTCTTGATATTTTTTTAATCTTCTGCCATATTCAAAACTAAGCTCAACTTATGCTCGCATTACCAACATTTTTAGGTTTATACTACTAAACTTGCACAACTAACCTATAAAAGTTTCTGATCCTACAACTTTAGTTAAACGCTCAAATGAGAAATAGCAAGTGTCATGCCTCACAACTGGTATAAATCACATTCTCAAAGCACCTACACACGCAATAAACAAACCAACATAAATAACACGGCAGCAAAGCCGTATTTGTGCTTGTCACCCGATTTCCGGGCATTGCAAACAAACCTCACACTAAAATTCTTTCTAATTTAGACTGGCCGGATTATTGTGGAGACCACAAAACGTGAGGGACGAAATGTAAAGCCACAAAGCACGCAGTATAAATGGGGTTTCCGGCCTGGATTCGGTAATAAAGTGTCCCAACAAAGCTGAAATTGATGATTAGGAAATGAGCTATGCATAATTGTCGTATTGCTTTGAAACTGACGTTTCCTAACTAAAGTTTACAGGATGCCACAAATTCGTGTAACTCGAAAACGGAAAGAGATACAAGATTGCCTAAATTATATAATGGGCCTATCCCACATATCATAAATTTTTGTTTTAATGACTGGAATCGAAAGAATAGGATCAAAAAACTAATTTTTCATATTCTTGAAGAAAAAATTATGGTCGTAAATGTTCCTACATTAATTTGAATTTGTCCATTAAATTTAAAAGATCTGTTTTGGCGCGCATGTGACGTACGTAATTCTGGGCGATTTTATTGGCTGTTGCACGCCAACTGTTTCACTTCTTGTCGCTGATTGGTTGATAGTGTAGTACGTCACCGGCGGCGGGCGTTTAAAACATGAGATTAATGTAGTTTTTATCATCATTTTTTTTCTATTTAGACTTAATATTTTTGAAAACAAAAAAATACGGGTATAATATTTTCAATCCGTCTTTGTAGTTATGAAATAAAAAAAAATTGTGGGACAGGCCCATTCTGATTTAAATGATTGTTAATGTTTGTTTAAATTTTAGGTTAGAATTTCTTTTATTACTCTAACCTAGTTAACATTATTGACATACTATAAATTTACAAATTAGACATTTTCACGCTGTTTTCAAAAATTTTCAAATCATCCAACTAATTTTTTGACAAATTGATTTTTTGGAATTTTTAGACTCAATTAAGATCAATTTGTTAAAATTTTCTAAATTTTCAAAAAATGTTTTTTTTTATGGAAATTTATTATTTTGTTTATAATTTCTATATTCATGTAAGATTGACTGACGACGATCGACTGTTTTTCCATTTTCAAAATTTTTTTAAAATTTTTTGACAGTGTTTTTTTCATGGAAGTTGATTTTCTGGAATTTTTAGGGACATCCAAGATTAATTTGCAATATTTAATTTAGGATCTTCACACCTTTCACATTTCCTAAATTTCTGAAAGTCAATCTCTGAAATTTTTAGACTCATCATCATTTGCAACTTTCTATTTGTCATTTTCATCCCGGTTTTTAAAAATAGTGAATTTTTTCGTGGTTTTTAACAACACGTCAACCGTCGAAGAAGCCTGAACTAAAATTGTGGGTTAAGTTTTACCTTTATTTTATAGTAATTCGTGTTTAAGAAGTTCTGTGGGAAAAAATGTCGTTTTAACGTTGTGTTGTTCAATTGTGTTCAAACATAGTAAGAGTTCTCCTAATAAGAAATTTTTACGAGGAAGAACAAAGCGTCCTGACATTAGACATCCACGTACGTTATAAAATTGAAAGGTCTCTTACTACGTCACAGGGGCCATGATGATTCTTTTTAAGCTTAATATAAAATTACTTACCATGTAATATTGAATCCTCAAACTTAAAAAAAACTATTTAAAACCTTAAAAGCTACTATGTCTGGCAAGCCTTTTCAAAATTTATTTTATTTTTCGGATTCCTCCGGAAGTAATCAAAATTCTTGAAATTTTAAGACGGCATATTATTAAACTCTAAATTGCGCATTTTATTTTACCATAATTTAACCAACCTTTTATTTCTTACCGTTTTTGAAATCCCTACACTTACACAGGAATTTGTGACACTCTGTATACTATAATATAAGACCAGGTTTAGGGTGTTAATACTGTCAAAATAAATGTGTTTTGTCGCCCGATGACGCTACTGTATTCACGACGTGGATAAATTTGAGAAATAAACTTCGAGATAGATACATCATGGAAATAAATCGTGTTCGTGTCAGATAATGTTATTCAGGAAAGCATCCAGAGGATAGACAAGAAAAATGGGTCGGTTCCGAAAGTTTAATGCGAGTTGTAAGACCTGTGAGCAAAAAAATTGCTGTTTAAGTAAAGTTTTAACGTGTAACATGACTCGCAAGATAAAATTTCCGAAAAAATTCAACTATTTGGAAATCTCGACTTTCCTCTCTATTTAATGGGTTTACGAACAACTATAGGTTTATCGGGTTTGGTTCTTTGCGAAACTTTACGAGAGTATCGAGCAAACAAGGCTCCCGGAGATTTGAGGTAACTTTTAAAGAATTCATCCTAGTTCGACCATTTTCTGGTTTCCATTTATAAAGCAGTCAAAGAGTGGAAATTCCAACTTCTGTATGAATTTGCTTTTAAAAGGATTTATTTTCTATTGTAGGTAATATTTGTTCCAGAAAACCATAGCAGTTTCGTAATGGGAGAGAATTGTAGGTCACATGACTGTGGTCAGAGCTATGTTTACTGGTGGTACCACCCAAAGAAGACAACTCATGAGATATTTGTAAGTGTTTATTACTTTCTTTATTATTTATAAGGCAATTCAGATGATCCAACCTTCAAATTTTTAATCATTTAAATATAATTCAATTAATTTTAGTTTTGTGGTTGAGGGTAGTTTTCTAACTAAAAAAACAAAAAGTAGCTAAGTTCAAAGTACCACTGACAGGCGAGAGAATGAATTAGAGAGATGAAGAATCCAACAAGCGAAAAGAAATAAGTACTTTTGTCAACCACTTATAGAGCTTATTTCATAGCAATTTAATGCCACAATATGTAATCCGACAAAAAATAAATGATACAAATTTATTAACCCAGGTTATAGAATAAAAGTGGCAATATAAGTAAAATTATTTGATTCTTAGTTTCCAAGTGGACAAGGTGAAAGTTTCCAATTTATTTGGCCTCCAGAAAACATCGAGCCTTATGTATCAGTATAAGGGTCATTAAAGAACTTCACGACAAGTTATGCCCTTCCTAACACGTTTTCTATGTCTGGAAGAGAGCCTTTTACCACTTCTGTCAATTAGCCGGCTCTAAAAATATTGCGTGTCGACTTTCCGGAAAATGTACGCCGCAACTTTGGATCCCCGGGGAAACTTAACTGTCACAGCAGCTCCCTATCTGGGCAAGACGAAATTAAAATGGAAAAACGATCAAGTATACATGGAGCTGCTCTGGAATCGACATCGTCGCTTGAATGCGTCAAAAAGGTTGTAAAGGGCCTTTTGTTGGTCGTGTTGTGACATGGAACAGGTTAACGGGTGTACGCATTTAATTGCGCCTGTGTTTACGCCAGACTAGTCAAAGGGTTGTGGCTCATGTCAAAGGGCGCAAAACTAGTTCCGACACTGTATTCGATTTAGGGATTTGTGGGACGTGTGCATTGGGTTGTATATTCTGAAGGTCGGAAGTTTTAGGTCATTTGGTCAAATTTACTGGACTATGAAGGTATCGATTAAAAAGGTGTTAACGTTTGCAAATTTAAACATATACAAGGTGTCTCACGACGAAAGACATCGTTCCATATAAGAAATCCTACCGATAGGAAAGTTTTGATAATTTGGTAACATATTAAAGCCAGCATGCCTAACCCAAAATAATTTCAATGTAGGACACTTCAGGTTATATCGGAAGTAGGTACCATGAATACACACACCATGAATATTGATATTAAACCAAGATTTTTTTACAAAATGCCAGACGCTTCTAAATACTGTGGAAAACCCCTCAAAAATTGTTAGAAACTTCTAAAAAAGTCCTAAACCTTCCAATATTTTTTTAAAAATTGTCAGAGACTTTGAGAATCATTTTAAAAGTTGCAAGGGCCTTCAAATACTCCTAAAAATGAGCCAAAACTTGCTAAAGGCCTTTACCAGTATTCTAAACCATCCAAGAATTTGTTAGCTATTTCTGAGGCCTTAAGTACTACTGAAATTCTCCCAAAAAGTGCCACAGGCACTTGGTCTAAACTATCAAGAGACAAATGTCCTAACCATTCAAGAATTTCCTAACATATCCAAATGTTTTTAGAACCATTTTGGAAATGTCAAAAACTTGTAATAATGGTAAGTCTTCATGAACGCATTTTTTGACGGAACACAGAAATTCCAAATTCTGCAATTTTCGACTGATCGTCCGAATGGAAATGACGCAATGACATTTTTTATTGGTAAATTTGCAATTACAAACAATTTAGCTGGATTTATTTTGATCTTCAAGTAATAAGTTACACGATATTTAAATTTTAATAAACACCAAAACATAATTAGCTTTACCTACTCTTCTTTCTATCTTGAGCAAAGGACATTATTGACATTTTGCATATTTTTCCTGACCGTTCCGCTAAAAAGTTGGGATAAATTTAACTTTTCACGGAAAAGTAACGGAGTAATGGGCGATTAACTTAATCAAGTAACCTAACCTAACCAGAATTTAGGGTTATGACTGTTATGAGCTATGACATTCCAAAATCTAAAAATGTAACTTTAATATCTCGAAAACCGTTGCGGATAGATATAGGTTATGATACAATCATGAATAATTGAAATTTTCAGTAATTACTCTATTTTTCTTTTAAAAAATGATGTATTAATTTTTATCTAATATCTTTAAAAGTTTATTGTTTTCCAGAACCAATGAGGATGCGTAATGGGGAGAAGGTTTCCGGTGACGTCATTGGAACTCGTTATGGCCGCCCTGATATGCGTTGTCTTCAACCCCGCAAAAGGGCTCGTGAAAAATGTAAGTAATTTTTGATAACAAATTTAAAATATATTTATTGTGTTAATGATACAAAACAGGAAGATGTGGAGACCAGCCTTAGCATAATCCACGACGTGGCCAGTGGCAGTTTTGGTACCTTGTGCGTTACTGAACAGTACCGTTCATTAAAAGTACCCATTGATACTCTGCGCTTTGAATCTGTCAGGCAGAAAGCGGATTTGGCCGCTATGGTTCTTCAGGATTTGGGTGTTGCCCATCATAATGGTAAGATTTTCTTATTTTTTAATTTTTTAACGAAGGTTATCCGTTGATGTTGTATTTGTAAACTAAGATCTATTTTGACAGTACCGCCCGTTGTCAATATCGACGGGCCGTAAAAATGACCATAAGCGTAAAGTTATTGCCCCTGTAACTTAAGCATAAACAAACATATTACAGAGCTTCTTGTGCGTAATATATTTAGATTTTGCTAAAAACTTTATTGATTCTACACATAATTTATAATATGTAGCTTTAATGGAAAATTACAAAATATGATCTTTTTCAAAATAACTCGATGAGTTTTAAGGAAAACCCTGGAGAAGCGTTCAATAAAGTTTTCTTTCGTTCTTTTGTAATAATAAGACGAAGCTAAAACTTTCCACTGGGATTCGCAACTTTTTCTCTAATCTATTTTGGGAAAATGTTTTCCATTAAAGAATCTTCAATAGAATAACGAGCAGAATTAGGTGGGGAAGCAGTCAATAATAACTGTTAGAATTCGTGACAGTTTTTCTTATTGAATAAGTGGTTTGTTTCAAAGCAATGGTCACGGTAGGATACAAAAATAAATTAATAAAGGAAAAGTACAGTGTATATTGAGCAATACTGTTTGTGGTATTGATTTACTTCTTGTGTAATTGGGTACAGAAACAGAATGGTGCTAAAAACTGAGATCTTCAAGCAAGCCTCTAGAAAATAGAGCTTAAAAAACATGGTTAACGTGTTTACTTATTAGTTAACGCGCCAATATTCTTTGGCAGGGAATGCGGCCTCAGATAGATGGGTCAAGCAAGACTAGTACTGCGTTTTACCCTCCCATTGCTGTAGACCAAAAGGGAAGTCTGGAAGAGGAAGTCGCTAGAGTCCAGACATTTTCTCTTTTGGGAATTTCCCAGAGTTGCATCGGCGTCCTCTGTCCTGGAAAAAAAATTCCCCCGCTGACGGAGGGGCTCTTCTGGCGCTCTTCTTGTCCTCCATTTTTTCTTTCTTCGTCAGCTCGTCCATCTCTAGTGTCCAAACAGCCGGCTTTCGTCCGTCTGTTTTTACATCCTAAAGTTTTAGGAAGTTAGGGTTTGATGAGGGGGGGGTTATTATTAGTTAGGTTCGGTACAAGTCTCTATACATATAGGTTATGTTCTTTGGCTCTCCCGGCTCTATCTCACACACACTTGTAGTAGGCAACCAACAGCAACTTCTTCTCGTTTCATTGCGAAAAAATATACCAGGTGTCCAAGAGCACCCTGGACATAGGAGATTAACATGGGAAAACGGTTTTGATTTTTTGGCGCCTGTACGGCTGATTTGATTGAAAAATCGTATTAATGAAAGTTGTAGTACCTATCACGGACTAGTTTTCTGTATTTTTTTCGGATCTCTAACTTGAGCCCTTTCGTCGTAAAACACGAACAAAAATGGGAAAATTTAAACTTTTTACCTGCACTGTATAAGCGGTTGCCGAGCAACCGTACCCGCAACAATGACCTGTTTACCCATTGCCCGACAACCGCCTATACAGTTCAGGCCAAAAGTTTAAATTTTCTCATTTTTGTTCGTGTTTTACGACGAAAGGGCTCAAGTTAGAGATCCGAAAAAAATACAGAAAACTAGTCCGTGATAGGTACTACAACTTTCATTAATACGATTTTTCAATCAAATCAACCGTATAGGCGCAAAAAAATCAAAACCGTTTTCCCATGTTAATCTCCTATGTCCAGGGTGCTCTTGGACACCTGGTATTAATATGACACCATCTAGCGAATCAAAAGGATGGACCAATTCAATTCAAGAGTTTCCTTAGTTGTTACTTTAACCTATCTTACCAACTTCATTCTCAATCAAACAACTAAATAATGTACAGGGTGTCGCGGAAAGGAAAATCACGGAATATCGAACAGCGACAATGTTGTTTCGTACTACTTTTTGAAATGCAGTATCCTCCTTTATTTTTAAATTTGATCTTCGTTAATTACCTATTAACACAAAAATTACTCTAGTCCACTATACCCTGTTTGTATCGGAATTCTAATAAGTAAGACCCGCTGCTAGTAGTAGGGAGTAGTAGTATACTAATTTATTTGCAGAACATTTTTTCACAACCAGTTTATATCAAAAACTATATGTAATATACTATAGTACATACTCTGTAAATCTCTAGAACATATATTGTTAGGTTAAACACGTAAAACTACCTATCACTTCGTAAAGTTAACAATACTTAGTTCTATAACCTACTCTTTTATGATCTGTCTTACTAATTTCTATTTCTGTTATTATAATCTCCAGTACTGTAGTGAAGTTTTTAGTTAAAGCTATCAGTCAGTTTGTTAATTCTATTGTTTTGTAGTTCGCTCCCTGTCCTAACCGACTCGAACGTGATCTTCTCGAATTCCATTCATATTAGGATTGCCATTTGGTCTGTAAGGAACTGCGCCTTTAATAGAGTGGGTACGTTTAATCTGATCTTGTCTGAATTTGAGTTCGCTGATCAACATAGGGTTACCTATCGCGCTCTCTCTTTTAATACTCTCCCTGTATGAAGTCCTCCTTAGATGATCGTAAGGTTCAGCTAAATGATTAGGATATTGGCTTCTGGCAGCCGGAGGAGGCTCATAGTAATCAGGAGAAGGCGGCCTCCTGGCTGGTTGCTGAGTGTAAACGGTCTGACCTGGAGGATACTTTGGAGCTTGCCCGGAGTCTCTTGAATCGGATCTGGAATAATTGGAGTTGGATATTCTAGGGCTTTCGTATGTTCTTCTGGGATTTATGAACTCGGATGAGGTACTGTGACTGCTGCCCTTTGTAGCCGGATAAGACTCGTTGGTCGATACCGACTCAGAATCTGAAATTCTCCTGCCGTTCATGTCGTTTTCAAGCTCATCTACTCTGCGTCGTTGTTTTCGATTCAGATCTTTAATCACATCTTCCTGGGCGGCTTGGGCGGCCTGCTGTGGAGTTATAGTAGCCCAAATGTGCGTTCCTGCTACTGTTTTAACTACACCTTTTTCTTTATACGGTTTTCCATTAGAACCCTGTTTTGGATCTTCGATAGTTTGCCTGCGAGTTATTGCTGATTCTCGATTTTTCTTATGGTGAGGATTGTACTCGCATTGGGACTCGTGATCCCAAATCGCAGTCCCAAAGGGGAGTCGTTCAGGACAACCTAAAATAAAAATTTGGTAATGCTGGTCCGGTGATATAAGTACTGTATATACTACCATGAGTTTTGTAAGAGCAGGAGAATAGTAGGTACTGGCTAAACCTTTCATAAGGAAAGTTTCGGCGACAATCTAATGGATTGCCATTGGCGTAGACGCATCTATGGCAGATACTTTGACCATTTGATTGCAGAAATACGGGTGAACTGTTAAGGTATCCTCCACACAAGGTGCATTCCAGGTAGGACAACAGCTGGTCGGAAACCATCACCCATTGTGGCGCTATTTGAAAAAAAGTTTAGATTTTTTAAAGCTATCAATATATTGGCAGAAAAATCGTCGAATTAACCAATTGATTTTACATTTTAAGGGTTTTAGAAGTACCAAACCAACTTTGTGACAAAAGAAACAATACATATAAATAATTGCCATCCAAATTGCTTTTCGCAATAAAAGATTAAAAGGATGTCTAATTTATGACTGAAAACGTTTTACAACAACAAGGTGACAATGAAAACTTCATAATAATTATTTCAATCACTTGTCTACTCTCACATTCGATAAGATTTTGTTAATTTTTCTTAATAGGTATGAAACGGATATCAGAGAATACTTGTGCACTAAAATGCCAATCAGTTTATTCTACTAGAAATTGTTATTTTTATACAAAATACATTTTTTAACAAATCTCTCTGACTACTTAAAACAGTAAAAACCTTTCTTGTTTTTTATTATTCTCATCCTACAGCAACAGAAAGAATTTTTACAACTTTTCAACTTTTATGAGTTTTCCATTCTATAAAAAAGTAACAAATTTGTTATAGAAGTAAGTTTTTTTATTAAAACTTTAACTATAGTTTTTGTCTGAAATCTAGGCAGTGTGCATTTAGTTGCCTTTTGGTGAGCACTATTTTTGGTTGCAGGAAAACGTGTTTTTATGGTAGATTGTACATTTAGGGGGCAACAATCCGCCTGACCAATATTGTATCTGAGGTTTTTAGGATCTGCACTGAGGTTCAGTTTTCTAAGTTGATCTTGCACTGCGGTAATAACTAACCTACTAATTTAAAAGAAACTTACGATCATCAGGAATATCCCTCTTCCCTTTAAAGAACGCTCCTGGATGACTGCACATAAACGAACAACACCCTGAATAATTGCATTCTGGTTCATGCTGCAAGCTTTCGTTCCATTGAAGTTTCATAGAGCAGTGATTCTCCCAATTCTTGCACGGATAGAGGAATATACTGGCCACCGCTTCGTACGCTAGGTTTCTGTCAAAATGTACACATTTCAGTTAATTACTTTACACACAAATCGCTCTGTAATGTTTGTTTACGTCTAGGTTTCCATGACGGAAATCATGACTTTACGCCCCAGGGTGAAGTTCCAAAAAAACCCGTTGTCATTAACAACGGGCGATAAAATAAAAATCAAGCTATAATTCTATTCCAACGGTAAGACTCTGTCAGTTAGTTTGATTGACATTATGACGGTTGCCGGATAATGTTTACTTTTAGTCAAATTTTTTAAATCAAATTTCGTCTAACTCTGATGCAGAAGTTCAACACAAGAGTTGATAGTATATTACGTAACTAGCGTTGTAAGAAGCATTTTACGCACAAAGCCACATAGCGGCGAATGATTAATTCTATGCGTGTTAGTGTGTGAAGTCTTATTTTTGTTGTCTAATAAACTTTGATAAAGCAATAAAGACAACAAAATCAATTTTCTCCAGGCTTAGGTCAGTTGGTTTATGGCCGATCGTAAAACTGTGCGTCTTTTTACAATTGTGTAAAGAGAATCATTAGGGGAGAGCGGGTCACAGTGGCCCCTTTTTTCTTTCAGTTTGGTTTTCTGACCAGGGAATGTTTTTTCCGACATGTTTTTTGCAGGGTTACATATAAAAAAGTAAGTACTACTTAGAAAAAAATTATTTCAAAAATGGTAAAGCTCATACAACTTTAACTATTAATAAAACAAAAATTGCAAAAGTGGCCGGTGTACCCCTTCAGCAGGGTACAGTGGCCATATAGTTGGGGCAGACTGGTCACTCGACAGTCGCTGGATAAAAAGTTCAAAAACAACACACTTTCAGTTCAAAACAACACACTCCACATTTTATTACAAACTTATTAACGCTTATTATTAGTAGGCAGGTACTTAAATATAACATAGGTGTATCACTTTACAGATATCATTATTGTCATGTTTATGATTACATCACATTGTAGCTAGTAAGGTCCATTGCAAATCGGTAAGCTGTTTGCAGTCTGGAGGATTTTCCTGTGTTTTCCAATGGTGGTGGAAGAATAATAGTAATATCTTCCGCTGAAACTATGGCTTCGTCCCTAACAGTCGGAAATACAAACTTAGTGCCAACTTTTCTTAAAAAGTTAATGCTATATTCTTTATATGTCATATCAATTTTTTCGACTTGACCAACAAAGTATTTAACGCATTTTTTTGTAGGAAATTTAACTAAAATGTTAGTACAGTCAAAATGATCTTCAATGTTAGAACAAAAATCATCATCAGATGAACTTCGTATATCCGACATTTCAATTTCACTCTCGCTACTGGATTCCAGTAGTTCCATAATGGGCTTTCTTTTTTTATTTCCTTTGTTCTGGACTTTCTTTAATTTTAAATTTTCTTTTCTTTTTTCCATATACTCTTCTTCTAGCTTATTCATTACGGGTGTGCTCGTTAATTCTTCTGCTCGCTTTTTCTTTCTTCCACCTCTTTTTGTAACCGTCTGTTCTATTTTCGGATATGGCTTCACCACTTCAGGGGATACGAAAGTAGAAACGGAAGTGGACGTTTGATTTACTGGTTCAGAAATGTCCTTACTACCAGATGGCATGATTTGGCTGGGTGGTGTCGCTGATCGTTGATTTTCAGAATTTTTGTTAGGTGTAAGTTGCTGATCATTTTCCGATATATTTGTAACTTCTGCTGCTAAATACTGATCGTCATCGAAAATATATTTATTTAGAGGAAAAATACCCGTGCTTTTAAAAGCCGCTATGCAATTTTTTTGTGTAAAGGCTAAGGGATATGCAAAGCTTAATAATTCAGCAATTTCATAAATTGTTATCCTTTTTCCAGGATTTGTGGCAAGCCAAGATCTGCATGCTTCATTGTAGTAATGCTTTAAAGGGCCATACACGCACTTATCAAGAGGCTGTAATTTATGGCTTGTATGCGGTGGGAGTGTGAAAAGAATGATTCCTGAATTCTTTGCAAGCCGGATAACTTCATAAGATAGGTGTGCTTCATGATTATCCATTATTAGTAAAACAGGGTCTTCTAATGATGGTTTGGCAAATTTAATAAAATGGTGCATCCAGTTTTCAAATAATTTAGAAGTTATCCAACCATTAGACGAAGCGCCGCCCATTGCACTTATTGGACCATTTTTTATCATGTTTTCCTTGAAGTGAACTCTTGGAAAAATTAAATAAGGCGGAATACAGTTTCCCATCGCGTTTATTGTTCCGCACATGGTAACCAGGGTGCCCCTTTCAGCAGAAGTAATCTGTCCAACTTGTTTTTGCCCCCTTTGTGCTATTATTTTGTTTGATCCCTGCACAGTCGTTAAAGCTGTTTCATCTGTGTTATATATTCTTCCTGCGTTTAAGGTTGGATATTTTTCGCATCATGCTCTGAGATCATCATAAAACTTGTAGACAACCGGTTTGTTAAACGCCACTGCTCTTGCTATGGAAGTTGCTTCTGCTTCTCGTAGAGAAATATTTGGATTTCTCTTCATAAATGATGTAAACCATTCTTTTCCAGCAGAATAGTCTCGATGCCAATTTTCTGGTACAGTTTTGTTGTTAGCGATTGCAAGATCGTATGCCAGTTTTCTAGCAGCCTTCGGAGGTAGACCGTGATGTAAATTTCCACATTTTATTAGATATTTAGATAATTCCTCCTCCTCTTTGAGAGTAAAAATTTTCCGGCACTCGTAATTAGGTCGCATTCTTGGAAATGCTGGATCGTTCCAATTAATGTTTGCATCGCGGCATTTTTGTAAATATCTACGTAATGTGGTGCGCGGTATACTGTAACGTGCTGCTGCAGCTTTAGCAGCTAAACCTCCATTTAGTACAGATGCAACTGCAGTTTTCATAACATTCTCATCGGTTAAACCAATGTCACTTTTGCGTTTTCTGTTTCGTGGCATCTTGTCATTCTGAAATTAACACCATAGCTAATTGTCTAAAATTGTGTTTCAAGTCACCGAAAAAAAATTAACTAAAAAAGGGTCACAATGGCCACCCAAAAGTAAATCCACATAGTAGTGGCCAGTGTGTCCCAAATAACCGTGGCCACTGTGGACAAATGGCATCATTACAAAAATATTATTTTTTAAAAATAATTTGTTACGTTACGAATCCAAGCTTGCGCCATTTATTAGCATAGTAATACACCAATCATTCAGAGAAAAAAAGGTGGTGGAATACGATTTTAAAGTGAAGTAGTACAAAAAGTAAAACTTACCGAACTTTTACACGTGAGGCTTTATAATCACGAAGCAGCAACTATCTTCTCCAAAGCAAAATTACCAACTAAACTCAAACATCCCATGGTTCCGTACTTAGTAATGTTTCTATATACGAGAGGGCAGCACAACTAAGGAGTGCGTTCAGTATTTATTTGAAAATGACCACTGTGCCCCAATGGCCACTGTGACCCGCTCTCCCCTACGTACTTGAAGACTATGCGTAATTGGCTATTGACACTAATGGTCGTTTGTAAAATTGTTTTTCTGTGGTCACTAACGGCTTTTTGAAATTTGAAAATTAAGCATTTGTAAGAATATGTGTAAATATTTAGCAGTTTAACAGTATGCGGAAAGTGATACTTTCCCGCTTATGACAGCAGTCACGTCACAAGTAAACACTGACGCCAAAATACGTCTAAAAGCTTCTTGAGCTTTTTGAGAGTTTTGGCTATGGCAACGGTGATGTGTTAGGTACAACATTTTCTCAATTTTCTTTAAATTGAACGAAAATGTTTAGTAAAATTTAAAGTTGGGCATATCTAGGAATTTTTGTATTTCTTGCGAAACTTTCGAATTAGCAATTTTTGTTTGTGGCAATATGACGAATTTAACAATATTACATTTGGTGTCGTGTCAAACAGTCAAAACTGTCAATTTTGTCATTCAAACACGCAATGTTGCCTTTGCTTTACCTTATTGTTTCATAGGCATTTGATAGAATAAAATACAAGTGCATTAGTTTTACTAGTTTTGCACTAGACTTGCTAGTGAAAAATGCGAGTATTGACTGAACTGTCAGGTAAAAATTACAATTGACACTTGACAAATGACAGTGAACGGAAACTTTCCCAGCAAGATTAGTTTCCGATTTGAGAAAGTTTCCCCAACTCTAGTAAAATTACTAAAATAGTAGCCTCTGTTTGAAAAAATGATTCAAAGTGTATTTTTTAAAGTTAAATTAGTGCGGAAAAGTAACTTTACAACACTCAGTGCGCAAAAGTTACTTTTCTTTTACTTTAGATGAATACGCGCAGCGGAAACTTTAGCAGGGGGCTTTAATCTCTACTTTCGACCCTTCTACATGTAACTAACAATTGCACCACAATTTAAACTAACCTGTAATGGTCTTTTACAAAGGTCTGACATCGTCCACATATGGTCTTCAGGTCGTTAATCACATAAACAGGTGCACAAGTAACTGGTAACTGACAATTTACGCAGGTCTCTTGATATAACTTCGTAAAGGAGATGTCCACGTTTTGCATCCTGCAACAAAGAATATCATGTTAAGTTTGTATTTTTTACTTCGCTACATTTCGCCCGAGTTACTTATAATGAAAGTAAACAATGTAGTGCTACTTTAGATAATAATAATTCACTGATAGTGCCGTTATCATTGTTCCTATATTTACCTCATGACTACACGCGCTAACTTCAAAAACTGTTTTGTTTTATGCTGACAAATGCGATTTTTGTCCTACAACTAATCAACGCGTATGGAGTTTAAATTCTCTTAATCTCTCGGTCATTCTGGGGTATTTAAACAGCTGTTGACTTAAATCGTTGGGATTTGGAATTTCCTAATAAAGATTTGGGTAAAGCGTTACAATAGGGGGATTTAGGAAGAAAAACTTTCCGTGGTGGATTGGATTCCGCAACTTTTGCAGCTTTGATAATATCATTTGACGCTTTTATTACTGTTGTTTAGCATATAGTTGTGATAAGAATTTTTAGGTAATTGTTCTTTAATCCTTAAATCCAGTTTTGTAGTGTTCATTATTGCAAGTACGGTATTTCGATACCCAACCATCAAAACGTTATTAAAATCTTATTATCTTGTTTTTCAAATGAATTTCCGAAGGTTGAAACACGTAATTTGATTTTTTTTTTGACATGCATACTTACAGTTTAACAACACAATTTAATTTCAATCTATATCAAGTACTAAAACAATACAGTACTTAATAGATAAGAGGCGTCAAACTAAAATTGTGTTTATATAACCAGTTTCTCAATTATTGGTTTTTTGACGTTTGTTTTGGGGAGGGACACTGTTAAAAGTGGCTGATTTCTATATTCATCGATGGTGCATTGGTATGCACCATCATAATGAAAATCTCTAATTAACCATACACCTCTACAACATTGTTTGTCTTTAAAACGTGGAGATAATGATTACAGAAGGGACAAGTAACATTCGTATTTTATTCAAAGCTGAATTCATTGTTTTTCTTATCAAAAAAAATCTTGCAGTTTTTAGAAAACTTCCTTGTTTTCCCAATCAATCGATCAAAATCAGATTGCTTTTCTTACCACACTAATATATTCACTGTATCTTCTTTACTCTTCAAAGTTTTACAGGATTATTACACGGTTTTATCAAGAAAGTTCTAATTTAAATTTAAATTAAGAGGATCTGAGGTTTAAGTTGGTGCAATTCGTTCTAATTTTATCAAAAATGTGCCAAGATTGTTGACCCATCATGGTTAAACATTAAATTCCGTCTATGGTTAACAAATATTACTTAAATTGTTGGAGAGACTCCTCCCACATAGATAAGCCAGCTGAGATGGTAAGCAAAAGTAGTTTTGCAAAGATGCGTAAAAATGTGTCGATAACGAGCATTGTTAAACTGAATTTGGAATTTATAAAACTCTAGAGTTTTATCGGACATAAATATACAATGCTTATATGGGTGCTGTAATTTAATCAAACGAAATTGCAAGATTAACTTCTTCAGAAAAGTGTTTGGCCTTATCGCAGGATTGGCGGCCAGACAAAAGGTGACGACAATTATGGTTTGCAATAAAACCATAAAATTTGGAAGATTGTGCGTCAAATTATGTGACTTGGTGAGAATTCCTAACTAATTACGTATTCAGTTACACGTGATCTGCTTTGATTAGCACCTTTTTGAAATTAACCACAAAGTATTTTATGCATTTGCATTAAATAGAGATGTAACTTAATTGTTCTAATGTTGATTGAATAGCGAACAGATAATATTTGATAAAGATAAATTGGAGAATCACTTTGGCAGGGATTTTTTTAGAAATTATCACATCTTTCTCAATCTCTAATTTGTTACTTTGCGTTTATAAAAGATATTACTTTGTGCTTGTTTCAATCTGAAAATAGATTTAAAAATATGTAACCTGTAGAAAAATACGAGGTAAAAACTGTCAGTTCGGCAACATTGTAGAAATCTGGTAATTTTTAAAAACGTAAGTTTGACATCGTTGCAGCAATTTGGTCATTGATTAATCAGTTTTCGGTTCGGTTTTAGTGAAATGAGAGGTAAATTATCAGTTTGGCAACGTTGCATAAATGTGTGAAGATTTCGTAAATCAAATAACTTTTGGAAAAAAATCGTGTTGGCAACGTTGCAAAAATTTGATGGTTGATTTTACCCGTTTTAGGTTTTTGTGAAATTTGATTCAAACAATATTATTGACCAATGTTATTTTAAGATAATATTATTTTAAAATTATTTTACTAGTAATACGTAGAAATAGAACATAATGACTCATATTAACATTATGACAAAATAATAATCTAAATTCATATAATTTTAAACATATGGTGTCATAGTTAATAATAAAATTCACCAAAAGGTAACTTTTGTCTGTTAATGAATACTTAAAATTAGTTTACAACAATGTTATCACAAATGAGAAATGACTATTTTAAATCATATTATTCGTAAAGCCTTCAAATTTATTTAATACTCTGTTACGTAGAAGTTTGGCTTCCACTTCACACGTACTATTTTGATATTGCTTTTAACAAATTTATTGTAATACTTTTTTAAATACTTCTATTGCATTTGATAACATTAACATTAAATGTTGTCAATTAAATATATACAGGGTGGTCCAGTTTTAAATGTCAACAATTCACCAATCCATAGCCAATTAAAAAATAAGTTGACATTCATTATGTCATTTTCCTGAAAAGTGCTTCCTAAGGAAAAAACAGTCCTTCAAATTTCTGTTTAAAAAATCGTTTTTTTTTGTCATAACTGTCAGACCGTTGGAGCAATATTGATCAAATTTGGAACAAGCACTTTATTACACGATATTACGGTCAAAGAACCAAAACTAACCCAACCCAACTTAAAAATTGTCTTGGAAACGGAAAATTCACTTAAGAAGTTTAAAAAATATTATTGTAGCCAGTTTTCATAGTTTCCAGACAAACTAAAAGACTTTAGTTTTGAAAATTGAATTAGAAAAGATAAAAATTTCAGAAGCTTAAAAATTGTGTTTGTAACCAGTTTTCATGCAAATTGAGAGACTTTAATACTGAAAATTGACTTGTAGACATAAAAATTACTTTTTCAAGAATTTGTTACAACAAATTCATACATTTAAACCTTAAAAATTGACTTGAACTCCAAAATGTGACTGAACTAATGAAAAGTGACATCAGAAGTTTAAAATTTGCATTTGGAGTAAGTGTTCATAATTTTAAGACAAATTTCAATATTTTAGTCTTGAAAATAGTCTTAGATGCAGGACATTAACATTAGATTCATGAAAATTGCCTTGAAAACGAACTTTTCGTGCTTTTTACTTTGCTTTTCATTTTCTTCGAATTCTGGACTATTTTTAGTGCTTCAAAACTGCTTTCAGCTTGGAAAATCGAGTTTCAAGACTATCTTCACCAAGTTATTGACATAGCAAACTTAAAAAACAATTTTTCTATTCTTCATAGACTTAAAATAGCATTTCAAGCTTTGTCACTATTAAATCGACTTCTAGACACCTCAGTGCTAAAAATTTGGGTATTTCTTAATAAACTAGACTGTTTTTAGAGTTTTAAGGCTGTTTTCAGTGCCTCAAATCGAGTTTCAAGACTATCTTTACAAAGTTTTTGACTTATCAGGCCTAAAAGCCAGTTTGTCCACTGACCATAGTTTTGAAAATGTTATTTCAAGCTTCTTCACTATTAAATTGATTTCTACACTCATAGGTGCAATAAATTGTAGCATCTCTAAGAAATTCAGACTGTTTTAAGTGCTTTTTAAGACTGAAAAATAGAGTTTAAGACTATTTCCAAAAGTCAAGTTTCTTCAGTAATAAAAGTAAAAAATTTTGGTACCAAATGCTACAATAATAGTCTTGAGAACTAATTTTTAGAAATAAAATAGTCCGAAAATTTAATTTACTTCTTGACTTGTTGAAAGTTGAAGAAAATTGAGTTGTACACCAATTAAAGTCTTGAAAATATACTTTTGGACTCTCTTTAGTCCTAGTAAAGTCAGTTCTAGCATTAAAAGTCAACTTTTATGTTATTTTTAGTAGTAAAAAATGAGTTTCATGAACAATACAATCTTTGTCTTGATTTCCGGACTTTTTTTAGTTCTTGAATGCCAGTTTCAGACACTCAACCAGGATGGCAGTCTGAGAAAGCGAGTCATAAGACCATTCCTAGTAGTAAAAAAGTTTTTAGACTATTCAGTACAAATTTGGACTTTCACAAGTCTTGGATGTTCGTTCAGTTTTAAACTATAAAACGATTTTTTAAATTGAAATTTGGAGGACTGTATCTTCCGTAGGAAACGTTTTTCAGAAAAATGACATAATGCAAGTCAACTTATTTTTTGATTGGCTATCAAATGGTGAATTATTGACACTTAAAACTGGACCACCCTGTATATATATAAACAATCTTTATTTTACACAGGTTATCTTATTTGTCAATTAAATTATTAACCAAAAAGTAGTTTTGCATTAAACGGGTACTTTTTGTTATACAAATTTAAGTTTGCATTGAAATTTTACTTTTTGTCAATAATTTGCTTCAATAGACTGTATAATTGTTGCTATCGACAAGTAATCAGGTTAACGGGTTTTCCAGCTCGTTCAAACATTTTTTGCTAAACAAATTTGTGGTATTTGCTGAGCTTTATTCCCTCATATCTCTTAATTAGTTTTTAAACCTCAATCTTCGTTTTAATTTTTTAATACACCCCTTAAATTTTTCAGTTTAAATAAACATACAAATTTTAGAAAAATAAGTGATAGATAGAGAAGCACAAAATGTTAATTTTATCGAAATTTTGTACTTTACAGTAGAATAAATTCATCACCGGAAACGTATTTGCGTCTGGATTTGCTAATTACACAACAACAATCGAAATTACTTGTATGTCAAACTTAATCTTCCACCTTGTAGACGGATTATCCAGGCTTTGATAACACAGTTAGACAGCAAAAAAAAAGGTCTAATTTTTTTGGTATTTGTAATGCGAAGTTTGCTTAAAAATTATAAAATAATAGCTGTTTATGTGACCAGTTACGAAAAGTCCGATATTGTCCGCTATCTTGCTGGGTTACATTCACAGGGAGTAACAAAATTAACTTGCTACAAATTTTAATTAACTTGTTTTTATTATTTTTTTATCTATGTATATCGCAGTTGTTATTTACTTTCTACCATAGCAAATAGCAAAACCTTGGAAAATCATTCTAATTTTGCTATTTGCCTTGAGATTTGTCCTTTGCCTTTACAGGGTGATTAATAATGTGATTTGGTGATCAAACATTAATTTATTCTATAAACCATTGGTTCATCAATTGCTTCTTCAATGCCTTTTGTTAAAAATTAAGAAAAATCCTATTTTAAAAGTACTGTTCATGTAACTTTAATTATATGAATGTATTTTTTTTGCGGTAGTTTAGCTGCATCACAGATTAGCAAAGTTTTAACACAGATTTTCTTCAGTGTTTCTGAAACGAGAAATAGGTCTTATTTCTTCCTTTTTAAATGAGAACAAAACTTAAATTTAGATATAATATTCGGTATTTCTTACCTCAATTTAGCTGCCAATACAAAACTATATTTAACTGCACTATCATGAAGCTCATAAAGCCTGTCAAAGATAAGGTTATAGTGACGTCAAAAGTACGATTTACACTAAACCATTTTCAGTTTACAGTATTAATGCAACCACGCCCACAAGACTGTACTGACAGGGTCGCGAAATAACCATATTTTTGGAAACTAATGAAATTTCAGTATCCCTTAACCATCTATCCAAATGACACTGTATTGTTTTATCCTCAAATTGTGACGTTTTAGATCACATTTAGACTTAAGTGATATAGGGTGGTCAAAAGAAGATTTACTAGGCTGTAAAATAGATCTTCGTATCTACTGTACGTTGAAATTTCCTCTCAGGCCACCTCAAACATCCTGGGAAACACTTTAAGAATGTGTCCCCACACAGTTTCTTAATAAAAGTCAGAAATCACTGAAAACCAGTCAAATTTACTTTTTTCCAGTCCTGTTTAAAGTTTTTTTTTACAGATTTTTCTATCAAGTCAGATTAGTCTTTGTTCGAAAATTTGCACAACTTTGTCTCAATCATCTAACCTATTACTCGTATCTCTTGAAACGACAAAAAAAAACGAGTTTCTTCTGATGGGTCTTGAAAAAAGGACACAAATAAATTCAATTTATTGAGTGAATAAAATTTAAAATAATCTAATGTTACCTTGTAACAACAAACTGTCAATATTATAATTCGTGTATTGATAAGAGATCTATTGCGATTTAATATGACAAAGGAAGATTTAATTTTATTAACACCACGTAGAATGGTTTAATATAAATTAGTAAGATTTTAACTAATTTGACTTGACTTAAATGGATTTGAATGTAAAGTTTATTAACAAACTTATTTTTACAACACTTTTTTTACTACTGAAAGTACTAATATGCAATTTGCAATTGTATAAAGAGAATCATGTTTACCTGCAAATGACAATATCGTTATTAATAATTAAATACCCTGCTATTGAATTTCTATTCAGAATTTCGCTGTATGTGGCAATTTCCTCTATTTGCTTGCTATCAACAAATATCATGTTTACGTTTTTCCCAACTGGATTACACCATTATTTGTAGGATTTTCTGTAGAAATTTAATTTGCGTCTAATTGTTTTCTAAGCCTGAATTTTGTTTAACAATTTTAGTAGAAAACGAATGATTTTTGAACTCTGAATTTTGAAGTAGATTGGATTATTCATGAGTGACACATTTGATAATCATAACAATTGAGTTTGCTTGTCGATCAAAATTAATCTTCTACGTTGTAGTAGGATTATTGTATTAGACATAATTTTTTTTAATAAAAAATATTTCATCACTTAACATTATTTTAATATTAGAACTATAGTAGGTGCGGTATTATCGTGTTCTCGATCGTGTTGCTTCTAATTGGGTACTTATGATAAGTTTGACTGCATAGTAACTACGTCAGTTTTGGGGTCTATTATTGACGTTAAATCAAACATTACAGAACATTTTCCAGAATCAATACGTCAATATTCTAATAAGACTACTCAGAAATCAATTTTTATTTTTGTGGACCATTTTTAAATTTCCTGGAAACCGGATGAATAAAAGTGTTTTTTCGGGGTTTATTAACGATAACAAAGTCATATTGCAAACGTTTTTATAATGTGAGTTGTATATTAAGACTTAAATTATAACTAAAAATGATAGTGCATGCCAAATTTTACTGACAATCCTATCAAACAAATTTATATTGATCGATTATATTTGCACAACACTGCACCTGGCTTATAGAGATTTATAAGGGTAAATAACCGAAACTAGATAGCAGAAATTGTGATAGAGTAAAGTTCACTTTACAGATATAAAACAAAAACAAACAAATTCTTATAGTGACTTTTTTCACAACTCACCTGATTAGTTCCAGATCTAAAGATGTCTTCTACTAAACTTGTCAAAATCTCGTAACTATCTGTGTTTGTGGTGTCATTCAATACACTTCAAGGACCTACTCTCTTATGTGATATTTGGATAAACAGTTGTTAGAGGTCGTACCTAGTTCATATCGCGTTAGGTACTTCAGGAACGAATCAACCGAGCGCAAGATTAGCGGTGATGCGATAACGAATCCGGTTTATCTCACTAATTTTTTATTCAGTCGAAAAACAATGAAATTTATGGCGTCGCAATTGGTCCGGATAAGGACGTGGTGGTCCGATATTGTTTGTAAATCTAAGAAGAGAAATGAATATGATTTGCAATATTCATTTTGTGTCGCAAGATGTAATTCAATCAGTTTTGTGTAAAGCAAACTTAAAAAATAGTTATATTTTATTAGAGATTGGTTTGATCATTTTACAATTTTTTCCAGAAAATTACCGGAAACATACCTAACCTCAACACTTTTCAAAATAAAATCAATTTTTAAAAAAATATTATTTATAAACTTATCCCTTCTGGACCACACATTCCCGGTATAAAAGCTTTAATCTTTCGGTAGCGTGGCATTTCTACTATATAAAGGTATATAGGGTGATCAAAAAAGACAATTTCAAAGGCTACAAATTGATATATTGACCATCCTGTAACTGTCAAAATAACAGAGTTATGGGCTGTCACAGTAAAAACGGTCAAAATCAAACAACTCAGTTTTAACAGTAAATGTCTATGTTCACCCGACGTCAGCAGCTTAGAAGCTAAGTAAGCAGTCATAACAAACTAAATAGGACCGCTTACTTAACCTCTTTAAGCCGCTGACGTCGGGTGACTTTTATAACTCACTTATTCGACGTTTTAGGTAAAAACGCTTTACAGGGTGGTCAAAAGAAAAAGAAAAAGAAAGTTTCAAGGGCTACAAATTGGTATATTGAATCACCCTATAATTGTCAAAATAACCGAGTTATTGACAATAAAATGGCGTAGTAAAGGTCGTCAAAGTTGACTCTCGTTTTTTGCAGTTTTTGCTCAATATCTCAGGAACGTTTCAGGTTAGAGGTCTGAAGTTGCACACAAATGCACCTCGATGTGATACAACTTTATTTTCTACACACTTTTTTGGTACCATAGACCGTTTTACCTTGAAAAATAAAAAACTAGAATTGTCAAAAATTTTCACCTGATTTTATTCAGAAAATTTTTTATTTTCAAAATTAACCTCAACTGCTTAAATAACTTCAGGTTAATAGTACAAAAATGACGTAAAGTGTCATTTGTCAAAATGTCATTTTGCAAGAGTGCCATGCCCTAAATTGTCAAAACTGACTTAATTTCCAGGTCATCTCCGAAACGGTGCCAGTTAGAGCAAAATGGACGTCAGATTTGTGTTCCCGAGGTTCAAATTAGTTAAAAAAATTTGAGAAAAATCCAAAATCCCTAATTTAGATTAAATTTCCGAAAATCGTCTATAACTTGCTTATTTAAAACACCCTGTATAAAACCACCGTATAACAAAAGAAAGCTAATGAACGGGGCTATCACGTGACGTTGGGCACGGCTAAGTTGCCCCGTTTAGCCGCTAGAGGGCGTCAATACACTTTTTTGGTACCACGCACCGGGTAATGTCAAAATATTATTTAACGAATCGCGTGACCGTTTTTCAGTTTAAACTGATCATTTCAAGCTCACGTGACTATTTTTCAACATCCTGAAAATCACGTGACTCTTGTAAATATCAAAATATCATTTGAATGGTCACGTGACCGTTTTTTTAGGTTTAAAGTTATGTTTTTAAAGTCACGTAACTCCTTTTAAGGTTAAAACTGTCCCGTGGCTATTTTCAATCCTCAAATTAAATTTTAAAGGTACCGTGACGTGTGTATTATTTAAACATTCACGTGATCGTTTTTCAGTTTGAACTGATATTAGAAAAATTGCGTGACTTTTTTAAGGTGCAAATGGTTCCGTGACTGAGTTATCAAAACGGACCTGAAGATCGCGTGACCTTTTTAAAGACAAAATATTACTTGAACACTCTCTAGCTCGATAAATAAAGTATTGCGGATCCATGCTTATTCAAGATGTTCCAAATTTCGCGTTTTTGCTGTCATTATGGGTAATATGACGTACTACTTCAGCGACATTTTTGGTTTTATTAGGAACTAATCAATCGTTTTCAATGGAAATTAATTGGCTTTCAGTGCTTCCCGAATACAAACTGTCAAACAATCTTAAGTTAACCATTAAGTGAAAATGAAACTATGATATATAATATTTTTTTTTTATTAAAGTACGTACAATAAATTAGGTACATTTTTCCTACCACTTTTTTTAATAGAAGAAAATGAAAAAGGAAAAAAAATGAGGCTAAGTATGTTTGATATTAGTAAGTTTTGAAGGGAAAGAAGAAAACGGCAAAAAAAGGATAAAGGAAACATATGGTCAACTAAGTTCTGTATAATTTTGTTTTTTTTTTCTTTTGATAATAAATGGTAAATAAGCTCAGACTTGTTCCATTTTGTTCCATTTTCTAAAAGAACTTATACATTTTTGGCGGGAAATTAAAAATATTAAAAATAGCGGCTACAACCACTTTAAACTAAGCTTCTAAAATAAAATTAGACTGGTAATTGCCCAACCAATTACTAAATTTGGAACCAAGCATAAATATGTATATGGCATATTCTGAATTCAAGTTATTGTGTCATTTAAATTTTTTCATATTATCATAAAGCTAAAAGCATAACAAACTTTTAGTCAACCAGTATATTGCTGTCACATAAAAAAACCTGGGACACCCTGTATGGGGACACTTATTAAAATACACTACAAATGTATAAAAACTCAATTTTTGGAATAAGGAACCCACCAGAGGTTGTAAAAACATTTTGGTGCTTTCAGATATCTTATCGGAATTTCTGATGTTTAGGTGGACGAAAATATAACTAACTTATTACTTACTGAAATAATTCTCACAGATTTCTTGAACTTTATAAATCCAACAGTAATAGAAAAATCAGTTATTAAGTAAACTGTACTAAAAAACAAACAAAATAACAGATTTGGTTTAATTTAATTTTCAGTAAACAGCAACTTTCAGTTAAAACCTGATGGCAAAAAAGCCCGAGTTTTCCAACTTTCTAAATCCTCTCATTATTTTCCTGTTGAGTATCCAGTTTCTTTTCGCCATTATCCCAACTCCACCCCATTATCCCGCTAATCCTGTAATGAAAAATACGCCGTTATTTTGTTCAGTGTTTTGGGATTTAAGGGAGATTTTTTCGTTTCAGGCTTGCAGGATGTCATAGCAAAAAATGTACTGGCGTCTGACACTTCGGTGCTGTCAGCCAGAGTTTTGGCCATGAACGCCACCAACGGAGCTCTGGTGAACTACGGCTGGTGGCAAAAACAGGGACACGAAGTTGGGGGACCCAAAAAAGTCAACGAGAATCTTATGGAAGTGGGCCACAGACTTAATACTGATTTTCCATGGTAAGACTTTTTGTTCAGATTAGAAAACTAAAATATTATTAATTCTAATTAGTTTTTCACTTTCATAATTGACGTCCTCTATCCCTGTTATGATCAACTAATTGATTATGGTGAATGTCAATATCAGCTACCTGTATAGAATAAAGCGTTGTCTTCAGTCCATACCTTTTTAGAGACATCCCGTATAATGATCTCTCTTAGGCCCAGTATAATAGTGGTTCAACTTTTGCACCTAGTTTAAGGCAGAAATGTCACTTTGACAGCAATGCAGTTTTTACGGGAAAGTTCAACTATCAGTTGCAGTTCACCTGAACCGGTCTTTGAACTGCGATTGTACAACTGGTCCAGACAGATTAATAATAATGAATGAAATACTCAGAAGCCCAAATAAAAGTGACCACCAGTGTTCCAAATATTCAGCCTGTCAAATGTCAATAATATCACTTCAAAGTCATTCTATTTTCAAAGTGGTTACATTTTGTCAAAAATTGGTCTATATACAGTAGTTTATATTCTAATCACAATTTTTTTAAATCTATCCTATCCATCGAGTTTGTCCTGTATAATAAAATAATAAACAATCTTAAATCGTCAAATCATTTTTTTGGTTAAATATTAAATGTTTCCCTGTTGTCACGTCTTCGTCTTTTTGTTTCCTGTTGAAACTTTCACCCTGTATACTTCTCTCTCTCTTGTGTTGTGATACAACACAAAATAAACTGTAAAGTATTCCATAAACAAACATATGTTTTTTTTATGGGATGTCCTAAATATTTTTTGTTATTTTTATTAAGCTTGTTGTAGCCGTTTTAAAAATCTATAATTGTATACAGGGTAATTCAAATTCGACCCTCACCATTGGGATCTCAGAAACCATAAGAGATACGAGAAAGTTTAAATTGGGGCAAAGTTGCGCAATATAAAGCTCAACCAAATGCTGTTTTAAAAATTTTGATTTTCCGAGTACTTCCGAAGATATCCGAAAAAAACTGAAAATTTGATTTTTTGTTTTTATTTATTTCTAACCTTATTTGAAGAGATATCCCAAAACTAAAAGCATCTTTTCATTGCCACTTTTTCCTAGCTATTCGATGATGGATTCAAATTTGCCACACGACGTTTCGTTTTCTGTCAGTCATCATCAACTTTCTTTTTTCTTATGGGCGCCATATTGGATTTTTAGCCCACCAAATAGTACGTTTTATTCTGATTTTAGTGATGTATAATAACTTATGATTTGCTTCATAAATAACAAAATAATTCAATAAAAACTATTTTTACTTTAGTTATTGGTTTTGAGTTAATGACCCGTTTTATAAAATGTCATTATTTGACAGTACTTGTCAAACACGATAATTCGGACGATCATTAGAGCGTCGATCAAAGTTAAAAATATATCTAGAAAAGAAACCCCCGCAGAAAATATTATTATACAAGCATTGCTGAACTATTTAGGTTAATCAGAAAAAGAGATTTGTTAGCATTATCTCTAACTTAAAAGGCTTATTTATGTTTCCAAGAGAAAGATCATCATTTTAGGAACTTAATTTTTTGCCAAATTTCAATTTTTTATAATGTTAAGTGCAAGTTTGTAGTTATTTATTTTGGAAGTGACAAACCATTTTTTATTCATTCATATTTATTCGAGTGAATAAACCGGTTTAAGTCACGTGTCTTATACAGTATTTTATTAAATTTCGACTTCTTATATTAAAAAAAACTAAAATTACAGTTCTATTAAATTTGCACCGCGCCCCGTAGATGTAACATTGATGTTTGTTTGTTTACATCTGTAAATAGGCGGATGTCATTCAGAGTGATTTAATAGTTACTTTGCAGCAAGTGACTTAAACCATTTTTTATTCACGAAAAGAACAACTAGGTCCACAAGCGTAGCGAGTGGCCTAAGCTCTTGGAGTGAATAAACCGGTTTAAGTCACGTGTACACCTTTGTGACTAAGTATGTTCAGGCCAATTGCGGTGTGACAAGTACTACCAAGTAATCTTCATAAAACGTCTCATTAACTCAAAGCTAACTAAGGTAAAATCTCTAAAAGCTCTAATGATCGTCCGAATTATCGTGTTTGACAAGTACTGTCAAATAATGACATTTTATGAAACGGCCCATTAACTCAAAGCCAATAACTAAAGTAAAAATAGTTTTTATTGAATTATTTTGTTATTTATGAAGCAAATCATAAGTTATTATACATCACTAAAATCAGAATAAAACGTACTATTTGGTGGGCTAAAAATCCAATATGGCGCCCATAAGAAAAAAGAAAGTTGATGATGGCTGCCAAAAAACGAAACGTCGTGTGGCAAATTTGAATCCATCATCGAATAGCTGAGAAAAAGTGGCAATGAAAAGGTGCTTTTAGTTTTGGAATATCTCTTCAAATAAGATTAGAAATAAATAAAAACAAAAAATCAAATTTTCAGTTTTTTTCGGATATCTTCGGAAGTACTCGGAAAATCGAAATTTTTAAAACTGCATTTGGTTGAGCTTTACATTGCGCAACTTTGCCCCAATTTAAACTTTCTCGTATCTCCTATAGTTTCCGAGATCCCAATGGTGAGGGTCGAATTTGAATTACCCTGTATAATTATTTCCTCAAACAAATAATTGTTTTTATATTTTTAAATATTTATTCAGTTTTCTAAACAAAACTACAAGTAACTAAGTTTTTATTTAAAATTAAGTAAAAAAGAAAAATTGAACATTTGAAAAAGTAAATTAATCAACACAACCAAATTTTTCCGGAAATCTAAATTCTTAGTTTGTTACTTGAAATAAAGCCCACAATCAGTCTAGTAGAAATAGATAATAATATACAGTGTTCCATTAAAAAAAATGTATGTTTGTATGATAATTTAAAAACTGATGACACTAGAAAAGGTCTACGCTATTGTTTTTTTCAAAACGCCAATTTCTTTCAACTTCTTCAAAAAGTGTCTGTTTGAGTTCCTCAAAAGTGATATTTTTCAATTTCTCCAAGTATCTTAAAAGGTTATGAAAATTCTGCTGATGTCATGTTTAACACCATGGAAAAGTATCTACAGCAAAAGCCGCAACACTGTATCTTTAAAAATAAGCTTGATTGTAAAAGTGGCGAAAATAAAAGTGACGTTACATGAAATATACAGACTGCAACAAATTTGTGGGTAAGTATGGGAATTATGAATTTAAAATAATAAAATTAGGTAAATTTTTGAGAAACGGAAGATATTAGCATAAATCAAGCATGCCACTGAAATTATATCAAAAAAGTGCCTTAAGAATGTTTTTGTTATTATTATTATAGTATTTGTTATATTATGTAACTCATCCAGTTTCTGGCAACGTTGCCTCGAAGTTTTCGCCTACTAGATATTTAATAACTTTTTCTGTCTTTATCTCGCGTATTCAATTATATCTACGTTTCTGTCAGTTACACGGATTTCCTATGGCTAGTTTTAGTTTTACCACACCGTATACTCGTATGTCGGTGGTGTCTGCGAAAGAACTGAATTCGTAATACCTCATTACTCTCGGGTAGGTTAAGTTAGGTTAGGTTACATATCTATTCAAAACTAGTGAATAATAAGCATATTATTAAACAGTCGTAGAAAGAATGATAGTTATTGATCTACGACTAGCATGGTAATTACATTACATAGCTTATTTTGAGTTACGTAATAATCGATTTTACCACACTAGTGCGGTAAAGCACCGTAAGGAAAACCGTTCATTACGTAACTCAAAGTTAGAGGAAAAAATGACCAAATTCTGAGTTGATCGTAGATAAAATATTGTACATACATTACCCGTGTGGTATGGCCATAGACTTATATGACCATACCACATGACAGACTCTATGGGTATGGCAAATTAAAAAAAACTCGTGTGCTCACCATGGTCTACGACTTCGTGTGGCACTTTCCACTCGTGACTATAAAAATGCTCATACTACACTAGTAATGTAATTAACTAACTTATGCAACAAGTGCAAATAAGGACTTTTTGCATGAGTTGCACACAACATCATCAGAATGTTTGTTTTTTGTCAATAATCGACTTGTTTGATGACAAAAGAACAGCAAATATAACATAGCGCAAAAAGTAAACTTTCTGCACTAAAAATTAAAAAAATATACTTATACTTGATTTTATAAAAAATAAATTAGTTTAAACTAATTTGTTGTTTTGTTTCGAAAGCAAGAGAATGAAAAAAACTTACTTTTATACCACATACTTCATTATTAATAAGTATTTTTATCGCAGATGATAATCTTATTTAATATGGATCATGTGGACAGAGTAGAAAAAAACACTTAAATTCAAGTTCAAGTAGTATTAGTAACGTCAATGTTTGTTCGTGGACTATCTAAATAAAATTTCTTAACTCCATATTTACAAAATCAACAATTTGTCACAAATACTTATTGAGACATGTTATACAGGGTAAAAAAAAATTCAATTTCCACTTTTAAATCTATTAAGTATCTTTGAGTTACAACATTGTTTGCAATTAAACCAGGACACATACTTTCTTATCTTGATTTTCTATTTAGTTATCACCTGTAACATACTTTCTTTTATCATTTTCTGTAAACTATAGTGACATTATTCCATATTGCCAGAAGAAATAAAATGCAGATAACATTTCAATAAATAAAGTTTATTTACTGTACTATTAAATTTTTTAAAATAAATTTGTATTAAAATCATCATTCATCATTTTGTAAATTTTGAACACTACATTTAAAAACTTATGGTTTACGATTCTCGGTTCAATACTTGACGGTTTTTGTGAATTGGATCTGTTGTTGTCAAAAAACAGCTTCTCTAGAAGATGCAAAAATAAATTTTGCCAAACGAAATATACAAACGTCGGGTATACTTTAAAGTTACAGTACAACAGATCTAACTGCCAAAAACCGCTAAAAAAATAAACTAAATTTAAAAGTTACAGTATGTCTGAATTAGAAATTACAAAGAGTACAAAGCTACCATAGCACTCAATACGGACACGATGCTAATTCCAATAGAACTGGAAGCGCCACTAATTTCAAACGAATTACATAAGTTGTCAGAGCATGATTGACATATAATATTAGTGTAGTTATCCACATCCGGTAGAAACGCGCTAAGCGAGCTGCAATTTACATTACATCCCCTCCAAACATGTGTTGTGTCATTAACTGCAATTAAAACCAATTTTTAATATATTATTTATATACAGGATGTCTCATTAAACGGTTGACAGGCCAGCTCATTATTGACTAAAATTTCATAAAATGAATTTCGTGATTTTGTTTCCCATATGCTTTCTTTAGTTGAACTAACTATGGTTAAGTTATGATAAAGTCAGTAATTAGGTAGTCTATCAGCTCCCTAAAGAATGCCGTTTTTTGGGACCCCCTGTATTAAAAATACAGTTATATTTTGTATACTTACATGTATAACTTATTCCTCCGCACAAACCATCATTCGTGGTATTGCATTTATTGATAGAATTTTGGGTACTATTATCCAATTCATTTACGCTACATGATGATGCGTTGACACTGTCATTGCAAAAGTAACAAGTCTCCGCTGCACGAGCTAAAAAATTGCACTTTTTTAGAATGAGTTTTATTTGGCAACTTATATTCTACTTACCAAAGTCGCTTTGGATGTAAATAATAGCTAGCACACCAACAGTGTAGGGCAAGAAGTACTTAAAGAATGCCATTATTGTGAATAGTTGATAAACTGCTGAGCAATTGAAATCTCATAAATGTAGCTCCGTTTAAGTAGCTGATTTATTTATACCTTGAATCTCGCAATTATCAACTCTCCAAAACTTTCAAGTGCTTTTATCTTAATGGTTTGTTTAAATGAATTGGCTTAAAGTTTTTTTTCTGTATATGTCTCACACTTGATTATCGATTGCTGTAGTGAATGTATGAAAAGTATCGGCTGGAATTTTTCAAACTAAATTTACAACTTTTATGTCATTTCAGTACCATTTATGTCATTTAGTTTGAAAATAGTGCTTCAGGGATTTTAAAGTTCCAACAATATATCTTTGGGACTTGCTGATCGTAATAAAGTTTGCTATTACATGATCAAATATGGAGGATTGGATTAAAAGATAAAAAAGTTTAGTGAGAAGTGTTTCATTCAACTGATAACTCTATTAAATAGCATTATTCATAATAATTCATATTGGTTATTTACAAATAAATAACAAAATAAAACTGCAACGTCAAATGACAAATAGAAAAATAACTGACAAATATCCATATACTATTTGGTTTAACTAACTGATTCTGCTACATTTTCTTATACATTACTATTATTAGTAATTTTTACAAACATAGCATTTTCAACTTGTTACTTATTTTTAAATAACACAAAATATAAAGTGTTCAAATTTCTTTTTTTTTCCACTTTTCTACAGTTTTTGGAGATATTGAGCTCAAATTAGGAACACAACTCCATGGTTATTAACAGAATGTTTTCTTCTGTGGGCCTGCACAAAATCCGAATTTCTTGTTCAATGTAGAAGCTGGTTTGCCTCTCGCATTTTTTTCGTATCTTTTTCAGTAGAGCATTATTAAAAAATTTGATATTGTTTTTTTTCTAAATATTACAATTGCTCTGGAAAAAATTATGTTTATTTTCAACCAGGTATGTAATAACGTTATTCCTCATGTGTAAACCAGGTGGAAAGATGAAAATTACCTTACACTTTTTTACTTTCCACCCGGTGGAAAGTACTCACAGTACTCACTTTCCACCCGGGTAAATGTCACTTTCCACCCTGGTGAATGTCAATATGCGTTTTGTCATATCTGGGCTTACTTTTTATAGTTAATAGACTGTGCCACCACCTCTGCAACAGCTCGTAGCTCAGGTGATGATGAGTAACATCTGCGTCTTCAGAAATCTCCATGTTAAAAGCACTTTAAGAAACGTTTCAGCTGAAAATATTAAAGACAGAATAGCACAATAATGACGTCAAGATTGTAAACAAATCACCAGTCGTTTATTATGGTTGAAGCAATGAGTAAAAAGAACAAGTATCAGGAGGTAACAATAATACAAATTATAACCCGTTTGTGCATTAAGCGAGGGGGACGGAAGTCCACCATCTTTGATTGCGCATTCGCCTACTGCGCAGTTGAATTGACGCAAAGTCATTGAAAGTTTGGAGTTTCAAACCCGCAAAAATTTGTTGTTTGTATTTGTTGTAGTATAGTGTTAGTTTGTTTTGTTTGTTTGTGGTTCTTTAACAGTTGAGTTTTGCAAATTTAAATTAAGTTGTACAGTGGACAAGATTAAATTTAGATCTGATAGTGCCAACCGGAAGTTGACGGCCGCCATATTACTCCCCCCGCTACCCCTTGTTTCTGTCACCCACTTTGTTTGCTATTGCTCCTTCCTGCTATGTTTACATTTTTTTTATTCATTGGGTTGAAGTCATAACTACTCGTATACCTGTACTACCTTATTGTTAGAGACTATTAGGAATCAATATTTCAACTGAATGTTTTATTAAAACTTCGATGAGATTTTGATAAATGGTTGAAAATAAAATAGTATACAAACTACGGTAGAAAGTTTAATTTTCCACCTGAGTATGTAATATACTATTCTATCAGGAGCGAAAAGTGTCTTTCCTTACTGACACGATTGTTTTAGTCAGCGTTCGGGTAAGTATCCCTTTCTGCACTTTTTAAGGAAGTAACTGTATCTCGAACAAAAATTTAATTTTCTTTGGACGAAAATTGTAAATAGTGATCTCATCTCAAGCTGATCAAATTCAGATCATTGAAACGCTCAATCAAAGTTTCCTAATAATCTGGTTAAATCATTCTCATCTGTCATCAGTAACAACCGATTTATCATCATACCGTCATTATCTGAAAATAGTTGTTTACGTACTAGAAGGCCGGAAGTAAAGAGAATTGCGGGTTGCGATAATGAAAACTAGGGCGGTAATGGTACTTTCCGCCTGATGAAAATGTTAACCCTTTATTTTATAGATTAAGCAAGCGGTAAAAACTCAATCCTTATTTGTGCTAGAAAAGTGGCACTTTTCTCCTGCATTCTAATACATGAGTGGTGCGTAAAAAATTGGACATACAACTTACTCTACTAATTTAAAATAATTATTAACCTTAATTTAAAAAATTTCTTATCTTATCAGCAATGTCAGAGCAACATTTGGAAAAACTAGACCATATTAATATCTGCAAACAATTAGTAAGATTTCATGATGCAATTCAATTAAAAAGAAATAGATTAACTTGCCTGGATCTGTATTTTAATCCTGATCAAATCATTAACCTACAATTCAAACAATCAGTCCAACAAAAAAAATCATATTTTGAAGAGAAAAAAAATTACGCAAATACACTTAAACAAAAGTCCAATTGAACTGATAAACAGACGATTAGCCAATAATGAGGAAAATAAACGGTTACTCATGATCAGGTGTTGATTCTTGTGCAAATACAACTTTTTATCGTGTGTGTTGCATTTTTCATAAAGTTGACTGCTTTATACAGTCTGTTATTTTAAAATGATTTACATGGTGTACCTACATATCTGATACTGGCAATACGTCCATATACTTCGTTTTAAACTGGACATCCTGTATAGAGCAGTATCTGACTGGAATTTTTTGTATTATTATGTCGCCAATGTGCAATGATTGGTATAATACAGAACATAATCAAACGCCAACCATTTAGCAACAATATTCGTAACAGATTATGTGCGAATATTTCAAGCATTAATTAATTGATCGTGATAAGTATACAGATCCTGTAGCAGACTTTTGAACTGAATACCAGTGTAATTTTAGAAAAAAATTTGTTTACTCACACATGGTTCTGTAACGTTTGTTTGCGCCCAGGTTTTCATGGCGGAGACAATTACTTTACACACTAGGGTTTCCGATCAAGTTTGCTGCACTTCTCTCAGAACAACTGACGGTAAAGTAAGCATTTTTCCACCTAAAGATCATTTGTGACTAGTGAGTAAAATATCAACAATCACCCTGCATACCTGTGTGATCACCAATCCTGACTATACAATACTAAGATAAATAACACAAATGCTACTTTGTCAATACTAAACAATACAGGATATTTTCGAAAATGAATCATTAAACTCCTAATCCTTGTAATGACTATATTCACAATAATTTCAGGTACGAGGACGCAGACTCGAGTCCGGGGCTGCGCTCCCCCAAGTTCCTGGAGAGTCCCCCAAACGTATCTTATCGAGGATGGTGGACTTACCCCTATTATTCGTGCCAGGCACGCCGCTGGTTGATGTCGTACAGCGTTGCCATTCCGCCACTAATCAGAAGGAGGTAAGAATTTTTTTTTTGACGTTTTGATCACTTAAACTAGTGTTAAATTATAGCTCCGATTTAGTTTTATAACTTTCGTCACCAACTGTATTAACCTAAACCATTCGAGTGTTACGTGATAAGTTTAGAATCCTTTATTCAGGACTACAAATCGCTTTCATTTATCATCCTTAAAGTTTCTTCAAGCCTCTTTAGTAACCCGTTTGTTCGCTTGTGTACGTTCGTTTTACCAGGCCAAATGGAGGTTCAAAGGAATAATTTTAGACTGTACACAAAGAAATATTTAGGTTACAGAATTGTATTGCGTACCCTTGAACATAGCAAGTAATTTTTAGTAGTGTATTAAGTATTACTGATCAATGACAAAGTTTGGTTCTAATTTCAAGTTGTACCAACACCAACACACTTTCCGAATGTACTGTTTTTGGGTAAAACAATTTTTCTTTGGGTATCACATTACTTTGATAGAAATTAATTACAAAATAAGAGAAATAATCTGCTCGTCAAAAAGAATGGGATAGCAAAATTTTTGGTCTTTTTTGAGCGGCTGTATCTTCAAATTGAGTCACTCGATTTTAATAATTTTAATAGAAAATAATGGCATCAGAGCATTAATTTCAAAATTTGAATGAGTTAGCAGAAATGGTAAGGGTTGAATGGGGGGTAATTTCCCAAAATTTTATTGCAAAGTTGGTGATTATTGCGGAGTTGCAACGAACTGCTGCGGAAACGACAAGGTATTAAGAACAAATGGTTGGGGATTTGTAGCCCGCAAAGTCATCGGATATGAACGCTGTGGATCTGTTTTTAATTAAAAATCGTTATTTTCGATTAAATTTACCCAATAAAGATACATCGTTTATTTGTACGGTAAAACATTTGATTTTTATTTTGTATGATTTTTAATTTCAAATTCAAAACCACACCACATTTTAAAAATGTTGCAATAAATTTTGTAAACGGCCTTTAATCGCCAAACTCTCAAAAATGTCTAAAGATATGTATTGGATTATTAAACAAATAGTGTGCTTCTTTATCCAATATCATTATTTTCCATTAAAATTACTGAACATGCTAAGATTTATGATAAAACATATGATTTCGTTTTCAATGTTTTTTTGAGTCACCCTGTTTAAGTTTTTTATTTAAAATGAGTAGTTTCACATGTAAACTTGCTAATCCCGTACTTCTTCCGGAAAGGATGTAAAGAAATTGTTGAATTTAAAACAAGAGAATTAAAATAAACCACATTTTAAAAATGACTACACGTCAGTAACATCCTGTATACACTGATCCGTGGCAACTTTCAAAAAGATCATTTAGGTCATCATAAAGAGTAAGAAAAAACCTTTTAATACTCAAAAATATTAGTAAAATCGATAGAATCAATTTGAAGAAACAGCCGCTCAAAAAAGACTAATAGAGAGAATAGAGACAAGACAGTAACAATGGAAGTTACATTTACATACATAAAACATACTTGTAATTAATAGAAAAATTGAAATATATAATAATATACAAGGTGGGCTAATTACAATATTAAAATAATAGAAGTTGCTAGCAGCTTCATGTACTTGGTGGTACCTAAAAAGTGAAAGTATTTTAAATGTGGAGGCCTCTATAGACAAATACTAAATCCTGAAAATTGTAAAAAGTTGTCTTTTGTATATTAATGCGCTAGTTGATATTGTTTTAGCTTGGCATTTTTATAAAATGAAAACAAATAGACCGTTTCCAGTTCCGTTAATGACAAACCGGCAGTAAATACATCGTAAACGTAAACATAGTCGTTAAAAAGTAATTACAATTTATTATGCCAGGCAAAATATAACTTCTCGGTTATTGTTGTGGAAGTTTCAAGATTTCGACTTCCGATTACTTTTAATGTTCAATTTAGTTCCGGAAGTTGTATATTAATAGCATTTTTTTTTGTACAAAAAAGGTTTATATTACATATCGATTATGAAAGCATCATCGAATTTGTACATAATCAACTACTCGATTTCGGAGCGTTCCAACTAATTCAACTTCACTAGTCAGTATGTCGCCAGGTTTTAAATATTCAGGAGGAGTTCGGGTAAAACCAACTCCAGAAGGAGTTCCGGTGCAAATTAGATCCCCTGGCAGTAGCGTTATCACACTAGAAACAGATAATTTTCAAAGTTTTATTAATAAAAATTATGTAACGCACTCTTTTTATCTTATGACAAACGACGTTATCAGAAAAAGTATAAATTTTTCCACTCAAAACTTCAAACAAGTAACCTTGTTCTGTTTTTTTTTTCCCCGTAAAGCACTTACCCTGATAGGTGCTCAATTAATTTATCTACTTTGAAAATCATGTTGGCAGTGTTTCCGTCCTGTTTGGGCTGCCCATTAACCCACGTCCTTATCCTTAAATTATGAGGGTCAGGAATCTCATCTTTGGTAACTATACAAGGCCCAATAGGGCAAAAGTGGTCCATGTTTTTACTAAGAACGTATTCCTCTCCTGTGGATTATCTTATAATTTCACTTCTTATTGTTAATTTTTTTTTAGGGGTTAGTTACCATTTTTGTACATCCAGTCTTTTGCAGTCAGATCTTGAGTGGCTGTGAAACCAAACACGTAGTTCATTGCGTCTCGGGCCGCGACGTTTCGAGCTACTTTACCCATCACCACGACCAGTTCGGCTTCCCAGTCTACTGCCTGTTAAAGAGCTAGTTGTATAGGTTATAGTTAAACTGCAGTCTTTTACTTAAAACTGAACTGTACAGGGTGTCAAAATTAAAATCGTCTTTTGTGACGAAAGTATTAGTCAAAAAGCTTCAGAAAAAAATATTTGGCAATACAAGCGGGCCTAAAGTATTCCAAGAAAATATCTTCAATCAAGTGAAATTTTTACTATCAATTTGAATCCAAAAAAATTTCATATTTCCCTAATTTCAAATACAATGTTATTATCATAGGGTTTATCTCGAGACGTTCAGGTTTTATCGGGGGTAATATCCCTAGTGCATTTAATTTTTCCGGAAAAGTTCGGAAAAACGAGTTTCTAAGTAATTTGTTTACCACTCTCGCTCATGCTATTTGTTAAAACAAATTACTTAGAAACGAGTATTCCAATTTTTCCACAGGAAAAATTAGATGCACGAGGGATATTTGGTAAGATTATTTCCTGAGTTAAATAAACATTTTATTTTAATTAAAACAATAAGAACAATAATTAATAAGAACAATAACTTTCAAGCTAGAAAGGGTAACACTATTCTTTATGTTGCTGTGAGGAGTGTGAAATTTTTTCAAATTTTTTTCCGGAAAAACTGCTGACAGCTAAGTTGTTGACAAGTGATTTTTCCACTTAAAATTTACATTTGTTATACTAATTCTTGATAGCGATTGGTCAAAATTGATAGGAAGGAAATAATCGGGTAAACTGTGCATAGGTGGTTTTTTGCAAAATTTTGCTTGGAAAATGATGGATACTAAATAATTCCTATAGATAAAATCCTGAGACCGCAGGTCGAAGAATTATCGTCCAAAGAATTATTTAGTCGAAACCATTTGCCTAAAAGAAAAATTTTGCCAAAAAGTACCAATGCACATTTTACGTGATAAAACGTGAACGCCGAGGGGTATATTCAAGATTATTTCCTGAAAACCCACATTTTAGTTTATTAACAAGAAAACACTTTAGTTAGAACACAAATACTAAACTAAACGTGATTAAATTAATGGTAATATTGAACTCACCCCAGAAGAGGACAGATTTTCGTTCAGCCATGTATATTTTTGTTTACATTTCAGATTGACAATCATACGTCGAAATATTTTAATTTATGTAATTATTTAATGGAAACCACGTTATCGTGATTTATTAATTGTTAATATTGAAGAAAATAGCTTAAATTTTATATGTGTCTAAATCCCGTTTCATTTAATAACAAATGTTCTTCAAAAAACGTATTCAAAAAAGGTAGGTGGTGTTTAATCACTGTTAAATTTTAGCAGCTAGGGATTTAATCAGTATAAAACGGCTCTCATTGGTCGAACTAGAAAGGTTCATTGAATTTTATTGGCTGCTAGTACAATGAGGGAAATAATCAGGCTATAATAACTGAAAATAGAAGTTAGCTTTTCTTTCATATCTCAAAATAAAGGGGTTCTGTCAAAAGTGGATCACCACAAACTGCAATAACTTCTAAACCATTTGTCTTAGAATATTGAGCTTAGCGCCAAAATAAATACTTGCCCACAGTGGTCAATTTTGGCGACAGATAGCGTTTTTTTTAAAAACAAAAACACTAATTTACCGTTTAACTCAAAAACGTACTTTTACCTATTTTCTTGTTTTGGTAATAGCAAATATAAAATGTGTTAGCAAAACTGACAAAATTTGCCAATTTCGTACGAAATGTGTTTGCAGTATTGCCAAACTGACAAACTCTACCAATTTGTTACAAAAAATGTTTTGACAATGTTGTTAAACCAACAAATTCTACCAATTTGGTTTGAATTGTGTTTTCAATGTTTAAATCTTCCAAATTGTACTAATTTGGCTAATAATGTTGCTAAGCTAATAAATTACCAACTTGGTTCGAAATTTGTTTGCAATGTGGCCAAAGTGACAAATTCTACTAATTTGGTTAGAAACGGGTTGGTAAAGTTGCCAGCCTGAGAAACTCTTTCAAATTTGGTTCCAAATGTGTTCGAAATGTTGTCACACTGACAAATGCTACTACTGATGCTAAAATGTGTTGCAAAATTGATTAATCCTGCCAATTTGATTGATCTTGCAACATCATCCTAATTTTGTTTGATTTTCAGTATGTATAGTGCTCAAGCTGTATGAATCGTATGATACAGCATTTTTAACCATAATTAGATTAGTGGATTTTTCCTTAACGTGTTTCTGCTTGTTAGCTACAAGATCCTTCTCTTTATTAGCCCATCAGGGACTTGCGTTGCCATATGGCAACACATGTATTGCAACAGCGCATGCGGTCGCATTACTTCGAGGTTATGTTTACATTGTAAATAACAGTCTCAAAATATAGTGTTGATACAGTTCTGTTATTAACTGTTTTTTTTTTGGAGAATTATATAATATTATATATAGAAACAGTGTGTCTTTTTAAGTGATTTAAAATGGACGTGAATTTTGTGTAAGTATTCTCATATACATCGACTTAAATTATATGTCGCCATTCTGGTGACGTTTTCTACTGAGTGAAATAAACAATCTCCATGTTTGGCAGGAAATTGCAGTGACAAAAGCAATTCTGACTTGTCATTTCTCGCTCTAAATTCTATGTTGCCATATGGCAACGCTAGTCCTCCATGGTAACATGTTTTTTTCTCGTTATAGTGGTGGTCTTACACTAGAGGAAGCACTGCAAGAATCTTCTATTAGCGATGATCAAGATTTAACAACAATACAGGAAAATCAATCCCAACCGGATATACAACCAAACGAACAGTTTTCTGAAGCTAAAAGAATTGATTATGCATATATTGAGTGGATAAATGGAGACCTTCAAGCGACAAACTTTGAGTTCCCTCATTTCAACTATGATATGTACAGAGCACTGACACCTGTTGAAACATTCGAGCTATTTTTTGACGACGATATAATTTCCCACATTCAGTCAGAATCCACAAAATATGCATTATTTAAAAACTGTCCAGATCCGCATATTACCAATGATGAGATTCGTTGCTTCTTGGGGATACTTATTCTGTCCGGATATCATTGGTTACCCGGAAAGAAGTTCTATTGGGATTCTAATGAAGACATGCAATGTAAAATGGTGTCAGATGCCATGAGGCGCGATCGTTTTTTGACAATTTGGAAGTTTTTTCACTTGTCCGATAATACGAAGATCAATGTTACAGATAAATATTATAAATTGCGGCCACTGATTGAAAGCTTACAAAAGAAGTTCGCTCAGTTCTATGTGCCTGAAGAAAGTTTCAACTACGATGAGTCAATGGTAAAATATTTCGGCCGTCACTCATGTAAGCAATTCATCAAAGGGAAACCCATTCGCTTTGGTTACAAAGTTTGGTGTTTAAATACTAAAAGCGGATATTTGATAAACTTCAATATGTATCAGGGAATCTTTTCACACAAATATGTAATGTCTTTTTAATGATTTTGGAATAAATAATATGTCATATCTAATCACGTTTATCATACTCCTGTTTTATTTTTGGCAGTGTCACGAAGTCCTAGCGTTGCCATATGACAACATCAAATTACTCAGAAAATGTTATTTAGAAAAAATAAATTTTGGTTTATAGTCGTTGTTTATTTATAAGTAAAACATTTGCCTTCGAAAATTTTCGATATTTTTAAGACGAAAAAATTCCGTCCTTGATGGGTTAGTGTGTCTGTTTATACCAATAATCTAACATACAAATCTGGTTCCATGATTATTGAAGCCAAAATGTAACCATAATTACCTGACTACAAGTGGGATGTTTAATCCGATCATAAGGACCAATTATAGTGGAGGCAAACTTGCTGAACACTATAGGTTCCTGAGGGTACCCGACTCCATTTTCGTCACAATAATCTTTATAGTTGTGTGCCAGTCCTAATATTTTATCCGGTCGTTTTATGGGTGGCAACAAATGAACTCGATTGAGGGGATGTCGTTTGTTCAAAGGGTCCTGCGCCACTCTAAGAAAAAAATAAATTACGTCTTTTCTCTTAAAAGGTTTTTTTTTCCTGCTGTGCTTTTTGCTGTACACTGTCAACCGACTTTGATAAGTAATTAAGGAACACGTCTCTAAAGCCCCAAAGTTGTCGATCGTAACTGAAATTCACGAAATTCTCTTATTTGTGGCAGTGACGATTTTTCTTTTGCCAGTAAATTATAAATTGCTGCCGGGGGGTTTAGTCGGGAACATGCCATTTCCATATGCTTAATTAGAAAGTTGGCATTTCCTCCGGGAAAATCCTCCATAGTGAATATTATTTATGTGATCATATTTATGCAAGTACGTAGGTGAGAGTAAATTCCAATTAGTTAATTGTGTTGCTACGTGTATGATATGTAGAGAGGCTTTATAACTAATAGGCTAAGTAATGACTATGGTAAAAGGCCATCAATTTAGAAGTGGAAAGTTGAATAAGTTGATGAATAACGCTGAAATATACACGCAATTATATTAATATAAATATGGTTTTCTAACTAATCTTTTCTCGATCAGGTATTTTTCGAGGGTAAAACGAAAAACCTTTTTATCAGTTTGAGCAACTCGACTAAACTAAAACCGTTTTCGCGACTAGGATAAAACTCCATAACAAAGTTACTCTTCCGCATACTTACTCTTTCAACTTTTCGTAAGCCTGATCGTGTTCGTGCAAGAATCGCACCAAATCAATCGGCACCCAGTTCATGTGCGAGTTCAGATCGATCACATCGTCTTTGTCGAGCACGCCCAAGTGGATTTTGCCCGTGTTGAGCATGAATTGTACCAACTTCATGTTAAACTGGAATCAAGAAATAACATTATCAAACATTTTTCGTGTACCTTCCTAGGAAAATTTAGTCCAGATTTGTGAGAACAGTTTTTTATACCGTACTTAACTAACTGTTTTCTTAATAGTCTTCATAAGTTTAAAATTTTCCTAGGAAATATTCAAACTTTGGCATTGGTCCAGAAACTTAAACTGTTTAATTTGAATCAGCAGATGTCGACTTTGTCGTTAGTTGCAGATTGTATTTGTATTATTAAAGTTTCGAGAAAACAATCCTTCAATTAGAAACAATTTTTATTTACTTTTTGTGTGTAGTTATTAGAAATTTCAAAAAAAAAGATACAAAATATATCAGACATCATTAAAACCTCTGCTTTAAGTTTGGTTCATGTAACTTAAATCCACAAAAAGCTGGTGCAAGTAACGAGTTTTAAATCGTAAATTGCGCCAGCTTTATTTTAAACTGGAATTATAAAATAACATTGTTAAAAGTTTTCGCAAAGTTTCGGGCCATGTTTTCCAAAGTTTAATTTGTCGCCTCTGCAAAATTTCGACTCTCCCAAAAGCGAGAGAGGAGTAATGGATTTGCGGTGTCTAAATTGAGTGTTTTTAAAAGCGTCACCACTTAGAACTAGGATTAATTTGAACTAAAATAGTCGCCAGTAAAGTCAGTTAATGAGGCTATAGTTATTTTCCTAACAAGTGCGGAAACAATACTTTTCTGTACGCAAGTAGAAAACAGCTTCAAATTGCGGCATGTATCATTCACGATATTCTACACCAAAGCAGGGATGGACTGGAATGTCATAAATGTATGTAGTTAATATAATTATTTTTACTAGGGGAACTCCAAAATGCTTCCCAAGCAATCGAAAGCCTTCCAAAACGGTCTAAAAGATTCCAAATGTTCTTCAACTAGTCTAGAAGCTCCCCAAAAAGTATCAAAACAGTCTAGAAGCTTCCAAAAAATTCTAGAACTGTCTAAGAATTTCCAAATGCCTCCAAAGCATTCGAGAGCCTTCAAAATGCTCTTTAAACTGTCCAAAAACTTTCCAAATGCTCCTTAAGTAGTTCAAAAAAATGTTGAAAGTTTTCGAAACAGTCTAAAATCTTCCTTGACTCAAAAAATGACATATAAGTACCTAACATAAAAACGTAGTTAAATTATTCGTTTATTTAATAATCGTTAAGCATCTAATGTACTCCATTATGTTTAGAGTTAAAATTTACCTATTAGCACTATTATTTTTTGGTTTTTTGTTGATTGTCACGGAAAACACCTTTATCTTTCGAAAAGTACATAAGCAGAAAAATTTGGAAAACAAGTGTTTGACATATGCCAATTTTGACACCAGTATTTGGCGATTCAGGAAAAATATTGCAACTTTGCTGGCAGATCAAAATTAACGGAGTTACCGATTATGTAAAATATAAACAATTACCCTGTAAATACATACCTATATTACTGTTCTCTTCACTCTTATTACATAGAAATTAGCTAGTTAGTATAGTTATGTACCAAAGTATCTAGTTATGTACCTTTTAATCATTGAAACATCTAAATGATTAAAAGTACATTAAACTTTATTTGAATTGATACTGGATTGTTGTACAATTAATTAGAAAACGAATTATTTTTAAATTTTCAGATTTTCCAATTTTTTTCCGGAAAATTACCGAAAACTTTCTGAAAAATGTTGTATACCTAATCTCAACACTTTTCAAAATAATATAAATTTAAAAAAATATATTTATAAACTTATCTGGACAACAACACATTCCCGGTATGAAAGCTTTAATCTTTCGGTAGCGTGACATTTCTACTATAGATGGTATACAGGGTGATTAAAAGACAATTTCAAGGGCTACAAATTGGTATATTGAACCACCCTGTAACTATAAAAATAACAGAGTTATGGGCTGTCAAAGTAAAAACTGTCAAAATCAAACAACTCAGTTTTAACAGTAAATAACTCACTTATTCGACGTTTTAGGTAAAAACGCTATACAGGGTGGTCAAAAGAGTTCAAGTTTCAAGGGCTACAAATTGGTCCATTGAACCACCCTATAAATGTCTAAATAACCGAGTTATTGATAATACAATGGAGTAGTTTACAGGGTGATTCAATTAATTTTTAACATCTTTGTAACGTTTAATTTTCATTTGATAAAAAAAATACCAAATATGAATCTTGTAGATATTTGCATATACTTTACTCCTAGATAATTCATCAGTATACAGGGTGTCCCAAATTTGAGCTATAAACCAAACTGTTAATTTTTTATTCAATTTTTTCAATCTACGTCAAATTCTACGCCTACTTGATGTAAAATGTTTGTATCAATATTCAATTGCTTTTGCTCTAGCAGCCTTACAGAAATTTTGGTGCACTTTTCCAGAAAATCATCCATAACTCGCTTATTTGAAACACCCTGTATAAAACCACCGTATAACAAAAGAAAGCTAATGAACGGGGCTATCACGTGACGTTGAGCGGGCACAATGTTGCCAGGTCTACCGTTAAAACGGTATATCTACCATTTTTGTAGTTCTTCCTCCTTCTCCTGTTTTTTGTATATAATCTACCGTTTTTAATAACGTTATTACCATTATGTCGGTTGTGAAACTTTTTATATACTTTTTCAGTTTATTGAATACGAAATTTAATAAGGATTCTAAAAATGCGCTTAATACAGTTATTTTCATACTCCAAATTATTCTCTAAAACCACGTGATGTCACTATTGTCAGAATTGTCAAAATTTTACTAGAATTTGCAAGAATTACATTTTATCACAGTTTTCGAAACAAGACGATTTTCTGAGATTTAACAGTTATTTTGACAATTATCACTTCATAGTCTAGCTAAATATTATGACAGTTATTTTAAAAACTATCACGAAACCGTCTTGCTAAATAGTGTTCTACAATCACGTGACAACTGTCACTAACGTCAAAACTGTCAAACCATGCTCTAAAGTTGCAAAAATCAGGGTTTAGAAACGTTTTCTTGGCGTATTCGATATAAAGAGTGTTTTTGAGATTTATGATTTTTTACAATGGTCACGTGACTGCCTAGCTAAATTATCCTTTAAAACCACGTGATATCTGTCACTAATGTCAAAACTTGAAAAACAATTATTAATGAAAAATCAAGAGTCTATTAAAAGATACAAGCAAGAATCTATTAAAAGATACCCTGTATAATAATGTAAAATGAATGAATTTGTTTTGATTATTTGATCTACCGTTATCTACCGTTTTTTGACTGATTATTTTACCGCCATTAAATATTTAGACTTGGCAACACTGGGCATGGCTAAGTTGCTCCGTTTAGCCGCTAGAGGGCGTCAAAATTGACTCTCGTTTTTTTGCAGGTTTTGATCAATATCTCAGCAACGTTTCAGGTTAGAGGCCTGAAATGTATAGCTAACCAAACACTTTTTTGCTACCACGCACCGTTTGACTTCGAAAAATAAAAAACTAGAATTGTCAAGAAATTTCAAGTGAACATTTTTTATTTTCAAATTTAACCTCATCTGCCTAAATACCTTTAAGTTAATAGTACAAAAAGTTATTGATCGATTAATTTAATTTTCCGGAAATTTTACATCCCTGGTGATAATGGCAAAAGCTGGATGAAATTTTAGAAATTATAAAAGAAAATGCAGTAAAAACTTACGAAAGTTTATTAGCTAAAAAGTCAAGAGCATCCTAAGGTAGGGAATACATAGTTTTTATGGCATGAAAGAATAAAAATGCAATTGCTTATATTAAAAAAGCTTTCAGGGCGTTATGATAACGCCCGCCTATAATGCCCTCAGGTGGTTATGAACACTATAACCTACACTGTTTCCAAGGTATTATGCATTCATAACGTATAGGTGAAACATAAATACTATAATGCCCGCGGGAGCATAAAGTACATGTTTAGGTATTTAATAACTAGAAGTAATAAAAACCCAATAATCTAATCTGGCATAAAGCTAAATATTCACTTACTTGTTCTTATTATGAGTAAAATGGAAAGTTATTACAGAAAACCAGTCTACTAAATAACTAAATCATTGTTTTTTCTTAATTATGTTTTGTTTGTAATCAATTCGAAAAAGCTTTAATGTTATGCCATAAATAATACTTTAATGAATTGGGTTCATCGATTTAAAGGCTACTTTAGATAAATGTCGCTTATTTATAAGTTTATTGTACTTGAATGTTTAGAATTAAGCAATATTGAAAAACAACAACAGCTGACTTACTTAAGAATATCAATTTTACAATCGACACTTAATTACTGAAATCCGTTACTAGAAAGGAAATGTTGTAAAAGTGACTGAACTTTTTGAGAGTGCAAACTTTTACAGTTCAGTATATCAAAAACGAAACCAATCTAAGCCTACCTTTAAGGATTATCCTCAAGAAAGGAATGATCAAGACAAAAAAGCACTGTTGAATCCAACACTATTCACACCTAACTGGATGTTAGACTTATTAAGTAATCGTCCAAGATATAGAGAAGAGTCTGGCTCATCGAACTGTAAATATTGTCGCCGATTGCAAGACTGTTTATAAAATATTGATTAACCTTTAACCGATCAGGAAACTGTACGATGTTATTGTGTGGCACCCCTCGAATTTAGTAACTAATTAACTTAAAAATGACTTTTTTAAACAAATTTTTGCGACAATAGTTTGACAATCCAGTGCAAGTAAACTGAATTGCTTTCACTTACCTTAAGAAACAAACTGCAGTAATTACAATACTTAAAATCAGTCAATTCAAGATAAATACTACTAGGAAAACATACTTTCTTTTATAAACTCTGTTCTAAAAATCTCAGTTTCTGATCTCACTTAGAGTTAGAGAGCAAATATATTTTTAAATTAATATAGGAAAACACACAATGAATAGAACTTTTCAATAATCACCTTGATGTCAACAAAAAAACTAAGCAAAAAACGTTAAATCAACGATTTTAATGCTTTTTTTCTTTTGTTGTGATTTATGTCAACAAAAACTGTTCTAATTAACCAGATGTTGTTTAAATTACATTTTGAATATTGACTTCCAAATTAACACTTGTTTTACGCTTTTATTGGGAGATTTGAGGGAAAAACTTCATTTTCTCCAGCTTCAATGCGACATTTAAATCTAGAGGAGGAAAATCCGACCCTCATTGCTGACTATATTTATTCCAAAGTTGCCTGTTTAATAATTTATAAGCGGCTTTTCGCCCTTTTACGTTCGTGGCATAGGAAAAGATTTATATATTGTTATCGCGTCGTTCTAGAACTGAATACTTGAAGGAAAACAGCAATAACAGACTCGACTTTTGACCTAAAAATCAAACAAACAAGCTTTTTTGTGTTTAAGCACCTAATACTTTAATGTTAAGACTGAAAACTATTAACTGAAGTATTTTTAGCTCTTTAAGAAAGCAGATAAAGTAAAATTTCCGACAGTTTAAAAAGCCAGCCGAAACAGCTCTCACCTTTCATTTCCTAGTTTAAACTCAGTAAGAACTTTCCTTTTTTGCTTTAATAAGATTTATTGTACCTGACGGATGTTGGAAATTTCCCGCTTATGACAGGGGAAATTTTTCGTTCGATTTCTTTTTGTTGGTACAAAAATTCCAGAACCAATAGCATCGTAAACCAGTACGTAGTTTCATTTTTCTGCTGATTTATGACTCAAACGATCGAACAAAATGCCATAGAATGATTACAGGGTCAACGTTGAGATCATCAATCACACACGTTGTTTTCATTGAACTGTGTTTGTTTAAGGAAAACGTATTCTGATCGTTATTACAGGACATGTTTAGTTGGTAAGTCACTAATTGTGTGACAAATTTTGTATTATCTATAAGCTTCTTATAATGTAAACAGAGTAATAGCACTGGAATGTTTCAAGTATCTTTTTGGTAATTACGCTTTTGAAGAGGTTTTAACGATAACTCGCTTTTGTCATATAATGATTATTTTGTTCATTGTACTAGCAGCCAATCAACTACTTAGACCTATAAATATTTACCTTGAAGATATACAGCAAAACAGTTTGTTCTATTCCAGGATTTCAACAGAAAAGCAATATGTACTGCAAGATAAAAAATTGCACATTGCTTTTCTGATCTATATACTACTGAAAACCTGCCAAAAGTTGGTTTCTACAAGTTTAGTGTCTTAAACTTTCCAAGAACTTTTTGAAAATTTGAGATTTTTGAGAATAATTTTTAAAATGTCTCAAAAGCTTAAAACCTCTCAGAAATAAATTTTCCAAAAATGATTTGGACATGGATCCAATATGATATCAAATGCCACTAAAAATTACTGAAAACCTTTCAAAAACTGTCAGAAGCCTCGACAAGTGTCCTAATAATGTCAAATTTTTTTTTTAATTTTCTGAGATATCTAGGATTATTTTCAAAATGCCAGAGGCCTCTAATCCTACTGAAAACATGCATCCTACCAAAAATCAAAGGAATATTCAAATGTTCTAAGTGTCTTAATTTTTGCTTTTGCTGCGGTAATTGTGATTAAAATTTATTGTGTGTATATTCAAATAAATCGTCACATTGAGACTAATACAACCATATGATTAGTTAATTAAAGAAGTTGTCGGTTGTGCGTGATATAGTGAAAATTCCTGTAGACAATGGAATTCCATTGTCAGTGAAACGATTTTTACTCCGTGGATAGATAAACAAATAAACAAATCAAAGTGCCGAAAGTAAATAATTGTAAATAATGGCGGCGGCAACGCCGGCCATCGATTCTATGGATGAAAGTAATCCAAACTTAGGTTGTTTTAATTGTAAAACCGTTTTTGAAGATCCTAAATCAACCATAAGATGTACAGTATGCGGAAACTATTTCCACGGAAAATGTGAGGATGTAAACTTGCGTGGCTTTCATATGAGAAAAGCTACATGGAGGTGTAAAACATGTGCTGAAAGTTTGGGTGAAGTAACTAGACCAGAGAGGTCTAGAAAGAGAAGTCGAGTAGAGGAAGGGTATATTGATCAAGATACTGTTAGTTTCATAAATACAACTTTGGAGACCTTGGTAAATAACACCAATGTTTTAATGGAAAAAATGGACTTGCTTATCGAAGAAAATCGTTGCCTCAAGATGGAAATAGCATGTCTTAGAGATTTGAACACTCAGGTACCTAGAAATGATGACTTACAATTGACCTACTCGGCTGTCGCAAAAAAATCGAACAACAACGTACTTATTGTAAAACAAAAAGGAACCCAAAAGGAAATCAAAGAAGTGAAACAAGATATACGGCAGAGAGTTGATCCAACGGATATGGGAGTAGGAGTGACTATGGGACGGGTGACAAAACAAGGAGGTGTTATTATAAATTGTAGTGGTAGTAGGGAAATAGCAAGCGTTCAGACTGAGATTCAAGATAAACTTGGAGGCAGTTACGATGTGGAGAGGCCTAAATCTCTGCAGCACCGTGTCAGGATTGTCGGAATAGATGAATGTGAGTACGATAGGAATGATAGTGATATATTAGTTAAGATAGCTAAACAAAACGAATTAAATATCAATGATAATTGTTCAAAAATGGATATAATTCGTAAAACTAAAATTGTTAGGAAAAAATTTAGTATAATCATAGAACTAGATCAAAATACCTATAATGTGATAATTAAAAAAGGAAAAATTAGTATAGGTTGGAGTCGATGTCCAATATATGATGAATATGGTATTATTAGATGCTTTAACTGTTGTAAGTATGGTCATTTTAGGAGAGATTGTACTGATAAAAAAGTGTGTCCTAAGTGTAGTGGAGAGCATAGTTTAGGTGATTGTCAGAGTAATTTTGTTAAATGTTCGAACTGTCTTTGGTCAAATAAGAAATATGGTATGGCACTCAAGGTAGATCATACAACATGGGATCATAACCAATGTGAAACATTGAAACGATTTGAAAAAATTCAAAATGATAAATACAATAAATAGCAATTAGATGCGGATAGTTTTAATTCCAGTTTAGTGTATCTCAATTGTCAGGGTTACTTAAACAATAAGGACGGTATAAATTCTCTTATAAACCAGTGGCGACCAAAAATTGTTTTTCTGTCAGAAACTCATGTGTGTGCTGAGGTGACTCTGAGGGAGTTAGATATTGAGGGCTATAGGATTGAAAAATGTACGACGGATAATAGAAGAACGGGTGGAGTTATGGCACTGATAAGAAAGGACGTAAGATGTACTTTGAGATCGGTAGAATGCGTACAAAACTTTGTTTGGCTTTTGTCGGTTGAATTTTCTAATTTTGGAATAAAGTACCTCTGCACGGTACTGTATCACCCACCTAAAAAAGAGGATGCACAATTCTTGGAATTTTTTGTTGGTTACCTCGATCGGGTTAGTGCATTTGATGGAATCATTTTAATTTTTGGTGATTTTAATTTGGATTTGCTAAAACACTCATTTTATGGTGACAAAATACTTCATAGTATAAGCTCTAGTGGTTTCACACAGATTGTAGCTTCACCTACACGTATCACTGACAGAAGTCAAACCCTGATTGATTATATAGTAACAAACAACAGACACCTGCAGCATGCAGTACATCTTGCGCCTAAAATTGGTGATCATTGTATATTGTCTGTTGACCTAGGGAGAGATCGTGTAGAAGGGAATAGGGTTAATGTTTGTCGAAGATCATTTAAGGGGTATGACAAAAGCAAATTACAGGATTATTTTTTTGATGTGCCCTGGAATAGTAATATTAGTGATGTAAATCTGTTGGCGGATGTCTTTGTAAACGACATAAAAAATATTATTGATTCTATGTGCCCAGTATTAGAAATAACTTATAGTCAGAAGTATGAAGACAAAAAATGGATCACTGATGATATTAAACAAAAAATGAGTGAGAGAGATGCATTGTATGTTAGAGCGGTGCGTGAGAGAAATGATGACGTGTGGAAGGAATACAAGTCAATGCGTAATTTGATTGTTTCTAAAATTAAATTTGAAAAAGATGAATTTTTTAAGAGAACTATCGACGACAACAAACATAATCCGAAGGAGTTGTGGAAAAACTTGAAATTATTATTACCAGAGAGAAAAAATTCGGTTATTGGAGAGGTCAAATTCGGTGATGTCGCAGTTACGAACAACTTAATAATTGCAAACAAATTTAATGAGTATTTCATAAGTAGTATAGCGGATATTATTGCTGGCATGCCTGCTTGTCCTTTCCAAAATATTCATGGAAATATCTTTTCTTCTTCATTAAATCCTGATGGTGTTTTTTCACGTTTCAACCCAGTTACTATGAGTGAATTGAAAATAACTTTAAAAAACCTAAAAAATGTAGGGGGCGGTGAAAGTAACATTTCTAAAAAGGTGCTGTGTGATGTGTGTGATGTGGCGGGAAACCGCCTACTAGATATTATAAATTCTTCACTGACAGCTGGAGTTTTTCCACATGCATGGAAGGAATCGATTATTATACCTGTCCCGAAAGTGCAGAACACTAGGGTACACACTGAGTTTCGACCCATAAATACAGTCGAGTTGTACGAAAAAGTATTAGAATTGGTAGTAAAAGCGCAACTACAGCTTCACTGTGATAAGAATAATATTTTGATACCAAATCAGTCTGGTTTTAGAGAAAAACATTCTTGTGAATCTGTGTTGGTCAGCGTTTGTGATAGTTTTATTAATAGTATAGATAGTGGTAATTTTGTACTTGCTGTATTTTTAGACCTAAAGAGGGCATTTGAAACTGTCTCAAGAAGTATTTTATTGCAGAAACTTAGTAATGTGGGCCTCAAACATGTTGTGTTGCGGTGGTTTGAGTCGTACTTGAATGATAGGCGACAAAAAGTTAAGTTGAATAATAGTATGTCTGATTCTTTACCGGTTGAGTATGGGGTGCCACAGGGGACGGTTTTAGGACCGTTGTTGTTTTTATTGTATATAAATGATATTGTGGGCGTGGTTGAGAATTGTGGAGTCGAACTGTTCGCGGATGATACTATGATTTATATATCTGGAACTAACTTAATGCAGATGCAGCAGAAAGTAAATCAAGATTTGGAACATTTGTTTCATTGGTTGTGCAAGAATAACCTGAGCATAAATACAGCAAAAACTAAATTTTGTATATTTGGAAGAAAATGTAAATTGAATAGCTTTAATATTGACGACATAGATCTGAAAATGGATGGTCATAGCATATCTTATGAGCAAAACATCAAGTATTTGGGAGTAATTTTTGATCCATGTCTAACATTCCATGCTCATGCTGACTATACGTTAAGGAAATATGCAAAGAAAGTTAATTTTATTTCTAGAGTCGGAAAAAATTTGTCATTGTACACCAAACTATTGCTATATAATAGTATCGCTTCGCCGCATTTGCAGTTCTGTTCCACTCTTCTTTATGGTCTACCCAGTTTTAAGGTGCGGGAGTTCGAGATCGTACAGAACAGAGCGATGAGAACCATCCTTAAGTGTAATAGATATGTCTCAATAAGTACCATGCAGAAAACTTTGAATATGTTGTCCGTACGTCAGATGATAATGTTTGATGTGTATTTGTTTATTTTTAAGATGAAGCGGGGGTTACTGCCGGAATACCTGTGTAGAAAAATAACAACCTTTTCTGAGGTCCATAGTTACAGTACAAGAAATTGTGATGATTTTATTATTTTGAGACATTGTAATACAGATCAAGCCCTAAATTCGCCTTTATATAGAGGACTTCTTAATTATAATCAGCTACCAAAATGTATAAAACAATGTAATACTGTGAGAATGTTTAAAGTCCATCTACGCGAACACATTGTAAATATGTCCGCATTTTGAAAATATTTAGAATTGTATACCTATACTTACTGTTCTGTGTTTTTTGTATATAGCTATTAGCTAAATAAACAAATTTATTATTATTATTATTATTATTATTATCTTATGCAGACTTTGCTTAAGAAACGATTTAACTGGACTGTATTTTTAATTTAGAACGATGCACATTAATAGGATGGTACCGAAAAGCCTGTCCGTTTGTGCCAGCCAGAAATGTGCATTAACGCGAAAAAATTTATAGATATAAGTAAAGAACATTATAATAATAAACATCAATTTATAATCTTCGAATTAGTTAATTCGTCAATCAAAATTGTGAAAATAAAAACTGTACGACACTAAGTCTCCCAAGAGACAAACAACATTTTCATATTTTATATTTTTATTAGATTTTTTTACATTTTCAGAGATTTCTAGAATTATTTTCAAAATGCCAACAGCTTCTTACTATTACTGAAAAGGTCTCAAAATTTTCCAGAAGCATCTACAAGTGTCCTAAACTTTCCAAGATTTTTTTAGCACTTTCAGAGATTTCTAAAATAATTCTTGAAATGCTAGAAATATTTAACTATTACTGAAAACTTATCTGAAATTACCAAAGGACTCTACAATTGTACTAAACTTTCCAAGAGTTTTTAAAAATTATCTTGGGCATTGAAAACCCTCCAACTACTACTGAAAACCTCCCAAACGTTGCCAAAGGTTCTATAAATGTTAAACTATACTTTACAAACATTGTTGAAACTTTTTAGAGATTTCTAAAATTATTTTTGAAATGCCAAAGGCTGTAGATATTACTGGTAGAAGTAATAGATGTAGAATTTCTTGAAACCTCTTCAAATGTCCCAATAAAAAATGTTTGATAATTTCCAGAGGTCCAGAGATTTCTAGAACTATTTTTGAAATGACAAAGCCTTCTCATTGCTAGCAAAAATGCCCCAAAGATGTTCAGAGGCATCTACAAGTGTCCTAAAGTTTCCAAGAGCTTTTTAAAATTGTCAGTTAGTTAAAGTTTTGCAATGCCAGACATCTCTAAATAGGTACTAAAGATAATGTCCCAAAAACTGTCAAACAATTGCTCTAAACCTGACTATAGAAAAATCCAGAGATTTCCACAATAATTTTCGAAATGCCAAAGGCACTAAATCCTACTGAAAACTTTCCCTCAAAATCCACAAATGTCCTAAGCCTTCCAAAGGCTTTTAAAATTAACGGAAAACTCTAGAATAAATTTAAAGATGCCAGATACCAATTTCGAAAAGTTGTCAGAGCTTTCTACAAGGTTCCTAATCTTTCGAAGAATTTTTTAAAATTTTCAGAGATTTCTAAAATAATTTGTAATGCCAGCAGCCTCTTACTACTTCTAAAAAGGTTCCAAAAATTGCCATAGTTCTCCGTATTGTCTCCACAATTATTGTCCAAAAATTTCCAAGATTTTTTTAAGACTTTCAGAGTTTCCTAAAATAAGGAAAAGACAACCAACAAGTGATTCTTATCTTCTTCTTATCTTTTGATTGAAATCAAAACTTCTTCGTGAACTTCTTATCTTTTAATTGTCGTGCTTTATTATTGTTATGAAACATGAAAGAAAAGAGCAATTAATAATTTTATGCTAAAACAGCAAAGTAAATTAAAAGTCCGTTTAGTCGACTTGAAATGAAAATTTCGGACGACCGCTTGGCACAATAAAAACCCTGAATTTAATAAAACGTCCTGATAAAACACGACAAATAAATTTCAGGCCGACATTGCCCATTTTCCAAGCGAGCAAGGCTGTAATTGCCTAGGTGTTGAATTTTGTTTTATTCACAGCGCAATCAGTTAATATCGTTAAAAATCCAAACGTGTTTAAATTTTACCTTCATGTAGGCGAAAAATAAAGATCAGACAACAAATATGGAACATATTAACTTAATATGCAAAGTGTAGCAAAGATTGAGAAACATTTAGGCATAAAACCCAGTTCTAGGAAAAAGTTTTTTTTTTAGAATTGTGTGTCTGAATAAATAACCAAGCACAATTCATACAGTCCACGTTATTCATAGTACAGTTCAGCCTTTAGATTCAACACGCAGAATTTCAAGCAAAAATGAGTTTTGACGAGTGACAGGAAATATTTCCTCGTTTGCAAACAAACCGGAACTTAAAATTATACCACCTTAGATTTTGTTTTAAAAGTTGATGTAATTTTAGTTCTATTATTCTCATTTTGCTATTTTCATAATTTTATTCTGTTGTAACGTAAATGTTCGACGAAGTGACGTTTCTGTTTTAGACAAGCGGTGTCATCATCAACCCTAGAACACTACGCTCATCGACATAGTTTTAATAGGTTTGCATTAAACTTCCATCGAGGAATTTAATAGCGGGGCTCTTAGGTCGCGATTGAGTATTATTAAAGTTCAATATTGCCGTAGTTTTGAGCCAATAAGGGAGTAGCAGCTCGCGGCCTTTCTGGGATGCACTTCCGGACCGAAAAACCCTTTTACGTTGCTTTGGTTTAATTGCCAAATGAAATTGGTCGTTTCAAAGGGATTTTCTATGACTTTCCTTATCTTCCGTACAATATGGTCTCCGTACAAAACCTAAAATCAATATCTAAACTCTGAAGTACAAGTGATTGTTTTAAAAAAAAAAGTATTTATTATAATCAATTATCCAAGAATGCAAAAATATACAAATTGTTCCCGTTTTTAGCTTTTAGAAAAATCCCTACAACTTTTCTCCTATTTCTCTTGTTCTTAAAACTGTGAATTTCTAATTATTTTGATTTTAATGTAGCATATTATATAATTTTCATTTATTGACATTAATTACAACACCTTTTGTGTTATTATATTTTTGATTTTCAAAACTAGAGTAATTAAACCACGTGAATCTTGAAAACTTGATTGCATCACCGATTATAAATACATGACCGTATTTTGATTAAGTTGCAATTTTCAAAACAGTGAGCTTACTATTTTGTGTATACGAATATAAAAGTATTCAAACAAATTTGTATGCTAAATTTGTCACGACAATACAAATTTAGATTAAAAATTGATTGATTGATTGATTTTTTTTCGTCCTTCCCAACCTTAGATAATCACCAAATACTGATATTTCAGTATGATCTAATCATTTAGGTATCTCATTTAGAGCATTGGTATAAAGGTAAATTTTTGTTAGAAAGTAATGCAATTTCCATGGTAGCTTTTGCCTAATTGGTAACAGAAATTTCCTGAAATAAAATAGCTTTTTGTAAAATCGAATTCCAATAAATCCAGGCATAATTTTCTCGTCTGTGCACAAAGCTTTCATCTCTCGTGCGTGAAAGGAAAATCCGTTCAATCTCGTCACTTTTCCTGCAGAAATTGCGGTAGATAACCTCACAATGTCATCAGATATTTCACTACAATAATTTAATTCGGTAGTAAAAGGATCAGTGGCTTAATACTCCAGGATTAGGTTATTTATCTTATACAGTTATTCCCTATTGTTTTGCCAGACGAACTGTTTATACGCCCTCCAAATGGGAAGATTAATGGCAACCCGCGAATGGTGAGGGTCTAAAAGGCACCGATTAGATTACGCTACCTTATTTCCATTTAGTGTGTTTTGTTACCACCGAAACCTGGTGAAAGCACTTATTAGATGGTCACTACGTTTATCTCGAGCAATTTCGACCCGTTTATTCAATCAGTCCGGGTAAACTAGTAGGAAAATCGCGACATAAACAGATCGAATTGACCATTAGGATTAACTAGTCGATCCTGAAAATTAACAGAAACACTGGATACGATTGCATCATTTGGACTATGACAGTGACAAGACAAAGTTGCAAATAATAGCACAAAAAAACGCGAATCTGGAGTTAAAGCAAAAAGGTAATAAGACTCGCATATATTAGAAAGTAAAAAAAGTTCAGTTAGTATTTTACAAGGAACTGTTCTAAACTAAAATTTTTCTGATCACCTGTTTACGAGATAAACGTAGTCAATGATCCACTAACTAGAAATTATTTTGTTTCAGTTTGAAGGGCTTTCTAAGTTTGGACGTGGATATTTCCCACTTGGAAGTCGATCAATGCGAAAACCACTCGCAGAACGGACCTGCCAAAGCCATGAGGGTCTTCCACGGTCATCACAAGTGCCATAACGACACATCTCAAGTAAGTTTTCAGTTTTAGCTAACTAAATGTCAAGTGGGAAACTTTACACGTTCAAGATCTTTACTTCTACAGTCCCGAAACTTTGCACTAATTAATTTGCCAAGTCCGGTTCTGCAATCTGGCCTTTCTTACGATCACGTCAGAACGTGATTTGATTACCCTGTTCTTCCATTAATTTACCAAAACGATAATGGAGAAGTTTCAGTATAAGTGATTGGGGTTTAGTGATTTGGCAATATACAGGGTGTACAAATCAGAGTCCAATAACCAGTCTAGAATCTCTTAAAAAAATTCAAGGCAGTGTAAATGCTTCCGTATGCTTCTAAAGAAGTTTAAAAGCTTCCATAAGTTTGTAGAACCCTCCATAAGTTTTCAAATATTTTAAAAGCAGTCCAAAACCTTCAATGCAACTCTCCACAACCCTTCCAAATGCTCCCAAGTAGTCTAAAAAGATTTCAAAACACTACAAAAACTCCAAAATGCTTCTGAAACAGTCGAAAACCTTCCAAAAACATTTAGAACAGTCCAGAAGCTCTCAAAACATTTCAAGACAGTCTAGCTTCCAAAAATGTCTAGAACCGTCTACAAGGTTTCAAATGCCTTTAAAGCAGTTCAGAACCTTCAATGCTCCTAAAACAGTCTAAAAAGATTGCAAAACACTACGAAAACTCCAAAATGCTTCTAAAACAGTCGGACGCCTTTCAAAACAATCTAGAATCTTCCAAAAGCTTTTAGAACAGTCTAAAAGTTTCCAAATGCTCTTCAACTTGTCTAGATGCTCCCAAAAGATATCAAAACAGTCTAAAAGCTTCCAAAAAATTCTAGAACAGTCTAAGAATTTCCAAATGCCTCTAAAGCATTCCAGAACCTTCAATACTCTTTAAACTGTTCAAAAACCTTCCAAATGCTCCTTAAGTAATTCAAAAAAACTTTGAACGTTTTCAAAACAGCCTAAAATCTTCCGAATGCTTCTAAAGCAGTTTGAAAACTACAAAAAATTTCTAGAACTTGAACTCAAAAAAAATTAAAGTTTTGCATCATTCATCATCTTTTGCAAGAGTTGTGTGCTTTTTGAGGAAAATAGTTTTGCTTTTTAAGCGCTTTTTTCACGATTTTAGTGCTTTTTAATCCGGACTCTAGCACAAACATCAACATCATCTTCATGGATAATAGCTGTCATTACATGCTCGTTGATTAATATACAATTTTTTCGACTGACATTTGAAAGAAAGCCAAACTAAGCTAGGCCATCCTTTAACCACATAAATTACCGTGTTCATCATTATTCATAACCATAAATTATCCCTCTATTATGTAGTACACGGTCACAATCTTGCAAAGTTGCTAAAACATGTTCGGAAACCGCGATTTGCAAGTTCAATAAGTGGAACCGAAGGTTAAAGTGTAAACAGAGCCGAGACGAACGTTTTCCCAAGGGTTTTCGGGTGTGGTTTTGTGGGATTTTGCACGGCGTTTGCTATCAGTTTCGTTGTTGGCACTTGAACGTAAATTGAGTAAAGTCTCTTTTCAATTTTCAGTGCGTGTTTAAATCGTCGGTGAACGAGCCATCCTGGTCCAGGGGACGTTATCAGTGCCATTGCAGAATGGGATATTATTCTCCCTACCACGAAGGGATTTTTAATGGATCTTTAGTTGAAGGTGAGTTGGAATTTTGTTATTCCAGGTGAAATATTTATGGTCCAACAGAATAAATCGCACCGAGATTAATTACAAAAAATCTACGAACGCCCAGAATTTCTCAAAGACTACAAATAGAGCCCCAAATACAACTTTATTTGATAACTCAGAAAACACTGGAGCTAACTAAAATAGGTGATTTAACAATAAAAAGTTATATTACACAACCTATAATTGATGTAATAACTTTGTTTTGGAACACCCTATATAATAGACTTTTATAAAAAAGTGTCCCCCTCGAAAATAAAGTTGACGTGTTCAAGAATTTTTCGTAATAATCTACTGGGTTCCTAAGAACGTTCCTTGTTTGTTTTCGATGTACCACCCTGTATAAAAATGTACGACCCTCATAAGAAGGTGCTAGTGTAATAATTACACTTAAATAAACGAGTATAATAACACGTGTTTTACTCAAATTGTAATGAAAGCTTTTAAGTGTGTCTTGGTCAGAGTAACAGCTAGGGCAACCGTTGAATTAGTGCAAATTTATTATGCAAATCTCACTTTGACTAGGTTTGCAATGCAGACTAACCCAAAACTAACTTCGTTTACATGTAAAATAACTGAATTAATCATCAGTCAGTCCCCACCGTTCAACTTTCTGAGCGCAGATTGTAATTCCCGGTGGTCAGATATTTGAACTGTAATAAGCACGTTTTAAAAATTTTAAAACTCATTTGATGAATGTTTTAAGAGCATTTAACATACACACGAGAGAAACATATTTACTGTTCTCGCGGTCTGAGTTTACCCGTGCGTCATCCCCCTGTGATTTAGAAGTAGACATGCATTATTGACTTCATCCTTGTCTATTGTTCACTTTCAGAAAGGGTAAATATCTAAGTGAATGTCTTCCAAAAAAAACATTTACTGATTAGCGCTTCTATTTCAGTCATTGTCAGTTTGACAACCATCGAAATTTATTTGATTTGTTTACTATTAATTCTTTTCCGTTTCTTTGTGTTGTTCATCATTTATAACGTTTTCGATTTACCACACCACCACAGTTCTTTTAAGAGCTATTGTTTCTATGCTTTTAACATACTGTAAGTACTTTCATAATATTATTATTAATATTTTTATTTTTTTTATGTCGGCTGTCACGATCTAACCAAAATTGGCACAATTACTAACCTGTTATGAAAAAAAAGTGGGAGTGTCTATTATGATTTTTATTTAGCCATTTGGTTTTTCCTAAATTCGGAATTACTTACTTTTACAGTATTTTTTTATTTATCTTATATATCTACTTTTGTAAGAAACATCTATTAACATTTCATTGTTTCCAGAGACTGAGATTTTTGGGTTGCATTATAGATTTTTCATAAAAATTTCTTCAAACATATTAATAATAAACTCATAGAAAAAATAAAATAAGCGTCTAAAATGTTTTCCAGCGGGTTTAAAATAAAATTAGTGGATTGCAACCTGAAAATGAGATATGAGATACTACAGCATCACTCAGAATGTCTTATTAAATTTTTAATTTGTTGTATTTATTTTAGAGAAACATGTAACCATCCAGAACCTAAATCAAGAGCTTAAAGTTAAAGAAATACTAAATATTGGTGATATATCTCTGCGAATTTTGGTAAATAAATTAGGTTTCAAATTTAGACGGAATTCTATGATCCAAACGGAGACTTCTCATAAATAAAAAATGTTATTTCGGTCAAGATATTTTTGATTTGCTTTGGTATAAGGTTGTTTTAGTGCAAATTTGCAGCCAAAGATCTCTACTTTCTGACTGACAATACACGCAAAATTTTAATCGTGACGAAGCTTTAGACACGCCCTTTTCTATAATATGAACACAACAGGTTTGTTGACGAAAATTTGATTTGATTCATATGATTATAAATGACGTAGCCTTCGTGACGCACGGGTAAACTCACTCCGCGAGAACAGTATAACTCCAGTCCCTCTTAATAATCAGTCAGTAGGATTCAAAAAAACATATTGTTGAGGAGCTGCAACATAGGAAATCAACAAATTTACTTGAAGATTATGGGTATGATTAGCCCAGAACTTTTTATTAACATTTTGAAATTTTCAGTAAAATTAAATTTTTTCTTAAAACAAACGAAAATATTTTGAAGTTTGAAAAAGTAACGACGCCTAACAACGATATTAAACGCCATAAAGCGTTTAATATTATTGGAACTGACAGACTTTAGATAAAGAAAAAAATTTAATACCGTCGTTATAATTGTGAATTTATCCGAGCAAACTTGTTATTTTTTTTTCGTTTTTGGCTGAAAATTTATTTGTTCTTGTTCCCGGGAATGAGCAAATTGGATGCGGGTCGTTTTCGCAAGTTAATTTACTACTTCTTGCTGAAATTGTATTCCGAAGTTTTGTGGCAATAATTTTAAATTAAATTATCCCTACAAAAATGTTAGATAACATTATTTTTTAATTGCAAAAAATGATTTTTTTTATTATTTTTTACGTGTCAGGTGTCATCAGGAATTTTGTAGCCCTCCCAAGAAGTAGGAAATCATCTATGAAATTGCAGTTGCAATATTAAGAAAAACTAATTTTTGTCTTTTGAATGATAGTGTTGAAAAATGGATTTTAGTGATATTCTCAGTTTTGCGGTGTTGCCTAATCAGCCGAAAAAAAATACCAACTTTTGAATGTCACCCTGTTTCTAATTTCATTTTCTATACCTAATAGAACATTTTGCATTTTTTCAAAAAAAAATTGTAAATTTTCCGTTTTTTTAATTAGATATCAACATCCTGTATACTACTTTCTCATCAGTAAGTTGAAAACATTCATCGCAGATAAATCCAACAGACTTGCACCTCAACGACAACAAAACAGCTTGTTTGTTCATGGACATTAACAAAGCTTTTGACAGTGTCTGGCACAAAGGACTACTTTACAAACTACATAAACTTGATACACCAAAATACTTACTTTACACAATCAGAAATTTACTAGAAAATAGACAACTGCACGTTCGAATAGACAACACACTTTCCTTTCCTTTCAGTCCTGAACAAGGACTACCTCAAGGATCACCCCTCTCACCTTTACTTTACAACCTATACTGCCATGACATATACAACCACAACAAGCAGGACAAAAATCAATTTGACAAAACCGCATACATATTACAATACGCAGACGACACTGCACTTATAGTACACGACAAAACTACGTCAAAAGCAGTGTCAAAACTACAATCACTTACTGACGATACTATGACATGGTTCTACAGATGGAGACTGACCCCCAACGCAACTAAAAACCAACTTTTACTACCAAACCATAGGATCAAAGACGACTCCCCAAACATAACCGCGGACGGTCACATAACTGAACCCAAACATGACGTAAAATACTTAGGCGTAATACTGGACCAAAAACTAAAATTTACAAAACACTTAAAAAATGCAAGAACTGAAACTATTACACGGACAAAACACTTTAGATCACTGACATACAAAAACAAAGGTATTAGCACGAAAACCGCCACACAAATATACAAATCCATCTGTAGACCAGTTCTAGACTACGGACACTTACTTAGAGCAAACGCTACTGACAAAACTAAAAGATATACTCAGACTACGGAACAGATTGCTCTAAGACTAATGACCAAAATAAGACACCCAGAAAATCCACTACACAACCCATCCAACCAACTTCTCTACGAACGTACAAACATGACCAAAATAACAGACAGATTTATACAACTACAAAACAAATGGAAAAATAATCCAAACAACTGGACAATAATAAACCCACTGTGCATAACAAGACAAACCAGACAATCCCGTTACCTCTTTCCCACTGCCAAAAAATAAAACAAAATGGGTTGGATTTAGATATAGGCAAGTAAATTGAAACGTATAGTAATTTTTAATGCTCAAAATGATTCCGTCATAAAAAAATGTGGGTTTCTATTTAAAAAACTTGAAATTTTTCATTTTTTTTAGTGGCAGGTTTATGATTTTTTTTTGACGACCCTGTATACAAATGAGTCATTACGCACCCTCAGTTTAATAAAACGATCCTTTATTTACAATAACCCAAAGTTTCATTGCAAAATGAAATACGGTTTTGACAGAGTACAAAAATATGTTGAGCGTTGCAACTGTCACTTTTTTGGAAAAACATCACATATTTCAAAAACGGCTAGAGATAGGCATAGGGCATTCTATACAAAAGTTGGTCAGAATTTTGTGAGGAATCCAAATATGTAATAATATATAGGGTGTTCTATTTAAAATAAGAAAGGCGTGATCGACTTCCGGTATAAACTGAAGTGCAACCATCTTGAAAATATTTTAGTTAGATTGGGCATGCCCACATCAGTATCCTGCCAAATTTTCAAAACTCTCCTATTTATACTTTTTCCAATATCAATCGATGTCTTTCGTCGTGGGACACCCTGTATATCCAACAGACTTGACTTGTAACAAAGGTAATAAAATTATTTGTCCATTTTATCGTCGTTTCTAGAGATGTAAGAGTCGTAATATTCCATAACAAAAAGAGAGTTTTATGGACGTTTTACGATTTGTACGACAGATTTAGTTCAGCAGTAATATATCAATTTTTATTTGTTTTGAAGATCGTTTTGTATTACGGGTTGTTTCTGTATATTGAAGGAAAGTGACAAAAAGCTTTGAAACACAAACAAATTTTCAACTTTTTATTGTTTTTAGTAATTACTTATTTTTATAAATATGATTGAATTTAGTCTTAAAACTGGACAGGTAACAGTTTATTCCATATCATTTTACAAGATCGGCATTACTAATTAAATCTTATTTAAATCCAACCTAACCTATTTATCTAGTAAGGTTTATCAGAGTCTTTTTTAGGAAAAAAACTCAACTAATGTGGAAATCTACATTTTATTAACTAAATTTAGGTAATTTTTTAAGCAAGTCTGGCGTGGCTTTTTTGCCAAATCAGTATCGTTTATATTATGCTTCTTTCAGTTTGATCATACATTTTGTTGCTTTTGTCCTTATAGGTATTGTTATGTTACTTATTACTGCTTCCTGGTGTAGTTCTTTGATAAACTACTAAATTATTTAATAAACATAACAAATATGTTCCATCTTCTATACTCCTAGTAGGTAACATAATATACTATCTAACTATTTATACATATAAATGTTGTTTGCACCTCTGGCGTAAACCACTTTTACGCCCGCATGTAAAAGTTGTGGCCCGAGCGAAGCGAGTATAAGTTGCGTTTTACGCCCTAGGTACAAAAATAACTATTTATTTTTACTCCTCTCTTACATCTCCAGTTCACTTTTTTATTTGATCTCAAAACTGAACTTTTAACATCAAAAACCCCTAATATAGGTCATCATATCCTAGTTTGTAAACTCGTTCTGCTTATTAATGGTGTAAGTCGTTCGAAAGTTTTCCCCTTTATTGTGGGCTTTCCGTACGATAAAGTTTCCACTTTCTGTTTTATCCCGAACTGGTGCAGCTAACTGAAGTTAGATATACGGAAAAGTTACGTCAGGAAATAAGAGACTCGACCGTGGAAAATGTCATGACGATAAACAGTCACGTGTATCTTTTAGACGGCAATTTCTAAAACGCTTTATAGTATCGATTTCTTCGGGTTTTAGCTCTAAAATACTCCCCGACAAAAAGATTAAGAACGGAAATTCGGGGGAGTGTTGCTGTGGAATTTGACACCCTCTTCGTTGAACGGAAATTATGCTTGCCTTAACTTAATTTCAGTTGCTTGGGAGGAATATGTGGAGAACTCGAGCAGCACATGGCTGGATGTTTTCAAGTGTTTGCAATGTGCCCCAGGTTGTCATGTTTGCACCGATCCATCACCATGTTTGGCTACTTATCATTGGCCATTTAGGTAAGTAGGTTACTATTTAGGTAAGTATTCCTTAATTACCTGAATTCATGTAATTTTATTTGCAGTAAACATACAATATGAGTGTAACTACAGAAAGTGCCTGGTTTAGATCACATAAAAGAAGACAACTGTAAACATTTTAACCCCCTTACAACAAAACTGGAAAAGTTGTATATTCGACCATAACGTAGAGAAACTAACCTAATTCTAGATCATAAAACTCAGTTTCGCTTTCGTGTCAATTTAAATTCACAGCTCAAATAGTAAAAGTAAAATAAATAAAATACTGAAAACACGAATTAAATTATACCATTTGATTTAATGCAGTTTGAAGGATAATAACCTTTAAAAGTAACTTCTTCATTGGATTTATTAATTAAAATAATAAACGTGAAAATGTAATGAGTCATTATTACTCATGGGTTTTTTTTTATCTATTCAAAGCGAGTGCATAATGAACATATTATTAAACAGTAGTTGGAAGGACAATAATTAATTTTGCAACCTCTAAAAGTAATTTTAAATTTCTAATAATTTAAAAATTTCTGTCTAAACATAATGTTTGAAAGGGTAAAAACCACAATGACCCTTTAGGTCTGCAATAAGTAAAGCGCTTGTGTTTACAATTATTGTTTACTGTCTCCTTTTCCCTTAAGTCGTTAAACGAACCTGTAGTCGGAAGTGTTATTAAACCCCCTATCTTCTCAATTTCCCGCTCTTCTCATTCTGCTTTAGAAGCATCCTGTTATATTTTACCACTAATTACGATTGATTTTTGTTTAGGATCACACTGTTGAGCATCAGCATCAGTTGCGTTTTCTTCACGGTGATACTGAACGTTTACATGTTCAAATATCGCAAGCTCAAAGTATTCAAAGTGGCCAGTCCAATTTTTCTCAGCATCACACTTCTTGGGTGTGCCACAATGTATTTAGAGGTAAGTTTTTAATTAACCAGATAGCTTTTCATAGCATGTTTCTTTACAAATTTTCCTCTTCGTAAAATTATTGAAAACAATTTATCGTGAAAATGATCGGTAATTTTCATTTTCAATCCCCAATAAAATTCAGTGTGTATTCAAAATTATGGAAAACTGATTGAAATATAATATTATTATGTTTATGAATAAAGTTTAATTTTAGTGGATTTATTTTAAATTAAAATATTAACTACCCACATATAGAAATAAGAATGGCTTTATTAAATTTGCTGGACAGACAGGTTTGAAAAATTATCTATCGGTACAACCAGTGGAGTATATTAAACAAATTCATTATTTGAATGTCAAGAAAAAAGAAAAAGTCGAATATAAATGTACGAATAATAATAATTGTTATATTAATTTTAAATTTCAAACGGCTTTACAATTTTTAAAATTTAAATCTAAATAAAGATATTCCCGTTTTTGACATATGCCATACACATAAATAGCAAAAATGTTTTAATTATTTTCACGCATTCTCGATTATTTTATTCACGATACAGAGAACAAAATTTCTGACTGAACATAAATTAAGCAAATACCTCCATCAAACAGCAATTTGTTACTTAAGCATGTAGAATGCAGTCGAGAGAGTAAATTTGCCTCCTCATAATGCGTGGAATATGACATACGCTTTATGACTGTTCGGCTTCGGGTTTGCCCGTTAAATCAGGTTAGGTAACGTCGTTAAGATGGTTTAGGGTAATGCAAAGTGCAGCACAAACCCCTAATTCCTGTCATGAATTTAATCCAAAGACCTATTTTACGCTGCCAAGTTATTATTGCGATATTGTGTTTTTAATGACGGTATAAATCGTTATCGTTAAAGTTAGTTAGTTCAAAAGTAATGACTGAAAACTGCAGTGTACAGGGTAATCTATAATTATAAGTTTAAATCAGAAAATTATCAATAAAGGAGTGTTTTTATAAAAAAACAAAAAAAAATATATTTTTTTTAAATCCTGCAAAAAAGAACACCTTTTTAATTATTTTTAGCGCAAAAAGTTCTTCTTTTTTGCACTGTTTTCATTTTTTAATGATTTTTAGTGCATAATGTTCCTCTTTTTTGCACAGACCTTCGGTCTCGTATAACAACTTTCACTTGCATGCAAAAAGCTGTACTTTTTGAACTTGTTGTATAAATAACTATTGTCATACTTTGTCTAATCACGTTTACTAAAAGAAAATATAAAGTTTTTGAGAAGAAGTTAATAAAAACACCTTTTGCCCAAAATTTCATATGGATTTCCTTTTAGTAAAAGTAATTAGTAATACAAACATATGGCTATAACAAACATATGGCTATAATATGTTAGCAACAATATCCATATTATTTGTTATTTGATCGAAGTGACATTATTAAAAATAATACAAAAATATAAACATTAACCCCTACTACAAAACCAATGAACTACTTTCATATATTAGGTCATTTTTTCTAGTTATACATATTGCTAATTTATATTTCAATTTACGTTCTACCAATGATGCTACATATTTAATAACACAATCAGTAAAGAACCCCGTAATCTAGTTTAATAAAAAATTCAATCAAAAATCAGTTAGTTATGAAACCCTGTATTTTTACTAGATATTTTTGGCTTTTTAAAACTAGTTTTACATATGAAAAGTAGTTAATTTAGTTACTTACGTCATTCACAGTTTATTGATGAACAAGTAACATTTTGAAGAGCCAGAAAGAATAAGAGCTAATGTCTAAAAAGTACAAAAGTAGTAGTATTTTTTTTTTTGAAAATTACTAACAAATACTAACTAACAAATCAGAGCAATCGAATTATATGTTTTTTTAAATTTGAATTACACTTACTAATTAGGACGAGGAGAGTTTATAGTACTTGAGAGTCAAGTTGTAATATCATTTTTTACCTTTTTTTCAACTTTATTGTTATCTTTTATTCATACTTAATAAACTCATACAAAACTAAATTTATTATGGGTTTTCTGAACAGACGCGCACTTTAATATATCAAGTATTTTAAGTATGTAGTTAAAATAGTCATTGACTTTTTGCACCTTTTTGTGTTTCAAAATGATAAAAAACTGAATTTAAGTCTATAATAAAGCACAATATAAATATTACGACCTCTCTCGCTAGTAAGTAAAAGTGCAATTTTTTCACGTACATCGTAACTTTTTTATTATTGTATAAAACTTATTAAATCCCTTCGACCCTGTAATCCTCTAGAAATCGACTACGCGAACGTAATTACTGGTTAATTACCTTGACTAGGCTACTAGCTAATAAAAATACCCTTAGAAAATGTTTTACAGAGATGCAAAGGAGCGAAACTCAATAATTAGAAATTACTGAAAAGTCGAGGGTTTGTTTATGGCAGGAAATTCGGAGATGCAAATAAATCGAAAAATCACTCAACTGATGAGTTTATTCATATTTCGGTAGTTTTTAATTAAGGAATTTAGTGAACGGTGCAAAAATTAAACTTTTATGTTTTAACTATAGTCTACTAGGTATCCATAGTAAATCGAAATACATACATTAGAGGTTATACGGGGTGGTCCACCGCGAACCGCCACGATACATGATAAAAAAACCGAAATTACGATAATTCTGAATATTTCTGTTATGGTTCTGCTGAATCTGCCTTTGGAGTAGCAAACAACCTGCACGCGCATGTTTGTAAATATGGGAAAACCAACCTAAAAATGAAAACAACTCCAAGTGACAAGTAAAATGGCTAATACAGCCCTACTAAAGAATATCTCGAACTAGTCAGAGGAGGCATAAGAGTCTTAACTGGCCTACTCACATACTACTGCCCACTGAGCTACCATTTGAAGAGAGATAGTGGAGACTAGAATTAATATACCAAAAAAATTTTGTGTTGCTACTTTCACTTCTAATCCTATTTATTTGAAAGAAAAAAATAGGTATTTGAGTAAATCAAGGTAAGTAGAGAGAAGCTTCTTAAAGTGACATAGACCGGTTTATCAAGAGCGGATGATACGCCATAGTGATCACGTGATGACTTATCAGGAAGTCTGATTGATATCTTGTGACTAACAGTACAGTACATAAATATGACAAATGTTGACATGTGGCGGCCTAAATAACAAACAATATTATAACCAATGAATAAAAAAATATAGCAGGAAGGAGCAATAGCAATCAAAGAGGGGAACAAAAATGGGGGCCGTAAACTGTCAGAAAATCAGTGACGATAATCAATCTGCTGTTGCCCACTATTCACAAATCAACTCGTCAATAATAATTCAATTAATTTAAGTTTGCAAAAATTAATCTTTAAGGCACCGAAAAGCAAAACAAACAAAAACAACAAATCTTTGCGGTTTTTAGCTAACTTCACATACCACCAAATATAAACAAAACTGCTTTACGACTAACTTCGGAAGTTTCATTCAATTGCGCAGTAGGTGAATGTGGGGGACAATGATGGCGACTTCCGTCTCGGTCGCTTAAAGCACAAACGGGGTATTTGCTACTTCCTGATTCTTTTTGCTCGAATACTATAACAGTATAATTACATTAATTATAACAAACATTATTTCACATAATTAGCAGGAAGCTGAAAATCTATGAGGAAAATCAACCAAAATAGGATGACGTATCAATGTAATTGACAATTAAATGTATTGAATGTGACAAACGTGCCATAGACAATACTAACTTGGAGGATGAGAAAACATAATTCTTAGCATTATACGCTTCATTTATAATGTGCTATTACACAAAAATGTGTAATTTCAAAGCTTGGGGAGAGTTAAAAAGCTACATTACGATTATAGTCAAAAACCCACCCTTAACACGGCACGAGGCAAAAAAAGTGTTGTTCGCCACTGTGTAGCAAATTGAACCTTCACCAGGAAAAAGCTAATTTATAGCTTCGCCATCCCACGCGTTCGTTACATTCCATTTGACGCCCACGTCAACGCAAGCCCTACTTAAATTAATTATGAGTTGTATAATAATATATTGCACGTGAGGTAGTAATTTATTTCCGATATGTTTCAGTTTTTCGAGATACACTGATGAACAATTGTTGTAAATTAAAATAAAACTAAAGATGTCTTCAAGTATACCACACATAGAAAACTGACCACTATTCAGTTAGAAAAAGCAAAAAAAAATCAAAACAATTGTTGAAAATAATGATACAAAATAAGTAAAAGCTCGAATTAAAAATGGTTAAGTAATTTACAAGCTTACTTAGGCCAAAAAATTATATATTCGAAAATGTATGCGTGGTGCCTAAAAAGAGAATGGATTTCATCCTTCAAACAGCGTTTGCTCTGCTCAACTTACCCATGTAGAACATCCATACAAATTGGGGATTTGTATTATTTGTCAATGCCTTGTTAACGCCCACTACTGGACTATTCAATGTAAACCGATTTGGCGGAAATGTGATTCTCTGGAAGTTATTAGTTTGCATTTATATTGAAATTTCCCCAGCACTAATAATATCGATTAATATGCGTGGCGCACTATACATCCATTATGGACTGTATAGCACAGTTACCTATCACAATTCAGTGCCGGACTTCCCATTCGCCGCTGGAGGCTAAATTTTGATTTTATATTAAAAATTTTACTCAGTATGAACGAAATTGTATTTCATGTATTTTATACATAAATACCATAATAAACGAAATTGCCTACAACACACTTTAACCATAATTTCATTATAAATGCATTTTATCGGTAGTGAACTTTATTTACTGTTTAAACCTATAAAATTAATGAAATGTATGTCATACTCGCATAAGTTATAACAACACAATAGCAATTTTTGCAAATCAAAAAACCTGCAGTAAATTCTCCTTATTTGGAGTATTGGAAAAACAACTTTTTTGTAGAGTATAGGCCAGTTTTTGTCCTATATTGCAATAATTACCAGCACTTCCGCCGAACGTAATTTGCAATACCAGGAATGCATCAACCCGATTTAACGAGGTTTGATAGGGTGTTACAGGGTGCAATTTCCAATTAATTGATGTGGGCGGCGAACGGATTTTCATAAACGTATTGCAGTGTTCTGTATTAGCATGTCACAATTAGTTCCATGTCTAGTTTTTGCCATATTCGCTTTTGTTAGGATAATTTTCTTTATGGAAAAGTTATGGTGTTTTCAAGCCACTAAAGAATAAAAAATTAATTGCTGTGCTATACATCATTTAGTTTCAGTGAAAAAGTTGTTTTAATTCAGGTATTTTAGGTAAGCAAATTATAATGCTTTTTTGCTTATCTCTTGGATATTCTTTAGTAAAGTGTCATTTACTTTCTTCAGGAAGCCTTTAAACAGTGGAGCAAAACAGGAAGATGTTTTTCACTAAATTAGGCATTACTAATAGGTATTAATGAAACCAGTCAATGCGTAATTGTCGGTAAAAGGGCCGGCAAAATTCCCATCGCCCAAACAAATGGAAAAATAGGGCGCGGAAAAATCGGTAGAGAGTTATTTTACCTTTTTGAACAGTTTTAAAAACAATAGTAGCTACACAAGGGAAAAGAAAGATAACATTAAATTTTGAACGGTGAAAATCGATAAAACTGATCTATCTTCCAAACCAGCTGAGCAGTTTCTACAAAAAAAATGTTATCAAAATTCGTGGTTATTCCCTACTACTACTACTAACAATAAAAAAAAACAAAATATAAAATTTATATTAAGTTAGAAACGTTAGGGTGATGTGATTCTAATATCTTTTTCTTTTAAACGGTGTTAAATTAAGTATCAACGTTGCCAAATGGTGAAACAGAACATGTGACGTCATAGAATTTTTAAATTTTTTCAGTTATTATTACTTTGATTATTTCCTTCCTATCAATTTTGACCAATCGCTATCAAGAATTAGTATAACAAATGTAAATTTTAAGTGGAAAAATCACTTAACAACTGGCTTGGCTGGTCGTCTTCGACTCGGATGATTTTTAAAACCACTCTCGCTCATGCTATTTGTTAAAACAAATAACTTAGAAACTCGTTTTTTTTCGGAAAAATTAAATGCACTAGGGATATTACCCCTGAATAAAAATCGCAAAAACATGTCAATAATGAATTAGCATAAGCTGTTTTTTTTTACTGTAAACTGCCAGAATATGTCACTTACAAAGTTTTTGTACTTATCTTTGTATGTAGCATTGGTTTCCAATGGTTCTCTCTTCTGAAAACAACATTAGTATAATGACAAATATTTTTAAAATAGTATAGTCTTCAGTCGAATGTTAATCAATCTCTCAGGGACAGACGTAAGCCAATTTCGTGCCATTTTAATAACACGTTACTCCCCGGGTGTTTGCGAAAATTGACATTAACGATTAAAGGGCCAATTTGCACCCTACACGATAATATCGATAAAACTGTACCTTATCGGATTAACAGGCATTATCAGCCCACTTTTTTCGTTTCCAACAAAAATAAGCATTTTCCATCCCGGCCTGGTAATCGTAAATCATTTCCATAGCAAAAAAATTCTCTCCCCTGAGGGATTAGTACTAAGCGTGTATTAAAATTGCAGATGGCGGCAATTTTCCCCGTTCTGGACACGTATTCCTGCATAGCCACAAAATGGTCCAGGCATTTGGGATTCTGCGTCACCTACACGGCATTGTTAATGAAAACCTGGAGGTGGGTGGCAATTTTCATAATTCAAATGTTTAATATGGTTTTAGGGGACTAATTGAATTTAAGTTATGTTATTTTAGACCCTACATTGATCCTATTAAACCCTCATAGTACAGAGTGTGTCAATGCCAGAGTATATTATATAATAAGCGTGGTAAATAGGTTATTACCACACGCGAGTGAAACCTCAATCAATGAGGGTCACACTGTATAGTAGCTCGTTAAATCCTGTTTGGTTTACCAACATTTTAGTTTAGGTTGCAAAAGATAACCTATCCATAAAGATTGATGATTATTGAAATAAAATAAAACTAATCTACAGGGTGTCGTTAACATACCGAGTGAAATCAGCCCACAAAGTGAAACTAACGGACAAACAACTTCTACAATGGATGGTGCCCATACTTCTCATTATGCTCATATACTTGGGTACCTGGTCGTTGTCGGCTACTCCAATAGCTGAGGAAATCATGGACAACGATGGACTGAGATTCAAACAGTGCGTTTACAATTGGTGGGATCACAGTCTAGCTATTGGTAAACTATCTCACAAATAAATCAATTAAATTTAATGCATTGGATTTTATAGGTGAAGTGTTATTCCTAGCTTGGGGAATTCGAGTGTGCTACAATGTTAGAAACGCCGAATCTCTGTATAACGAAGCTAGATTAATTAGTTACGCCATCTACAACATCGCTTTGGTGAACATCATGATGATTGCTTTCCAGTAAGTTGTTTTTTCTACGATTGTTTAATAATATGCCTATTACTCACTAGTTTTGAATAGATAATAAGACCCATGATCTATTCGTGAGTAATTGATCATTACTCACTGGTTCAGTCCACCAGCGGACACCACCAATATAGAGTAAAAACCAAAGTAAAATCGAGTGACGTACCAGTGCAGGAATAAATGTTTTGAATGTATCGTTCAAAACCTTCAAACCATCGTACCTCTGATTACTAGTTGGAGATTCTCTCTGGAAACAGACCTGTAGAAGCCCAAAGTGTTATTCCAAAACCTTGATTTACTTTTCTATTACATTGTTACGTCATCTCAATTTACTTTGATTTTTGCAATATGTCCATCAAATTGTCTGGTACCAAACCGAACAATGGCAGGTGACACTTCTATTGTCGCGTTGACAGCAGGTGGTCGTCGCATAGAGAGTCGTAGGAAAAGTATAGTATTCTACTCGCATGTATTACTCACTCGAAAATTTCGCCTTTGGCTCGTGAGTAATAGCTATCATTACATACTTGTCCAATACTACTATATTACCTGTACGAAAGTTATTAAGGAACAACCTTCCAAATGAACAAAGTTTGGCCTTTCCAGGCTGGTGAGCGCGACCAGGTTAATTTAATCCGGTAAAGTTTGTTTTACCGGAAATTAATTTATCTAAGCCGCTTTCTTTCCGAGTATAATCGGTCTTTAAATTGGGCGGATGGGCTCTCCAATTGTCCTGGTTTTAATTGAAGATTAAGCCGTTTGGATTTTGTGAAAGTGCTGCTTAGGTATATTGTTTGTTTAATACAATCAAAATACAATTAAATGAAACCGGAGTAACTCAATTATACATGCCACACTTAGCTAAAGGGTAATTTGTTGCTGATATAAGTACAAAGGTATCACATGTTATTAACTGAAATGTGAAATTCTTGAATCAACTTAAAAAATCAAGTTCTACATGTTAATTAACGTTCTTTTCCGCTGTTAGGGTCATTTTGTAGTAAAAGAGATTAGATGCTACTAAGTTCAACTAAGTTGAAATTAAATCATTTTTGCATTAATAATTGGTTTATATAACCCATTTGAGTAATAACAAACAAGCGTAGCAGCGAACTTCTAGAGCAAAAAAGCCGTACTTTTTTCACTCTTATAAAATATTTAAATTTTAACTTTGACAAAGTAAAAGTGCGTGTTTTAATGCAATTACGGAACGTAAAAAAGGGAAATCAATCTCGTAAATGTCCCCATTGGATAAACAGACGACTGAATTTGTATTTTCCGACTCGTCCACCTGTCACATGTCGCTCGGTTAATAGATCCCGTAATGGATCGAAACTATTTTATTACCCCGTAAATATCGATTCGGAAGCCCCATAATGATGACGAGTGCTTGGAGCTATACATCAAAAACGACTTTTTATTATACTTAACAGAAAATACTACATTTTCAACTGTTTATAAAATACAGTAAATATGACATTTTCGGAACAGCGCACGGAAATTTTTTCCCGATCCCTCTTTCCGTGCGCTTAATAATAAACATAGATATCCATGATACTAGATATCCTATGGCAACCCGAAGAAAAAAAAGAAACGAGTAATGTGATTATAGCAACGATTTATTTATTAATGACAAATTTTATTTTCTGTCAGTGAAAATTAAGTATTTATGTATTTATTACATTTTGCGAAAATGAATTCAGATTGTGAAGAAAATCGGGATATTCCCGAAAATATCTTACAACGAGCGGCAGAAGTGAGTGCAGATTTATTACCAGTGAAATCCAGGTTGAGATATGAACAAGAATATAACAGTTTTACCGAATGGCGGACTCAGAAACGAATCAAAATTGTGAGTGACGATATTCTTTTAGTATATTTTTCTGAAAAAGCCAACACTATGAAATCCTCCACTTTATGGAGTCGATTCTCTATGTTAAAGAGTTGTTTGGCAATAAAAGAAAGTACTCACCATCAATATCCAAAAACGATTGCTTTTTTGAAACGACAAGCTGTAGGAAATATACCAAAGAAATCCAAGATTCTTACAGCAGAACAAGTAACCAAATTTTTATGTGAAGCTTCAGATGGAGAATATCTACTAGCAAAAGTAATTTTAGTGTTTGGCATCTTCGGTGCATGCCGCAGAGATGATTTAATACGTTTGAGTTTAGATGATGTGGAAGATAATGGGCGTTTCCTTGTCGTGTTCTTACGAGATGGAAAAACTCACAGGTCAAGAAGTTTTATCATTACCAATGAAAATTGCAAATTCGATCCCTGTACAATTTACCGTAAATACGCAGATCTCCGCCCTAAACATATGGAGAGTAGAAGATTATTTGTTGCATACCGAAACCAAAGATGTTACGCTCAACATGTTGGGTGCCATACTATCAGTGGTATTCCAAAACTTGTTGCAAAATACCTAAAACTAAAAAATTCCGAAGAATATACCGGACATGGGCTAAGGCGCTCTTCGGCAACCATGTTGGTGGAAAACGGTGGTGATTTGCTCACTTTGAAAAGACACGGAGGATGGCTTTCTTCCAATGTAGCAGAAGGATATATAGAAGAGTCCATACAAAGAAAAATTGAAGTATCACGGAAGTTGTTTAGCCCTTGTAACTTGGAAACTACAACATCTGTAACAGTCAATCAAGAGAACCAAAGCACACACGAACACTCCGCTTCAACATCTTTAGCAGAGTCTTTAGTTCAACAAAAAGAAATGCAAAAGGGATTGAGCTTCAACAATAATACGAATTGTACAATAAATATTACTATTAATAATAACGGTTCTGTCCAAAATTAATTTTCTTAGAATTACCTACTTGTATTTTTTTTGTTAATTTGAGTTGTATGTACTTACATTTTTACTGTTTTAAAAATAAAAATAAATATTCCCGATTTTCTTAATAATTTTTTGCGATATTTTTTGTTTATGTTGATTTCAGGTACCTAAGTATAATAAAAAATATCGTTCATTACTCGTCCAGAAATGGATTTTCCGTTCTTGCATGACTTCCCGTGTTCGGCTGCGCCTCACACGAGAATTTGTCACGCGCGCACGGAAAAATCCTCATTTCTGTACTGGTAATGACAGAAACAAACATTTCGGTATTTCTGGATTGCTCTTTATTTACTCGAGCCATGATAATTTCAATTTTTCCAAAAAAATTTTTTTTGGACCACCCTGTATCAAGTTAGAGTGGGATTGTTGCCGGTCAAAGGCCAGAATCACCATCTCTAAAGAATTTTACCCAAGTTTTGCTTTTTGAACTTTTTCCGTATATCTACTAGTTCAGGAGATATTAGACGAAATTCATTATGGGGACCAGACACACAATTTTTCTAAAAAAGTGCATCAAAATTTTTTGCCTGTCTATAGCTCGACTGTTTTTTGAAGTACAACAACGGTAGACCACTTTAAAAATGCCGTTTTTTGCACTTTTTACTGGTGTGCTCCAAAATCACCTTGGAGGCTTTTGGTGTACAGGATGAGTAAACAAAAAGAGAGCTGTTAAGTTTGGTAACTCTGTATGCAGTTAGGAGATATTCTACAAAATCTATTTTGGAGACCAGAAACTTTATTTTCTTGGAAAATGTGGTCCCTACCAACAATTTTGACACCTGTTGCTTTGACTTTGAATAACTCGCTTATTTGACACATTTTGTTATATCTTTTCGGCTATGGAAAGCTAATAAAACGGGCTTTCCATCGACGTATAAAAATTGGTTGATTGGTTTTAGAGTTTGTTTCCTAGAGATCGTCAAAGTTAACCAGCTGAACCATTTTGACACTGCTTTAAGTTTGAATAACTCGCTTATTTGACACATTTCTTTATGACTTTTATACCTTTATGGAATGTAAATTGCTAATAAAACGTCGATTTGAACATATTTTTCAAAAACCAACATATTCAACAACAATAAACAATACAACATTCGTCGTGAGTAATAGCTACATGCTCGCTGAATAATATACTATTTTCAGAGTCTGATAATGAAAAGTATCATTCAATACACATTCGAAATGGCTTTTTCTGTTCTTGCATAACTAAAACTGTCACGCACGTAGGGTAAAAGCCTATTTTCGGTACTAGTAATGAAATATTTTAAAGACCGGGATGGGAGCGAAAATCTTCATTTCTGGAATGCTCTTTATTTACCCAAGTTATGGTAATATGTGAAGTAGGCATACTGATGCTCTTTTAATTAAATAGCAAAATGGCGTCTCTCGTTTAAAAAGCATTTCCATATCAACTCAATTTACTGTCTGGTCTGAGCGTGGAAGGAAACTTATTAAAAACGAGAAAAGTTTTCGCCGGAAGGCCGATTCGTATGCTGGAGGTTCCGTTTCGAGATTGAATATTGCAAAGCTTTAAAAAGCGGCCGGTTTTTCCCTTTAAGTGGTACGCTTTAGAATGCCGGTCGTATTATTGGAGACCCTTTTTTCTTCATGCAAAAAGTTTCAATCTAAAAGTAACGGAGAACTGAGCTTTAAAAGAAAAACAAAAACTCTATTCATGCTTAAAGTAAAACAAACTAAATCCGGTTTTTCTTTTAGTTTGTTTATCTTTCCGAGAGCAGGACCGGACATCAAATATTTCTTAGGATTCGTCCGGACTCAGTTATCCACCAGCACTACCATAGCACTAGTTTTCGGACCTAAGGTTTGTTATTATCTTTAAATATTTATTTTATTTAGTTTCGTTGTTTAGATTATTAGAGTATTACGAGGACAAGGCGACCAATGGGATAACAGAGCCCGATCCAGAGGAGTAACCGCTTCATTTTCACTGAACGGAATTGGTTTGGTTCCTGAGGAGGCACCGGATTTGTATCAGGAAAATGAAGAACTTAAGGTAAAATTTAGTTTCATTTACTTCAAATTGAATAAAAACAAACTCAAAAAGTTAACCAAAGTTACCTTTCAAAAATTGAAAAAATTACATTGATGGTCAAAAGTGCAAATTTGGCAAATTTTTATTTTGGTTATGCACAGCAAAGGGTATACTTATATCAAAAGACCTTAAATTAGATAAAATCAGGGCAAAAAAAAAAAACACTTTAAAATTTTTAATTTTTCAAAAAATTTAAAAAATGCAAATGGGGTGTATTGGAGGGTCTTTTTTGACTACTTTTTGAGATTCAGTATCTCAGTAAAATGAAGAGCTAGAGAGGCGAGTTTTGGCTCATTTGGTAGTATTTTTTATCCCTTTTCTAATGGCGATTTAGCGAAATTGATTGGAGTTTAAATAAAAAAGTTACAACCTGTTAAAAATACAAATAATTACATTTTTGGGCAAAAGTGCAAGCTGGCAAGTTTTTATTTTGCTCCATAAAGGTTTCAATGCACAGTAAAAGGTATACTTATACTAGAGGACCTTAAATTAGGCGGAATAAGTGCAAAAAAAAACACTTTAAAATTTTTCATTTTTCAAAAAAATTAAAAATTGATAGGAGTTCAAATAAATATGTTACAACCTTTCAAAAATTGGAAAAAATGCACAGCAAAGGGCATATTTATATCAAAGAACCTTAAATTAAGTAAAATAAGCGCAGAAGAAGCTCTTTAAAATTTTTTATTTTTTGAAAAAAGTGAAAAAATGGGGAAACTGAAGAAACATTTTGTAAAAATAACATTTTAACAGAAAAATTACTTAAAGTAAGTACTTTAAGGAAAAATGACATTCTTCTCAATTTTTAACAAAAACAAGCGACGTAAAATGTTTAGTAGAAAAAGAAAAAATAAACAAAAATGTCTGTTTTGTTTATAATAGATATTGGTTTTGTTGACGTAATAGTGAAAAGTGACAATTTGACGGAAAATTGACGTAATAGGCACATTTTGACACAGAAATAAAGTTAAAGGTACACAAAGAGAGAGAGAGTTTGACAGGAAAAAACGTAAAACGGACAATCTGTGAGGAAAATTACATAAAATTAACAATTTAACAAAAAAATACGTAAACACGTGACAATTTGACGTTGTTAATTTCTAATTTTTGCTACCGAAAGCTGGCGACGTAAAGTTTTTAGTAAACTCTCTGTCCAATTTAGGAGGAAATCCAAAAGTTGGCAGCCCAAATCGAGTACATGAAAATCGTCCACATGGAGATGAACAATCGACACATCAAACCGAAACCGGGCGGCTATTTCAACACTTTAAACGCCCCCATGGCTCTGCAAAGCCCTTTGTCGAAACAGGGCTGCAGCAAGTCGGAGGAACTGTGACAAAAGCCCTCCGGTACTAGCGACGGTACCGAAGGGGAGGGCAGTACTAACGACGCTGGAACCAGTTCCAGACGGAAAAGTTGCAAAGAATGGTTGAGACTGGAATTTGTGCTCAAACAGACCGGTGAATCTGTAGTGGTTGTTTAATAGAATTACACTGTCGGCTATCTTGATGTTTTATAGTTTTAAGTCTACCTCAATTATTATATAGCTTTACACATGTATGTACAGTGCTTCCGTAAAGTTATGTTTAAGTTTTATGGGGTGGACCAACGGGAATATAAATACTAAAGGACAGTGATTATTACCGTAGTAAATCTTTGTAACATTGTTTTCATCAGCGACACCATGAATCTCTGGTAAAACTAGCTAAAAGCAACCCATGGAAACTGCTTTACCGATACAACCATTAGCTGATTGAACGTGAAAACAGAGCGGAAAATATACAGATTTATATTTTTTATATTTTAATAATTTTTATGTGAGTCTTATGTTTTTTTGCTTTTTTTTTGGGGTTGGCCAGTGATTTCAATTCATAATGTATAAAACAATCGTAGTACTTTTAAGATTGTGAGGACGGCGACGGTTGGTCCAATAAATGATCCAGAGAACATCAACTTTTTAGTTTTGAAGACAGCTTCAACAAGTTGCTTCCGTCCAAACTGGAGTTATTAATTTACTATATTGACTCCCATCTCTCCGACAAAATTAGACAGAAAATAAAATTCTTTTTACCTTAGAAACAAACAATAAATGACGACTTGTTCTAGCTATATGAACCTTTTATTTCATATAAATATTACCTCTGTGTTTATTAATTCCGTTTCTTGGTATCAGTATATTTAAATTCCACTTTTGCCTGATTCTCAACGTACAAATTTTGGTTGCTCAACTTTTTCTTCTTTGTGTAATAATCTTCAATGGAAAAATAAAAGCAGTAGGCAGTCGCAGATAATATTAGAAATTGGAAAAAACCTTGAAGAAATTTGAATGCGTTTCAAAACACTCTTCACTTAAACGAACACTCTCCTTTAGTATAATATCCTCGTTGGTACACCCAAACCCTTCAAAGGTTATAAGGATTAAACGTTTATAGAAATTTGAAATTAAGTTAAATTCAATGCGTGCTATATTTTAAAAACATTTTTATCTTTCTGTCTCCTCCGGTTTAACCGGAAGTAGATACCTCACATGACAATTTTGATTATCCATTTTCTGGGTTTTACGTTACAATTAATATTTTCTGCTATGCAGATAATTTAAAAAGAAAGTTAAAACTATTTTTCATATTTATCTCGCATCAGTATATTAACATTCTCGGTTATAAAGTTTCTAGCTGTCTGTAATATTTAGTCTTGACAATTATTGTCAGAGTTTTGGTACTATAAAATAACTGAATAAATAACTGAAACAAAAAGTTCCTAAGTTTAAACGGTTTATTTTAAATTGATTGCTCTGTTTTTTTCTGCATTTTAAATGACTTAATTACATAAAATATGGAATACATTAATGGGTAAATTTGTTTTGCGATCTTTACTGGAATTTCTTGACAATAAATTAGCGGAAAAACCCTTTAGTAAATTTAGCGTAATGTGTCATTATCGTGTCAATTAAATGTTGAGCTCTGGTATTTTTCACAATACATAAAATACTATTTATATTTAATGTTAAATAAGTGATTATTATATACTTAGACTTATAATGTATAATTTTGTAAAATATAACGAAGAAATACAAAGCATGATATTCTAAACTATATAAATAATATATGACTAAAATGTAACATATTAGTTCTAGACGAACTTAAATGATATTGATTGTATATAGCATTTATAGAATAAAAATGTTGTGTATAAATATAGAGTGTCCAAATAAAATTGACGGTCGAATAAATTTTTTCGCAAGCAAAATTACACATTTTGCTGGATCACAAAAAAAATAATTTGAAATCATTAAGCAATTTTCTTTACGTACATATGATCGCTCAATTTTACGTTGAGACTAAAATTTAGATGAAATTAGTATTAACATTGTCTGGCTATCTACCTAAACGTTGTCTCAGTGATATATATTTTTGTATAATATTATAATATTTAGGCTAATTTAAGGCAAGGTTGATTTCACCTTATCGGCTATTAAAACCATGAAGATGCAAAAATCGATCTTAAAAAACATGTACAAACTAGCCCAAAAACTATACAAGCGGAAACGACTTAACGTATCGTAAAATAATAATAATTATTATTGTCGCTGTCTCTATAATATAATATGTGTTAAAAAAAAAGTGCTCCGAGCAATTATATGAGTGCCCTTTTTTTGTTGATGTTGACTCAAGTCAAATAATATGAATATAAAATGATGTTGTTAGTGCATGAACGTTTTAACAGAAAATAATCGAACGTTGATATTGTTCGTATATTATGCAAAGATACATATTTGTTGTTTAATAAATGTTTTGTATGTAAAACCAAACTGTACAGTTTTATTTTTATATATTTTTTAATAGAGCAAAGCCGAAGCAGAGGTATTGCAACTTGAGAGTTGAGCACAAGTGGTCATGTGACCAACTGTCGGATGACGTCACAGACCCTTCAGCAGACGCACATTATGTCTCTTGCGAAGCTGTTTCTATCTTTGTCGGGAGCATTATTTCCAATGGTTTTCTGTCATGGAGATTATTCATTTTAGGCGTATTTTGGCAAAGTATTAATCTGAGTTTTAAGCTGTAGTTGTTTTATAAGAATGAGTTAAAATGAGATAGACATTGTAAACACTGTCGCCAAAATACGTCTTTTGTTTACATGCATTGTGATTATCAGTAAGCAGAGAGATGTAAAAGCGCTAATTTTCGAGTCGGAAAATTTCCATTTTTGGAAATTTACCGGAAAATTACTTAATGTTTAAATGAAAATTTTCCATGATAGGGAAAAAACTGTCAAACTTGTCATTGTTATTTTCAAACTTATCATGCATTCTGATGAGATAATTTAAGACATCTAACCGTCATTTGCACTGTCGTACTTTAAGCATGACTTAAGTTAAGTGTGGTTTAGAGTGTGACTTTTTCACCTGTACTGTCACAGTCTGACCGACACTTAAATTAAGCTCGACTTACAAAACGACGGTGCAAACGTGGGTAAATGATTAAAAGTACATTAAACTTTATTTGAATTGATATTGGATTGTTGTACAATTAATTAAAAAACAAATTATTTTTGAATTTTTCAGATTTTCCAATTTTTTCCGGAAAATTACCGGAAACGTTCTGAAAAATGTTGTATACCTCACTTCAACACTTTTCAAAATAATATGAATTTAAAAAAAATATTATTTATAAATTTATGCAAGGGTATAGTAATCTGATTTAATTGAACAGATGTTTTATATGTTCTCCCTTCTGGGCTGTCACAGTAAAAACTGTCAAAATCACAGTTTACAACCAACAACTCAGTTTTAACAGAAAATAACTCAGATATTTGACGTTTTAGGTAAAAACGCTATACAGGGTGGTCAAATCAAAAGAGAATCAAATCAAATCAAAGAACCAAAAGAACCACCCGATAATTGTCAAAATAACCGAGTTATTGGCCTCATTCGTTTTCAAGCTCCATGAAGCGAGCAGAGCGTTTTTGACGTCACGATGTCGTAATTTAGCAAAAGCATAATTTAACCAACTGTCAAATTACGTCATTGTGACGTCAAAAACGCTCTGTTCGCTCCTCGGAGCTTGAAAACGAATGCGGCCATTGACAATACAATGGAGTAGTTTACAGGGTGATTCATTCAATTTTTACCATCCTTGTTTTCATTTTATAAAAAAAATACCAAATATGAATCTTATAGATATTTGCGTCTACTTTATTCCTAGATAATCCATCAGTATACAGGGTGTCCCAAATTTAAGCAACAAACCTAACTTACAATTTTTTATTCAATTATTGGAATTTACGTCAAATTCTAGGCCTACTTGATGTAAAATGTTTGTATCGATATTCAATTGTTTTTGCATCTATTTTGACCACTCTCCTCGAAGCAGAAATTCCCAATTTGAGCGAAATTTTGGTGCACCTTTCCAGAAAATCGTCCTTAACTCCCTTATTTGAAACACCCTGTATAAAAAAAGATAGCTAATAAACGGGGCTATCACGTGACGTTGAGCGGGCACGGCTAAGTTGACCCGTTTAGCCGCTAGAGGGCGTCAAATTTGACTCTCGTTTTTTGCAGTTTTTACACAATATCTCAAGAACGTTTCAGGTTAGATGTCTGAAGTTTTTACCACAAATGCACCTCGATGGAATGCAACTTTTACCTTCTATACACTTTTAGGTACCATGCACCGTTTGACCTTGAAAAATTAAGAACTGGAAATGTCAAGAATTTTCAAGAGTGATTTCTATTTTTTTTCGGAAAATTTTTTATTTTCAAAATTAACCTTAACTGCTTAAATACCTTCAGGTTCATAGTAAAGAATTGACGTAAAGTGTCATTTGTCAAAATGTCATTTTGCAAAGGGCCACGTCCTAAAGTGTGAAAATTGACATAATTTCAAGGTCATCTCCGAAACGGTGACAGTTAGAGCAAAATGGACGTCAGATTTGTGTTTCCCAAGTTCAAATTAGTTAAAAAAATCACTTTGATTAAGGAAAATCCAAAATGGTCGCCGTTAGTATAGTAGGCCTAAAAAATCCCTAATTTAGATTACATTTTCGTGCATTTTTCCAGCTTATTTGAAACACCCTGTATAAAACCATCGTATAACAAAAAAAAACTAATGAACTATCACGTGACGTTGAGCGGATACGGCTAAGTTGCCGCGTTTAGCCGCTAGAGGGCGTGAAAGTTGACTCTCGTTTTTTGCAGTTTTTGATCAATATCTCAGGAAAGTTTCAGGTTAGAGGTCTGAAGATTTACCACAAAGCACCTCGATGGGGTGCAACTTTTACCTTCTATACACTTTTTGGTACCACGCACCGTTTGACTTTAAAAAATTAAAAACTAGAATTGTCAAGAAATTTCAGGTGAACATTTTTTATTTTCAAAATTATCCTCAACTGCCTGAATACCTTCAAGTTAATTGTACAAAAATGTACTAACGAATTATTTTTGAATTTCCACATTTTCCAATTTTTCCGAAAAATTAGCGAAAATTGTCTGGAAAAATTTCCATACATTTAATTTTCCGGAAATTTTACATCCCTGTTTTGATCTAAAAATCACAACTGAAGTAAATCACACAGGATCGGACGGTATCTGACATTTGAGAGATCACGTTACCATCCTACTTTTTGTTCAACATAGCGGCACGTGATACTTGATTCTACTGGCGCCATCTTGCCATCATTCTCCTAGGCGGGCATTTTTATCAAATTTTAAAGCAGAAATCCTGAATGATTCTTCAAACTTTTACAAAATTGACTTAATTATTAAACAATTTTGATATAATTAGCGATAAATAATAATTCTGTACCTTCAATGCTTTTTTGTTGGGTTTTTTTAAATAATTAATAGGATTTTAAAATTGTATCCTTTAGTGCAGGGATACCAGATGGCGCGGTAATATAAACAATTTTTTGCCCCAAAATCATACACTGCCTGACAAATGATAAATTGATAAAACAGAAAGGCTCAGGTTAAGTTTACAAAAGATAAATTATTAATATTCATTCAAAATCGACGGCAGTATCGGCCCCATTCGACTGCTTATCAAAGTCCATGTCAACGTGGGTTTATCGGACTCAGTGCGACCTATACAAATGAAGTGATTAAGCATTGACACCTTCTTTTAATTAGGTTTTATTAAGGTTAGTTAAAAAGTACTGGATTACTGTGTCTTGGAATTTGTGTAGTTTGTGGGGCTCTATGTTATTGTCTGGAGCAAAATAAACAGGTAGTCTATGGTTCTGTAACCCAGTACAAATACAATATTAACCCCTTTTTTGAAACAGTTATTGTTGTATTGCTGGATACAATAAAGGAAGGTTAATAATCAATCAAAATGGTGCTACTGCTTAACGGAGTTTTGCCATCAAAGTGTCCTCCAGACTCGCAGAGTCTGTACCATTGTCATCCAATCTATCGAGACACTGCAGCCCAGTTATTGTCCATTCCAAACAAAGTAAGTATTTTGAGTTACATTTGATAAACCTTACAAAATGGTCAGTTAGTTTAAAAATACTTTGAATTGTTAGTAACTCTGGTAAAAACATAAATTTGAGCATAAATTGTTGTACTCAATAGGTATATTTACTCTTACCTCCACCCTACAAAAGGATCCCTTTTCAAAAAATATAAGGCTTATTTATTGTTTTTTATTTATTTTTCCCACTCTATATTCCTGGCAAAAAACATTTGATGAACCCTGATTTTCATTGTTTTTACAGTTTTACTGATAAAAAATAGTTGTTTTGGCTTTTGCCATCAATTTGATAACTTTTGTGTTACATTTTTAATTAAATGTTAAAAATTACAGTTTTGATAGTTTCAATGTTAAAATGGCCGGTTTAGCTTGTAGTTAAAACACCAATTTAAATTTAAACAATAAGTTAAGTAAATTTCTATGATATTTTGTTTGAATTGAAAATGGACAACAATGACTAGAAATTGCGTGTTAAATCATTGTTCATGATATTTGTAAATAATGAATATTGCAAATAATTAGAAGCCATTGTTTTAATGAAAGCTTTCTTACTGTTCTTAACAAATATCACTGTGTTTTTTAACTACCATTTATATTTTTCTAAAACAGATTGTGGGTCCTGTTGGCCTGCTTTACGTCAAACAACGCGAAATGGCGGTCACAATACCCCAAGACAAAAACGTGAGCATTATAGGATCCGACGACGCAACCACTTGTATCATAGCAGTACTACGACACAGTGGTAGAGTTTTCAATGTTTAAAGTTGCATGAATTTCATTTTAAAGGTATTCAGGTTCAGGCGCCATAGCTTTAGCCCATTTTGATGGGGCTGGGGTAGAGGAAGCCATTTCCACAATGATCCAGCGGGTCCAACAGTTGGCACTAGGTTTTCAGGAAGGAAGGTTGGAACTGCAACTAGTGGGTGGTTACAGCTGTCCTTCCTATTCAGCTGATTTGTTTTATAATATAATGAATGCTGTTCACAAACATCCCGCTGAAGTTGATTTAACTTTGGCCTGCGTGGGAGAGCTGAATACCACTATTCGAGGTGGTATTCCGTGGCCATTGATTTATGGTGTAGGCGTAAATGTCAAGACAGGTATGAATAATTAAATATTAAATTAGAAAGGTTGCTTAAGTGCCAAAATTTTGGATATATTTAATGAGATTTACTACGTTTCCATGCAAATTAAAAACGTTGTCAAAACGTTTTGAGTTTTGAATTTTGCCTTGTAAACCCGTTTTCAATTCGGTTTCAATCTTATTTCACTTCAAGGTCGATTCGCCGATTTTTGGGATCATATCGGGATTGAAATAGCACGGAAACACCTTAAAAATGAAAACAATTTTGAAATCGAGAAAATACGTCACAATTGTGTATTGTCAACGTGTAAATGTCATTTTTCACTTCTTTAGTTAGAGAACATAATCAAAAATTTTTCATTTTATCATTTGAATTGTTTCTAATTAGTAATTTCATTAATTGTTGTTACTAATAAAGTAAGCAATAATTACATTTTACCTTATCATGGCTACCAGAAATGTTTGGCTGGACAAAGAAGTAAAACATCTACTGGAAATTTTCCAAACACAAAACTTCAATCGGTATTTTGATACCAAGAAGTATAAAAATGGAGAAATTTACCAATTGGTTTATGAGGAATTAGTAAAAAAAGGTGGAACTACTAAGAACGTTTTGCAAATTAAAAATAAATGGAAAGCTTTGATGTGCATGTATTATAAAGTGAAGTGTAAAAATGGGATGTGGAGAAGTCCATTCAGAGTGTAACTATTTTGCCATGCTTGATGAAATATTGAGTGCCAGACCATCATCCAGTTTGTGGGGTGGACACTCTTGACGAATATGAAGAAAGAAGTGCATCAGAACTCAAATGACAGACCTCAATCGTTTCTGCGTTTTGTCAAAAGCTCAATCTAGTTTCAAAACGGAATTGAAAACGATTTCAAAATTAGCATGGAAACTCTTAACAAATTTCAATTTTGAGGTCGTTTTAAAAACGCCTTCAATGGGCCTGTCCCACAATTTTTTTTTATTTCATAACTACAAAGACGGATTGAAAATATTATACCCGTATTTTTTTGTTTTAAAAATATTAAGTCTAAATAGAAAAAAAATGATGATAAAAACTACATTAATCTCATGTTTAAAACGCCCGCCGCCGGTGACGTATTACACTATCAACCAATCAGCGACAAGAAGTGAGACAGTTGGCGTGCAACAGCCAATAAAATCGCCCAGAATTACGTACATCACATGCGCGCCAAAACAGATCTTTTAAATTTAATGGACAAATTCAAACTAATGTAGGAATATTTACGACCATAATTTTTTCTTCAAGAATATGAAAAATTAGTTTTTTGATCCTATTCTTTCGATTCCAGTCATTAAAACAAAAATTTATGATATGTGGGATAGGCCCATTGCATGAAACGTACTAATTGTTGTACGTCAGTGACGTTAAATGAACTACGTTGTCAGATGTTTTTTCTGTATTATTAAATCACGAATTTGTCATTAATTAGAAACACTACTAACAGAAATTAATTAACTAAATTGCTGGCCAATTAAAATGATCCACCAGAAATGTTTGGTTTAAAAAGTTTCTGATAAAAAAATTATTGAAATATTTCTTCCATGAATCTAAAAAAAAAACATTTTGAATCACATGAACAGTGCCTACAGTTTGTTGTCTTTTAAGGTGAAATTTTTCCTGCCACTTTCCCAGACAAAGGGCCAGAATCGTCACTGAGAAGTGCAAGAAATCTGACAGGATCCCCAGAAGTTATTGATATTTACGATTGTCTCACTGGTTTAATGAAAATCGGTCCGTTCAATTATAAACCTTTGCGAGGAGTGGATTTATGGATGGAACAAAGCGATGACTTTATTCTAAGGTAAGTTGGTTTACTAATACTCAAGGGTACAATAATAGTAGTTCAATTTGATTTGATTGTACAGTTATTATGGAGCTACAAAGCAAAATGTTTAGGAAAATTGAAAAAAACGTATAATTTATGAGCAGAATCGTTTGCAAAACAACAAAAAAATTAAAATAAACTGCGGAAACGGAAACGGATTTTAACGCGGTTTGGACAGTCATTGGCTTTTTGCTGAAGTCAAAAACCTTGACTTTAATGCACTATAACTGTACTATACAGACTGGGAAAAAGGCGCATGCATAAATGTCAACTTTTGAAGTAGTTGTAGGCTGAAAGTAGACAACAATTTGATTTTATTTTTATTTTAACTAAAATCTTAATGTTAAATAATTTTGTTTTAACATAAGGAAGTGTTGTTAGGTCCATATCTGGGGACCTTTTGTGTGTGTCTCAATTAACGTCGCGTGTATCAAGAAATATTAATTTATCAGTAAAAGACGACTCAACCTCGAATTAAATTCAGAACTGACAAATTTAGCTCCATGGATCTTTAAACACAGCTTTTAACCTCAAATTAGCAACTATTTCTAATTTTATCGTTTCAGAAGGCGAACTCTGTAACGAATAGCAAGGAAATTTCTTTGCTATCATAGAAAACCCTTCTCTATCGTAATATATGGTACTCTCTACGTTTCGATTATCGAAGATCGGAACTTAACATAGCTATTCGGGGTTGTGCAAAATAGAAAGACCAAATGAGCTCTTGCTTGCTTTATCTCTCTTGGAGCTATGAAATTTTGTATTTGTCAATCTTTCTTTTCCGTCGTCTTCTAAAATTCAAATGTTTTGGTTTTTAACCTTTATGCCCGTCAGTGTCAACATTGTGTCAATAAGGTTGGGTTGGGTACCAATTGATTGTGTTTGCACCCCCCTTTATTTGTTTTTGAGTTTTTAATTAAAGTGTTAATGTATCTATTAGTTATTGTTTTTGAGGTGTAAGCTGTTTATGATGGAATGGTTGTGTTATGGCTATATGGGTTCCATCAACACATCCTAAAATCCCATCCTACTTCCACAAAATGCATAAAAATTGGTAGCATGTTTACAAGGAATTGAAAAATATTAATGGTCTAAAGGACAGGGCACCGACGTAATTAAGGGCACCCTAAGGTTCACCTAGACTAAGTTGTGATTTGACTGTACAGATCATGTGCAAAATGTCATAGTCAAATTAAAACCTAGTCTAGGGTGCTCTTAAATATGTCGGTGTAATTACGGCCGGGCCCTAACAAGAAAATAAGAAACTTAAAACTGAAGAGGCAATAGATTTATTACTAGAAATTCAATGTTTTTTTGTCAATGTTTTTAGAACCCATAGGTTCCCGTTTTCTGTTGACGGTGTCAGCCGATTGTGATAGAAAATAGCTTAGAGAGTACCAAAAGTAGAAAGACATTTTCTTTCTTGTCTATTTCTATGCGTTTTCTATTTCCTACATCGTTACGGAGTTTGCGTCCAGGTCACTGGTGAACAGGTTTTGACAGTTATTACAGTTGTCACATGATTGATGAAAGTTTTAAAATTATTCCTTAACGTCACTGCCAAATTTGTCTGCCTGAAGCTGTAAAGACTACTTACAGTGTGGTTCCTTCAAGAAACAGATCTACTTGGCATTTTCTAATTATCAAATAATCCAAATTCTATTATTGGGGACTACTTAAAAATTTAACTCTTTTTGACGCGTTTCTTTACGACTCTGCATAGTACAGTTATAGTGAATTAAAATCAAAGTTGTTCACATCAATCATAGTTCAAACCCCATCAAAATCTGTTCTGTTGTTTCGAAATGGCGTGGCTAAAAAATGTCTGTCCCGGTTGAGGTGACGCGCAGTTTTTTCTTTTCAGGGTAACTTCTAAACTTCTTATAGAGCACATAAAAAACGATTTTTTAATTTTTGGTAAAAAAAAAACACATTTACATCTACTTTATACATGTTTACACGTTTTGACGTAGCTTGTGAAACAAAAATGTGTGACTTAATTCTAGACACCTTTCCACCGCTCCGGACGTAGAACCGCCTCATTTTGTGGAACAAATGCGCGCTACTTTAAACTACATCAGGGAGCATCCGTTTCCTGCCGTGACAATTTTCGGTGATAATCGGCCGCATTTCTTTGGCCGCGATGAAAACACGGGAATGTGGACTCCTGCGGTTTTCTAGCGACCCCCTATTGTTACCGAAATCGTTGCCATATACGCACACAATCACTACTGAAAAACTTAGCTTTACTCACTTATCGGGTTAATAAACTGATGGTAATATGTAAGTTCCATTGTTGGTCCGTTGGGAATTGAGGGAGATCGGAGAAAGCATTTGATCAGAAAATTGCGATTGTTTGATTAGTAGAAGTTGAAATTTGTTTTTTCTACGATCGTTTAATAATATTCTTATAACTCACTAGTTTTGAATACATAATAACACTCATTACCCGATCACGTGCTTTGCCCCAATGTGGAATAGGTTGTGATATAGAAAAGTTTGTAACCAACAATGTTTTTGTGATTTATTGTTCAATTAATCGTACCTTTAAGCTGAACGCATAAATCGCTTTATTTTACTAGTTGATCTATGAAACACATTACTGATTGATTGTTGTAATCTTCACAAAAGAATGAAAAAAAAAACTAAATAAAACCACAAAATAGTAGTTTTCCTATTCAGTGTGCAAAGTTATGTTTTAACTTTCAAACTACTTTGCACACGTGTTAGGAACAATATTTTTTCTACGAATGAAATATCTATACATTTTGTTTTTAATTTTTATTGATATTAAAAACAACAACTTATAACTATTTATTGTTATTAACAACATTAATGTTAAATGTACAGTTGGTCGCGTTTTTTAAATTGATCGCAGATTGAGCAACTGAAGGTAAAATACTGGTACTTGGAACTGCTTCACTTTCTTTATGATTGAAGGTCAGAATTTTGTTACTTAATCCTTTTTTATAACTTGTGGATTCATCAATGTATTCTTCAGCTACCGTAGTCGATTTCCAACCCCCCAAGCGTTTTATGTCAGTGATTCCTTCTCCAGAATCGGCCAGGAACGTTGCCGATGATCGACGATAACTGTGCCCTGTGTAGAGTTCTGGATTTGGCAACTTCAAAAAAATAGCTATTTCAGAAGGCATTTTTCCAAAACTGTTTACTCCAACACTTTGCGAAAAACATTTACCCTTTCTGTAAACTAGGAAAAAACGATTGTTTGACTTTTTTGGACGTAGGCCGGTGTATCTTCTGTACAGTTGCAGGTAGGTTCCGTTATGAACTTCTGATATTATAAAGTTTCTTGCTGTATGATTTTTGGAATCCCTAATTTTAACAATTATGAGGTTTCCTTTGTCTTCAATATCTGTAGTGGTTAAATTGGCTAGCTCTTCCCTTCGACATGCACCAGCAAGTCCGAATATAGTGGCAACTTTAATTAACAGGTAAATTTCATCTGGTGCGGAGTTCATAAAACTGAATATTTCTTCTTTTGTAAAAATTTTCACCTTTTTAGGTTTAAAACCAACATTCTGCTTTTTCAGAAATGCAGTTAGCTTATAAAATTCACCGATATCGATGTCTCTTTTTATTTTTATTACATTTTTGAGCATTGAATACTTTGACCACATTGTGTTAGGTTTGAATTCTTTGCTTAAAGTAACAAAATACGCTAAAAGTACCTCTTCCTTTAAGGTTTTTATCCCCTTTTGTTCGCACCATTGGGTAAACAACTCGTACTGTTTCTCGTATTTTTCTCGCGATTTGAGAGGCAGCAATTGCAAACTAGCCATGTTGGCGGCTTTTAGAACATCTTCCGGAAGTTCATCTTCAGTGATATCCATTATTAAAATAGTTTTTTAACTTAAATAAGTAAGAATAAACACTGTTGTAGACTTTAAATTGCATATAAATGCGTTGTTTGACAATGAGCTTTGGTTTCTAAGGAAACAAGCCTCATTTTCAAAGACAGAGACAAGGTGGTTTATTTACCTAAACTGTACGGAAGAATAATGTGAAAAAAGTCGTGTTTTTTATATAAAACCCCTGAATATTATTACATTTTTGAATTCTACGCAAAATTCTAAGCAGATTTTATGTATAATAGTCTATATAAAACCACTGTTGCAAGGTATAATCAGCATTTTAAAAAGTATCCGGGAAAAAATTTTTCCCGCATAGTGTGCGGGAAAGTGCCACTTTGCACACACTTTTACGTATGCAAAGTAGCTTATTTGCAAACATTCGTAGAAAAACGATTTAAAGCCACAAGATGACAAGATTAAGAAACTGCTGGAACAAAACTAACTAGATAGAATTAAGGAAATTCCAACCGCTTTTTGCGAGCTGTTCAGAACTGATTTTCTTCTTCCTAAATAACAAATTCTATTACTGTTAAGATAGATGCATAGTTTTATATGTTATTTTTTGATATCGCCATTATTACATGATTATGAAATATATATTTTTACATGGTAGATTAAGCAGTGTTAACTAAATAAATCTTTTGAAATTTGTACATAAGGGGCTGTTAAGTAATTTTCTATATTTTAGAAATAATGTTTGTAATGTTTTATTGTTCCAATTTTTAGTTGTTTAATATTGGATTAAACCAGGATTAAATTAATTAGTGCCCAGTTTGACAGTGACGATACATGTTTAAAGTGTTGAGAGATGTGAATGTTATGAAATAAACTGGGTCTTAGTTTGAAACTGTTAACTAAGTTGTTAATGTTTATTGAATCCTACAGAATTTAAATAAAATAATATTCCTTTTTAACCATCAATTTATTTATTATAATAATTCTTATGCCAAACCTTACCATTTAATTAACTAGTCTGATTTGGGTGTTTTTTTGGTTTATGATAGGACACGCAGAAATAGAACGCACTTTTAATCGGATTCATAAATATATTACTCAATATTTTATTATTGTGGTCATTTCTTTACAATACAACTATATGTACACAAAATTTATTTTACAAAAAAATTGGGACGTTTTAAAGTTAAAAATTAAATAATAAAGGTGTATAATTTAAGTATTCGCTAAATAAACAGAGGGCGTTTCATACATAAATTGAAAACATGGTACTTGTTTTCAATACAGGGTGTCCCGCGAGGTAAGGGACAAAATTTCACTACGTGTTCTTTAGGTGAATTCGAGTCAAAAATGTTCTATGAACATGGGTCCGCAAATGCTTCCTTACCGAGATATGATTTTTTAAATTTAATAGTGATTTTGTACCAAAAACTACAATGGATCTCATCCACATTATTAAAAGTGCTAGACTATGCTTACAATGGGAAAATGGGCACTTTGAACAATTATTATAAACAGTTATTTTCCAAGAGGTATTAATTTTTTTTGTAAAAAAATATTTTTGTGAGGTTATTGTACTTTTCAACACAATAAAACTATTAAACTTAAAAAAATCATATCTTGGTAAGGAAGCATTTGCGGACCCATGTTCATAGAACATTTTCGACTCGAATTTACCTAAAGAACACGTAGTGAAATTTTGTCCCTTACCTCGCGGGACACCCTGTATATAACGTTAATACAAAACACCTTGTATAACAAGTTTCGAGAGGTGATGCAACTGGTTTTTGTTTATTGAATTGCCAGTCACTATTTTTACTACGAATACAAACCGGAGGTATTGTGATTAAACAGTTCAAAACTGAAATTACAAAACTATTTTTTATAGAAAATTAGGCTATTAAATATTAAAGAATATTAAATTGTTTAATAAATATCACACTCTCACTTGTCTACAGCCAGTCTTGCCTTAACAACCAGAACAAGTCTCTTATACAGGATGTTATACACAATTTCAACCGAGTTGACGAAAATTTAGTACCTACTGAATTAGCAAGTCAGTTTGGAAACTTTTTTTTCACCACTTGTATCGGATTTGTTCTGGTTGATCAAAACAGGACAGTGCTGTACACTTTGACTAAATCGTAGCAAATTTTGCTAAATATTTATTTATTTATACACATGACAATCAGTAAAAATACACTTTGGTTCAAACATTTCAGTAATTAGTATTAATACCATATTTAAATACGGCCCGTTTTTTGTTTTATTAAAAAAAGACGGAGCGGAGAAATATCACAAACAGACACGAATAGAGGTTAGGATTGCGCGGGAAGAAACCGCGGTACCAAAATGCTACGCAAGTACCGCCCTAAAAACTAGAGGAAAGAGAGCTAGTTTCAATTTTACCTATGTTATTTTATTTTTTTATTTTATATTAGTAAAGCTAATAAGTGAGTAGAATTTCAGTTTAGTAACATTTGAATAAATTTATTCACCAGAATCATTCAGAAAATATAGTTATTTGGAAATAAAACTGTCTTTAGAAGAAAAAAATACAAATTTACCCACTCGCTTTTTCCAACTACCAGCTAAATCGTCTTTTTGATTACCGAATCAAAATAAATAGTTACTTTTACTACATAACCAAAACACAAATTTTAGATCTTTTCGTTATCTACAACAGGTAAAATTATATACAAATCGTAACGGTTTAATCCGAGATCGGCGAACAACTGCTACAGTTAGTTTCGGGCAGGGCGGCATTGCCATTCTTCGAGTCTGACGGTGATGACGGTTTCGAAACGTTGTCGTTGTTGTCTTTAGTTTCGGGTGGGTTGTTCAGTAAACTGTTGGCGGCCGCAATTTCCATCCATTTTACTCGGTTATTTCGTACGCCCTCTACCAACGGTTCCAGCTTATCCGAGAGCATAGCAAAACCCTAAAAAAGAAAATCAAATTAGTTTAATTTTTTGTTTTATTTTAATTTGTAACCGCTATAGTGAAAATAATCCGTATTCTACGCAAATGTTTTGAAAAAAATGCGTTTTTATTATACAGACCATTTAAAAAATACTAATTTTTTTCTAAACCATAGGTATGAAAATTTTAGAGATGGATCCGAACGAAAAATCTATAAAAGCTTTTGGCACACGTTAGGCTTTAAAGTTTAAACTCAAGGGTTTCTTCGAAAGACCCCAGGTTTTTTACAAACATAACTCCACTTTACAGTGTAAACTTTACAGAGTTATCAAAAGAAAGGTCTGTCACATATTCTATCAGCACTTCTCTTGAGAGTTCCGTTCCCTGCTTTCAAGAATTAGGGCCCAGATTGGAACTTCACTGTTTTAGTGGTTTTTAACTCATTGTAGTTTTATTCTATAGCATAACTTTGTTTTGCTGTTTCTTTCATTTTTTTTCTGTAGTGGTTTAACCGAGGGATGTGACATTGAATAATATATGGGTCACTCACCAAATAATATTAATAATATGCAATAATACTAAGAATAATCTGAATAATACGACATACTCCAAATACATACAGAATAATCCCTAATACCATATACGATAATCAAGCAATAATACATACAGGGTGGCCAAGTTTTAAATGTCAATAATTCACCATTCGATATCCCATCAAAAAATAAGTTAACATACATTATGTCATTTTCCTGATAAAATGCTTCCCAAGTAAAATACAGTCCATAAATGTTCAGTTTAAAAAATCAGTTTCTTGTCATAACTGTCAGACCGCTGGAGCAATTTTAATCAAATTTAGAACAAATACATATGAAATTAATACTCATTAGGTGATGTTAATGACGTTTGTCGAAACTGTCCAGTGGTGCGAATACAGAAAGATGGTTTTCATTTTTCTGCCTTATTCTCTACATCACTGGCTATTTTTCAAAAATTTCAGTTTTTTTTACTTTACTTGTTCGATTCGACAAAATAAGTATTTCTTATAAAATTATCATTTGAAACTTCGTTTACGAGATAATTGAGTTATTACGTTCAAAGACCCAAAACCAAGCAAAACTAAACTTAAAAATTGTCTTGAAAACAGTGAAAATTGACTTAAGAAGCTTAAAAAATGTCTTTGTAGCCAGTTTCCATAGTTTCCAGACAAATTGAAAGACTTTAGTTTTGAAAATTGACTTAGAAAGCAGTAAATTTACTTTGAAACTGTGAAAATTGACTTGAAAGGCCTTGTAGCCATGAAAAACTACTTTATCTAGAATTTTTGACAACAAATTCACACATTTCAACCTTGAAAATTGACTTGGACACCAAAAAGTTACTCTGAACCAATGAAAAGACACATCAACAGCTTAAATTTGGCATTTGAAGTAAGTTTTCATAATTTAAAAATACATTTCAATATTTTAGTCTTAAATACAGGATATTGACATTAGGTTAATGAAAATTGACTTGAAGACTACCTTTTCAGGTTTTTTTACTTTGCATTTCATTTTATTAGAACTCTGGACTATTTTTAGGGCTTTAACACTGCTTTCAGCTTGGAAACTGGAGTTTTAGGGTTATCTTCACCAAGTTTTTGACATAGCAGACTTAAGAAACTATTTTTATTAAATTGACTTCTAGACGATTCACTGTGCTTTAAGACTGAAAAATCTTACATTAAATTGAGAAGAATTTAGACGCCCAAAATTTGACCTTCCAATAAAAAAAACACTCACCTCATAAATCGGGAGGCAAATGGAGTCAATAAAGCCCACCTGCATTAACGGCAACTGATCCTGTTTCTCCCTGTTCATGATATCCTGCCCCCGCAGAGAAAAAAAGGCACGTGTTAAGAAAGGGTGCGTGCAAATAATAGATACTACTCACAATGGGCGTGATATTGAGTTTCTCCCTTTCGATATCGCCTTGTTCGAAAAATTCGGACGAAACCAGCTCGGCTACGCGTTTCTCGATTTCCCACGGTTTCGTAATGGCCGCCAAATCGCACACGGTCATCAGCATTGCCCTGAGCAAGTCTCGGTGCTCGTCGATACCCCAATGCGGTCCTTCCCTTATCACATTAAAAAATGCTCCTCTTTTTCTGTATAAGAAGAAATGTTTAATCAATTTTTATTCCAAATTATTTTGGTATATTTTTATTATTATACTAAAAATTGAGAGAATAAAAGTAAAGTTTTCACAACATAGAAAGATGAATCCAATATCCAGAAAGTTTTTGATAACTTACCTAAAATAAACCGCTAAATCAGTCGATAAAATAGCTTCTTCCAAAACCCTGATCACCCTAGAATAGTCTTCCGGAGAGAGGTTACTCAACACTTGGTTCCCTGGTGAATTTAGAATCATGATGCATTGGTCAAAGTGGTGATGCTCCATTGTCGAGGTGGAGTACAATTGGGCTAATGGCGATGAAGCTCTGTACATTCCAAAACAAAATGATTAGCTAACAAAAAACTAGTTGAAGCTATGAGTGATTTATTACTTGATTTGGAACGAATTGTTGGTACCCCTGTGGTCCAGGTCGTGGCACAAACACCCTATTAACAGCGCTAAACATTCGATTTCTCCGAAAACATCCCACCACTGTGTGGCCTAAGATTATTAATTTTTAGAGAAGAAACGAAACAAAATAATGTACTCTTACAGTTAAAATAGCGAACATCATTTGAGCCACATTGAAAGCGTGCCTCCAATTATGATAAGTGACGTTCCGGTAGTTTTTCTTTACTGAACACAGCCATCTGCACAGGACCTCGTAGTCCATGTGAAACCTTTCGACTAGATCTAGATCAAGGAACATTCTAATACAAGCCTGCAATTAGAAACCAATGTTTCAATCATTGGGGTTGGTGTTTAGAACGGGTGTTACGTACTGTAAGCGTGTCGTCGTCATTTAAGTTAATGTCGTCGAACGCAAAGTCGTGCAGCCTAAAATGTGCTGCTGATGCTACCCGTAAAGTCTAGAACAATCAATTAATTGTACTTACGTACAATTTTGCAATGTTAAACAAAAATTTTACCCTCAGCCTTTGAGCGTCTTCCAAACTGGCCGTGGCATGATAGGACAGAACCTCTAAGGTCACGTTCTGTTTGGCAATGGCCACCATCGCCTTTTCGTACATGTGCGTATTATGAATACCCATGCCGCAGAAGATGGCGAAAGCCTCGACGAAGTTTTCGTCATTTTTCGTGAATGGCAAATCGTTGAATTTATTGATCAGCTGGATCACTCCGATGATATCCCCCGAAGAATTTTTGATCGCCATGCAGAGGATCGTTCGGTGCCTGAACCCGGTGCCCTCGTCTACGGTGGGGTCAAAACGAGCGTCTTCGTCTGCTACAGGTATGTTGACGGTCTGTTTTTAGATAAATTGTGTTTTGCTAGTAAATAGTGAAACTAGATGAATTGGTTGACTTACTTCTCCTGTTGTGGCCACATATCCAGTGATGCCAATGTTGATAGGAAATCTGCTTTCAAAAGGGCTGAAAAAGAGGAAATAAATTAATTTTATCTACTCCTAGCATGGTAATCATTCATTACATAGCTCATTTTGAGTTACGTAATGAGCGATTTTACCGCACTAGTGCGATAATAATCGATTTTATCGCACTAGTGCGATAAAACAACTTTAAATGAAAATTTCTGCTGTAATTGTTTATTGAATTTAAACATAACTTTGATAAAACCATGAACAGACCTATCTTAAATAATAACTATATTTTACTTTTTATAAATATTAAAAGTGAAATGAATTCCTGAATTAGAAAGTTCTTGGATCGAATTTACACAAAAAAAAAAAAAAAGCTGGATGAACTATAGGTTGCTGCCAAGGTTTCAAAGTACACGAGTAACATTTTTTCTTGAAAAGGACTCTTTATGTTCTTGGTCTCGCACCAGATGACAAAACGTTGATACATTTTTTCATATTTCTCCTTTGACTTGGCAGGCAACAAGCCAGATACCACGTTTGCGGCAGCTTCTTCAATATCTGACGGAAGTTCTTCAGACATGTTCATAACGAAATGCACTTTTAAAAATTTGTGACTGACACTGTTAAATTGTCGCTTAAGTGATATGTGGAAACAAATGGCCACCATGGCAACAACACCAAAACAGTACAGCGTAGATGACAAAATTTAAGGGTAACAAATAACTACCCGTAGCAAGCATATACGAGACGTTCCTAAATAGTTCACATTGCACAAAATATGAATTTTTTTCTTACTTTACGCTGCTTCTGATGGTCGTAGATAAAATGTTGTACATCACCCGTGGGGTATGGCAAATTAACGTACTCGTGTGATCACCACAACTCGGTCTACGACCTCGTCGTGGCAACACTCCCACTTGTGCCTATAAAAATGCTCATACCCCACTAGTAATGTAAATAACTATTACGGCTCTTAACATTAGAAAAAAATTCTGATTTTGACGCCCTCCAACAGTAACTAACCCTTGATATCGCTTTGGAAGAGCTTTTTTATACACGTTTTTAAAAGCTGTGGACCACCAAATGAGCAAACAGTGAAATAGTTACTTACGGTCACATTATGACAATCTGACAAAATAAAGAGGTTAGAACGGTTTAAAGCATAGGTTCCCAACAATTTAGAATATGAATTGATATGATATAATAGCTTAGTATAGCTTAGTTTTGCTTTGTACAGATTGTTATAGAAACCTTTTACTTCCAACAAAATGTGTTCCATGTGAATACTTTATACTTTAAAATAATGAAATGGTAATATATCTACATAATTAGGGTCTTACCTAGTTCGGGACTCGCCATCTTCACCATTAAGATCGCTGGCCTCAAAATCGAACACCCTGGAAAAACTAATTTTCGACCCATGGTGAACTAGTAGTATCTGGAATCAAAAATAACGTATCAGGATGATCAAACTACACTACATCACCAATAGTGATGACTTGGATACAAATTGAAATTAAGATTTATATAAATACAAAAGTTACAAAGTGAAGTAAGATGTACAGGGTGCTGCATTTTCGATGGTTTTACGGGGTACAGAGAAAACGGTAATAGATAGAAAAAAAGTAGCATACGTGTTCCGATCTCATTTTCCGAGCTGAGATGACTGGCGAAGAGTGGGCTGCGCAAACTTCTTTTGTTTCAAAGATACGGGGGGTTTTTGAAAAATGATCATTTTTCAACCTCCTCTGTATTTCATTTGCTATAAAACTTATTAAAAAAATAAAAACGGTATCTGGTACAACTTTTCACTTAGAATTCAATGACGTAGCCAGTTTTTTTCTATTACGTTTAGTTTTTGACATATGGCAGTAAGTTACATTTTTTTAAATGGAACACCCTATATATTTGTACGTCATTTAATTCTGTTTATTTTTACCTTTTCAACAGTGTATTACAACATATAAGTTTGTAAAAGTTAATCGTCTTATTTAAAAAAAAAGTCGTTTGCTGAGTTAAAAAAATGCCAATATCTAAAATACGAAACAAAAACAATCGGAAATCATATAAACTAACACATCATAAAATTCAATATTTTTAATAAATCCTATAATTAAAAAAAATCTAAATTACAAACAGTTCTACCGTCGCTTTAATAAGAAAAGTGGCCATTTCTATTTTCTACTATTTTTAAGGTAGAAGTTAAAAAAACTGTTTATAAACGACATGTAACATGTTAATATGAACATAGCCAGATTTTGTTTCGACTGTGGGTATTTTTATACATATTATTTAGCCCGTTTTTGTTAAAGAAACGCCTTTTTTCTAAATATCACGATTAACATTTACAAACTTATATGTTTTAATACACCGTTGAAACAGTAAAAATCAACAGAATTAAATGACGTAAAAATATATAGGGTGTTCCATTTAAAAAAATATAACTTACTGTCATATGTCAGAAACTAAACGTAATAGAAAAAAACTGACTACGCCATTGGATTCTACGTCAAAACTTCTACCGGAAACCGTTTTTCCTTTTTTGATAACTTTAATAGCAAATGAAATACAGAGGAGGTTCCAAAATGACCATTTCTCAAAAACCCCCCGTATCTTTGAAACAAAAGAAGTTTGCGCAGCGCACTCTTTGCCAGTCATCTCAGCTCGGAAAATGAGATCGGAACACGTATGCTACTTTTTTTCTATCTATTACCGTTTTCTCTGTACCCCGTAAAACCATCGAAAATGCAGCACCCTGTACATACAAAATTTACGTTCTAAGCAGTTATCATTTGTTTTTTCTAAACTTTTGCAACAACGTAAATTTATTAAAAACCAACTTGTTAACATTGACATGTTCTCAATGTATATGCAGTATTGGTTTTTAAACAGTTTCACTTCTTACTGTTAATTTCATATAAAAATAATTTTACCATACAAATAAAGAGCCACCAACTCTTCACACCAATTCACACACTCCTCAAACATTCAGAAGATTTTAAAATTGTGATATCATGTAAATATACTTAATATATGCATATTTTTTAAATAATGCATGTTATTAAAGGAAAAAAATCATCAAATGGGCACGTTATGTCTAAATTTTCTTGAAACTTCAGAGTTCCTTTCCACTTAAGACACTCGAAAAATTCAGGTCAAGTTTCAACTTTTTTCAGAGCGTCTAGGACGCTTAAAAAGCGAGTCTGAAAAAAGAACAAATCTGAATAATGGACTCTTTATAAAACTGAGCCTCCATACGTTTCTTAATTCCACTAATTCAACTCGGGCAAAATAAATTATCCCGGTCGGAGCGAAGTTCAAGGGCTGGGCCCTTCGGATCTCTCGAGAATTACATTTACATCTCGCCCTGCCGCTAGATTGATGAATTAAGCTTAAATGTACTAAAACCATCTATAAAACCGCTCCTGGAAAGATATTTAATTAAATAGGTTCTTGCGGCCGCGCCACCCTGAAACCTTAAAGATAGAGTTTCGTTCAGATTGGAGGGAGGGACAACTTAAAGTTGTTCGCGTCAGTTTTCTAAATGTTTTTCTTTCTAAAGTCTTATCTCAGTTTAAACTGTTTACTCGAGAAGTTAAATTTTAATAACCAGGTGGTATAAAGTTCAGTCAAACGGGAGCGAAGTTAATAACACCTTGAGCTTTGAAGATCACTCCTACATCTCGCATGTAAATGAACTTTGTTGCTGACGTGTTTAGCTTTTAAATTGATCTAATTACCAATTCTCTCCTTCTAAAACGCACTTGTTAACAAATACAATATGGCTATTTAATGAACCGGTGCGGGGTTTACGTATATTTAGCCCCAATTTTCCGTTTTGCATAAGCGGCGTAAACTTCCGCCCTCCAGGTTACGGCACGTGGCGGCGTGCGCGATCCACCCAATAACTTCAATATTTTGTTTTTTTTAAGATTTTGTTGCGCGAAAAATAAGTTTAAAGTAAGCACGCCGTCCCTCTCGCGAGAACATGAATTATTAATAGCTTGTCAATACTCGAGACACGATAAAATTTCAAATTATATTTTGCGATGAACCGTATAAATTTCCACTTTGAAGGTCCACCGGTCTAGAAAAATACGGACGATTTAGTTGGTCTTGGCCTTCTCGTACTTTATTTTTCTGGTCAATAGTATTGACCAAACTCGATTAATGCCTTTCATCGTGGAACACCCTAAATGTCTAATAGCAAAATGTAACACTGAAACTATGTATTAACCGTAACAAGACAAATTTATGGGTTTTCCTTCCGCACTAAATGCCTAAATTGTGACGGAAAAAATCGGGACCTAAGCGAACCCAATCCTTTTCGTCTTTTATCTCAAGGAAATAAACTCCCGAAGTGCCGAAATGAGAATAGATTTGTCCGGAACATTGTCGCTTAAAGAGTTCGACGAAAACCGGTAAATGTACCCCCAAGATTTACGGGTTGACAACGGAAAAGGGCTTTTCCGTGCAGCAAATTTAAGAGATTGATGGCTGGCTGTTCGGCGAATTAGCCAATTCGTTCAGAAAGAGCTGATCGAGACGGAAAACCGCATTATTGTCGCGCTTTTACTCTCCGGCTCGTGCAAATACTTGACAAAGCTTTATTTACACGTGAAGGCACTCACTTGAACTCTTTGGCACTGAATGAGACTTTGAGTGTGCGTCAATATCCGGAACACCACGTGCTCAATGGTGCTTTGTTCCTCGAAGATCATTCGGGCCAAGTCCAGCAGGACCTGGTTTCGTTTGATTTCCAGCTGAGATTTCTCGTAAAGGTGGGCGTTTCTTAAGCCGATGCCGCAAAACTGCAGATAGCTGGAGAATATCTCTTCGTCTTGCTTGGTGAATGGTTGGTCTCCCATTTTGTTTATTACCTGAAGAGAAAAGAACAATTTAATATAACGTGTCAGTCAAATGGTTAAGAAAAATTAGTCATTCATAGATATCTTAGTGGATTGTTTAACAAAGTTCAGACTAATTTAATTTCATAGGAGATGGAAAATTCTCAGAAATTAATTTTTGAAGAAAATGCCAAGATAATTTAAGGAATTTTAGGAGAATTCAAAAGATGATGATGAAGAAAAGGCTAATAAATGCACATCAAAAGCAACAGGAATTTGGAAAATATAAAATGCCAAGTCATTGAGTTTCTTGGAGGAACCACACTGTAAGTAGTCTTTACAGCTAAATTTGTCTGTTGCTGCAAAACACTTTTAAACTTTCTTACGTCACGTGACAGCTGTGATAACTGTCCAAACTCACTCAACAGTGACCTGAATCTATAAAGTGCCAAATAAATTTGTTTCCTTGAGAAGCTGCACTGTAAGTTGTATTTACAGCTCCATGGAGTCAAATTTGAGAGTAGAAACGTTAAGAAACACTTTAAAACTTATTGTCATAAACTGTCATAATTGTCATAATTCACTCACCAGTGACTTGAGAAAGTATAAAATGACAAATAGATGTGTTTCATTGAGACATTGCACTGTAAGTTGTGTTTACAGCTCAATGGAGTCAAATTTGTGACTAGGGGTCATATTAATAATCATTCCTTAAGGTTCCTTGTTATTATTATTCCTTGATGCTACCTAAAGTTTCAAGCAATGATTAATGTCCCTCCTAGATCTGACGTTTTTTTTTCAAAGGAACACTTTGATATTCACGTCACAACTGTCAAATTTTGTTCCATAGAACTATTAATACAATTACACTGTGATTTATCCAAGCGGTAGATACTAGGTAAAAATCTAGACTTGTATAGTCAAATTTTTACCCTTTGAGAATGACGTCATGCAGGTGAAAAAACACGCATGTCTGGAATTAGATCACAAGTTTTAACCTACAAATGCTTTGAAAAATTAGTGCGTTCAGAAGTGACTGATGATCAATTGGGATGACATCTGGAAACTGTTTCTTTTCGTACTCCAAAAAAAGCAGCACATTTAGAACTAGCATTTGGGCTTGCTCATTGTAGCGCATCATTTTTATACCTTTGATATTTGTTTATATCAAAGTGACAGTAAATGTCAACGTTTTTAATTTGACAGGATGACAAAATTAATAACGTGCCTTTTTTGTTAAAATTGTTTATTTAACATGTTTGATATGCGAGAAACAAAGATGTAAAAAGATGACGTCATTCTCAAAAGGTAAAAATCCGACTATACTTTAATAACCCATTTCCCGGACTTGTAACGTAAATTACTATTTAGAGTGTGAAAAACTGACTTTTTTTGGTTTGTTGGTTTTCACTCGAACAAAATCATTCGTCCAAAATTCCATTTCCTAATTTCAGCCATCAGACTGAAAAGAATTAGTCAGTATACACAAATTTTTTATGATTAATTTTATCCAAATTACTGTAATTTGTAAATCACCTATTTACGACTTATTCAGTATTAACAGTACATCTGCTTAAATCTTCCTCTCTTCATCAAATTTTTGAATATTCCAGTCTAACAATCATCAGTTTGGGCTTGATTGAATAGTTAAAGTTTGTTCCAAAAGAAAAAGTGAACATACTAGACGTGTGGGTTTTACTAATACCAATTCACATGCAAAATGCAAATTTCATTTCGTCGGTCTCGCACTGGTCTTAAATAAACCAACCAAAGTTTCATTTTAAACTTTTCACCCTCGTTTAGCGACCGGTATTTCTTTTTAATGAATTCTACCCCTTGTCTAGGTTCCTTCAGCGTGGAGGAGCGCGTGTCGTGCAAAAGGTAATTCAAACATTTAAATAAAACTAGTTAAACCCGTTCAAGAATAAAAATTACAAATTCCAAGCGAAAACTCATTAGAACCGCCCCTGGAGGACGACTGACGACTAATCCCCCAGCCCATGTTTGTACTTGCAAAATTTTCATTTAAAAACTGGACCGTGAAACAAGTTGCTGGAAAATGCGCTTTCATTATTTTTCCTTCGGGAATACTCGCTTTGACGTCACCTCATTCATCACGCGGATTATCTCGTGACCCAAGAGTGAGAGTTTGCGTTTATTTAAATGGGGGGGACCGTTCGGTTTTCTGTAAATTTATTAATAAGCGCGATTTAGAGTACCGTAATGACACGGCAAATTTTTCAAACGCAAAATCCGGACGTGACATTCGTAAAATGGCGTTATTTTTGGACTGCTTATTCATCCGTGAACTGGACGAGGAATTGGCGAAAAACAAAAGTCACGTGACATATAAGACCAAAAAGGTTCAGAATGACTTTCTTCACCCAGTGAAGTAGGTTTACATCCCCTTCCAATCACCGAGTAAATACGGTCACAACTGGCAAAGCGTTCAAATGTAACTGTTTTTCTTTTTGTTTTTTGAACGCCTTGTATATGTTCAACCGTGTTGCGGTTAGCAAGAGGTCAAAGAGCAGTTCAAGAAAAAAGTAAAAATAGCTATTTATGTAACCAGTTACGAAAAGTTCGATTTTGTGTAACGAATGAATGTTTGTAGGGCGAGCGCAGCGAGGTCCGACAATTTGAATGAGTTACACAAAAAGACATTTTCGAAACGTGTTGCATACATAATTTTTTCTAATTTTGACCAACTAGTTACGAAAAGTAAAACGTTTTGTCACTCTAATCAGTTTTGAAAAGTGTCACTTTATATGCCAAAATTAGAAAAAGTCAATATGTTTAGAGTAATTTTAGAGAAGATGGGAATATTATAAGTGTATACAGGGTGTTACAAATTCGAGGCATTAGCATTGCTATCTCAGAAACTATAGTTGATAGAGCTTGCGCATTTTATTGCTAAATAATTTGGTAAAAAAAATTCAAAACATTTTCATTACTTCCGGAGATATCCGACAAAATCCGAAAAAGTCAAACTTCTTATTTATTTTATTACCACTTTATTATTGATTATTTTGGAAAATCAATTGCACCTTCTGGAGGCACTTTTTTATGCTCTTCAAGAAAATAGCTTTAGTTTTCATCTCCGACGTTTCGTTTTTTAGATACCATCATCAACTTCAATTATTTAAATACGGACCTGAACTTTTTATTTCATTTTTTAGTAGCTACAGACCTCCCAAAACTAATGATGTGCCACACTTGTCAAAAAATTATTAAAATAGCTATTTATGTAACCAGTTACGAAAAGATCGATTTTGTGTAACGAATGAATGTTTGTAGGGCGAGCGCAGCGAGGTCCTACAATTTGAATGAGTTACACAATAAGACAATTTCGAAACGTGTTGCATACATAATTTTTTCTAATTTTGACCAAAAAGCGGTAAAAACCATCTTTTAAAGTGATTTAACACAAATATTCACTTTCATAGCACCTTGTATAAACTGTGACAACGACATGTTATGATGGATGTCGCCCATATGTTTCTACGGAAATGCATAAAAACAGGGAGTGATAAAACGAACTTTTCATAACTAGTTACGAAAAGTAAAACGTTTTGTCACTCTAATCAGTTTTGAAAAGTGTCACTTTATATGCCAAAATTAGAAAAATATATATTTGGAATTCATATGTTGTCATAATTTTTTGAGTAGCTAATTTAGTTTGATATGATTAAGTTTAGGTCCGTATTTGAAAAATTAAAGTTGATGATGGTATCTAAAAAACAAAGCGCCGGAGTTGAAAACAAAAGCTGTTTTCTTGAAGAGCATGAAAAAGTGCCTCAAGAAGGTGTCATTGATTTTCCAAAATAATCACTAATAGTGGTAAAAAATAACTATATATAACTATAGTTTCTGAGATAGCAGTGCTAATGCATCGAATTTGTAACACCCTGTATAATTTCTACAGCAGCATGGCAATTATTATTCGTTAAAATCAAAATACGCACCGTTTGCCTAAATTGTGATTAAAACATTGATTTGATTTTAAACATTATTTTAATCATATAAATCACAAAAAAATGTTAAATTCATTGATCAATGCTAGACAACCCATTACTGAAAATCGAGCTTCCTAATTCTTAAACAAAAATATGGAACATTTTATTGATATTCTGCATGTCCTTGATGTTATCATAAGTAATGGGCCTATCCCACATATCATAAATTTTTGTTTTAATGACTGGAATCGAAAGAATAGGATCAAAAAATTAATTTTTCATATTCTTGAAGAAAAAATTATGGTCGTAAATGTTCCTACATTAGTTTGAATTTGTCCATTAAATTTAAAAGATCTGTTTTGGCGCGCGTGTGACGTACGTAATTCTGGGCGATTTTATTGGCTGTTGCACGCCAACTGTTTCACTTCTTGTCGCTGATTGGTTGATAGTGTAGTACGTCACCGGCGGCGGGCGTTTTAAACATGAGATTAATGTAGTTTTTATCATCATTTTTTTTCCTATTTAGACTTAATATTTTTGAAAACAAAAAAATACGGGTATAATATTTTCAATCCGTCAGGCCCATTGCCCCAATAATTATTGCAACTTAATCAAAGTTGGATATATGGTGATAAACTTATTAGATATAGTTTTATAGTACGTTTTAGTTACTTTCCAAGACAGTAATAATAAATAAATAACAAATTAACAGTAGGAAACACTTGGTGGAGTCATAAAATACGTCCTTGCCCACGGTCCATATATTTCAATCTGCAACGTTATAAGACCGCAACGTTTGCCTGGAATACCGCAGAAATGCCCCGGCAGCTGCCAGAAATAACCTCATAACTTACTTGTTTTAAAAAAATTAACTTTGCACTTGGAAAATAATTAGAAATGTGTCGACTATGTGATTTTCTTATGTTCGGTTTTTGAATGTGTGAATTTGAATGTGACTGTGAATGAGATTGAGTATAAATCTCACTCATCTAAGTTGTTCTTAAAACCTAACAGAGCGAGTGTCAGCGAAACTGACATTAGAATCACTTTAACTCATTTTTCTTTTATGGAGTTCAGTTAGAAAAGACCATACAAATATGAAAAATGTTGTGCCACAGTTCAGAACATTTACCATTGTTACGTTATCCCATTCTACTTTGATTTTTGCCATATTTTGTCCGACTTAATTAAGGAAGGTTTTTAGGATCATTAATTCTGGAAAAATACTCACTTGTGCCACTCCAATTACGTCTCCATTTGTATCCTTAATAGGCATACAGAGCAAAGTCTTCGTCCTGTACCCGGTCAAGGTGTCAATGTCGTGATTAAACCTGTCATCCTAAAATAAAAACCACATTATAAAAGCTGTCAAAGTAATTAAAAAATACTCATTAATAAATGTTAAGACTTGTTACAGCTCATGCGTTCCTATATCCTTATAATTCCTTAAACTATCCTAACCATAGAAACCGGAACCAATCTATATGGACCTAAATATCGCGATGACTTAACCGAGAGTTATTTAAACCGACATTAACAGTCGGTAAGCGTCCATTCTCTTGAGACCACCCACCGTGCTTTAACATATAGGAAATCGCACCATCCGTAAACAGTTCGACAGCCCATTTCTGGGTCCTGCAATTGTAATTTTGCGCTTTTTTATTGCCGACTTTTGCTCTGAATGTTTATTGGTTTATTGGCCATATAGAGCATCGAAATCGAGACGGTGAAAGCTTTAATAAAACTACAACAAAAGAATTTTGAGGGCGGGATTTATTAAATAGAATCTTCCCGAAAATTGGGTTTTTTTTTGTGGTGGTCTCGGTTTAATTTCCCTCGAGGAATGTCGGTCATTAAATATTACAAGGTTCATCGGCCACCGCAAGAAAACTAAGCGGAAACGGGAATGTGTCTAGGCTCACGAAAATTAAAAATACCTTTGATGCTTGGAACGAGGGTGAAGCCAGCCGGATTTTGGCATCGTAACTTTGCACCCCTCTATTCCCAGGATAGTTCAAAAACATGAAGCATTTAACTGTAATTTTTTAGTGGTTAATTGTATTTTTAGAAACCTTTTCTACTCTGCCAAGTTTAATAATGCTATATTTCACTTTTAAATATAAGTCAGTTAAACTTAATATTAGTTGCTTTTTATATTGCTAGTGGCAACCACTTGTCTGGTGCATGTACAAGGTGTCCATTTTCATTTTTTGTTGCTATTGCAGTATTGTTGTTAAATTAGGATATTGTCAAAAGAAAAACGGTTTGTTTTTTATTATTATTGACATATAGACCAAAGTTGGAATTTTGTAAATTGGACACTCTCTATTTTTGCATATTTTAGAAGAGTCTTTAGCTATCTACGGTTCCATGATGTGTCTATACTGAATGTTTCAAATAAGCGAGTTATTAGCGATTTTATGGCAAAATGCACCAAAAATTGTGTCAAAATTACTGTTTTTCGTAGTTTTAGATGAGGGTAACTTGTAAAGCACCATATTGGTACTATCTCAATGAAATTCCTGTTATAGACTAATTTGGACCACAGAAACTCAAATCTGGTGTCAAAATGACGCTAACTGGTACCATTTTTGCGATACCCTTCATTCCTTTGTCATTCTTAGGCACTTTTCAGGTCGTGGCCTCCTTACAAGGGCCGTAATCGCCCTTTGGCACTCTCCGCCACATTTTGCCCATCAACACAAAAGTATTAACTCGGTCAAAGATAATTTTAAAATTTTGACTTTTTTTGAAACTGCCTAGAAATTTAGCGAAAACTGAAATAGTTTTATTTTTTTTTACTGCCAAACCATGTATTTTATAAAAAATTGTATACAGTGTGTCCCAAATTGGTTCTACATGTATTGGGATCTCTGTAACCGTAAGGGCTACAGAGTCGGTTAAATGGGGAAAGTTTTAGAGAATTGTATGTGAAACTTATTTCCGGTTTCCAAATTAAATTATCTTTCTCCGTTTTCCGGAAAATTGGGAAAACGTCAGAGGCTGCATTTTAAACACTCCTTAACAAAACCAAAGAGAGTTTTGAACCTAAGACATTATTAAGGCACTTTTTTACGTAGAACACGATGACGTAATTAGAAAAAATCTATCGTCATTGGTTTTAAGTTTCATACCACGTTGAATTCGGAATAAAATGAGCTTTCAGAATCTAACATATACTAACATAAGTCATCAGGACCGTATTTAAAAAATGAAACTGATGATGGTTTAAAAAAATAAATTGTAAATTAATATCTCAAAAACCGCAAAAGAAAATGATTTTTTCTAAAAGTCATTTTATTAAAGCCATGAATAGGCAACTTTTCTCCCATTTAACCAAATTTGTACGTCAACTTAAGACAACAAATTTCAGAAATCAACAACACGATCCACTGACCAATAAAAAGTTTTTTGTGCGAGTTTCAAATATGCAACTATAGAGAGCGTTTTTGATAACGTTTTAAAGACCTTGAACTTCAGAATACACTATACACTTGCATTAGACTGCGATAACCTTAACGATAATCGTGAACATTACAAATATCGTTATCAGGACTTATAAAAGCTGAATGGCTTTTTTTCCTCGCACAGTTAAATTTATTCAATTTAAAATACAGTAAATTTCAAAGGCTTTTACGGTCACAGACTTTATAATAACTGAATTTTCGGGTTAGCACAAAATCATTTCAACGTCAAGCGGTCTCCGCCCCTTTTTTTTTTGAAAGCGTGGAATTTTAGGGAGTTTTTAGTGAAGTTACGAAACATTTTCGGCGCTCCGCTAAAAGCAACTCCAAATCTGGTTAGTCGGCTTTGAGAGAGTTGTCATCATGGGAGAAAATAAGTTTCAAGTTATCCGCTGTCCGTCATTAACGAGGACGAGCTATTTTAGGAAAACGCCAAAATGGGATATTGCTTTTCCTATTTCGTTTCCTTATTAACGGAAGTAATTTACTGGTGGGGCCACTTTACGATTCCGTTTCCAGCCCTCCTCGGCCTTTTGAGAAAATAATTGGAATTTCCTATTTGTGGCCAGACTATCTAATTTGCATCCGATTACCTTGGATAATTCGCATCGATTTTCCAGGATTCTGGTTGTCTTTCTGCGATTTTTCCGGTTCACTTTCTCTTTCTTCAAAATCTCCCACACTAATTTCAAGTCCAACCCCACGAGCTCACTAGTTCTTTTAAGTGGTTTTGAGCAACGTTCATCTTTCAACTTGCGATACACGTTGTACACCAATCTCTGTTCACCGCTGCTGATCAAAAGATGCTCACCACGTTCCAGAAAGTAAAATATATCATTTGGTGGGCTTTCAACGGTTTTGACTTGGTGCAGCTGATTCATAACAGATTGAGGTTGGTAAACTCTGACTTGAACGTCAATCACAGAAAAAACTGCTGTTTTGTAAAAATACTTCCAAAAGTAGTACTCGCCCGATAAACTGATCAGTCACAACTGAAGAACGCACTATCGAAAAACGCATTCGGTGTCACGTAAACTTAAACGCTTCCGGCTCGAATTTGGGTTGACAGTCTAGTTATTGTTGAATGACTGAAGACCCTTATTTCAGGGAAAACGCCAAGTTAGTTTGTCTACCTGAGGGTTGTTACCCTCTCCAATTTTAAAGCCTATTTTTCTCACACTACTGTGATAGTTTACAAAAGGGTGGTTTTTCAAGCGTAGAAAAGTTGTACTCCAAGAATATAGTATATTGTATTATACAGAATCCTGCATTTGAAGTTAAGTTTGTTGCAAAATTACTTAAGACACTGAACACCCTGTACATTTTTGAATTTTTTGGATAGTTGATAAGAAAAACACCTAGTTTAAATGAATGACACATCTAGCGTGTACTACTGAAGTGACACTTCACAAGAACTGACGTCGCTGACATTAAATTGAACACCTTGTATATTTTCTTAATCTATTTTATATTGGATTGGTCTATTTCATATGTCACAATTTAATACAGCTAGCTGTTATCCATTTTCTGACAAATTTCTTGTTAACATTTTCGACTTATTTTAATTAAAACCATTGTGTCACATCTTAAAATCATTTAAAAATGTGATCACTTTTGTCATCAGTTCGACTTATATTTGTTCGATCCTATTAACTGTCATTTTGTCTTGTCCAAATTATTTTCTCTCCACTCTGCACTTGTCTTTGTCCTAATTTTCATTAGATACATAGTATCTAAAATTTTTTTCTACAGTATCTGAGAATTTGATGCTCTACTTGAAACAAATTTTATACTAATAAAATTGTATCTGGCCTAGACAGTTTATAAACATGCTCAAATGTGTTTAAACAGATTTTCCAGTTGCGTAAACGAACGGCGGAATTCTTTCGATCATGACTTTGTTATCATAGTTATTCGAGATGAAAAAGTAATTGGTCCAGTTATGTCTTACTTAGGGGTTCTGCAAAAATTTCACAGTCAAACATCAAAGTTGAATTAACATAGCCAAGGAAAATAATTCCTCCATCCAAAATAAAATAATTCATATTAGAATTGGGGTTTAAGGGTTTACATAAAGGTGCTAGCAGTTTTACACTTTTAGCCGATGATATAATCATTTGTTAATACTTATTGAAAGGTTTCGAAAAGAGGATCAGATTTCATACACTTTCATGTTTTCCCTTAAGTCATTTAATTTGTGGTGTAGGTAAGTCAGTATATTAAATATTGAAACATGATTGTCATGCAATTTTTCAGGTAGACAATTTTGAATATACATTTGTAATGTAATTAAAAATGCTAATTCCAAAAAAACAGCAAATATCATGTTTTTGTTTTTAACTTATGTTTTGATAGCAAAAATCATACCTGATAAGCGTCAGGAATGTTAACTGGTTCCCCACTGTCCGCTACAAACCCAACAATGCCTGTTCCCCAAGGTATCCGAATTTCGTCTTTCTTCTCCATTTCCATTAAAGTACTCCGTGAACACACGTCAAAGAGTTTGGAAACCTGTTAAAATCAAAAAATTAATTAAGTTCCAAAAATCATAATTGTCTGTATATTATAGAAATCATTTAGAATAACTCCAAACCAGACCAATCACAAACTACCTGTACATGTTAGCATTAAGGCGTTTTCGATTAGCATGTTTAGTGCAAGGCAGGACAAAATTACATTAGTTTTGCACTAAACTAATAATACTCACCAAACATCTGCTTCTGGACACGTGATTTGTACCACCGTTAACCTGAGGTGAGCAGCCTCCTCCTCTTTCGCCCTGGACCAGGAACAAGGAACCTCTGTCTGCGTGCAACAAGGTGGAGACGTTTTGGAGAATTTTGTGGCATAACGAACGCACCTCAAGCTCGTTACAAATATCTTTTACCTGTCAACAAAAAACTGTCATTGACATATCAAATCAAATGAAATCTACTAAAATCTACGTCATAAAAAGTTGCTGTACAGTGCGTTTTTTTTTACGCGCAACATAGGATTTTACGGGTTAAATTTTTAAGCACATGTCAGACCATGTAATTTTGGAACTACAAGTATAAAACTTGATGGGTGGCTGTTTCGTACCCTGAAGCTTAAGTAAGTTTACCAATTCGGCCTAAAAAGTGATTAAAAACTTGCAAAAAATCATCTTTTTTCGAAAAGATTTTATCTTTCCATACTCCCTGTATGTATGATAGGTGCTTGTTGTTTTTGATACTGGCACGGCAGGTAGCAGGTAAAATTTGGCGTAGAAAGTAAAACAGGGTGATCATTAACTTTATATCAAGAAAGTTAAGAACAAAAGAAGTATTTTTATAAGTGAATTGTTCAAAGTGACTCCATTTGAAGCCAAGCAGTATTTCAAACAATCATAAAATGCCCTTTTGACGTTCAAAAGATGTCGGGCCATGATGCAGTCAAAATATGTCACTCTACCTGCTACCTGCCCTGCCGACATCAAATACAACAAAGAACAACAATGCATACAGGGAGTATGAAACGATAAAACCTTTTCGAAAAAAAAATGATTTTTTGCCAGTTTTTAATCACTTTGTAGACCAAATTGGTAAACCTACTTAAGCTTCAGGGTACTAAAGACACACCCGTCAAGTTTTAGACCTGCAGTTCCAAAATAACATGGTCTGACATGTGCTTAAAAATTTAACACGTAAAATCCTATGTTGCGCGTTAAAAAAAACGCACTGTATAAAGTAAGTAGGAAGACTAGAAAAACAGGAAGAAAGGAACAACCACGACAAGAAAAACGAATCCTTAATACAGTTTCTTGAAATTTGAATGTCACAGATCAAGTGCAAAATAACACAGTCTATACCAAACTTGCATAAGCTGTCCTTAAACTCAACTTAGCTAATGTTGGGGAAACGGACATTAATGTAGAAGGAAGGTAAGTATAGTAAAGCTGGATTAACAGATCGACACAATTGACAATACAACACAAGCATAACATCAAAACCTATAACATGAAACATACAGTTTACAATTTTTTCTCTTATTTTGACGTTATTGTTGGAAAGTACCAAAAAAGCTCATGTGTGTGTTATTTCTATACCAAAGTCTATTTTATGCCCAGAGAATCTATAATTTAACATTGACAAGATGCTGTACCTGTGTTTTGTTGTGTCAAGCTATAAATCCAGCTTAAATGTCATGGGATAAGGAAAAATTATCAGAACTTAAAATGTATAGAAAATTGCCTGCAGAAGTAGTTAAAAAGACATGTCAGTTGATGTTAATGCACAAATCAAGATTAACAACATCTTCCAACAACTTTAGACATCTACAACTTATTTTAACTGACTAACAGTTATTGCATCAAACGCATTAGATTTTAATAAATACATAAAACAATCACAAGATTTGAGGATGTGATATTTATTATACATGTCAATAGTATCACTGTCTTCGTTCCCACGAAGTCCATGTTTTGAGAAGCAAAATGAATGAAACAAAACGTTTATTTTAATTAGACTTGGGACTAAAAGAGCCCAAAAAAAACATTCCAAAGGAATTTATCCTTTTCCAAACTTCAACGCTTTAAATATAATCTAAGTGCGAAACAGTAGGATACTGAAAGCCGAGAAGTATTTCACTGTCGACACGGGCGTGGGTTCGAAAAATTGGGATGAATAAAGGAAAAAGCCCCCTTTTCGGAGATAATCCAGTTAGGATGTTTGGCCCTGTTTTATTTATCCTTGGGCCGCTATCAAGTAACGCATTGATTTAGAACTTTAGAGCACACGGAAACTGAGTAACTTGAATCTGTGCCAGACGGTTTGGTTTGATTTATGGTGCGGGATGACGTGGCAGCTAATTTAATATTTTCCACACCTTGGGTTAGATCAGGTTTAGTTTATAAAATGTAATATTATTCGCAGTCGGGCAGGTTCAACTTTGAATACAATATTTAAACTAATTTGTAACCTCCAAACATCGCCAGTTCGATTTAACCCAAAATTTAAAATTTTAAAAAGCGATTTCACACGTTTTTTTTGAATAAACTTGGTTTAACAAATTATATTCAGACAACAAACGATTTAGGAATATCAATAAGTCATGTGAATATTGGTTTCATGTAACAGTAATAGTAATAAAGATCGTAACGTCCGAAAAAAAATGTAATTTTGAAATGTTTTAAAAGCAACTGAAATTAATTCAAAAAATTTTCAGAATTGTTAGAAAAAAACATGTTTTCCTAGTGTACCAAGTTTCCAACCAGGGTGTGTATTCTTGAAACAAAGGAAGGGAGTTATCAAGAGAAACGTATGTAGAATGTGACAGGAACGTGCCATTATCAACTACTTCTGCCACATTCCATCAATCTCTTGACAATTCCGTTCCCTGCTTTTAAGAATTAGGGCCCTGAGCGGAGCTCCACCGTGATAATTTCCATGTTTCAATTAAATTCAACTAGGATTAATAAGAAAATACATTCTGTCTTCAGAAAAAGATAAAAATTTGAAATAGGTTGTATTGGCGTCCCAAGTTTCGTCATGACAGGTTTATCAGGAGCTAAGCTCCATACGTATTACATTACATAAATCGATGGTTTTACACATCGTTTTTAAGATATGAACCATACTTTTTTTTTTAATGGGACACTTTAAATATTTATGCAGATTTGGAATAAACTAAAAATTACCTTTTTAAAAATATGTAACACTGTGGAGTTAAATTGAAAAGCAACGTAGAAATTCCTCTTTTACAGTTTGTTGAATTTTTCCAAATAATCAATTACTCTTCAATAGAACTTTTCTGGGTAGCAGAATTCCAGATCTGTAAATTCTTGTGCATCAGTCACAGTAACAGTTTGTAGTTCTTCAGTAAAATATTGTATACTTTCGGGCTCTAGATAATAAATACATACCAAGCATTTTGAGGAAAGTTATCATCAAAAGTAAGTTTCCAATGTGTTGAAGGACATCTAAATAATGTCAATTCTGTTAATCATAAAAACACTTGAACAAAAAAGCTATTTTTCCGTGAATTCCAAGTAATTTTACAAAGAAACGTTACACAATCAAAAACTTTGATTGAGACCAAGTTTGATTTAAAAAAAAAGTGAACAAAATAGAAAGAGAACATTTTCTGGCATTACTGACGACGAAAATAGCTTCCGGGTCTTTGAAAACTCAGATTTTCTCTGTCATTACATTTATACAGGTTTATAAATCGATACTTCAGTCGTGGCTCAGTGCTCAACATCAAGTTTTTTTGTGCCATAAAGAACGTCTTGTACCGTGTAACATAAATACGGTCTTATCTTTGAAGCTCCTTTTTCGTTTTTTTAAGCCCTTCTTACACCAAAAACACGAAGAAGATAAACTGAGTTATAAACGGGACGATTAAATTTAGGTTCAACCGTGGGCGGCACACTACCGAAGTGTGGAAGTCGTTATTTAAATGCCCACGTGAAGAGCCGCACTTTTTAATTTTGATTTTTTAATAAGCACGGGCGTTTTTCCCCTTCAAAGTTAAATTAAAAAATATTGTTTAAAAAGCGGTTCCATAAAAGATTCAGTTTTTAATTTTTGCGTTTAAGGCAGAATAAATAATTATGTTATACTATTAAAAGACCGGGACATAAATCTGCAGTACCTATGGATGGAACTTCTTAAATTACAATTAAAAATGCAAGACATTTCAGTAAAAAAAAAACTTTGTAAGAATAGTATATTCTTCAACGAGAGTTCAATATCAGTATGAATCACAAATTTCATATACAGACTTGTATCTTTTTTTATATTACCTAAGATATCTGAGTAAATATGTACACCTGTCATATCCTGCAAAAACTAAAATAACCCTAGCTATGGTATATGGTACATTGTTATTTAGTTCTGATGTAAATCACCAAAATTACCTTTTTTTTAAGAAAAAAAAATTGTAGCCCCAAATTTCCACTTAATTCACAAGTCTATTCAATGAACTTCTTACCAGTTCAAATATAAGTTCTTTCTCATCCAGCTGTCGCAATTCGTGCCTGCTCCTCCTATGTCTGCGACTGGGAGTTGGACTTGACGTAGTCAGATTTCCCGAAGGATCCTCCGTCGTGCTCGTTAAGAAAGTCGGCTGTCCATCAACCTGAACGCAAAGAAAGCTACTATCAATTCGAGACGTCGAAAGAAAAAGTCGGTCGTCGTCATTTCAAGGAAAAATATTTGTAGGAACGGAAACTAAACCGTTCAGATTTTATTTCGATCCGCTTAAGCCGTTAAGCTAAGGACGTTTTGCCCCAGTTTTTCATCCCCGCGTCCTTGGGCTTTTTTTTTAGGTTAGCGACGATCCGTTAGAAGAAAAACGACCGAAAATTTACTTACGTACCGTGCTGATCATCGGTTTGAGTAGGCCGCCTCTTTCGAACTCGTGGGCGGATATTTTGCGAACTGGCGTCGTGGCACCCGAACCACCTCGAGATCCACCAGGTATACCGTGGGTTGGAGAAGCCAATTCGGCGCTGGAGGAGGCGGGCGTGGCGTGGGATACCATCCATGAGTCCACCACTTGTCGTGTTGCTTTCCTGAAACAAAATTTTCCATTTTTCTAGATTTAAAAAGTTCCAGTTTGAAAGCTGGATAGCCTGATAGATGACAATGATCTCGACTAACAAAGTTTCTGGAATTACAGCTCCGAGGAATTGAACAAAAATAAGTGTATTTTTTAAATTTTCGCTCAGTGTGTACTTAGCAATAATTTGCAAAGTAGGTACTACTCCATCAATTTTTTTCTAAAAATGTGATCTGAAAAGTTTTTCTAAGAAAAAAAAACAAATAGAAAGTAAATTTATGAGTCTAATTAAAATTAGCTTGAAAGATATCATTTTTTTATCATGGCTGTCATTTTCGGTCAAAATAAAGACTAAAAAGGCTGTTTTGATTTGTTATTTATTGTTATTTTCCTTTTATCAATAATAAAATAAATGAAGTAAAACTTTTCTGACAAAGTGTTTCCACCAAATAAGTAATAATCTTATTACTTTTTTATGAAAAAGTAACTTTTTTTGTCACTTTTCTATATTATTTCATGTTTTTAAATTATGAGACATAATATGTTTTTGAGATGATAAAAATTATGCTAATCTGAAATTATTGTATTATTTAAACAGATTGCAATTTACTGATAATTGTCAAAAATGTTTCGAAAACTGTAAGTAAACTGTATTAAAACTGTAATTCTTTTAAAAATAATTCTAGGCAAGTTTCGCATTAGAGACAGATATCACGCGGTTCTTGAAAGATAATTTAGCTAGGCAGTCACATGACTACTGTCAAAATAACTGTCATAAATCTCAGAAACACGCTTTATATCGAATACTGCAAGAAAACTTTTCTAAACCCTGGTTTTTGCAACTTTTAAGCACAGTTTGACAGTCAGAGACTATATTGCTTGTCAAACCCACTTGGAGTGAGAAAATGAATGTTTTAAGCAGATTTTTGAAACCCTTTGAATAATCGAAAAAAACGCTACGAAATTTGTTAGTCAGGGAGAAAAGCGGTGTCAAAATTTGAACTGCCAAGAACACAGTTTGAAAGAACAGTCAGGGACAAAATCGCTTGTAAAACTCACTTGGAGTAAAAATTGACTGTTTTAAGCACATTTTCAGATTCCTCATTAAATTTCCTATCTATAAACCTAAAAAAACACTAGAACATTTGGTACACTCAGGAAGAAAAGGGGTGTTAAAGTTTGAACTGCCATAAACACAGTTTGAAAGAACAGTCAAGGCCAAACGCGCTGGTAAAACCCACTTGGAGTAAGAAAATGACTGTTATTAGCACATTTTTATAATCGTCATTAAATTTCCTATCCAATAACCTGAAAAAACACTGCACAATTTGGTACAGTCAGAGAGAAAAAGAGTGTCAAAGTTTGAACTGTCACAAACACAGTTTGAAAGGACAGTCAATGCCATAATTGCTGGTAAAACCTACTTGAAGTAAGAAAATTACTGTTTTAAGCACATTTTTAGAATCGTCATTAAATTTCCTATCCAATAACCTGAAAAAACACTACACAATTTGGTACAGTCAGAGAGAAAGCGGGTGTCAAGATTTGAACTGTCACAAACACAGTTTGAAAGGACAGTCAAGGCCATAATTGCTCGTAAAACCTACTTGGAGTAAGAAAATGACTGTTTTAAGCACATTTTTGGAATCGTCATTAAATTTCCTATCTAATAACCTGAAAAAACACTACACAATTTGGTACAGTCAGAGAGAAAAGAGGTGTCAAAGTTTGAACAGTCACAAACACAGTTTGAAAGGACAGTCAAGGCCATAATTGCTGGTAAAACCTACTTGGAGTAAGAAAATGACTGTTTTAAGCACATTTTTAGAATCGTCATTAAATTTCCTATCCAATAACCTGAAAAAACATTACACAATTTGGTACAGTCAGAGAGAAAGTGGGTGTCAAAATTTGAACTGTCACAAACACAGTTTGAAAGGACAGTCAAGGTCATAATTGCTCGTAAAACCTACTTGGAGTAAGAAAATTACTGTTTTAAGCACATTTTTAGAATCGTCATTAAATTTCCTATCCAATAACCTGAAAAAACACTACACAATTTGGTACAGTCAGAGAGAAAAGGGGTGTCAAAGTTTGAACTGTCACAAACACAGTTTGAAAGGACAGTCAAGACCAAAATCGTTGATAAAACTCACTTAGGATAAAAAATGATTGCTTTTAAGCACATTTTTAGAATCCTCATTAAATTTCCTCTACATGTACGTAAATTCCAGCACAATGGCTAGTTTGTGATTGGTCAAAAAAGCAGCTTTCAGCTTACTGCTTTTTTAACCACAAACTACAAACAGTGCTGTGATTTACGCAAATTCTGCAAATGTAAATTTATTACAAGCGACATTTTTTTGCTCTCATTTCGGTAATAATAATTAAAAGCGACATGAAATTCCATGTTCCAAAAATTTACTTAAAATATAGAGTACTAGACGAATCAATTTTTTTATCGTAGAATCATAGAAATGAGGTCGTTAAAGTTGGAAAATCCTGTACACAGTATTGGCTGTTAAATTTCGTTGTAAAAATACCGAATTTTAAAATTCATCAAGGTTTTTACGAGGATTTTAACATAAGTTTATTGAACTCACGATACAATCAAACAGAGGATATAAAAAAAAACATTTGACGATTCAAACTGACGAATCCTAAAATATTTCCGCCGATGTGCGCTATCTGGAATATATTATAATGCATCAGGGTACAACGGCCTTAGCAACCGAGTTCCAGAACGTAGATCCAGGAATGCCAGTAACCTCCATTTCCATCCAGTTAATATCTGGATGTCGTATAAAGGACGAGGGATATTCATCATATTCCTTTCCGGTTTCCCATGGTGTTTTTATTGTTCTACGTGACTTTGCTTATCAAGAATGTTGGCGTTTAATAAAATAATATGTCTTTGATTCGGATTTCGGGGCATTTTCGGCACCGGTTTTCAGACAATTTTACGGATTCCAAATACGTGCGTTCCGCCACGTAGTCACTGCGTGAGAGAAAAGTTTAAATGATTTATTTTACGTTCTAATTTGTATGCCACTGGTTTGTCCGTCGATAAAAAATAGGTTTTTGTTTTAGTAATATTTTGTCTGAACTCGGAGAATATTTATGTGTTTTCTAAACTATACTGTTTTAAGAAATGTGACAGTTTTTGGTTGAATTCATTATCATGTATAATGGCTGAGAAGCACTTGTAACTTGTGGGATTGTAAAACTAATTTGATATACGTTAATACATAGTGTTGCTTTATCCTTACTAAACAATACAGGGTTTTTCAATGAAAAGTAGCCACCCTGAATATCTTCCAAAATAATTTCTCTGTTAAAAAATGCTAAGACACGGCAACAAAGATTGCAAGGGGGACATCTTTTTACGTAGGATTTGAATTTCTGCCATCAGCCCCTTTGCCGCCATAGCCACCCCCACTAAGTTTTCAAATGGCACCATACCCTGTGTGGCACATCGTTGGAAAGGGTATTTCATAAAGAATTAATTACACTATTTTATTTGTACATTTGCTTTGAATTGAGACCAAAAAAAATAAAAAAAATTTTTTGTTATTTTGGTCAAACTGCTGATAACACTACCGCAGGTATTCGGTTTTCCATTCCATGTTTTTGCCTCAGTCGGTCAACTTGTAAGTTCGTTTTGAAGGAACATTGTCAATATGGTTTACACAACAGCCGAAAGAATAGAAATTGTACGTTTTTATTTCAAACATAACGACTGTGCACGCGCTGCCGCGCGCGCTTTTAATGCAATCCATCCAGATAAATTAATTGGTCATCAGTATGTCTTAAAGTTGATGCAAAAATTCATGGAAACTGGTTCCGTGACAAACAAAAAACATCAACCTGAAAGACAAATTATTAATGAACCAATTGAAGTTGCTGTTTTGGGACACGTTGCAATGGATAATGTCTTTAAATCAAATTTCCCATGCATCGGGTGTTTCGACAAGCAGTATAGATATGGAGTATAGTATGGAGAATTAAAAAAAAACACAATTTTCATCCATACAAGGTAAAATTGGTTCAGGAATTAAACGAAGATGACTATGATAGAAGACTACAATTTTGTAAAATTATGTCTACTAATCTGACAAACAACGTGAACTTGTTGTACAATATTTGCTTCAGTGATGAGTGTATGTTTTTTTTGAATGGAGAAGTGAACACGCATAACTGTAGGTATTGGTCAGACACGAATCCACATTGGTTTAGGGAAACCCAAACCCAATATCCAAAAAAACTTAATGTTTGGGCAGGTATTTTAGGAGACCACATCGTTGGTCCGTTTTTTATTGACGGTAATTTGAATGGCGCTACTTATCTTGAGCTTCTTGACACCACTGTTGATCCGACCATAACAGAGCTACTAGAAAATGATGAAAATTTATTTGAAAATCAACTAATTTTCCAACAAGACGGTGCACCTCCACACTATTCACTTCCCGTTGGAGAATATCTGAACAATCGATTTCCTAGAAGATGGATTGGTAGACGTGGTCCCATGGAATGGCCTGCGAGATCACCCGACCTCACTCCGTTGGACTTTTTTATATGGGGGCTTTTAAAATCTAAAGTCTATGCAACACAGCCGGCCAATATTGCAGACCTTAGGCAGAGAATAATACATGAATGCCGACAACTGGCATCGCAAGTCCTCACAAACGTTCGCGAACTCTTCCAAAGTCGCTTGTATTATTGTATGGAAGTTAACGGAGGTTATTTTGAGCCATTAATTAAATGATAACCGCTATTTGCTATTATTTCTGCAGTTAACAAAAAATAAACACAAAACGTATTTTTTATTTTTTTTGGTCTCAATTCAAAGCAAATGTACAAATAAAATAGTGCAATTAATTCCTTATAAAATACCCTTTCCAACGATGTGCCACACAGGGTATGGTGCCATTTGAAAACTTAGTGGGGGTGGCTATGGCGGCAAAGGGGCTGATGGCAGAAATTCAAATCCTACGTAAAAAGATGTCCCCTTTGCAATCTTTGTTGACGTGTCTTAGCATTTTTTAACAGAGAAATTATTTTGGAAGATATTCAGGGTGGCTACTTTTCATTGAAAAACCCTGTATAATAACCATGAAATGCGTTACACTTCCTAGGCTCTAATTCTTGAAAACAGGGAATGGAATTCTCAAGAATGTGAGAGAAACAGCTGAGAATGACCGATCCTTGACAAATTTTACATACCTTTCTCTTGATAAATCCTTTCCCTTGTTTCAAGAATTCGCACCCAGGTAGGTTCCAAAAGGGTAATTTGAAACTGAGGCTTTTTGAATGAAAAAGTTGAATGACAGCGTCCACTGACCAGTAGCAAACTAGATTACAGTCACGAAAACTTAAACAGGTAAAACCAAAGTGTCACACAGGTAAAGTGACCAATCAAATTATCCCTTCTTCAAAATGACAACTTCCTCTTACCAGTAAAGGGACAAAAAAAATTCTAGGTTGTCAACTGGAACCTGATCATGATAAAAGTACCACTAGGTATAATTTTCTATTATGTTGATAGTGAGAGTGGTACTGACTCATCCTGTATACCTACTATAGTTATTTTTACAGGTAGTACTTCTTCTGATGAACATCTTACCTGAGAAAATAGTCTTGAACAAAGTCGGGATGTTCGTCCAGCCAGGATTCCATCCGAGCATATTCGGGGTCGTACTGATTGGTACCGGTACCGCCGCTGATTTGGTTACGTGCCAAGCCATCGCTTACCGGCATGCGCCCGTCTCCACTTTCACCACTACGAAGCTGAAGACCTGAAATGAAACATTCTATTAGAAAACTAGCCATTTCTCCAGCCTTTTAACGAGTTCCTACTGTTAAGGTTTTGTTTTAGTGTCATTGGCTGTTTTTGGGTTTGTCGTTACGAGAGTATGACATTACTTAAAATACTAAAAAAACACGGTTTAAATTTGTAGTGGTAAAGTTCAAGGCCGACAAGTGGCAGCCCGACGAGCGCTCGTTTAGCAACAGTTTAGTACTGGTCAGGATGATCCTAAAAATCCCAGCTTTTACAACTAAAACTGGGTAATTTATTCAAAATTCTAGTAAAGATTCCATTCATGCGCTCGGTCGTCATTCATTCAAAAATCAGCCCATTCTTCAAACAGATTTACATTCATTTACATACCGATTATAGGTTTTCGAACGAAGGAAGAGAGATACACTCTTGTAATTATTGCTGTACGTGTAGGTTGATACCAATTCGCTCATTGAAATTATAGCTTAGATGCGCTTATTTTGAAAATTAATCCAGTAATAAAACCAAGGTAAAATAAAAATTATCAAGAAAGTTATCACTTATCAGAGAGGTATTGATCATATTTTTATATTGAATATAATAAACAAACTTTGTTTGGAAAACAAAGCATGGAAAGCGTCTTACCCACCGTTTAACTACAGCCTCGTGCGGGAAAGTACCAGTTTCCAAACTTGTTAGGTAAATAACAATTTTTTTCTTCTAGTTACTACTTAGAAATTCCATATGCAGAGGCTTTCATTATTGGCTCCTAGCAATGAATTGATCCATTTTTGATGAAACGCAGGATTCAATTACTACCTACAAGAATTATACAGGTAGGTATAGAAATTTCAAAATAATAACTATATTGGAAACCTGTGGGAAGAAGAACAAACAATTAGAAATCAATAATTTGGACAAAGATGGCAACAAACTTCGTACACGACATATGGTATTCTGCCAAAATGAATGTGACATGATGCGGCAGTTGGTCACATGACTAATTCATCAGAAAAACTGATTGGTATGTTCTGACTAACAGAAAAAATTACGTCACATATGACACTTCCGATGTTTGTCATCATCTTTGTCTAGCTCATTGATTTTTAATGGTTACTCTCTTCACTACTTCTTCCCTTTCTTATCACTGCTTTTGTGAACCTAAATTACATTTCTACGGTGTTGCCAAACTGTCAATTCTGCTAATTTAGTACAAAATAGTCCATTTTTGTTAAAAGGAACATTTTTATACAGTTGCCAAACTGATGATGATGAACTTTTTTAATTTTGTACGAAACCTTGGCAGTGTTGCCCAATGGACCAATTTCGTCAAAACTAACAATAGTCATATTTCTACAGTGTTAATATAATATTCGAGGGGTAGACCGCCGATAATTTTTTGTACACCAAAATGCCTTTTTGCATACAAAATACCTTGAAATACTTCACAATGCTTCGATTATTGCTCAAAATGCCTCATAGTGATAATGCCTTAAAACTGCCTAAAATGCCTCAAACTGCCTCGAAATACATCCAAATGTATTTAAATTATTTAAGCTGCCTTATTTAAAGTCCCCTGGTATTGAGATAATGATAAATCTTGATGAAATACACCCTTGAAATTATTTTTTTATGGTCACGTGACAGTTTTTAGGTTGGATTAAGTAGCATTAAAGGTCCCCTCACAGTTTTTAGGTTAGGTTAGGGGACAACGTAAAGGTTTTACCAAATTTTTGCCCCTTTATTGGACTTGGTGCCGAAAGCTTCAAATTGATTTTCTAAGGTCACGTGACTGAGAATTCTGACAAATAAATAGCTATTTATGTAACCAGTTACGAAAAGATCGATTTTGTGTAACGAATGAATGTTTGTAGGGCGAGCGCAGCGAGGTCCTACAATTTGAATGAGTTACACAATAAGACATTTTCGAAACGTGTTGCATACATAATTTTTTCTAATTTTGACCAAAAAGCGGTAAAAACCATCTTTTAAAGTGATTTAACACAAATATTCACTTTCATAGCACCTTGTATAAACAGTGACAACGACATGTTATGATGGATGTCGCCCATATGTTTCTACGGAAATGCATAAAAACAGGGAGTGATGAAATGAACTTTTCATAACTAGTTACAAAAGTGATACTTTATGTAACTAGTTACATAAAGTAAAACGTTTTGTCACTCTAATCAGTTTTGAAAAGTGTCACTTTATATGCCAAAATTAGAAAAAAATATTTTTTGTACGGTTGCCTGAAATTACGGATTATATTTTGACATTTGCACGAATCCTTTAACTGTCATAGTAACCAAGTTAGCACGTGTCAAATAAAAACACTTATCATTTAAAAGAAACAGTTGAAAAATTGGTAATTTAAATTTAGACAGCAGTAAAATTGTAAGAACTAGGTCACGTGACTTGATAATTCAATTTTTGAGCTTGCAACATTGTAAAGGCCAGTTGACATTGTCAAAAACAGTTACGTAAACTTCAAAACGCAGTTTAAACATTAAAAAATGGTAAACTAAATTTAGACAGTTGTAAAAACTTAAATTACAAAATACACGTTACGTGACGTTCAAAATGCAATTCTGCATGTTCTTGCAACACTGTAAAACGAGCTGTAAAAGCCAGTTGACATCTGTCAAAATTAGTCACGTGATCTTTAATATTAAAAAAAATTGGTAATTTAAATTTAGACCATTTTAGACAGTTGCAAAAGCTAAAATTGCAAGAGACACATCACGTGACCGTATGCCATTTTAGAGGTGGCAACACTGTCCAAGCCAACTGACACCTGTCAAATACAGTCACGTGACTTTAAAATGTAGTTTAAATGTTGAAAAATCGGTAAATTATTATAATAATTTGTAATGAATATTGTAACTAACTCAGTATTATGTAACAAAGATTTTACCATAATAATTACATGTTCCTAAGCTGTTCTGTTCAATTTTGTTATATTAATACATACACTACATTTTGAAATATACAGACAATGCCTCATAATATATCGAATTACCTCGAGTTTGTACACCAAATTATCTGGACGATCTACCCCTCGATAATATGGTACACCAATTATACAAAATTATAACGAGAACCCAGTATTTTGACGCCACTTTTCCTTTTTTTTTTTCAATTACTAAAAAATGAGCAAAACCCACAACTTAGCCCAACAAAATACACTAATCTTTTAAAAATATATTAACCAATTACTTATAAACGAAAAAAGATATACAGGGTGTCCAAGATAAAAATGCCCTGCATGGAGATCTCCGAAACTGTAATAGATATAAAGTCTGATAAATTAGGTAAAAAATGTGCAATTAGGAAAGAATATATTCGAAAATAAAGCGTTTGTTATAATTTTTTAGATATTTTTATTTTTTCAAATGATATCTAAAAGCTTCTCACTGCTCTTTTCACTCTTCTCTCAACTCTACTTTTTCAAACTCTATAAGATGACGTTTATTTGTTTTGACGTTTCGTTTCTTTGACATTATCAACTATTCTTTTTTCTATGGATCGAAAAAAAAGTACATTATGTATAAAATTTGCTATTTCTAATATTAGTCCAAATGTTCGGATAATGTAGAATTATCCACACTTCTAATCTGTTTCTATCCTATTCTGTGACTGTTTTAATACAGCATTTACATGTAATTATCACATGAACCTAAAATAAACCTATTAAAACAGGACAAAGCTGAATTAACGACAACTCAACTGGAAGTTATTAAACCCAACACAATTCCGAACATCCTTGGTGAATTCTCTCTGTGTCACTAATCTGATTCCCTGGATGTAGTGAATAAAATTTCAGGTTGTAAAATCACCCACTCGTTTGTCGCAATAGCTCTTGGTCTGGAGACTTACTGTTGTTTGTCTGGATCATTCCTAAAAATACTGTTAGCGTTTCGTAAATGAGGAATTTAAAAATGTCGTCTTTTATTGTCGAGTTACAGTTGTACACAAAGTTTGAAATAAAAACAACATTGCGCATATGAAAAAGTTTGTTACTTGTAATAAATTACAGAAACAAAATAAAAAATATAGTTGCGGAAATACCGATAATTGTAGGCTGATAGAATTTAATTAATAGGTCGTCTACAAAACAAAACTTAACGGCCTTGAACACTTAGACTTTTTCTGAGAAGTTATCTAATTGGTATATTGAATAACATTGAAACTTAATGACTGTTAGAAAATTTGGTTAGCAATAACTTTAATGCAAAATTTTGGTGTGCTGCCTGTTATCGACTTTATTTATATACCCTGCTTTACACTTCATTGATATGTTATTGCCAATTGGTAGTTGATTTCTCAAAATCCTGGAAATTGCTTGAAATATGCCTATTAATACACTGTAATAAGTCGAATATAGCTTACACGAGTACATTATACTTCAATATTGCAGGCGTGGATGATTTTGGCTCGAAACCTAACAAATTCGCCAGCGGCACGTGTCGCAAATGAGACGTGATAGTTTTTGGGGCCAAAACCGCAATTACAACGTCATCGTTCGTTATCTGGATGATTTACCGTAAACCGGGAGCAATATATGGACAGCCAACCAATTTAAACAACAAAAGGTCATTTCCCTTGGACCGTTCGAAGAATTTCCATAAAATCATCGACAACGAGGGCGTTGCTCTTTTCGACAACAAAAACATTTACACAATGTAACCTGAAACGAAACGTTCATAGTCGTCAAGTTGAAGGGCCTTTACTGTTGTTTGATTGTTGTTGTTGCTTCAAAAACGACGTCATAAACATTCGAGGAAGTTTGGAAAGACAATATCGAGGAGCAAAAATCAGAGCAAAGGGTATGTAAACTGACAAAGTTTCCAGTGTCAAACTTTAATGATACGTGCTTAAACTTTGTTTAGAAACTCCCAGATACATGTAACTATTTGAATTATTCCAGAGAACTTGTAGTAGATAAAAGTTCTTATTAGGTTGATACTGTGTCTATTTTGGAAAGTCAGAGTTATTTGAAATTTGGTTGAACACCGCTTTATTTAACTTTGACAATTTTCTGGGCGGTTAATACTGTTCCATTTAAAATTTATTTGATATGAACACCACTTTCAAGTAGTTTTTTCGAAAATGTTCCTAACATTGCCTGCCTTTACTCTAAAGCCTTCAGGTCATTAAGATGTTAAAAATTATTTTTATTTTATAACGATAGAAAATAGAGAGCTTATTTTTTAAAGGTCCAAAGAAATTTTGAACACATTCTTTAAAGATGATGTTTCGTAGAAAACTTATCCAAGATACTGATTATTTATTTGCTTTCATTTTTTCCAAAGTGGGCCAAGATTTTTCAACCAAAGTTAGTTATCATACAACAGACAGGCAAAAGAACTACACAAAAAAAAACATAAAATACGTGTTTTACTTAAAAAAATCCCTAGAAGCTTTCAAATAATTTTTTGGAGCTCAGAGACACCAAGCTGTCTTGAAAGTATTATAAAAGTTCTCAAACTTTTTGCAAGTCAGAAGTTTTTATTTACTTCTACTATTTATCCATTCTCTAAGCACAGTTAAGTAAATAAAAAATATGTACGAGTAAAAAATTAATCGTCTTAAATCTTAAGATCTATTTTGCGAAACGTATTTTTCTAATCAATTCTCCCTGAAACTAAATAAGTTCCTTCGCTTTTCCAGCATCAATGTTTCTTAACATACTTTTCCTATTGAAAGTGTTTTTGGAGTAAAGCTTCCAGTATTAGTGAAAATAATTTGGAAACGTGACGATTACAGCCGTTTAACGCTTTAGACTACTTTAGAGCAAAACCAGCAAGCTAAAGCGAGAGAAGAAATTTAATTTCATGGATAATCAGGACGTGTAAGGCGATCCTATTATAACAATGTTTACTTTGTGTTTGGTTCTATATACAATGCCAGAGAATTGCTAATCGATATACGAGTTAATTAAAGTCAAATAATAACGGTTTACTGTGTTGCACTTTGTTTGATTGGGCAGCAAAGAACACCCTAAAGTGGGATGAGTTTCAAGGAAACCCTTTTTGTTATTTCCTGACTAGATTGATGCTCCGATTAACCTTGAACTTGTTTTGGTTGAATTTGGAATTTTATGGTTTGGCATCTAAATGCAGTTTTCCTAGTGAAGTTATCCGGAAAATAAAATGGCCATGCACATGACATCATGTTACTCTTAGCCACAGACATTTTCCCACAGACAACATTTTATAGCGTGATAACACAAAACAGGAAGTTTTGAAAACCAATTCAATTTAGTAAGGACATACAATTTGTTTGAAAGGAACATGGCAAACAATAAACCTCAGTTTGAAATGTCGTTTGTATCGTTCAGCCCAATATGTTTCCTTTCACAAAACCCTTTGGGGAGCTTTAGTAATAATAATCAGGAATAATCATCAATCAATCGCTTGGAACAGTCTGAGATGAATTGGAAGATTAGAAACAAGATGCGAGGGAGACTTCTCTACGTCACGTTTAATTAAAGATTATCGCTTTTCAGACTCAAAATGCGTATAAAGCCGCAAACTAAAATAAAAAAGTGTTAGTTAAAAGTAGTGATGGGTGTAAATTTACCGTGACCGGTGATTTACCGGTAAAGTAAAGTAAAATTGGAAAAGTAAAACTCAGTGTGACAGGAAAATACCAATTTTCTGGGTCTAATTAAAATTAGCTTGAAAGATGTCATTTTCTTGTCATGGCTGTCATTAATTTCCTTAAAGTTATTTTCGGTCAATATTGTCAAAATAATATCCTGAAAAATAAAAACTGAATAAAAGACTGTTTTTATTTCTTATTTATTGTTTTAGAGATTTTGGTATATCAATAATAAAATAAATAAAGCAAAACAATCTTATCACTTTTTTATGAAAAAGGTTTTTCAACTTTTTATCACTTTTCTTTATTATCTCATGTTTAAATTATGACAAATAATATCTTTTTGAGATGAGAAAAATTACGCAAAAAGATATTACTATTTGAATAATTTGTAATTTACCTGTAATTTACTAACCATTGTCAAAATAACTGTAATAAGTCTCAGAAATCCGTCTCGTTTCGAAAACTGTGTTAAAAAATGTGTGCAAATTTTGACAGTTAATGACAGTTTTGTCAAATTTCTTATCCAATAACTGGAAAAACAGTACAAAATTTGTTACAGTCAGGGAGAAAAGCGGTATCAAAGTTTGAACTTCTAGAATCACAGTTTGAAAGAACAGTCAGGGATAAAATTGCCTGTAAAACTCACTTGGAATGAGAAAATGTTTGTTTTAAGCACATTTTTGAAATCCTCATTAAATTTCCTATTCAATAATCTGAAAAAACACTTCAAAATTTGTTAGTCAGGAAGAAAAGCGGAATCAAAATTTGAACTGACAGAAACACAGTTTGAAAGACCAGTCAGGGATAAAATCTCCTGTAAAACCTACTTTGAATGAGAAAATGTCTGTTTTAAGCACATTTTTGAAATCCTCATTAAATTTTCTATCCAATAACTTGAAAAACACTACAAAATTTGTTGCAGTCAGGGAAAAAAGGGGTATCAAAGTTTGAACTTCTAGAAACACAGTTTAAAAGAACAGTCAGCGACAAAATGACTGTTATAAGCACATGTTTGAAATCCTCATTAAATTTCCGATCCAATAACCTGAAAAACACCACAAAATTGGTTACAGTCAGGGAGAAAAGCGGTATCAAAGTTTGAACTTCTAGAAACACAGTTTGAAAGAACAGTCAGCGACAAAATCGCCTGTAAAACTCACTTGTAGTGAGAAAATGACTGCTATAAGCACATGTTTGAAATCCTCATTAACTTTCCGATCCACTAACCTGCAAAACACCACAAAATTGGTTACAGTCAGGGAGAAAAGCGGTATCAAAGTTTGAACTGCTAGAAACACAGTTTGAAAGAACAGTCAGGGACAAAATCGTCTGTAAAACTCACTTAGAGCGAGAAAATGACTGTTTTAAGCACATTTTTGAAATCCTCATTAAATTTCGTATCCAATAACTTGAAAAACACTACAAAATTTGTTGCAGTCAGGGATAAAAGCGGTATCAAAGTTTGAACTTCTAGAAACACAGTTTGAAAGAACAGTCAGGGACAAAATCGTCTGTAAAACTCACTTAGAGCGAGAAAATGACTGTTTTAAGTACATTTTTGAAATTCTCATTAAATTTCCTATCCAATAACTTGAAAGACACTAAAAAATTTGTTACAGTCAGGAAGAAATGCGGTATCAAAGTTTGAACTGCTAGAAACACAGTTTGAAAGAACAGTCAGGGACAAAATCGTCTCTAAAACTCACTTAGAGCGAGAAGACTGTTTTAAGCACATTTTTGAAATCCTCATTAAATTTCCTATCCAATAACTTGAAAAACACTACAAAATTTATTGCAGTCAGGGAGAAAAGCGGTATCAAAGTTTGAACTGCTAGAAACACAGTTTGAAAGAACAGTCAGGGACAAAATCGCCTGTAAAACTCACTTAGAGCGAGAAAATGACTGTTTTAAGCACATTTTTGAAATCCTCATTAAATTTCGTATCCAATAACTTGAAAAACACTACAAAATTTGTTGCAGTCAGGGATAAAAGCGGTATCAAAGTTTGAACTTCTAGAAACACAGTTTGAAAGAACAGTCAGGGACAAAATCGTCTGTAAAACTCACTTAGAGCGAGAAAATGACTGTTTTAAGTACATTTTTGAAATTCTCATTAAATTTCCTATCCAATAACTTGAAAAACACTACAAAATTTATTGCAGTCAGGGAGAAAAGCGGTATCAAAGTTTGAACTGCTAGAAACACAGTTTGAAAGAACAGTCAGGGACAAAATCGCCTGTAAAACTCACTTGGAGTGAGAAAATAACTGTTTTTGAAATCCTCATTATATTTTCTATCCAATAACCTGAAAAAAACACACAAAAATAGTGAAAATCATATTATGACAAAAATAATTACAATCTGAATCTCAGCTACCAAAATTCAAGTACCCTAGTGGCAACCCTTAGAATTAAGATAATTCAATTAGTGCGGCCTGTTTCACCCTGAAATCGCATTCCTCTTCATAGCTCCCAATGAAGGTACACGACCCTCTAATTGCATTCATCTCCATTAAGAGCTCGACTTATATTCGACGTCCTAACTGACCCCGACAACCCCCATTCCTGGAAATTTCCCTTCGTCTTCATGGAAACTAAACTATTTCGATGCTGGGATTTTTCCAGGAAGTAGACTCAACAAGTAGAAAGGAAACATGTTCTATAGGATAGGACCCCGAGGGAAATTTCAATAAGGGTCTACTTATTCTGTACGTAATTGAAACCAGGCAATTTACTTTTTGATTTAGAGTAATCGGAGCTAATGACGATGATTCGTTTTATTATCGTTACCGTAATATAAAATATTCTTCAAGAATTGGTCGTTAATTAACCTTCATTAAGCGGATCGTGAAAGTCAAGTTCAATGTTTGCTGTGCAAGGTTGACGCCATTTCATTGTTAAAGAAGTCTATGGTTAAAGAACACTTGCACGAGTTGATGGGTTTGTAATTATTGAAAAAATTCTAGCAGTACCAATTAGGCTGGAATTAGTTATAAGTTGATTTGACAGGGTTATAAAAAAAGTAGAACTTGATAGAAATGTGCTCATTACTGATAATAAGCTATTAGTTAATATGTAATTAATGTTTTTATACCATATTTAGAAAGATATATTCAGTGACAGTGCGAGTGAAAGGTATGCTTTTATTAAGATTTTTTTTTACTTTTATGTTGAATACTAATTTATACTAATTTTTTTTCATATTTTTTACACAATATAGTGTAATATAGTAAGTGCCTGGAATACTGTGTAAAATTTTCATTAATTTCCCTATCCAAATATGGAAGTTACAAGGCATTAAGTAAGACAAATACCAGTTAAGCTCCATGAAAAGGAGTTACCCTATACAATGCACCAGAAATATTTAAGCACTTTTAAGGTCAATGTCGGGGCAAGACAAAACGATGACAGATGAGAAACGAAGAGAGATAGAGGAAGTCGCCGGCAGGAGCTGGGTACGACAAGATTTGAAGTGACTCGGAGAAGGGCTGATGAAGAAGAGGACAAGAGAGAAGAAGAAGATGAATGTGATTTTGACTGTGCCAGAGGATGTAAAAAACGTCACCGTCAAAGAAACATTCTAGAAATTTAAAAGGCTTTAACTGAGTTTCAGTAGAATTGAGACAGATTGAGAGCTTTTGCAGGTTAGTGGGGTCCAGTATACTTTCAATAAATTTGTGATATGAAAAGAAAACTGTCAAATTATAAACATCCACTTTTAAGGTCAATGTCGTGGCAAGACAAAACGATGACAGATGGATCAGTAGAGTGATCAATTGTCGCCCAAGAGAAACAAAGAGAGATAAAGGAGGATCATAGAGACGTTGGGTGGATGACATAAGAGAAGTCGCCGGCAGGAGCTGGGTACGACAAGATTTGAAGAGACTCGGAGAAGGGCTGATGAAGAAGAGGAGAAGAGAGAAGAAGAGGAGAAGAGAGAAGAAGAAGATGAATGTGGTTTTGACTGTGCCAGAGGATGTAAAAAATGTCACAGTCAAAGAAACATTTAACATTAGGTGACCGTAGTTCTAAAAATTTAAAAGGCTTTAACTGAGTTTCAGTAGAATTGAGACAGATTGAGAGCTTTTGCAGGTCACTTGGGTCCAGTAAACTTTCCATAAATTTCTCATATGAAAAGAAAACTGTCAAATTATAAACATCTACTTTTAAGGTCAATATCGTGGCAAGACAAAACGATGACAGATGGATCAGTAGAGTGATCAATTGGCGCCCAAGAGAAACATAGAGAGATAGAGAAAGACCATAAAGACGTTGGGTGGATGATATAAGAGATGTCGCCGGCAAGAGCTGGGTACGACAAGATTTGAAGAGACTCAGAGAAGGGCTGATGAAGAAGAGGAGAAGAGAGAAGAAGACGATGAATGTTGTTTTGACTGTGCCAGAGCATGTAAAAAATGTCACAGTCAAAGAAACATTCTAGAAATTTAAAAGGCTTTAACTGAGTTTCAGTAGAATTGAGACGGATTGAGAGCTTATGCAGGTCAGTTGGGTCCAGTATACTTTCAATAAATTTGTGATATGAAAATAAAACTGTCAAATTATAAACATCTACTTACTCTTTTTATGCCTACAACTGTTAAATTTGCACATGCTAAACGACTGGCCCATGGATCGTAGGGATACTCTACGGATGCGGCCGTGCCCACTCGCCCCTACCGCCGTCGAGGGCGAAGCGGGGCGGCTGGGGCACAGCCCCACATCACGCCACCACTCTTTTAAGGTCACCGCCACGCCCGAAGCTTTGCTGATAATGCCCGAACGAACTCCGGAGCTTTTGCTTTTATTGTGGTGGCGGTAGTGGCGGTTGGTGTCCTGGTGCACCGTCTTCTTCTGTTTCCTGAACAGCGACAGATGAATCTTCCGGATGGTTTTGCGATGGTTTACCTCTGGAAGAGCCGTTTTGACGCTATCACGTCACTTTTTATCAATCTTGCTTTTTTCCAGTCCAAACTTGGTTTAACCAGTTGACGGTGGATTTAAATAAGGCGGGGGGTGTGATGTGTCAAAGTTTGTTATGGTTCCCCAACGGTTTACTTTCATTCTCCAAGTGGTCTGGTAAAGTAGTCTCAGCTAAGCTATCAGGAAGTGGAAAAATGGGGTTTTAGTTAATAATCTGGAAGTAACGCTTTAACAACCTTCGTGTGGAATTGCGCAACTTTTTAGAAAAACAAATAGTAGATTGTAGATATCATAATTACTTCTACTTACTAATTCTTATGTCAATATTATTTAACAAAGCGTATGCATATAATGAAGACAGGAATTTTAACGAGTTTGATTCAAAATGAAAGCTACTGTTAATGCGATAAGTCAATATTTACTTAGATTTTTCCTAATTTTTTTCATGTTTTTTCAAGTATTTGGACTCGCTAGCTTAATTGCCAAAGCAAAGATTCTTGATAAACAATGATTAATTTATATAAAAAAATTATTAATAAACAACATGTAACACCTTGAAAAGTTTGCGTGATCCTTTGTAAATACTAGAAATTCCGTACAAAAGAATAGGTAATTGAATTACAGCAAAACAAATTTCCTGTAGTGTTTCACTTCAACAATCATTATAGAAAATGAAGCATTTTATCAGGAGGCCAATTTTATTTAATCCTGATACTAGGCTTATTTGCCAATTGTAAAGAAAATTTAACCTTCTGTTGTTACTGTGCTCCTGATAGAAAATCTTAATGTACAGAAATACCGTGAATTTTATAAAGAATCTAAAAAGGCAAGGAGGAAAATTTTAGTTTTTCCTGATACTCGTTTCAATCGCCAAGTTTCAAGAAAAATTTAACTTCAGTTTCTTCTGTTATTTTGGTAAAAAATCCAATTGTTATAGAACGTTTACTCCCACCCTATAAACGCAAAGAAGTAACTTTTTAAAGGAGATTTACTTATTTCTGATGACATCCACATTCTGTTCTTTTGGTAGAAGAAAATCCAATTTTTACAGAAAATCCAGAGTTTTATCAGGAATGTAGAAACGCAATGAGGTAAAATTCTAGTCACTCTTTATAACAGCCTTGATCGCTAAATGTCACGAAATTTTACTATTCTGTTGTTTCTGAGCTTCTGAATTCAATCATTCCAAATTCACAGAAAACCAAGAAATTCAATTTCAGCATTTCTAAGCCTTATTAGTATCGATTTCAGCATGACTCAAACACCATGTAAATTTGACCGAAATCCGAAAGAAAGTCAAACGTGAAATAAACATCGTAACAGTTTCCAGGATGTTCTAGAAGACTCTCTAAGGTTCTTAGAACGTTTTAGTTGACTCTACAACGTTCTGGCGAGTTCTAGTTTTATCAAAGATCTGGAAGATTTTGGAACGTTACAGAAGACCGAGCAGGAGAAACTATAGAAGCTTCTTCAACGATCTGGAAGATTTTGGAATGTGGCAAAAAGCTTTAAAACGTTCTAGCAAGTTTTAGAAGCTTTATAAAAAATCTGGAAGATTTTGGAACGTTACAGAAGACCGAGCAGCAGGCACTCCAATACTTTTTGGCAAACTATAGAAGCTTCTTCAACGATCTGGAAGGTTTTAGAACGTTTCGACAGGGTCTAGAACGTTGTGTCAAGTTCTAGAAGCCTTTTCAAAGGTCTGGAACATTTTAGAACGTTGCAAAAGGCTTTACAACGTTTTGGCAAGCTCTAGAATCTTTTTCAAAAATCTGGAAGATTTTGGAACGTTACAGAAGACCGAGCAGAAGACACTCTAAATGTTTCTGGCAAACTATAGAAGCTTCTTCAACGATCTGGAAGATTTTGGAACGTTGCAAAAGGCTTTAGAACGATCTGACAAGTTCTAGAAGCTTTTTCAAAGGTCTGAAAGATTTTAGAATGTTGCAAAGGGCTTTACAACGGTCTGGCAAGCTCTAGAATCTTTAGCAAAAATTTGGAACGTTACAGAGACCGAGCAGAAGGCTCTAAAACTTTCTGGAAAACTATAGAAGCTTTTTCAACGATCTAGAAGGTTTGGAAACGTTGCTAAAGGTTTTAGAAAAGTTCTTCGAAACCATCAAATTTGAAACACCCTGTACAATTGTTAGTTTCTCTTCTTTAGACAGACATAAAAAACTGTTTTTTATAAAAGTTTTTGTTGAGTTATGTAATGGAATAATTAATTAATAATTTAAAAATTAGTAGAGGCTCAAATATGTGCTCATGCTTACAAAGCAAATAATTACGTTTTTTATCACCGAAAAAATGCCAATCATCGATGATGATGTTTCCACTCAAACAGTGAACTAATACATTCTAGTAATTAACTAAACATGTGCTTAAAAATGGAACATTGAACTTGATTAATTTAACATTAACGATTAGAAATATTCAAATTCAGTCAACTTGCGAAAATTATTGTCGAGGACACCAAGGTTTAGAATAATAACTTAGTTATAAAAGATACAATTAACTTTGTTTTGTAATATAATAGTCCAAAGTTTGTTTGTTATAAGGCCAATATTTTAAATACCTTGTATAAGGCAATTGGTAATAACTAAATTTTTGTCGTTGGTTAACCGCATTAATCAACATTACCACAACATAAAAAGATAATTTGCATTTAATCGTTTGAACTCGTTTCATGCATCTCCCTAGGAATATGAATTTATGACGCTACCGTGTCATAACGTTTTATTAATGGTTTTAGTTCTGCAATACGATAAACACACACGTATATTTCAAACTTGACGGAGAAAATGCTACAATAAACATCTTAGGAACACATCAAAATAAATTATGCATTCATTCTAGCTGCGATGCAGCTGGTTATATTATTCAATAAAAAATGCTAGTTAAATGGAAATTTTTGGTTCCGCGTAATGTGTTCATTACTTTATTGTTGATTGGGAAAATTTTCCACTGTTTCACCACTTAATGCATAAAAATAACAATTTCCTTTATAAACATTTTACCACAACCTCGCTAACCAAACAAATTTAATATATTAGGGTATATCAATATTAGTCAACCGGTAATTTAACATCTGTCGGCACACCTTCGCTAATTCCCCACACCCAACCAAGGACCTTTCGGGACACTAGATAAATTTCTCCTGTCTCGTGGACAAAAGCGAAAAACTTCCAAGTACGGTACACGCAATATACCATGGCAAAAGCGCATAAATTCCGGGACAGTGTGTCTCTCGCATTGGCGAGAACCCATTAACGTATCTAAAACGGGTATGCAAATCGTGGTGTCTTGTTGCTAACTTCGCACGGTACATCTGTAATGAAATTACTCTACAATCTCCAACGCATATCTTATTAGTTTTGTACGTGTAATGTCTGTACTTAGGGTACTCGTTATTGCTTTATAATCTATGCTCGTCGTGTAAAACGCTCCTAATAGGCCGTTTCCAACTTCGGAATTGGACTTCTGGACGCCTGTATGTTTTATTACAAGTAGCCAAACCCTGATTTCTTGTCGGGAATAATTTTGTTGCATACTAAATTTATGTTATAAAGAAGAACCATATTGATATGCCTAATGATATGTTTGTGCCCTAAATCCGACTTATTAACATTATCAGAAATAATACCTACTACTTAGGACTAGTATAAATAAAACCAACCTTCCAACCAAGCTTCTAACGTTTCAGCGATAATTCTAGTTTCATCTTCAAGGAAATTAAAAACAATCGCATAACACAGGATACAAGTAAAAATATATCACTTTGTAGAAAAATTTTTTTGATTTTTGTCATTCCAGGATAATGTACACGATAATTGGAATAATATACAAAAAACAATCATTGTATACCCAATCTATTATCCATTCGTGCGTTCTGAAGTTAGTTTTTTTGTTTTATGATCTTGAAGATGGTAGTAGAATTGTCAGCAAAACGTTCTAAAACACCTGTCAACAAAGCTTACTTTCATTTATTTTAATTTTAATTCTTAAGCACCTACCGTTTCTGGGAAAGTTTAAGACAGTTGTAAAGGGCTCTGGAACGTTTGAGAAAGTTCTCAATAGCATTTAGAGGTTTATGGGGTTTTCAAAATGGTCCTAGCCTAGAGGCCTCTGACAATTTAAAATATATATGGGAAAGTTTAAGACAGTTGTAGAGGGCTCTGGAACTTTTGAGACAGTTCTCAATAACATTTAGAGGTCTATGGGATTTTCAAAATGGTTCTAGACGCCTCTGGCAATTTAAAATAGTTCTGGGAAAATTTAAGACAGTTGTAGAGGGATCTGGAACTTTTGAGAAGGTTCGCAATAGCATGTAGAGGTCTATGGAGTTTTCAAATTGGTCCTCTGGCAATTTAAAATAATTCTAGGAATGTTTAAGGATTATTTCAGAAAGTCCTCAGTAGCATCTAGAGGTCTTTGGCACATTCAAAACGGTGCTAAAGACCTCTAACAATTTAAAACGAGTCTGGGAAAGTTTTAGATAGTTGTAGAGTGCTCCGGAACTTTTGAGAAGGTTCTCGATACCATTTAGAGGTCTATGGAGTTTTCAAAATGACCCTTTGGCAATTCAAAATAGTTCTGGGAATGTTTAAGACAGTTGTAGAGGAATCTGGAACTTTTCAGAAAGTCCTCAGTAGCATTTAGAAGTTTTTGGCACATTCAAAAGGGTCCTAGAGGCCTTTGACAATTTAAAACAAGTCTGGGAAAGTTTAAGATAGTTCTAGAAGGCTTTGTAACTTTTGAGAAGGTTCTCAATAGTATTTAGAAATCTATGGAGTTTTCAAAATGGTCCTCTGGCAATTCAAAATAGTTCTGGGAATGTTTAAGACAGTTCTAGAGGAATCTGGAACATTTCAGAAAGTCTTCAGTAGCATTTAGAAGTTTTTGGCACATTCAAAAGGGTCCTAGAGGCCTTTGACAATTTAAAACAAGTCTGGGAAAGTTTAAGATAGTTCTAGAAGGCTTTGTAACTTTTGAGAAGGTTCTCAATAGTATTTAGAAATCTATGGAGTTTTCAAAATGGTCCTCTGGCAATTCAAAATAGTTCTGGGAATGTTTAAGACAGTTCTAGAGGAATCTGGAACATTTCAGAAAGTCTTCAGTAGCATTTAGAGGTCTTTGACAATTTAAAACAAGTCTGGGAAAGTTTAGGACAGTTGTAGAAGGCTTTGGAACTTTTGAGAAGCTTCTCAATAGCATTTAGAGGTCTATGGAGTGTTGAAAATGGTCCTTTGGCAAATTAAAATAGTTCTGGGAATGTTTAAGACAGTTGTAGAGGAATCTGGAACTTTTCAGAAAGTCCTCAGTAGCATTTAGTGGTTTTTGACACATTCAAAACGGTCGTAGAAGCCCTTTGACAATTTAAAACAAGTTTGGTAAAGTTTAAGACAGTTGTAAAGGGCTCTGGAACTTTTGAGAAGGTTATCAATAACATTTAGAGGTCTATGGAGTTTTCAAAATGGTCCTCTGGCAATTCAAAATAGTTCTGGGAATGTTTAAGACAGTTGTGTATATGAAACATTTCAGAAAGTCGTCAGTAGCATTTAGAGGTTTTTGGCACATTCAAAACGGTCGTAGAGGCCTCTGGCAATTTAAAACAAGTTTGGAAAAGTTTAAGACAGTTGTAGAGGGCTCTGGAACTTTTGAGAAGGTTCTCAATAACATTTAGAGGTTTATGGAGTTTTCAAAATGGTCCTCTGGCGATTTAAAATAGTTCTGGGAATGTTCAAGACAGTTGTAGAGGAATCAGGAACTTTTCAGGAAGCTCTCAGTAGCATTTAGAGGTCTTTGGCACATTTCATCATCAAAAGGGTCCTGAAGGCCTCTGACAAATTTAAAACAAGTCTGGGAAAGTTTAAGACAATTGTAGAAGCTTCTGAAACTTTGTAGAAGATTGTCAATAGCATTTAGAGGACTATGGAACAGTCAAAGTAACCTGACATCAATTGAACCATCAAATTGACAAAAGCTGGTAGTATGATGTTATAAAACACGCATTTTTATTCGATTTTCGTCTAATGAAATGAGATAAGGAAGGTGACGCAGTCACTGAACAAAGACTTGTTGTGGGAGCTTTATTTTTGGAGATAGGAAGAAACTGTTTCCACAAGTTGTCTAAATATATGTACCAACCATCTGTACTGCCTATACGGAACAAAAAAAAACTTGTTCCTGTTCAGAAAAACTAATACGTCCGGTTCATGTTGTTCTTTTTCATTCGCCTTAAGGTTATTGACACATATCGAATAGGACATAAGGAACACTGCATAATCGTTAAGCAACACGGTGTGGGACGGGCTCGCCTGAACATGTCTACCATTGTCTGACGTACATTGTTGCACTCGCATGAATGGAACAACGTTCCTCTGTCAGGCTGCATTCATCTAAGCAAAGATTGATTTTCTTCTAATGCATAAAACATTCCTCGACAGTGGTCTTGTCGGGTCACGAACTCTATAAAAACAACACACACACTCGACTTCCTATCCAGTTACGTTAGCAATTTGTTTTTCGCGTAATTATGCTTTGCGTAAATTGGCTTTCTGACTGGGAAATTTATCAGGTTGGTTATGATGCGTGTATAACAGTGTCAAAAGCGAGGTAAAGGAGAAATATTACGAGGTGGTTAAGATGAAGCCTTACTGTGTTCACTGGCTTGCGGTGTAAACTTAGTCAACTCTGAAATAAATCTTCTAGCAAGTTAATATAGTAAAGCAAAGTGTCACTTACTAGTATAAAAATAGCTATTTATGTAACCAGTTACGAAAAGTTCGATTTTCTGTAACGAATGAATGTTTGTAGGGCGAGCGCAGGGAGGTCCTACAATTTGAATGAGTTACACAATAAGACATTTTCGAAACGTGTTGCATACATAATTTTTTCTAATTTTGACCAAAAAGCTGTGAAAATCATCTTTTAAAGTGATTTAACACAAATATTCATTTTCATAGCACCTTGTATAAATTGTGACAACGACATGTTATGATGGATGTCGCCTATATGTTTCTACGGAAATGCATAAAGACAGAGAGTGATGAAATGAACTTTTCATAACTAGTTACATAAAGTGATACTTTTCGTACTACTATAACTAGTTACGAAAAGTAAAACGTTTTGTCACTCAATCAGTTTTCAAAAGTGTCACTTTATATGCCACAATTAGAAAAAAAAAATTTTACCACTGCACCTAAATCCTAAACGCTATTTATCTAGTTTATAGAAAAAAACATTTACTTACATCTAGAATAAAAAGTATCATTTAACAGTCTTTATTCGGGTATTTATCACATGTTAATCAAAATACTATAATAAATCAGACAAATTATCTAAAAAGATTAAATTCATCTTACTACGTTGTTTTAACAGTTGGTATTCGGTTCTTTTTTAACCATATGGTATTCGTTTATTTAAAAGATCATTCCATGAAGCTCTCAACAAAGTAAATGACAGTTAATCTTTGAATATTGTGCTGGGTTCACTCTATCAAAATGTGTTTTTTAAATTCGACAAAAATTCTACTTTAGAAGAATAACTCCAGCATCAAAAATTGCCGTTCGTAAATCTCCATAATAAGTTTTCACAAAAATTGTTGACGCATATATTAATAAAAAATATTTACCACTTGTGATATAACTATTTAATATACCAATTGTATTGCAATCAAACTTTGTCTTTGATTATTAATAAAGTTACATACAAATATTTTACTTTGATCACTATAAAATCTTCTAAAATTTGAAACCAAACTTCCCAAACACTCTGGAAAGTGTTCTTGATATTCTAGTGTATAGTTGTTTTATTACTTTTCTGTTAAAATATACATCACGCTTAAAATGGCATCTTTAAGAAATTTACTTAATTTCAGTTTATACCAAATAATTCATAATTATCATATAATCGTTTATTGGCAAGGAACTCGTAATAGTAATAATTACATACTCAGGTGGAAAGTGTTTGATTTCTGTCGAGAAATTAGGTAGTTTGAAGCTGAAACGTTTCTTTAAGTGCTTTTAACATGGAGATTTCTGAAGACGCAATGTTACTTGTCACCACGTGACCTTCGAGCTGTTGCAGAGCCGCAGAGGTCGCGGAAGAAAGTTTCTTAATTGTAAAAAGTAAGTCCAAATATGACAAAAAGCATGTTGACATTCAACCGGGTGGAAAGTACTGACTTTCCACCCGGTTTACACATAAGAAATAACGTTATTACATACTTGGTTGGTTAGAAATTGTAGTATATAAGGACATATAAAAATGAGGTAAAATCACTGAAGAATCACTTCTAATTTACGTACACTTGAAGATTAGAGCAGTGACATTGAATCGTTGGCATGGCAATTAAGGAGCGGCAATTTAAAATCCCCCTGTAAAAGGTTTAATTACTGGCGCCAGACTGGTGCTTCCACGTACTTTGGGCCTTATTTCTGTAGCTGCTGTAACGTAATTGCTTGATTTTATGGCTGAATTGAAGATTCGTTAAAGATTGACTTTAAAAAGTTTTGCAATTTATATTGAGAGCCGAAGTTCAGGGACGTTTGGAATTCTGTCTGTGGCAGTGAGACGTGCATCGTTTCGATTCCAGATTGCAATGTGCAGAGTTTTCTTTGAGACTCTGCTCGTCCAAGCAGTTTTATTGTTCTTCAAACGAGGCATTTAATATCAAGAAAGTCGTAAAACCCGGAAGAGTTTAATATAGTAAAACCAAACTATACAATGTTATAATAATAAGTAGTCAACTTAGTAGGTCCTAATCCCTGATTAGGCAATAACAGTGCTTGTGACTGGGTTTATCATGTAATCTTTACGAGGTTGCCTACAAATGAGTAATAGTTACTGTTGTTGATAATGTCTCCTCTTGTCAACATCAAGGTTCAATTTACTAAAAGGGAATGACGTAAAAAATTGACTAACTTTTATCACTAGGATATTTTTGTCGACTATCCAACTTGAAATAAATTACCGAGGTCCAGAAGTCCAGGAGTGGGCAATGTAAATATAGCACTGACCTTTCCAAATCATTTCAGTTTAAAACTAAGTGAAGCTGAAGACTTATGAAATTCTGCGAACTTGGCATCACATGGCGTTAGTCCAAAAAGCATACCATTAATAATAATTATTTTAAATCAGTTTGATTAAAATGTGTTTACGAAAATGCCTCAACCAAAACGGGGTCATTTATGAAGTGATTTTGGCTTCTTAATATTTTTAAATAAGTTCTCAATAATACTGTTTTGCTGGCTCTAAAAACTAAACTTGTCTACTGTTATGTCTCGCCTAACATGCATAATTTGAATGTTAAATAAGATTAATATCATGTTATTGAAAACAAAATTCTGTAATTATTTCAGTTAACAATAATTTTTGTAAGCCTACTTGATATATACCACTGACTTTTCCCAAAGCTTTTTATCCTCCAACACGAGCCTGATCCCGAATAAAAGTGTCATCATCGCCCAAATCCCATTTTATCCTCGAAAACAATACTTGTTTTGTGTAGGAACTAAAAATATATCTCACACTTGAAAGGCAAGTTTATTCACCCCTGTGAAGCAACGACATTCTTCGATTTCCCAGACATTCAACTCGGGTTGTTTTAGGTCTTGTGGGCGAAATTACTGAGCTCTACTTGGCTTTAATCTACATTTAATTAAATAACTTTAATGGGAACGTAAATTTGGACAGGAAGCGGATGAAGGACTCGTGAGAATTAAATTCAGATTTTTCGTAAAGTTTGAAAACACTTTATTGATGTAGAGATAAGATAAAGTAGAGTCAAGGCCGTAAATAGAGGAAATTTAATTGCATTTCAGTTTTAGTACTTTTAATAAGTCAATGTTAAGTACCTTTTATCTATTAAATAAAATTTTCATAAACGTCTCATCAATCACTTTGCGTGGATTGATTGATGGACCAATGCCCTAAAGTTGTAGTGATCCGTCAAGATTCCAATAAGATTATACATTCAAATTGAAAAAATCCGAAAAAACTCCAGGGAAAATGTATTTTCTGTGTACTACTTTGTTATTCTTGATGAATGATAGAAAAAGAGGCAAAACTGATTTAGTATTTATCCAAAACAGAACTAACAAATCATCCCGACAAAACTAAATTTTTTGTACAAAGTAAAGAATATACCTACATTGAGATGACCAGAAGAGAACAAATTCTGAGTTTGTTTTAACTTGACTTTTGTTGATAGAAGTACATTTTAAATCAAGGGTGTCATATCACAAGAGAAGTCCTGATTTTGGTAATAAGTAATATAAATATTGTTAAAACTATCAATCATTTGAATGAAATTGAATGCCAGCTGTGAATTGAAAGGAAAAGAAATAGGGAATGAACTATTTTCTTATATGTGTCCAAGATAAGGATTAATTTCATGAGGATCTCCTAAACCGCAACAGATAGTAAGAAATATTTATAGACGGATGTTAGAAGTCATAAGAGCAATTTTACTCATCTTCTACTAAGAAAAATGGGTATGAATTATTAGAAATAGGCTTTTTACGTAAGAATATTCAAAAACACCATCTCGAAGAACTTGCCATGAAAAGGTATTTTTAGATGTTTGATTTGATTTGAAATATAGAAACGCGTAGAAGAACCACGGAGGTTATTTTTCTTAAATTCCGACTTCCAACTCGAAAATTAGTTAAATTCCGACTTCAAAATTAACTAAATTCCGACTTTGAACCCGGAAATTAGTTGCACTGTTGTCAAATAGAAAAATTCTACTAGTTTGCCTCCAAGAGTGTTTACAATGTTGTTCAATTAACAAATTCTACTAATTTAGGTCGAAGAGTGTTTGTTGTTGCCTAACTGACAATTTTTTTTAATTTGGTTCAAAAATGTCTTTACAATATTGCTAAACTGACAAATTCTATAATTTTGGTTCGAAGATTGCAATGTGACCAAACTGAAAAATTCTACCAATTTGGTTTAAAGTTGGACAAATCTGGAAATGTTTTATTGGAAAAACTTTCGAATTACCAATTTTCGTATAACGTGACGTTTTCGTATTGACAATATTCACATTTGATGTCGTGTCAAACTGTCAATGTTGTCATTCATTCAATATTCAATGTTGTTGCTTCTTTATTGACTTGACTCACTGCCACATACTTATTACTATATTTACTTACTATAATTTTATTATTGTTATTACGATATTTGACAGTTTTGAGTTAATCATACGGAAATCATCAAACAATATAAAACGATAATTTTGAGGTTATGTGTTGATTAATTTCAATCTTCTTCTCCTCTTCTCGACTTCTTCCAGAAACTTTCCTAAAGTCTTCCCTACACGGAGACTTTCAAATTTTGGAAAGTTTCCTATGTAGAAAGTTTTTGCGTACCCTACTAGTTTAAAGTTTCGTGTGCAATGTTGCCAAATTGACAAATTTTACTATTTTGGTTTGCATAGTGTTTCCAATGCGACAATGTAAATTCTGATCTCCAAAATTAAGAGAAATTCTATTTTTGAAAACACTATATTTTGGTTGAAAAAAAGAAGTGTATTAACTAACTATAGGGTGTTTCAGGATAATGACAGCTCGTTCAAAAGTAAGAAAAAAAGTTTCTATTAACTTAACTTCTAAAATAGTGATTGGCTACTTTTTCTAGCTTAAATTCTGCAACTTACTGGCGAATCCTAACGGAAAATAGTTCAGAAGTTTAATTCAAAAACAACACGAAGAAAACACTGTTAATCTAAGTTTTTCTAAGTGAAGTTGCATAAGTTTCCATAAAACAAACACATAAAACCAAGATATTAAAAGTCGGTTTTATCTTTTTTTTTATTTCATCATAATTCGCGTTCCCCAGTTGACATTTTTATCATCGAACTCGTGCCTGACGTTTATATGCATTTTCCAATGCTAATTAAAATCCGTAGCGTGCCTGCTAGGGTTACACAATCATCTCGAATATGATATAAAGTAGCATTAAAAGGCTGACATGTTCCGTCTGCATTTACATCACCCTAATTGACACTTTAATAACACGTTTCCATGTCGAAGAAAAAAAAATATGTAAAAAACTGGTCGTGGCCATATTGAAACGATAATCGGTTATCAAAGCCGGGCGCCACGTCTTAATTTCTGATATATCATTAAATGTCACGTTGTATTATTTTGAAACGCTAAATTACTCTCATAGATTAATTGCTAAATAATGATAATAAACGAACCCAGAAACGTTTGCGTGTTTAATGTTGCGTAGCTTTTTGTTTGTTGTTTATATCTGAATTTTGGTAAGGAGGGTGGAAAAAAGTCCAATTTCCTGCCGTCTGAAGCTGGAAAATAGACGGGAAACTTTCCAGACTTATAATAATGTGTCACACACCACAAAGTACCGTGCGAAAGTCAATTTTGAATTTATAATGTGATGTAAACACGTGGTAGACGCGTTTCTACGTCATGTATATAAATTGCGTTATTTCCTCAATTTACTAGCATGTGTGTGTTATTGCGGTTTTTCAAAACCAAACCCAACCAACCACCTTGGATAGTACGTAGCAATAAAGAGCAAGGAGAAATTGCCCAACAACCTTTTTAAAATACAAAGGAAATGGAATAACTGGGTGAAAGTATGCCTAATCTACTCACACAAGTGACACAAAAAAAATTCTATACCTGCAATGCCCAATTTTCGGTATCCTCGGAAATTTTTGAATCGTTTTTCCTCATTCACCCGTTCCACTTGCAACGTTCGCCCGGTTTTGCCTGTTGAAACACCAATCAATCAATCTTCAGCATTACCTTAAAAATTTCGAAAAAAAACAATACTCCAATACCAAAAGAAATTAAAATTTTCCTCACACACCCACACAAAACACACTCGAGGTAGCCAATTTAAAATTTGAATGGTTATTCGAATGAGCAGATGGTTTTGATTAAATTTACGTTTCAAAGGGGGACAGTACGCGTTTAATTTCCTCATTCATTAGATTTGTAAGTGAAAAGTTCAAGTTTTATTGGGTCCACTTTAATTGAATCTCGGCTTCGCAATTATAGGACTCGTGTCCAAATGGTTTGTTGCACAAAAATCTGTGAATTAGTTGTAATTAAATTATTTATTATTTCCCGTCTTGAAGATGCGGTAAATATAACAAAATGCAAATTTTATTCACATATTTAGTTCTAATACCTACTTATTATCTACTAGAAATTCTGATCGATAAACTCAAAATCATTTTTCGAAAAGTTGAAAACACTAGAAAGTCAATGTAGTTATCGTCGAAATTTCTTCAAAACAAGATTTTATTTCAATAGTCTTTTTGAAATTATGATGTTCTTGTTTGATATTTTAACATGGTTTTAAAAGGTAGAATCGTGTAGATTGTTTAATAGAATTTTCCTCAAAAGCAATTTGAAAAATTCGGTAAAGTCCAAATTTGTTTGAAACAATTTGCTATTTTAAAGAGTTTTGCTGTAAAATAAGGTGTATAGAAATTAGCAAAAACAGTCTTTGTTTTTTTTTTTAATTTCATTTATTTTAAAAGCCGGCTTTGAGTATAATTTAGAGAGTGGGTCAAAGACAGAGTATTTGGATTAAATGTTAAAAATTCGTTAACGCCATGTCAAACTTTGACATTATACAGGGTGTTCCCGGAAATTGCGTTATATTTCAGGGCTTGATGTGCAACAAAAAATAACTCAAGTTTTATTTACAGGATGTCAAAGAATTTCAGAAGTTTATTCAAACATTTTTTATAAATAAACTAGTCCGGAAATTTCTCGGTGTCAAGATTAATTAAAAAGCTCTAAAAACGATCAATTACATCAACTCCAACAGGAAAGAGTAGTTTTACTAAACTGAAGCAATTCAGGTAAGGAACATTTTATTTGACAAATATACTACATTAACCTAACCCTAACCTTATAAAAATTCGAAGTTACGAGCAAACGTCAAACGATGAATTTTCAAACAAACAATAATTTATTTTTAATAAAAACAAAATTGCGAGACGTAAAATGACAATAATTCTTGACACCGAGAAATTTTCAGACATTAATAATAGTTATTTATACAAGTGACTGAAACCTTTTTTTTAGAGTAAATAAACCGGTTTGAATCACGTGTTTTTTGTACAATATTTTATTAAATTTCGACTTATTATATTAAAAAGAAAACTAAAATCACAGTTCTATTAAATTTGCACCGCGACCCGTAAATGTGACATTGTTGTTTGTTTGTTTACATCTGTAAATAAACGAATGCCATTTAGAGTGATTTAAATTGTTTTTAAACCTCTAGTGACTAAAAAATTGTTGAAATTTACAAAAAAAAATTTATTGTGATTATCATTTCTGAAAATTAGGATAGTTATTCTGTGACACCCTGTATAAACTAGGTTCCAAAGTTATATCGTTACGAACATACAGGGTGTAAAAGGTTGAATAAGATAACCGCAATTTTTGCATAGGTTTGGTTAAATTGGTTTACCGAACCTCTGGACATAATTGAACGTCAATTTGTAGATTAGGTTAGGTTAGATTATAAGTTTTGTTAGTAATTTTTTATTTTTCCAGTGGCGTCCATACGCCCATTTTACGATTTTTACAGAAAAAACGTTTTATAAAATACAATTTCTAATTAAATTTTTACATAAAGAGTTTATTTGCTATTTTTTGCTATATTTCGTTTTTGAGTGTAAAAACTCATGATGATGTAGGTACTCAATAATACAACATTAAATCTGTTTGTTATTCGATAAATAAATAATGATGATAAACTTATAATGATCAATTTGGGTGGTTCACCCTGTATAGCAAATTTGAGTTATTTGGTGATGCACTATGAAACCCTGAAAAATGATGCATTAGTTTATATCGTGCACTCTGTATATAGTGATTTGGCCATATCTCTCTAATGGGATACAAAAAAAAATATTCCTATATAGAAATTGATCATTGACATTTTTTTCGTGCAAAATCAAAATTAAACTAATAAAATATGACGGTCACTTCCTCGTATTCAATATGGTTGATTGGTATAAATAGCCTCGGATGTGGGTAACGATACCGTCATTCGATGAAATAGAACTCAAATAAAAACCTGAAAAATATCCTCCCCTGTAGCCTTCGAGGGTGAGAGCAATTTTCCGGCTATTTGTCGCCATTGCATTGACGTCAGCGCACATGATTCTATAGATGTTTGTAATACCTTCTTGTACGTTTAACTCGTAAATTTCCACACCACAATATCTCAGAAAACTTAATCATTGATGAACCCCAGGAGCGAATAAAAATATGTTTTACGTCAGTCATCACTGCAATCAATTACAGTGGAACTAAAGAACGATAGCTAATTTGAATTTGAATTTGATCTTGATCGATCAACAATTTGTTTGCCTTCCAGATGCTACGTGATACTACAATAACATAGGAAAGTCCCGAAGGTGGACGGAAAAGGTTCACCCAAACTGTTTGACCTCCATGGTTTTTTTAGTGTCAATGTCAAGCCATTGAAACGCCAATAAATCTTTTCCTAAGAAAACGATGGACGACCTTCTTCCTTCTAGAAATCAATTGTGTTTATGTTAATATTAATAAAAACGTTTCATTCACTGCACCTTGAATGTACTGAAAATGCTGCGTAGATTTTTGGTCAATTTAATTTTATACGGAATCGTTTCGGACTATTCGGACTAATTTAATTTTAAAGAAAGCAAACGGGTTAGATCACTGCGATCGTTATAGGTAAGGCTGAACTCATTAACATACCTCGAGAAACAGATTTTCTTGTTCAACAAAGCGGCAATATTAATTAAATAAAACTACCAAATTGGAATACAGAAAACTACTATAAAAAGACAAAAGTAGCAGAAGTGGTAGGATAAACTGGTTAGATTTACTGACGTTACTAACTTAGGTGAATAATATTTTCATTTCCTGACTCCAAACATTCTAATTTGTGCTTCTAATCATAACATCAATTTGAATGATATTTTCACATTTTGGAGTGTCATAGCTATAACCGAGGCTTCTAGTATAATTTTCAGACAAGAAATAAAGCATCATGTACATGAACTGATGTGCAAACTAGTTCAGACGTCCCTTTATACAAAAATTGCAACAGCTGCCACTGGACAAATTTGACCTGACGTTAATACGATGATAATCCATAGATATCAAGTTGTTAGATGTGCGGCTTAGCAACCAAACGCAGCTCTACAAGGTCAGATAAAAAAAATGCGATGAAACAAAAGTATACTTGATTTTTATTTGTCTGGTCTCCAGACTAAAGTTAATGCACGTTTCAAGTACTGCACTGACCTATCTTAAACTGTTATTGCGATTTCAACAAGTCAGTCCATTTCTTCGACACGTGCCACTGAGCACACTAATCAATTGTTCTACTGCTGTTTTCCTACCAAAAAACAACGATTAATAGTGTTCTTTCGTGCAAAAAACATCAAAAAGCGCTGTACAAAACACATTCGATCCAGTTCGTACTTGGGTGATTTATGTCCAACTTTATCTTCTATCGACACATCCATAAAAGTTCCAATTTTAACTTATGATCTTTTCGGTTTGGATATTGCTCGGGAAATTTATCGGGAAAATTTTTCGAGAGGTCACGGACTTTTATGAATCAGCCGCGGGAAACATGATTGGCATCACATTACAAAAAGACACAATTAAAAATAGTTAGAAATCCGCGTTAAAAATTAAAAAATAGTTTACCCCAACAATTTAGCTTAAATTTAAGTTTATTGGCCATCCCTGTATACTGATACCGAATTTTCTTTTTTTTGTCTTTTTCAGTCCGTCATGACATTGTAGTTCTAACATAGTAATTTATTATGTCATAGATAATATAGTAGACAACACCTAAATTTTTCAAACTTTCTCACAGCTTTTATGGAGTATCGAGGAGTATAAATAGGTTTTGTATAAAGTGTTTCAACAAACTTTGTTTAAGGTTAGGTTTTCTGATTTTTAGAAACTAACTTATCAGAATTAAAACTAATGATTTTCTAAATTTTATGAAATATTTGCTAATGGAATGAAGCCAATTTGTCTGGTATCCACGTAGCTAAATCATATTTACAGACCAATTATCAATATACGAAACTTATATTTTAAACCGCTTAAAAGTGCTGACCGCTGACCGCTTTATACTAGAAATGATTAAAAATGCTACACACTTAAAATTTTTAAACTAACACCTAAAGTGGCTTAAAAGTGCTAAAATTCCTTCTAAGAATTGTTTTATAATGCTGAACTGTAGGTTGTAAATGATGCAATGGATTCTTAATATTTGAATTGCTTAAAAAACCTGAAAATTATACATAAAATTTCTTAAAAATGCTGAAATCGACAGAGTGGCTGTGCTAGAACTGTGTGTGGATTGGAAATACTGAAATTCACGCTTGGTGTTCTAAAGTCGATGTAAAATTGCTTTAAAATGTTGAAATGGTACTAAAATGACTTTAAAAAGTTGATATTGATACTTAAAATCTCTTGAAAGTGCTGAAATTAATACGAAAAATTGCTTAAAAATGCTGTCACTGACACTTGAAATCGCCTTTAAAAATGGTAAAATCAATAATTAAAATAGTAAAATTACCTAAAGAGGCATACAAATTTTGAAATTAGAACTGGAAATTGTCTTAAAAAACTGAATTTGATACTAAAAGTGTTTATCTTCTAAAACCTGCAGTAGAATTACTTTAAAAAGTTTTTAAATGACACTAAAATAGCTTCAAAAAGCTGAAAATTATACTTAATCAGTCTTGAAAATGCTGAAATTGACACTTAAAGTAGTTTAAAACCTCGCTTAAAACGGCCAAAATTGATACTCGATTTGCTTAAAAATGCTGAAATTCATACTTTCAGTGCTAGAATTAAGACATAAAGTGGCTTAAAAAGGCGAAAATGGATACTACACCACCACATTGACCACACACTGAGTTAACTGTAGTGCAAATGCTGAAATTCACGTTTAAAAAATATAAATGTTGAAAGAACACTAAAATAGCTTTAATATAGCTGAAATTGATACTTGAAAATACTGGATATACACATAAAGTGGCTTAACTGCTGAATTTGATATTTAAAATCGCTTAAAAATTCTGAACGTGATACTTAAAATCCACTAAAATTGCTCGCTTAAAAATAAACATTTTTAAAATTGCTTTGAAGTTTGCACTTAAAGTTGCCTTAAAATACAGAATACTAAAATCAGGGTTTGAAAATATCATGATATTTATATAAATATCATATCACATGATATATATCGGATATATATCAGATATACCTATATCCGATATATATCATTTTCAATCTGTATATACTTAGCTATAAAAAATATAAAAAACTAAAAAAATTGTTTTGTTTTATGCTTACTTAAGCTATATTTTGTTTTAACACAAATCCTTTTATAATAACTTATATTATTTCTATACAAAAAAAATAAACTTTTTATTATGCGACTCTGAAAACTATCTATTTCTCGACTGATTCATTGTCGAGAAAATGTACCTTTTCCGGGCATCTCGAACAGTAACAGCTTTACTAATCTCAGACAAATTAGAAAACCAAACTTTGTCATCGTTCAGTAAAGCTTACTTAATATTCTTGATACTTAATATAATAATTTTGTGATGCTTTGAATAACTGAAACTGGTTTTTATTCAATTAATAAAAATATCGAATATATCGAATATATATCAAGCTGTAAATATCAAGATATTTATCATGATATATATCACTGGATATACAGTGTGACCCATTTAGAATGGAAACACCCCTATAAAATTTTAGGTTATTAACCGATTTCAATGATTTTTTTTTTGAAATAATTAGGAATGAAATGTCTATTACGGGAGAAAATTTTAAATATTTATTTCAGTTTTCAGGTCATATTACGATACTTTTTCTTGATAGAAAATGGAGAATTTTTAATAGCGATTTTTTTATTGAAAAAATTACTACGCCACTGGATCTATAGTGCTTTCAAATAGCTGTGACCAAAATTTCATAAAAATCCATTCATTAATAACAAAGTTATGACAAATTAAAATTCAAAAATCCTCTAAGCTAACGGTCACAAAAGAACACCCTGCATCAACTGTTGCCATAGGGTGTTACTATTTATTTGTTTATTATTACTTATTAATAAATTAATTTCTAAAAAAAAAAATCAAAAAAAAAAAATCAAAAAAAAAAAATTAAAAAAAAATAAAAAAAAAAAATCAAAAAAAAAATAAAAAAAAAATTTGGTCACAGCTGTTTGAAAGCACTATAGATCCAGTGGCGTAGTAATTTTTTCAATAAAAAAAACGCTAATAAAAATTCTCCATTTTCTATCAAGAAAAAGTCTCGTAATATGACCTGAAAACTGAAATAAATATTTAACTTTGCTATTTGAAAGTGCAAAATCATTCTTCGTTTTAAATTTAATCTTTACCAAAGTAAACTCTGACCTAGGTCTAACAATCATTAATTATAATTAGTTATACATCACTAGTTCATACAAAAAACTGATACGGTTTTGCTGTAAGCTAGGCAATCAAGCACAAAAAACCTATTTCACGTATATCTGTGCACCTCATCTCGGTACATTCGCCATATAGCGTTTACACGAAGTTTACTGAACTTGTAGACGGATAAAACAAATAAACGATATTTCTCCGAAAGGCTGCGCTATCGGTACACAAAATCGGCTTTTTACGTTCTATCAGCTACAATCCCAGAGGATTTGGGCAACCGGATATAACTCGCTCACTTGCTATTTGTTTACGTATTGTTGATGGAATTACTTTAAGCGTGTTTTTGAATTGGCTAAACGATTACAAGCGTGTGTTTATCAGAAAATATCTGGAACGCAACGGAATTAAAATCGCTGTAGAAATGCCTGAAAATTATCAGCCAAGTTCGATTTTTTTTAAATTTATTAGCACGCTTTTCTGTGATCACTGACCTAGACCGAAATTGATGCTAATTGACTGCAAGTGTGATTGCATTGCTGGTTAAGTGTGAAAAAAGTGTGTTCATTTTCCGTCAACTTCAATTTGCTCGAGATCTTGGATAAGATTTACAGGTTCTCTGCCAAATTACACAACCGTGGCATAATTGCCTCGCAGTCGTTTGGAATTGGATCCCATTCTAATGAGTTGGCACTCGTTTGTAGCAACACCAAGTGTAAATCACCATTAAAAATTTGATCGTTTATTAATTTTGTAAAAGTTTCAAATTCAAAAAACATTATCAAGAAAATTAATTTGCTTTGTGCAGGAAGTCTGCTGACAAACACATCGTCATCGCACGCACAGTATTCAAACCCGTATAAATTCAATTATTTCATTGAACGAAATGACGCACTACTTGTGATTTTATCGCCTATCATGGGACTCTTTTATTTTATTCAGTGTATGTCAACAGATTTTACAGGAAAATCCCACTTTTTTAGTAAAATCAATCGCATCCACACGAAGGTTGATTAATCCGCATAATTGAAGCTAATACTTACCATAAGTAGTGATAAACTCCACAATTCCAATAGAAAAAATTAACAAACAAAACGAAAAAAGTCACTACTGGGGCACTACTATAATCATCCGGTTATATGTTTCAGATAACACTTGATGAAACTCAAATAAACAAAGAACAGTCGCTCAAGTCTTTTGGAAGTTTGAAACTTTTCCTAACGCGCCCCGCGTTTGAAAAATAAATGCCCGCAGGAATCACCAGAAATCCCTTGCCAACTTTACGATTCGGAATTCCGAGCGCAACTGATAATAACTCGAACAGGAGTTCGAAACAGAACAGAAAACAACACTGAACTGAATAACGCGCACGAGAATTCCACTCGCTTTGGATTTGTCGTTCGTTGGCTCGGCCAAGACACTCGGTGTATTGCAATGTTGCCTATATTTTCCCAAAAGAAAATGTCAAAAAATCATCAATTCCAGGGGGAATAATAAAATTTAGGCCGTTTTTTTTAAACCCTCAAATTTAACAGCAGTATTCTGAACTCTAACGGTCGAGATATTCGACTTTTTTGGAATTTGCATCAGAATTTTGAAAATGATGTACCTCCGCCATTGTTGAGGTTTCAGCGACTATAAACCTAACCTAACCATTTCCGAAATATTCGACTTTTTTGAAAATTGCATCCAAAGTTTTCAAAAATTTGTAACTCTAAGTTATTTCTCGGGTTTTATGGACAGTAAAAAACTCAAAATGTTTATCTTAAACTGCACTTTTACGTCGTGCTAATCGCAACACGATTGGGCAGATACAGAGTGTTCAAATGCATTTAAATTTGAACTAAGCTCTGCCAATTTTTTAGTGGATGTAAGCCTAGTCTATTGGGCGCAGAAAGCCATTGTAAACATTTTTGGTTTTCTTGTAAAATTTCCGTAACTCTAACCGTTTTCGAGATATTTTACTTTTTTTGGAAATTGAAAACCATTCTAAGCATTTTTAGTTTCTCATAAAATTTCCGTAACTCTAACCGTTTTTGAGATATTCGACTTTTTTTTAAAATTGTCATCAAAATTTTGCAAATTCAGTATTTTTGGCATTTTTGGAATTTCAGCTACTGTAAAAAGCTTCAAATATTTTTCTTGAACTGCTCTTTCATCTCGTGCTAACCGCAACTCTATCAAACATATACAGGGTATTCTTAAAACAAAAAGAAAAACAGTTAAATTCAGAACTAACGCTCTGCCAGTTGTAACCACATTCACCCGGGTCTAAGTGGATGTAAACCTAATCCACTGTGTGCAGAAAGTTATTCTAAACATTTCTGGCATCATGCAAAATTTTCGTGCCCCTAACCGTTTCTGAGATATTCGACTTTTATACTTTTTTTTTGAAAATTGCAACAAACTTTTGAAAATTCCGTATCTTCTCAATTTTTGGGGTTTCAGCGACTGTAAAACCCTCAAAATATTCGTCTAGAACTGCTCTTTCAGCTCGTGCTAACCGAAACACAGTTGAACATATACAGAGTGTACAAGAAAAAAAAATAGTAAAATTTAAAACTTTCGCTTTGCCAGAACACGTTTACCAGTTTATAACTGAGTGTAAACCTAGTCCACTGGGTGTAGAAACTTATTTTAAAATTTTTCTAACCGTTTGCTAGATATTCGACATTTTTTGACATTTTTTTTTGAAAATTATGAAAATGTCGTGATTCCAGCATCTTTGGGGTTTTAGCGACTGTAAGAAGCTCAAAATGTTTGTCTTAAACTCCTCTTTCATCTCGTGCTAACTCGATTGAACATATACAAGGTGTTCCTAAAACAATAAGAAAAACAGTTAAATTCAGAACTAACGCTCTGCCAGTTGTGATCACGTTTACCCGGTTCTAAGTGGGTGTAAACCTAGTCCACTGGATGCAGAGAGTCACTCTGAACATTTCTGGCATCATGCAAAATTTTCGTAACTCTAACGGTTTCTGAGATATTCGAATTTAATCCTTTTTTTTAAAACTGCATCAAAATTTTGAAAATTCCGTACCTTCTCTATTTTTGGGGTTTCAGCGACTGTAAAAACCTCAAAATATTTGTCTAGAACTGCCCTTTCAGCTCGTGCTAACCGAAACCTAACCTAACCTAACCATTTCCGAAATATTCGACTTTTTTGAAAATTGCAGCCAAAGTTTTCAAAAATTTGTAACTCAGTTATTTCTCGGGTTTTATGGACAGTAAAAAACTCAAAATGTTAATCTTGAACTGCACTTTTACGTCGTGCTAATCGCAACACGATTGAGCCGATACAGAGTATTCAAATGCAATTAAATTTAAACTAAGCTCTGCTGGTTGTAACCGCGTTTACCCATTTTTTAGTGGGTGTAAGCATAGTCGATTGGGTGCACAAAGTCATTCTAAACATTTTTGGTTTCTTGTAAAATATTCGTAACTCTAACCGTTATCGAGATATTCGACTTTTTTGGAAAATTGACATAAAAATTTTGCAAATTCAGTATTTTTGGCATTTTTGGAATTTCAGCTACTGTAAAAAGCTTCAAATATTTTTCTTGAACTGCTCTTTCATCTCGTGCTAACCGCAACTCGATTGAACATATACAGGGTGTTCTTAAAACAAAAAGAAAAACAGTTAACTTCAGAACTAACGCTCTGCCAGTTGTGACCACGTTTACCCGGTTCTAAGTGGATATAAACCACCGTTTCTGAGATATTCGACTTTTGTTCTTTTTTTTTTTTTGAAAATTGCAACAAACTTTTGAAAATTCCGTATCTTCTCAATTTTTGGGGTTTCAGCGACTGTAAAACCCTCAAAATATTCGTCTAGAACTGCTCTTTCAGCTCGTGCTAACCGAAACACAGTTGAACATATACAGAGTGTACAAGAAAAAAAAATAGTAAAATTTAAAACTTTCGCTTTGCCAGAACACGTTTACCAGTTTATAACTGAGTGTAAACCTAGTTTACTGGGTGTAGAAACTTATTTTAAACATTTTCTAACCGTTTGCTAGATATTCGACATTTTTTGACTTTTTTTTTGAAGAATATGAAAATGTTGTGATTCCAGCATCTTTGGGGTTTTAGCGACTGTAAGAAGCTCAAAATGCTTGTCTTAAACTGTTCTCTCATCTCGTGCTAACTAGATTGAACATATACAAGGTGTTCTTAAAATAAAAAAAAACAGTTAAATTCAGAACTAACGCTCTGCCAGTTGTGACCACGTTTACCCGGTTCTAAGTGGATGTAAACCTAGTCCACTGGATGCAGAGAGTCATTCTGAATATTTCTGGCATCATGCAAAATTTTCTAACCGTTTCTGAAATATTCGAATTTAATTCTTTTTTTTTTAAACTGCATCAAAATTTTGAAAATTCCGTACCTTCTCTATTTTTGGGGTTTCAGCGACTGTAAAAACCTCAAAATATTCGTCTAGAACTGCTTTTTCAGCTCGTGCTAACCGAAACACAGTTGAACATATACAGGGTGTCCAAGAAAAAAAAAAGTAAAATTGAAAACTCTTCTCAACTGGAAAGTTTGTAATCTGCACTATCTTTTGTTTCCTATGACATTTTAACGTATCTTGTCAAGTAAGGGAGTAAATTAAGATGAAAGCAGCGGGTGTTTAAAAATGTGCGATTTTATGGTGAAGCAATTTTGACGCCTTCTAGTGGCCAAACGGTATGACTAATCAACTCATGTGGGGATATTTTTGGAAAGCTTGTAATCTGCACTATCTTTTGTTTTGTATGACATTTTGACGTATCTTGTCGAGTAAGGGAGTAAATTAATGTGAAAGCAGCGGGTGTCTAAAAATGTGAGATTTTATGGTGAAGCAACTTTGACGCCCTCTAGCGGCCAAACGGTATGACCAATCAACTCATGTGGGGATATTTTTGGAAGGCTTGTAATCTGCACTATCTTTTGTTTTCTATGACATTTTGACGTATCTTTATCTAACTTTTTTTTCTAAATTGACCATCCGGTACAAAACTGTGCTATACCCTAGCAATATTTAACTACAAATTTTCCTAGTCACTCTGTATAAAAAAACTAAAAGATTTTTAATACATATTTCTCTCGTTGTACCCATTTAAGTCAAAATTAGTAATTTTTTCCACTAATCAGTGAATGATATGATTTGGCAACAGCGCGTGGTACCGCGCACATGTCCTGCTTAAAACGCGACGGCGTCGTCGAGTACCGGAACCAGACGCCGACGTTCAGCTGTTTTCCGCGATTACATTCATTTGTTTCAACCGGTTTACGTTATTGAACAACAAAAGGCCGACTGTAATAATGGTTGAGTTAGATCTCACTTAGTCTAGTTTAGACTCTGTAAATTAGCTGTTTTACTGTAATTTCAAAAGTGAATTTGAACTAATTTGGTTAACAATTTTACAAGTTAAAATATTTAATCTATTGTTTTTATTTATTTTCTTTTACTTATGAAGTAATAGCATAATTGAAAAAATTATCAGTGAATCACCAATTGGAAAAATCCATTTTAATTGCTTTATCAATAAGCTTTCCAGTTAATGTTTAATCCACTCAAATTGAAGCTTTCAACGTTGATTAGGCATCTTAGAAATAATAATTAAAACAGCAAGAATTTCTGTGAGGAATAATTTGTTTACTTGCTCAAAACAACGTCGCAATTTTAATATGTTTATAAACAAGCCTAAATTTGCACACACAATATGTTCTGATAAAACGTTGTAAAAAAATGCACTAACCACTAAACTGAGAAGAACGTAAAACAAAATCAAATTAATTGGCTGTAGTTTAAATAATTTTATCAAAAATGACACCAAAACAAGGAAACAACTTACCGTTTAAGCTTTTGTAGATTAGAAATCACGTACCTGAAACAAAGACAACATAATTAATGAGAAATAATGATTAAATAAAGTTTTAAATCAAAGTAATTTGACACATCCATATTATGAAAGTTCATGAACTTCTTGAGCACAATGTGATTTTAGTTTTACACTTTTACATTACCAAAGTTCAGTCAAATTAAATCTGTCAATGAAAACAGCATCACCAACCAAGAAAATTTAGTGTTTAGGTCCTAATAACCGCTTGTACTTGGTTTTAGTGTATTTTTAATATTTTGATTTTAAAATGTAATAATAATCTTAAATACTGTACCCATATAATGATTTCTTCATCTTTGACTGTTCAGGGACTGACCGTATAAGTAAATTTAACTTTTTACTACTAAATTAGTTACTTGGAGTAGTTTTCACGTTAGGAAAACGTATATTGTTTCTAAAATATTAATTCTTATATAAAGAAACTCACTAAGTCAGTGTGTTGCTTTAAACTTACAGGAATTTAAATATTTAAATCTTCGATGACTTTTATAACAATTGCAGTTGTGTCCAAAACGTGGTTATTCTGTTTAGAAAAGTGCATAGTTTGTAAATTTCTTTAGTATACAAATAAGATTTTTTAAGCTGGAATAGGCTGTTTTACTGATGAAATTGCAGTTTTATTGGTAAAATTCGTTAGTTTTAAAAATTAATTTAACATTTTTTATGTTGAAATAGGACGTTTTAGTGATGAAATTGGTAAATTTAATAGTGAAATTATTGTTATTTCAGGTCAAAATTGCTGAAAGCCTGCACTCGAGTAACTAAAGAAAATCTGAAATCGTGTATTTTATTAATGAAATCTGTCCAGTTATCATGCAGAAAGTGCAGTTTTATTGGAAAAATTCATAGCTTTATAGATTAAATGTAATATTTTTTATGCTGAAACATTATATTTTACTAATGAAAGCGATACATTTATTAGTGAAATAATTATTATTTCAGGTCAAAATTGCTGAAATTGTAGAAAGCGTGCACTACAGCAAATCTGAAATCGTGTATTTTATTAATAAAGACTGTTCAGTTATCATGCTGAAATCAGCAGTTTTATTGGTAAAATTCGTAGTTTGAAAGATTAAATTTAATGTTTTATTTTTCTGATGAAAATGTCATTTTGGTTCATTTTTGAATCAAACTATTCTATCAGTTATTATGGCAAAACCCATTAAGCCACTAGGCTTATTTCAAGCAAATTTGGAGCATAATCATATTAGTCAAAAACGACTGTAATTTAAGCTTTTTTTTTTTTTTTTTTTTTTTTTGACCTGAATAAAATATTTAACCTGTATTTGTGCTAAAAACAAAAAAGTGCATTTTTTGTTTTTAAGTGTTGGCAATAGACAAAAAAACAGGTTTAATCAAACAATTTGGATAAAAATAGAGTTCTATTTCGTGAAACATATAACGTAACGTAAATTTGACAGAATTTTGTTTTGTTACACTGATAAAATCCATTCTTGAAGCTGCTTTGTAAATAAATTCATCAATTTCTTTGCCATAAAACTGCGGTGTGAAACCTTCTCAAGTCAAATTAGTACTGATAATTTACCACTTAACATCAACGTCATTAAAGTGATGTAATTCAAAATAAGTGTCACCAAATTTTGAAAAATCCGACTATTAAAAAGTACATTTCAACTAGAAAGATAACTTATCATATTGTTCAAGTGTAGAGCTTTTTAAAATTGTAATTTAAGGTTGACTTTATCACCTGAAGATTTGAGTGTCTATTTAATAATCTTTCTTTGTTCTTTACTTTACTGTAAAGGTTGAGGATACGAAAAATAAAAGATTCCTGAAGAAAACATAAAAAATTTGAATAAACAAACAAATTAAAGATTAAGGTATTTAACATTTTTTTAAAACAGTAGTGAAGTAAATGCAGGAAAAAAACATGAAAACAGTGGAGGAATGGACAAACAAAACGTAAAATATATAAAATTTGGAATAAAGGGAGATAAAAAAATATAAACAGATTACAGGATGTTTCTTTTCTTCCTCTTTTCTTTTGCAACAAAAGGACTATTATACTGAATGAGCCATTAGACTGAAATCCTGATAATAACCACAGTACTAATGTAGTATTAAAATCAATAAAAAGATCAGTTTTAAAGACTAAATAAATTTAGTAAACTACTGAAAAAAGTGAATAAAAAAATGTTTTATAAAATCAGATTTATTTTTGACCTTAATTAATATAAACAAAAACACCCTTTAGTAAATTCAACAACAGTACAAAATACAGTTCAGCAGCAATTTAAATTAGGCTAGTTCTTCATTCATTTGGGTCGTATTAGATTGACTAATTAAGTTAACAGCCTAGACTCAGACACCTTTCTCGCCTGTTTTACCCAATTACGACTAACCTATATCACTTTGACTCTATTTACGCGTGAGGTCCCTCAAAGACCTAGAAAAAACCAGGAGAACCCTTGTTGTATCATTCGTAAAGTGATTTGAGACCCTTATTTGCGGCATTCCGACGTTTTGTTGACGTTTCCCGTCCCTCAAAATAGGAAGTATTGAACTTGACGGCCTTTGAGTCAATATTGAACGTGCTCTTCGAGACGCTATTATAGAGGCAGTGGGGGAGAGGGCGAATATAGCCTTTTATGAAACAAAACGCTTTTATACATGGAACGGGGATAATTTATTCGAGACAAACGCGCCCCTTTTTTTAAAAAAGCCTGACCTCTGAGCCAAGAACAGTTCGAATAGAAATTTATTGAATTTCTATTTTTGCCTCTCAAGGACTAGAAATTATCTATAAGTTGCGTCTTTACCGGAAATAGAGTTGTTCGACATTTAACTTCCCTTGAGAAAACATAAAATGTTGAATATAAAAACGAGTACTAAAGTTATTACAAATATAAATTTTCAACTTATCAATAGTTTTTCGATTAGCTTTTTATTATGTTTTTTAAAACTATTCTTCTCTATTTTGTGATAATATTTTAATTTATTTTCTTATTTTAATCATCAATTTAATTTGCTATTTTTGTCGATGGTTTTGAGTTAAATCATTTCTTAGTTAAGTTTTGAAATTTTATTGAAGTAATATTATTATTGACAATGATTGATGACGCTGAGCTTTGAATACTGTTGCAGCATGCATGCAGTTGATAAATACAAAAATATTATCATTTAACACTATTCAGATTTCCTATTTTATCCATGCTCACTGTATAAAGCCAGTCATTCTAATTAAAACTCTATTTTGGTACAAGTTTCAGAGACTCGCACAAAGTAATTATGACGTAAACTACGTCAATAAAACACTCCTGGAAAAACTGACATTAAAAGGCCACTAACACGTCAATTATTGTGATATTCCTGGAACTTCCTGGTTGGGTTTCATAAGAATTCGTTTTCATTACGAAAAGCGCTAGTTGTTACACCCGGGAGCAATATTAATTAGTTAATTAAAGGTCGTGGCAATTAGTAATCTGACGACAAACCCGTGCTAATGGAACTAACAGTTTTAATATAATACGAACAACATGATTTTTTGACTTGTTAAGGTTCACTAAAAACTTGTTAAGAAACACACAATTAAATCGCATAATCACAATAAACTCGTCCAAAGCAAAACACAATCAAAGTAAGACGCAGATAACTACCGGGCACAATCATCATCATCATCCGACTACGACATCATTACAGATCATTATCTCCGGCTCATTAAAGTAAAATGTAAATCGATCGTTTAGGAACCTAATTACTAGTAAAAACAGCATACAAAATTAGCTTCTAAACGAATGGAAAGTTTTAAAGATTTTCAAATCGAAAAACGAGTGAGGCGCCATAGAGTTTATTGTTTTGCCGTCCTCATAACCTTGAAAAATTAGAAATATTGTGTAGCAAACTTAATATGGTGTATAATAACATTGTGCGATGTTTATTGTTGATAGAAAAAGTCAATTGGAGAGTGCTGTGTTGATACTCTTCGACCTATCATACATTATTTAAGCATTCTCTACACACTTTATAGTGTCATAAGTCATTTTCGATTTTTCTAAATCCTGTACACACAGGGTGATCCAATTGCTCTCAGCGACTGCATTAAAATCCGTAAAAACCCAATTTTAAGAACAGTCCAACAGTGAATAATATTTCAGTAGTTCAGAAAGTAACAGCAACCTTGTTATTTTAAATGTGGTTTAAAATTTAACACCCTGTAGATTCTTATAAATTCAGTTAATAAAGTCGATAATCTTGATTCGTAGCAAGAAAACATTTAGGTGACAGTTTAACAAGAAAGAATCGATTCTGTATTATACAGAGTGACTAAAAATTAATGTTTTTTGCTAAAACTGGGATAGGTGTTTTTGTTATTATTGAAACTAAAATTGCATTATAATAATGTTCCTATATCTAAATCATGCAGATTTCAAAATAAAAACTACTTTGTAAAAACAAAATTTACTAGAATATTACTTATGCAACAAGTGCAAAAAAGTAAAACTTTTTGCACTAAAAATCATTCAAAAAAGTGTACTTTTTTGCACGATTTTATAAAAATTAAATTCAAATGCAATGTTTATTTTACTGTACTTAAAAAATTGCTTAAAGTGACCTGTATTATATTCAAGTAAATTTATATATTTTTAAATTAAACACCTTTTATATTTATGCATTTTTGGATAGTTGTTTGTTCAGCTCAATCAAAATTTTCCGGTTTTCTGCAGTTTGTCTTCTCTTTTTGATCGTCAAATTTCTAGGCAATTAGCCAGCTTAATCATTTTATTCTTCCGCTCTTCTTTTATCAGTTAGTCTTCTTTTGAAATTTCTGAGCGATCATCCAGCTCTCTCTTTCTGCAGAGATTAGTTGCAAAATTACATGTAAACTGGATTCTATAATAAATTAATAAAAACTGACAAAAATTTTAAAAACTACACGTTAAAAATTATTATAGTTACTCTGTTATTACAGTATTTGAAATTAATGAAAAATTGCCAAAACTTCAATTGATCAACATTGCAGAAACAACAAGAAAACAAATTGCTCAATTTTACTGCAATATTGTGGAGTCTCCGACATTTTTTGTGAAAACATCATTAAAGCATAAAAATTTAGACAAAAATGTTAAAAAATTGCAACTTAAATTGACAGCAAAATTGCATTGCATGCAAGAACGTCAATTAAATTGCTGAAAATTGTATGAAAGGATTAAAATGTCAAGAAAACAAATTGCAAAAGTCTTGCTACAAAATTGCGGAGCAAAGCAAAAAGTACATTTATAGTAACTTACAAAAATTGCAAACTGCTTACTTATTACCTAAAACAAAGGCAAAATTAACACAAATGAAGGTTATACACCTAAACTAAAATAAATTATTATTGCTAAAATCCCATATTGACTATTGTTTTATCTAGAAAAAAAAAGTAATAAGTACTTTAGTGGCAGTTATTTTACTTCAATTAAACCTTCCTATACACGATGCGATTTTTTTAAGTCCAAATATCTCAAAAAGCGCTTCTCAAATCAATCTTACAATAAAAATTAAATCAGATTTTAATTATTCACTCTACAAAATCTCTCCGAGTCGAATTTTGAAAAAATAACGAAATTATTGACAAAACACTAAAACTAATGCACTGATGCACTTTTGGACTGAGGTAAGTTGGGTTAAATCGCACATTTTAGGGACACTCTGTATTTTTTTGTTTTAGAGAGTGCACCTACATCCTGGTGATTTTTTTTTTATTTTAAATGGGTAGTTATTCAGTATTCAAATACTTGACGAAGATCATTTTTTTCGGATCGCACTGCATAACTAAGATAAAAGTAGTATTTTTAATAAATTTTCTGTAACTTTGAAGTTACAAAAGTGTAACTTAACCTATATTTTATCAGATTTTCTCCTCGTTACGTGGATTAAACGAAAAACAGTCTCCTTTAAAAACATTCCGAGTAAGCTTATTCCCGCCTTTGAAAACCAAACACTTGAACCGTTTTCCTTCTTTTCTTTCGCTTCTCAAAAGTAAGATTCTTAAGTAAACACTTCTCTAACTTAAACAACCCTCATAAAATTGCTGGCACGTCTGCAGTAAGTAGAACGCACACTTTCAACTTGAAGTGTGCATAACTCTAAGTTCACAAAGAAATCCAGGCTCGTTTTCTTTTTGTGGGATAAAAAACTCGACTAATTAGAGCGAAGATCAAAGAGAGCGAGTATACACGATTCCCGAGGGAAAAGTGCTTTATTGATATACAAGGTGAGCCATTTTGTGACAAACTCATGGACTCACTAAAAAAATGAGAAAATGTACCACACTGTATTTTAAAGATTGACTAACCCAGGTCAATGGCAGTTTTGAAATGAAGTATTTGTTTGATTGAGATAGGAACGAGTTGGGTTAAGCAAATATTTTTCATCCCAAATCGTTTCGTAACGATTATTTTGCTTATTTCACTAGTCTATAATAATTTATACTTTTATAAGCCATAAAAAAATAAGGCAATAATTGCGTCGTTAAAAACTCTGTACTGGTAATAACTTGGGCAAATTATCTGCAAATTTATTATTTATTGTTATTGATGTGACCATATGTTTTGTCTGAAATAACAACTCGGTTTGCCACCCAGTAGGACCACCCATCTTACAATAATTACTCAGTGTCTGTAATGTGTCAGGTAATTCACTAAACTGTTTGTACTTGGAAGTGATCTCATCATGTCAAAAACTGAAATAAGGATCAGTTTATGACTGATAAAAACGTTAAGAAAACACAAACACACATCGCAATATGTTTTCTACGACTGTTTAATAATATGCTTATTGTCTACTAGATTTCAATAGATAATCACCCATTACTTACCCTTGAGTAATGAGTCATTACTCACTTATTCACGAGGGCAAATCACATCATGCACCACCGATATAGAACAATAATCAAAGTAAAATGGAGAAGTAACAATGTAATAGAAACTTGTCTTGAATGTATTTGTTTGCTTCTTTATTCGTCAAATTCAAAATATTGACCTTTCTTGATTAACTTTCCTATTACATTGTTACGTCATTTCAATTTACTTTCATTTTTCTATAATATCTATTTTCTCAAAGTATGCGATAATTGAAAACGTCCAAAAAATTTGGAAATATTTCCTTAATTTAGTAAATCTTGCAATAGTTTTGCTCTTAATTAACTGTGTGGTTGCTTAAAGTTCTTTCTAAGAAACATGCAATAATCGTAGTTCAGAAGTTCAGTACTTATTATAAATATTCAGTTACCATCAAATTTAATATAATTCGACAATTGCTGGTCATCCTTAGAAACTTTGTAATGAATTTCATTATAACATCTCTGATTATGAAAACATCGTTTTGGTCCACTTTCAGGTACTTCAGGGCCTGCAATGATTTACAAATTTGAATTTGCATCAATTGACATCTGACAGGATTTATTAAGATTTGGTTGAATAAACCCTTTTTTGCAGGGCATAACTGTGATTTCCAAACCAGACACAAACACAATTTATTCCTGCGACTAAGCTAAGCGATTTATTTTCCTTGCCACAGTGATTAACTTTTGGCACAAAAATCTCCACATAGTGCAAATGAGACTGGCAAGAAAAAAAATTGGCTGCATAGTCGAAAACACTATCCGAAAATAGTAGAAACCTTCGCACATTACAAATGCAAACCGCTTGCCAAGCTTCTTTTAAAGGGGTTGCTTTTCCAGTAAACAAATATTTCCCCAAGGGGTTGATTGACCAAGACTGGCGACAATTTACTGTAAGCCCCCGCACAAAGTTGTTTTCTGTTTTAGCGTTAACAAAACAAGATTATTCATTCATAACAGTTGTGATCGCGGATCCATTACGCAATTTTTCATTCCGAAGACAAATTGGTGTTGACCTTTGCAGGCCTGGCATATTCTGTTGCTCTCTGATGCTATTTAGTGGTAAAGTTACTTTACAGTACCCGATAACGAACTAAAAGTAAGCGAATTATGAAACTATAATGTTTGTTAGTTGAAATTCGAATCATTAGATGTAATTAGCCGGAAAAATTTTAGTATATTGTTTATGGCGCCAGATTGCGTAACGCAAAGTGCACAGTATATTAATACCAAATATCAATAAACTATTATGTGTTATAAATTCACTAGTAGCTTTACAGAGTGTTCCAATTACTATGGAGCTGTGCCAAAAATTGGGTCTTTCTAATTAACAGCCACGTTAAATGGCTAGCTGGTGTTTTCACTTTTCTTGTTGATACTATGTGATATTTCTGAGCTTTACTAACTTAAAAAATACTAAGGAATAAAAAAATGATTTGAGACACGTTGAAACTATCAGTGCACAAGAAAGCAATTTACATAAGACTTTTTTTAGAACAACATAATATTCTGTCACAAACATCATTTAACCAATCAAAAAGTAATTAAGAAAATAGTTATTGATAACCTTGCTCTTGATAACTTTTAAAACTCTCTTGTAGGTAGTATCAAGCTGATGTTTATTAGATCAGCTTTTTTTGCCATATTATGTTCGAACCCATGTACTTGTTTGGAATAATTTGATCTGTGAGTGGGTATAATTAAACAAGGTAGTTAAAATCCTTTTCATGAAGCTATAAAATCTATTTTGTCCGAGAGCTTCATATTTGTGTTGAGCAAACTTTGACAGTTTTGACGTTAATGAGAGTTGTTACGTGATCCTAGAACATTATTTACTAACGTAGTCACGTGACAACTGTCACAATAACTGTCTATCAGCGGGAATACTGGTCTTGCCCTGAAAACTGCAAGAACGCTGCTCTAAACTGGATTTCTTCTAAACTTCTTTGTAGCTTTTGCTGTACTTGCACTAACAGTGCAGTGTCATCAGCGTATTGTAGCGGGTTCCAGCTATTCTATTCTAGGGATGCCATATTTTATGATTTATCATCAATTCTTGTCTTTTCATTAGATAACATAACATTTTAATTGATTGTGCTGGCAGTAATAGTTCATTATGTTACTAGGAGTAAATGAGTAAAATATTTGCAACACACAATAATTGCCTCTACTAGTAACATAATGGACTATTTCGGCACTAGACTGGCCAAGTTTGTGTTGTATTTTTACCTGTAGCTACGGTTAACGTATGATATCCTAATTTTGGAAACATCCAGTGTTAACAGGTTACAAGGAAATGGTTTTGTCTTGAAAATAAGGATTTTGTTTCAATAAAATAAAGAAAATTTATTTATTTAATTTATAGAAAAGGTACGTTTTTGTAGGGATGTCAAGTGTTTACCATTATAGTTAGTTTTAGTAGGATTGTATGTAGTTATTAAGAAAATTAACAGTATTACTTGATGAACTTCAAAGGAGGTGAAAAAGGTGGTACGTGGAGGTAGAAGGTGGGAAAAAAGGTTTTTTTGTTTTTGGTTGTTGATTGTCAAGAGAGACTTTTAATGAGAGCTGGAAAGTCAGTTTTCTAAAAAATTCGAGCAAAAATCGGACTATTGAAGATCAGGGGATCTTAGAAAGCTGTTTCCTTCCGGAACGGAAGTTACTGAGTGTAATACCGAGTGCTACCAGCAATTGTACCGACTAGTCTACGTTTTGACATGGAGCAGATTGTGATAGAGGACCTATTCCAGAAGTGGTTAAATTGATAACCGAGGAGGCCTCCCGGCTGTTACCGAGATACAGCCTTTGCAGTTAAAAATCCACCTCAACGGAAAAGAATAGGATTGGTCAACTGACGGTTTATTTTGGACAATTTGGACTCTTTGACGAAGAGTATTAGTTGTAAGTAGTTTGTAATTTTTTGTATTAAAGATATTTGTAGTTTCAATGATATATTTAGAAGCAGGATTTGTAGGTAGAAAGTAAGTTAGATAGGTTTAGTTATTTACCTTAAAAATAACTTGGCATCCCTATAATAGAATTTTTATTCAAGCTTATTTATTTAAATTTTCTTTATTTACTAGAATATTAGAATGAATGGTCAGGGTGAATCTGATGCCAGTTATGACGATATTATCATGCAACTAGGAGGTGAGGGAGATTTGAGTAAATCTCATCTTCAGGATGATAATAATCATGACAGTTTCTTCTACATCATAAGCACGCAGAATATTACGCAGTAACTACGTTTAAAATTCTAGGAACCTTAATCTCCTTAATCATTAATTTATCTAGAAAAAAAGTGATTGTTATAGGACTTTGTCTAGGTGAAAACAAGGTCGATGACAGATCATCAAATTTCCGAAGAACACGATTCGTTTGCAAAGATAAAAATTCCGCAAGTTTGATGGCCTAGATTCAGCTGCCATTACTCTTCGGCACGATCACAGTCTAATGCAAATTCAGCTTTCGTTTGGAGCAGAAAAAAAACTGATTCGAATTCAAAAGAGATCGCGTAACAACAATTGCGAGATTGATCGTAGCGCCATACTTCGGGCAAGGTCAGATCACTGGCGCCATAACAAACGGTATTCCATTCATTTCGCAGGAATTAGTTTCATACCTGTTAGGCAATATCAAATTATGCGGTTTTTTTCGATTTTTAATTCAATTTTTCACAGTTCGGTGTCCACGTAAAAAGAACCCGTCTATTTGCACTTTCTTATCTATTTTCTGTAATGAGTTTGCGAGCACAATATTGTGTATAGATAAGTAGCAATGTGAAAATCTTCACAAAAACGTTTTGTTGCCAGTCCGTGTTGTAACAATATAATAGAAAGCTAGCTGAACCTCACAATATTATCTAATTTGTGTTGTTCCTCGTGAAAATTGTTTAGTCTGCCACTTGCAACTCGATGAATATGCGAGTGTGTTGTGTGTGTAAATATGACGTCAATTCAGCGTTTTCCCTTGCGACCAACAACATCGGTAATCTATCACCCTAATTACCCGCTTTCATTATCAGGAACCTTTTTTCTGTGTGGGTGATAATGTCCTGTTCCTGAAAACCAAGCAGTACTAAATCATTCCGCGTGACAATCGTCCGCAACGTGTATTATTGTCAATGAAAATGTGAAACAAGACGCATGAAAGTAAATTTATTATTTATGTATTATTATTTTATAGAGTATTTTAAAAAAAGTGATAAAAACTGAACTTAAGAAGAGTTTACACATGCATAGATTTACTTGTGCAAGTAAATTCAATTTTGCACGTGTAAACATCGACTTGCATGCAAGTTAAATGCAATAAGTAAGGTAATAGTAGTTAATTTATTATACGGGCAAAATTGAATTTACTGGCACACCAGTTTCTATTGACGCAAGTAAATCTCTGCATGTGTAAACTCTTCTTAAGTAAACAATCAGCATTTCTGTCTCAGCCAAGGAACTTCATCATCATCAATCAGCCCTCTGCGTCTACTGCTGGACATACCCCTAGTTGAGTCTGTCTTGCGCGCTACGAATCCTGTTTTTTGTAATTTTTGTAATGTCGTCTGTCCAGTCAAAATAGTCAAATTAGTGTAAAAAACTTTTAACTTTACCAAAAAAAAAAGTGTTTTTTGCCGATTGTCAGTAAACCTGTCGTTTTAGTGCCTAACGACAGGATGTAAACAACCACTTTTACTGCCTAGGCAGTAAAAAATTTTTACTGCCGCTTACCTGGCGCAGGGACAATATAAATATGACATCGTTTACACAACATAATAACATTTATTAAGAAAAAACACCAAACACTATAACATTTTTGGAGTCAAACATTCAAAAGTATATATAATTATTTATAAACATTAACAGTAAAATGAGAACATCCTTCTATTATTATTGATTTGTCGTTCACTTCGTTAGAACTATTTTCATCTTTCCACATTCATTCTGCATCTTCCCACTGTTACTGCAGGTGGGAATATTCGGGGGTAATTGCACGAGTGCATAAAAATTACCGATAATTTTGCATGAAAACTTGTTATCTCTTAACTGCATGAGTTTGTTTTCATATTTTTTTGGCGAAAGAGTTTTTTAGAAAAAAATATGAAAATGACCGAATGCAGTTTGCAAAGATAACAAGTTTGAACGCAGAATTATCAGGTCATTTTTAAGGCACGAATGTAATTTTGGGGAATATTTCCCGAATAAAGAAAATGTTTTGATTTTGCTGCAACTATAGATTGCTCAATGGAGCTCAATGAGCAACTTCCAAACCGTTTATCAATTTTTGTTGACATCGCGTTTGACGTTTTTTGGTTATAAAAAGTCAAAAAACTGCGTAAGGACAACAATTAGTGAACTAGCAATAGGCTCTACAACAATGCAGTCGTTATAGATACGTACAGTGCAATTATCGAAATGCAATTATCCACCGCCCTCTGTACAAGAAAGCCTAGAATGTCACTTTTAATGGCGGCGTTAGCGGTTTTCGTTTTGTACACAAACCTATGCAGATGCAGTAGAAAAATATGTTTTTTTTATATTTTTTTGTGTAGTTGATTAGAAGTTGTGAGTGAAAAATCAAAGAACGCTTCATTCCTGATCCAGATATGTATAGATATGGCTTTTATACTCAATAAAGCCCAGCCAAAGCAAGTTTGGTTAGAACCCTTTGTCATGGAAAGTACAACAAACTAATGTGAAAACTGCTCAATCAAAGAAAATTTGGAAATCCTTGAAGCTAGGTAAGCAAAACTGGTAAATGGGTTTTATATTATTACCAAAACCTTTCTTTTAAAATGTAAATGTGCCAATGGAACTTCTAAAAGCTGTCCTGTTTCTTCAGAGTAAACCTTTGTTATTCTCAAAATGCATATTGTACTTACCACTGAGTATTGTGTTGGAGTAAAATCATTCCAGTTCAAAGCTTTCAACCACTGTTGGGTTCGAGCAGGGCTTTTGGAAAGTAAAAGACTGACACTTTTGGGCCTTTCACCAAATTGTTTTTACAATTTGGCAAACAACAAGTGGACGGCATATTGTAGAGGCAATAGAATTTAAGTTAAAAAACCAACAACAAATTATAGAACAATAACAATAGTGATAGCACAATAAAATGAACACAAACTACACTTACACTAGAACAATAAACATATAAACCACAATATATAATAGCAAACAAAAATTACTTTGGCAAGTAATCCCAAGCCTTGACTTTAAACCTTAAAAATTGATTTAATCATCGAAAAACTCAATTTCCACAATACAAACAAATGCAAACTGTCAACCACTATTTCGGCCATATTGGAATTTTCGGCATGCATCTTCTTGGCTTTCTTGTACAGAGGGCGGTGAATTATCATTTTAGAATGCAATTATCGCTGTCATTCTGGTGAAAATGCACTGCTCATATGGGACATTTAACACATGAGGGAAATATTCGCTATAATTTTTTCACTAATCAAACTTTTGCTTTCGACTGAATTCTCTAGGTAGCCTTCAGCAACACTTGTGGACTTCCATCCTCCATGTCTTTTTAGCATTGTGATGTCAGCTCCAGAATTAACAAGCCAAGTAGCAGACGTCCTTCTAAAGCAAAGTCCAGTGTACTTCTGAGCATTTGGTAGTTTTAAATAAGTTGCTATCTCTTGTGGCATAGCACCAAATTTAAGAATTCCAATAACTTGTTTTAATGCTTTACCCCTCCAATATCTGAAGAAAAATCTTCGACTTTCAAATCCAGAAGGACGATAAGAAGCATATTTTCTATACATGTCCAGGTGTTCTGATACCACAAAAGATCTCGGTCTCTTCGTTTTGGTATCAAAGAGGGAAACTAATAGCTTATTGCCCATATCTTCAATATCATCTAATTGCATTCGCACAAGTTCGTCACTTCTACATGCTCCGGCAATCGCAAGAACCGCCGCAACCTAGACAAAAATACTTGGTTATTCACTTAAAACTCGATCCAAAGTTCTGAAACTTACTTTGGTTGATAAATAGTTGGCATCTGGAGCTTCCGATAAAAATTTAATAACTTCTTCCTTCTCAAACACCTTAGATTTTTGGGTTGGTATCCATCTTTCTACCTTTTTAAAAAAGCCCTTAGTTTCAAATACTTTGCCAAATCTACATTATGATGAGTGCTTAAGGTGGATTTGAGCATAGAATATACACTCCACAATGTAGAAGACCTTAGTTTTTGAGACAGCTCAGCAAAATATGCGATTAACACGTTTTCTGAAAACGAACCGATGTTCTTGTTCTTCCGGTAATCCATAAATCGGCAGTATGTGTCTTCATATATTTTTTTCGATTTTTCCGGTAGGAGATTAATTTCTACATTCCTGGCTGCTTCTCGCACCTCCGGAGGCGTTAGTGGTACATCGTCGTCACTCTCCATAGTCTCCATCATGAAGAAACAACTTATAAATTTGACGAAACTTTTAGATGTCAATTTTGGCTTATTTAAGATCGTAATCATAGCAACCAAACAGGTATAATTATTCTTGTAGGTACATCATAGGTGGACAGTTTTCATTATTAGAAATAGGAGAGGTGTATTACTACTTAAATATAAAAAGTTATTCTGATTGACAATAATCGGCGAAAAATAACTATTTTTAGAACCAGAAAGAAACTTCACTGTTACTTAACGACAGACTCTGGTATGCAATTCAGTCGCAATTCATTTCCACATGTACAACCTCGTAAATTCCGCATTCCAACTAATCATGTGAGGTCCGATCCGAAAAGGAAACAGAACGAAAGCGGTCCGGCCAAAAAATAATATTTTGATTGACAGTTGGCGCCGTATACGATGTTTGTTTTGATATGCAAATATCGCTAACGGATTACGAATTAAAATGTGATTTTTTTTGGGTTCTTACGAAACCTTTTTCATTTTTTTGTATTGTAACGAAGTAGTCGCTCCAAGCTTGCCAACTTGATACAAAACGTGTTTCTGAGATATATGACAGTTATTTTGATAGTGATCACGTTACTGCCTAGCTGAATTATCCCCCAAAAATCACGTGAGAGAAGAATTACAGTTTAACACAGTTTTTACATTTTTCGAAACAAGACGTGTTTCTGAGAAATATGACAGTTATTTTGACAATTATTGTCGATTTGTAACAGTAGTACAAATCACAAATATTGTATTGTATTAAAAATTTTATAAATTGTCTAGAAATTGTAATAAAACTTTGAGATAGAATTTTTGAAACTCATTTCTGATAGTGGTTATACTTGATAAAATGAGGTATATTGCAGTCCGGAAATTCATGCTTATATGCGAATCGATTCGATGCACTTTCTAGCATTCCACAAACTGGCAAACTCGTGGACAATTTCGATAAAAGCTCTGCAGGACCCTTAACCCCAAGGGTATTTTAATTTCGGAAATGGAATTAGACAATTCGAGCAACGAGCAACGTGCTACACCGAAAAAATGGCTCTATTCTAACAAGATTTCGGAAATTTATCGAACGATTTCCGGTTAAGAAGCGGTTGGCAATTTTCAGTTAGAGTAAAAGCTGTGGGATTTTTATTGCTATTGTTCGAAAGTTGTTCTGGACGATTGAACTAGCTCTGCACACTGAAACGGACAATGAGCTATTAAAGTTTAAATGGTAATGAAAGTTTTTTGAAACAATGTAAGACAACCATACTCCAGATGGAAAACACAAAGTCAAACGACGGTAAGTTATAACTTTACGGCGTCTTTTTTCAAAATTTGATAAAAGGAAAATGTAATCTGTTTTGCTTAACTACAAGCATCATCAAACGCGGAAATAACGACAATATTCTGTCGAATGTTCAAATTTAAAACCTGCCTATTCAATTTTTCTGGTTTAGAGCCAACTTATTAAATCTAAAGAATAATATAAGTGAGTTTTAAAGTTGCATTAACATTACACTGTTATCCAATGTGCCAAAAATACTTAATCATTCATTTCTTGAAAACTTCCAAAACTAAAGATACTTATTGATATAATACAGGGTGGCCCAGTTTTAAGTGTCAATAATTCATCATTCGATAGTCCATCAAAAATAAGTTGACATGCATTATGTCATTTTCCTGAAGAACGCTTCCTAAGGAAGACACAGACCTACAAATTTTAGTTTAAAAAATGTTTTTTTTGCTATAACTGTCAGACCGTTGGACTAATTTTGATCAAATTTGGAACAAGTACTTATGAAATAAATTGCCATTATGTAATGTGAATGACATTTGTGAAAATTATTTAGAGGTGTTGATATAGCGAGATAGTTTTTATTTTTCCGCTCTATTTTCTACGCTCACTGAATATTATTCAAAATTGGCAAAAATGTCTACTTGGGTTATTGTATTTCTTACTTACTAAAATGGTTCAAAAGGATTAAAATCTGGTCATCTGTGAGGTTACTTTTTACTGGCGTTCAATTTTTTAGACTAGAAACTGTGTAAAACTGATCATTCAAGACTTAAGAGAGTCCAAATTTGTACTGAATAATCTCAAAACTTGATATTTACTACTAGGAATAGTTTTAAAATTCGTTTTTTCTTAGTTCAATCCATTGTTGAGGGTCTGATACTGGATTTGAAACACAATCCCGAAATCAAGACAAAGATTGTTGCCCATAACACTAATTTTTTACTACTAAAAATAGTCTAATAGTTGACTTTTACGTCTAGAAATTACTAATTTACTAGGACTAAAGACAGTCTATTTCAGGTCTTTAATTAGTGTAGGTACAATTAAATTTTTTGGATTAAAACAAGTCTAGAATTTAATTAAACACCGGAAACAGTCCAAATTAGTGTAAAAAATAGCACTAAAAACAATCTAGATTTTTAAGAACTGCTCGAATTTTTAACACTGAAGTGTCTAGAAGTCAATTTAATAGTGACAAAGCTTGAAATGACATTTTAAAGCCTATGAAAAATGTCAAAATTGTTTTTAAGTCTGCTACGACAAAAACTTGGTGAAGATAGCCTTAAAACTCGATTTTCGCAGTTTTAAAGCACTAAAAATAGTACAGAGTTTTAAGAAAATGAAAACCAAAGTAACAAACTTGAAAAGTTAGCCTTCAAGTCCATTTTCATGAATCTAATGTCAATATCCTGTATTTAAGACTATTTTTAAGACTAAAATAATAAAAAAAATTTCAAATTATGAAAACTTTTAAGCTTCTGATGTCACTTTTCATTGCATCGGAGTCATTTTTTCGTGTGCAAGTGGATTTTCAAGGTTTAAATGTGCGAATTTGTAGTCAAAAATTCTAAAGAAAGTAGTTTTTCATGTCTACAAGTCAATTTTCAATACCAAAGTTTTTCAATTTGTCTGAAAACTATAAAAACTGGTTACAAAGAAAATCTTTAAGCCTCTCAAGTCAACTTTCACCAATTTTCAAAGTAAATTTATAAGTTTTTAAGTCAATTTTCAAAACTAAAGTCTTTCAATTTTTCTGGAAATTATGAAACCTGGATACAAAAACATTAAACATTTTTAAGCTTGTTAAGTCAATTTTCAAAATTTTTAAGTCGGGTTGGGTTGGTTTTGGGTTTAATAACTCAATTATCTCGTAAACGAAGTTTCAAATCAGAATTTTATAAGAGATATTTTTTTAAAACGAACAAGAAAAGTAAAAGAAACTGTAATTTTTGAAAAATATTCAGTGACGTAGAAAATACCATCCTTCTGTATTTACGCCACTGGACAACTTCGACAAACGTCATTAACATCACCTAATGAGTATTAATTTCATAACTACTTGTTCGAAAAACTTGATCAAAATTGCTTTAACGGTCTGACAGTTATGACAAGAAACCGATTTTTTAAACTGTACTTTGAAGGACTGTATTCTCCTTAGGAAGCATTTGTCAGGAAAATGTCATAATGCAAGTCAACTTATTTTTTGATGGGCTATCGAGTGCTGAATTATTGACATTTAAAACTGGACCACCCTGTATATTGAAAACAAAATATTTTGAGCTGTAAATAAGATTTTTTGGTATTCCTGACTGCACTTCGCCACGTGACGGCTCCGAGACAATTTCTGAGATTGGTCAGAACTTCTCAAAGTTTAAATGTTTCACCATGGCTGATATTAGAAGCATATTAAAGGATATGAAAAATGTAGCAGGAGGTGTGGGGGGAATCTCAAAGAAAGTCTTGTGTGATGTAGCCTGTGATCGTTTGCTTAATATTGTAAATACGTCTCTGTCAAGTGGAAAATTTCCTGAGCGGTGGAAAGAATCAACGGTTGTTCCTGTTGCTAAGGTCACAAATACAACTCAGTGTCATGAATTTAGACCAATATCCATCAACACCGTAGAGGTTTATGAAAAAATGTTGTAAACAGCAGTAAAAATTCAGTTACAAGATCATTGTGACAGGAATAGCATTGTTGTGGAGAACCAATCTGGCTTTCGTGAGAGTCATTCTTGTGAAACTGTTGTAGTTAATTTATGTGATATTTTTAAAAGAGAGTTGGACGTTGGTAACTTTGTGTTGGCGGTGTTCCTCGATTTTAGGAGAGCCTTTGAGACAGTTGACCGTAAAATTTTAATAAAAAAATTGCATTTCATGGGCTTGAGCGGTACGGTTCTGTGATGGTTCGAGTCTTATTTGTCTAACAGACATCAAAGAGTAAAGTATAAGAATAGCATGTCTCATCCTTTGTGTGTTCAACATGGAGTACCACAGGGAACTGTCTTGGGGCCATTGCTGTTTTTGCTTTATGTCAATGACATAGTTGGGGCTGTGGATCGGTGTTGCATCGAGCTGTTCGCAGATGATACAATGATTTACATATCTGGGAGTAACTTGAATCTTATGCAGACGAACGTAAACAACGATTTGGAAAATATATTTAGATGGCTATGTAAAAATAAGCTTAGTGTCAATCCACTCAAGTCAAAGTTTTGTCTGTTTGGGAGAAAAAGTAGGTTGAGAAGGTTGAAAACGTCTCATTGGGGCAGCTCGATGTAATTATGAATGACACCAGGATTAAGTACGAAAGTCAAATAAAGTATCCGGGAGTAATTTCTGATTCCGAACTGAAGTTCCCAAGCTGATTATATAACTCGAAAATTTTGAAAGAAGGTAGGCTACATTTCGAGAGTAGGAAGACAATTGTCTATGGAGACCAGACTGTTATTGTATAACTGTATTGCGGCCCCTCATCTCAAGTTTTCTTCTGCTCTTTTGTACGGTCTACCTGATTTTGCAACAGGTATACTCCCATCGTAACAATGTCCACGATTTTAAGCACGTTACCTGTCCAGAAAATGATTGTGTTTGCCGTTCACGTGTTTGGGTTTAAATTAAAAAATGGACTGTTACCACCCTATATATGCAAGCGAATCAAGTCTTTTAACGAAGTCCACAGTTACAGCACGAGAAACTGTTCTGATTTTGTTTTGAGTGGAAATTGTAGAACAACACATATGTTCAATTCAGTATTGTACAAAGGCCTTCAAGATTTTAATATGTTGCCAATGTAATAAAAAACTGTGATAATTTGAACAATTTTAAAAGAGCCCTAAGACAACATGTTGTAATTTAAGTGCTTTAGCTTGTTTTTGTATAATGTTTTTACTTTTAATTCGTTACTTAATACAGGTCCATATTTGTCCATTTTATTTATTTTATATTTACATTAATTTTAATATTTTTATATTTGCATGATTTGTCATTGTGTTTATTTATATAGCTACATGCTAAATAAATACCATTATTATTATTATTATTATTAGAAACACAATGTATAATACCAAGCAAAATGAGAAAATTTTAAATAATACATTGCTAACTTTTCAATTTATCCTTACGTAAGATAGCAGTGTTTCCAAGCTGAAAAACAAAGTACAAGTTTAATTTAACATGTAATCATACTTTTTAAAAATTTAATAAACAAATTGGTGCAAACGCCCACATTTTATGGGCATTTTATGTCTCATTGCCAAAATACAATCTCTTTCACTATATGTAACTATTACTTATTTGTTAACTTAATAAATTAAAAAGGTACTAATAGTAATCATCAGGTTTTAATTGTTTAGTTTTCAGTTAATTACTATAGTAATTAGTTCAGGTTCAGCGATAAACATGATTTAAGACTTTGATGACAATAATTGTGATCTTTACATTTAGTAATAATTGTAAGTTTCTGTATACACTGTCAAAATTCTTGCAATTTATGAAAATAATCGATTTTTAAACTGTGGTGTTATAGTGGAAGGTGCAAAAGATGATTATGAAGGGCTACAAACTTGAATTTCTCCTTTAGCGTGGATATAACCTAACCCTTACCCTCGATATAACCTATTCTGGCCTAATTTCTAAAACACTTTGATTAAATGAGGCTTTTTACTGTTTCAAATATTAAAGTCACCTTAATTTGTAGCTATCAAAATAACTGATTTACTTATTGACTGATTAAGAAAAGTCATTCTGTTCAGTAAATTTTTCAAAAAAAAATTAAACAATTGGAATTTTGAATTTCAATATCTCGGTAACATGAAGAGCTAGAGAGACCAGTTTAGGCTCATTTTGTAGAGTTTTTTAACCTTTTTCTAATGACGTTTTAGTGAAATCTATAAGAGGTCAATTAAATATGAAAAAATGCTATTTTTGCAAAAAGTGCAATTTTGACAATTTTTTATTTTGCTTCAGGAGGTTTCCAATGCACAGCAAAGGGCCAGTTTTGGTTCATTTTGTAGTATTTTTTATTCTTTTTCTAATGACGTTTTAGTGAAATCCATAAGAGTTCAAATAAAAATGTTACAATCATTCAAAAATTGAAAACATGCCAATTTTTGCAAAAAGTGCAATTTTGCCAATTTTTTATTTTGCTTCAGTAGGTTTTCAATGCTCAGCAAAGGGCATATTTATACCAAAGGACATTAAATTAGGTAAAATAAGTACAAAAAAAGCACATTAAAATTTTTTAAAAAAATTGAAAAAAGGATTAAGGGTTTTTTTTACTACTTTTTGAAATTCAATATCTCGGTAACATAAGGAGCTAGAGAGGCCAGTTTTGGCTCACTTTGTAGTAATTTTTATCCTTTTTCTAATGGCGTTTTAGTGGAATCTATAAGAGTTCAAATTAAAAAATTACAATCATTCAAAAATTGAAAAAATACCATTTCTGCAAAAAGTGCAATTTCGACAATATTTTATTTTACTCCAGGAGATTTTCAATGCACAGCAAAGGGCATATTTATACCAAAGGACTTTAAATTAGGTAAAATAAGTACAAAAAAACAGCTTAAAATGTTTCATTTTTCAAAAAAATTTAAAGAATTATGTTGTTTTTTTTTACTACTTTTTGAAATTCAATATCTCGGTAACATAAAGAGAGAGAGAGAGAGAGGCCAGTTTTGGTTCACTTTGTAGTAATTTTTATTGAGATTCAATGTTGATTATTAAGAAAGTGAATTAATTGATTTTTTAAATAAATACAAACTGACGTTGAATATCTAAATAATAAAGTTTGTAGACTGTTAAAAACTGGAAACATCCAAACTCTTTTTCCAATATTCTAACATTATTATTAAAAAAGACGGTTATTTGTGAAATCCACGACATAATACAGGCTGGTCAAAAGACGCTTTTAAGAAAAACAAATGATTGATATTCGGATAGTGTAAAATTCAGAGTATACTTCCATCCAATTAGTTTTTCTTATCAAAATACTCAGTGTTTTACTTTTCTTGTAGAAAAATTTATGTATCAGTAAAAAATATATTTTTTTCCTTATTGACTATTGAATTAACCAGGATTCATAAGAATAGGCACACTATTAAAATGCATTGTCATCATCTTTCCTTGAACTCGTTTGAACAAGTTCTAACATAAAAGCTGCTCGAATTCCGCGAATTATGATTGCTAGGCAAGTCCACATTTTTTCTATATGACTTTTCGGTGTAACTCATATTAAAAAAAATAGATTGTTTATTTATTAAAACAGCAAAGTGACTATTATTCGTGGTCCCAATTCGTACAGGTCGTTGTACTTACTCGAAACAATATAATCCTTGTACGGTCCTTCTGAAAATACTACCGGGAATTTTCGCAACTAAAACTTACCTGGAACTTTAAAGGAGGGCAAGGAAAATGACCGTTGAGTTCGTAAAGTCATAGTTTAAAAGAGGATTCACAACGGCACCGCCTCATTGGCGTATCTTCGAACAACTGAAATATGGTTTTCCATTTGACCGACCTTAATATTATCCGAATATCTTAATTGACTCTAGAAAGGGAGGCTTTTAGCTGAAATTTTCGTAATTACATTCACTTTGAACGCGATTCAGACATGTTCGTGTCTACTTAATTGGAGAGCGCCCTTAATCACGTAAATTCATGATGGAAATAGTGTGTTTTTAGAGCCTTTATTAAAGAAAAACAAGTTCTAACAAGAAAAACCACCTTCCACTGTTAATTAGTCTGTCAGACAGACAAAACAGACTACTTAGGAACTTTTTGTAAAAAACCTTACTGGAACTCGAAACATCCTAATTTATATATCGCGTTTCGTTGTTATTAAGGGATTATTAATTAGCCCAAAGTATTATCCCTTTGCGTTTGTTCGCACTGTATTATGTTACTAAAACAAATTAATTACCAGAATTAGTTATTCATTTTTCGAGGATGAGGAGGTCAAATTCCGTTTTGACATGAAAAAGGTCTCACGTGACTCTTAAAATTAAATTAGAGGTCTCCTTAAGAAGTTACAAGGCAAAAAGTGACAGGGTGCACCAAACTGTCATCCTGTATAAGATTGTACTAAGGTATTTTTACATTTAAGGGTCTCCTTAAAGAGCTACAAGGCAAAAAGTAACAGGGTGCAACTGCTTTGTTAAACTAATTCGTGTGAGTCGTGTTTTCACTTGTAACGTAACATAGTTAAGAGGTGACATTTCTTGTTATTATTGCATTTTCGTATGCCTGTTTGCTAATGATTTGATTGATAGTAGCCTCCTTAATCTGGCACTGAATTGCAGTTTCCTTTAAGACCGTAGGACAAATATTATCTAATACCTATGTGCGGAAAGTGTATTTTTTGCACTCGGTTGCTGACTAAAACAACGCGAAGCGGAAACTGCAACTGCACTGTAAATTCCTCTATTTTGTACTATTACAGAATCATAAATTGAAAAAAAAAAAAATTTTTGGTAAGCATACACTCGTAAAGCTTCCAAATCCAAATCGACAACATCCAGAAAACAATAAATCATCGCATAAACCCGTATCAGGAAACAAACCGAATAGATTTGCGTCGGGCAAAATAAAAAGCCCATCCTAAACTTATACACGGTCTGGATGCATAAATCTCTGTCTCCATCAGCTGCGCCTTCCCATCTTCTTCTAAGAGCGTTTTCGGGTTATTTAATGGACGAACATCCATTCTTAAGAATAAAAACAAATAAGACCCTAATCGAGGGTCATTATTTTTGTCCTTGGCCTTTTCATTCAAGGCAGGAAGTAATAAATGATAAAAAATTACAGTTTATCTCAGTTTTTTTTTTTTGGTATAGTGACCCCTTTTACATGAGGAAAATGAGATCATTAGTAGTCAAACACCAAGAGTTTCTGTTTGGCATTGCAATTTGTTTTTTTTTTATTTCAATAAGTATACAGTCTTTCAAACATATTACTCCTGAATCAGTTGTGAAGGTAAAATAATGTTTTCAGATGTTTTTTGTCAATAGTAGAGTTGTCTGATGCATAATTTTAATTGTACTGTTTGCCATCGATCCTGTTTTTTCTTTAACTTAAGAATCAATTTTTAAATCGATTAAATTTAGGTCCACATTTTACAGTAAAAATTTAAGCATTTTTTGTTTTATACAGTTTTAGTATTCAAATTTGACATAAAAAATGACAGAATTATAGAATTTGTTATTTCTATAAATAAATTTGACTGCTTTTTTGTATAAACATTGTTCTATCAGCATGTTAATTTCATTCTGCGGTTATTTATTTTTATTTTCAACCAGGTATGTAATAACGTTATTTCTTATGTGTAAACCAGGTGGAAAGATGAAAATTACCTGCTTTTACTTAAAGTACTCACTTTCCACCCTTGTGAATGTCACTTTCCACCCGGGTGAATGTCAATATGCGTTTTGTCATATCTGGGCTTACTTTTTATAGTTAAGAGACTGTGCTGCCACCTCTGCAACAGCTCGCAGCTCAGGTGATGATGAGTAACATCTGCGTCTTCAGAAATCTCCATGTTAAAAGCACTTTAAGAAACGTTTCAGCTCCAAATATTAAAGACAGAATAGCACAATAATGACGTTGTCAAGATTGTAAACAAATCACCAGTCGTTTATTGTGGTTGAAGTCATAATTACTCGTACCTATACTACCTTATTGTTAGAGACTATTAGCAATCAATATTTCAACTGAATGATTTATTAGAAGTTCGATGAGATTTTGATAAATGGTTGAAAATAAAATAGTATACAAACCACGGTAGAAAGTTTAATTTCTGTCTCGAGATAAAGTTCAGATTTTCGACAGAAATCAAAGACTTTCCACCTGAGTATGTAATATACTATTGCAATTTCCTCTCAAATAGCAACATATTTTTTTTATTTATAACTAGCACAGACTGTATTTTGACCTCCTTTTTGTCCCTGTCTGTCCTTTCAAACTGTGTTTCTGGCAGTTCAAACTTTGACAACACTTTTTTCTCTGACTGTACCTGATTTTGCAGTGTTTCTTTATGTCATAAGATAGGAAATTTAATGAGGATTTCAAAAATGTGCTTAAAAACATTATTCGGTCACTCCAAGTGGGTTTTACAGGCAATTTTGTCCCTGACTGTCCTTTCAAACTGTGTTTCTGGCAGTTCAAACTTTGACAACACTTTTCTCTCTGACTGTACCTGATTTTTCAGTGTTTCTCTATGTCATCAGATAGGAAATTTAATGAGGATATCAAAAATGTGCTTAAAAACATGATTCGGTCACTCCAAGTGGGTATTTTGACTCTCTTGAATAAACTTTGTATCAGATATTCTACGTGAAAGCACTTCTTAAGTTACTTTAGAAAGATTTATTTCCAAAATCTTTAGCTTCGAAATTCCTTAGATAGTTATGAGTTTAAAACAAAGTTTCCATGAACAAAGTTATACTATCGGCAGTTTGTCCAAGACGCTTTAATTAAGGAATGCTATTAGTTTAGCAGTGCATGCCAAATTTAATTATTTTATCAATCAAATTTTCTTTGATGGAAAAGTTATGAAAACCTCGTTTTGACTTAACATTCAATTAATTTATTAAGTTTTATTATTAAAATTCTGGTTGAAAAAGACTTCTTCAGAGAGTTGTGAGTTTAATATTGAGGTTTTCTTAAGCGTCGTAAGTTTTTAAGTTAGAGTTACCTTAATGGTTTTAAGCCACGTGTTGTGTACTCTTAAAACATGGCTCTTGTCACTTTTGACAGTTTGACACATATAAATATGTTTTTATTTATATTGAATCTTGACCCAAAGAATTCCTAGCAAATAATATATCAATAATAAAATATCAATTTTGGCTCAAAGTAGGTTTTCTTCATTTATCAAACCAATGACTGAAAGATTATTATAACGCTCCAAAGCCAAATTGGTATTTTTTCAATAACTAATTTGGGTTCAAGGATGGTTTCAGCCTAAAAATATATAATAACAGTTTTAATTATATTCATACAATTATTATATTAAATCAATTAATTAAAATTCCTTATTTAAACCTTTAGTGACCGATAATTAATTATTGATATTATTAATTTTCTATTCTTTCCTAGCAGCTTTTGTTTACCATCTCTTGTTGCAATTTGATCTGTGGCACTTTCCTGGTTAATAGTTAATAAAGTATTGAATATTCAACAGCGTAAGTGAGTAAACAGGAAATACTACCAACACTCAGCTTTTGGTCTAAACGGAGTTTTTCTTTCAGACAATAATTGCAAATGAGGCCTACCCACATTCAACAACATGCATATCTCGACCTGATTTATACAAACAAACGTCCACGTGCAACACTCAAACGGTTTTCAAACAAGACAAAAAATGCAACAACTTCATTCACTAACTTTGTGGGTGTTGTTTATAAATTATGCCTATTGGCATAATTAGTTTAAAAACCAGTTTGTCAATCAGCCCGAAACTTCAGTGTTACTTTGCAGCAGTTTTGACGTATTTATGTTCTCAAAAAATTAAAAGTGCTCTGCTTGAACCATGCCAACCAAGTTAAAATATTCCAGAAGCCAACACAATGGATTTGGTCATCAGCCTGTAAGCCACTGGAGTAATCCAGTTTTGATGCCAAATCAGCGCTACTGTGAAACAATTTACGAAGTTTCAAGCAATGAATATTTTGAAGATGGATTTTCTTTGGAGGAATTAAGATGGAAGAATTTACAGTCACCTAAAAAAGACAGTAGAGAGCCTGAAATTTCTTCGATGGAAAAAACTAATCTTAATAGGGTTCAGAATGTTTTGGGTGAATTACAGAAACGTTGCTTAGTTGCCCGAAATAGCTCTGATACAAAACTAACAGAAAATAGATCATTTTGTCTTGAAAACGTCAACACCAGCACTACTCAACAGTTAGAACAATTTTGGTCCAGCTTACCATTACCAAAACCAACACAAGACAGATTGTTCACACCATCATCCGTGAGTAAAGAAGTCAATGCAAATCACCCAATAACACCAAGGGAAGTTAAGAAAAGATCCATTCTTACTATAAATGAACCAAGTGTTTTACCATCAGAACAACCAGCCCCATTCTTCACCAACAGGACCTGGTTTCTGACAGAAAATATTTCAAACCAATTTGGGTTCCAACCGACTTTTTACGGGGTAGCACCAGTTTTCGAGGAAGGAAATTTCTACGCTGAACTATTCCAATATCCCACAGTCCCACCCAAAACAAATACAACAGTAAACTTAAGAACGAAGAAAAACTTTAAGCAGTTGTTTTCTCCCTATTCTAGAAACAGAAAAAATGGATTTTACTAATGCTGCCTGTTACGATAAAAGTAAATTTTTTTACGGTTGTGTTAATAATGTCGGTTAGTACAAAAGCACTTAACTAAATAAACCGAAACAATTGGTCTGTCAGAAAGTTTATCAAAGCCTGGCCGTAGTCAGGACGCCTCCACGCCAAAGTTCCAAGGAAGTTCCCGCGGAGAGACACAATGGAGAACTCTAAAAATAAATATTCTTTAGCTTTAGTGAGATTTTTGGACGGCGACCGAGGATGCTTAATGACCTCATCTTTTCAAAGTTCAATACTTAATCTTTTGGGGTAATGGCTTTAAATTCAGTGGCGTTCTAAATTTTCACAGATCGATTTCAATTCAAAGAAAAATCTGGTATGACAGGTAATAAAAATTAAATCACGTCAAAGAGTTAAGTAATACATGGTTCATTATGAAAGTAATGCACAAGTGTATACAAAGTTCTTCGAAATAGTCATCTCCTCTGAATCTTACGAAAACGTGTCTGCCATACCTGGAAACCACCCCTTTCAAGAACGTTGCGTTTGGATGTTTTTTTACGAACTACCAATGCTTTTCGTTCAGCTGTCAGTTGAGTCCGGTGAACCAAAAAAATTCACAGGAAGCTAGATCGAGACTGTAAAAGGGCTGGGGGATCATCTTCGGGTCAGGAAGTTGGAATTGGACGCCACCAGTAGTCCCCCAGCCGCCTTACAATCCCGATATAGCTCTTTGTGACCCTTTTTTTGTTCCCCCGACTGAAGAAAGAGCTGAACGAAAGCATTGGTAGTCGTGGAAAACATCCATTGGCAATATTCTTGAAAGGCATTTTTGTGGATCAACATACCTTCCAAGCATGACAGAAACGCTTTCGTAAGTGTATTGATGATTGCAGGAGGATACTATTTCGAAGAATCTTAAGCATTTATATCGATAGGATCAATAAATATATTTTTCCCAGGAAATCTTTATTAAGTCCGTTCTAGGGCTACTGTCAGTGACGTAATAATTGTCGTTCCTTTTCTATTACTTGTGAACTGAGCGAGAAGAAAATTTGACGTCATTGAAGAATGTTCCTAAATTCGCGTATGTATTGGTTCGAAGCTGGTATTGTCCGCCACTCCATTAATGTACTTTCTTTTATTTTTTAAACACTCTGTATATGCTCAATGGTGTTGCGGTTAGTTAGAAGAGAAAGAGTAGCTCAAGGTAAACATTTTGAGCATTTCACAGTGGCTGAAAACTTTTTTGAAAAAAACTTTAAAAAGTTGACTATCTCGGAAATGGACTATCTCAAAATTTGCTACAAAAATTTTACAAGACACTAAAAATATTCAGGATGACTTTGTGCAACCAGTGGATTACGTTTACACCGACTTAGAACCGGGTAAACGCAGTAAAAACTGGCAGAGAGTTAGTTGCAATTTAAAGGTTTTTTAAAAATTTTATAAGTAAAAAAGTTGAATATCTTGGAACCGGTTAGAGTTATGGAAATTTGGCAAGAGAGCAAAAAGGTTCAGAAAGACTTTCTCCATTCACAACGCTCAAGTAAGCAACCAAAATACATCAAAGAAAATCTTTGGAACTAACCTAAGATAAAATTGAATATCATTACTAATTATGACATCTCGGTCACTTTTTCTAGAACAGAGAGTAGTCATGCTTCAAGTCGTAGGCTGAATACCAAAAGAGTGGCAATTTCATGACTCCCATTGTGCTCATTAACCAACTAAATGAAAGATTTTTAAGTCTGGTACTTAACAGGAATAGGAAGTAGGAGCTGAAAGGCATTAACCTCGCACACAGTCTAGACTGTGCGGAAGGAAAAGGCGTTTTGGCCGTTTTCGCTTGATTTCACCGTTTTAAAAATTATTGTACGTGGTAGGCTCTTACCTGATTTACGACGTGCCCCCCACAGGACAGGGGGCGAAGCACTACCCAAAGGGAGAGCCAGTTTGCTCACAGTATCCGGTTCTGAAAAAAACACAAATGTTTAGTACCGCTCATCAACCACATATACATAAAATCAAAGTAGAGTAGGATGACCTCACAGCCGAAAAATATGCATTGTTGTCAAAATGTAGTAAAAAATAAAGTAAACATTTAAAGATATTAAGCTTTGTCAGCATATGTCGATTTTAGCGAGGATTTTAGTTTTTGAGGATTCTAGCATTTCCTAGTGACTCTAGACGCCTCTGGCACAATATTACAATATTTCTGGATGGTTTGAACTGTTGTTCCTCCGATCCTAATGGGAATTAATCACATGATTGACATTAGTCGGTTAGTGGATGGAAGTGTCAAATGTCTGCGCTGACGTTTCAGTTACGGTAGGAGTTGTCAGATTGCTTTTTGTTGTGCGTTCCAGTTTTCTTAACTTTGGTATTTCAGAAAAACTTTAAATACCCAGATATTTAATAAAATTTTAAAGAAACTATTGTATTTTATAAACATCTATTATAAATTATAAACAAGTAGTGCTGGTTTTGGCATAAATCAAATTAGTACAGCAATACATAACAATTGGGCCAAAACTTTCAACCTTAATTACTCTGGATTACTCTGGAAGCGCGATTTTGAGTAATAAATTAACTTTTAGTTCATTAGGAGCAATTCATCACTCTGGGGGGGGGAGGGTGGAGTAATTCGAGTTTTGCTTCACCCCCGGAAGAAAAACAGTAATTTACGCGTGGCGCCAAGAAATCTGAGAATGTTCGGTAACGCAAAAATAGACGGTGTGAAATAACATCCTTTCAAAAAAAAAAAAACCGACACCATTACATTCAGTTTAAACTGGCTGTCAACCTTGCGGTTTAAGGATTTTCGTTATTAAATTGCGTTTCTCTTCAAGACAAAACAGTTGAAAAACTCTTATTTTTTGCTGACCCTTATCCCTGACAAGGCCACTTAACGAAAATACCACCGGCTGGGAGAAGATTGATTGAAATTTGGATTAAGGATTTCGGTGCTTCGCAGCAGAAAAAGATAAGAGAACATTTTTTTCGTTGACAGTTTTCTTTTTTTCTTCGGTGATAGAATACCGACCTTGGGTAACAGCACGGAAAATTTAAGAAGTTTGAGTGGTGAGAGTTATGTAACTTTAACTTTTCAATTAATTTTAATTTAATCAATAATAAAAATAATGACTTTTATTGAACTTAAATAAGAAAAACTAACCCAAAAATGCTAACAATAGTATTTTTAATTTTTAACCAAATGTTTGTATTTTATTAGTTCAGTGAATACCCAGTACACAGAATAAGATTTTACATACTCGTATGTGTGTTTTCCTAAGAAACAGACAAAATTGAAGTTGTTATACGCCAATAGCCAATAGTTATACTGAAAAACCAAAATAAACAAAGTGTTGTTCAAAATAAGTTTTTTGGAATAATGTCTAATTAATTATGACCTTAAATGTCAAAGTAACTGTCAAAGGTAAGTTGTTTATAAACTGTCAAACAAAATTTGACTGCCAAAACCTGACATATCCATTTCTTTTTATTTGAGAGTTGGTCGCAATGATGTTAATCAAACTTCCTGATAACAATATATGATGACACACTGACACATGTCACTTACAAAGTTGAATTCCACCTTTGTCTTGAGCATTGATTTGCAACAGTTCTCTCATATTATCATGGGATTCCTTTGTATAATATAATTTTGTTATCCTTAAGTTAAGATAATTAAAATATGTAGTATTATATAAGATATTTAATTAATTTCTTTAAAAACATATTCAGTCTTATGCTAAAAACACAATTTTTCTTGAAATGTCAATATTGAAATAAGACATTCAATGACTTTACTGTATAAGGATGATTATGTGTAAGTTGGGGCACAAAATAAGGGTATAAACGACCTCAATTTTAACCCCAAACTTATATTAAACGTCTATCTCAGAATACACAAAACATAATTAATTTGGGCTCGTTGTTAGTGACCCGATTTTCCTTTGTCCGAAAATCTGAATTTGAAACTTGGAAATACTGGCTAATTGCCAATCAAAAGCAACTTTGATCGGATAAACTGTCATTTCTTTGAATTTGTCCATGTGGAGAAACCTTTAAATACAACTTTATTATGTGGTTATCTCGTCTGTTGCTTTTTCATAGTTTTAACTGTCCTTTGTTTCTGGATCAATCTGTTCAATCTATCCTAATGCTACGCAATAACAGAAAGTAATCACCAACTTTCTTTGTTATTAGCAATTTGATTTTTTGATCAATAGTAGTCCACTAAATGTAATTTAAAAAAAATGTAACAAAACTTATACACTTCAGGTCAAAAAATAGTTGACTTATATAATACTTTGACATGTATTTTTTGGTGTCATTAAGATTTTCCAATTGAGCAAATAAAATAGAAGATGTTCTATTTAAACAGGGTTGCCAGATTATTAAATTCTCGACAAAAGAAAGCAGAAGGGTGGAGCTACATTTTGCCGTTTGAACAAACCTCCTAGATGTTATAGGGACCCAGTTAGGAGCTGTCAAATTGTGATACCTTCACTATTTCTAGTACAATTACACTCTTGTATTTCATGTAAAATATCTCGGTTATTTGTGATTTTTCAAAGAAAACTGTATTCAGGGACAGACTCGTGGTATTATGAGACACTTTGCCAGTATTGCAAAGCATTTTGAGGTATTACAAGGCATTACAAAGCATAATGAGATATTTTTAATGTATTTATAAGGCATTTCATAGAATTTTGAGGCATTGACTGTGGTTATATTCATTCATTCGAATTTTGAGCGAAATAAAGCATAAATAAAGGAAATTTTGCGATATTTTAAGGAATACATTGTAGTAGATCAAGTAGACAATATAGTGTATCAATATAAGAAAATTGACAGCACATGTAATTATTATGGTAAAATCTTTGTTACATGATATTAAGTTGAAACAATATTCATTACAAATTATTATAATAATTTACCAATTTTTCAACATTTAAACTACATTTTAACGGTCACGTGATTAATTTTGACAGATATCAACTGGCCTTTACAGTGGTGTAAGCTGAGAATTGCACACTTTGCAATTTAATTTTGTAGGTACAACTGTCCAAATTTTATTTATCAATTTTCCAAAGTTTACACTGGGTTTTGAAGGTCACGTGACTGTTTTTGATAATGTCAACGGGTTTTTACAGTGTTGCAAGCTCAAAAATTGAATTATCCAAGTCATGTGACGTGTATTTTGCAATTTAAGTCTTTACAACTGTCTAAATTTAATTTATCAATTTTCCAAAGTTTAAACTGCGTTTTGAAGGTCACGTGACTGTTTTTGACAATGTAAACTAGTCTTTACAGTGTTTCAAACTCAAAAATGGAATTATCCAAGTCATGTGACGTGTATTTTGCAATTTAAGTTTTTACAACTGTCCAAATTTTATTTATCAATTTTCCAAAGTTTAAAGTGCGATTTGAAGGTCACGTGACTGTTTTTGACAATGTCAACTAGTGTTTACAGTGTTGCAAACTCAAAAATTGCATTATCAAAGTCACGTGACGTAGTTCTTACAATTTTACCACTGTCTAAATTTAAAATTCTATATATTTAATTTTTCAAAGGTTCTTTTAAATGATAGGTCCTTATTTGACACGAACTAACTTGGTTACTATGACAGTTAGAAGATTCGTTTAAACGTCAAAATATAATCCGTAATTTCAGACAATCGTACAACAAATATTTTTGTTTTAGGCAGTTTTAAGGCATTATCACTATGAGGCATTTTAAGCAATAATAGAAGCATTGTGAGGTATTTTAAAGGCATTTCAAGGTATTTTGTATGCAAAAAGGCATTTTGGTGTACAAAAAATGATCGGCCGTCTACCCCTCGGGTAAAAGAATCAAGATTCAAATCAAAATTACAAGCTACATATTGACATTCGAACGAAACTCCTAACTGTCACAAGGACCAAGTTAGGAGCTGTCAAATTATGACATCTTCAAGTAAAACTTGTTTACTTGCACTGCTCTATTTCCCGATCAATATCTCGGTTGTTTGTATTTTTTGAAAACAAAAGTTTTTTTAATAGAAAACTAAAATTACGAGCTACATTTCGACGTTTATACGAACCTTCTAGCTGTCATAGTGACCAAGTTGACACGTGTCAAATAAGGACACACATCTTAAAATAAACAGAAAAAAAGTGACAATTTCGGGATTTTTTTATTTCGATTCGGGAAATCTAATTGACAGATATGGGAACCGTTTATTTAAAATAATCAAAACATGTGTCAAGCATCTGACATATGTCAAGTTTGACACTTTGACATTAGATTTTGGCAATTCGGCGATTGATACTGCAACTTCGCCAATTTAATTATGCTGTCAGATTAAAATTAACGAAGTTGGCTTTTGAATAAAATATAAACAAACATGATAGGGACACACTGTATATAATTTTTAATATACCCATTGTACTACATATTTTCTTGATGCAAAAACCAACGTACACAATTAACAATATGAATGAACCTACTGAGCAATTGTAATTTGGAATTTACAGTTGAATGGGCGACCACGAATTTAAACTGGCGAAGGTTAAACGCTGTATAGAAATAATCTGACAGTACCTAACCTTAAACTTCCATGTTTTTGTTGTGGTGTATATGCGTATGTCACGGCAATATAATCACTCTCAGAAATTCCGTCTCTGTCCCGTTAGTGTTGTTGCACTTTTACAGTCTTCTTTTCGGAGCACACTGGTCATTAACCGAACACTGAATTAATTTAAAAGAGTTTCAACCCCGACAACGGTAAACTGCTACGTAAGTTGGAACCCGAACCCATACCGATTTCCATTTAGGAACTAAAGTATTTTTGCCTTTAAAACTACGCCAGCGGACAAATGCGCAGGTCGCGCTTTTTCGTATTTGATCCTCTCCGAGAGTAGTAGTAGTAGTCTGTTTTAATTTCGTACCCAATTTTAGGTTCATCAACCAATTCAAAACCTCTCGATCAAATATTCAGCACAATCGAAAAGATCAACACCGCAGTCGAACGCAAACTGATTAACTGATTCTCTTCCGGGTTTCTGCTTTGGGTTCTAGTTGTTGTAATTATATTTGGGTTTTTAGCGTCTCAGTGTTAGCTACTCGTTTAATTAGATGTATCATGGCTAAAAATAGGGAAATTTAGATTAAATACGGCTTTTCCATAGTTGAAACAGACAGTGACCCCTGTAAATCGCGGGTTGAACTACGACTTTAATACGTGGATGAACCGCTTAGTTATCTGTCTGAAACTTGCGTTCGATATTAGTCCATGGTGCAATGTTTCGATTTTACTTCTTGATTGATTTGCCTCCTACCTGAATTAGATCGTTTTTAGGGCCATATTAATTTATGACGACGAACCATTTACCCTAAAATTACCTCTAAATGTAACATATGTACTCCTAAATGTAGAAAACGATCAGGGAGAATTAGCGCAGGATGATCAACAGCGTAAAATCATATGGGAAAACTATATTAGCAATAAATGTAGACGACAAAGACCTCTCAGGTCCTCCTATCACAAAAGACGAAATTATAAGAGCGATCGATACATCAAAAGATCGAAAGACGATTGGCACACATCGCGTACCTGTAGACTTGCTCAAACTGTTGGACGACAAAAGCATCACAGCTCTTCAGCCATTTCGATGTTAACCAAATGGTTAACATCGAATTTTATCCCCTTGCCGAAAAAGAACAATGCAACAAAATGTGCTCATGAATCATACACTGAAGATATTCCTAAAGATTATCCACTACAGAATATCAATGAAGTGCGAAAGAAACATCGGATCCACACAATTTGGATTCGGACGAGGTTAAGGCACGAGAGAAGCATTAGTTGCGACTCAAGTACTGATTCAGAACTGCAACGATCAGAGAAAGGACATAATGCTGTGTTTCATCGCTTATGAAAAGGCGTTCGACAGAGTCCAACATCATAAACTGATCCGAATCCTAAATAGATTGGACATACCCCACAAAGACATCCGCTGCATTCAAAGCCTATACTGGAACCAAATGGCTGGAGTCAGAGTTGGTAACGATCTCACAGAAGCAAGACCAATTTGTAGAGAGGTCAGACAAGGGTGTGTTCTCTCCCCACTTCTCTTCAATTTATATTCTGAAGCCATCTTTCAGGAAGCACTAGAAGAAAGCAACGTGGGCGTTAAGGTGAATGGTGTATGGGTCAACAATATTCGTTATGCGGACGACACAGTTCCAGTTGCAGATAACATGGAGTATTTACGGGATATGCTTGGGACTGCCGGGAAATGCAGTAAGAACATAGGCCTCAATATCCAACACCAAGAAGACTAAATTCATGATAATTACTCGAAAGCCACAAGAATTTCAAAACTCAAGCCTAACATATGAGAATCAACCCATAGAGCCAGTAAATAAATTAAAAATCTAGGAACGTGGCTGTGTGAAAACTGGGAATTTGTCAAATGTTATGTCTGGATAGTGTTGCTTTATGGCATGGAGAGATGGACACTGAAGGCGAGCACTATGAACAAGATGGAAGCATTCGAATTGATAATTGAGGGAAAGATAGAGGGAAAGAGAGGAATCGGCAGGAAAAAGATGTCATAGCTCCGCAACGTTAGGCAGTGGACAGGTCTGAAGACAATGCAAGAACTAATGCATACCATACGTAATAGGGAAGAGTGGACAAATGTGATCGCAAACATCCATTAGTAGACACGCAGCAGAAGAAAATTACTTCCTAATTGTAGGTGTATGTTACAAATTGTTGTAAATAAAATATTGCGACATATTTTATTTGAAAAATATTGAATTTGCTCTATATTGTTTTTAAAAATAAGGGTAAATTCTATAACCCTGATATCAGACAAGATAATCTAACAATTCCTATACAGGGTGAAAATTGTATTCATAGAGCAGTAAATACGATTTGTACCGATTGTACTGTCTTTATCATCTTAGCTTCATGGAGTTGTTTAAGACAGTTACCACTATTGTCCCAGCTCGAAATATATCCAGAATAGACAGTTACACATCACAACTGCCAAATAACAACACATGAAACTATAAAATAGATAATAATATGATTTACACTGACTGTATAGCTTTTAAACAAAGTTTTATTGCTCCATGGAGTGGTATTTCAGTTTATGACAGTTAAATATGATTAAAATAAACACCTCATGACTATCCATTACTCTACTCATAGACCTATAAACAAGCATTAAATGTGATTTGTATTGAATGTACAGGGTGGTCACGGGATACAGAACAAACGGCAATAGAAAAAAAGTAAGATAGGAGTTGCGAGCTCAATTTTTTAGAGTTTAGTCTGCTGTCTGCTGGTCCAATCAGAATTGGGCTGTCGTCATTGTCACACATGATTTGGATATACAGAGGATTTTTGGAAAAAAATTCTGCAAAATAAAGATTGAATAAACGGCTGCTTTAATTTGTTATTTAATGTTTTAGAGATTTTGCTTTATCAATAATAAAATAAATGAAGTAAAACTTTTCTGACAAATAAATAACAATCTTATAACTTTTTTTATGAAAAACTAGCCTTTTCCAAAAAAAAGTTAAGCTTTTTGTATTTAAATTATGACAAATGTTTTTGAGATGAGAAAAATGACGCGAAGATAATATTATTTAAACAATTTGTAATTTACCAGTAGTCTACTGATAATTGTCAAAATAACTGTAATAAATCTCAGAAACACGTCTTGTTTCGAAAACTGTAAGAAAACTGTAATTTTTGCAAATTGTAGGCAAACTTTGACCGTTTTGATATCTGTGACATTAATCACGTGGTTTTTGGAGTATAATTTAGCTAGGCAGTAACGTGACCACTGTGAAAATAACAAATGTCATAAATCTCAGAAACAACGAAACCCTGATTTTTGTAACTTTTAAGCACAGTTTAACACTTTGACGAAAACGACAAAACGTTATTTACCAAAAATAAATAAACTCTTTAAAGAATATGAAGCTATAAAGCAAATTGGTACATTCCATCAAAGATTTGATGAAATAAAGGAACGCATCAAAGCACCCTTACACTAAATTAGTAATATTATCTCTAAAATGTCCACCTTTGATCCCGTTCTAAACGTGATTGTGCCTCATTTTCCACAGAATTTTCACACCCTCAAATTTTGTTCAAAAGTAAGCTTTTATCAAAAAGCTTCTACTCGACCTTTTACCGGCTCACTTTGACTTTTCTAGTCTGTACGGGGTAATCTTCTAGTTAAAACGTATCCATTAGGGAGGAGCCGCTTACCGGAGCAAAGTTAAGGTCGGAGCTTAAGCCGACCTTTGAAGTCAGAGAGGGGATTTTGATATTACTAAGAACAGTAAAGCGGATTTTAGTTTAAAACATCTTTGGCATAATAAAAATCCGGATAACTTGATGTTTGTTTATACTATAATATAAAGCTCAGATTAGTACTAATAAAGGACAAGTGTGGAAAGTGCTAATTTTCCGTACGGTGATTTGACGTAAAAGAATAAAGAAGCTCGTAGTGTCATCAATATTTTAGTGACCACTATTGTTAATGTAATCATGTTACAAGCTTTGAAATTACACTCTTTTCATTAAGTGGTAAAAAGAATTAAGACATTTCCGCAAACCTTTGCATAATACAGAACAGCTAAAGTTTTTTATTTATATTTTAATTTTGTCATTAACTAATTTAATACAAACAAAATATTTACTGGTAGTCTTAATGATTCGTACAATACTTAACTTAGTCCATTTATTGTAAAATGGTTTTGTTTTCTTGTAGAGACTATGGAAAAGCATACAAACTTGGATAAAGTAACCACTTTTAAGACCGTTACTTTGTTTCAGGATTACGCCAAAGAGAGTCGTTAAGGTCGAGATTTGTTGTACACAGATCAGTTTACTTAAGGAGGTTTCCATAATAATGGAAAATAATGGTAAGCAAAATTAGACTTTATTGATGCAGCCTTGAAAGAGGATGGATTAATAAAATTCTTAAAATGCTTTTATGCAACAAACAGGCTTTTCTGTCATGAAGCAACTTAATTAATTTCTTAGGAAAACAGATTTATTATTATGTAGAAGACTAGAACAATTGACTGAGGGTTTTTTTTCTGTATTTTGACCTTTAAAAAGTTTTATTATTATTGAAAGTAATTACACAAATATGGTTAACACCTACATAAATAATTATAGTAAAGACATTTCACATTTATGGAAGGTTGTATAAACCTCGTTTAACTAACTCAAAACACAGGAAACTCATTTCAACGCTGGGTTGTAAATTAAAAACTGACGGTGTGTTTTTAGCAGAAAAGTAATTGAAGTAATGGTTTTTTCGAGCGTGGATGAAATTGCCGTTATTTTTATTACCCTCACCGAAATCGATTCTCTGCTATTTAACTGGAAGACAATGGCTTTTAAATTTCCGCTTTATAGGCGTATAAATGACACGTGGGCGTTCCAATTAACCCGGGCAGAGAGTCGATAAAATTTACACACCTAAATCGACTAATTCCCCCCAAAACAATCAACAGGTAACGTACAAACTAATCATCATACCTTCCCCTATGCCTTCCAGCTCCACCTCCTCCTCTGTTTCCATAATGGAAATGTGTGATCTAAAAATAACCTTGATGATGCGGTTTTAATGGAAAAGCGCGACACGCATCCGGAAAAACATGCCGTTCAATTTGCTAACTTCCACGTTCTTCCAAATGGAACAGCACGAAAATGAAACGGTTTACAACTAACGTATACACGAGTAGAGTGTTCGGTATTTGCCCCGGTTGCTATGGATATGCAGGAGACGCCGCAAAACAGTGGCGTAACATCAGATTTTTTACAACGGGATCTTTTACTTTAACCAGTATAATTCAGCCCGTGCATTACAATACTGAAGATAAGTGGGTGTCGTGCTCGGTTCTATTATGTAAAGCGGACGACGTTAACGACCGGCATAATTTAAGGGAATGTGACGCACGTTTTGCTAAATAAATGTCTGTCCGTTTAGGTTATGTAAATTTTGACCCTCCTCGGATAATTTATGGAAACAAATAGCAGAACTGTCCCCGTTTTTGGTTTCTACCGAAAAAAAACTACGTTACTGTGCTATACGTCTCGTAGGGATAAAGTGCTTTCTTCTTCTTTCCTGAATTCGGGCGAGACGGTGCAACTTGTCTAAAGTCGTAAAACAAAAAAAAGTGAGAAATAGAATATGCAACATCTGTGGAAATTCCGGTAGTGTTATTAGTATCTTTGACGATTTTAAATCAGTTCGTTCTGTTGATATCTAGAATTTTCTACTTGAATAGCTCATTAGGTTTTTACAAAATTGATATCAAAAATCTCCATGCAAAGGAATTGGAATAGAAATTGCAATTATTATGAATGCATAAAAATTTTAGGTTTTTTGCCATTTATATGACAAAAAACAAAATAAAATAGAAAGAGGTAACAATATGAAAGATAAATGTTTTGATTGGGACAAATAATTTGTCACGCGTCACCGTTTTTCAATTTAAACTGATATTTCCAAAGTCACGTGACTCTTTACAATGAAAATGATCAGGTGATACTTCTGTAAACGTCACAAAAATAAATAACATAACCTTAAGCAAACTTTAGTTATTTAACTTTGTTTGTGTTTGGATCTGGAAGAGTTAGATTTGCAATAACAAGATATGCTTATAGACCTTATCCAAAGTTTTCCTAGTATCTGGAACAAAAAACATTTTTCAAATGTCATTTTCTACTTATTTTTATGAATGATGGTCATATTTTTTAAGAAATAAGAAGTCAGGTAACCCTATCCTTAGTTATTTTTTTATGTTTAAAGACTCTTTATTTTCAAATACCATTCAATTCAAAGTATAATTTTGCTCATTCATATTCAAGTTTAAAAATCAAATACATAAAAAATTATTGAAAAAATATTGTAAGATTTCAAAGGCGCTTATCAGTATATTTACACTTATACATAGGCAGTTTAAATGTAAAATCAGTCACATAATTTTGTTTTAAACTACATGTGACCTTAAAAAATTTGAGACTTAAAAAAAAAAAAATATTTATTTTCAACCAGGTATGTAATAACGTTAATTCTTATATGTAAACCAGGTGGAAAATGAAAATTACCTGCTTTCACTTTCCACCCGGGTGAATGTCAATATGCGTTTTGTCATATCTGGGCTTACTTCTTATAGTTACGAGACTATGCCGCCACCTCTGCAACAGCTCGTAGCTCAGGTGATGATGAGTAACATCTGCTTCAGAAATCTCCATGTTAAAAGCACTTTAAGAAACGTTTCAGCTCAAAATATTAAAGACGGAATAGCACAATAATGACGTTGTTAAGATTGTAAACAAATCACCAGCCGTTTATTATGGTTGTAAGTCATAACTACTTGTACCTATACTACCTTATTGTTAGAGACTATTAGCAATCAATATTTCAACTGAACGATTTATTAAAAGTTCGATGAGATTTTGATAAATGGTTGAAAATAAAATAGTATACAAACCACGGTAGAAAGTTTAATTTCTGTCTCGAGATAAAGTTCACCTCGACTTCGTCTCGGCGAACTACCTAAATCAAACACTTTCCACCTGAGTATGTAATATACTATTTCTGTTCATAACTTTCAACTGCTATTTTTAAATTATAGTTATCTAGAAGCTGTCAAAGGACTTTGATTATCTAATTGCAGATACAAACCCAGTTTAACTAACTTAATAATAATATACTTTTTCTAATTTTGGCATATAAAGTGACACTTTTCTAAACTGATTAGAGTGACAAAACGTTTTACTTTTCGTAACTAGTTATGAAAAGTTCATTTCATCACTCCCTGTTTTTATGCATTTCCGTAGAAACATATGGGCGACATCCATCATAACATGTCGTTGTCACAGTTTATACAAGGTGCTATGAAAGTGAATATTTGTGTTAAATCACTTTAAAAGATGGTTTTCACAGCTTTTTGGTCAAAATTAGAAAAAATTATGTATGCAACACGTTTCGAAAATGTCTTATTGTGTAACTCATTCAAATTGTAGGACCTCGCTGCGCTCGCCCTACAAACATTCATTCGTTACACAAAATCGAACTTTTCGTAACTGGTTACATAAATAGCTATTTTACATACTAACTTTGATGTCAAATGTAAATTGATTAGATGTTTTTTGATTTAGTTTTTTTATTACGTAATTACATGAAGTCAAGCTTTCAAAACTTTATAGAAACTATGTGATTAAATTTAGTTGCATTCGATTTATGAAACCGTGTGTGTATAGTTAATTATAGTCATCCATCATCCGATAATAAACTCTGGCTTAAATTGGCTTTAATAATTTTGTGAAATTAATTTCATATGCGTTCGTAATTTGATTAAGTATGATGCACATTTTATGTTTGGTTATCTGTGCACAGTAATTTAAACCGATTACGTAGCTTTTGCAATTATTGATTGATTTTTGTTGAGTTATTTATTTTAATTTTGTCTCTAAAGTGTATAATTTATTTGCCAAAATGAGAAATAGTATATTATGTTATAGGAATAGAAAGAGGCGATTATTGTGTTCTATTTTTTTTTAAATGCATTTTAGACAGTTTCCACAAATGCAAAATTGTATTAAGAAAACTAGTAAATTTAGTGGATTGAAATTCAAATCTTATCCAAGCGAAATTCAACTCAAAGTTGAAATTCTAACAATAGGCAATAATCTAGTATTTGCAAGACGTCTTATTCAGAAAACTTTAGCTAGTTAACCGATTATATAACTTCTATTCGAAAACTTTCAGCGAAAGCTCATAAAACTTAAATAAACCTGACTGGCTCGAATTCCTGGTGCAGTTATATTAAAATGCAACAAGCGTGCTCTAGCGCTTTATAAACTCGGATCGAGGTCCTCACTTAACGAGCGTTGTTGTTGAACATAATCGAAATTTTTTTGCTCCGTCAAGCTGACAATATAAAGCACTCCGGAAACTATATTTTACGTTTCCTTAAGCTGATACGTTGCGAAACTATACAGCTGAATCATATCGCTGGTTCTCCGGAATAGTGACAAAATCCATCTATGGTCCATTTATTTTCCCGTGGCGGTTACGTCATCATTTGTTTTTCTTGTCTATTACATCCGTTCTGAGCGCGATAGAATTTTGACGTCATCTAGTCACGTCGGCAATGAATCAGGACGACAAAGCCCGGAAAATCGGCCGCCATTGTTGAGAAAAAGTAAACAAAGAGACATTTTTTATTTTTGATGTAAATTTTACAATATTTTAAGGAGTATTTTGATTTAACTTGTTTTTAACTGCGATACTACGTGTGAGACTAGATAATGTGTGTGGGTTTCGGTAGTCAGTTTTGAAAATGCCACCTTCTTAATACACTATCAAGGGACCCAGTGAAACATTCTGAAGGAACTAGAGTTTGTGGAACAGAAAAGAATGCCTTTTCTAATAGAAAACACTGTCACAATGAAACAGCCCATATATTTACTTACTCCCAAGAAGAGTTTTTACAAGAACACTACAAAAACCAAGTTTATTCAAGCCAGTGGTTCTCGAAGAAACATGGATATAGAGTAAAGGTGTATTTAGCAGAAGCTGACAAGGTGATTTACCTAATATTATAAAAAGGACTCTGGTAGAGGTATTAATGAGCTGCTAATACTAAATAGCTTATGTTTGAGGTACCTTTATTTGCCTAATCTGGAGTTTGCTAATCATGCTTTGAAAGGGTCCAAATTTAAAAAGTCCCATTATCAATTGCTCTAAAAGACTCTAAACAAAAGGTGTTTGAAGCTATGGTTATGATGGTGTCAAAATCCATATGCAGAGTGTTGAAAAAACAAATTTCTAGTAAGTTTCAGGTAATATTAGAAAGATTAGCCCTTATAAATTTTGCCATATCTTCTCTGACTATAAGGCTAGAAACAGATGGTGCTACTGTTAAATACTTTTACATCAGATAGTAGGTTAAATTACTATTTTAATTGTATTATTTACACATTATGAAATATATAAATAATATCTTTAAAAAGTACACTCAAGTTTCTTTTTTATCTAAGAAGTCTAGTTTTCTTCATAAACAATCATAAAATTAGATAATTTCTTTAACTGAGGTACCTACCTGCTCTTACAATAAATTGAACTGAAATTGAAAAAACATGTTAAATAAATCACAAAACAAAACCAAATTGATATGTATTTAATGCTGGGTAAATTTACAAAATAAATAAGCAATTTATATCACAAAACCAAGAAGCAAATTCTTAAAACACCAACAATTCTGTTATAAGTTAAAACACTGCTTTAGGATTTAATAGTCCCCAGTGTACACACATTGCCTTTCCTTTCTTGCAAATTTTATGGAATAATTCTTGAAACGTTGGTATTGGGCTGTTAATGACTCGTTTGAATGCACCTATCTGTGATGTTCTTTCCAGATAATTTAAATTGAATGTGGTTGTTGTTCCCAAGCCAAAGTTTGATTGGAACCTTCCGCCTTTGTTTACCACCAAATGTTGCAAGTTTTCCAGTTTGGTGAAGAAAAATCTTGAATTCTACGAAGGTCTCGCAATAACAACACTAATTAATAAACTTAAACAACCCTAAATTAAGTTTTTATTTCTTCTGTTTGTAGTTTTTGGTGTTTTTCAACTTTTTAAAATTCCTAACCTCAAAATGTTGTTTAGAATGTTTAGCCGACTGTCAGTTGGGACTGTGCCCTATGTTGCCACATCTTCCACGAGCAGATGTGAACCTGGTGTATTGTTTGTTGCAGTAATAAACGGACCGATGAATTATACAGATTTCGAAAAAAAAAAGCATTTATTGCATGCAAAACATGTGAGATTCTTAGAATGTTTTTTTTCAAAACAATAATGTTTTCTCCTTTTCATTTATAATTGCTTAATGAAAGATACATATTGTAAGGTTTAAAGGAGGAATTTGTCAATACGGCAACGTCCAAACAGGTGATTAAAAAGATGGATAGCCTAGCTTGTAATAAACGACGTGCGTAAATTTCAATATGGCGGAGCACTTGATGACGTAACCGCCAAGGGAAAAAAATGAACCATACATTAGCAAGGAACAATAACTGAATAACTTCTATGATAAAGACATCACTTTTAACAGTCTGCTGATGTAGATGGATTTTGTAGATAAATTTTGATTTTAATACAAAATGACTACTACCAACTTGGAACCCTTTGCTTTGTCGCTCCATATGCACTTGATTACGCTTCTATTAAAAGTTTAGCAGCTAAAGACGAACAAAGGCACAGCGAAAAATTTCAAGCTGGGCACGTAACTTTTAGAAATTTAAATTAGTTTTCCCATTCCGGAAGCAACTACTCAATTTAAAGTTTCAAAACTAACTAACAAAGCTGTTCAGTATAATGGCTAGTTCGTATCTGATTATGCTTTTCAGTGGGGAATGCTTTTACAACAAATAAACACGAGTCCAGTTTGTTCTTGAGTTAGTAGCCGTTTGAATTCAATTACAGTTTCGATTATTTTGTGCGGAAACCGAATCGTAATGGTAGTGTTTGTGCATTATAATGCTGGCTTTAAATTTAATTTTTCCCGATCCAAAATGAAAATATTGAACAGCATTACGCAGTCGGTTTAAAAGTTTAAATAAACAATTATCGTGGACTGGCTGATATGAAAATGTGTATCATAGCTTAATAAATTATGCGTGGGATGTTTTGGCCTGGAATTGTAATTCAGCTAATTATGAATCATCATTTAAGCGTTGTTTGGGAAGTGTCAACTATCAACGTCGTTTCTTTGATATTGCTTGCGTCTGTGTGATCAGTTAATTTTTTATTTTTAAGATTATTTGTGTGCGAAAGAAAATTATTTATAACCATCAAATTATCTGTTCTAATAGTGAAAATAAGTCTACTTTCGAGGAAAATCCAATATGATTTTATAAATTTTTTATTGGACATTTATACGGAACAGAACAACATCACTTCAGGTTATTCTATACTATATTCTGATTGAGAATTTCGATGAGGCAATTTCCTTGCATAACACGAAAACACCGTTCGAATCGATTTAGAATGCATAATACCACGTCTAAAATATACTTTTCACGTAACGCAAGTAGGTGTCTTGCAACTTTTCCGGAAAATTGTGTATTTTTCCCCTTTATGTAGGAAGCTAATAGAAACTTTCAGTGTCAATAAAGGTGCCCACGACCTGTGACGTCAGGTGTAGATAACGAATATTTTGAAAAAATGTGGTTTGAAAATGTACAAAGATTATTTTCCATCCCTGTATAATATAATACACTGCAATACTACAGCTCAAACTATTATTGGCTCCTAAACCAATGTCAAGTTAAATTCCACTGCACAGTAAATGGCATATTTATACCAAAGGACCTTAAATTAAGTAAAAAAAGCACTTGAAAAATTCAAAGAATGGAGGTCTTTTTTTAGTACTTTTTAAGATTCAATATCTCGGTAATGTGAGGAGTTAGAGAGGCGTGTTTTGGCTCATTTTGAAGTATCATTTATCTTTTTTCTAATGGCGGTTTAGAGAAATTGATAAGAATTCAAATAAAAAAGTTATAACCTTCCAAAAATTGAAATAATTACAATTTTGGTGAAAAGTGCATTTTTGGCTAATTTTTATTTTGTCTCAGACGGGTTCCAATGCAAAGGGCATATTTATACCAAAGAACCCCAAATTAGGTGAAATAAGTACAAAAAAAAAACACTTTACAATTTTTCATTTTTCAAAAAAATTGAAAGAATGGGAGGATATTAGGAGTCTTTTTTAAGTACTTTTTTAGGTTTAATATCTCGGTAATGTGAGGAGCTAGAGAGATGAGTTTTGGCTCATTTTGTAGTATTTTTTATCTTTTTTCTAATGGCGGTTTAGAGAAATTGATAAGAATTCAAATAAAAAAGTTATAACCTTCCAAAAATTGAAATAATTACAATTTTGGTGAAAAGTGCATTTTTGGCTAATTTTTATTTTGTCTCAGAAGGGTTCCAATGCACAGCAAACGGCATATTTATACCAAAGGACCTCAAATTAGGTGAAATAAGTACAAAAAAAAAACACTTTACAATTTTTCATTTTTCAAAAAAATTGAAAGAATGGGAGGATATTAGGAGTCTTTTTTAAGTACTTTTTTAGATTCAATATCTCGATAACGTGAGGAGCTAGAGAGGTGAGTTTTGGCTCATATTATAGAATTTTTTATCCCGTTTCTAATGGCGGTTTAGAGAAATTGATAAGAATTCAAATAAAAAAGTTATAACCTTCCAAAAATTGAAATAATTACAATTTTGGTAAAAAGTGTATTTTTGGCTAATTTTTATTTTGTCTCAGACGGGTTCCAATGCAAAAGACATATTTATACCAAAGAACCCCAAATTAGGTGAACTAAGTACAAAAAAAAACACTTTACAATTTTTCATTTTTCAAAAAAATTGGGAGGATATTAGGAGTCTTTTTTAAGTACTTTTTTAGATTCAATATCTCGATAACGTGAGGAGCTAGAGAGGTGAGTTTTGGCTCATATTGTAGAATTTTTTATCCCGTTTCTAATGGCGGTTTAGAGAAATTGATAAGAATTCAAATAAAAAAGTTATAACCTTCCAAAAATTGAAATAATTACAATTTTGGTAAAAAGTGTATTTTTGGCTAATTTTTATTTTGTCTCAGACGGGTTCCAATGCAAAAGACATATTTATACCAAAGAACCCCAAATTAGGTGAACTAAGTACAAAAAAAAACACTTTACAATTTTTCATTTTTCAAAAAAATTGGGAGGATATTAGGAGTCTTTTTTTAAGTACTTTTTTAGGTTTAATATCTCGGTAACGTGAGGAGCTAGAGAGGTGAGTTTTGGTTCATATTGTAGAATTTTTTATCCCGTTTCTAATGGCGGTTTAGCAAAATTGATAGGAATTCAAATAAAAAAGTTACAATTTGTGGCAAATTTTTATTTTGTCTCAGAAGGGTTTCAATGTTAGATTAGATTAATACTCAAACTTACGGGAGCGTAAATAAAAAAAATGTAATCATAAACCGCGTTCGGGTTCTTAATTACAACGACCATTGTATCTGGCGACAACGTAAACCGATGAATAGTCCTGATGATGGTTCGAATGGAATATTGCGCTATTGTTGAAACGTTGTAGCATTGTTTGAGCCGGAGGCTTTGAAATGCCACGTTGAATAAAGAAAGGGTCCCTGGACGTGTACAAATAAATTTGTTTGCGCTCGAAACGACACTATTTTATCTTTTAATCATTTTCATTTCAAAGTAAACGACGGTTAAGCATGAATTATTATTATAATTTAAAATAGCCTGAAATGGTTAAATTCCACCTTTAAAATATTTCTACCTCTATAAAATACAATTACTCGACAATGCAAAACAATCATTAAAACGAACTAGAATATCTGAACGCCAACAAAATTGAAATCGGGCAATGAATTAAAAATTGGGTCGATACGTTCATATCTGAAAAAACTAAATCAAAAATTGAGCCCACATCGACCGTTCAGTTTTATATTACGCAGGAAGCTCAAGAGCGAAAAGCCATTAAAAGCTCTTTGTTTCGCTAAAATTTAAATCGGTAATAATTTTGAGTGGCAGCGGTTAAAAAAGAATTAAATTCACTGTTCAAGAGAAGTATTATATGAATTGCCACTGAAGCTGTTTAATTAAAAATGAACAAGTTGGTCAGTCTCGCACAAATTATTCACAAACAAAAAATAGGGTGAAAACCTGATTAATTGATTGATGATTGGATACTATAGGAATGTTGTAGGATTCTAATTCTAAATGGTTATTATATTATAGATTTCGGATTTTTTTAGAGGTTAATTTTTTTCATCAGTTTTTATATTTTTTTTTGTTTTTGGTCACTTTTTTGTTTAATACATACATACAACGTATAATCAATTTTGTCATTTTTAAAAAAATTATTATATTTGTTACAAAGCTTGAAAAATACTTTTTTAGAAATGTTATTTTTGACTATTCTTTCCATTAAGAAACGAATGTGTCTGTCATATGTCAACTAATAGAAATCTGATTTTTCAAACTATCTGTTTTTTTTTTCAAAAAACGAAAAACGGATTTGAATTTGTCTTCTATAACTGCAATTCTTTCCCCATTTAACCAACTTTGTAAGTCTGATAGTTTCCAAGAAACCTTCACCAAACATCGGAAAAACCACACTCTGTATACTGTTGAAGTTTTTGAGATTAAAGTTTTAAAATGTATTTAGTTCTACTTGTTCCTGCTTCAAAATAAGTAAAAACCCTTTACTAATTTTAACTTTGAAAACTGGACCTTCTTCCTATATTCAGTCTCATATTTAATTAAAATTACTTAAACATATCGAACTTGAATACACTAACCTTATAAGTAAGTTAACTAACTATAACAAATATTATGATTTAGGTATACATACAATCAAAATTGAACCCCATATATCATCGCAGTGTGCTTAAAGGATTAACAGTTTTGTCATTATTTTTCAAGATTTGTGACTGAAACAATTATTACCAAACAAACAACAAAAACGTGGACAAACAAACGTGTTCTCGTGATTGAATATCCCGTGACTTGTTTCTAACACTGTTATTGAAAGCGTAACAAACGTAAATCTAGGCAAAAAAATCAAACAACCAATAAAACTCGCTAATGATTTAAATACTTCTGTTTATCAACCTGATTTGTGAATATTTAATACTGGTTTACTGAAACAGTTAATGGAATAAACTGAAGTACTTAGTTTGGTCATTATAATACAAATATCTACAGAGACTGTTACAGATTTTATACTTTTGCAAGACGAAAGTAGGGTTCATCATTTTTAATTCATCCTTATTTGTTACTAGTTGAGAACATAGTGAAATAAATAGAGCAATTAAAACTTGCATACTGATTAATGCCATTTTTCTAAAAAACAAGGTTTGTTTTTCTTTTTACCCGGTATAATAATCAGAATGTATAGGGAGGCCAACTAAACATGCAAATACTAACAATAGAATGAAGCAATACGCTAATTATTAACAACATTATCCACTACTACACATCATATAGGCCTCAAAATTGTGGTAGCATTTTATTCGGATATTTTAGGGACACCCTGTATAGGAGACATAGGGTTTATTTATCGTTTTAAAATCGATGATTAAATTTACTTGGCAAGTCCTCCTTCTGTTCAAAAGCAACGTTCTTCAAAACAATAAAAACTCATGTTAGTAATTCGAATCAATTAATAATTCCAGGACACACTTTAATATGTTTGTCGCTCACAGCAGGAATTGAATCCCTTTTTTAGCCATCGAAACAAAATGAAATCCGAGAGTTAGCGGATTTGTTTTGATGTTTCCATACACGACTCTCGGAAGCCCGAAATAATTCAATTAAACCGACCCCCTGGAGCTAGCTCTAATCCAGTCGAGCAGAGGGAATCGCTTCGAAATTGCTCTATTTAATCCTAGTTAAAGTGTTGTGTGTAAACACGATATTATTATTTGCGAGCGGATTAATTCTGATTTGCTCCTGTAGGTTTAGTTTCCATTTCATGTATTTTATTGCATGTTAGAAGGGCTAGTTGTAACTGTAGTCAAATTGTCCCAAACTAACAACAACTCAAAATATGTATGTTATTGGCAGTTTACCACAATGTGAGCATTTATTGATTGAAGAAACATTTTTTAATTCTGTTTTCGTATTAGTAAAATTTTGTTAAATACGTTTTTAACTCAGACAGATAGACAGATGAACGTTTAGAGTGAATTTACATCTTATGTCTGGTAAAAATTAGGAAACGCACAAAGTTTTAAACAAATAAAGCAGTTCTCGTGATTGGTCCCGTGACTAGCAATTGTTGTGGTTATATGCAAAGCAAAGATTTGTGTATAATTCGAAAAGGTAAATAAACAATAAAACCTGATAATGTGTTAAGTAGATTTTGCGTCTATGATGGATCTGACTGATTTCTATTGGAAAATTTCATACATTTTTATTAGCATACAAATATCTGTAGTTTCAATAAATAGGGCTATTCCACAAACTAAAAAATCAGTTTTTATCATTTGGAATAAAAAGCATGAGTGCAACAACAAATAATTTTCAAGTTTTTTTCTTCGGAAGTAATAGAAATTTTCAAAATTTATACGGCATATAATTAAATTCCAAATTTTGTCATAGTTTAATCAACTCCGTATCTCTTACCGTTTGTGGCACTCTGTTAAACTAAGTGATCTAGTAATTAAATGCAAAACAATTACTCAACATTAACTTGATTCTAAAATAATTACTAGATTATCTACCTTAATTAAATTCGACTTGTAAACTCACCTTCTCGAGTAAATCGTAGTGACGTAGGTCGTACCACTCTTTTTCTAAAAGTTCCCATTTTCCTTAAATTCTAAACACTAACCGTTGCAGGTAAACTGGTAACTAAAAATCACAGCAACTGGCTTAGAAAAATCACGGCCGACTAAACTAATTTCGTATTCGATTAACCAGTCTTAGTTTAAATCGGATGCGGTTATAATAACCATACACGGGGAAAACGGCTACTAAAGTTGAACAATAAAATGGTTAAAGCACAATCTGGCCTGCACATAATAATATTTTCAACATCACGCCGTAAATGGATTATGATAATTTCAATTATCACAAATTTGGTTACATTATTTTACCTATCTAGGTAATAATTGTCTGTGTTGTAAATATTTTGCGTCCCTAATAACATGTTTTCAATGATTATTTAATCAACTGATAAGAGTTTGAAGTAAGTTAGTAATTGTATACATTTTGATGTGGTTTCTTCTTTTGTGATTTAAAAAAAAAACTGAATAATGCGCATTCACCAAGCTGTGGATGGATTTAATGAAAAATTTACGGCTGTTTTTGACTTTTTCTTATTTGTGACTACCTAGTAAATAATTATTTACCAAGAAAAGAATTTTTGAAATTTTGACAAGGGGATTGTAATATTTAGGTCTCTAATTAACAAATTAACTGTGATTTTGAAAAAAATAGTTTTTAATAGGTTTATGGGTTTTGAGTTGAGTATCCCGTACTCTCGCCACTGTGAAGGTACAGAAATCCACGAAAACGATCAACATTTCTGAAATTTGATTAATGAAAATGTCAGTAAAATATAAAGTTACGTTTTAAAAATAATTTTTACACTCTGTATATTCGTGAAAAAGGTTTTTGGAGATTTCTCTCTAAATGTTGTCGTTTTCAAGATAATGATAGTTAAACATTGGAAATTTCAATGTTTAGAAGGCTATCAGACAGACAGTATTGAAGATAGAGCAAAATGGTTGGCTATGTGTTACTATATTACTTTTTTCAAATCCTTATTAGAATAGTTAACAAAACACTGACAATTTTGTGATTTGATATTTTCTGTCTTTTTTGTACGCAATTACTATTGTATCTCTGTTCGTTACACGGTTCTGTATCTGTAGAGTGGGGAGGGTGAGTGTAGACCCACAGCACTTAGGCCACATGTGACCCATTGTACATCCTCCCGAGTTGTCCTCCTAGGTCAGCGTCCATCTTGCCTTTCCCAGGAAGGTGGACAGGTCACTAGGGGACATCTCTTTTATGTCGGCAGGTGTAGGCCAAGACTCACCGAACACACACTCTCTTATTGACGATAACTCCGGACACTCGCATAAGACATGCCCGACAGTTTCATCTTCCTGTTCACACATCCTGCATAGAGGTGTGTCCACTAGCCCAATATTATGGAGGTGTTTCCTTAGTTGACAGTGGCCAGTCAGAAATCCTACTGTTAAACGTAGGTTTTTCCTGGTCATCGCCAAATGTTTCTTCGGCGCCAGCTTCCCAGGGTCACCCAGAGTGATCCTGGCAAGACTGCATCCTTTGATTCCATCCCATCTCTTTAGGGATTGAGCATGGGTGTAGCGTTTGGCTAGTTCCGCAATTGTCGAAGTCATCAGACCGTAGGTGTTCTGGGTCCTAAAATTTTTAGTCCAGCCGCTACCCTGGCTAAAGAGTCGGCAATGCGATTACCTTTGCTCCTATCGTTCCCTTTTACCGAGGCGTTAGCTAAATCTTGGTGGCACTCTAGTACTAGCCCTGAGGTAACACGTTGTCTGTTCAGGGCTAATAGGCTAATAGGGCTTGTCTACTGTCCGTGCAGATTATTATGTTTTTGTCAGAAATACCTTTTCTGGTTAGTTCTTTTGAAGCCAGTTCCGTTTGAACCACGCTGGTATTTTTTCCCATTCCCCACTTAATCCTTAGGCTTAGTGACCTAGTAGAGTAAACTCCACATCTTGAGCCTTCTTTGGTTTTTGAGCCGTCTGTGTAAATACGTATTGCATTTGCAGCATCTGACTCTGTGTTCTGTTTTATTTGTATTTTGTTAAACACAAATCTGGGTTCAATTGCATCACTGGCTGCCTGCAGTGAGTGCTTCTCGCCATAGGCTTAGCCTCAATTGACCTGCTCCTACTGCGGGGTTTACACCAGCCGTGCGCAATCGTAACATGGCCATTAACGCAACCTCCTTAACGTACAGGTCCAGAGGGGTCAGACCAGTAATTAATTCCATTGCCGCGATTGGTGTTCTCATGGCTCTTGTGAGGTTTAAACAAGCCATTCGCTGAATTTGATGTCATTTTCCGATAGCCGTTGCTTGTAGAACCTTCGGTCCCCATGCAATGGCTCCGTACGTTAACATAGGTCTTATTATTGCAGTGTAGATCCAGGTGACCACGCGGGGTGAAAGACCCCATGTACGTCGTTACACGGTTTTCCTTATGATAGATTTTTCTACCACATCTGTATTTCTGTATATTATTACCACAACATAATATACCACAGTTATATTATGTTATTCACTTTTTTTACCATAAACATAGCTTTAATTAAACTCTTATTACTACTCCACTAAGATTAGCAATAAATATAAATTTTAAAGGTTACTAATTAAAAAAATTGTCATAGTTTTAAATAAGAATAGTTTGAACTACATTATTCTGAGTTTGACAAAATTACTATTTTTGTGGCAAAACACATCAAAAATGACCATTTATTCAAATGGTGCCTTATTCTGTGTTTTGTCAAATATCATAAAATATGTACTATTAAAATTCCTTTTGCAAATGCCAGTTTACTTAAAAAATTAAATGTGAAATATTCAAATTGCCTTGAGGTTTTTCCAGAAAATCTTTCGTCCGAGAAATGTATTTGATTAATAAATTCATCCATCTTGCTATCAGGATCAATCAATACGTTAACTAGCACGTTAAATAATTATTTCGTCTATTGTTTAAATCGTCGTAATCTGTAATAGTATAATACAATTACCTTAGCTATTAGTTATTATACTTATAAACATTCAGTCAAGCACAGTCACAGCATTGTTCATGCTATATGCGCAGTATATTTGCGTTAATCACAGCAATCGTTGGTTGTTTGTTATTGATCAAGAAAAAACAGCAAGCTGAAAGCGGCTTTTTTTGACCAATCACAAATTAATCACTGGACATTTACACAAATGTTGTAGAACAAAGTAAGTTTGTAAAAAAGTAGTCTGACTAATAATCAATATTCTCAAACTTTATCAATCAATTTATCTTCTAGATTCAGTGTACGATCTTTTAATTGTTAAAACAAGACGAATTTTAACTTAATAACCAAGTAATTTAAACGATCTTACCTGGAGTTATGACTAAAGGTGAAGGTTTGATAATAATCCGTTTCATTGTCATCGTTTCACACACTCACTTTAGGCATATAAATTTATTAACTTCAACGCTTATCGAACGTAAATATTTTGATTTTCAGATTTTAAGATAACCGCAAATTCCGCACACTCCAATGTGTTATCCCGAATTTGACAATCTGCTTGTGGTGTGGAATAATGGATTTACCAACTATCTGACTCGCAAACTAACACACTGATAATTACTCACTACCCAGAAAATCACATTTTGGCACAGAACACAAACTACTACAATTTTTTAGGCATATCGAGGCAATTACTAACCTTATCGTTAATGGATACGATAATACTACTTAGATAGGACGGCTTTTTTTTTGTCAATGAGAAAAATATTATCTATGTACATAATCTCGACATGTATATGTAAACTAGCAATCCTTTGCACATATAGAATAGAGTTTCCGGTTGCCACATTTTAAGCAACATGTCACGTTTATCTTTTCTTCGCAACTAAATAATAAACATGAACCGCGTCCAACAACTGGCTAAAGCTTATTATTTACTGAAAACGTATTTATAAGTTTATTTCCGATTGTTTGGCAGCAAATCAAAAAATCAGCCAAGGACAGAAAACGTTCGTTTTCCTAATCATTTCGAGTCAAACTGAATAAATTACTTACTTAGTTTAAAAGATAGGAGATGTTTTCGCATCTTGTTGACAGGAAAATCACACACACAACTGTCTTTGAACCGCACAGAAAAATTCTTTTACTCTGAAAGAGACATAAATCATAAGACCAAAAACAATTATTGTTTATAGTAAGAGTTTTTGCAACACTATTTCAACTACTACAAAAACATGGCACTAAAAAATAATGTCTTTTGTCCCAGTATTGAGCATCGTTTCTCAGAACTACATTCCTGAAAACGCTGAATCAAATTGGGTTAAACTAGCATTATTAAATTTACAATATTCAGGTTAAAGCAAAAACTCGTCTGCACACGTAATTAAAAAATAGTTAAAGCACGTACCCTCAATAAATCACCAAAACAAAAGACTGACGCACTTTACCGTTGCACCAATGACGAGCGTGGCAGCTGAATGGCACGTACGCACTAACGCAATACTTCAGTTAGTAAAATCATTAACAAATTAACATTTTTCTTATAAAGTAATGTTGTTTACGTAGTACTTCCTATTATCGTTGTATAGCAGGACTGGTTAAGCGGTTGAGGTGTTTTTTTTTTGATAATAATAGAAGAAAAACAAGCATGTCAATGGTTGACCGCAAGATTTAACAAAATGTTTAGCTTCTGAATGTGTCCAAGATAAGGAAGGACACTCTGGATGGAATATCCGGAATCGAAAAAGAAAGAATTGCACAAGCATATATGAGGAAAACCAGACAAAAATAGTGTGACGTAGCTGTCAATAATCACGTAAATGGTTTGAATTTGTTTGGGTTATTTTTCCACTTGGTTTGTAGTTGTATGAGTCTGTCAGTTATTTTAGTCATGTTCGTACGTTCGTAGAGAAGTTGGTTGGATGGGTTGTGTAGTGGGTTTGCAGGATGTCGTATTTTTGTTATTAGTCTTAGAGCAATCTGTTCAGTAATTTGTGTATATTTTTTAGTCTTGTCCGTAGCGTTTGCTCTAAGTAAGTGTCCGTAGTCCAGGACCGGTCTACAGATGGATTTGTATATTTGAGTTGCCGTTTTGGTACTGATGCCTTTGTTTTTGTATGTTAGTGACCTAAAGTGTTTTGTTCTTTTAATAATTTCAGTCCGGACATTTTTAGGGTGTTTTGTGAATTTTAGTTTTTGGTCCAGTGTTATCCCTAAGTATTTTACGTCTTGATTGGGATCAGTTGTGTGTCCGTCTGCGGTTATGTTTGGTGAGTCGTTTTTTATTTGATGGTTCAGTAATAAAAGCTGGTTTTTAGTTGCGTTGGGCGTTAGTCTCCATCTGTAGAACCATGTCATGATGTCGTCAGTAAATGATTGTAGTTTTAAAACTGCTTTTGTCGTAGTTTTGTCATGAACAATAAGTGCAGTGTCGTCTGCGTATTGTAATATGTATGCTGTTTTGTCAATTTGATTTTTGTCTTGCTTGTTATGGTTGTATATGTCATGGCAGTACAGATTATAGAGTAAAGGTGAGAGAGGTGAACCTTGCGGTAATCCCTGCTCAGGGCTGAAGGAAAAGGAGAGTGTGTTGTCTATTCGAACGTGCAGTTGTCTGTCTTCCAGTAAGTTTCTGACAGTGTAAAGTAGATATTTTGGTGTGCTAAGTCTATGTAGTTTGTAGAGTAGTCCCTTATGCCAAACACTGTCAAAAGCTTAGTTTTTTCCCTGAATAAACAAGCCGATTTATTGTTGTTGAGGTGTGTTGTTTGTATGTTGTTGGTTAAGATGAAAAGTGGGTGTATAGTCGAGTGCTTTGGTTTAAAACCAAATTGGTATGGTGGTATATGATGTCCGATCTGTTCTTGAAGTCTATTTTTAATAATAAGTTCAAGCAGTTTACTAAGTACTGGAAGTAGTGTGATGGGTCTGTAATTTGGTGTTTGTGTGTTGTCAAGTCCAGGTTTTGGAATGGGTATTATTATACCAGTTTTCCATGTATCCGGAATTGTGTTGGATTTGATGCAGTCGTTAAGTGAGTCTAGTATGAGTTTGTGGGTTTCAGGAGTTAAGCTTTTTAGTAGTTTGCTTTTCACTTTGTCTATGCCAGGTGCAGTGTTTTTTAAGTGAGCAAGTGCTTCGTCATACTCGTTGTCGGAGATTAGTGGAATATTGTAATCTATTCGGTCGTCAAAGTAGTTGTCGTACCAGTCATTCACTAAAGTCCAGTTTTGGTCGTCGAAGTTGGGATTGGTAGACGTTTGAAAAGCCCTCTGAAAATGTCTAGCAAATGCATCAGCTTTGTCTTGGTCTGTGTGTTGTTCTGAGCCATTTTCATTAATTATAGCAAGTGGATTGTTTTTTTTGTAACGTGACAGTTTTTTTATTTTCTGCCAATATGTTTTTCCGTTGTCATGTTCGATTTCCTGGCAGGCCTCCAACCATTTGTCTTGTCTGTATTGGTCTATTAAGGTTGTTACGTTCCTGTTCAGTTCGTTAAGTTTTCTCTTTAATTCATTGTCTTGCGTTTGTATGTAAAGTCTGTACAGTTCTCGTTTGCGTTTGATCAGTCTTAGTATAATAATATTTTGGCAGGATATGTTGGTAAAAGGTGTTTTTTATAATAATAATAATAATATATATAAACAATCTTTATTTCCGAGGAAAAAGGCTATCGACCTACCGATCTTTCTGCCAATGTTACAGAAACAAACCCTAATGTATCTACACAAATATTTGTAAAAAAAAAAAATAATGTTTTACAAAGAAAAGGTTAAAATTAAAAGTTAGTCCGTTTTTTTAGGTAAAATGTTCCAACAGAGTATATTGAGGAAAGACGTAGCGAGATTGTCTATTTGGTCTTGTGAGGGAGATGGGGTTTATAATTGTCCAGTTGTGGGGGTTGCCTTTCCATTTTGCCTCTAGTTTCGTTAATCGTTCTGTTATTTTTGTCATTTGTGTCCGTTCCTAGAGTAATTCGTTGGTTGGGTTATGTAGCGGGTTTTGAGGATGTCTAATCTTGGTTACTAGTCTAAGTGCAATTTGTTCTGTAGTTTGTATGTGTTTTTTTGTTTTGCTGGTCGCATTAACTCTTAGTATGTGTCTGTAGTCGAGTAGAGGTCTGCAAATAGATTTGTATATTTTAGTTGCAGTTTTTGTGCTTATACCTCTGTTCTTGTACGTCAGGGCTCTGAAATGTTTAGTTCGTTTAATAATTTCAGTTCTCACATTTTGTGTATGTTTTGTAAATTTGAGTTTTTGGTCAAGTGTTATCCCTAAGTATTTTATTTCTGGGCTTGGTGTAGTTACATTACCGTCTGTTGTTATTGTAGGAGAGATGTCTTTTATTTTGTGATTTGGTAAGAGTAGTTGGTTTTTCGTGGGGTTTGGCGTTAATCTCCATTTGTAGAACCATGCCGTCGTGTGGTCTGTTAATGTCTGAAGCTCCTCTACAGCTTTTGCCGTAGTTTTGGCATGAACTATGAGTGCTGTATCGTCAGCATATTGTAGAATGTAGTTTGCTTATGTAGTTTTTGTCAAGTAGATTGTGGTTGTATAGGTCATGACAGTAGATATTGTAGAGGAAGGGTGATAAAGGCGACCCTTGTGGTAGTCCTTGTTCAGGAATAAAAGGAAAGGAAAGGGTGTTGTCTATACGTATTTCTAATTGTCTGTTTTCCAGTAAGTTTCTAATAATGTGGATTAGGTATTTAGGTGTGTTCAGTTTGTGTAGTTTGTATAGTAGTTCTTTGTGCCAAACACTGTCAAATGCTTTATTGATGTCCATAAAGAGACATGCTGATTTCTTGTTTTCAAGATGCGTAGTTTGAATGTTGTTAGTTAGTATGAACAAGGGGTGAACAGTTGAGTGCTTAGGTTTAAAACCGAATTGGTATGGCGGTATGTGTTGTCCAATTAATATTTTCAAACATTTTGCTCAGTACAGGAAGTAGTGTAATGGGTCTAAAGTTTTGTACTTGTGTGTTGTTTAGTCCCGTTTTTGGAATGGGAATTATTATTCCCGTTTTCCAAGTGTCTGGTATTACGTTGTTTTTTATGCATTTATTGAATAAGTTAAGTATAATTTTGTGCGTTTGTGGAGTTAAGTTTTTCAGAATTTTACTTTTTATATTGTCTTTTCCTGGAGCTGTGTTTTTCATGCGTGCAAGTGCTTCGTCGTATTCTACGTCAGTAATCAATTGGTGTGTAAATGGTAAGTCATTGTTGAAGTAGATGTCGTACCAATCAGTTATTCTAGTCCAGTTCTGATCAGCAAAATTAGGGTTGGTGGAAATTGCGAAAGCTTTGTGAAAATGTCTGGCGAATGCGTCTGCTTTGTCTTTATCTGTATCTAGTTCGGTACCGTTTTCATTGATTGTGCCAATAAAGTTGTTTTTTTTGTAGCGCGAGAGTTTTTTTATTTTTTGCCAGTAAGTTTTTCCCGCGTCACGTTCGATTTCTTGGCAAGCTTCTAGCCATTTTTCTTGTCTATATTGATCAATTAGTGTTTTTATGTTTCTGTTCAGTTCGTTTAGTTTTCGTTTTAGTTCGTTATCATTCGTTTGTGTGTATAGTAATAATAATAATAATAATAATAAAGCCGTTTATTCCAACAGATGTATACATCCACTTACAGGAAAACAAACTATACAAAACAAAAGACGGAAAAACGAAAACAATAAGACAACAGAATGTCACCTACAATAAAAAGTTTAGAAATATGTGCATTTCACTAAAATTAATGTCACAAAGATTACTCATTCTGTTAAAATTCTTACACATTACATAGAGAATTTTAATATAGGAATTATAGGATGTGAGATGAGGGAGTATCAACATGAAATGTTACTTGATGTCTGGAGTTTAAATGGCACATGAAAATTTACAGATGAAAGCAATAAGGGACAGTCAATCAAGTCGTGCACAAGTTTGAACAGAAATTTCACAGAGTGAACAGTTCTTCGTTTGCAAAAATGGATCGAAAATCTTGTTAAGACTTCATTATAATCAATTCCACGGTCGGGATAGACTTTGTCTTCTTTGAAAATTAAATATTTCGGAAATCTCTTTTGCACAGATTCAATTGAATATTCGTGACACTTATACAGGGTGGTCCAGTTTTAAGTGTCAATAATTCACCATTTGATAGCTAATCAAAAAATAAGTTGACTTGCATTATTTCATTTTTCTGAAAAACGTTTTCTAAGGAAGATACAGTCCTCCAAATTTCAATTTAAAAAATCGTTTTATATTTTAAAACTGAACATCCAAGACTTGTGAAAGTCCAAATTTGTACTGAATAGTCTAAAAACTTTTTTACTCCTAGGAATGTCTTATGATTCGCTTTCTCAGACTGCCATCCTGGTTGAGTGTCTGAAACTGGCATTCAAGAACTAAAAAAAGTCCGGAAATCAAGACAAAGATTGTATTGTGCATGAAACTCATTTTTTACTACTAAAAATAGTATAAAAGTTGACTTTTAATGCTAGATCTGACTTTACTAGGACTAAAGAGAGTCCAAAAGTATATTTTCAAGACTTTAATTGGTGTACAACTCAATTTTCTGGACTGGACAACAAGTCTAGGAGTAAATTAAATTTTCGGACTATTTTATTTATAAAAATTAGTTCTCAAGACTATTATTGTAGCATTTGGTACCAACATTTTTTACTTTTATTACTGAAGAAACTTGACTTTTGGAAATAGTCTTAAACTCGATTTTTCAGTCTTAAATAGCACTAAAAACAGTCTGAATTTCTTAGAGATGCTACAATTTATTGCACCTATGAGTGTAGAAGTCAATTTAATAGTGAAGAAGCTTGAAATAACATTTTCAAGATTATGGTCAGTGGACAAACTGGCTTTTAGGCCTGATAAGTCAAAAACTTTGTAAAGATAGTCTTGAAACTCGATTTGAGGCACTGAAAACAGCCTTAAAACACTAAAAACAGTCTAGTTTATTAAGAAATACCCGAATTTTTAGCACTGAGGTGTCTAGAAGTCAATTTAATAGTGACAAAGCTTGGAATGCTATTTTAAGTCTATTAAGAATGTAAAAATTGTTTTTTAAGTTTGCTATGTCAATAACTTGGTGAAGATAGTCTTGAAACTCGATTTTCCAAGCTGAAAGCTGTTTTGAAGCACTAAAAATAGTCCAGAATTCGAAGAAAATGAAAAGCAAAGTAAAAAGCACGAAAAAGTTTGTTTCAAGACAATTAACTATAAATGTTAATGTCCTGCATCTAAGTCAATTTTCAAAACTAAAGTCTTTCAGTTTGTCTGGAAACTATGAAAACTGGCTACAATAATATTTTTTAAACTTCTTAAGTGAATTTTCCGTTTCCAAGTTGGGTTGGGTTAGTTTTGGGTCTTTGCCCGTAATAACGTGTAATAAAGTGCTTGTTCCAAATTTGATCAATATTGCTCCAACGGTCTGACAGTTATGACAAAAAACCGATTTTTTAAACAGAAATTTGAAAGATTGTATTTTCCTTCACTTTTCAGGAAAATGACATAATGAATGTCAACTTATTTTTTAATTGGCTATGGATTGGTGAATTATCTACAGGGTGGTCCATTTAAAACTGGACCACCCTGTAGATAGGATTCCAGATGATACTGTCATGGTACAAATGTAAATTTTGTGTCAAATATGACTCCTAGCTCGGAAACTTCCCCCAGTCGAGTGCGTTCCATACTGTCAATGGAGTAGGTACTGAAAGACAATAGGATTCTTAATAGCTTGAGACGCTGCACTTGCCCACGTTGAAAGTCTGTTACATAGCGACCATTCATGGAGAGTGGAAATGTTTTCCTGCAGAGAAGAAATATTTTCAACGGTGTTTATGATATTATAAATTTTAAGATGGTCTGCGTAAGCAAGCTTGTTGCAGTCAAGCTTAGTTAGGAGATCGTTAATAAACAAGTTGAATAAGAGAGGTCCTAAGTTAGATCCCCGTGGCACGCCGGAGTTAGCATTGTTAGCATAATAGCAATCGAAGTAAATCCTTCTAGATAGTTATGATTTTACAAGGTCAATTAAAAATTTAAATCGGAAAACCCAAACAGTTTATCTAATTTGTCAAGCAGAACAGAATGGACCACTGGATCAAATGCTTTCTGGAAGTCAGTGTAAATAACATCAACTGGTTTCCTATCATTTAGCGCTTGACAGACTTGCTGCGAGAAGCAGGCTAGATTTGTGGCGCATGATCTATGGGAAAAGAAGCTCTCAAGGAAGAAATCATATTAGTCATTACCAGAAAAGAATGCGTTAAAGTGCTGGCTAATTGTAAAAGGTAAATACGTAAAACACATGTGCAATTTGAACCAATTTATTAAAACTGCAACTAAAACAAACAAAAAACAAATAACTGTATTCCAATAATAAATATCTAACCAAAAACTAACTAACTAAACCAAAATATTAATACATTTATAGTAATACTTTAGTATATAGGTCTTAACTGGGTGCACCCTATTTACTTATAGTTTACCAAACTAACCGCAAATGTCCTGTTATTGCTTGGTTGCAATTCTACATCAAAACAACATTTCACCGCAGTAAACACAAGAAAACTGGAAACTAAAACAAACTACAATTCAAAATTCTGGTTTATAGAAAAATAGCCCTAAACCGAACACTAGGAACATGTTTTATACAAAAAGTCTCACTCTTGTTCATCTCTTGCGTTATCACCCGCGATTTTAGAACGATTCAAGTCACTTTACTGTAAAATAAAAGCACCAAAACCAACAAACAATCTCAAATGAAGACTGTTTATAGGAAGTGATCCAAACCTTTGGGTACTTATTTTAAAACCGCAGATTAAGGAATCAAATTAAGAGTTTTATCTTAAAAGTACTTCTTTCACTGCGGTATTACTTAAGTTGTTTTTTAATGACAATCATTTTTAAGATTGTCACTTGTTTTTATTTTGAAAAATGAGACCCCCTGGACAACGAATTAAACACTTAAAACTATAACAACCAACGGCCTTACCAAATCACGATCACACACTCAGATTAAAATGTACTTTTTTTTAAATAAAAAACGTGGTTTAAACAAATATTGACATTTTAATGTGTGTGTGATCGTGATTTGGTAATAATTGTTGTTAGGTTTTTTAGTTCTGAAGATGCCTTAGTGAGAAATGCGACAAAATTTGTATTTGTTATTTTTTTCTTTTACTTTTATACAGGGTGATTCCAAAGTTGGGGCTTTCCTTTCACTTACGAATAGGGCTTCAAAAAATAAGTTTTTTTTTCCTTTGACGGTTTTTCGAAATATGAACAATAACAAAGATACAGGGTGTAAAGGTTTTACTGAAAAAAAGCAAAATAAAAAATAACTTAAATTTAATTTTAACTAACTACAATTCCTTATCAACAGACATAAACAAAAACAAAAGATTTCAGCCGCCTTTGAACTAAGTTTTAATAATTTGACATTTTAAATTAAAACAGCATTTAATTTTAGGCACGCATTAAGATGGTTTTTATTTTTTTACTCAAAAACAGTGCGTCGTAGCAAAAAATAATAGAAGGGGTTTTATTTTTAGAATTGAACAAGGAATTCAATAATACATTTTATGTTGAAAAAAAACCAGTTGGGTAATATATTTTTTTGAAATTGTTTTAAAAAAATTATACGCCCGCCACTGGTAAACGCAAGAAAATTGTTGTTTCTTGGAAAATTTCCTTTCCACGTAGCTATTGACACCTACAAAATTTTGTTTAATTACTTCAAGTGGTTTGGCCAAAATCATTAAATTATTATTTTTTCAGTAAAACTTTGACACCCTGTATCTTCGTTATTGTTCATATTTCGAAAAAGCGTCAAAGGAAAAAAAACCTTATTTTTTGAAGCCCTATTCGCAGGTGAAAGGAAAGCACCAACTTTGGAATCACCCTGTATAAGTAAACTGTAAAATATGAATTTATAGTTTTTAACAGGGTTTATGCAAAGTTTACATGTGCAGCATTTGCGTCAATGTCAGCATAGTTTGTAATTCGTCAAAAAAAAGCAGCTTTCGGCTTGCTGCTTTTTTTTTGACTAATCACAAACTAAGCTGAGATAGACGCAAAGGCTGCACATGGACTTACGAGATTTGACAGATGTCAAATAATTTGCATACTGAAAGTTGACAATCTCTAGCAGAGAAAAAAGTCAAATTTTGGAACAAATATCTGAGAAACTTATCTCAAGAAGACAGTAAAATATTGATCCCTAAAATACGATTTTAAAATATGTACCTTGAATTCTATATCACACTTTATTAAAAATAGGAAAACAAAACTTAAACTCTATTCTCAAAGTATTTTTACCATTACGAAACAAATCACGTAAAATTCAAACAACGGATTAGAAAGGTTGAGAAGACGGACCTGCTCCTCGGAAATTCCGACCGTTATTAGCGAAATGATGATTCGGACTGGAACGATGAATACCTCTGTGATTGAACAGCGAACGCCTAGAGTGAAACCAAACCGTTGTCACTAAACGAAATGACAAATTGACAGTAACTTACCTTATAGCTTCGCCAGAACCACGCAAACATCGAGGGTCCGGTTGCTCAAATGATCCCGGTCCAATATACCGATAAAAATTTAAATGCTCGGAATGATGATTGTTTGGGGCAACGGGTACTGGACCATACACTCCGTATCCGGGCGGTGGTACCGCTGGGTTGAAATGGGGCACCTCCATAGCGGCAGGAGCCACTGGAGTGTCCTCAATAGAGGCAGTATGTTGTTGGATTTGTCTGGAGATTCTACGATGCGAGTCCATCAGTCTAGTCACTCTAGTGTTTAATGTGTTGCAATGGTTCATGGCACGTTCGTAACGTCTGTGTTGTTCGAAGCTGTTGTCTTCCAGTTTGCGCTTGCCCGAAGATTTAATCGGGCCACGTTTTGCTGCGCGTTCCTCCTCATCATCAGAGAATTCAACTTGTTCGGCCGGTTGTTCTTGATCGTTTAACCAGGACGCGTCTGTTCCCTTCATCCTACAATTAAATTTTTTCGATGTAAGCTTTATCATTTCTTTAAAATCTGCTAGGTTTTATTTTTTTTTTAGCATAGACTAACTGATAAGTAGAGTCCGGATTTCTAGAAATTTTGCTTTTTGTAAATAATAAAAGCAACCAAACTTTGACATCTAATGTGAACAATTTACGCAAAAACACGTCACTGACAGATTTTGTTCGTGTTTTTTTTTGCATTTTTCTTCTTTTTGTGCTTAATTCATTTAATTTTTTGTGCTTATTTGCTGCCATTTTTTGTATGGCTTTATTTCGTATAGGTTAATTTACAATTGTAATAGTTATATTGAGCTATTGAAGGCTTCTGAGAAACAAAAACATACCAATTATCTGTTGCAAAATGGGTAAGTATCAATTTACAAATTTAAACTGACCAAATAATTTCTAAATGCTCCGAAGTAGTCTAAAAAATTGTAAAAACATTTCAAAACACTATAGAAGCTCCAAAATGCATTGCAAAAGCTTACAAAACAGCTTAGAAGCTTCCAAAAGCTTTTCAACTTATGTATAGAAGCTCTCAAAATATTTCAAGACAGTCTAAAAGCTTCCATATGCTTCTTGAGCAGTTCAACAGCTTCGCCTAAAGAGAATCGTCTACAAGGTTTTAAATGCGTTAAAAGCAGTCTAGAACCTTCAATGCCCTTTAAACTGTTCAAACACTTTCCAAATGCTCCTAAAGTAGTCTAAGAAGGTTTTAAAACAATAGAGAAACATCAAAATGCTTCTCAAGCAGTTGAAAGCCTTCCAAAAGCTTTTAAAACAGTCTAAAAGCTTCCAAATAATCTTCAACTAGTCTAGAAGCTCTCAAAAAATTTCAAGGCAGCCTAAAAGCTCCCCTATGCTTCTAAGCAGTTTAAAAGCTTCCAAAAGTTTCTAGAACCTTCCATAAGTTTTCAAATGCTTTAAAAGCAGTCCAAAACCTTCAATGCTTTTTAAACTCTCCAGAAACCTTCCAAATGCTCCTAAGGTAATAAAAAAAGATTTCAAAACACTACAGAAACTCCAAAATGCTTCTAAAGTAGTCGAAAGCCTTCCAAAAGCTTTTAAAATAGTCTAGAAGCTCTCAAAACATTCAAGACAGTCTAAAAGTTTCAGTATGCTTTTAGAACAGTTTTAAAGCTTTCAAAAGTTTCTAGAACCGTCTACAAAGATTTCAAATGCCTTAAAAGCGGTCCAGAACCTTCAATGCTCCTCTAAAAGCTTTTCAACTTATGTATAGAAGCACTCAAAAGATTTCAAGACAGTCTAAAAGCTTCCATATGCTTCTAGAGCAGTTTAACAGCTTTGTCTAAAGAGAATCGTCTACAAGGTTTCTAGAACCTTCAATGCCCTATAAACTGTTCAAACATTTTCCAAATGCTCCTAAAGTAGTCTAAAAAGGTTTTAAGACACTACAGAAACTCCAAAATGTTTCTAAAACAGTCGGAAACCTTTCAAAACAAACTAGAAGCTTTCAAAAGCTTTTAGAACAGTCTAAAAGATTACAAATACTCTTTGACAAGTCTAGAAACTTCCAAAAAATTTTAAAACCGTCTATGAATGTCCAAATGCCTCTAAAGCATTCCAGAACCTTCAATAAGCTCTTTAAACTGTCCAAATACTCCTCAAGTAGTTTAAAAAGTTTTTAAAATACTACGGGAACTCCAAAATGCTTCCCAAGCAGTCGAAAGCCTTCCAAAACGATCTAAAAGATTCCAAATGCTCTTCAACTAGTCTAGAAGCTTCCAAAAAGTATCAAAACAGTCTAAAAGCTTCCAAAAAACTCTAGAACTGTCTAAGAATTTTCAAATGCTTTTAAAGCATTCCAGAACCTTCAATATGCTCTTTAAATTGTCCAAAAACCTTCCAAATGCTCCTTAAGTAATTGAAAAAAAATTTGAAAGTTTTCAAAACCAATCAAAATCATAAAAAGTAAAACATTTGCATCTCTGATGGAGTTTTGTTCTTTTAGTTTTGCTTTTAAGCTCTTTTTTCACGATTTTAGTGCTTTTTAATCTGGACTCTACTGATAAGACAAACATAATTTAAATAAGCAGCGAAAGATGGCACCACCAAACCCATATTAACGAAAGTTTAAAAGCACATTCAACAAATCCAATACCTAAAATAATTGTAATTTTCGCATATCAAGAAAGTTTTTTTTCTCAGTTTTTGTTGTTTTGTTACGATTGGTTCTAGGAGAATAACAACCAAACCTAACTTAAATAAACCTTTCATAAGAATTTCATGTCTTTTTTTAGCAGTATTCAGTGTGGTCCAAATTGGTGATGCATGTATTGGGATCTCGAAAACGATAAGAGCTACAGAGTCGGTTAAATGGGGAAAGGTTTAGAGAATTTTATGTGAAACTTATTTCCGTTTTCCAAATTAAATTATCTTAAGCCATCTTGAAGGCGGCCATAAGAATTTACAAAGTTATCATCCATATCTCGAAAACCAATGTGATAGATTTTTTCTAATTACGTCATCGTGTTCTACGTAAAAAAGTGCCTTAATAATGTCTTAGTTTCAAAACTCTCTTTGGCTTTGTAAAACAACAAAAATATAAAACGAACGAAATAAGTTTCACATAAAATTCTCTAAAACTTTCCCCATTGAACCGACTCTGTAGCTCTTACCGTTTTCGAGATCCCAATACATGCATCACCAATTTGGACCACACTGTATGACCCCAAACATTGCCACTTGCTCCAACAGAACCAACACAAAACACTGAAAGTGTACTTGCCCAAAACAAAAATCCCTCAACTTCCAAAAAAACAACTTAAAAGTTCAAAATTCCTCGCAACACAACAAGCAGCCAATTTCAATTAGAGATCACTTTTTCCTGAGAAGGAAAAAAAGCAGTAACTTCAGGTGCCCGACCTGAAAAAATGCCACTTACTTGAGCAGTTCTCTTACAAAGACAAACTTTGTAAGTCCCTCATTTTTCGGAGCTGCATACACCTGCATGGCGGTGACAATCCCTGCTGCTTTTACATCAGCCTCACTATTGAATCTTACACAGTAAATTGGTTCGGACACCGGCCCCAGTACATCATAAATTGGGCCTAGAGGCTTCTTTTTTTTAGTCTCTTCATCACAGATAAACAGCATTGAGTCCAAATCAAATGCGGGTGTGTTTGGAAGGGCTACTACAGTTACTGCAACAATCAAACTGTCATGTGTAACAATAAATTAATAATGCACAACGTGAAAATACGCACCACACTCAGATACTATGGCTGAAACTGATCCTATGTGCATAAATTCAGTTTCGTCGCTGATAAGCAAATGAGATATATCCGGTAAATCTAACAATTCCTCGTCGTAACCAGTCTTGGAACATTCCTTTTTTACAGCGCCTTTATTGGATGACACACTGTCACTTCTGAAAATTGTTAAAAAATCAAATCAAATATAGTGTATTATAGTTGGAATTTTACCTTTTTTAAATGACATAATTTTTTTGCATCTTTCTGTCATATAAAATAAGTAAAATGAAAAATTTTTACAAAAAAAACTGGCTGTTGATTTGGATTATTCCTGCCCTATGCTAAAATATTGGATCAAATTAGAGTATTTTAAATCTTACAGGGCCATTTTTGCTATACAAATATTATGCAATATGTTGGTTTAAATGGAACTAGACCAGTTAGTGTAAATAGCTACAAAAAACAATCTCCAACTGAAAAATCAGTAATTTTAGTAAAATGTTGACAAATACCAAATCAGCTCTATAACACGTAGTAGCCAGAAGACAAAACTAAATTTAACTAAAACGGACACAGACAAGGTAAAACAACGAATACACGATTATATTCAATCTGAGCAGCCATCATTTATATCAATAGAAAGTCTACAGAAACAACTGACTTTGGCAGTAGAAGCATACACACCACGAGTGAAAAACAACTTTTATCGACATACACTACCCAAATTTATACTAATTAAACACAAAAGAGAACTATACAGAAACTATACATTTACACAGGATGACACACTTAAACGCAAACTTAACAATCTTAACAGAAACATAAAGACCCTTATAGATCAGTACAGACAAGACAAATTGTTAGAAGCATGCCAAGAAATTGAGCAGGATAAAGGAAAATCCTACTGGCAAAAAATAAAAAAACTGTCCCAACACAAAAAGACTTGTACTATAGGAACCATAAACAAAAAAGGGAACCGAACTCTACCCGGACAAAGACAAAGCTCAAGCATTTGCTGAACACTTTCAACAAGCTTTTAAACATTCAACGCACCCTAACTTTGACGTACAACTTTAATAATTTTAAACAACTGGTACTACAACTATTTTGATGACACACCTGACAACACATATGAACTAATCACACAGACTGAATATAATGTTGCTCTTACACACATCAAGAATACAGTTCCAGGAAAAGACAACATACAAAGCAAAACCCTGAAAAACCTATCCCCAGAAACTCACACACTAATACTTAAAGAACTAAACAACTGCGTTAAAAACAACATAATCCCGGACATGTGGAAACATACATTACATACTAAGTAAAGTGTTCGAAAGCATAGTAAAAACCAGACTTGAAATACTGGTTGGACAGCACATACCAGCTTACCAATTTGGCTTTAAACCAAAACACTCGACTACACATCCACTCTTTGTTCTGACAAAAAACATACAAACTACACACTTAGACGACAAAAGGACAGCCTGTTTATTTATGGACATAAACAAAGCCTTTGACAGTGTTTGGCATGCAGGCTTATTTAACATATAAACTGCATCAACTTCAAATACCAAAATACCTCCTTTACAATATTAAAAACCTACTACAAAATAGACAACTACAAGTACGCATCAATACTGACTACTCCTATTCTTTCTCTCCCGAGCAAGGGCTTCCTCAAGGCTCACCACTTTCCCCACTTCTTTATAACATATACTGCCACGACATTTACAATCATCATTTTCAAGGCAAAAATTACATGGACAAAACATCTTACATATTACAATACGCGGACGATACTGCACTTGTCGTACATGACAAAACTACCTCAAAAGCTGCAGAAAGACTTCAGAATCTGACAAACAATACAATGACATGATTTTATAAGTGGCGACTGACACCAAATGCCACTAAAAATCAACTTATTTTGTTTAATCATAAAATCAATATAAACTCACCCACTATGACAGCTAACGGCCACATTACTGAACCCAAAAACGACATAAAATATCTGGGAGTGACTATTGACAAAAAATTAAAATTTACGAAATATTAGAACTGAAATTATCAGGACAAAACACTTTAGATCGCTAACGTACAAAGACAAAGGAAGAAGTACTAAAACAGCCACAACAATTAATAAATCCATCTGTAGATCTTTGCTACATTATGGAAATGTATTGAGGATAAACGCTACTGAGAAAACCAACCAATACATACAAACCACTGAATAAACTGCACTAAGACTAATTACAAAAATTAGACATCCCAATAACCCTTTACATAATCCATCCAAGGAACTTCTTTATGAACGCACACAAATGACAAAAATTTCAGAAAGACTGCTACAAATTCAAACTAAATGAAAAAACAACCCTAACAACTGGACTATACTTGACCCTCTTTGTCTAAGAAGACAAAGGAGACATTCCCGATTTTCCTTTCCCTCCTGCACCCTATTGGAACAACTCAGATTTTAACTGTAAATTAAATTTGTTTTTTTTTTGTAAATATTACTATTAATTTTCATTCTCTATGTAATTGTAACAGGGGCAGAAAGACCAATTGGTCGATAGCCTATTCTTTGAGAATAAAGATTGTAAACGTTGACAAATATTGTTAATTATTAAGCTGTGATTTACTTTGATTCATAGTTTTTTTTAAACTTGCTTTTCACCTACTTCACATCATTTAAAATGGGTAAAATTTTAACCACAATGTAAATCAACTCACCTTTCTTGAGCAGCTGGAGGACGAGACAGACATTCACTATCAGAATGTTCCATCACATTGTCAGATGTGTCACTATCACTTTCAGAAAATAACGTGGTCCCAGATGAATCACTGTCTGAATCACTAGAAGTATCATCCAGTGGTTCTCGAATTGGTGTTGGTGGTTTGTTTTTTTTTATTGGAATTTCTTCCTAAAAATGGTGTGTATAAAGTCATTGTTGCCTAAAAATTCATTTTTTAGATAGTGTAACTGAACACTATCCACTCAATTGAAAATAAACAAAAGAAGATTTTGAAAAAACAACCCATCAGGAACATTAAAAAACTTTTTGTATTCTGAAAATAGGCATTGGAATACTCCTAATAACACATTTGACTTTAAAACCTTTAAAAAGCCAACTTTTTGTTTCAACTAGATTTTTACTTAGTTTCTGTGTACTGTTAACTATTTTTGTTTGTAATATCTTTACTTTTGCTTGGGTACATACATATTATACAAGGTGTCCAGAAATAATGCAACCAACACTTAATGAGGTATTCTACAGCAAAAATAAGTGTGACACAAAGTCCCTAAAATATATTTTCAAAAACTCAATAATAACAGTTTGATATAAACTTGACAAACTAATTTTTGATGTAGGTAAAATTTAGTGTTGGTCACAGAAAAAAAAATTGCTATAGTTTGTATGTTAAATAATATATCATGCCAAAACCATAAAGCTGGTATGTTAAACAACAGAATCTTTGTGGTTTTGACATTGTAATGAGTAATGAAAATAGATGCTTTAAACTTGATGTCAGAATGATCAAATGACAATTGAACTAAGAAATGGTAATTTGAGTTTCAGAATCCAGGTTTAAGCTTAAAATAAGATAACTAATTTTGAAAAATTTGTTTAGTGCTCAGCAAGTATCTATTTAAAACCAGAACAATATTTTGCAATATTTGAATTATCATGGGAACAGCAAAAATCAATTTGCAAGGCCTAACTTCAGATTTTGTTTTGCATGTGAAAGTTGAAGTTATTGCTTTTTGATTTTCAATTTTAAGTATTACTCTAACAATGAAAGCTGTCATTAATTTAAAAGTCAGTGTCAAGTTAAGTTTAAAAGTTTACTGTTTTTTCCAATTGGCAATCTTAATAAGTTTATTCTGTAATACCATTTTAAAATGTTTTTATTGTTAAATTTGTGCATTTTTCGGATAATTTCTGGAGTCTCTCCTTTATGTTAATTAGTATAACAGTTGAGTGATAAGAAATATGAGTTAAGAAGTACCTAGTTCCAGAGTGTCCCAAAGTTTCTACTTTTTCAAAAACATACTTTAGTAGCAAGCAGTCAACAAAAATAAATATTTTTCCAAGGTTTGAGATCATATATTTTAAATTGTTGTTCAAATATTTATAAGAACACAAAACAATTTTCTCTACAGAAACTATACTTTCTTTCACCCTGTAAAAATTTATAATAGTTAGGACCATACCCACTGCAGCTGTGTAGTCAGTAGGTACACCTAATTTTTAAACAATTTGTTAGCATGGTAGTTACCCATAAGTGTTATGTGAGTTAAGATGGAACTTAATTAACAGCAACCTTAAAAGAAGAATTAATAAAACAAAAATTGTAGAAATTAGCAAGTGACATTTGAAACAGAATTTAAAGTTCAAAGTGGATTGAACCCAGAACTAGTATGTGACCTTTAGAATTTAGCTGAAAGATTAACTTAACCTGGAAAGTAGAAACAGTCACACATCTCACAAAACAAGAAAAATTGATTTTGGTGTGTCAACTGCAAGATACACAATTACCACCCTATCCTATCAATTGTGTTAGTTTGGCAGCTTTTATTAAAAAATGTTATAAGAAATTAATAAGAAAGTGAGGCTAACTTGTTTGACTCACCCATAAGGGCTCATCAAGATTTGCCCTATTCATAATAATATATCCACATTCCCAAACATAAAATTTTCAACAATATGTAATATTTATACATACCTCTTCGCCCTCACTGTCACTGCTGGCAGCATAAGCCATAAGATTCTTTAGGGACTCAGTTTTATTTTTGACCACCACTAGAGAGACATGTAAATTTTCAACTTCCTTCTCAATTTCAGACAGAACCAAACTCTGTGATACTTTTTCTGTAGCCATGGAATCCCCAGAGCCCAGTTTACAGTCATTAATGTTTGGGGGGCCCTGTTTGCTACCTAACACTAATTTTGCTTCTGATTGTTTAGGATTGTCAGTTTGCTGCATATTATTGGATTGTGGAATGGTCTTAAGGAGTGTAGGTTCGGTAGGTTCATCCTTTATTTTAGTCGGTTCATTGTGTTTAGGTGTAATTGTACTGGAATAGTTTGCTGAAAATCCACTTTGGTCTTGCACCTCTCCTGGTGGTTGGGCACTCATTTTCAGGGGTTTCTGCTTGTTAAATTAATGACAACGCTTCACTAACTTACGTATAGACTGAGGGTAATTACAAGCTCATTTATTTTTGGGTTTCAATGCGGAAATGCGAAAATAAACTGGAAAACCCTTAAAAGTATCTTTTTTAAGCAGGTACAACGTGCACTTGAAAAATTTAAATGCCGGCCATTTTGAAAAAAATGCGCATACAAACGAATGAAGTTTCAGCGTCAAATGTCAAACTTGTCATTGCTGTCGTTTCGTATAGTAAGGTGTTAGGCCAGCTCTTTGAGAAATTCTCTTGCTAAAATTCCCAGGTTTAGCAAGAAAAGACGGTACCAATTTGGAAGAGTGCCTAAACAAGTGCCACTAGTAGGCGCGTATCGATCAGTAGCGCGCCGTTTTTTATGTGTTAGCAAATATCCTAAAGTAAAGTCATTTAATTGGTTTTGAGTAAGGGTGAAAAGTTATTTCAACGTGAGTGGTGTTTTATAAACAAAGGTAAGTACCAAAAATTAATTTTTATATTGCTGTTCAGTAAACACAATAATGAATATTATTATAATTAGTTATTCAAACTCTTGGAAATTCCTAAATACAATGTAAGGTAGGGTCGGAGCGCGAGCGCTTTCCCTAATGACCTGACCTTATTTTCAATTTTGGTGTGTTCTTCTTGAATGCTAATCACTTCAGTAAGTATGTACCTATGTACTTAATATTTCATAACACTGCTGACCTTTATAATTATGCATTTCCAAAGAAATACTTTTTGGTTTAGTATATGATGGTCGCATAGAAACTACAATACCAGGAATTTACCTACAAAATAGCTGTTAAAATTTCACGCGCAAATTAGTTAGAAATAGAATAATTTGTTAGTCAAATTATTATAAACCGTTTAACTTTTTCCTGTTTAGCATTTTTACCAGTTTCAATACCCATCACTAGCGGTCTAATTATGTAATCGCTTTATTAAATCACGTACCGAATATTAGAAATTAGAAACTGAATTCTGAGTATTGATAGAAAGGGAAGACTGGTTGGATTAGTTTCTATCCTTGTCTGAAAGAAAGTTAGAACAAAGACGAAAGATGAACTTTGATACATTGGTAACCAGGTATTGTTTTTATTAAAACGAGTAGGACAAGTTGAGTTGTACAACTAAATTTGTACAGAGAGCGAATCAAAAACTATGATGAAATAGGTAGAGTTTTGTGATATATTTGTTCAGTCAATAGTAGCTTAATAGTAACTGGATGTTATTAGTTTTTGTTTCGGTATCAAAGAAAAAATCTTAATACTAGGTGAATTGTGTAATGAAACCTAGATTTGAGGCGCATTTGTGGTAAAAACTTTAGACCTCTAACTTGAAACGTTCCTGAGATATTGATCAAAAACTGCAAAAAACTAGAGTCAACTTTCACGCCCTCTAGCGGCTAAACGGGGCAACTTAGCCGTGCCCGCTCAATGTCACGTGATAGCCCCGTTCATTAGCTTTCTTTTGTTCTACGGTGGTTTTATACAGGGTGCAGTTGAGGTTAATTTTGAAAATAAAAAATTTTCTGAACAAAATCAGTAGCCCTTGAAAATTCTTGACAATTCCAGTTTTTAATTTTTTAAAGTCAAACGGTGCGTGGTACCAAAAAAGTGTATAGAAGGTAACAGTTGCATCCCATCGAGGTGCATTTGTGGTGAAAACTTCAGACCTCTAACCTGAAACGCAAAAACTGCAAAAAACGAGAGTCAACTTTGACGCCCTCTAGCGGCTAAACGAGACAACTTTGCCGTGCCCGCTCAACGTCACGTGATAGCCCCTTATTAGCTTTCTTTGGTTCTACGGTAGTTTTATACAGGGTGTTTCAAATAAGCGAGTTATAGACGATTTTCTGGAAAAATGCACCAAAATTTCGCTCAAATTGGGAATTTTTGCTTTCGAGGAAAGTGCTGAAAGTAAGGCTGTAGGAGCAAAAACAATTGAATATCGATACAAACATTTTACATCAAGTAGGCCTAGAATTTGACGTAGATTCCTAAAATCAAATAAAAAATTATAAGTTTGGTTTGTTGCTCAAATTTGGGACACCCTGTATACTGATGGATTATCTAGGAATAAAGTGGACGCAAATATCTATAGGATTCATATTTGTTTTTTTTTTATAAAACGAAAACAAGTTACAAGGATGTTAAAATATTCAATAAATAACCCTGTAAACTACTCTATTTTATTGTCAATAACTCGGTTATTTTAATTCGGTTCAATATACCAATTTGTAGCCCTTCAAATTCTCTTTTGGCCACTCTGTATAGCGTTTTTACCTAAAACGTCGAATAACTGAGTTATTTACTGTTAAAACTGAGTTGTTTGTTGCAAAGTTTGATTTTGACAGTTTTTACTGTGACAGCCCAGAAGGGAGAACATATAAAACATCTATTCAATTAAATCAGATTACTGTACCCTTGCATAAATTTATAAATAATATTTTTTTAAAAATTCATATTATTTTGAAAAGTGTTGAGGTTAGATATATACAACATTTTTCAGAAAGTTTCCGGTATTTTTCCGAAAAAAATTGTAAAACCTGAAAATTCAAAAATAGTTCGTTTTTTAATTAATTGTACATCAATCCAATATCAATTCAAATAAAGTTTAATGTATTTTTAATCATTTACCCCCGTTTGCACCGTCGTTTTGTAAGCCGAGCTTAATTGAAGTGTGGGTCAGACTGTGACAGTGCAGGTGAAAAAAAGTCACACTCTAAACCACACTTAACTTAAGCTATGCTTAAAGTACGACAGTGCAAATGACGGTTAGATATCTTAATTTATCTCATCAGAATGCATGATAAGTTTGTCAATAACAATGATAAGTTTGACCGTTGTTTTCCCTATCTTGGAAAATTTGTCATTTGTTTAACCAGTAGCCAACTATGTAAAAAAAGCAGACGTGACGTCATTTGTTAGAAACTTAACTTTTGCTTTTCTGTTGCCATATCCGTTAAGTGACGTCACATACGCTTCAACAAACTGACATATGTCACTAATAAAGTTTTGTAATATTGGCGTTTCAAGTTAAGATTGCAGCGCCAGTTGAACTAAAATCGGGCAACCCGTTTCTAACCTAACATTATAAATAATATGACACTGTCACTTCATATTTATAAAACCAGCGCTAAATTCCTAACCAAAATCAATGTAAACAAACGGAGAAATGACAGCTGGAATGCCCGAAACTGTTTTCAAAACTAATCACCAGAGGGAGTATCTCTTATCTTGAAACGTCAATGACGGGACCATTGATTTGCAATGATAATGTTCCTTCTGTTGAATTATTATTTTTTGACATTCATCGTGTAGAGATTGGGCTTAAAGGACTGATACTATACTTTAACTTTTTGACTTTTTTTAACTTTTACAACTTTAATATTCAAGAACAAAGAAGACGAGATAAACAGAATAATAACAAAAGAATCTCCTAACAACTAACATCTGACTGACAAACAGACAGACACAATGTTAAGTTTTACTTCTAAACTTAATTAGAGATGTGCAAACTTAAAGGGAAATGATTGCTGATTTCAACAATTCTTAATAAGTTAGGTCACCATTACCATGTATAATTACATCGGTTAAAAACTTATTTTTCAATAAGTGTCTGCTATTTAAAGTGGTTATGCAAATTTGAATTATTTTTAAAAGTGAGATTCCTAAAATTTCTAAACATGATAGAAAATAATGCTGGTTATCAACGATAATAAATGAATACTAATTGGTCATTACTCAAGTTTATAATGTTGGAAAACTATAGGTATACTGGTATGGAAATTTTAAAATTATACATAAAAAAAGTGAAAAGCAATAAAAATCAATAATGCCAACAAAGATAGTTAACTTTGTAAGTGTGAAACTGTGACGTCATTTGACAGTTGGCCACATGACCACTTTCACACATCAGAAAACAGTAAACTATTCTATAAATAGTAACTATTCAGAAACGCTCTCTCATGAGCTATAGCAACAAAAACTGCTTAGCATGTTTAATAAACCAATTTCAGATAGAATGTGTCTGAATATAAATTTTTAATATAAAAAGTTTTACCAAATATACCAAAATATTTACTCGATTACTAAAAAAAAATGCTACACCAATTTATTGTTCATAACTACTAATAACTGTAAAAAACTAGAGACTAGAACTTTTTACGTATTAATTCCCAAAAAGGCCGTACTTAATTTACTGACTAAATGAACAACTTTTTTTTTGGTAATACAAATTTAAAACCAACTAATTTATTAACATAATTTTTTGTGTTGCAGGTTGATTCAACGCGATGCCCTTCACACCTATAAAGAATGTACTACTCCACTTACCTATCATTGTTATTTATTCTGATTCGGACCAATGACGGCCGCAGATCAGACGATGATGAGGGTGGTTTCAACCCTTTGACAGTACCAAAACCTAAAGAATTGAATTTCGACAAAAACACCCTAGGTGATTTACTAGGGACTGACAGAAACGGATGTTTTTGCCGTTCTAAAACTGACGAGTTTATATTGTGCTATGGACGTGATGGTTGTACAGCGATGCCCGAATACATTCTTACTAATGTGACCACATTGAAAATAGCCAACACCTACATCGAAGCTTTTAAACCTGGAGATTTCAAAAATTTCGTTTTTATTGTAGATCTCCAAGTGGAGGGCAACTTCGTGTTAACAAAAATCGTAAACGCGACTTTTCAGGAACTAAACAACTTAGTGAGTTTGTCCCTTTCCTTTAATGATAAACTGAAATATTTGGAACCTGGAGCATTCTCAGGGTTGATTAACTTAAAAGAGCTGTTTTTGCGAAAAAATGGTTTTACCAACCTACCGGATATTAACTACAGTTTGAGACCTCCAATTCTCCCTAGCCTGGAGACTTTAGTTTTGGATGAAAATAGATTTGGTGCCATTGGAGAGAACGACTTTCAAGCTTTAATCAATAGTAAGTTGCAAGTTTTGAGTTTGACTTTGTGCACTATATACCACATAAACCCCAAAGGACTAGATCCCTTAAAAAAATTAGAGCAACTTCACATTGGTGAAAACAACATTGAATTGAATGATCTCACAAATATGCTTAGTAGCATGATTGCTAGTGGTATTGATTTGAAAGCTTTAAATCTGTTTGACATGGGATTTATAAAAGCACCACCACGAGAGTTAATGCGAGTTATTGCTAAGACTAACGTATCACGTTTGAATTTGTCTAAAAACCAGTTTGAAACTATCGACTTGGAGAGTTTTCCTCATCTAATGCCCAACTTGTTGTCGCTAGAATTGAAAGAAGTGTTAGCTCTTGAAGTGGTTGATGGAGCTTTTTCGAGTCTTAGCAACCTGCAAGCGCTGTTTTTGAGCGGTAACAAACTCACTCAGATTCCTAAGGCAGTTCTGAATTTAGGAAATTTGAGGTTTCTGGATCTGCAAAACAATTCACCTCCAGGAGAGTCCCATCACATACACTTTTCTTTGAGAAAAGTGGATTTTTCCAACATGACCAGTCTAGAGTATCTGAACTTAGGGTTTAACAGTCTGGCCCATTTGTTTAATGACTCTTTTCTAGACCTACCGAACTTGAAAGTGTTGAAATTAAACAATTGTTCTATATATCACATCAAAGAAGCTACTTTCAATATGGTCACCAAACTGAGAGTGCTGGATTTGCAAAACAACTTAATGGTTCATGATTCAATTCCTGATGTGTTTTCTGAATTGATCAATTTGGAAACTTTACTGCTAGGAGGGTGTAATTTGCCTTATGTAGTTTCCAAAAATGGAACAAACCCTTTTAGGACGTTAATCAATTTGAGGTATTTGAGTTTGGAGAGAAACATGCTCAAAATGCTATCACCTGGCGACTTTGCACCACTGAAGAGTTTGCAGTTCTTGGACTTGTCTTACAATGTCATCAGTTCATGGGAAGAAAGGATGTTTAGCGAAAATGTAAATTTGACCAGATTACTTATAACTAAAAATAAACTAGGGGATATTACATTGTCAATGTTTGAGGATATTGCGCAAATTGGGTCTGTTAACTTTGACCAGAATGTGATTAACTGCAAGTGCGGAACCACACTATCATATTTTCAAAAATGGCAAAAGTTTTCCACCAGTTCCTATCAAAACAGATCAGTTTTGGATCCACAAATCTTGTGTGGTTACCCTGAAACCTTTAATAACGTGACCGTAAAAGATTTTTTGACTGACGAAGCTTATGAAGCAGAGGCGTGCAGATATCGGAGAACCAGATTGTTGCTTCTAGTGCCCTTCACCTGTACTACCATTTTTTTTACCGTGTTTTGTTTGTTGGCCTTTTGGTATCGATGGCATATAAAATACTGGATTTTCTTGGCTAAGCTGTACCTAAGTCGAAAAGGCAGAATTCGGTCTGATAATCGCCACAAAAAGTGCTACGACAACTACGAGTATGACGCATTCGTATCTTACAGCAACGAAGATCGGGATTTTGTGCTCAAGTTGATTACAATGCTAGAATCCTACCAGCCATTTTATAAACTATGCGTGTACGAGCGGGATTTTCAAATAGGTACGATAATTTCGGAAAGTGTTTTAGAAAGCGTGGCAAAGAGTCGGAAAACCTTATTAGTGATTAGCAATAACTACGCCAAGTCTCAGTGGTGCAGATGGGAAAGTCAAATTTGTGAACATCACAGACTGTTCTTTGAAGATGAGCACGGCGAGTACGTGGACGACTCGTTAGTGCTGGTGAAGATCAGTCAAGTTAGTGAAACTTACTTGACTCCCACTTTAAAGTATTTATTAAAAACTCGCATCTATTTGGATTGGATGAGTGATGGTAATAAGGAAGAGGCATTTTGGACTAAATTACGAGACACTTTAGGATCTCCAATTCGTTCAATACAAGTGTGATTAAGTGTTAGTTTTTGTGATATTATATTTAAGATTTTTCTTGTGATTGTATTGCTGTGCTTTTTGTTTAATAAAAAAAACAAATTTATTATGATTATTATTTTTAGTACAATCTTTTATGAAATATATTAGATATTAATCTTAGTACATACACTTTCTTTTTTACATCCAAGGTACTCAAGTTAATTGCACGTTTCCATATAAATAAATTATTGCTTCTAATAGATTTACATATTATACACCCGATCACAGGACATTTTGATGGTTTTCTGACTGAAAATTGTAATCTACTAAACATCCTGTATGTAACGTTGAATAAATATACTTCTTTGGCATTAAGTGAAAAAAGACATCTCTTCACGAATATATGGTCATTAGAATCATCTGAAATGATACCAATTATCGACATGTTTATAAACTGACAAGTGGTTTTACCTCTTCCAGAGATATAGGATTGCTTTTCATTTTAGTATCCAAGTTGTGGTATCTTTCTAAAGACAAAAATGTGAACATTTTATACGGTGTGACACAAAAAGACAGACTCACCGTGAGCTAAGTAGAGCCGAATTAGCGCCATGATGTAGCTCTCGGTAGTGACGATGCGGTTCTTGGAGAATCGCAGCACCAGACATTCCAGCACTTTGTTGCTGACTGTGCAACCGGCTTCCCATAGTAATGCCCTCAAGTTGTAGCTGGACGTTTTCCCGCTGTTGTGGCTTCGTTCAAATTTCTGGAAAGCTAGCTAAAATTCGGTATTAATAGCCAGAAAATATTATAGTTATTTTTTGTGTTTGTTTGCATAATTTAAGTATTGACTGGCAAATTTTAAATCAATAACATAATTACCATTAATTTCACTGTAATTAATTTAATAACATATTAAATGAACTTACCCTCCAAAACTGAAGTAAATGTATCAGCGCGGGAATATCGATCACGTTAATCCGACCGCTTATATTGTAATCCTTTAACATTATCAGACTTTTGCAGAGTTCCAAGCTGGGTTTATCGCAGAGGTACGACTTCCAGTTGGCTTTCAGAATTTTTTGCAGTTGACTAGCATCGACTTCTGGCGGGTATTTGAGCAACAATTTCGGTAGTATTGACTTTCCTTCTTTCTGAAAAGGTACGTGATAATTAAATGTGAAATATTGTTCTACATCAAGAAAGTACCGATATTTGTGACTTTTTGTATCATTATAGTAGGAGACAAATAATATGTATAACAAAGGATCTTAAATTAGGTGAAATAACCGCTTTGAACCTTTCGAAAAGTGGAAAAATGGCATTTTTTGTGAAAATTTTAAATTTTTTTTTGATCGAAAAGGATTCCAATACACATGCATATTTATACCAAAAAACCTTAAATTAGACGAAATAAGCGAAAAAAAAAGCATTTTAAAATTCAAAAAATTGAAAGAATGGGGGGGTAGGGGGTGTTTCTTTTTAAATCCTTTTTAAGATTCAATATCTCGGTAACGTGAGGAGCTAGATAGACGAGTTTTGGCTCATTTTGTAGTATTTTTTATCCTTTTTCTCTGGGCAGGTTAGCGAAATTGATTGGAATTGAAATAAAAAAATTACAAGCTTTCAAAAATTGGAAAAATGGTATTTTCTGTCAAATTTTTCAATTTTTTTTTTTTGCTTCAAAATGTTTCCATTGCACAGCAAACGGCATATTTATACCAAAGAACCTGAAATTAGCCGAAATAAGCGCAAAAAAAGCACTTTAAAATTTTTTATTTTTCGAAAAATTGAAAGCTAGGGAGGGGTCTGCTTTAACTACTTTTTGAGATACAGTATCTCGATAACATGAAAAGCTAGAGAGGCGAGTGTTGGGTCATTTGTAGTATTTTTTATTCTTTTTCCAATGGCAATTTAGCGAAATTGATTGGAGTTCAAATAAAAAAAATACAACCTTTCAAAAATAGAAAAAATTTCATTTTTGATCAAAAGTGCAATTTTAGCAAATTTTTATTTTGCTCCATAAGGGTTCTAATGCACAGCAAAGGATATATTTATAACAAAGGACCTTAAATTAGGTTAATTAAGCACAAAAAAAACTACTTTAACATTTTTCATTTTTCAAAAAAATTTAAAGAATTGGGTCTTTTTAAAGTACTTTTTAAGATTCAATATCTCGCTAACGTGAGGAGCTAGAGAGGCGAGTTTTGGCTCATTTTATAGTATTTTTATCCTTTTTTAATGGCAATTTAGCGAAATTGATTGGAATTCAAATAAAAAAGTTACAACTTTTCAAAATTACAAAAAATGAAATTTTCGGGCAAAAGTGCAATTTTGACAAATTTTTATTTTGTCCCAGAAGGGTTTCAATGCACAGCAAGCACACACATATTTATACCAAAATACTTCAAATTAGGTGGATTAAGCACTTTAAACTTTTCAAAAATTGGAAAAATTCTATTTTCTTTTTTACATTATAAGAGATGTCTACAGGAAAAATGTTCAAAAAATCTTCTGTATAAGGTGTCCCTAATTCGTATATTCGTATAAAAGCATGAGAATCTACAAGAATATCCTGAAACATCAGTTTGGTTAACCGGTTGAAGAATCAAGTAGTTTATAATAAAGAAAATCTTCATTATCATTATACTCACATGAAGGGTAGACGACGGATCTTCCTTCACCTCAAATGCGATGTTCTTAATCAGCATGTTATCTTCGTTAACCTCCCTAAAATGAAATTACAGTTAAATGCACGAATATATTTGCTATTTTTTCTAACCCTTACCAAATATTACTTTGTTCATCGGTCAATATCCTGAGCAAAAATTTACCGTCTAAATTAGGCACATTAGTTTGAGGAACGACAATGTAGTCACCGGGTGGCAATGTAAAAAACGTCACCACCTCTCTCGCTATTGAGTGATTGGTCACGTCCAGCGGTTTCTAGACAGTACGTCTTTCAATTTTAAAGTTTTAAACGAAAAAAATTAGACGATGCAAACCTGGTCAGCTACAAAATTAGGAGTCAGTCTTGGCAAGCTTGGAGGAACTTCATACACAGCAAATCCGATTGCAAAAAGCGGTTTTCGCTTTTTCACATCGGCAACGTTAGTTTCGTACGATTGAGTCACCGAAACGACCACGTGACACTTGTTGCTGGTCGCTCTAGGGATTTGCACGTGAAACTGGGGATTCATTGAGGTGGTTTCTAGAAATAAAATGTAAATTAAGGTATAAGGGTAAGGTGGCCATAGTAACGTTATAAATATAAAGGCTATAAAAACATAAAATTTGTTCGAAAGCTATTTTGATAAAGTCTACCGCCAGAGAGTGCTGCTTTATTTAAGAGTGTTTCAAAATTGCCTGACTTGTTGGAAAGGCATTCTGTTCATTATATTTTTGAAACCTACATGAAATTTTAAGCCATATTATTCATATCAACTATTTAACACTCTCTCGCGGCAAAATGATTGGAATAGCTTTGTCCAATCTGTCAGAACGTGACTTCAAAACAGTTCCATTGACACGTAGATCTATATTTATAATGTTTGCTATGAAGGTGGCTTCAAAGTACCAATGTAGGTAGGGCCACCACCGGCGTTGTAGCCCGTCCTCCATCTTCTTCTAGCTAGAACAGCTCTCCATGGTTGTTTAGAGTGCAACGCATTCTCCATCATCCAGTCATCTGGACCGATATGCACTAAATCTAGTTGAGTGAAATGTCTGGCGAAATCTTCAAACGACATCCTAAATATGTGAGAATCACATAAAATAAATACTGAATAACTATTTATTAAGAGGTTTAATTACCAAAATTCTCCATCATTCACCACTCGAACACTTAACAATTCTTTATCTCTAGCAGACAATCCGTCCCATTCCCACGATCGTTCGCTCCAGGCCCCCGTCCACTCACCCCTAGCCCAAGGGTTGCGCAGCCGTACTAAGGGCGTCTCCCCTGACGCGCCCCTGACTCGCGCCAAGCCGGTAACCGAGTATGAGTGTTGCGTGATAAGACCATTTCTCAGCCTTAATTGTCGCTTACTGTCTTTATCCTTCTTATTCAAACAGTTATTAAGTGAAACAAACTAAAGAGAGACCGTAAATACCTGAGTAATGGTAGCTATAAGAAGACTAGATCTAGGAACTGCAGAGTTCAAAACTTGAAAGGTAAGAAACCGGTCCTGGTGGCTCAAACCGAAACTTTGTACAATGCCACCGGTCAGGTCTTGAAGAGCTTTGGTTGTTGATCCGAAGGAAAGGGTCTCATACGAGCCGTAAAATCTACACAAAAGTTATTGATAAATCACCAATTCTGATGATGAGAACACTTAAGATTAATTATTATCTTATATATCTCCTTGTTATTGACTTACTTGGCATACGCTTTTTCCAATAATGCGGCCCAAAATTCGGTAGAATCGGAACAGTGCAAGTGCACCAGCCGCCCTTTATGGGTAGGTAACCGGTCGTCTACCACAATTTCTCTCCATTCACCAAAATGCCAAAATCTAAACCTGAAATAAATATTAAATACACGTTATGGCTGTTTATTAATTTAGTTATAGATACAAATAAACAAACTTTGCATATACAGGGTGTAACTAAATATCCCACTACCCTAACTTCGGAAACAGAAAGAGATAGTTAAATTCGGAAAAAAGAACTGTCTTCGGAACTTTTCCACATGCTGATTACAGAGTGTTGAAAAATATGTTGTTCTTTTTCTAGACTTCCATAAAACCATTAATAAAGCAAACTACATTGCTTCGAACAAACTATAACATCATTAGTGTAACGTCACCAAAATATTCTTAACCTTTGGCAATATTGTTTCTGATCAATTTGTGAGTGCAGCAGAGACAATAAACAAACAAAGACCAACATGGTTTTAGAAAAAAACGAAAAAAAGAATAAACTATTGAGCATAACCATTTACCAAATTAACCTAACTTTGAGTACTTTGACAGTTTTGACACCCTGTCCTGTAACTCCGGTTTTTCTTACCAAAAGTGTAATTAGAATTATTTTAAAATTTAAAAATTGACCAATTTTTTCCAAAAATTAAATTCAAACAATCTGCATGCTGTGACTTACTTATACAGGGTGTCCCTGAAAGGTCTTTACAACGCGATTTAGCCATATTTGTCTTAATCCAAAAGTTATACTACATATTTCTCTGACAATAGTTGGAGATTCTGTTTACAAATTCACCTCGTCAAATATTTTAAGTTGACGGATGTATACACATTTTAGAATGCAATTAATAACAAATTTTATTTTGGTAAACATCTAGTAAACTTCTCAATTTTACTCAAAAAGTCCTCGTTAAATTAATACAATTTATGTCAGTTATTTTTCGTCAGTATTGAAGACGCATTTCGGCATTTAGTCCGTAATCAGAAAAAAAAAATGATAGTTCCATCGCAACAAAATAGGAAGAAAAAATGGATCTAGTTTGATATTACGAAGTCAGAAAACGAGTCCGTCGAATGCAGCTCTGTAACGCATCGCATTATCTTCCGAGAAGCGCCGACGTAAGAAAAGGATCATAAAGAACTTTTTTTTCGCATCGGGAATGCAAGAAATTATCTAGATGGTTGCCCGACTTAATTTGTTTAACAAGATCACAAATTGCCAGCGAGATCGTCGATATTGTCAACCATCTAAGGTCGTCGAGGCTTCCATTCATTCAAACAAATCTCTAATATCTTCATGGGACAAACTCTCACTGTTTAGACGTAGGTCACGATCGTTGTTTGGTTCAGTCAAAAATCGTGCAACATTGATCTCTGCAATAGTTATGCCACTGACTTCTCTCTACAACATTTATCTAGTTGATGTATCGACTTGTTTAGGATTTGTATGCTTTACACACACACACTGCACACCATTTAATTTCTTTGTTTCGCAAGTGTAGAAACGTTGGATGACTTCGGTTTTCGCTCAGCCACGATAATAATTGTTTTAGATTTGTGTTTGATCGGACCAGCGAAATCTCCGATAATGCTCCCATTGTTTTCACTTCTTCACTGAAATATAATACCCGCCAATAATAGTGGAATTTCTACACTATTGTTTCCTGAATTCGCACTAACTCAGTTATTAATGGTGACTGATGCCGATAAATAACGTCTTTTTTTAAAGCCGTTGGAAATTGCATCATTTTATCTCTTTTGTGGAATATTGTTAAGTCATGTTAAAGTTTTTCTTTTTCAGGAATTGCAGTATAGTTGGCGAGAGTTTACTATATGTTATTATATAAGTTTTGTAAAAAGTTCTGGAAAGCAAAAGTTAGCATTCAAGCCAGCAGAAAATATTGAAATGCATAAAGCAGATTTTTAGAATGAATTCTTTTGGGGAATTTGAAGATACTTTCCAAGTTCAAAAATTGATTTCTACGAAAAGTCCTGATTTTTTTGGAATATACTATACTTCAATCAGCTAAAATAGTAAACTCTTAAAAGCTAAAATGCTGAATAGCGTAAACCACCTAAAGATATTCGAAATGTTTCATATTTTCTGAGATATGGCCGATAACCTCTGTTAGTGGAACACCCGGTACAATGTCAGCAACTAAGACAGGAAGTTGTATTTAGGAAACCAAAAATGATACAAATTGGAGACAAAAATTTGATTGAAGATGCATATTTAAAAAAATTTCATACCACAGCGTTATGAAAATATCAGTAGAAACTAGTTTGTTATCTTATGGTTCTTATTTTTATCCTTACAATAATGCTTATGGTATAAACCTTTCTTGTTTAGTAGTTCCCAACATAACCGATAGTATTTCCAATATTCCCATTGACAAGAGCCATTTTGAAATTCCTGACAATCTTATACTAGCAGACCCCAATTTTGATGTTCCTGGTGAAATTGACCTTCTCATTGGCGGCGAATGGTTCTGGGATATACTTTGTGTGGGACAAATCAAATTAAGTAATCGAGGTCCTTATATTCACAAATCCAGGTTTGGTTGGATAGTCACCAGACCAATCCAATCAAAATCCGTTTCCGAAATTCATTGTCATCTCTCGAAGGAAACTGAAATTGACAGACAACTAACTTGATTTTGGGAGATCGAAGAATTTTCGTGTCTGAAGCCACTCTCTCAAGAGGAGAAACGATGTGAGCGGCATTTCCAAGATACTTGCATTCGTGACGATACCGGCCGTTTCGTAGTAACAATTCCTTTGGCCCAAAATGTCAATTTGCTTGGAGATTCTTATACAGTAGCCGAACGGCGTTTTTACTCACTTGAAAGAAAGTTTCAGCATAATCAGGATTTTTATCGTATGTACCTTAAATTTATCGATGAATATAAATGTTTGGGCCACATGTCGAAGGTAGACCCAGCTAACGATTCAAAGATCTAGTTATTTCTCTAGTTTTCGATGCATCGTGCCCTTCCTCTTCGGGATACTCTTTCAATGATATACTGATGGCTGGCCCAACTATTCAATCTGATCTTGTAACTATTCTTTTACGTTTTCGAAAACACAATTATGTCATCGCAGCGGACATAGAAAAAATGTGTAGCATGTGTTGGGTAAATTCCGATCAGCGTTCTTTACAGAGAATTATTTGGCGTGATTCAGTCGACAACCCTTTAGAACCTATGAACTTTCTACCATTACATACGGTACTAAAGCGGCTTCTTTTTTAGCTATCCTGTCAAGTGGCTATTGATTGTGAAACCAGTCAACCAAAAGCTTCTCGAATGATTCAGAATGACTTCTATGTCGACGATTTGCTGACTGGATCGAATTTTGTGGAAGACACAGTAAAATTAGCAAATGATATTTCATCCCTTTTGGAAAAATATGGTTTTCACCTTCTTTTTTTCCATCTTTGTCGGGAATATTGGTTTCCAATGGTTGTCTCTCTTTATCATTGAGTTACTAAATGTCTTCCCAGTATTTTTTTTATAAAAAAAACTTACAAAATAAACCATTCGAGTTAAAACTTTTCCAGATTTGTGTCGCCTATTTCCTCTTTATGACTAAAATTATTTGAGATAAAATCTTGGTGATATTATAAAGGACATTTTCTACGTCATCCTTAGTCATAGAACTCGGTCCATTTAGATCGAAAAAGCCGCATTATGGCTTGAGTTCATGCATCAATCATATTTTGTCGTAAAAGACCCAAGATAAATGGGACCTTCGGCCCTAAAATAAAACCGACATGTTTATGAAAAGTGGAAATTTATGCACGCGGTCATTGGATGTTTTCTACTGAGAAAATATAACAGTAAAGTCACGGTTGCACCACTTATACAAGACCTGCTGACATTAATGTTACAATGTTAGATATGCGAACGGTGACGGGTAGAAGAATGTACTAATTAATAAATCCATGAACTTATTAGCATCGAAAGATGGGTCCCTTCACTTCGCGGACGTTCTCTTAGTTTTTTTTTTGCCGAACCTACGACACTTAATATTTTTCGTGGCTTTATATGGCTGTTGTAGAAAACCGATAGAATTTTGATTAAACTCAACGAGCAATAAAGCAGAAGAAAAACCCGCCTTACCGAAACATCCATCGGCACCATTAAGATCTTACACGGTTTCGCGAAAGCTTAAAAGCTCATGCGAATAGACACGAACTCGGCTTTACAGTGGCCACTTGCTACTTTTATCAAGACAAGAGACAAATACCCTATAAATCTAATTAAGTAGTCTTTAGCTCAGACACAGGGTTGGATTAAAATGTCTTTTTGAATGCCCGGCTTAAGTCTTCCATAATTTATTAGCATCAAATCAAATTAATTCGTTACAAGTTGGCGATAACGAAAAAAAAATGAAATTTACATTGTTGCCAAAGTGAAAAAAGCAAAACTTAAATTTATTTACTCCATGGTCAGTGAAAAATGTCTTATGGTTGCCAGGCAATAGTTTAACCCAAGTTAAGTCAAAATTAGTTTTTCTCGAATTTCCTCTGTGACTAATTACTTAAGTTTTGTCCCAAGTGAGTTTTCAAATGAGGATCAAATTAATTAAATGATAATCATGATTTTGTCCTATGCAGTGTGAAAACTCTTAGCAGATGGCCTAACAAGAGTCAAAAAGTCAAAATGTCGGAAAAATCATGTAAACATTGACTTTGAATCGATTTTGTGAACTTAATACGTCAAAACCCCGTAGGTATTTTACTTGAAATGTGTAGAGTGGACCTTTTAGAGGTTTTCCTATGTAAAAGTCCCAGCCAGGTGGTATTTTTAATACGGAATTTTATGCAAAAGTCACAGTTTTCAGAGTTATTTTAAAAATGGTATCATTTAAGGTCTGTGCCCACTACATCGTACCGTACCGACACATACAAACACCGTTCCGTCATCCGTCCAACATCCCCTATAGTTGACATAGTGATGCCCGACACGGTCTGGTAACGGTCCTAGTATAACCTAGGTCCTAACCTAGTAACCTTTAACGTCAATTTGACACCGAATTCGAGGTTTTCAGGTCGAATTTAGTTTGTTGTTTGAAATAGTACGTATGATGACGATTTAGTATTTTAAAAGTATACAAAAAATGAAAATTTGTTGTGTGAAACATTTACTATAAACATGTAATAGGATTATAGGTAGACAAAGAAATGGGTTTTCAAAAGATGAGACTGAGAAGTATGAGATTCCTGTTAGAATTTGTTATAACTAATATTAAATAAGACGAGTTAAAATTATGTCTAGTTTGTAAAAAGTTAAAATTACCTTTTTGTAATATGGTACAAGTTGGTTTTGTTTGAAGTTGATGTTGTGTAATTTTTCGGGCTGTCTAATTTAATTTTCTTATCATAAAATAAAACGTTCAAAGTTATTACTCTGTTGCTGATTACAACCCAACAGGTTATGGGCCCAGAGTTCGTTAAGCTGCGGAAGTAATTTTTGAAGATAGTGTTACAGAGGTCTTCAGTAAAAATAAAATTTGGACCTGGTGTTTGGTCGTGGTCATAAAGGCATAAAATTAAAAACTAAAAATGACGGAGGAAGACGTTTCTCAGATTCAGAGATTAACAAATAGTGAAACATATCAAATTTGGAAATTTCCAGTCACAATCCTGTTTAAGGCACATGGATTATGGGAAATTGTGTCAGGAATAAAGAAAATGGAAGATCTGGCAGATGATAAGGAAAAAGCAGATTTCGAAAGGAAAGACGCCCGAGCTCAGAAAATAATAATAACAACCATAGATAAGAAGCAACTAATGCATATATTTAACTGTAAAAGTTCTAAAGAAATGTACGACAAGCTTAAAAACATATATGAGAAACAAACAGAAGACGAAAAATGTTGTTTGATGCAACAATTTTTTAATTTTTCGTACAGCAAAGGAACTGACATTTTAAGGCACATTAGCAAAATTGAAAACTTGGCATGTAGACTAAGAGTACTTGGACAAGATATCCCAGACAGTAGGTTGGTATCTAAAATACTTGCAACATTACCTGATCAGTTTAGAAATTTTGCTACATTTTGGGAATCCACTTCACAAGGTGATAAAACCCTTGATAATCTCTCAAACAAACTGATTGGAGAAGAAGAAAGACAGAAGAAACAATGCGAACCCGAAGGTATGGTTTTTAAACCTCAGCTACAACAACAAGTAAATAAGAATAAAACAAGATTTGGAGGAAAATGTTTTAAATGTGGCAAGGAGGGACATATTGCTCGTTATTGTGACAAAAGGTCATGTAGAATATGTAAAAAAACAAGTCATGTAGAAAGAAATTGTTACTTCCGAAACAGAGCCAAGATCAAGGTCGACAGGAAACTCATAGCAAAATAGCTTTTCTATGTGAAGATATGGATTTAGAATCAAATACAGCAACTTTCTTCATTGACTCTGGAGCTTCATCGCATATGACAAGCAATAAAAATTTGTTCACTTCATTACAAGCAGATTGTTCAGATGTTTTAGTAGCCAAGAAGAATTCATCTATAACATCAGAGGGTAAAGGATTCATTGAAACAGATCAATGTGTTCTTGAAAATGTGCTGTATGTTCCGGAGTTAAGCAAAAACTTATTATCGGTCAATAAAATTACTGAAAATGGTGGTGAGGTAATATTTACAAGAAACAAAGTGGTCGTTCCTAAAAATAAACTACCAGTGTTCCAAGGTCAAAAGGACAGTAGTGGACTTTATTGTATTAAGTTGTCAACTGAAGAAAAATGTTTAATGAGAGAAAGAAGGGATCAAAATGTTTTGTGGCATAAAAAGTTAGGCCATCTTAGTGCTCGCAGTATGAAAAAACTTCAAGATTTTTCAAAGGGCATGATTTTAAATACTGTAGAATGTGACCAAAAGATAAAGGATTGTGAAGTTTGCTTACAGTCTAAGCAAACTCGTAAACCTTTTAACAGCACTAGGACCAGAGCCACAAGACCATTAGAACTGATACATAGTGATGTGTGTGGTCCAATTGAACCAGAAACCTGGGATGGCAATAGGTATTTCTTGACAATAATGGATGTTTTTACTCATTACACTCAAGTTTACCTAATGAGACATAAGAGTGAATCAGCTGAAAATCTTAAAAACTACATACACGAAGTGGAAGCTTGTCAAAATTTAAAAGTCTCAAAAATACGGTGCGATAATGGAGGAGAATATAAAAATCGAAACTTCATGGACTGGTGCAAAGCTAGAGGTATAGTTGTAGACTATACAGTGCCCTACTTTCCTCAGCAAAATGGTCGATCTGAGAGGCTAAATCGAACCATAATGGAAAAGGCTATAGCCCTTATATTTGAGGCAAACTTGGACAAGGTTTTCTGGGGTGAAGCTGTATGCACTGCAACTTATTTGTTAAATAGAAGTCCTTCAAGTACTATTGATAAAACTCCTATTGAAATGTGGAATGGAAAAAAACCTGATTTAACAAATTTACAAATCTTTGGATGCATAGCCTATGCGAAAAGACTGGGACCAACAAAGAAGCTTGATTATCGTTGTGATGAGTACATTTTTATACTCTGGATACTCTTTAGGAAGTTATCGCCTGTGGGACAATAAAAATAGAAAAATCGTAACTTCCAGAGATGTTATCTTTAAAGAACCAGTGGTTAGACCAGAATTTAACACAACTAAAAAAACCGTGTTTCTGGAAGATAACCTAAATGAAGAAATTGAACATCTGGAACCTGCTTCAGATGTAAATTTACCTGAAAATGTCATGGATGAAATCTGCAATGAAAATGTACCAAATGAAGAAGTATCTGATATCCAAGAGGAAACAGAAAATAATGTTCAAACAAGAAGTGGAAGAATCATCAAGAAGCCTCAACGATTAAATGAGTACGTAATGCTGTCATACAGCGATGCTATAAATGGGACTGAAAAGCACAAATGGGTTGAAGCAATAAATGAAGAGAAGGAGTCATTAGAGAAAAATCAAACTTGGATGTATGTGGACAGAGAGGCGGCTAAAAGTAAGAAGATTTTAAGTAGTAAATGTGTTTTTCGAATTAAAGAAAATAATAAATATAAAGCTAGACTAGTAATTAGGGGATTTGAGCAAGAACAGGGAATTGATTATACGGAAACGTTTAGTCCAGTCATAAGTACAGCTCCGTTAAGAATTTCGATTGCTTTAGCTGCTAAAAATAGTTTAATAATTAGAAAATTTGATGTCAAAACGGCCTTTTTGTATAGCGAATTAAAAGATGAAATCTTTATGGAAATTCCAGAGGGTTATTCGAAAGTAAATTGTGAAAATAAAATCTGTTTGTTAAAAAAAGCATTGTATGGGCTTAAACAAAGTCCAATGAGGTGGAATGAACATTTTACTTCTGTTTTAAAATCAATTGGTTTGATACACCTTAAAAGTGAACAATGTATATTCAAAAATGAATCCTCCACCTTATTTCTAGCGATTTACGTAGATGATGGTCTAATTTTAGGAAATGATGAGCAACAGATTAATATTTTGATTCAGAAATTAACAACTAATTTTGAGATAGGGTCCTGTAAAAATCCAACTTCCTTTTTAGGTATTGAGATTTGCAAAGGTAAAGATTCAATTACACTTTCTCAAAGTAAGTACATATCAGAAATCTTGGATGATTTTGGTTTGGAAAACATGAAACCAGGGAGTACTCCTATGATTTATAATCCAAGCACTGATGATACTGGTTTGAACAAAGTTTTTCCTTACAGAGAATTAGTAGGTACATTACTATATGTTTCAAATAAAACTAGGCCAGACATATCTTATGCGGTAGGATATTGTAGTAGGAAATTTGATAAACCCTCAGAACGTGACGTAGGAAATATTAAAAGAATTTTGCGTTATTTAGTTTCAACAATCAATTTGGGCATTCAATATACAAGTCATAGTGAGGATTTAAATTTGTTAGCTTATAGTGATTCAGATTTTGCAGGAGATATATACTCAAGGAAAAGCACTACAGGGTATATCATAATAGATAAAGTGAAATTTCAAAATTTTAAATGTAATACGATGTTGGATTAGATTTATGTGTTTGTACTTGTAATAGATAATAAGTATTCTTATTTAAGATTAGGAGAGGGTGTTAGAATTTTTTTATAACTAATCTTAAATAGGAGGAAGCTAATTTAAATATTAAATTTAGTTATAAATTAGTTAAAATTATGTCTAGTTTGTAAAAAGGTAAAATTACCTTCTTGTAATATGGTACAAGTTGGTTTTGTTTGAAGTGTAATTTTTCGGGCTGTCTAATTTAATTTTCTTATCATAAAATAAAACGTTCAAAGTTATTACTCTGTTGCTGATTATAACCCAACAATTCCAAGTTAAATCATTCAGCTGCTAGAGTGCATTAAACTTGACATTTGACTTTGAAAATAACACGTTTTTTTTTAATAGGTTATCACAAAACATCGAAAACCAAGTAGCAGTAATAAGTAACATCAGGATCTAGATTCTTGAAACGAGAGAAGAGAGTTATCAAGAGAAAGGAATGCATAATTTGACAGAAACCATTCATTCACTGTCAACACCAAACCCGTTCAGTTATATTCTATCAACACTTCTCTCGGCAATTCTACTCCAAGAATTAAGCCCCTGGAATATTTGATCGATCAGTACATCACAGGTTATACCGTTATTATAGTTATCACTTAAATCTAACTTTAAGTTCTAGAGCAGAACCGCAAATAAGTATCCAGCGCCTAGAGAGTTGTTAACGTAACAGTTCTTCATGGTTGTTTGTGGTTCACAAGAAAGCGAAATCGTAATAAGAATTCATTTTGTTGGCGTTTCAAATCATCGATACATCACTATAACCGCGAAGAGGTCAAAGATAAGACTGCGTTCATGATGTTTCTCTAACAAGTCTGTCAAGTATACGCAACGCATAATCAAGCCGTTAATTGACTGAGAGCATCCCGGATACTTTCTCACACCGTCCTCCATCCTATTAATTATTATTATTACGCAACACAACCTGGACACAGCTTCATCAACAGCTGCGGCCATATAATGAAGACGACATCACCATCTGACACGACGGGTATTGTCTACACAGCACGGCCCTAAGGCCCCTTAGGGCGCCGTACGAAATATGAAGCGATTACTAAACCTTAAATACGTTTTAACAGTTCGTGGGTGTTGTTAAAGCTGTAAAGCGAGTCCGGCCCCCTAAATCCCTTTGAACAATGTTGAGCCGGCTGTATAGTGTTAAGTGCGGGGGCGTTGACGCCCAAGGGGGCACCTTAAATAGGAATTCCCCGATACCGGGTTCGAAAGGTCTCCGGTCTACTTCCTGAATGTCAGCGATGGGAACTTACCTAAAAGCTCCGCAGTAATTGTGCCCCGCGTCGAAGCCTTGATCGTTTGGTACCACCCGCTCCAAGAATTTGGGGGTTAATGCCAGGGAAGCTACGGCCGAGAGTAGGAATTGGTCCCCCAAGTCGCCCGCTTCTACCGAAAATCGGTAAGAGGCGTCCGCAGGGTTTTCTTCTAGAAACCGGGGTCTTTGGCAGATTTCCTGTTAAATCAAATGATTGTTTTTGTTAAAATATTTGTGGTAGTTTCGATAGTGATGAAAATTGTGCAAAATTTTAAATAATTTTAATTTTTTTCTAACAAAGTAACTTGTTATTTAGGTCAATATCTCGGGACGTTTTTGAGGGGTTTTTAATTTAAGTCATGTATCCGGAGAAATTCGATTTATACGGAAAATGCAGGCATCCTCATCAGCAGGTTTATATTTGTCGATTACATTTATTGTAACCTTAGCCCGATTATTGAAGCGGGTAGAGCAATCATCATTCACATCAGGATTGGTCAATCGATATAAACAAGCCGATGGAACCAGAACAAGACAGCAACAAAATAAAAAAAGATACAAAATAGAAATAGAACTGACACTTGACACTGATGGCAACATTCCTATTTTGTCGCAGTCAGCTGTCAAACGACCTTTTTCGTTTTCGGGGTTTTCGGTTTTCCCTCCAACAAATCAAAACGAATAAGCGCTTCAAAATTTAAAATAAAAGTCAAAACAAAAGTCGTTTCTTAACAAAAAATAGTTGTTTTTGTGATTACTTCATTGTCTTTGTTAACGTCAGTTGTCAAATGCCAGATTATTTAATCCCGTACATCTCGTTTAAAAAGTGGCGTTTTAATCGGATTCAGTGTTTCAATCCTGTTAATATTTAGGATCGACTAGTTAATCCAAATCGTTAATCTGCGTTGTCGAGGATTTTATGACGGTTTACATGATCGGATTGAATAAGCGGATTCAATTTGCTCGATATAAACGTAGTCATTCTAATGCCGTTGTATGTCAATATTTGTTATTTGTGACAGTGAGTGAAACTTAAATTGTTCTCTTTTTGCACAAGTTTTTCTCCCACTTTAACCGTGTCTAGACACTGTATGGTCTATAAAAAAGAACTGAATTGCTGGAAAAAATACCGTTTTTCTACGACTTGAATAGAAAATTAAATTTTTCTACAAGCGTGCGCGAATGATAACATTCCCGCACTATTTTTGTTCTGGAAATAAAGACTTTCCCACACTAGTGCGTAAAGAAATCCTTTTCCCGCACTAGGGTGGTAAAATTAAATTATGTTAATTCATGTATCGTATTCAAAATTATTATTCCATATAATAATTGTTCATTTATTATTAATATTAATAACAAGTAGAGTAGAGGTAATTCATCAAATCATAACCCATTTATGGTAATTTATGGTAAAGATTGTACGTTTTAATAAAGTTTTTTTACTTAATATATTTAAGGTGCTGTTATATTTTAGTTACATGCATAATATGAATATGTATAAAAGAACAATATTGTTAAATTCACTATTATTAAAAACTTATGTTTCTATTTTAATTTATCATTTATTTTCAATTATTGGAAAACCCTCGTAGAAAAAATGATGTTCCTATCACGTACGAAAAGTGCCTTCCCCGCACTCGACTGATGCTCACTATGCAACTTCAGTCACCGTGCGGGAAATTATCACTTTCCGCACTTGTTAGGAAAATAACTATTTCCTTCCTTATTTGAGAGATGAAAATATCCCTTAAGTTGCACTTTCCTCCCTAGTTGCACAAATAACTATTAAGCGTTGTATCGTTCAATCGTGTTCAAACAATAGCAAAAGCTGTCTCAATAATTTGACGAAAAAGACAATACTTGTGGAATGAGTAATTCTCGTTCTGACTTTAGACTTCCACGTACGTTATAAAATTCAAATGTCCCTTACTACGTCGCAAGTGACCGTGCCAGGCTCATTTTAACTTTGGTTTGGTTTGGTTATGGTTTACGATTTCCATAAAAAGTTTAGACCAAAGATGTCATAAAATGAACTGGGTTTAGTTCAATGTAAGAGATTTTACATTCGTGTAGAGAAGTAACTTTTAAACGTGGATTATCATTTAATCCTAGGTCGGTAAATTCCGAGAATATCTAAAATAATTGGTTAAAGTATACATTGGTGCGACAACCCAGAAAACATTAATTTGCTACACAAGTTATCAAAATGACAAAAAGTATCAAAATCCGCCCGTGAAAAAGATGGACAATACGCAATTTTTCGCGGCTCTAACGGCTCGTTTCCCACTGCAAAACCGCAAACGGCACTAAGATCTCGAAAACGATAAAATCGAAAAGAAACAACCACACGAGAGAAAGATAAAAAAAGAGAATTGAAATTTCGCGTTTTCACGTAACGAGTGATAAAAGATCTCGAGGTGTTGGGAAAAAAAGACGGAGCGATTCTATCGTTTTGCGGAAGTAAAGACAACACTCGGTGATTCTTCGGTTTGCTTGCTCATTTAACCGAGGCTCGGTTATTTCGGTTAAGTCGAAAAAGTCGCGGTCGTAACGGACTCGACAAGACGAGCGCAACTCCATTGTCATCAATTTAATTACGTAATTATATACACGTGAAGTTGGCAATTTCTTCCCGTGTTTGTCGTCGGGGTTTGTTTTAACAATGTGGTTTCGGTGAGAGCTCGGAGGCTTAGATGGGTCGTACTCTAGCCACTTTTTCTCTTTAGAGTCTAATTCTAACGTTGAAACTCGTTTCGCTGACAACCTGCAACTAACTGCACTCCTAAATGACCATAATAATAGTTTTATCAAACAACAAGCGGTCGGTTGTATGGCCCACTTTACAGAACTGATTAGTGAATGGACCGAATCCCACAAACTAGCGAGTAAACAAACTTGTTTAGGTTAATGATTCCAATTATCACATACACAAGAAGACTGGCTTTTTATACAAATTAACTATTCATCACAGGTTTTGATAAAGTTTGACATATTTGACACATTTTTTCGTCTTCTTTAAACATTTCTGAACTTTTTTTGCTTCATAAACACCCTGTACAGTTTTTTCTTCATCTGCAGGAACAATGATGAAATATGTATAACAAATGATCTTGTAGGGAGTTCTGCAAAAAAGATGAAAAAGACTAAGGATGATAACCTGGCGACATCTGCTTATTGATTTCATTAGGCATGTAACCATCTGTACGAAAGAAGGTTTTAAAAACTGAGTAGAATTTTTCTCTTCTGTCTTCTACTTTCGAAATTCTTAAAACTCTGGTGAAGATGGTTCGGCTCTAAGTATGTATTATTGGACAAGTAAAAATTCAAAATGAGCATCAAGATTGTTTTAGTAAAATGTAGACTATAGCGTAACAGGTGGGAAATTCTGTATACTGTACCGTCGTACTCCTTAATGACACACTTCTTGAACTACACCGTATATTGTTTACAAACAATAAACTGACACTGACACTTAACCTCGCTATCTGACAACTTCAACTTCACTACAACCATCAATTCAACAACTAACTAACCAGGCCTGGTTCAGCTGCTTATATAGGCTTCCATGGTTTCTAGAAAATTCCCAAATATTCACGAAATTGACTTTCTCTCTCACACTCATTAAGCTATAACATAAATCTCTCTCTATATAAGCAAGGGAGCCAGGATTTTCTAGAACACAAACAAAAGAATGTAGAACGTAAACAAAGCAACGTAACATACAGGGGTAACAACAAATAACTAAAGAAATCCTAACTAATAATCAAAAGTTCGCTTCGCAACACTGCCCCCCTCCTAGAGTTGATCGTCCCGATCATCAACTTCACCAGCTTTGGGTGGTCGGTAAGGTGCAAGTCGATCCAGGTGAACTATTTTCATTTTCGCCCGATGTCCTCGCTGTATTCTGTAGACGACGTCGTTCAGACGCTTTATAACGTCGTAGGGTCCCTCCCATGACCTCTGCAGCTTCGGTGACTTTCCTTTTTTTCGAACTGGATTGTATAACCAGACCTGATCACCGGCTTGGAATCCGCTGCTGTTGGCCCTTTTGTCATATCTTGTCTTTAGTCGGTCGCTTGCAAATTTCAACTTCTGCCGGACTTCCTCATGGATCACGTGCAAGCGTTGCGCCAATTTTTCTGAATAGCTATCACAAGAGGCTGGGGGTTCTTCCGGTCGTCCAAAAAGAAGATCCATTGGCAAACGAAGCTCCCTTCCAAAGACAACACTAGCTGGTGTTTTGCCAGTGGAATCATGTACTGCCGATCGATAAGCCATCAGGAACAACGGAATGTGCTGATCCCAATCTGTCTGATTGTTATCGACGACTGTCCTTAGGTAGTTGTCTAGTGTCCGGTTGAAACGTTCCACCATTCCGTCTGACTGTGGGTGTAATGGAGTAGTTCTGGTTTTCTTAATTCCCAATCGGTCACACACTTTCGTGAATACTGCCGATTCGAAATTACGCCCTTGATCCGAATGCAGCTCCCTCGGTACTCCAAATCTGCAGAAGAAGTTGTCAACCAGAACTTCTGCTACAGTAGCGGCTTCCTGGTTTGGTATTGCGTACACTTCTGGCCATTTACTGAAGTAGTCCATTGCGACCAAGACGTAGCGATTTCCGGAATTAGTTTTGGGAAAAGGTCCAGCTACATCAACGGCAATCCTCTCAAACGGAGCTCCGACATTATACTGCTTCATACATCCTCGGCTCCGAGTTTTGGGACCCTTGCTACTGAAACAGTCTGCGCAACGCCGACACCAATCTTCTACATCTGAGCGGCTTTGTAGCCAATAGAACCTTTCCCTAACTTTATTTAACGTTTTGTTGATGCCAAAGTGCCCTCCACCAATTCCATTATGGGCTTCTTTCAGTACGTCACTAACTCGGTTTCTTGGCAGAACTACCTGAAGTCGTTCTTCTTTCCCATCCGGACTTTCCCATTTTCTTTTTAGTAAATCTCCATCAATAATAAGGGACTCCCATAATGCCCAATATCCCTTTAATGTTGGAGACTTAGCGGAAATCTCCTCCCAATTTGGTCTTTCTCCACGCTCTTTCCAGTTAATTATCTGTCCTAAATCGGGGTCTTCTCGTTGATCGGCAGCCAAGTTTTCCCGATCCCATGCGATGTCATTTTTCAGAGCAATCCTTCGACAAGGCTTTCCAAATTCAGCTATCTCCAGGCGTTTACAGTGATTGCAACCTTCCACACAAGGTCTTCGTGACACTGCGTCCGCGTTTCCGTGTAAACGTCCCTTTCTGTGTTCAATCTGGAAGTCATATTCTTGAAGTCTTTGCAACCATCGAGCTATTTGTCCTTCTGGATTTTTGAATTGAAATAGCCATTTCAGAGAGGCATGGTCCGTCCTTAGTCTGAATCGTTGTCCGTACAGGTATTTGTGAAACTGCTCGACTGTTTTCACTACGGCTAACAGCTCCTTCCTGGTTACGCAATAATTTCTCTCTGGCTTTGATAGTGATTTGCTGAAATAGGCGATCACTCGTTCTTCACCATCTTGGATTTGAGATAAAACTCCGCCTAAACCAATATTACTAGCATCTGCGTCCACAATAAACTCTTCACCAGGTCGTGGAAAAGCCAAAACTGGTGGAGAACAAAGGGTTACTTTCAGTTCTTCCATGGCTTCCTGACATGTTGCAGTCCATTCGAAGGGCTGGTTATTCTCCGTCAATTTGTGTAGGGGTCTGGCTATATCAGCAAATCCACGAACAAACCTTCTGTAATAGGAACACAATCCCAGAAAACTCCTTAATTCATGCTTGTCTTTCGGAACAGGCCAATTTTTTACAGCTTCAGTTTTCTTCGGGTCGGTTTTTACTCCTTTTGACGATATAACGTGTCCCAAGTATTCGACTTCTTCTTGGAAAAAGCTGCACTTCTTCGGATTTAATTTCAGGTTTGCTCCTCTGAACTTCTTGAAGATTTCTTCAACGTTTTGCAGGTGTTCTTCAAATGTTTTGCCCATAATAATGATGTCGTCTAAATAAACAAGACAGGTTTTCCAAGTCAATCCTCGTAGAACAGTTTCCATTAATCTTTCGAAGGTTGCCGGAGCATTGCAAAGTCCAAAAGGCATGACGTTAAAATGCCACAAGCCATTTCCAGTTGAGAAGGCAGTTTTCTCTTTGTCCCGTTGATCCATCTCCACTTGCCAGTATCCACTTTTTAGATCCAAGGTGGTAAACCACTTTGCGTTAGCCAGAGTGTCTATGGTGTCATCTATTCTGGGCAAGGGATAACTGTCTTTCTTAGTAACTTCATTTAGTCTTCTATAGTCCACGCAGAATCTTGTCGACCCATCTTTCTTAGTAACAAGTACCACAGGAGAACTCCAAGGGCTGGTGGAAGGCTCAATGACGCTGCGATCCGCCATGTCCTGTATAAGATTTTCCACTTCTGCCTGCTTAGCCAATGGGAGTCGTCTGGGTCTTTGCTTAATGGGCAAATAATCCCCTGTTTCAATTTTATGCCTCACTAAATGAGTTCTTCCCAAATCCGTTTCATTTAAGGCGAACACGTCCTTGTAGTCGTGAAGCAAACGGCCAAAAGTCTGTTTCTCTTGATCAGTCAAAATTGAGCTCGTCTTTTTCATTAAGTGCACCAAACACTCAGGAAGGTCACTGTCGGGGTTTGGTTTTGTTTCGTGCGACTCCTTAGTCACCATAAGTACTGGTTCGGATTTGGCTATTATATCGCCTTTTTTAAATCTTTGACCACATTCTTTCAAATTGGCGACTTTTACGTATGCTTGGCCGTTTTTCTGCTGGACTAGGGTGCGGGCTACAAGAACTCCCTTCTTCACAGCATCATCTTCCTCTTCATAACTCGGTTCTATCAGCTGAAGTTTGCTCAATTCCGTTTTTCTATCCAAATTAACTTTAACGATGGTCTCTGATCTTGCAGGTAAGTTGACATCTTCTTCCAACGTAACTTTCCTCACACGCATATCTTGTTCGGGTGTCATCATAACAATCTCGTCTTGTCCAGTCTTGATCAGTCTATTCTCCAAATCCAGCTGGAACTTGTGTTGCTCCATAAGATCTAAGCCCATTAAGACGTCATCAGTTATGTTGGCCACAAAAACGGTATGGTTGAAGACATGCCGCCCAAGCTTCACTTCCGCTTCATGGATTCCCAGAACAGGCATTGACTCACCAGCGGCAGTTTCCAATATAAACTTTGTACCAGTGTCGCTAATCCTGCAGTGTTTCACTATGTCCGGCCTTACGATAGTATGACAAGAACCGGTATCAACAACCATTTGGCAATCCTGGCCGCAAATCTTACCGGTCACTATTAAGCTGGTGTTTTCGTGCTGAAGACGGGCTACTTTAATTATGGTTGGTGGGGCTTGACAGTGTTGCGTAGCCAGCTTTTGCCCCGGAAAACTGGCTACTCTTCGTTTTCCTGGTTTGCGACACTGCGATTGAATGTGCCCCTTTTCTCCACAGTTCCAGCATTCCAATGACCGAGTAAACGTGGTGGTTTGAGCGTTTCGGTTGTTCTGACTTCTTCTATTTAACGCTCCCATTAGTTCTTTTCGAAATGTCTCCAGTTGACGATTCAAGTCTGACTGAGTGATTGTGTGATCTGAATTGGAAGATCGGTTTCTCGGTTCCGGTGTAAGGCTTCTGACTTGACGCACTCGAGTATGTCCTCGTGATACTTGCTTGACCGCCTCAAACTCCAAAGCGTAGGCAAGAGCATCATGCAATGTTTGGCATCTCGCTAATCGTATTGCTTGCTCTGTGTCACAATCTTTAAGACCTCGCACAAAAGCCCGTACTGCCATTCGCTCTCTAATGTCGTGAGAGGCCGTTGGATAGGCCAGACAAACTAATCGAGCAATGTCGGCTTCATACTGTTGAAGTGTTTCCGTGCTTCTTTGGGTCCTACTAGACAACTGAGCTTCGTATACTTGTTCTAGGTGCTTATTTCCAAATCTCATCTCCAAATGTTGGATTAAGTCGTCGTAGTTTTTGTACTGGCTCTCGTCCAAAGTCTGCAAAACCTCCAGTGCTTCTTCTCGAAGTGACAAAACCAAGGCAGTGGCTTTGTCACTTGATGTCCAATTGTTGGCCTCTGCGGCAGCCTCAAACTGTTTTTTGTAAACCTGCCATGAGGTCTTACCGTCGAAAACTGGTGGCTTAATATTTGAGCAGACACTAGAACTGGCGACTACGGTTGGCTTTGAAGACTTTTCCTGTAGTTTGTCAAATTCCTCTCGCAAGGTCTGAACGGTCTCCTCCACACCGCTTATCCTCTCATTTACCTTTTCTTCCAAAATTTCCATCCTGTTGTCCATTTCTCCTTTTATTTCATTTATTACTCGGTCTAATTTTTCATCTTGTCGTTGAAACTGGTCTTTAATTTGGTCTTGGCTTGCTTTGAACTGCTCTTGTCTTATTTGGCTTGCTTTCATTTCTTCGAACTTCTGGTCTTGGCTCGCTTTCATTTCTTCGAACTTTTGGTCTTGGCTCGCTTTCATTTCTTCGAACTGTTGGTCTTGGCTCGCTTTCATTTCCTCCAACTTTTGGTCCTGACTTGCTTTCATTGCTTGAATCATCTCCATAAGTTGTTTCATTCCTTCATCCATTTTGGCACTTTGTTGTCGTGTACTCACAGGCATTCAACACACCTTCTGCTTTTGTCGGTTTATTCTGTCTTCCTCTGGAACTCTTCTTCGATTCTCCAATCCCACTTCTGACACCAAATGTACCGTCGTACTCCTTAATGACACACTTCTTGAACTACACCGTATATTGTTTACAAACAATAAACTGACACTGACACTTAACCTCGCTATCTGACAACTTCAACTTCACTACAACCATCAATTCAACAACTAACTAACCAGGCCTGGTTCAGCTGCTTATATAGGCTTCCATGGTTTCTAGAAAATTCCCAAATATTCACGAAATTGACTTTCTCTCTCACACTCATTAAGCTATAACATAAATCTCTCTCTATATAAGCAAGGGAGCCAGGATTTTCTAGAACACAAACAAAAGAATGTAGAACGTAAACAAAGCAACGTAACATACAGGGGTAACAACAAATAACTAAAGAAATCCTAACTAATAATCAAAAGTTCGCTTCGCAACAATACTATTTATCTACAACAGTCAGTGTTAGAGCTAATTACGCATAGTTTATTAGTTACGTAATGACCCTCTTTACGCACAGTTGTAAAATTTTACGATCGACCATAAACCAACTGACCGAAAACAGGACTTTACACTTAGTCGTAGGTAACGGAATTACACCTTTGCGGCTACGCGGCTTCATGGGTAAAATGTGTCTTACAGCACTAGTTACGTAACATACTATTAAAAGATTCTTCTACGACCTGTATTTGATTAATGACTTCTTTAAGATTATAAATCGAGCAAAAATAAAAAATTTCGATGAAGATTGCCGAGTTATTCAAATGATTCAACATAAGGCGGACGGTATTGTGTAGCGGTATTACATAAAGAAGGCAAGGCACGATTCGATTCTCGAATTTCGCATTCTGTTTATTGGTATTTAAAGTGCACCGTCGTCGGTTGTTTAAAAGATAGTAGCCCAGTTTTTTCACCTTTCGACACTTCTCGTTCGCATTTACATTCTTCGGGTGCACGCTCTGCTGGTTCGCTGGTCATTTCCGGAATTCGAGAGATAATTAGACTGATACCGATTGAAGACAAATCGTTTCGGAATTCATTACTTTACGTAACCGATTGGTCAAGAAAGGGGCTCGAATGCCGGAATATATTGGCATTGTTTAGCACCACATCCATCAATGCTCCGAATGAAATATTTGTCGGGGACGGTGTTTGCATATATTCACTGCCTAGAAGGCCAAAAGAGTAATAAATGCCAAAAACAAAAAAAATAACTTTTTGGGTTTTTAAGTAATGCCAAACAGACAAAACAGCAAATTTGAACTGGAGCGTACAACCTACTTAACATATTGAGGTTTTCCAACTCACGTGAGGTAAAGTGCACTTTTCCTCATCCATGTGCATGTGGAAGAAAGTACAACAACAAAAATACACATGTAGGTTAACATAGTATATTACATACTCAGGTGGAAAGTGTTGGATTTCTGTCGAGAAATTAGGTAGTTCTGATCTAGAACTTCTGATTAATCATTCAGTTGAAATATTGATTGCTAATAATCTCTAACAATAAGGTAGTATAGGTACGAGTAGTTATGACTTCAACCACAATAAACGACTGGTGATTTGTTTACAATCTTGACAACGTCATTATTGTGCTATTCTGTCTTTAATATTTTGAGCTGAAACCTTTCTTAAAGTGCTTTTAACATGGAGATTTCTGAAGACGCAGAATTTACTCATCATCACCTGAGCTGCGAGCTGTTGCAGAGGTGGCGGCACCGTCTCTTAACTATAAAAAGTAAGTCCAGATATGACAAAACGCATATTGACGTTCACCCAGGTGGAAAGTGACATTTACCCGGGTGGAAAGTACAAGCAGATAATTTTCATCTTTCCACCTGGTTTACACATAAGAAATAACGTTATTACATACTTGGTTGAAAATAATAACTATTTACAACATCTTTACCACATCTTGTGTTGCTAATCTGTCAAATTTGTCAGGTTTAACTAACTCTACAATTTCTAAATCGATTCAAATATTCTACTAACTTTTAATTTGAGTAAGAGAATTCCATGGTCAACCCTTTGATAGAATTAAACGAGGTTTATGGCCAACAGTTGAGTTTCTGCTTTTATTATGACGTTTGTGCCAAATACAGGCTTATTCAAATCGTGTTGGGTAAATTACGGTAACAATAATGGCGTTGATCCTTATAAAGCTCATAAACGTGACAAAAGATTTAGTACTGCGGCTGGCAACGAAATTACTACAAATATGGTAAAACCATCTGGCGGCTTCCAAAGAAAAAGTGGTTGTAATAACAAGAATTTCAGCAGAAACGCAGACAATGACAATTATTCGGAGCAAATTGGTCTCTAGAGATGAGACAATAACGACATCAAAAGCAGTCGATTTAATACGTTGTAGACGTTGCATTTAAATTATCCTAGGCAGATGACAACGACGATCAATCACCTGCGCGAAAGTTTCACGTCGTAAATCCCGCGGGTTGGCAAATAAGGTCTGGTAATAGACTTTAAGTGTGAAAATGTCCATTATTTATGGTAATGCGTGCAGACTATGATGGTACGGCGATACATGAAAAATAACGTTTTGCAATTATCCCCCTTTTCACTCCGCTTTCTTTCACGGCTCATTAGAAAATCGAATTGTTCTTCGGAATTATTTTGCAACAAAAATGTTTACTTACGTGTGGCCTCATCCATACAATGGGGCTTAAACTAGGTTTTTTATGATGGTATAAGGACCTAGAATTGGCAGGAAATTCACTATCTTCGTATAAGGTACCACGTTCTCGACATGATCGTTTGATGGCTGCATAACTGGACGTTGGTTTTCGACGTTCAGTCGTACAATATCTGGAAATTATACATTTAAAAATATATTAATGAAAAATAGTATGTAAAACAGGCAAAACGAAAGCAAACTTTAGAAATCGTAATACAAATTTGGTGTAACATAATGCTGAGTGTTAAATTTAGTAAATGTTTGTTTCACATGAGTAGAAGAATACGTTATTGTGGTTGAAAGAGAAAATCAGATGATTCAAATGACTGTGCAAATCTCAATTGTAACATTTCTAGACACACCATAATTAGAAAAAAATAAGTGAATTTAAAAATTAACATTTTTTTAAGTAAACTTAACTATAAGAAGTTGTTCCTTGTAGCAAATTTTCTCCAAAAAAATCCAAATTCTCATTATAGGAAGAATCAATTAGAAACCCAACCAATTCCGTCATATTCACCGCAGAATCGCTTGGTGTATCTGTATTTATTAAGATTACTTTAGTTTGACAAAATATCCGAATGCAACAGAACAGAAACACTACTTACGAATAGGGCTTCAAAAAATAAGTTTTTTTTCCTTTGACGGTTTTTCGAAATATGAACAATAACGAAGATACAGGGTGTCAAAGTTTTACTGAAAAAAAAAACAAAATAAAAAATAACTTAAATTTAATCTTAACTAACTTTAACTAACTACAGGTTATTTCTTATCAACAGACATAAACAAAAACAAAAGATTTTAGCCGCCTTTGAACTAAGTTTTAATAATTTGACATTTTAAATTAAAACAGCATTTAATTTTAGGCACGCATTAAGACGGTTTTTATTTTTTTTTACTGGAAAATGGTGCGTAGCAAAAAATAATAAAAGGGGTTTTATTTTTAGAATTGAACAAGGAATTCAATAATAAATTTTTATGTTGAAAAAAACCAGTAGGGTAATATTTTTTTTTGAAAATGTTTTAAAAAAATTATACGCACGCCACTGGTAAACGCAAGAAAATTGTTGTTTCTTGGAAAATTTCCTTTCCACATAGCTATTGACACCTACAAAATTTTGTTTAATTACTTCAAGTGGTTTGGCCAAAATCATTAAATTATTATTTTTTCAGTAAAACTTTGACACCCTGTATCTTCGTTATTGTTATAGCAGGTGAAAGGAAAGCACCAACTTTGGAATCACCCTGTATAAACTTATCTTGACAGATTTTATCAAAATGAACCATTATTCTACGTAAATTTTACATAATACAGTGTGAACCAATTATTATTGTTAAACGTGACAGTTGACCAATGGGTGGTCGATCTGGTTGAGGTGTTCCAGCAGCTGATCATTTTAATAGTCTAGCTTGATGGTCAATTTGGAACAACAAATGGGGCATAATAGATTCCCATAGCGGCCCCACGCGTGATGGTATGTATAGCATCAGCGAGAAAATTGAGATTTTAGATTACGTCTGGGTGGTTCTCTAAATTAAAACCCCTTCCATTAACCAAAAAAGCGTTTTAATCATTTTTATCAAAGGTCCTTTTGCCTTTTCCTAGTTGTAAATTTTAGGGGCGTTCGTAGTTTTCAGGTTTCATTCAAGTCGTTTTTAACAGCGTTTTGAATAAAACATTCTTGGGGAAGACCTCCTGTATCGCTCCGCACGTCGCTAATAACTTTTCCGTTGATAGTGCCGTTAATAGAGTGGAAACATGTAGAACTGTTACCGTTTCGAATTTGCATCAAGGTCATGTTATTATGCACTTATTTGCACGATCTATGTGTGAAGATGCCTACAGTTACAAATGCATCAAATTTGTTCAAACATCACTAGCAACAATCCTTAAATTTCGTAGGTTTAAAACGAGTAAACCACTCACTTAATTAAACAGGTTCTCCTAAAACGGAATTGCGGAAACAGTTTGCACTTTTCACACACTCTGATTCTTAATTTTAGAATCACGACCGACGCAACACATTAAGGGGCTTTACCTTAAAAGCTCGAGTTTCCCAGGAGATTTTGCGAATCGGCAGTGTTTTTCATTCTCTTGTTTTTCCCGAGATAATGCGCCGACAAACTAACGGTTTAGAGGCTCTATTTGTGTGTGCTGGCGGTCTTAATTATTTGTGATAGATAATTTGAATGCATTTTGCGGTACTGTTTGATGATAATGTTAGTAAGATTGCACATCTCTCAGTTCGGTAATAGCAAACTATTTTATGGAAACATTTGAAGTAAATGCCCTAGACACCGCTCCAAAGAAACCAAAGTGCTGGTTTCGATATGTACCTTTGTAGTTTGGAGCCACGGTGAAGACGAACTGCAGCGATTCTTGGTACATCTAAACTCCGTCTTCTTCTTCTTCTTCTTCTTCTTTCTTTCTAACATGGTGAACCATATTAGTAGGCTACTGCCTGTTCATTGCCAGCATGTCCTCCCCGGAGGATGATGTCCAGCATTCTCGCCATCGTTTTGGTGGTCTTCCCTGTGATCTTTTTCCTACTGGGTTGTTCATTTTTGCGGCTTCGACGAGTTTGCTGTCCTCCGTTCTTTTTATATGTTTGTTCCAAAATCTTCGTCTCTGTCTCACCCACCTTCCTATGTCCTGTATTTCGCATTGTTGCCTAATATCTTCATTCCGAACTCTGTCGTGTAGCATTTTGCCTTGTATGGTTCTTAATGTTTTCATTTCGACTGTTCTCATCAGTTGTAGAGTTCTGTTGTGTCTGATCTTGTCTCTGCCGCGTATGTTATGATAGGTCTTACGGCCGTTTTATATATTCTGGTTTTGCTTTCGGTGTTAAGGTATTTGTTCTTCCAGACAATTTCTCTCAGGCATCCCGAAATTCTAGCCCCCTTCATTGTTTGCGCTCTAACTTCGTTATACAGATTTCCATGGCTCGTTATTTCTGATCCCAGATACTTAAAGTGGTTTACCTGTTCGATAATTTTAGAATCTATTTCCAACTTGCATCTTATCGGTTCTTTAGATGTTACTAAGCATTTGGTCTTCTCGGTGTTAAAACTAAACTCCGTAAATCCAAGAATTCAATTTATTATGGAGACCGAAAAAAAAAGACGTCTACCTTTCCTGGATGGTGACAAGGAAACCTAATGGAATACTGGCTCACACGGTGTATCGAAAACCAACACACACGGATCGTTATCTCAATAGTGGATCTAATCATCACCCTAACCAAAAAAGAGGAAGGATCAAAACCCTATCGCAGCGGGCAAAAAGGATTTGCGAACCAACAGAATTAGAAAAGGAGCTTAAACATCTGGAAAGGGTTTTCGGATGGAACGGATACAGTAGACAACAATTCAACAGAGCCACTCGCCCAAGAAACATCGAACTACATAGACAACAAACGGGGGATGTTGAAGAGAAAGTTGGTTGGACTAGCTTACCATACATACAAAAGGTCACGGATAGGATTGGAAGGATTTTAGAGAAGCACAAGGTCAAGACTGTCTTTAAACCAACCCGCACGATACAACAGAGTCTCAGATCGGCCAAGGACAAACGGGATCCTTTATCGGCTTCTGGAGTTTACAGGATCCCTTGCAGCTGTGGATCCGCATACATTGGAACAACTAAACGTAGTGCCAACACAAGAATAGCAAAGCACAAGAGAAGTTGCAGACTAGGACAGACCGAAAAATCAGCTGTGGCAGAACATGCACTTTCTAGAGGACATGATACTCGTTTTGAAGAGGTGGAGGTTTTAGATCGATCACGGCGTTACTATCCTAGATTAACTAGGGAAGCCATTGAGATCTTTAAGCACGAGAACATCATCAACAGAAAGGAAGAGATGCGCGTCGATGAGTAGCCGTTATGCGCATGTGCAGCTCCCCACGGGTATAAATACGAACGACGCTCCAGCGGTCGAGCCAGTCATCGTCGAGAGGTACGGAAGAGCACTTCGACCGTTACGTCATCGCCTTTGATAATGTCCACCGCAGATGTGGACGAAACGTCAGGAAGAAATTCCATTGGACCACGGCTTATAAGCCCGGATAAGTTTTGTATTTTAGAAATCGCAAGTTGTATTTCAATTTAGTCACTTGTCTCACAGGAAAGATTAGTTGTATTTTAGACATGGTCATTTGTAATTTTGAAAATTAGTTTGTATTTCAGAAATGTGTGTACAGAGCTCATATCTTTCACTTAAAGGACATAGAACGAATAATTGTGGTGCCAGAATCTTTATGTTCAATATGCCGCAATATAATTACTGGACATAGTGCATTGCAGAGAAAAACTTAATTGGAAAATATTCCAAAAAGGATAGGGAAAGGTTAAATGCTTGTGCCAATAGAGGTGAAGATTGGGCTACTCCGGATGGGCAGATTTGTTTTTTTCACCTTTATTTTTGTACTCCTAATGAAATATACTAGTATGTTGCTTAGATTCTCAGGGTTGAGAGAAAAAATGGTCAAGATTGACGCCCTCTAGCAGCCAAACGTTTTCTCTGTTTGATCTTTAGAAAACCCATTTCATTGGACATCCATTGACGTACAAAAGTTATATAGTGTGGACGAAATAAACGAGTCATAAGAAGGAAAAAAATCAACAAATACAACAAACAGCTCACATTAATAATAATAATTATAACTCAATTTACCATAATTATAGCGATTCAAATACGATTTAAGGCAACCACGTTCGTAATTAAGCAAACAATAGAGCAATAAATTTCCAATTCCAATGTGAAAGTTTAGAAATCACCGTTAAGATTTCTAAACTTTCAAATTAGAAAAGCACCCAACACCACCCATACTTGATGTGAAGACTGAAAACCAGAAGAGACATGAGAAAAAAAAAACATGACGGGACAATTAATATGGCGTCACATTAAGTGCAAAACATCATGTAAAACAGCACAGGGGGCGTGAACTGGCAAAAACAAACATCAACGCCGACTCAACGCGACTGATTAATGAGTTGCATGATTCGGTTTGCTTTGAATTTATACCCGGCACGGTTTTTCTGCTGAGTCGCCGCTAATTATTCCCGCGCAAACTGGCAATCAAGTCAAAACCGTCATCCCTGGAGGAACCGAAGAACGCCAACGTTTCGAGTCGCGCGAATGCTCCATCAGTTATTTGGGCGGGTGAGAAACTCGGCCTGACACCGTGGGAGGAAGTGGCTTAGGCAAATGCTGGCGCGATTATTACCTAATAAATCAATACCGGCATGGTTCCACACCATTTAATTTCATATTCGAGGAAAGCCAATAATACCTTTAAAATGATAAATTGTCGATACACCGACGTTTGCCACACCGTATGGTAATAATCAATTTATGGTCAAGGGGGAGAAAACAACATACATCATCGATGTCCAATCGTTGGAACTACAACTTTTTAGAATGCCACTTTATACAGAGTGTACAAATGAAGACGACATACAGTTTTCAGAATACCTGTATATTATGAAAATTCCATTACCAGATCAGTTACCAGTAAGTCAACTTGTCACACATCATCAACAGTAGAGAAAATCGTCAGTTTTGAATTCCCAAACCAAAATTTCCAATAATGCTCGTCTACTATGCGGCAGCCTTGATTTTTGCAACCGCCCTAATGGTGGTAGCGTTCCTGCTGGCCACCACCAACAACCTTCAGGAATTCAAAGATTGTTGGGGAAAACGCGCCCCCAGGATCACCGAGTTACCCATCATTACGCCCACCGGCCAAATCGTCAACTCGGTGGAGGACCTGGATATGCAATTGGAGTTTCTAGAGAACCAGTTGGAGGAGAAAGAGGTGAGTGACATGAAATCGGTGTGAAAGTGAAGGTAACGGAAAGTAGTGTGCGATAATGAATACCGCAATAACGCTCGACACAAAGATGTCGATAGAACAATAAAAGTCTCAAGGTGATTAGCCTTGTTTATGAATTTATTCATTTTTGTTTCATCGGACCATGTTGCAATAATAACTGTTCTGTTGCAGAAAGAGTTGGATTCCATCAAAGTGAAGAAAGAAGCAGCGGCCGAACGTTTGGAAAAGTTGACCGACACCACCAATCAAATAAAGAAATACTACGTCAAACTTAAAACTGAAGTTAGCAAGTCTGAAACTGAAGTAAGTTTATTCAAAACTAGTTTTCAGTGTACTTCTCATAAATCAGTCACTATCAGTTAAAATTTAAATCCGTACAATACATTCCTGCTGCATCTTTCACAATAAATTTTCTGTTTTGACAATTTCAGATTAACGAACTCAGAACGCAAATTGACGACTTCAAAAACAGACAAGTGCGATTACGCGAAGAAGTCAACGAAAACGTCAAGTATTACACCGGAATGTTGAACAACATCGAAGGTACCGCTGTCAATGATGGATACGAAATAGTGAAGAAAACTCTAATTGGAGGTACACTTTAGACATTTAATTGAATCTATTAAGTTTAACGTAGTTTGCTCTTTCAGAGACTAAAGGACTGTAAGAACCTTCTACAATGCGGGATGAAAAAAAAAATAGAATGTAAAAATTGCTTGTTAAATTAAATCTTACCTAGACAAAGTGGACTGTTTATCCTCGAACTTGTTGTGGTTGGCATGCCCGTTAAGATGTCCATTCATGTAAGCTCGAGCCGTACCATTCGAAGCTGCAAAAGAAGAAAAAAACCGGTTCAATTCAAACGTAAATAAAAGCGAGAACGAGAGACTTTTCCACAAGAAAATCGCTCCAATTTACCCGTGCTGCGCATATTTGGAGTGACTTAGTACCATCGTCAGTCATTAATACTAGCGTTTACAATAAAGGCCGTTACACATTTACACGTTTCGGCTGCATCCAGCTAAGCTGGCCGTAATTGTATTCAAAATAGTTACAATTCGATCTAGGCGTGTGAGAAATAACAGTGGAAAGTGCAAACCGGCACCACACCGAACCATTTCGAACCCGCGCGAGATGCAGGATTAATTATCGTCCGTTTCCATATAGTTAGTTGCGATATATTATAAATTGCAGTTGTGTCAGGTGTCAAAAGGTCAGAGGGTAGTCTGTATGGCCTGCTATATGTCTTGTCGCTTGGTTCCACCAGCAAAATAAAGCACGATTTACTACAGAAGGCTGGCGGGAACCTACCGGGTCAGAAATTGTTTACCGTCATATTAGATTGGTTCATATGAAATCCATTCTAATTTATCAAATAATAGATACGGCTAGGAAATCGATTTTCAAATGTTTGACAAGCTTTTTTCCGTCAATCGAAGACAAAATAACAGTATCGACGTAACAATTACGAAACTGTGCAACCATGATACAATAAGAAGGTTTACATCAGCGTTGTTATTTCGACTAGCTTAGATAATGTCATTACCTCTAATGCAGAGTTTGGAGAGGAGACGCATTTATGTTGTTCAGCAAATGCGTTTAAAATTGCCCAATAATCTTGATATTGACGTATTATGCACGTAATAATTCGTATGAACGCAATTCGATTTAGAACTGACAGCAGTGACAGTCTGGTTGGTTTATACAGCAAGTTAACATAAGATACCAATATTTATAAAATAAGATTAGAAACTGGTGGAGAGTTTATACAGCCAAAACAAGCGTTTGAGTTTCGTGTACATTCTCATCATTTTTATTTAATAGATGGTATAATAAGCATAGCCTATACTAATTTTTAAACTCATTAAAGTGTTTAATACACAGCATGTTGTTTTATACAGTGTCGTTTTCGTCCACTCTAAAGCATTTGCAAGCTGAAACTTTTGCACTTTTTGAAAAAAGACCGCAATCATATTTCATTGTTACCTCGTTTTTGGTTTTTTTAAAACTTTTTAAAAGCTTAACAAAATTGAAAATGTTGGCTTTTTTATCGCAAATCGGTTTAACGAATTATTTAGTGTGTTTTTGCACTTTTTTTTTAAATAAAAATTTTTACGTTAAAGAAACCTTCTATGGGTTGTATAAACTGCGTGTGACCGTATCATATTATGATGGATCCGCCACATAACTATGCGTGCACGTCATATACGATCATAACGTCATAGATGAGCAATGTATCCAAACCTCTCAACATTTTGTTAAAATAGGTTATTTGTCAACTGACAGTATTTGAGCCATCTTAACAAATTTTATCAGCTATTTCATCTATTAGCTAGTTAACTAGACTACCTTTTCTCTTATAACTTTTAAAAAATATGCCCTTTTGTACATACTTGTTTCAATTATCTTTATAGATTATATCCCAAATTGCAGCAAGAATCGAGTTGATCACCATTAGTGATTGGCTTGGCCTCTACATCTACAAGTATGTTTGCTGAGCTTCGTAGAATTGTGCTGACAGTACGTAAACAGATCTTGGATAACCAAAAACTTGATCCATTTATGATTTTATCATGCTACTTAAGACTAATGTATACAGGGTGTCCCATAAGTAATGGTAAATAATTTATTGACGTATTTATGGGGTCAAAATAATTCGATTTAGCACAACTTACCTCAGACAAAAAGTCAACAGAAACAGAAATACAAGGGGTCAAAGCTATTTTTTAAAAATGCATTTTTTCACTTAACACGCGGTCCCCTTGGAGTTTCTTGCCAAAATTAGGTATTCGAGGGTGCCAAATTTGATTATTTACTCAGTTTTAAGCAAGCTTATAGAGGTCACCATCTAAAACCAGTGATTTGCTTTAAAAACACTCTAACTTTTTTCTGGTAAGGCGAAGTGACAACTGAAATCGGTTTTTTGAGTATCGGTTTTCCAATATTTTTTTAACAAAAAAGGTATACTTAGTTGGCATCCTTAAGATCAACAGTTTACGAGATATTTGCAATTAAAGTATTCGGTGCCAAACATGATTGCAATTTGTAATCTTCTTGGAGGTTGGAACCTTAGATCATTTCTCATTACAAGTGAGAAATTACTTAAACAAAAATTTTCTGAATCGTTGAATGGGTCGGAGAAGCCAAATATCATGACCAGCACCAAGTTCGAAAATTGGCCCTCCAGATTTTTACTTGAAGCATTTTGTGTATGAAGAAATAATAGATAACCAAGGCAAGTTATTAATTTCAAGTTAAAATGCTGTTGAGACATTTTGGAACAATAAATAGACAGTTATTTCAACCAATTTTATTAATTTTTTTTTATAAATGCATTGAGGTCAATATTTTAAGTGCAAAAAACTCGAAAACCGTTTGTTTTTGGGATACTTACTAGGTATACCTCTTTTGACAAGAAGGTATTGGAATATACCAGAAAAGTTATGTCGATTTTAAAGCGAATTAATTTCTGCAGGTGGCGACCTCTGCGTGCTGGCTTAAAATTGTGTTGATAGTTAAATTTGCTATCTTCAAAAACCTCCGAATATCTAATTTTACCAAGAAACTCCAAGTTATTCATGAGTAATTAAAAAAAGACCATTTTAAAAAAATAACTTTGACCCCCTGTATTTCTGTTTTCGTTGACATTTTGTCTGAGGTAAGTTGTGCTATATCGAATTATTTTGGTCCCTTAAATCCGCCATTAAATTATTTACCATTACTTATGGGACACCCTGAATAAATTCAAACTAAAAATGAGATTTTCTGAGACGCCTGAAGGACACAAATTCTTAGTTTTGAATTTTCAACAATATGACACCTGCCATGAAAACAAACCTAATTTTTATTGACATCGTTGTAAACATGAGTTGGTACGTTTACACGCATCAAGGTAATATTAAATTAATACTATTCAATAATATGGTAAACAAAATGCTACCTCCTACAATAAAGTAAGTTGCAATGGGCACATATCGTGAAACTGCGTTTCAATGCATATAAATTGGGAAGCTTAGTCTGAAATGTCGGAATTTGTAGTTTATTTACAAAAAAAGAAGGTTTTTGGTAATTTACAGGACTTTGAAAACCGGTAAATAAATTCAAATCGACGGTTTCCCGGGTATATCACGTGGATGACTTTCAGCAGTTTTATTGGCTATGGCTGTCTGATGGTTGACAGCATCTTCCGATCAGCTGATTTATAACCTCAAAGTCAAGTCACGAGTGACGTCCGCAGAGTGCAATGTTGCCAACACGTTTTATAGCACGACACGACAACTTTTTTATTTCAATGGAAAAAAAGTAATTTGATGTCAATTTGACATAATTTCTTTAGTGTTATTGTTAGATACTCAAAAACTGTAAACACTGAGATGTTTATAGAAATAAAGACCGTCTTTTATCGTTTCTAATTTGTCAAGATTAATTTGAATCGGTAAAAAATTATAAACTGGCAACACGAAAGCGCGGTGAGAAAAACTGATGATGGGTGGCTCTTTGCACCTAATTGGTTGAAAACCGTCTACGTCATATCTAGTGGGCGTTTTAAATGTTACTATAAAATTAGAACCTTTTTATTTAATTCTTGTTCTGTTATAGACTTAGTATTTTGAAAAATATTAAAATACGTATTACAAATTACCAAACCTTTCAGTCTCCACTTGTTCTTGAATTTTAAAGTTCTTTGAAAAACTGAAAAATAATTGAAAAGGTTTCTTTCGTCAAAAATCGGAATTAGCATTTTTTAAGTAAATTAGCAAAGTTGTGGTTTTTCACTATTGTAAGAACTCATTGCAAGTTTTTCTACACTTTATTCAGTCACGAAAGAAGAGAAAAAAATGTGTAAACTGAAAAACTAAAGTTAACCTAAAATACGATTTTGGTACCTTTTATTCATAATTTAAGATAGTTTTGCTTTTGATAATATGTGTTTACGAAGGCCTTACTAAAAACAGCTTAAATACCTTCCCTATGCCACTCTTGCCAAATCTCGAAACATAATTCCTTTTTGATCTTTACAAAAGTTGCACTCATTTCTGCTAGTTTTTGAATCCTTATGAAGAAGCTTTGTTAGCAAACAGAGACTAGACTTTTGCTTGCATCAATCAGTAGATTCACAGAAACAATTTTTTACCGAGAAATAGATTCGAAACTGACATCAGTAGTGACAGTTTAATAAGTCTGCTGTGAAAACGTTGTTAGCTGTGACTAGTGATGCAAAATTACTGGTTAAATATTTTTCGGTAAGAACGTTGGTAATATTACGTAATATTCCGTAATATTCGGTAACATAAAATTGTATTTGTGTATATATGAAACTAGTAACGGTACTGTATTATATGGTATTACAGCTATTTGATCTGCGAATAAAGTTAGTAAAAAAATACTTACTACTACATATTATTTTACTTAAACGAAAGGAAACAAATGTATTTTGATCTTGGTTATTTATTGTTTATTATTATAAATTAAGAACACAAAAAAAAACAACACAAACACAAACAGAAAATAATATTATAACCGGTAGACCCACTCACTCCTCCCTTGCTCCCATCACTAATCTCATCATCGCTTTCTGCAGAACTCGCGACAGAATCAATAATTGTTGATAACTTATCAGATTCCAAGTCAGATTTTACTTCATAATTAGGTGAGTTTGGTTGCGCTGCTTGACTGCTGTACAAAAAATAGTTTTCGTACCGATCCCTAAAGCAACATCGGGCAACACGGTACACAAAACGAAAGGAACTTCACGTCAATCGTTTTCGTACAATTCTATTAACCGCGTTTATCGGTAATATTACCCGTAATATTATGTAATTTTTGGTAATCTTACGCGTAAAATTTCTTTGTTACTTCCGTCCCTACGTAATATTACCGTAATTACGGTAATTCTGATGGTAATATTGGCCCTTTGCATCACTAGCTGTGACATCATATTAGATAACTTTGATTTTCGCATACATACATAAAGTCGATTACGCTGAACTCTTCAACTCTTAATTCCTGTCCAATTCAATGAAAGTACTACTCAACCATTTCCGATTTGATATACAGGGATAAAAAAAAATTTGAAAATCCCGTTTTACCCAAGTTTTCTGTTTCTTTTTCCTGCTTCCTTGTATTTCACAATTTACCGTTGTTTTTTTTTGTTTCGTTTCTCATCTGCCACTTTTTCTTCATTATCGTTCGTTTTTTTCCTCCTCTTCTCTTTGTATTCCCTTTATATCTTTTGTCTCACTAAAACACTAAAGTAGAGACAAATGTAGTATTTGCCAGAGTTACCCTTCCTTCTATGTGCATTGTCATTTTCACCCGCTATCTGTTTCTTTTTCCTGCTTTCTTGTATTTCACAATTTACCGTTGTTTTTTTTTTGTTTCTTTTCTCATCTGCCACTTTTTCTTCATCATCGTTCGTTTTTTCCTCTTCTTCTCTTTGTATTCTCTATATATTTTTTGTCTCTTCTCCCATTACTCTTTTTTGCTCTTCACCTTCCTGTTCAGCCGCCTTTTACTTTTCTTATATCTAAATACTCAAAAACAATATTTTCTCTATTATAGCCCTTTATTACCTATACCTTTACATACATACATAAAGTCGACTACGTTGAACTCTTCAACTCTTAATTCCTGTCCAATTCAATGAAAGTACTACTCAACCATTTCCGATTTGATATACAGGGATAAAAAAAATTGAAAATCCCGTTTCACCCAAAGCAACACCACGTTCAAACGAAATTGCACGGCTGCATAACACACACACAGAGAGCTTTCCGCATATCCCATCGGGTCTTCTTCGTGAGTACTTTAAGGTTAATTAAGGGAAATTAACACATGCATTGGATGCAGTTACAACCGTTTTATTGCTTCCTATTTTGTGTGCGCATACCACTTAGCACGCTTTCTTTGAATTTATTGTCCGCCATTTAGATTAAGCAAAGAAGATATTGGAGACAGAAGACTTCTGAATACCTTTGAAGGTGTGCAGATTTTTTTCCAACTAGCTTTACCAAGAAAGAAAGATTAATAACAAGCAACATCAGAGGTCCCCGGCTATGTTTGTTCAAGTAATCTCCCACAAGTATTGTATTATGTAGGCAAACAGTGGTGCTTGTGTTTAAAGCATATAATCTTTACAAAAGCTAGTGTTTACCTCCGGCGTTGGTGTTTAAACTCACCAGAACTAAAATAAAAGCTGATTTACATGTACAAAGCGGTCGCGGGCTTAAGTACAGTGATTAAAGCCCCTTGAAACACACACAGACACAACACACAATATTTACGCGTAAATCCGTCTGGTTGCCCTCAAAAATGTGTTACAACCTGCAAAAATAATAAAGATTTGCAGGTGCTGTTAACGTCCGCCACTTATTGCATACTTGGTCTAGATTCTCGTTACATTTTTTTTTCTGTCGGACGCGTTCACTTCATGAAGCTGTTTTGCTGCTCAACTAACTGCACCGCGTTCGCCATTAAGGAATTCGTCCAGTTTTTTCTCCTTACAGAAGCTTCATACAAACGAAGAATTTTTCATTTGTTTCCTTTTCCCGAACCAGTTTTTGTTTCACTGTTTAATTTGCAGCACACTTTGATATTTAGATGCCAATATTTCATATTAATTATGTTATTTATATGGGAGTTCTCAATAATACATACAAACCAGGAAACACTAAAGTGGAGGCAAATGTAGTATTTGGAATTAAAATTTTTGTCAAACTTTCTATGTCCATTGTCATTTTCACCTGCTCTCTGTTTCTTTTTTCTGCTTCCTTGTATTTCACAATTTACAGTTGTTTTTTTGTGTCTTTTCTCATCTGCCAATTTTTCTTCATCATCGTTCGTTTTTTTCCTCCTTTTCTCTTTGTATTCTCTATACAGGGTAATTCAAATTCGACCCTCACCATTGGGATCTCAGAAACCATAAGAGATACGAGAAAGTTTAAATTGGGGCAAAGTTGCGCAATTTAAAGCTCAACCAAATGCTGTTTTAAAAATTTTGATTTTCCGAGTATTTCCGAAGATATCCGAAAAAAACTGAAAATTTGATTTTTTGTTTTTATTTATTTCTAACCTTATTTGAAGAGATATCCCAAAACTAAAAGCATCTTTTCATTGCCACTTTTTCCTAGCTATTTGATGATGGATTCAAATTTGCCACAAGACGTTTCGTTTTCTGTCAGTCATCATCAACTTTCTTTTTTCTTATGGGCGCCATATTGGATTTTTAGCCCACCAAATAGTACGTTTTATTCTGATTTTAGTGATGTATAATAACTTATGATTTGCTTCATAAATAGCAAAATAATTCAATAAAAACTATTTTTACTTTAGTTATTGGCTTTGAGTTAATGGGCCGTTTTAAAAAATGTCATTATTTGACAGTACTTGTCAAACACGATAATTCGGACGATCATTAGAGCGTCAATCATAGTTAAAAATGTATCTAGAAAAGAAATCCCCGCAGAAAATGTTATTATTATACAAGCATTGCTGAACTATTTAGGTTAATCAGAAAAAGAGATTTGTTAGCATTATCTCTAACTTAAAAGGCTTATTTATGTTTCCAAGAGAAAGATCATCATTTTAGGAACTTCATTTTTTGCCAAATTTCAATTTTTTATAATGTTAAGTGCAAGTTTATAGTTATTTATACAGTAAGTGACAAACCATTTTTTATTCATTCATATTTATTCGAGTGAATAAACCGGTTTAAGTCACGTGTCTTATACAATATTTTATTTTTAGACTTTTTATATTAAAAAAAAAAACTAAAATTACAGTTCTATTAAATTTGCACCGCGCCCCGTAGATGTAACATTGATGTTTGTTTGTTTACATCTGTAAATAGGCTAATGTCATTCAGAGTGATTTAATAGTTATTTATACAGCAAGTGACTTAAACCATTTTTTATTCACGAAAAGAACAACTAGGTCCACAAGCGTAGCGAGTGGCCTAAGCTCTTCGAGTGAATAAACCGGTTTAAGTCACGTGTACACCTTTGTGACTAAGTATGTTCAGGCCAATTGCGTGTGACAAGTACTACCAAGTAATCTTCATAAAACGTCTCATTAACTCAAAGCTAACTAAGGTAAAAATCTCTAAAAGCTCTAATGATCGTCCGAATTATCGTGTTTGACAAGTACTGTCAAATAATGACATTTTAACTAATTTTAACTAATGGCCCATTAACTCAAAGCCAATAACTAAAGTAAAAATAGTTTTTATTGAATTATTTTGTTATTTATGAAGCAAATCATAAGTTATTATACATCACTAAAATCAGAATAAAACGTACTATTTGGTGGGCTAAAAATCCAATATGGCGCCCATAAGAAAAAAGAAAGTTGATGATGGCTGCCAAAAAACGAAACGTCGTGTGGCAAATTTGAATCCATCATCGAATAGCTGAGAAAAAGTGGCAATGAAAAGGTGCTTTTAGTAGTGGAATATCTCTTCAAATAAGATTAGAAATAAATAAAAACAAAAAATCAAATTTTCAGTTTTTTTCGGATATCTTCGGAAGTACTCGGAAAATCGAAATTTTTAAAACTACATTTGGTTGAGCTTTACATTGCGCAACTTTGCCCCAATTTAAACTTTCTCGTATCTCTTATAGTTTCCGAGATCCCAATGGTGAGGGTCGAATTTGAATTGCCCTGTATATCTTTTGTCTCTAAAACACTAAAGTGGAGACAAATGTAGTATTTGTAATTAAAAATTTTGCCAGAGTTACCCTTCCTTCTATGTGCATTGTCATTTTCACCTGCTCCCTGTTTCTTTTTCCTGCTTTCTTGTATTTCACAATTTACCGTTGTTTTTTTGTTTCTTTTCTCATCTGCCACTTTTTTTCATCATCGTTCGTTTTTTTTTCCTCCTCTTCTCTTTGTATTCTCTATACCTATATCTTTTGTCTCACTAAAACACTAAAGTGGAGACAAATGTAGTATTTGTAATTAAAATTTTTGCCAGAGTTACCCTTCCTTCTATGTGCATTGTCATTTTCACCCGCTATCTGTTTCTTTTTCGTGCTTTCTTGTATTTCACAATTTACCGTTATTTTTCTTTGTTTCTTTTCTCATCTGCCACTTTTTCTTCATCATCGTTCGTTTTTTTCCTCCTCTTCTCTTTGTATTCTCTATACCTATATCTTTTGTCTCACTAAAACACTAAAGTGAAGACAAATGTAATATTTGTAATTAAAATTTTTGCCAGAGTTACCCTTCCTTCTATGTGCATTGTCATTTTCACCTGCTCCCTGTTTCTTTTTCCTGCTTTCTTGTATTTCACAATTTACCGTTGTTTTTTTGTTTCTTTTCTCATCTGCCACTTTCTCTTCATCATCGTTCGTTTTTTTCCTCCTCTTCTCTTTGTATTCTCTATATATCTTTTGTCTCACTAAAACACTGAAGTGGAGACAAATGTAGTATTTGTAATTAAAATGTTTGCCAGAGTTACCCTTCCTTCTATGTGCATTGTCATTTTCACCTGCTATCTGTTTCTTTTTCCTGCTTTATCGTATTTCACAATTTACCGTTCTTTTTTTTGTTTCTTTTCTCATCTACCACTTTTTCTTCATCATCGTTCGTTTTTTTCCTCCTCTTCTCTTTGTATTCTCTATATATCTTTTGTCTCACTAAAACACTGAAGTGGAGACAAATGTAGTATTTGTAATTAAAATTTTTGTCAAAGTTATCCTTCCTTCTATGTCTATTGTCATTTTCACCTGCTCTCTGTTTTTTTTTTCCTGCTTTCTTGTATTTCACAATTTACCGTTGATTTTCTTTGTTTCTTTTCTCATCTGCCACTTTCTCTTCATAATCGTTCGTTTTTTTTCCTTTTCTTTGTATTTTCTATATATCTTTTGTCTCTTCTCCCATTATTTTTTTTTGCTCTTCACCTTCCTGTTTAGCAGCCTTTTACTTTTCTTATATCTAAATACTCGAAAACAATATTTTCTCTATTCTTTCTTACCTATACTTGTTTTGGCACATCTACACGAGGTTTAAGTATTTAATTTTGTCCCGGCCCCAAAAAGCGTTAATTAGAGCAATATCATTAGGGTTCAAATTGGCTTCATATAAATCTTAATGGGGTTTGCCATAAAAACTGAGAATAGAACAAGAAGCAAAAATGACAACTTATTTATTAGTAAACAAATAAAAAAATTTAAACTTTTTCAAAAAGAGTTTTCACGTTTTTGACACATCTGCAGGAGGTTTAAATATTTCATTCCCTCCAGGTCCTAAAAAACTTTAGTTAAAGCAAAAACAACAAATATCATAATTACGGAACAATTATGATTTTTGTGTGTCTCAGTATATGATTTTTTTTATTTATTTTGATTATAGCTTGGTGTCATCTTTTTTCACTACATTTTCTTCTCTTCTAGTTTTTTTTAAATTTTGAATTTTATTTGAAAAGTATATTTCTTTTTCTGCCATATTTCATCTTTAAACCTGATTTTTATTATTATTATAATTATTATGCTTCTCTAGTTCTTTCATTCTCTAGATTTAAACAAAAAAAATGTGTAAGCTTTGTTTATAATATTGTTGTGTATTGTGTAACATTGTAATCTGTTTATTTTAATTAAATTGTAAATTTGCGAAAGAAGAAGCTTTGGCAAAATCTGACTTGGTTATTCTGCTCCCATATGGTTAAGCTGAGTTATATCACGTGAGTTACTGTGCAGTTTATAAAAATTAACCACGTGATGTTTGATACGTTGGCTCATGGATAATTTCGGTTGTGTCATGCCTCTTTCACAATTAGTTGGAATACGTAAGACAAAGTGGCATTTCTATGTGAAACGTTCATGTTTGTTTACGATAAAATGTCGCTTTTTCAGTCTTCTTAGAGATTTTTTTTAACTTGTATTTTATAGACAAATTAAATTTTCTTAAATTTTATAGACAACAATTTCCAACAGATCATATTTATTATTCTTATAGAGTGTGTTTTTCAAATTGTTTTGTAAAATAATCGTGCATCATTAATTTTTTGTGACTTGCAGGTACATTAATTTTCGCGGAGCATACGGAAAATATATTATTACCCAACTTGTGCCGAAAAATCTCATTTCCCTTAGGACTCCAAAAAAGAGAAATAAAAAGGGCACGTTCTCTTTTCCTGATTTATCGCTTGCTCGGGCCCCAAACAAGATTGTGCAATCGTCTGGGACTAGGGTGCGACAGACCGGAAATACACTTACAGATATTAACTTGTTAGGATATTCTTCCTTGTCTGATACTGTGTTAGTTTGAACTCCAGAGGTTTTAAAACCCCGAATTGCTAATATTGCTATCTAAAAAGGGTAGAAAATGCATAAAGATGTTAAGAGTTAAATTCTTATAACTTAATCAAATCGTCGAATTTTCTAAAGCCGTTACAGCAATCGGTGACTATAAACTATTCTAGTAAGTTCTGCAGAGTTGGAACAAAGATATGAACATCAAAAAGTTGGCCATTAGCTTGAAAATGTCAATGTCACGTGAGCATTCCACCAATAAAAGTCAACATTTTCCATTTTTACATTTCCACATTTTCCATGTCAACATTTTTAGTTGGAAAAGTTTGAAATTGCCTCCGCGAACAAACCTTTTCCTTATATCTGGGAGAATTGAAACATTTAACTTTCTAAAATGATTTTAGATGTAAATCTTTTTAAGATCATTTTCTAACTCCCTGGAGATATCAAAAAAGTTATTCTTTATTTAATATTTATATGTGTGTTTGGACAAATTAAAAATTTAAACTTAGATTAGTTTTCCACGAGGTTGAAGAATTTAACTAATAATAGCCAAAGCACAATAACTCACGTGATCATGTACACTTAACGTAACCACATGCCGTACATCATTTCTTACTTATCATACTAGATATACGGTACGGTGGATGCATACCGGCAATAATTGCCCAAGAAAAAAGCGGAAGTTTTTAAAATACCTATCATTTTCACTAGCGCAACAAATACTAAACCTATTATGGTTCTGGTAGGAGCAAATACCTTCGTACACAATGGTAAAAGAGTCCTGTATCCTTTGGCCCATCCAAAAATCACCGCTATTATCACTTTCAAACATTTTCGCCCAATCAATTCGCGAAATCGAACAGAGCACAATTAAAATTAAAACGTCCGAACCATAGAACCACCGAGCACTGGTTAAAAACACCGAACCAATATAGATAAAAGAAACAGTCACACAAAATGGTTTTCTACGATAATTTTGTAATCAAACAGCAGCCAAGGAAAAAATGTGTTGTACAAAAATAGTTGACATTGCAGCAATATTGGTTAGTTTCAAAACCCGATAATGGCTACTGTTACACCTGAGACGTCATACAAAATTATTGGAAAACCACGTTTGTTGTTAGTTTTGCATCCATTGAACGGTGAAGGTTGTTGGTACGATGGTACTACTTAAGTTAACATACTCGCACATGAGACCAGAATTTGTTTTGATGATAAATATGTTTGTTGTTTTTTTTTTTGTTCGCGCACTGCTATACTTGATTGACTGGACCGATTTGGCATGCAAATCTCGAAGCGTTAATAATTGCAATAAAACTGCAGCTTGGCGATGCTTCGTAAATACGTAAGAGTAATTAGCGACTGGCCACCTTGAATCATCATCACGGTGAAGCCACTTAATAAAATCGTAATCAATTAAGCTGAAGGTCGTTTTATGGCTCATTTTCTTCAAAGGATTCGGCTCTTTACAAGGCGCCAAGAAACTGACACCCAGTGTGGTCCGTATTCCATTATTCGGTGCGTTTGTTACTTTAAAAAGTCGTGACAAAAAGTAAAGGAATTTGTAACAATGTGTAACACACGAAAATATTCAAACGAACAACATAAATTGGACTGTGAAATTGAAAATGGCCTGTTGACTAAAGAGCATTGGAATTCAGTACATAATAATGCACATTGTATTAGCAACAATGCAGTAAATTGTCAGATATAACGAGTTTAACAACAATAACACTCTGTTGCAAGTGGCTGTTAAAATTCAAGAGCAAAACAACTAAATTAGCCTAGTTCAATGGAATTGAAACATTTTTTAATCGGATATAAACTAAACTGTATCGAATATCAAGTTTTTCAGGTAAACTGCTCATCATGTTAACCGGGACAAAGAACAAAGCCTCGTCATTTGGAGTTTTTTGAGATAAAAACATGCATTTATGCAATCTTTTCAAAGTATTTTCATGATCTCTCAGAGTTGTATGGTTTTTAAAAGAGAAGATATGACGTTTTCGCCGAAACCGTTTTGTTCTAGACGTGGTCAGAAAACATGACAAATGGACATTTATGGGTCCCACTGCTTCTTCTTTTATAGAAAAATAGCAAAAGCACGAGCACTTTTATACTCGAAACTAGTATCTTTGAATCAAAGCTGAAATAAAGGTATTGTGGAATCGACTGTGTGTTATTCCCTCCTTTTAATATTTTTGTTGTTATTACCGTTAATGTTATAAGCATGATGGGCAGCACGCTGTTATAAGCAATCGAAATGGCCTCTCTAGTAAATCTATACAGAGATCATTAAAACGATGTTGGTAGCCTTCACAAAGTGCGCGTTTCTCTACCCAAAACGTTTCAATCTGTCCTAGTCTGCACCATTTTGTCTTTTGGTATTCTTGTGTTGACACTTTACCCAACCACAGCTGGTAAAGGATTCCGCTTATTTTTCGCTGATCTGTGCTGGTTTGAAGAACGTCTTGACTTTATATTTTTCCAACATCGTTCCTATTCTATCCTCTCTCTGCAAATCTTCAGCTGCACATCATCATCGAAATGCGTGCAATAGCAGAAAGCCCTTGGAGTTCCAGTAAAGATCTTCTAAAGATGAATGGTTGATTTGGTATGACAACCAATAACCAAATATCAATAACGAAAGTACATAAAGAATTACCTTTGACAATAGTATACACATACCAGCATGCCTATGTATGATTGATATCATACCAAGAAGGTAATTATAGTGGATAATAATATTTTATAGTGTGAGAAAAACATACAACATATCAACTTCGTAGCATACATGAATGAAGAAAGTACCATGAAACAAATCGATGAGACTGCAAGAAAGGCCACGTTAGGCCTACTACCAAAGAATCCCGACAATATTACGAAATAGCATTTAATTATTTGTTTACTTTTAACAATAGTGCATTAAAACGCTTCTTTAAAGCACTAGTGCCTTAAAACGCTATTTTTAATAGTTCAGTAGCGTGTTAAAAGTTGAATTTTTAATGCGTTTGTAGAAAATAGTATATTCTATAAAAAGAGCGGAAAGTAGTTATTTGCCGCTTGCACATGAAAATTGCTGCTTGAGGCGAAGCCGAACGCTGCAATCATGTAAAAGCGGCAAAAGTACTTTCGGCTCGAAATATAGACGATATTTTTTCACAATTTACCGTTGTTTTTCTTTGTTTCTTTTCTTATCTGCCACTTTTTCTTCATTATCGTTCGTTTTTTTCCTCCTCTTCTCTTTGTATTTTCTATATATCTTTTGTCTCACTAAAACACTAAAGTGGAGACAAATGTAGTATTTGTAATTAAAATTTTTGCCAGAGTTACCATTCCTTCTATGTCCATTGTCATTTTCACCTACTAGGTATATGTTTCTTTTTCCTGCTTTCTTGTATTTCACAATTTACCGTTGTTTTTTTTGTGTCTTTTCTCATCTGCCACTTTCTCTTCATCATCGTTCGTTTTTTCCTCTTCTTGTCTTTGCATTCTCTATATATTTTTTGTCTTTTCTCCCATTACTCTTTTTTGCTCTTCACCTTCCTGTTCAGCCGCCTTTTACTTTTCTTATATCTAAATACTCAAAAACAATATTTTCTCTATTATAGCCCTTTATTACCTATACCTTTTTTGGCACATCTGCAGGAGGTTTAAATATTTCATTCCCTCCAGGTCCTAAAAAGCTTTAATTACAGTAAAAACCACAAATATCATAATTACGGAACAAATTTGCTTAAAATAAGCCACTATTTTAATGGACTGGAAAATGAACCAAAATTTTATTAATAATTTTATAAAAAGTTTGTTCAAATAGAGCTGGAGCCTTTCGAAAACTTGTATTAAAACCTGAACACCCTGTACATTTTTTACAATCTCAGTATATGATTTTTTTTATTTATTTTGATTATTGCTTAGTGTCATCTTTTTTCTATAATAACCAAATATCAATAACGAAAGTACATAAAGAATTACCTTTGACAATTGTATACACATACCAGCATGCCATGTATGATTGATATCATACCAAGAAGGTAATTATAGTGGATAATAATATTTTATAGTGAGTGAGAAAAACATACAACATATCAACTTCGTAGCATACATGAATGAAGAAAGTACCATGAAACAAATCGATGAGACTGCAAGAAAGGCCACGTTAGGCCTACTACCAAAGAATCCCGACAATATTACGAAATAGCATTTAATTATTTGTTTACTTTTAACAATAGTGCATTAAAACGCTTCTTTAAAGCACTAGTGCCTTAAAACGCTATTTTTAATAGTTCAGTAGCGTGTTAAAAGTTGAATTTTTAATGCGTTTGTAGAAAAACTATTTTATGACATTCATGTTATATATTATGTAATCCACTAAAAAACTCTTTCCAAATCTTTCTAATTATAACTTAAGTAGACAGACAACTCTAATGAATGCGGTTTAAGTTATGCGATTTGTTTACCTACCTGAACGACATAACACGATCAGTAAAAAAATACCGTTTGATTCGACACAGCTGGTATTTTTATCATTGGATTCGATCAAAGTAGCGTGCACAAGACATAAAATTTTCATCGAAAAGTAATGCCGATTCCGTAAACATTGCGGTGCTGCAAATGTCACGGTGGCCACGTCCCTATTACGTATTTCTTTATAATAATAATAATAAATACATCGAACAAATGCACCTATTTGGAAGTAACGTTACATCGAACCGATGGAAACCGTTTTACCTGAGCCGCGTATAACGCAAAATATTAATGTCTAACTTTCCTTATAAAGTATTTGATCTGCAACTGCCACTTTTTTGCTTTAAGGTTGTTTTCAAGTGTACAAAAAATATTTGTCCACTTAAGTCTTTCTACTTCCTACTTACTAATAATGCTAGAATTTGTTAAAATGGGACGAATTAATAAGATAAGTAGGTAAATCAAAGAGAGGATAAGTCTAAGAATTGAATGATGATAGAATCGAAGACAAAAATTCTTTAAATCTTTATTTTCATTCCGTTCCTCTTTAGAGGATTTTTTTTTAAAGTTTCTTATTTCTGATTCGCTATCTTAGCAAGTTTGTGGATTTTAACAGTTTTAGTCCATTTCTATGTAAAGATCATCTTCAGAACACTTTGAATATTTCAGATCCACTCACCTCCCTCAAATAGTAGCAAATCATCTCTAGATGATTTGATATAAGTTTTTGACATCTCTTTTATGGTGGAGCATCAGATTTATTGCATAGTTCTTCAGAAGCTTTCAAGTGCCTTAAGTTTTCTTAGCATATTCTGTAAGTGACTTTGGATTACACAAAATCTCTGATTCTTTTAATTCCTCTCTACTTAAGGACTTCTGGCTACTAACAATGTTTAACAATAACTATGCAAGTTGGAATGATAATACCCACAGCAAGAACTTTTACTACATTTGCCAATCGGTAGTTACTTCCCGTTATAAGTAAATATTAAATCCAAATTGAATTTCTAGTTATTACCCATCAATTGTCAAACATCTTCAGGCTTGGAATACAAGCACCATAACAAACGCAAACTGGGTTAATAAGACGGACCGCTTTCAGCAAATCAGATTCAGCGATTCTTTCAAGTTTATTTATGTAACGCGCTTAACCTGGCGCTTAACCTTGTTTCTTCAAAAGCAGCGAGAAGACCGTGACCGAGACACTGAAGAACGCGCATTATTTAACACCACAAAATCATGGGAAGAACGAAGAAAACTTGGCCACTCGATACACTTAGTGCACTAGAGGTAAACGTCACGTCGACCATGCTGGTTTGTCTTCCATTTTTTCTCATTGTCCGAGTCGAGAGCGTATCAATTTCTAGTGCAGACTTTGTCTAGCATTGAATTGCTAGGTAAATGAGAAACAGGAACAGATCGGATTTTGTTCGTTGCAAAATTGCTCAGCCACTTATTCAAATGGTAAAGTGAACGTAAAACACTTGCCTCACCAGCTTGCTTCATTATTGTTAATAATTTTACAACAAATACTTTAAGAATTCATAAACCAGGTATCTCATTTTAAAAGAACAAGTAGCTCGTAAACTTTCACAAATACAAAACAAAGTTTTTTCACACTTGTGAATGGAAAATCGCATTTTTGACAGCTGTTACAACAAAGTTACCAAGTCTATAACAATAAAAGCTGTCATTAATTTGAAATCCTAACCTAACCCATTATTATAAATGTTAGAAAACAATCGTTCTATTTCCATTTGTCCACTCTTAGAGCTCGTCTAAATAGCTTGATAAAGCAAAAAAATTCAATGAAATTGAATTGAACAAAGGTCAAAATTTTATGAAGAATTGAGATTACTTAAAACTAGTTTAGTTAAGTACGGTTTTGACTGACTTTTTTACTTTGAACTGTCACAATCATAACAAAACTAAGGTCAAACCCTACTTTGCCTGTTTTTGTTCCTTTTATACTTTTTAGAGACTTTCAGTTAGTTAACTGTGATTTTTTTAATTTGAACTGTAACAGTCAAAACAAAATCTAAACTTAACCTTACTTAACTAATCTCTCTTCCTTTTTCTTCGACGTATTTGCATGAGTACCTACCCTCATACATGAACCACATCTAAGTACAAACCTCCTTCATTAAAGAAAAGTATAAACTAACAATTATCAAAGATTTATTATTAAAAAACTGGATCAATGTCTCTGATGATCTTGGCTCACATTTGCAAAGTCCAGTTGAAAATATGATGGATATTAAAGTATAAAACCAAATTCTGGTAAATACTTCCTCAATAACTAAAATTATGCAGGTAAAGTTTGAATCACGTATTTGCGTTCGATAATGCTCCATTAAATTTGGGTCAAAAAGCGATGCATGAAATGTCGTCCTGAGATGTGTTTAACAGTATTTTCAGATCAACACCAAATTATCCTGGATCTAACATAGATCTATTTAAGTCGAGTAAGTTAAACTTTTGCTAGGCACTAATTTCCAGGTCACAATGCCATTAGAAAATTATTGACTCATTTAAGGTAAAGAAGAAATTCGCCGTAAATTAAATCATCCGCATAAAGTCTGGTCGTATATCATCCGTTGCTCGATCAAGAGAACATATTGCAATCTAATCTTTCGTGAACAGTGTGAAAAATAGCCCTCCTCTGTCGGTGTAATTTAACGCTGCCGGGACTTTTCACACTCCTATCTCCCTTTGGGAGTGAAAAGACACAAAAAAATGACGGGGGTCTGGTACCGGCGATAATAAATAACCGAAGACCACACGGCCGGTACCCGCAACTTATTTGCATGTGTAACAAACCCAATAAATTGCGGCTTAGAATGTGCGCACCGTGCAAGATGTCATCATTGCGCTTGATATAAGTGCCGTTTTATTTACATAAACCCCTATCTTTAGTATTTCCCTGTATCGTTGGGGTTTTTTATAGCGGCTTGTATGGACTACATTACCATCTGACACCTCTGGGTTAAGAACGAAACGGCATTCTCGACAACATTCAAACTGATTTTTGAATTATATGATAAATTAAAGAAAGACATCAGTAGAATCACAGTAGGTGCAGATGAAAGAAATAGCTATTTATGTAACCAGTTACGAAAAGATCGATTTTGTGTAACGAATGAATGTTTGTAGGGCGAGCGCAGCGAGGTCCTACAATTTGAATGAGTTACACAATAAGACATTTTCGAAACGTGTTGCATACATAATTTTTTCTAATTTTGACCAAAAAGCGGTAAAAACCATCTTTTAAAGTGATTTAACACAAATATTCACTTTCATAGCACCTTGTATAAACAGTGACAACGACATGTTATGATGGATGTCGCCCATATGTTTCTACGGAAATGCATAAAAACAGGGAGTGATGAAATGAACTTTTCATAACTAGTTACATAAAGTGATACTTTTCGGGGGTAATTGCACGAGTGCATAAAAATTACCGATAATTTTACATGAAAACTTGTTATCTCTTAACTGCATGAGTTTGTTTTCATATTTTTTTGGCGAAAGAGCCCGACACCGAAGGTGGAGTCTCGTCTTCTCGTCTTCGACTCGGATGATTTTTAAAACCACTCTCGCTCATGCTATTTTTTGTTAAAACAAATTACTTAGAAACGAGTATTCCAATTTTTCCACAGGAAAAGTTAGATGCACGAGGGATATTTGGTAAGATTATTTCCTGAGTTAAATAAACATTTTATTTTAATTAAAACAATAAGAACAATAATTAATAAGAACAATAACTTTCAAGCTAGAAAGGGTAACACTATTCTTTATGTTGCTGTATATAATCGCTGTCATTCTAGTGAAAATGCACTGCTCATATGGAACATTTAACACATGAGGGAAATATTCCCACTAATCACCTGTTTTTAAGATAGCCACAACGGGTAATCCACCATCCAATCGGGGTTTCTTTTTGGTAACCGGGTCAGTGATTAATTTTTAAAATCTCGCCAATTTGAAACGAAACAGAAACAGATTTTGATGCGGTTTAAAATATTCATCACATTTTCCTTTTTGGGTATTGCAACAAAGATCGTTTTTAGCCATTCCTCTGGTATGGTCCCCGTTGTACATTATATTCTTCGACCAGCTTCAAAACTTCCACTTATCTTCCTCCATTTTCGAGCATTTACCCATCAGTTTTGATTCCCTGGCTTGGTAACATTCATACCATACTTTGTTTTTCAGCTCTCGGTTCTTCCTCTAGTTCCTGGAGATTTTGGCTATTCTCCTTTCTTCTATTAACCCAAGAATTTCATCCTTCATCCAGTCTTGTCTTTTGCTTAAGTATTTTCTGCATGGCTCTATCATTGCTGACTTGAAGCTTCTCCACATGTCTTCTGGCTGCTTTTCATTATTGTTTGCACCTTCCTCTTCATTTTGCTTTTGTAGGTTTCTGATTATATCTCTGCTAACGTCCCTCATCATATTGATGTCTTTCAGCTAGTGCGTATCAATTCTGGTTTTTTTTGCTGGTTTCTTATATATTCTGTATTTTTTTCATAATTTTAAATCAACTCTCTTGAAATTACTCAAAGAAGTAGGAAAATTTAAATTGAACTGAAATATTTTGATGTTGCAGTATTAACCACATGAAAAAGTGGAGGTTTCTCTAGTTATTAATATTACTTGACAGGATAATTTTAGAGATGCTTATTTTAAACATACATATTCTTATCTAAATTATTTAACAATATTAAAAGAAATATATAAGATAGATCATAACAGGAAGAATGTCTGAAGATTCTAAATATTAGATTAGATTAGACGAAAATAAGCAATTTGCTTGAAGAGACATCATCAAATTAAATATATTTTATTAAAAATTTCTACATCATCTATTTCAACATTTATTTTTTTGAGTGTAGGATTTTTCTTTTTATCTGTATTTTCTTGCAATATGTGACGAAATAAGCAATTTTCAATCACAGCTATAACTAACTTAATACTATTTTTGCTCTTGGCACGTCAAATATCTCGAAAACTATGTAACCTTTAAAAGTTACGAGCGATCGGTTTCACTATAAAGGAACACCGGCGGCGCAACACAATAATACCATATTTGTTAAAACGGTTTTGCGTGTTATTTGAATTGGGACATCGGCTCTCCAAAAGGTATATAAGTTCTCGTTGTTGACATGAACTTTCGCTTGTTCAAGCTAAGTGTTTGCAAATACTGACTGACGCTCGGGCGGATTTGTTTTACCGCTCTTTACCGTCAGTTGTAGTATGCAGATTTCAGGTTAAGCCGATTTTGCGGTGCAATAATTACTACGACGCCATCTGTTCAATTGCAACGACAGGTTCATTTTATGAATCTTCGGTGTTGATACCGATCCTACTTTCCGAGATATTTTCTAGATATCGAGTCCGTCATCGTAAATCCGTCAGCGAAACGCCAAGCGAATCTAGCGTCCAACAAAATGCCCATAAAGCAATCTGTGTATGGAGAAATGTCGTTTGCAAAAAGTCGCTACAACGTGATCTGAAATACGTCGACGATGACGGTACCGTAGAGCTTGGTCTACATGTCATCTATGTTTGGTCGAGCCCAAATTGAACTTGATCCATGGAACCAGAGACCCTTTTGGCCGGATTGCTCTTTTACCATTAAACTTTCGATTTATCTGTATTGTACTGAACGTTTCGGATCGGGTAAACCATAATATCCTCCCGTTTGAATATAAAAGAGGCCGTTTGAATTAATCTCGAGCGTATATCGGCTGCGTAACGGCCATTTCGGACATGGGATGTCATATAAATTATGAAATACATGTCGTCGACTCAATTTCCATTAAATTACCGGGCTTTGAACTGATTGCCGCGTTTAAAAACCGTCCGGTTTGCTCTAGCTTTAGAAGCGCATAAGTTTCCGCTATTATAGGCATTTTGTATTTGCAATAATTCAATAATTCGCAAAGCAAAAACACATACACTGGATAACTTATGTAATAGTAAGTGCATCTTAATAGTTCTCACTTTACTGCCCGTTATCAATGACGACTTGAGAGGCCAAAAATGAACAAAAGCCACATCATTGGTTTTTGCCATAAAAATCTAGGAGTAAACAAACATTACAGAACTAAAAAACCGCGTCGTCAGAGATAACCAAACTTCAAACTTTGACATAAGACGTAATTTACTTCTTTCATCTCATTTACGTCTAATATTTCCTCAATCGCCCAGGCAGAGTTGATAAGAACATTTTTGTAACTAAAATCTTAATACTTCATTTTACCTGTAATTAAAAACTATGAAAATTTGATTAAAAATAGAGAAAATTTGATCTAAAAGTTAAAAAAGATGAAAATTGGGATACGTTTACCTAACATTCGGTTAGGTTGTGATAGAGAGAAAAGAAAATAGATCTATAAATCAAAAACAATGAAAATTTGGTTAGGTTAAGTTAGAAAGAGAGGAAAATAGATCTAGAAATGAAAAAAGATTAGTTTAGGTAAGGTTAGGTTAGATTCTATTTTTAGCAAACACTAAATTTTTGGGTTAAAAACACTTTATGCAGGAACTTGTAAAGATCTTTACCTTGACATGGATAATATTGAAATTTACCACTTCGATGTCCAAATTTCCAAATCGTATAGAAGATGGAAAAGCATGGAATATAAGCATAATGGAAGTGCCGTATTCCGTAAACTTAGAAGTGCCTTTCCAAGTATGATTCTTTTCACTTAGATAGCAGTTGATGTTGCAGAAAATGGATGCAATGACGTACCATTTTAAGAGGGTAATCCAAATTTTAAAACAATTAGGAAAACCAAAACATTTTTAACCACTTAGAACATTTTTTTTTCATAATCGTTAAGAGTATGATACTCCAATTCTAAATTTCGATCTAAAAATATATTTATCGTATTGGTGACTTTTTGACATTAAAATGGAATTGTCTCATACGCAAATTGCCGATAAAAAAGTGTAAAGGCTCCTGTTTAAGCTACAGTTTTTCAGGAAATTTACACCGACTGGACAATGCTGAACTGCTACAGTCTATTTGCCTATTTTGTAAATATGACACCCTGTATAGTGTATATTGTATACTTATTGGGTTCTAAAATAAATTCCCGACATATTCCAAGTATCATGTAGTTTTAAACCGTTTCTGAAATTTTCACCATTAAAAAACATTGATATCGGGAAACGTTGGTTTCTATGATTCTCATGTTAAGTAGGATGTATTGTTGGTTACATAAAAAAAAAGTGTAGGTATATGGTACAGTAAATTAAAATAAGGACAAGTCTACAAAAGGCACAAATAATCGAAAAAATCAATTGGTTTACAATATCCTTTAAATATTCTTACTGTGAGTTCATGGAACTCAAACAACCAGACTGACATTGCATTACAGTGAAAACATTTGGTAATGATTTCTAAACAGTAAAGAATTCGTTGATAGATTATTCCGTTATTTAGACGTATCTACATGGTGAACATTTCAAACATCTGTTGCCGATAATGTTGTGAAAGGGAATTCTTTGTCGTTTTATTTTATACCGACTGGCCTAAATTTTGACAAACCACTAAAGAGTAATTTCATATTAGGCATTAGATATTACTCTCTATGTCAATCATATAATTATGTTTGAAAGTATATCAAGTTATAGATGAATGAAATGTGCCTGCAACTAAATTCCATTTCAAAATTTACATTGTGACTTGGTGCTTTGTGCTATATGTAGAATTCCTATCCGAACCTGTAATTCCTCGAAACGACAAAAAACAAATTCCGGTTTTGGATTCCATTACGAGGCAACATTTTTCTATTTGTATAAATTAATTTAATTATTCCAGCGAACCGTCCGATCTGCTCGAATATCGTTACAACGATCTAGAAGAAGACCAGAGACAAAAAACACGCCGAAAATAACAAGTTACAAACAAGTAAGACATAAATAGTTAATATCATTAATTCACTAGGATATTATCTGCCGGCGCGGATAAGCCCAAAATAATTTCGAAGCTGCGGGGGTCTCAGGCAACGGACATGAAAAATTGATTTTAATTTCTTCCGATACAACAAACAGTTGATGTATTTATTGTCCGATACGATTTTAATGGCTCGTTAATACCACCGGCCCGAAGAAGAAGAAGGAAGAAAAAACGCGCGTTCTGATTTATTTTTGGACCGGCACAGCGGTCGCTCAGGAAGAGCAGCAGAAGAAGGTTACCTCGCCGATGTTTCCCCGTCGTAAACCTCTCACGTATCTCGTACTTCATCATCGTAAATACGAGAGAAATGCAGTTGTATATTGTGTTACGTAAGGGCCTTATGGCACTTAATGGCAAAATAACTAAAGTTTATGCGTGTTTCTGTCAAAATAGGAAAGCTAACACTGTTCTGAGTCAGTTTGCGGGCCGGAGTTCTTGTCTTAATAAATCGTTGGCCCGTTTTCCGCCCAGACCTTGTGCTCTTTACCTTTTCTTTATTATAATAGGCTTTTGAAAGCCGCCTGCCTAATTGCTTTCCAGGATAATGCGACAAGGTTTCATTAATGTTCCCGTTAAGAAATCTAGAATTTACAACTCTCAAGAAAGTGTGAAATGTGCTGTATTAAGAATCCTCATAGACTTTCATATTGTCTGTAACTGCACCTTTTTTACATAATTTTACTGGTTTATTCTTCTAATTAATAAAATTGTTTATTTTGGGCAGTCCTTGTACAGGGTAGATAAGTTAAAGTTTATTACACAGTGTGTATGTACAGGGTTATTGATTGGATTAAGACCACCCCAATACAAGTTTTATTTTTAATTTTAGAAGAAAACTTTTTTTACGAAAGTAATGGATACGAACGTCTACTATATTTCTACACCATTTACACATGTAGTTTAGAAAATATCACTTGAATTTTAAAAATATAAGTTGGATTTCAGAATCTATAACTTGTATTTTATTATCGTAAATTTGGTTTTAGAAAACGTAAGTTGTATTTCAGATTCGTCACTTGTATTTCAGAAAAGGTCACTTGTATTTTAGAATGCGTTATTTCAATTTCAGATTTTTTTGTGTTTCTATGTGGTTATTAGTTCATTGTTTTTTTTTTTAATATCACTTATCAGCAAAAAAACCCGCCCATCGGGAGTATTAATTTATATAAAATATACAGGGTGTCCCATTACTATATGACAATCTCTCGGGGGCATACAGGGGAGGTCAAAATAATACGATTTGTTCATATAATTATTTTTTTTTTAAGTCACTCCTAAGGGAAATATGGAGCCCCAAAGAACTGCCTTCCAATTAACGTTTTTGGCCGTAACTTTTGAAACACTTTGTATATTGTAATGATTATTGGGTTTAATGTTTTATCGAAAGAGACCTTCTATTTGACATGAAAACCAGGTATCTCGTCTTCGAAAGGCCGGAACGTCATTATTTTCAGCTGAAAACGCCATTAATGGATACTCTTAACATTTTTATCGAAAAATGGTACTCTTCTTTTATTTCGATAAAATAAACGGTTTTCGAGATAAATCGATTTTTCATTGAACTGCTTAAACCACAATGTTATTAAAAATATTCGTTAAACTATTTACTTTTTTTTATTAACTTTTTTTGCTCCACTTTAATTTTCCAAATTACAAATGACCATGTCTAAAATCCAACTGCTCTTTTCTATACTACAAGTGACTAATCTGAAATAAAAATTGCAATTTCGAAAATCAAAGTTATTATTCTAAAATTGAAAGTACCTTTTCTGAAATACAAGTGATATTTTTCAAATCCATCTTATGGTTTCTAAAATTCAACTGACGCTTTCTAAACTACATGTGTAAATGGTGTAAATACATTTTATCTATACAGGGTGTTTCAAACTTACGTGGCTAACCAAACTTACCTTTTTTAAATGGGATGCCATATTTTTTATTGCAAATTCGAATTCTACGATAAATTCTAAGCCTATTTTACTAGTATGTTCTGTATCGATGTTCAATTGCGCCAATATTTAAATATAAGCAAACGACCCTTACTTTATGAACGCGCCTTGTATTACTAAAAATTAATATAATAATAAAAATCAGCTAAATAACTTTAATTTAGAGGGTTTGAGTGTATTTCAAAGTTTAAAAAGTTGCAAATTTGTTTTCCCTACTTATACATATTAGAAAAGTCCGAAGGTAATTTTTTCAACGGAAAATAGCAAAATTATCGAAAACTTTCTTCTACAAATGTTCTCTGAGGATTTTCATTAAATATCCTTAAATTCTCAGTAATTTACCGAGCATATTTCTTTAAGTTTTTTCTATTTTGTGGGTTTTAAGTAAATGCTTTAAAACATGAAATTTTAAGCATATCTTAAAAAGACTGTTTTTGCAAATGTATTTGTGCACAAATAGATTCAAAACAGCATATTTGTGAAATACATTTTTATACATTTTAATACATTCAGTAAATTTTAGCAAACTATTGATAAAAAACGAAAAAAAATCTGGTTTCTGTAAGACGTGGAAAATGCCTTTCATTAATTTTCCTGGTAGTAGTAATATTAAATATTTACTTGGATTTTAAATTTTGAAAAGGTTTAGGTCAGAGGACCTCGGTGGCCACTCAATACGTCATATAACACAAAAAATAGATGTTTTGTTTTAAATAATAAATTTTATTTCTTCTCTTAAAGATGAGTAAATTTTTCTCCCAAAGTACTTGCATATTCTCCAAAAATAAACTCTTGATAGTTTAGTATTTCTATCATGATTTTCGTTTATCTTTTTTTGAGTGGATTTACAAGAACTGAAGACTTCACCAATGTTTGCAGAATTACTCAACCATAAGTTTACGGCCTTTCAAATTACTTTAGCAAAAAACTACATTTTTACTTGTGGCAGACTGGTCGCAAAAACTAGTAACACTGCGTATAGACGTATCGAAAGGTATTGTACCTTGTCTATGTTAATAAGTTTACATGTAAAGGAACACAATAATGTGCAAGGGCATCGTCAGTATTCACACACGTATTAATTTCTCGTCACGGGTCTAATGACGATTTTTATTATGTCCTTGACAAAGTTTACCTACTTTACATCTGGATATTACGTAGACAAATTATTATAGTTTCTTAGAAGTTCCACCTGACTGAAATAAGTTTAAGCGCCACTGGAACGCATACAAAATCCTACGTTGTTTGCATTTACATTACACGACCAACATTGTTTACCAAAACGAAACAAATTTACGATACGACCGGGACTGTGGCGAATAAAATACAATTTCCTGCGACTAGCAAATTCACACTTTTGGCTCTCACGAATTTTAATCGCAACATAGTAAAAACAACGTCAACGATTTACCTTCACTTAACCTAACGAAGCTTAAACTAGATCCAATCAATTTGGAATCAGATAAATTTCAAGATCTATTAATTAGATTAAAATCGTTCTCTTGTCTATTTTTCGAACGACTTTTCCCAGTTTGCTACACAATGGTATTGGAGTCAGTGTTAAATTGCCGTTTATCTTTCGGATCGAAGATAAATTGGAAATCTCCGTTTCGATTAGATGCGGAAGTGATTATATTGGGAATCGAGAAAGTTTTTTTTCGATTTGGGATCGATTTTATAATGGAATTGTCAGTCAGAGTTTAAGCATTCAAATGTAAATTATTTGTTGATCAAATTTATTAGTAGCTTTTGTTTTTTTTGTTTTAGATAACTTTAAAGTTGTAATAAGTATTGCTGATTCTAGAGAGCAATCTTGATCTAGTAAACGTATAATTGTCTTAAAAATATCGATTCTTTTTAAGATTTATTTATTTATTTTTTCTTTTTTGCGCAAATTAAAATTTATAAGGTATGCCAGAGATATTCAGGTAAAGGTAGATGCAGAGGCAGATATGTTAATTTTTGATAATACTCGTAATTTTTAGAATTGTCAGACATTATGACTGACTAAGAAAGAAGAAGAATAGCTTACAGAAAACTCCAAACAGTTGATTCACCTTGTGTAAAAAGCTAGCCAGAAATACGATAATTTTCGCCCTGTCGTTTGTTGTTCGACGACTAATGCTAAAGAAGGTGTAATCTACATTGAGCAGTTCCAATCAGGTATCAATTGGAAACATTTGTTGCTGCTTAAGCAAACTAGTTGAGAACGCTGCTGTCCAACAGATTTCATCTTTGAAGAGCTGGAGACTAAGCTAATTGCTGCTGTTCAAAACCATACTGATAGCCCGATAATGCTGTGAGCGAATTCCAGAAAATTTGAAGTAGGAGCCATAGTGCGACACACCACTTGATCTTTAGACGTTTTGTTTCTTGGACTAATTCCGTAAACGTGTCAGAGACAGTAAGTTATTAGATTAATATAGACAGTAGTTCATATATCTACAAAAACGTTTCTGGTATCCGATCTATTCATTTAGTAGTAGTAGTAGTCATGTATGTAAACATTGAGCGCCAAACAATTACCCTGAATGGAAGAGTTACTGAAGTAAAGTAGTTTGGTTAGTTTTGTTTTAGGTTTAGTTATTTCGTCGTCGTCCTACGGTTCAAGAAAGGAAATCTTTGGAACGACCCAGTCCCGAGAGTGATTATCTTAACATGATTACTCTGATCTGATCTGATGATTTACTATTTCTTTGAGCATGTCAGAATATGTCAGAATATAATAATGTCAACAATATCAACATCTTAAATTAAAAAATCTGTCTGTGATGTGAATGTCTTTATGTTGGATTACATCAACGTATTTAAAGACGTCCTAGGCTAACTTGTGATTTGACTGTGACAGGTCATGTGCAAAATGTTAGAATGAAATTACAATGTAGCGTGCTTTTAAAAACGTCGGTGAAATCGGACCTTAAATTTTAAAATTTGTACAGTTAAATTAAAGAAAATACTTTTTTTTGAATGTAGTAGGTATTTGTTATTAGTTTATTGTTCAGTCAAAGGGGAATTGTACTGTTAAATATGTACTATTGTGATCTGGCACAAAAACCGTCTAGACCCAGTTCCGCGACAGTCTTCAGACATCATAAGTCTTCTTTGCCAAAAAAACTGTGGTTATGCCATAACACATTCCAAAATTCACTGCATGCAAATGATGCAAATTGAAATTTACTCTCAAAATTCGGTTGGTTTGTATCAATTTGCCAGCAGTTTATTAGCAGCCTATCTTTGCAAATTGATTCCCAGAAACTACGGTGTAATATTTTTTGAAATAATTTTTGGGTACGTCACTGTTCCTATACATTTAAATTCAATTTCCACAATATTTTGGCCCTAACATTTTTTTTCCTAGTAATATGCAAAAAACTTGAACCCTGTATCTAGCAAACAAACATTGGCCAAACTTCTTACCTTATTTTGGTGACGTAGAATATGGTGAATATTTTATGCTAATTTGAAAATACCCTGTATTACAACTCATCCTTTGTTACTCTATACCAATGTCACTATAATGTCCACCATATGCCCCTCGAACAAGTTGTAATAGTTTGTTTGTTGTCAAGTCTTTTTATTTGTCTTTTATATAATTCTTTCCATAAACTTCACATTAATCAATAAGTTTGACAACGTTGAAAAGTGCCAGCTAATTAATGTGATTTATTGAAATTTGGAATCACCATTCGGAGTACACTTTTATGTATTTTTTTTCTTCAGTAACTGTTATATTTCTTCCATCTTAAACATGTCTACGAGACATTACTTCCACATAGTCAAACTTAATAAAAACTTTTGTTAAAATTTATTTTTTGAAATTTTAACTGTTGCAGGTTATTGACAAATTATAATTTTAGTAAGTATAATTTTAACTGTCAAAATAAACATTGTTTTTTCTTTATTTTTGCTTCCCAAATAGACTATTTGAATTTTGAACACATTGACACACTGAAATAAAGAATAATTTTTTTCCTAAGACTATTCCAATTTTTATCTAAATTCAGATCTAACATTTGTTTTCAGCTTTTCAAACAATTTTCACAATTTCAGTCCTGTTCTTTTAACAGTTTTCCAATTGATGTGTTTACTAATAACTAACGTTAACGATCTGAAACAAAAAAATTAATCATAACTTTCAATTCAGCATTAAAGATAAAATGTGTTTATTAACATCTGTGGTTTTAAACTCTAATTAGCAATCCTATGCATAATTTCAACGGATCGAAGATGCGCTTTTAATGAATTGAAGAATAACAATCAAATTTATCTTCGTGGTGGTGCTGAAGATGAAGATTGCCACCGGATACGAAATAATCACGCTCTGTGTCTGAAGAGGAAGCCTAATAAATCTTAGATCTTATAAATAATTTAACTGCGTTTAATACGACTAATAAATTTAATCCTTAAATTGTGAATAATAAACAAGGAAGCAACAAAACGATCGCTATTTCCTCTTTTGTTGTTGTAAATTGTGGAAGTGTAATTAAAAATCCAACGTTTTTCGCATAACTTCCGTTCGTTTAAGATTCGGTTTTTTTGAACGGCAAAAGCTCAATTTATTCTGGTTTTTTTGGAGTCGGTCGGAATAGTAAAATAGCTCGGAGGAATCCAGGTCATAATTCTAAGTTTAGTTTCCCACTAATAAGCACTGGTGTAGGTGTGATGGAGCCAACTTCTTGGGAGAGCTGTTTAGCTTCCAGCCTTTATTGTTGCCGTGAATGGTCGTATTTATTGCCGCATATGGTCGGAACCTTTCTATATTTAAAAAAGGTTACACACCAAGTAAAACATATAGACACGACAATGTATAAATCAGTATTGTAAACGTTACGAACTGAAATTTTTTCCATTTCTAGTTCGAATTGGGACCGTTGTCGCACAACCACGCGTTCTGTAAACATTACATACTTAACATAAAAAACAATTTAAAAAATTCGAATTAACTGATTTTAAGCAAAGATAACAAAGTTCATTCCCAAGCTGCGACTGCTCTGATTGTTTTGCAGGTCGTCGGCAAATTGTAACAACTTTATTATTGCCGAGATATAACGACTGGGTTGTTATTTAACTGTTGTTTCCGGAAATGCTTTTGTGATTTGTCTCGAGGCTGGTTTCTGTAAACGGAATTTTTATAGTCAGCTTCCAAGTGGTTGAATTAAATCGTACTGTTTCAACCAAAACAGGGTCATTGATGATTATAAGCTCTGTAACACAAATGCCTATGGCAAAGTTAAGACAGAAGTAGTTGCTTTTAGTGTAATAAGTCCACATGTGCAGTTTTAGTTTGTGATTCGTTAAGAAAAAGCAGCAAGTTACTTGTACTGGGATTTACGCAAAAGCTGCACATGTAAACTTAGCATTAAGGTCCAATTTTTTTACGTTTGGCTATTTTTCTTGTTAAAGCATGGATTTCATAAAAAGTAATCATATATTAATTATATAATAATATTTCACTCGGTTAGCAATTTATGAAAATTTTGAAAAACCCTAGAAAATTTTTTACACAAAAAATTTACAGAAGACAGTCAATTATTGGAAATTTTCTTTTACAAATTTGTAATGTTCTCTGAAAATTTGTAATATTTTTCCTTCGTTAAATTCTCAGAAATTTACCGAAAATATTTTCTTTAAGCTTGGTAGTATTTTGCGACAACAAAAATATTAATCGAATTTGCAGTTGTTACAGTTTTGTGCTACCACTAAACACACAGTTGACAGTTGTGACCGGTTGTCTATTCAGAATCTGATTTGACAACTGTCACATATACAGCATCTGTCAAGACTGGGCTCAGAGAGCTACAAAGTGGTGCTTGGAGTGAAAAAAAACTATTGACACCACAGAAATTTTTTAACATTTGAAAATGTTGAATATCCAACACCTTTTTTGTAACGCCCTGTATGTTTAAGTGTTTTTTACAAATTCCGTTGTCCAAATTTTAAATAAATGTTTTCATGATTTTTTTAAATTCTTCTGAAATTTTTTAAATTTTCGTGGATTTTCTCCAAAATTAAATTCCTGAGAATATTTCATCTACTCGTATACTTCCAAACCTCCATAAACTTCTAAGATACCAACAACTCTGTTGAACACCCTGTATAATGTTGAACGAATTTGTACAGGGTATTAGAGTCACCCTAACCTCAATTGATGTGTTACATATTTTTAGCAGGTTAACAGTTCAGAAATCTAAAATAAATGAGCATATACAGTGTGTTCCAAATTGGTTCTACATGTATTAGGATCTCGAAAACGGTAAGAGCTACAGAGTCGGTTAAATAGGGAAAGTTTTAGAGAATTTTATGTGAAACTTATTTTAGGTTTCCAAATTAAATTATCTTTCTTCGTTTTCCGGAAAATTGGGAAAACGTCAGAGGCTGCATTTTAAACACTCTTTAACAAAGCCAAAGAGAGTTTTGAAACTAAGACATTATTAAGGCACTTTTTTACGTAGAACACGATGACGTAATTAGAAAAAATCTATCGTCATTGGTTTCCGAGATATGGATGATAAAATTGTAAATACTTATGGCCGCCTTCAAGATGGCTTCCTCCATATCTCGGAAACCAATGACGATAGATTTTTTCTAATTACGTGATCGTGTTCTACGTAAAAACGTGCCTTAATAATGTCTTAGTTTCAAAACTCTCTTTGGCTTTGTTAAAGAGTGTTTTCCCAATTTTCCGGAAAACGGAGAAAGATAATTTAATTTGAAAACTGGAAATAAGTTTCACATAAAATTCTCTAAAACTTTCCCCATTTAACCGATTCTGTAGCTCTTACCGTTTTCGAGAGCCCAATACATGTAGAAGCAGTTTAGGACACACTGTATAGGTCTGTTCATAGAGGCAATTTCAAACTGGTTTCCAACTGAAAATCGGAAATTGTTGGCTTTTATTGGTTGAATGCTCACGTGATATTGACATTTTAAGGGTAATGGCCAATAGCTGGACATATTTCTCTGATTATTAGTTGGAGATTCGTTCTGCAAACAGACGTTACATTACTGACTAACAAAAGTGTTACTGGATCAAAGAAAAGTTGCATAGAAATGATACTGTACGAATCTTCCATAATCCAGAAACGAAACTTAAGATATATTTCTTTCAAGAATTTAACCGCTCTCTAACAATTTTTTTTATGTTCTTCCTTTTTTAGTTATTTTAAAATTTCACGACTTTTTCAGACTGAAACTAATCGGCCCACAGATGTGAAAGTGATGAACGCACTAAAACTATACGAAGTGTTAATATTTGACACGAAACTATAACAATTAAATTGGCCGTATTTGCAGTAAATCGTGTTGGGAACATGCACAATAATTGTCGCAAAACGTGTTCTAATCACGCCTTCTTCAGCGCTCTAAAATGCGTGTCATCCTCGTGCGTGTAAACTGGCAATTTAACAGCCGCATTCTTCGAGCCCATCATAATCCAGCATGGTTAATGTTAAGTAAAATTGCTTTGAAAACGAAGAAAGTGGGCGGATTTTGTTTGCTACTACTATAGTACAAAACAAAATTTTTTTACTCGCGTGTGTTTTAAAAAATTTCATTTTTTTGCACGAGTTTGAGTTTAAACAATTTTTCTTTTCCATACTATGAGGCAAAGTTGATTTTTTTCCTCTAATTCGCCGAAGCGATCGAATCAGTAATACTTTATTAATACCCTTGTTAGTATAAGTTGGGATATATCCCCCAACTCTGGAAAGAGGCAAAAATAGGGAAGAAAAATGAAGAAGAATCCATCGGTCAGTGTTGTTCTTCTTTAAAGAATTTAGTAAGACAGTTTTTCACCTTTCCGGAATCCCGGAAAACAGTAGTTTTTTTTCTCAATTCTCGTCAATTATTTATACTGTTTCTACTCCAAACCACAACATTTTGATAAATTTCGTAAAATATTAGAAAATTTATAAATTATTATGTTTGTACTGACTCCTAAATCTGTGTTTATCACAATATTTTCAAGGTAACTGAAATTACAAAACTGTAGGTAGAACAGGCAGAACTATTTCATTATTACATTATTTACTAAATATAATTCGTGCAACAAAACTAAATCTATAATTTTTGACAACTTTGCGAACTGTCTTATGCAATTCTGTTGTATTCGCGAAAACTGTTTGGCAAATAACTTTATTACAAGATAGAAATACTGGTACTTAATATACTATGTAATAGTTAGGTAAATCACAATTTTCCCGGCTATAGTTGACAAATAATTTCAAAGCGCGACCAAACGTCAACGTGTAAATATCTCAAAAACATCGCGTGCTTAAAAGCCTTTAACTGAACAAATAAATAATGGAGCAGGTTCGATTTAATCCGATCTCTTCCGTAATACGGATACACCTCTAAACCGGCTTTATAGATAAGTGCAAACTGGAAAATAACTGATACTTCTGACAGGTGTCAGGTATCAACCGGGGTAACACATCGGTTGCGTGTGATGCGCTTAGACTGTGAGATAGAGAAGAAATCGGTCAAAACGGTATCGCTTTATACGGGAAAAACCACTAGTACGAATGTAAACACCGTAGTTTTTTGTGCTGTATTATAAAATCTTGATGATTGCGTGCGTAAAACCATCTTAAAACCCCTTATTTTAGTACTACGCTTAGCTTAAGTTTGAGCCGGTCGCAACCAAAAAAATCCGGTCGGAATTAAAGTGGGCAGTTCCCATTCAAAATCTACACAAAGAAACAAGGTGTTAATAATAATAGGTACGCGGGTACTAAGGCCCTTATTTACGATTCGGAAAGTACTTTTACAGCGGTACTGCCGCGGTAATATACGTACACACTAAAGGTGTGACCGAATAGGACGGTAATTTATTAGGTAGCAAGTTAAAGTTGACCGGATTGGTCATTTAATATGGAATGAGTTTGTTCCCATGTAAGTCGTACTGGATGGTTGGTATTGTCATTTAACAAATTGTGTCAGTATGAAAGCAAACTTATTAATAACAACTGTTCAAATTCTGTCAAATGTCAAAATAATCATGACCCATTCACAGGTTGCAAAAATTGACCACCTTTTGCTTCAATCAAGTTTCATGTTATTAGATGCACAAAACACTTATTATTAAGTTTGCGATTAAGTCCAATCAATCAATCGGTCAACCGTTTAAAAATAGTTTCAGCTAATACAAGGAGTTGCTTAAATTTGCCTAAATGTGAGGCACAACAATTTTCTGTTATTTTAAACAGACCGTATATTTTAACATAGTAGCGGAATTATTGAAATGTCAATGGCATCTTTTCAATATCGAAGTCGATTTTGATGTCGACGCAAAAACGATTGAAATATAAAATAACACAATCGAAGTTTTCTTAGTCTATTTTGGAAATTTTGACATACTTCTCTTATCATTTGACATACTATTAGCCATGAATTACTATCCTTTTTGCACTATATTTGTTTGAGTTTGAGCACAGACGTTTGAGGTATTTTGTTTTTGTGTAAACCAAAATACTGATAATAACTAATCACTTTTTATACTTTGCACAGTTCAAAGCATCAACTAATCATTTAGTACCTTTTGCTATTTACTTAGTGGCTTTTTTGAAAATTCTGCTCATAGTAAGTTCAATTTTTCCATTCCCCCTAGACTCTGGACCAAAGAAATTTCCAGATATCAGTTCAGAATGATTTGTCACAAAATCTAGTATAATATCCCAGACATCTCTGGTAATTTGCATTATACTTCTGCTCACTCATTATGTAATAAACAAATGCACAATAAATAATTATCAATCACAAACAAATCTAGTAATAACGTCAAACATGTCATAACTTTTTCCAATTTTCTGAATAACCTTGACGAAGATTGAAACAATCAAAACGTCGCCAATTTAAATCGACCAATAGAAGTATTTTCAAAAACGTTTAACTTCAATGTGACTTTAACGCTTAATATCGCTGAGACATCAACGAGCAATTAGGCAAGAAACGTTTAACTTGGTATTTTTTAAAAATAAATAAATGACTATGCTACGGTTTCCTTTATAATACAATGCAAAGGAAATTCAAAATTATAATGCCTATAATAGTTCCGCAGTTAGGTTAGATTAGGTTCGGTTAAGATTACATCAGTCAAATGACCCAAACATATTTTTGAACGTTTTAATCGAATGTAATTTACGGCATTAAAATTATCTTGCATTCTGTTTATTACCTTTAATTATCTTTTTAAATGTTACCGTTTCTTTATCACCAGAGTAGAATATCTATTGATACAACAGGCAATTATTGGTCAAACAAGACAGTAACTTTAAAAATAAGAAGAATAGAAGAAATAATGTAAGAATTAACATAAATATTTCTTATAAATGTTACAGATTTTTTACTCCTTATAAAGTTTATAAACAAAAAATTATGGCTTCTCTTATAGAAATCTAAATTTACCCTCACTACAATCTTGATAATACAGTCAAGGTGAAAAACCGGCAACCCCAGTTTATTTGCCCTTTGAGGCTAACTATTATTTGAAACATCTTTTCTTAAAACCAATCCTTTTCCAGATTTATGGTTTTCCTAAGTCAAAATGAACCTCCAGGTCATTTTGTTCTAGATTCCAGGACACAACGAAATTAATGGTAATGAGAGAGTCAATATTCTGGCTAAAAATCTCCCTTTACAGGATCAGAAACCTTCTTACAATTACGAGCTCAAACTAAAGAGTTGTAATGAAAGAACCAAGGAGAACAATTGTTGATAATCAACAATTGTTCCAAGAACATCGTTTTGACGGACTCCCAGAATTTTTTTCAAAAAACTGCAGTTTCTGTGGGGGGATGAGAAAAAAACTCTTACTTTCTGAATGTGACGCAATCTGAAACATTTTTAGTACCTAAACTTTAAGTTAGAATTTCATACAAGTGTAGGTTGTACTTAAGCAAGTTTAGCACGTATTCCAAAAGAGTGGTAAACTTTTTTTTTTTTTTTTGGTGTTTGGTTTTTTCTCATAGGTACATGACATCCCATATTTTGACCCTGTCATCTGGATGAGATATGGGTTCCACACATCATATAAAACCGGTAAATTACAGATTTCAATAATCTGGACACCAATATGTGGGTTTGTTTATCTACTAGCCTTCTACAACTGAATATTAGTTTTTGGACTTTTGGAAATTTTATTTTGGATTTGCGACTGTTTGTGCGTTGTTTGGAAAAGGTAATGAAATGCCATTTTCGGCATTAGTAAAGTCCGGTTCAAAAACCACATTGTGACTTTCAATTTTACAATGAAACAGATTCAATGGTACTGGTTTGAAAAACAAGCACGTGCCACGTTTAAACCACCATAAAATTTATTTAGAATGACAATTGAAACATTGTTCCCAACTATGTTTCGGATATAGCTTTAGTACCAAATTTGATATATGAATACTGATCTCTTTGATTGTAATAAATGAATATTTAAGCTTTTTTCGTAACCATCAGTATAGGTACTATGGTTAGAACCACTGTGGTTGTAGATTACAGCCAGTGGCCGACTCTATTTGCTTAACAATTAAACGCATTAATAGCAAGTCCTAACAACAACCAACCAGACCATTTATCACAAGCATAAATCATCAATCTTCAAAGAGCTGTATAACGTCTAAATAGAATTCCTAAGAACAGGTCGTTATACCGACCTCACGAAATTGGGAGGAATAATTGCCGGTTGCCAACATTGTTTCTGGCGAAACTAGTCCACCTTCGTCGTCATACAAGAAGTACGAAATTCGTTTCAAAAACTATTCAGAATCCTTTTGTATTCAAATCGTGTCAAGTGCCAGAAAAAAGCGCCTGTTTATGACTGGGTGAAAATTTGGACTCCACATTTTAAATTAATTATTATTGTTGCTATGGCGGACAAAAGAAATATTAAAATAGAATCCTTTATTTTTAAATTGGTTTATTAAATTTTATTAAGGGGGGCCCGATTCCGAGTAAATTTTAATTCCTTTGGGGAGGGGACAAATATCGCTCTCTCACTGTTTTATTCGGTTAAAATTTAAATGGAAGATTGCTCTACTTAGCTATTTTTATTGGCGAATACCTTTCACCTTCAGCACAATCTTTATCCTGACATGCTGTACAGGTGCGATGATCATCACTTTGCATAAAGTTGACGTCATATCACATAATATCAACGGAGCAAAATTAGCTATTACTTAATAATTAATTGTAATGATACGAGTGGTCAAGAAAAACCGGATTCATTATGCAAAACATGCGAAGAACACGTCCGTCTACTCTACGTAATGACATATTCCTTTATATCCCAGCTCAATAATGCATACAATCGCAATGACATAATTAGCATTGTTAAGGTTTCATGTATTCTAGAAGCATGGTTGCCGTGCCATTCACGCTAAAAGACCGACAAAGATACTCGATCAACAATAAACCATTAAAATCCTAAACGACCGTTTCCGATCGCATCTGGCTGCCTAATCAATTTGAACCAATTAAACGCACGTTTTATGATTTCCTCAACATGAAACCACGCACTTCACCATCTGGTCTTGTAGTTGAACGCTTTTCAACTAGAAACGACAACGTTGCTTGATCCTAATTTGTTGTTACGGCCTAGTGAACGGTGGTACTGCAGCCCTTGAAGACGACGTTGTGAGTGGGTGTCCCCCAGGTGAATTAGTTGATATTATATTGAGCTATAAAGACGAGTTGAGCACGACTATACGATCTGGGATAGTCGTGTAAAAGTTTTAAAAATTGACAGAAATTAAGTGTATCCAGGGGATTAAGAAAGGTAATCTAAACTAAAGAATAATTGCTTTCTATAAGTTTGATCCAGGCTACAAAACTATTTCGAAACATGTTTTTCTAAAAATCCAATATCATTTTTTTTTTGGCCTACACGATTATGTACAGGGTGTCCAGTTTTGATTGGGACTGCAGAATACGTATCAGTTAGTAGTAAAGTTAAAGGCATGTAATTAGTCAAATAGACTAATGGTAAAGTTTGGTTACCGTCAAATATCTGAAAATATGAGGTCTCATATTTAGTATTTTTCTATAAATGCCAGTTTCTGAGCTATCTTTGTTATGGGAATATGACGGCATTGTGATGACTAGCTTTTTTTGACCATTTTACGTGTTTCATAGACGAAAAAAATGACGTGAAGAAAGGTAAAATTCCAACTACAAAATGTGAAAATGTCATTTTGCAAAGATCAATACCTTGAAAGCAGTTAAATTTAGATATAAGTTATGATACATAAACACTTGAAATCGTTGGGAGTATTTAATAAGCAAGTTGGTGCCGACTTCCAGTATAAACGTCTCTAACAAACATTTCTGATCTTTTTAAATTAAATTTTCCGAGAACTTCAATAGACTAACTTTATACGGAGCAATTTCCATTTCAAACGTTTATTTCGCTCGCGCTTAGACATTCACATGCAAATTCCTCATACTGTTTCTTCGAGAATCCGAGCGACTAATAAAATTTCAATTACATCATAACAGCGTTTCTCCGAAGGAATGAAGACGTCCCAACCAGCTTGCATCATAATACAGATATTGATAGTTTTCGATCGGTCGCGATTTATACCGACAACAAGTTAGCAGATAATTAGTATAGCTCTTAAGAGGACATAAACTCGTAATTACGATAATTTGCGACGATTATCTGGCTTTGGTCACGTCGGTATGGGAACAAACGCAAAAACAGTCAAGCGATTAATAATAAAAATCGCGTATTTCAATCTACGTGCCACCGGACGGATAATAAATTTTCTAATTCGAGCACTAGTCGCGGAAAATTAATTAGTGGGAATGCGGCCTAAGACGCGCAAACTTTTCAGATAACGTTCACAAATTACTAATTATTACACATGGGAATTTTCATTTTTTTCACGTGTCGAGGGGCCTCGTAATTGTCCCACAATTATCCCAGATACCATCTACACTGCAAAACATGAAAACGAAATTCCCCCGTAGGTTGACAAACTCGAATCGATCGAACAGAGCATACTCAATTTCAGCTCGAAATCTGAAACTCCATTTAACCTCCACGACAATGTCGCTCTTGACGTGTCTGTTGTGCATCTATCTGACTGTTTTCGGACAATCATCGGCTCTAAACGCCTTGGATATTATGGACAAGGAGAAAATCATTCCCGAGGTTATCGATAAAGCGCCGAAAGAAGTGGCCGAGGTCAGTTTTTCTAGCGGGGGTAAAGTGCACATGGGAGATATCCTCACACCCACTCAGGGTAAGTTTTTCCGATACTTTAAAGCGTCGTTTTTATCGTTTGGGAGTTTAGTAAAAGATCCACCCACTGTAAAATGGACTGCTGAGAATGGAACGTTTTATACCATTTGCATGACCGATCCTGACGCTCCGAATAGGGTTAATCCAAAGTTTAGGGAATGGCATCATTGGCTTGTAGGAAATATTCCAGGAAATGACATCTCTAAAGGTACGTGTATATCTGTGTAAGTCAACATGTTTTCTGTAAGTAAATTTTTGTTAATTAATATGTAAAACTACTAGCTGCTTTTCGCACAAATTTCAATACCATTTCTTTACAATTTTATTAAGAAAATATCTTAACATTTCTAGTTTTTTTTTTTCTTTAATATGTTATGACACAAACTTGTTTTTTCTTTCTTTATCCTTTTTGACTAGATTGTTATCTAAACTTCTTTCGGTTTCGGTTTTACTTCAGATTGTCAAATTTTTGTTATCCTGTTTGTGTTATGTTTACGTTTAAAATAAACGTTAATAAAAAAAGACGCTCTATTTCTCAAAGAGTGATATTAAAACATTTTAAGCATCCTTTTCAACTTTCTCTTTTCTCTAGATTGTAAATTTAGAGAAAAAAGAAGGTTGAGAGAAGGTTACAAAACAACAACGCACATTTTTGGAGCTTATTACTTTCATTTTCCGTATAGATCATATTTTCATGACAGAAATTTTGTTTCTACCATGTACACACTGTTTCCTTTATACAAAAGGTAGATTCATATTGCTTTTTTACAATTTCGGTAATTTATTTTACTTTTATGTATTTCCATCAGTATTTACAAATATTAGAATCTAAATTCATAGTTTCAAAGTTGGCAATATCGCGGACGAACCAGGTAAAATAGTAGGTAGTTTAGTTTACTAGACAGATTTACAGCAAATTAATAGTACTATACTATGTTTAATATCTTTACAGGTGAAGTTTTAACTGCTTACGTGGGAGCAGCACCCCCAAAAAGTAGCGGTCTGCACAGATACGTCATACTGGTATACAAACAACCGAATAAGTTGACTTTTGATGAACCCCGTATACCCAACAACACCGGAGACAAACGACCCAAATTCTCCATTAGAAATTTTGCCAAAAAGTACCAATTGGAAGGACCGGTAGCTGGAAATTTTTTCCAAGCCGAATGGGATAGTTACGTACCAATCGTATATAAACAATTAGACAATTAGAACTCTAACATGTTAACCACAGTTGTACTACCAGGGTCTTAAAAATAAATAGATCTTAAATATGCTCACCGGTATGTCCGTTGCATTTAGATGCGTGTCCGTTCTGTTGGTAGATCGTAGGGTGGCCGTTATGGTGAGCGTGTCCGTTGGCATGTCCATTCGCAAAGTGGCCGTTACCGTTAAACACTGCTTGGCCGTTGACGGGCCCGTGGCCGTTAAGGCCCCGAAAAATCGAAGTCTGCGGCATGATACAAGTTTGAAGTGTCCGTTACTTATATAACGCCACTGAAGATAACTTCACATGATGCACGTTACTTAGCACCTAAAAAAAACTTTTTTAATTAATGAAGTTTTTATTTCACACAAAGAATTAGTTACTAAACTAACATACATTTTGATTCAATTATTACTTTCTAATGTTTTGCTGAAATCAACATAGTACATAACCATGCTTCTTCTTGGTGAGTTCAGCAGCAAAATGGCTTGCAGTGCCGCATCATAATAACGAAAAAAAAATGTAATTAAAAAAATGCAACGCCTTATTAAGTGCTCACGTTACATACGCTTATTAATTGTTGGGTGGATGAAAAAGAGCGGTACAGTTAGCAGGAACTTAGGCTTAAGACCAGCAGAGCAAAAATGCCAGTGCACTCTGGTTTATGTTTGTTTTTTTTTTTTAATTTTATTTATATACCTAATATATGATGCAACCGGGAAGTACAAAAAAGGGATAATGCGTGATTTTCCTGTTTTGCGTATTCGAGCTGCTGCCGGTATGACAGTGATATAAGTTTACTTTAGATGTTTGTAGAGATAGATACAATTGTTTGTTAGCTCGGTGTTGCAAAGACAAGCTGAACTATAAATCTACAAAGTACCACTAGAAATTAGAAATAAATTGTTTCATTCAACTCTTACAATTTACCGCTTACGAAATACAATGTCAGTATTGTTTATAAAAAATACACACTCAGAGGAGAAGGTCAAGTTTAAAATTTTTGAAGATTTTTATGGATTATTAATACAAAGTACACTTTTCCACACGATCGTAGGAAAATAAAGTTAACAATTAGTTAAAATAAACAATGTCATTATGATATTATATACGATTTTCGATTACGTTAACTATCAATTACAATGGCAAATCAAAGTGATTTGTCTCAAGCAAATTTGAACATTAGTCTGATTATTATATTAAGTCTGAATGGTTTTGTAATTTTGAAAAAACTACTTTGAAGGTTTTTTATACTACTTAAATTTTCGTTATTTTAAATAGTACAATAATGAGGATGCATTCGTTTATGTTATAGTGATATTATTATGCATGTTGGAAAAGAAACGAATTTGTGTGAAGCTTATTTCCAACTTTGTAAAAATAAGTTACAGAAGAAGACAAGAAGAACAAAGAAAGTGGGAAATCTCTTTGTAAATGGTAAATGCGGACTTTTGATGATACTGAAGATTTCAATATCTTCGTTAGTCTTTAATCATCAGTTTCCAAGGGAAGCAAATATTTTGCCATTTCAGTTCGTTTTCAACAAATTTCCCACTATAATTACATTATTAATTCCCAATTTGAAGACACATATAAACATTTTTCTAAAAAAAATTGTTGAAAAAAAGCTCTTTTTCTGGTAATAATTAGGTTCATTATTATTGATTTTTTCTACATAAAATTCACTCCTAGTTGCACTTAAATGATCTCTGACAATGGTGAAAAAAACCGAAACCAATCGAATGTTAATTATTGATTTATCAAGCGTCAAAACAGCGCGGTATGGTAAATTCCATAGCACTGACCTCTTTTTGAGCAGCAAAACTAAACCCTATTTAAAGAAAAAGTAAGTAGGTATCGTGTATTTTAATGATTGTCGATGATGTTGTTGATTAGGTGGTAGTTAGAGCCAAAGCCGGTAGTAATCACGAGGAGAAAGTGACAAAAAGTCTGTTTATCCCAATTAGAGTGGCGAATAATGGTAGATTAAAGGGGCAATTATTGGAAATTGATGTCTAGTGCTTTCTCTGATACGGTTTAATGCAATATTGGTGTTAACTGTATCCAATATCGTTTGCAATTAGGTCAATAACCATCTATATTGCCTATAATTACTTACATTACCAGCTCGAGATATTTTTTACGCAAACACGGAATTTATTGCGCCCAGTGTGTGCAATGGACTTTTGATCACGAACAGATTTATCTGGCAGCTAATTTTTAACCGGAAAACGATGCAATGAAGAAATCCTGACAATAGCAAACATCAGGTTCAAGATAAGAATGTTGCCCCATGCGCGCATAAAAGAAAAAAAATCGTTTGTAATGAGGAGTTCTATTATATCCTATTCAAACATCCCAGACTTAATAATCCGAAAGTATTACTGCCCATTGATCGGAATAACGCCCTACAGAACAAATAATAATAGAGTGGGCTGGACGTAGAAATAACACAACAGTGTAGTAGTTGGATTCAGTATCTAACAGTTATTGTTTTTAATTAAAATACTTACAAATTTACCGCAAAAAATCAGCATCAAAAAACTAACTCCAAGTAAGAAAAAACAAACAAAAAACTACCAAAAACAATATAAAGTCAGTTTTTTTTATTATCAAAAAAAAAAAACTCGTAACTTTTTGCGCGACTGCGATTTTCACTCAGCTGATCGCGCGGCCGCACCAGCTAAACCTTCGACGATGTCTTAGCCGCAGAAGATACGGCGGGGAAATGTAGAATGTGTGTGAACGAAACGTCTCGGTTGGCCTAGGATAGAATAGGAATGCGCTGTTGTTAGATAGTCTAAAAAATCAAACCTCAGTCGCAAATCTTGTGCTAAAATATTGCTTTAAAAGACAATCGAGAAGACAGCATTCAGCAACCCCTAAATTGTGCTAGCAACTTTGAACTATAGAAATAAATGATGAAGAATAGTTAGGAGATTTTTACAAAAGCACGGCAACGTCGCCTTATTGGAGATGGTCTTGCTCCTTCAATCTCAGACACCTGTTGTATCACCTGTACGAGGGAAGTCTAATTACGACAGAATCACCGCTCCTTATCGGAAGTTCGTTATGAAAGAATCATTTTATAGAAATTGAAGTTTGATAAAACAGTTTAACACTAATTTCAAAAATACAGTTTTATAATAGTGGGTCAAGATCCATTAAGAGTGTATTGAACGATAAAACAACTCAAAGTAAAAACTATGTTACCCAAAAGTAAAATTTGTATGTATAGTACCAGTAGTAGGTGCAAAGTGTTTAAATTTTGACTTGATGATTTATATTACTATTTTGATCATCGTGTTATAATAACAAGAGGTTTTCGATTTTTTTTCTAGAAGAAAATATTAAATTTGATCAACCGTACAAATGAGCTATTTTTACTGTTATAGTATGTCGATATACAAAAAATAATCATTTTTTTACTAAACTCGCCAAACAAAAATGTCATTATTTGATATCCACTGAATCTTTCAAAGAAACCTTCACCAGCAAGATTTTGTAGCAATAACACACTTTTTAGATATTGTACTTACAGACATAATTTTGCATTAAATATAATTTGTTAAATTCCAATGTTCTTATTAAAAATAATTGTAGAATAACGTTTTAAACTTGACGCTCTGAATAATCGAGTTCATTATTTTCCATATTTTTTTTATCAATATTTTAATTGAGCCAAGTTCCTCTTCGGTACTGTTTCCTAAACTAGCAGCAACAGTTATGATTTCATTAGTTATTCAGACGAAAGGTGTTTATGTAATTATTACCAGTACACCTCGCTGAACTTGGACTGTTTTATCTGCAACAATATGGCGTTTCGAACTCCAATTACGCCTCGCTCTAATGAATATTGTGTTTATATTCCTAATGCGACTACGTGCTTTGACATTGGAATTTTCAGTTACTTTAGTTAGAGAGTAAAGACGTACGAGCGGCACGGTGACCTTTTTGCAAAGCAACGTAGAAAAACAAAAACGTAGATCGTTATAACAGCTCTTCCCGACAATAATAATAATAATAACCATAACGGATTTTCAGCCAATCACTATTGAATTAAGAAGACATTACATGTCCATTCGGACCACTAAACTATTTTTAGGTTTTCTTCCTGTTTTGTGTAGGAATTCGGCTTTAACGACATTCGCTTATTTTAGGACTAGAATAAAATTCTAAATTGAATGAGAATGAGGACCATAAGAATTGAAAAAACATGTATATAGCATTAATGTCATTATTGCTAAAGAATACGTACCTATAATTGACAATATCTTGACTATATGTTTACTAATTGTTGGATATTTACAGACCTCTATTGGACACCAAGGTTTTCTGCATTTTTCCAAAAAACGGACTGCACCAAATGTCAGTGGATTTTGATTAATTTTGTTATTTCATAGGACACGGAAACAGTTCGAATGGAGGCAAAAAGTTGTTGCACTACTTCTCTTCACTGAATGGGTGATCCAATCTTCTAACATCTGATATGCATCAAGGGAGCTCAGACTCTTCAATCACATCACAAGATCTTCACACTAAAACTAACCATGAATTAGAATGAATTACAAATTTAACTTTTTTTTAAAGTCTTAACAAAGTCAAGATATACCAGGTGTCCAAGAGCACCCTGGACATAGGAGATTAACATGGGAAAACGGTTTTGATTTTTTTGCGCCTGTACGGTTGATTTGATTGAAAAATCGTAATAATGAAAGTTGTAGTACCTATCATGGACTAGTTTTCTGGATTTTTTTCAGATCTCTAACTTAAACCCTTTCGTCGTAAAACACGAACAAAAATGCGAAAATTTTAACTTTTTACCTGCACTGTATAAGCGGTTGTTAAGCAACCGTACCAGCAACAATGATCTGTTTACCCGTTGCCCGACAACCGCCTATACAGTGCAGGCCAAAAGTTTAAATTGTCTCATTTTTGTTCGTGTTTTACGACGAAAGGGTTCAAGTTAGAGATCTGAAAAAAATCCAGAAAACTAGTCCGTGATAGGTACTACAACTTTCATTATTACGATTTTTCAATCAAATCAACCGTACAGGCGCAAAAAAATCAAAACCGTTTTCCCATGTTAATCTCCTATGTCCAGGGTGCTCTTGGACACCTGGTATTTATAATACACTATAAAAGTGTTCAAATTTTTAGGAATATCTAATAATGAAAGAGTTTGGTGTTTTCTTTTCATGTGACAAGTTACTAGAAGGACCAAAACGAAATTTTTTCTTGTTTCTTCTATACTGTAATTTTTGGCTGACAAATTCGAGAGAACATAAGTTTTCTAGTACCTACTTATATCGAATATACTCTAAAAACTTCCTCGGTTCCGATGCACACCAAAGGGTATATTTATACCAAAAAAACTTAAATTAAGTAAAATAAGCAATTTGAACCTTCGAGAATTTCGAAAATTTCTCAAAATCTAAAATATCTAAACAAAGGAATAATTAGCCGGTCAAGACTTATCATCTATATCTACAGGATAGGATTCTACCTAGAAACACATACGATCTTGACACACACTCCTTTATTTATACTGTGGAAGTTAATATATCATTTTGTCTCATCAAAGCGTCAGCTAATGTACTACAAAAACTAGTGAATGGGCATAGGTAAACGTAAAATCAATTATATTCTCTCTAATCTCAGCAGATTAACTTCAGTGCGAACCCCAACACTTGCTAACTTATTAATAGTACAGTAGTGTTACTCATAGATTAATTTTTTGTACAAATTGATTCAACCCGAGCACTCACATTTTCTATGCAAAACACGGAGGAAAATTGCCCACAACTAGGAAATTAACCGGAGATGAAAAAAATTGCAATATGTTTAGCACGTACCGGGGCGTTGAAACAGTTTTGATCCCGGCTGGACTCCCATACTCGAGCTTTAACTTATTTAGTCAAGGCATAATAGTATATTATTAACCACATTGAATATGCAATGATAACTGTATTTCTGTGATGTTACCATATTAGCAAGAAAATTACATTTATCTTCCTATACGGTGCCTTTTGAACGCCTTTACATCAATAAAGTGTGGATTTACTTTATAATAAAGTCACACAATATTTTTTTCGGAAAAAACAAACTGAAACGCAACATCTTTAACGTGAAAGATAAATCAAAAATTGAAGAAAGCCGGTTGATTTTGCGGCATGCCGACGAGCACTGGAGTGTGACAACCATTGTCGGTTTTGTTTGCTATTTGCAACTTGAAGATGGGGCGATGACGACAGCATGACTTTGTGTGTATTTCTTATTTTGTTTACTTTTTTCTATGTTTAATATACGCCCGATGTGCTTTGACGTTGTTCCACTATTATATTGATATACATGGTGGTCCAGATCAAAGTTGTTCTTCTTCATATGTCATCTTCCTTAATAAAGATTGGCGATCACTTGCCCAAACGCTTCCCTATCCCTTGCAACGTGAAACAACTGACAAACCGTCCCAATTCCTCAGCCAAGATTTCTGTTTTCTTCCTATACATTTTTCCCTCTATTCTTCCCTACATGATTACTTTTACCTAAGAGAGTGTATTTGTCATTGCGAAGTATGTGGCCCAAATATGCTGTTTTGCTTATTTTGACGATTGTCATCAGTTTTCTACCCTGTTCGAATGCTTCCAGTCTTTTTATGTTTCACTCATATAACAGCTGAGACAATACCATCTAAAATCCTGACTGAACCTCATTGAACCTGTATTTTACAAATCCTTTCCGGACTATGACCCTCCTAGAAGCTGTTCTATAAGTTGGTTGTGACAAGTTACAGCCAACTCATATATTTTCGTTTGCTTGGGATAATTATTAAGAAGATTTGTTAGAAAAATCGAATTTTGCATTATTTTCAAAAACCTTCTATGAATTCTAGAAGAGCTGACTGAACATTAACTGGTTCAATATTTATTATAAGTTATTGTTTTGTTATGTTTCTTTCTTAGATTCTCTAAAAAACGGTGATACCCTTTTCACCGAAATGTCAGGAGGTTTTAAAAAATCAAGATCGAGTCTAAGTGAGTGTTCTTGTGTTGGAACGACTAAGTGAATAAAAGTACAATTCAATTTTGTGGAAAACAATGAGAAATTTAGATTTCCAAACAAATATACAGAAAAAAAATACTTGTTAGCTTGAACAAGCTAAAGATGGCTAATTGGCTAACTAACCAGTAATTTTAAATGGATGCAGATTCCACCAAAGTCAATTTTTTGTTTTATTGTTAAAGTTATTTAATCAAACTATATAACATAATTTGATCTCTCAAAGAACCCACACGTTTAGACAAATCAGGCATCCAGTATGTATTCGACTGCATGCATGGGCCAGGATGTTCTATGACGAAATAATAATATATCCATTTATTTAAGAAAACAAGTTTTAAATTTTTATTTCAAGATATTGTTTATCTACGCGCATTTACATAACTTGTAATACTGTCAAGTTTTAACAAAGGAGCACCGTCCGATCTACCAGCAATCAAAGGCTTTCTTCATGAAAAAAATGTGGTTTTGAATATCATATATTAAGATGTAGTCGGATGGTTTGCGAGATAATTTGAACTACAATATAGTTACTCAATTAAGTTACTTTGATCTAAAGCTTTAAAGTACTTTGGCTAAGAATAAGAGAGCTTACAGGAACAAAAGGAAAAAAAACTACTATTTTTACAATTTGTTGGTTATATCATCAACATAATAATAAAATCCAGATTTTGAAGTAACACCCAGACTTCTACACAATAAATCTATTGGTCAATATTTAAAACAAAACATGTTTCAAATACAATACAAGTGTTGTTTCTGGATAAAACATTGTAAAATCCTAGTAAATTGATAGTTTCAGAATTTTTAAAAATATAATTGTCCCAACGTTACATTATTACAAACTCTTGTAGATGTAGAGTATCAGATTAAACTGGCTGTCTTTGATGGACAAGTAAGGAAGGTCAAATTACCATAAGTTACACATTGAAAATACTTACATTTTAGTTGTTTTTTCACAACATGAAAATTAAAGTAAAGTTTTTAAATGTAACTAATCTTAAATCAAATTAATGTATTGTTAAATACATATTTCATATTTTTTATTTTGATATAACAAAGTTATGATTTCTAAGAGTTTAGGCTGAAATTCAAATTTGTAAGGGCACTTACTTATTCTAAAAATCTGTATGTAATATAAAAATGGACGGACCTACTATCACAACCATGCCAAGCATAATGCTGGCATACATATAAATTAAAAAATAAGGTTGGAATAAGCCTAAAATACCACAAAAGGTAATCAGTATGAAATTTGAGATTCACTATTTAAGAAAATACAGCCCAAAATAGCAACTGCTCACCAGTAAACAAAAGGTTAAAATATCCTTAAAAGTAAAACAAAGGCAGTAAAAACAAGCACATATTTTGAGATGCTAATAAATCTAGCAGAATTACACTCATCCTCAGAACAGTAACATTCCTGCCAATAAATTCCATTGTCATATACCCCCCAGTTACACACCCCAGTCACACCAGTGTCAGCCACAGAAGCGCAGCGCCGAATTACTTGGCGCCATCGGCCATCCCCTTAAAAATATCCAGGAGGCTCATAAACAAAAATTAAGCATTATATAATGGGGACTTACAAATAAAACCTTTAGGGCTTTGCTGGGTGACTTTCATACAAAACGAGCCAGGCATGTGGCTTTCATCACTGTTACAGTCAATGGCTATGTGGTTCTTTTTGTCAAATTTTTTATAGGCCCCACAGTTGTCTTCACCTTTCAAGTCTTCTGCTGAGCTGCATTGGTAGCAACGCACAGCATCACCTAAAAGGTGCATGTTAGTCAAAAACATACTTAGGCCTTTAATGGGTTAATTAAAACAGGGAGTGGTGTTTTTGCTGCTTACCTAGGTGGGCAAAATTTAACACTAAAACTCCTGTAAATGCTATGAAGGCAGCCGCATTAAAATTCATTTTGTACTATTGAAATTCTACGAATTTTTCTTTAAATTATGATTTTTTTAATTTTAGTTTGAATTTGGGTTTTTCAACTTGTTGTTGTTTTCGCATGACGTCATCAAGTAAATTACATTAAAAAGACATTTGATTGACAATATTGACATATAAATGAAAGATTTACAAGTTTTAGACCAGTTGTTTTCTTTTTCTACCTCACGCGGGGCAAGAAAAGGATAGCGACAGCAAAGAAAAAATTAACGAAATCAGCTTTAAAGAAGGGGAGTGGTTATGAGCAAATGAGGTTATGAAACAATAATCTTAAACATTTTTAGACACCAACCGTTTAATGTTTATGTTTACACTTTTTTAGTAGTTTTTATAAAATTTTAAATAGTTTTATTAAAAAAAAAACGAAAATGGGTTTACATAAAATATTTTTAATTGTTGCCCTTGTATTTATGTGCCTTCATTTGGGTGAGTATTCTTGTAATTTGTCTCACTAGCTCTAGACAAGCATGACTAATTTTGGTAGTTAATTCATTAATTGAAATTATTCTTATTAACTCCATTTAGTAGTAATAAACCGAGTTTTGTAGGTATGATTTATAATTTGTTCTAAAAGAAAGATTTCAGATGAGTCTGAACAAGAGTCAACTTAAGGTGGAGTTCCAAATGTTAGATGTTGATTTAGTTATATTTGTTGTTACAATTCTCATGTAATTTTCATGGAGTTTTTTTATTCACAATTAGTATTTTTTTGATGATTTGTGCATATTATTTCTTAAGAGGGCCATACAGCAACTTAAGTCCACATGTTTAGTATAGCACTATTTCTAGTATAAAAAAGCAGCCAGATAGAAGCTGCTTTTTGACCAATCACAAACTGCCCACTGTGCTGAGATTGACCCAAAACACAGACTATCATAAGTGGTGCAATTAGTTGGTGCACTACACAGGTAGACTCATGTTATGACATTTACGATTGGCAAGTTTAGTGCAAAACCAATGTATCTGTATCCTGCTTTATCAAATGTCATTAAAACAGCAGGGTAATACACTGGTTTTGCACTAAACATGTGAATTGAAAATGCTATTAAATAAACTTGACATGAATCAATAACAACTTTACACTTAAAACCAAATATTTTTCTAATGGTCTTCATGTTTGATATAATTGTATATCAAACATGAATACCATTGTATTGCTATTAAGATACTTGTAGTATTATTGCAAATTGCTGGTTCTCTGGAATAGTGATTTTGTATTAAGATCAAAATTCAACCAGAAAATGCATCTACATCAGCAGGAACTTAAGAATTTAATTTATTAAATTAGGCAGTTTCTGGTTAAATTTTGTTTGTAATACAAAATGGTCATTTTTGGGAATGGAAATGGGAATCACTATTCCAGAGAACCAGCAAAATGATGATTATGATATGGAAGTTGGGATGTCAAAGATAAATAACAAAATGCAGTGTGAAAAAAAAGTGACCAAATAGAAAACTTAAAAAGTAATTTATTTATTTAATGATTCAGTAGAAAAAAATGGCTTTGTAAAAAATAACTTCTATAAACAAAAAAGGTTGTTTATTACTTTTCACTGGACTTTTGTTGAGTAATTTTCCTTCTGTTATTTTTTCAAGACTGTTCAGTTGCCTATTTATTTTGTGAAGAGTCTAACTGAGCAGAATTCTTAAGCCATTTTAGAATGTACTCTAATTCATTTACTATACAAAATTAGGTTCAATATTGCAATAAAACTCACTATGATTTAGTTGGTTCATTTTGGAATTTTTATTGTTGCAAATTTGATAGAAAAACAGAATCTCATTGTGCAAATGCATTACTATCAAACTGTTTCAGTGTTATAACAACAAATTTGTTTCAGGAAATGCCATAAAGTGTTGGGACTGTAGATCGGATGCAGACTCAAAATGTTCTGATCCTTTTGATAATCGAACATTTGCCATAACTGATTGTGACCAAGTTAAGCCAATTCCCTACATCTTTGACCAAGCCAATTACAAAACTCAAAAAGCCACTATGTGTAGAAAAATAAGACAAAAAGGTAAGTGCAGTATATGGTTGAATTTTTAAAGAAAATTGCATTAAACCTCTTTAGAAATTGCTTTCAATCAATAGTAATTGTACTAATAATTTGTAACTTTTAATGTTTGGCCACTACATTTAAAGTAGATAATAATATGATATTTAATGGTTCAAAGTGAATTACATTGTGCTTCTTTCCATACACCTTTTTCAGTGAATGGTGTTTGGAAATACTTCCGTAGCTGCGCCTTCTTGGGAGAGATTGGAGTAAAAGGGGATGAACGGTTTTGCCTAATGCGAACTGGAACCTACAATATTTTTATGGAATATTGCACCTGTAACAGTAAGGACGGTTGCAATACTTCTTCGCATTTGACAGTTTCTAAAACACTTCTTAGCCTGGTTTTATGTTCCTCTCTATTTATTTTGCTACGAAACCTGCGATAGTTTAGACAAAGATGGTTTTGAAGCTTGTGTTCACTCTTTTTTAATCTGTATTATACAAGGATCTGTTCATATAATTATTATGAAGTTCTATCTAAATTTATCAATGTAAAAGGTGCTTTTTACAAGTTAGTCAAAGTGCATTTTGTTTTTGTCTCCGTCCATGTTGTCTGTATTGTATTTAATATGATATATTAAAGTTTTTCTGATACATATACATATCTACCATATTGATATTGAAAATGTATATAGATCACTTATATCAAACTGTCCGTCCAATGTACAAGCTTTTTTATTATATGTAGTGTATTTTACTACAAATTTTTGTACTAGTTAATAAATTAAAGTAAATTCAATTAATATACATTGTTATTTACACTTCTTGAACCCAAAGCAAGTAATTGCTGCTATGGTAAGTTACAACCCTACTATTATGAAGACTTTAAAAGTTGTCTATCTTTTTATAAACTATTAAGACTTAACTCAACAAGTGTTTGTCTGACCTGACTTCTTTTTGTTTATAAATTCGGTCTGTCATTTAAATTTTGTTCATTTTATGGTAATCATCAGAGTACATATCTGTACATTAACCTACATTATTTATTTTTCAAGTGATTTTTAATGTAACATCTTATTGATCATTGATCTCTTCTGCGACGGATCGATGCTTAGTCCTGTAACACACGCTAATCGTGGAAATTTCTGGAAGAAAATATTCTCCACATTGTACAGCATTAAACAAAAAGCTTTCTTTCTTCTCATATACATAATTTATTGTTCTTATCACTAAATATTAGAGAGACCAAATAAACGTCTAAAGAACAAGATTCCAAAAAAAAAATTAATCAATATAAATCTAACCAAATTCTACTTAACATTAATTGAACCATCAAATTAAAATTAAAAACGAACACGACGGCGTTACCAATCTGGAAAAACTTTGTCACCATATCAGGACGGATACTTCTCAGAGTATTCAATATATTTACATTATTTGAACATCATTTACAAATGATTATACTATATTTAAGTTACAGGTGCGGTAACGGCGATTCAATACAATCTTTAAAAAAAAATAATTTGTGACTATCACTACGATGAGAAAGCCCATAATAGGGCCAAGGGCACTAGACCGGCCAAGAAAATGTTGAATTTCAGTCCAGTGGCTGAGTTGCAACCGTCGTATTCGCAATATTCGCAAAAGTCCAGGGAAATTCCTCTGGCTACGGCATCCTGACAGGTTCCGATCTCTTTTTCGAATGGGATCATGGCGCATCTTCTGATGTAGGTCAATTGATATTCACCAACTAAAAAAAACATTCTGTAGTGATCGGTTTAGTTGTTAATTGTAAAAATACGTGTAAAAGAGACTTTTCTTTCTAAATTGTCAAACAAGATTTCCATCAAATCTATTATTTAGCAGTTAAAGCTTAAAGAGAGTACAGGATGGTGTAGCCTTGAAGAATGTATTAAGCCCTAGTAATTAAATGCAACTTTTCTTTGCAATGGTTATTAAGGAGAAATTTACGCCAAAAATAATGATATACTAATTTAACTACAAACCAATTTGAAAGCTAAACAATTTCTGGTATTTTTAGTCAATTATAATGCAATCTTTGTATAATTTATACTGAAGTCAAATAACATAAACGAAACCTCAACCTGAAAGGAAATCTTATTGTTGACTCTCATCATTTGATGTCCCTTATTCCATCATATGTGAAAGTTCATTATTGCTTAACATCCAACAAAGAAAATATTTACGTCATGGGAAAATTTCGTAAAGCATTTGTTTGAAGATTCCATAGCAAATTTTTAATAAACTGATGGTTGCCTACAACAATGAATTTAATTGTGAATTCATCTAAGTCCACCTTCGGTTACACTAAAATTGTCCTTTTTTTTCCTTCAAGTGAAAGTCATTTCCGACCACAAACTTTTCAAGCAGCAAACCGGCGTTACTTAAAGGTGTTTGACCCAAATAGCGCCAGTCTAATGAAATACAAACGACAGTACTGCCGATGTAGCGGCGGTACCAGTTTAAACCCAAATAATCGAGCGAAGGAAAGTTGCGTACATAGGTCAAAGTGGTTTAGTTAACGCCACAGAAATATTTATTAGTAACTAGTTATTTCCTAGTGTAATTTTGTGGGGGTTAAAATCCTCATTTGACTGTAATATTAGTACATTATTAGTGTAATTTATTAACATTGTTGTTGTCAGTTATATGTAAAAACTAATTTTCTGTTGCGTTATTAAACGTTACATTTACATTGTTTTTACGTTGGAGTCAATTTTGTTTCACATTGATGTAACGTTCAACTGAAATCTCGTGTTCAGCAACTATTACTTGGTGGTTATTTTTTGAGAAGATGCTACCAAACCGTAAAAACACTTTGTTGTTTTTTGATTTTTTGGCATCATTGAAATTGGGTATTCTTGACTTTGCAAAAAGTAATCCGATTAAGAGCACAATTTGAATAAAATCACTCCTCATAAAACATATGACTGAGCACTGTCACGTGACCTTCTAATAAGTTTTTACATTCTTTCCGCTTTCAGGAAGAATTTTCACATATAAGTTCCCGCAAACCATTAAAAATCGACTATCCCACTCAGAACTTCGTTTCGTTTGGAATTCGGTTGCGAACTTCATTGAACACCGTTTCATAGTGCTCATCAGTTTTAAAGTAACTTTAACCCTACAAAATCGGATTGAGTTGCCTTGAACTAGAAGAGGACGAGCTAATGTACTGGGTGTTCCACCGGGAACTACCGCGGTCGATATTTTGAAATCTTCAAAAAATAACTTTCTGAAAATTTCACTGTTAAATGTTCCTTTTAATCCTGCCACATATTACCACTATAGTTTCTACAAGTATACATATCTTATAATGCAGCCAAGATGTGCCCCAAGTCTCTTTTACGCATATTTGTTAAACCAATCAAATACTTACTTCTCTGAACCTTCTTCATGCAAACGTTCCTCATGCGTCTGAGTCTCGCGTCCTCCTCGTTACAAGTTATCAGCCTAGGTCCACTTTGAGTGGCAGCTATCTGAGCCTGCGCCCTCTGATAGTTCACATCTCGTGGTGGATAGTTGACGGGGACGTTGGGGTCGATCGGCCGTCCTTGATTGTAATCTCTATTGTAATCCCTAGGAGGAGGGTAATCACGATTATTTGGGTCCCTATCGTATCGATCCCGTTGGTCCCTATCAAAGTAGGGATCCCTATTGCCGTCCCTGTTGTTATAGTCGCGGTTGTTGTACGGATCTCTAGAGCGATCCGGGTAGGGATCTCTGTAGTTGGGATCCCTGCCAGCATTGTCTCGGTTTCGGTAATCTCTGTTGTCCCTATTGAAATCACGATTGTTAGGGTCCCTATCCGAAGGGTTGCGATTGGGGTCGCGGTTATTGTAGTCCCCTCGGTTTTGATAGTTGTAGTCCCTGTTACTAGGACTATGCTGTTGATAGTTACGGTCTCTATTGTCGTAGTAAACCCCTGACGCGTTAGTATTATTATTGCGATAGTCTAAAGTACCGTTGTAGCGGTCGTAACCGCCTCGTCTGTCATTGTCCCTATCCCTATCATAGGTCCGATTGTTATTATTATAATCGCGGTAACGCGAGTCCCTATCATCATCATTACGGTAATAAGGATCCCTTCTTCGATCGTTATAATCGTCCCTATTATTGCCTCGATAGTTCGGGTCCCGGTACCCGTTATTGGGATCCCTATTCGGGTCCCTATAACTTTCGGTGGGCCGGTACGTGGAGTCTCTATAATAAAAAGAAGTGAACTAGTCAGTACTAACTCTAACTACTTGGTGTGTTGGTGTGACTTAACCGGGGACTACAAAGACCGCGGTCTTACTGGCTCGGTTAGGTGGTACCTACTGTGTGTATCTATACCTGGTGTCGTCATAATATCCGCGATCCCACTGCCTTAAAATAGAATTACTTCTATTAAAAATGTATTTACATTTGTACTAGTACAAGTTACAACAAAGCTCTGTATGGGATTAATTTTAGGTAACAACAGTCGTGTCACGAGCAAATTGTCAATCATTGATGGTTAACTAGAATGGTTAATGATAGCGTTTTCGATTGGTACGTTTAGTGCAAAACGAATGTATCCTGCTTTATCAAATGTCATTGAAATAGTACGGCAATACACTTGTTTTGCATTAAACTTCCAATCGAAAATGCCATGATACAATAAGCTGATTCAGGTGCGAGTTGCGAACAATTAGCACAGTAAACATACCTAACCGATCCACTAACATTTGGAAGCTTAATTGATTGTTGAGCAAAGCAAAGTGCCAATTTATATACATTATGTATAAACTATATAAGTACATACCCAAGATGATGATTCACTTTGAAGATGACCGATGGTTGACGTATTTAGATATTTATTTAATGATTTCATTAAAGTAATAATTAGATATAGGAACTTAACTGTTACTTTTTTTACAAGTTCTGTCATAATCAAACTTTTGTTTAATAAACGATGTAGAGAAAACAATCTGGACACATTATTATAGATATCATATCAGAGGTGTAAAATGGTTTTATTTTTTTTAGGTGGATTCTAGACACCACTAATCATAAAATATGAGGGAAGGAAGAGAACAAATACTTTGTTCGCAACTTTTGTCATATTATAATCAGAAAAAATCAAATCCTAACAACAGATTATTTGTTACTCTGACACTGAATTGATAGTTTCCAGGTTGCCACCAATCAAATACATTGTAAAACATTATTTTTCTACGACTGTTTAATAATATGCTTATTATTCACTAGTTTTGAACAGATAATGACAACCATTACCTACTCGTGAGTAATGAGCTGTTACTCATGGCTATACCACCCGCGGGCACTTCAATGTAACGTTACACTGTGGCGACGTAGAAGTATTATAGTGTTATTCCTAAACCTTTGTTTTTCTTTTCTATTACATTATTAGGTCATATTTTGATAGTTGACATTTGGCTTTCAGTTACAGCTCTGTCTTTTGTTCTGTTCTAAACCTGGAAATTGCCAAATTCAATCCCTTACCCCCAAAAACTTACTTGAAATCTTGAAAAGTAACAAAACTATTGTGACTTTGGTTGAATGTATTTTATAACTTCATCAATGCATTTGTAAAATTTGGTTGTATATGTTTCTGACTTGATTTTAGGCTATTTTTAAATATCTCTCTTAAAATCAGTATAAGCAGTACCAAACGTATTTGATAGCTTAATTATGAGTGGAATTTTGACAGGTATGCCATTTGGCAAATTCGATCCCATGGAAGCACAAACAAAATTCTTATTCAGAAAAATATTACTTTAAACAGGTGTATGATTTCATTCTCGTTTATTTTTTAAATTCCACACAGTAAATAAAACTACAAATTATTCTCCTTATACGTCTTAAGTCTAGCCAGACTAAAACAGTGCAATTTCATTCAATTAAGCTTCCAAAACTATAGTACCGTGTTTATGCCAAACAAAGTTAAAATACTAAACAATTTCACATTTCTGAATGAACTTTGTCTATAATAAAATCATGGCATAAACACCATACCAGAGCAATTAATGCGTGATTAATGAGTGTAACACTGATGATTCACAAGCGGGCGAAACGTATATACAACTACGTACCGATTGTCATAGGGAACTGGGGCTGGTCGTTGATTGTAAGGGTCGAAGAACTGTTGCTGATTGTAGCCAGCAGCTCCGTAAGGGTTGAGACCGTATCTGTAGTCGGTTAAGTTGAATCGATCGCTACAGGACCGATCTATGTCACTGGAACATTCCCAACATTGCAAGGTTGAGCCTGAAAAATCACGCAAACTTATATGCCTGTATCATTTTCTGTGAGAATTTCAAGACTGAATACTCTCACATATTAACAGGTAAAAACAATAAAAGTAATCCTGTAAATTGCAGTGTTTGAATTTTTTTATCGTTATTAGATTATTTCCAGGGTCATTCTATTGTTCACCTGCTAAATTATTAATTCCAGTGTTGAAAGTTAGTAAGCGAGTGAATCACAAATTAAATTGTTGTTAAGTTATGCTGCGACAACGCCCACCTTCGTGTCATCGTTCTGGACGATTAAGAACGATATTTCGATGGTACTTTAGTATAATAAAAAAGTTCATTGGGTACTAAAACACACCTTAAATAATTTATAATGTTTAGAAACAGTCATGTTGATTCAATGAAGTCTTGAATATTAAAATTGCGTCTGAAGAACTGCTCAGAATTACCACATAGTAAGAAAACACACCGTGGTGCAAATTATTTACCAGAATTTTAGTAAAAATATCAGTGCAAAATTAATACTTAAATCTTATGCCTGGTTTATATTCATTTAAGATCCCACATTACAAATAAAGTATATTCATGTGAAAAATACATGCCAGGCATATGACTACAGCCGCATATATGAATTTGAGAATATGCCTGGCAAATATCCGGCTGCTGTACAAATTTAACTTTTTAAATATTCCATATGCTAGGGGTGTGTCTGAGAAGTGAAAATTGGTCTCTATAGTATAGTTTGTTATACATTGAAAACAAAGTTTCGTAAAATTGTTACAAGATATAACACTAAATAAGAATAATAAAAATATAGTATAAACTATAAATGGATATAAGAAAAGCAAAATATGAATATGTTTTATTTTAAAACCTTACATTTTCATTCAGCCGTTGAGCTAATTCAAGCTCAAGAAGATTACAACGCGTAAACCAAACAAAAGTTACTGATATTACAAAAAAATACAATTTTGACTTTGCCAATACAATTACAACTTTAATTTCCGCCTACATCAACGTTATTTTTAGATTCCTGAGAAACATGTCTGGCACATGAACTAAAGGGACAAAGTAAAATGCCAGGCACGTATTGGGAATATACTTTCATATACTGGGCACATATCTGGCATATATTTGAGAACATACCGCTGTCTGAAAGTAACTGCCAGGCATATTCCAAGCATACACTTTTGCTATGTGGGATTTATTATGACTTTTAACGCCGTTTATATTCAACGTAAGCGTGTTTGTTCAGACGGTTAGTTTTTCACTCGTTTTGTCCAACAAAATTACAAACTGAGTTTAAACTACAGTGCAAATAGAGATTAATAGCGATTAGGAAAGGCAAACATTTTATATTAGAAAACAAAGTTGGAAACTGATCGAAATTTATTGTTTCATGTTTGGATTAAGTATAATTCCAAAACAATATACATTGAAACAGATCCAGTTTTGATATTTTAACGGCAACCACTAATTCGGCCATATTGATATTTTTTTGACAAGCACCTTAAAATTCTAGGCTTTCTATTCTAGTATGGGTTTTGGTAGAAAAATAGAAAATATCATTGATTTTCTAAAACAGTGAAAATTAGTTAAAGTATTATATTGATATATTTTACTATGACACATATTTCCTAAACAGTAGCGAATTCTTGTAAAAATATGACGGGATAGGAAGTTTACCAAAGTGATTAATGACAAATACTCAAAACAATAGTTAGAAGAATATCCTGGGTATGACCGACCACAAGTACAGCCTGATGACACAGAAGGAAATATTATTTATTACTCATTCCGTTTTCATAATGAAATAATTAGTACCGTACCCAACTGATGAAGGCTAAATGACCTTTAAAGTGGTCGGTCCAATCATATCAATGCATGTATAGTAAAGCGAGTACAAAAGTACCGGAAAATTCAAGTGAAAAGGTTCATATAGCTTCTAGATATGTGCATAAATAGTTAAACAGTAAACAGATCTGGGTGAACCCAATTATTATTAGTAAAACAAAAAAAAATACCTATATATTTTGAGACATTTAACAGGGCCTCAAGACCTCCCAGCTAATTTGAATTAATATTCGTGGCCTGTTTTTTTTTGTATGTGGATTATTAAATTGTTCAATAAAGAAAACAAACCCAAAAAAGGTACAATAATAATCCCTCTTATGCATGGGGCGATTAAAACCGCAACAAACAACGTACATTCATATGATCGGTTTTACCTTGAATTCTTGTTCAATTGCACCATGTTTGTTTTGTTGTGATGGTTATATTACTTTAAATACTGGTTGCATTTACTTTAGTACCACCCTGGTAACTGTGTTAATTACGCAACTAAAACTACCAGGGAGTTTTAAAAGGTTAACCAAGACCAGACAATTGAATTTCTTAGATCAGTTTAATTTTTACTCGAGCATTTTTTAGCACGGTCAATTTATTCTCCAATTAACTTAGACACCTTTTTTGGAGGGAAGGTTACGACCGTCATCAATTTACATCGAGATATTAATGTAATAATAACTGAAAAAACCGACGAACAAACCAGACCGCTGATATTATTAACAATAAGCTGATTGTCGTTTCTTTCTTGCTATTGTTATGGCAATAGGATTGTTTTAATGGAAAATTCAAGGTGGAAGATAAACGCGCTCTGTTTTGACGCATTTTTGCTGAGTGACGCCGAGTTGCCAAAGCGTGACCAGAATCGGAGTGCATTAGCATGTGATGTACCTACTTCCGTTTTTTTTTTCAACTGTGATAATGCTACTAGATATGTAGGCCACACTTATGATATAAAATGCATAAAGCAGAAAAAGACAACCAGGCGATTAAAAAAGTAAAATATTTTATTTTTAACCAGGTATGTAATAACGTTATTTCTTATGTGTAAACCAGGTGGAAAGATGAAAATTACCTGCTTTTACTTTCCACCCGGGTGGAAAGTGAGTATTTTCCACCCGGGTAAATGTCAATATGCGTTTTGTCATATCTGGGCATACTTTTTATAGTTAAGAGACTGTGCCGCCACCTCTGCAACAGCTCGCAGCTCAGGTGATGATGAGTAACATCTGCGTCTTCAGAAATCTCCATGTTGAAAGCACTTTAAGAAACGTTTCAGCTCAAAATATTAAAGACAAAATAGCACAATAATGACGTTGTCAAGATTATAAACAAATCACCAGCCGTTTATTATGGTTGAAGTCAGAACTACTTGTACCTATACTACCTTATTGTTAGAGACTATTAGCAATCAATATTTCAACTGAATGATTTATTAAAAGTTCGATAAGATTTTGATAAATGGTTGAAAATAAAATAGTATACAAACCACGGTAGAAAGTTTAATTTCTGTCTCGAGATAAAGTTTACCTCGACTCGGCGAACTACCTAATTTCTCGACAGAAATCAAACACTTTCCACCTGAGTATGTAATATACTAATCCTGATTAGAGGTTATTTAAGGTCTAAACCGAAAAATAGTAGACATTCGTAATAGAGACGTGGTATGTCGTCAATGACCGCTTTGGAAACCAAAAATTAAATTTTCTAAAGACTAGAGCCGTAACTAGTTCATTCATTTGCCATTTTTAACATTTTCAAAAAAATATAGCATTCAAGCTGGATTTATAAACTTTTTTGTTCTCATTCTTCTTTCATTCAAAATTAAGAAAAAAATTTCCAAATTTTGGCATCTTTTGTTCTCTTTTCAATTTTTCTTTATTGGTATACTTTGTTCTTTCCAATGTGTTTTTTTTTGTTTTACATTTTCTACTTCTGTACTATTGATTTCTGTTAGTATGATGGCCATAATATTAAAACAATAATCCCCTCAATGCTATTAACTGTTCAATTAAACCAATTTTCAATCGAACCGTGTAATTTTCCTTTATTTTAAACCAGATCGATTAAACGATTTGATGTTGTAAAACGCATTTCTTAAGGCTTAAAATGCAATTCGTTCAAAACGAGGGAAATGCTTGCGGCCTTCGGTTCGTTTTTTTTTTCAATTCGGCTTGAAGAAATGCATTTGGAAATTCCGGATACTAGATCCGTTACAGCTTTAGCTGCCTCTTTACGCTAATTATACTGATTATTTAAGGTGTTTATGTTTAATTAATTTCATGTTTTAAGCAACTTATTTGTATCGGTTAAAGCTGGAATTAAATAAAATGACTCCGAGGAGTCCGAGGTCTTTTTTTAATTCGACCCCGTCCAATAGGAATTCGTTAGAATATCTTTCAGGAACTGGTTTCAATTTAATGATATCAACGAACAGTGGTTTGAATTCATTCAGTCGCTTTAAAATTGTTATTAAACTCTGCAGTGTTGCCAACCCTTAAATCATATAATTTCCTCAAAATATTGCCCAGATAAAATTTATTTAAAATCATTTAAAACTGTATTGTTTTTGAGCATGTGTTTTTTACTTTTATAGCTTTATGGAGAAGATTTTGATAGTTTCCAAATTTATGGCAGACTGAAATTTGCTTAAAATAAACAGGTACACATCACGACTGTTCAATTTGAGATGATTTACAGCTGTATTAACTATAACAGTGCTTTTAAGCACTTAAGTGGTATTTGACAGTTACCAATATTGTGACAGATTTTACAAGGTCCAAAATGAGTGTTACCTATCAACGTTTAACTTCTACAGCTATAAAGTACATCTAACGTAGTCAACACAAATTTAAACACTTTTTGAGTGGGTTGTTTTAGTTTAATCGCTCTATAGATTCGATTTTGCCAGTTGACAAGTTTGAACAGATTAACACATATATTTGTATGTCAGAACTGTCAAAATTGTATTCATAGACAAACATTAGATATGATTTGTAATCGAAATAGATCTACAATAGACAGTTACACGTCACAACTGCCAAAAATTTCTTTCAAATTAAAATATAAAAGACATAATAATATAATTTACATTGATGGTATTGCTTTTAAACAAGTTTAACAATTTCCAACTTTATGATAGATTGAGTTTTCCCCTGATCTGACAACACTAAAACTATCAGTAATTTAATTTATTTCATAAATGCGGACCTGTTTTTAAGATGCGCCTATTATAGAGACCCAAGTACAGTTACACGAAACGTGAAGTAAGGACTTTTGACTAGTCTAACGGTTCCTTTCAAATATTCTACAGAGTGGTCTTTTGTTGCACTTTAGGTTGATTTAAAGGTGTGTTAAATGGACATTTAAGTGTCGCCTACCCAAGAAACTAGAATAAAGGTGTGTCAATATGCAATTGGCATTGAATGCCTATTAAATGGCGCGCTTGTTTGATTGTTGCCCAACACACAGTGAAATCTCGTGTACCTTTAACTAATTTCACTGCACATTTCAACAACCAACTAAATATTTAAATTCATTAAAACAATTTTTAATTGTTGTAAAAAAAATTAAATCACACTTACCTCGATACACATTAAATCCTAAAAGTATCACTAAAGTACTAACAGCAAATTTAAGCATGTTTGGTCCTGCCAAATTTCTGTAGCACAAATTTACGAACAAATACTCGTTTTTAAAGCTCCAAATGTCTTGTAAACAACGAAAGTCCGTTTACGTAATAGGTGCGCGGATAAATCGAAAGCTCTAGCGCGACAGACAGAGAAGGAATGATGTCATGGTTTATTTGGTATGATCTCGCTGGTAGCGCGGCCAGGTAGCTTTGGTTGTTACCTTGGCGAATCTTGGAGTTGGTCGAGTATACCATTTAGTCGCCCCCACCATTTTGTTTAAATTGGTTCGTATTTTTGTTAGTTATGAATATTGTTTTTCTCGTTACGTGTACGCGACCAGATTGGATGTACGGTTCGTCTATTAACGTGTCATTTAATGGACGTTTCACGCATTAATTACACATTAATTTTGCTAAATTAAGCTATCTATGTCTGTAACTAGAGAATAGCCCACCAAATACGACACGGTTTAAGGAAACACCTTAATATTTTTACGAAATTTGTTACAAGCATGTACAAATTGTAGTTGCAAAATTGACATAATATGTCAATCACTTGTGAAGAAAGTTTGAAAGGAAGAGCTAAAGCAGCTAGCGTTACAATTTTGTGTATTAAATTCTAAATAAATTGTTCTAGTAAAATCACCTAAAGATTTTGTTTTAAGTATTTTGAAGTATTCTAATAAGTGTTCAATAGCCTAACAGCCTTTTGAAACACTTTTAGCTTTCATCAGAGATTTCTTTTGTTACAAAAAATAAATAAATGAGAACTATTTATGTTGAAACAGAGAGAGAGTAAGAAATAATTTAAAATGTAAATTGTCTTAGACACTTTAAAAATGTATAAACTCAATTTAGTTATGAAATCATAGTAAACATAAAATGCATAATTTGTATTGGTTACTACTGAAATATTTGAGACACTTTTCAAGTTCTCCACAAAATTAAGAATCACCTAAATGTCTTCACCTAGCTGAAGAAAAGTTTTGAAATGTATTCTAAAATTGTAAAGCTTTTTCAACATCTTTTCTGGAACATTCAGTCTTTGTTTCCAAGTGTTTTAGATTCCTCTATAATTAATGCTGAAGGTAAAAAACCAGTAAATGAGGTTTTCAAAAAATGTGATTGTAGAAATTTGGAAATTTATCCGATCATTATTTTTTGACATGAACATTGAACATTGTTTTTAGATTAACTGAAACGTTTGGTACACTTTGTATATTTAACTAAGCAAAGTTTCCACACACATTAGCTGGTTATTTACTTATTTTAATAGCACTTTATAAGTGTTTAAATTTAGTATATCCTCTTTACCAGATCGTAAAATAACTTATATACTATAAACACACTCTGAATTAACCCCTGAAATACGTCAACATAATTATAATAATATTAGGTATAATATAGTATAATTTTCCGCTTTAAGAACAGTATGTATTTCACTTAGATATTATTTTATGAAAAAAATGCTTTTTGAATACAAATTTAAAATATTGTTTTATTAACATGTAACTAATTAATCTTTGTTGAGCAAATGCGCATTAAAATGTTAAAAAAGCAACTGTATGTTCTTGTTTTTTGAATTTGTTTTTAAATTCTTGGCTAGATGGTGACGTCAATTTCTACAAGTTCTTGCATCTAGACTTTCTTAGGAAGTATGGATTTTGTAAAGTTTTGTTTTTTCAATGGAACTCCCTCATCTGGTATAGAGAGGTATGGCATTTTCAGTTTAGTTCATAGACACGTTAAACGTTAAGAAAACTTTAAACATTTTGGTCCTTACTGTATGTAAAACAAGTAACTTGGGTGTTTACTATTGTCACTAAAGAGATCAGTTTACCTCTTTTTCATAGCGTAAGTATATTGTCCTCAAACATCACACTTCTAATACCTATACTATATGATACTTATTGGCCCTAATAGTAGTTGCCATTTGTGTGCAAAATGTCAGAGTGACAATAAAAAACGTTAATGTTTTGATGCCAAATGTAAATTCAAATAACATTTATAATAATATCTTACAAGATTTTCTAGAATCTTCCAACTGCAATCAAACGTACAACCAATATTAGGTCTGTTCGCAGAGGGAATCTCCAACTAGTTATCAGAGAAATAGATACATCCATTGGGCACGAGTCAGAAAACGTCATAGTCACGTGAGCATTCAACCAATGATACTTGACATTTACTGTTTCTGAGTTGGAAACCAGTCAGGGATTGCCTCTGCGAACAGACCTATAATCAAATCAGAACAAGCAAATAGTGTTACCCAGTTCAGCGTGACAGAAACGACAATACAAAACTTACCCGGACAATAATTTAGGAATAGTAACATTACACAGTAGAATTTCGTCGCACAAAACTTCAATGTCAGCTTTATATTGTTAGGATACGTATAGTGGGCCATTAGGGTGTCCAAAACAGCATAAAATTGCCATTTACGGTGTAAGTGGGTTGTAAAAGTTGATATGGACGTGCCCAAAATGTTTTATCATTAACAATGAATTATAATTGTTGTATTGTTTTTTGTTTTGGTCGGTAGATCCGGTTATTTTAATTGCTTTATGTTAAAAAAATATAGTATAGGAATCACATCATGAAAGACCCTAAAAGGTAAAAATCAGCAAAACCATCAGATGTTAGATATACAGGCTACACCATCAAGGTATTTAGTGCTAGTTGTCAAGTTTGACAATTTTCCTAGAAACTAGAAAAACGTGGTTTTCGGCACTATGTAGTTTATTTAAGTTTGAAGATCAATAATTAGTATAATTAAGTTTGGAAGTTCTATAAAGTTCTAAAACTTGAAGCCTTTGGATAAAAACGTCCTTTTCGCAATTTTTTCTTTTTCTCATAAATCTATTAGATTTAGGTAAAAAAAGTCAAATTTCTAATTTATTTTTTTACCACTTTAATATTGATTATTTAGGAAAATCAATGGTGCCTTCTGAAGGCACTTTTTTATGCTTTTCAGGAAAATGGTTTTAGTTTTAAAAAAACTAAAACTATTTGGCATTAAATTGCGCAACTTTTCCTCCTTTAACTAAAGCTCTATCAACTCTAGTTATTGAGATAGCAATGCTAATGCATCGAATTTGTAACACCCTGTATACATATTTAATTTTGTTTGGGTTTGTTCTAACAAATTTACACGCAAAAAATTCATGCACATTTAATTCAATTTCAATAATGCTTTACTTCTCGATTCGATTAATTATTCTCATCCTTCGAGCAAAAAGAACAAATATCAGGAGGTAGCAAATCCCCGTTTGTGCATTAAGCGACCGAGACGGAAGTCGCCATCTTTGTCCCCCACATTAGCCTACTGCGCAATTGAATGAAACTTCCGAAGTTAGACGTAAAACAGTTTTGTTTAAATTTGATGGTATGTGAAGTTAGCTAAAAACCGCAAAGATTTGTTGTTTTTGTTTGTTTTGCTTTTCGGTTCATTAAAGGTTAATTCTTGCAAACTTAAATTAGTTGAATTATTATTGACGAGTGGATTTATGAATAGTGGGCAACAGCAGATTGATTATCGTCACTGATTTTCTGACAGTTTACCGCCGCCATACTGAACGATTTTTGTCCCCCTCTTTGATTGCTATTTCTCCTTCCTGCTATATTTTTTTATTCATTGTTCTCACCATAAAATTGCTTTTTAACACAAAATAATAATTGAATTCCATAAAAAGTTACAATCTAAACAAATCAAACTCTGAACTATCTCAATTTATATTATTCCCTCCACTTTGCACTGTACTACTTTAAAACAACAAAAAAAAGTATTACAAAAACTAACCTATATTATACACATATTAGCGCCGAGTCACATTTTGCGTTACGTATTTTATAAATTAAAGCAAAGGACACATCTTTGGTTGACTAAAAAAAAGTTACACTTACACAACACACAAATATAAGAAACCCACAAAAAGGTCACTTTTTAAGGTTGAAGGCTTTTAATGAAATTAGATGTTAATTTTACGGTTCATGTGGTACCCTTGTTTTTTTTTCGTAAATCGATAACGATATACGGAAGGTCACGAAAATACTGCTTTTAAGAAGATGAATGAGTATTTACACATTTTTCTGCTAGTTCTAGTGCCAAAAAATTGAATTACAAACCTAAGAAAAGCAAAAGAGCGGGTACTAAAGCTACGAAAACTAGACTGTTGCTCGTTGCTGAGTTGCACCCGTCATATTCGCAGCTCACGCAGTACTCCAGGTTCCTAGGCCGGTTGCTGAGGATATCTTCAGGACATGCACCGGCTTTTAGGTCGTTGTGCACCATTCTGCATTCTCTGACCACCTCGTTGAGACCGTTGGGAACTATAAAAAATCACAATTTTGTACTAATTGTAAAATTTCATTGGGTGTAGTCAGAAAATGATTTATTTTACGAATTTATGTATGTCAATTGTTATTTTATTTTTGTTTACATTTTTTACCTAAATTCGGATGTAAACTATCTAACAAAACGTGATAAATAACAAAGTTTTATAACTTGTTTAAAGTTAAAATGGTAAAAGACATACGTCCATACATATTTTGTGTCGCTCAGTACGCTATAAGCAGAAGAGAGACGTAAAACTGGCCTTTTCTACGTCACATAGTACATTTTCGTATATGGTGTACCAAATAAGGGTAGTTATTGTGTTTTTACTAACGTTTTTCATGCAGTTAAATAGATCTACAGCCAAAAAGAAAAAACATGTGTCCAATATTTTTTCGAGTACTACTGATTATCATAAAAAAAATTTTTGCTAGATGACCAATGAAAATTGTCTAACCTGTTAAAACCCTCTTCAAGCATACACTTTTATATTGGCTGTAGGTAGAGGTATGCATTCCGTCACACTGTTCTAAACGTGGAGCTGTACTGGCAGGCTGTAGGTTGCTGTACGAATAGGAATCCATGTGTCTTTGATTCAACAGGATTCTGGTTGTGTTGAAATAGTCCCTGCAGGTGGCGTCGTTTTGTGAAGAACACTTCCAGCAGCTTAAGGCTTCGCCTAGAAATAGTAATCTTAATAAAAACTGTAATTTTGGTTCTAAAATTAATTATAGTAAACTAAATAACTGAACATCTTGTGTAATTTTACGTTTAGTGTCGTCAAAGTTTATATGTAAACAAGAAAAAGGTATTTTGAAACTATTTTCTTTTAGCTAAAATACAAATACTAGTATAATTTTGACATTGTTATGGCTTACTACACTAAAAATTTCAAAATTGTTTTACCGAAGTTCGAAAAATTTAACATGGTTGTTAAAAGAAAAGTCCAATTCTCTCATGTGTTATAATGTCACACTTTTTCCATTCTGATTTTCTCTTCGTGAGTAATAGCTATCATTACTAGTAATAATAGCAATAATATACTAGTTCTTAAGTAAAATTTGCAAAAAAGACAATATCTAAGAACATTAAGACCAGTCATCAAACTGCATTCATAAATTACTGCAGAACTTTTTTTTTATTGAAATAATGACATAATTTTCCTATTTACCAGCTGAATAACGTCATCGTTACAGGTCCGGCAAAATGTAACGACTTTAATTATTTTAAACAATCTACTCATCATTTATCTGGTCTTGGCCGGCTGCTTCCTAATTAGATAACTGGGAAAGACCGAATTGAAGTTGCACTTTGAGTTTGGAATATGACATTTTAAGAAGTCCTTACAAATTGTATACAACTGTTAATAGAAATAGTTCTACCATTGATTTGAGTCGGTCACAGCTGCATTTCACCAAACAATAGAATAATACCTCTATTGAATATTTTCGTTTCGCCATTGATTCACTTAATTACACTAAATAATGCGTCATCTTCTTTTTTTTTGAATATTTAAAACGTTTGTAATACGAATTATTAATAATAGTTTTCAAAAAAATCAAACATACCTTTGGCAGCCAAATGGAGCACCACCGCCATAACAGCCACTATACACATTTGGAAATTCATTTTTCTGGTTAAGTTTACACTCAAGTTTCAACCACCAACGATGGAAACGAAATGGTAATAAAGCGCACGAAATGCTGTTTTGATGGATGCTGCCGGAGTAACTCCCACCACTAACAACCACGCTATTCTTGGTGATTATTGATGTGATGATGCATATTGTTATGGATGATTTAGGGAGGAAGTCGATGATAATTATTCAATTTCTGACAAATTAGCGGATTTGTTAGTCAGGTGACAAAAATTCCTTCTTTTAAACCTTAAATCCCATTAACATCTAAAACGTAACCGAACAGTTCATTTTATGTTTTATGAGTCGTATATATCTAAAATTACACGTTGTTTTTACGTTTATTATATGACCAATACTGAAATAACAACAATGATGTCATGCAGGTGGTTAACAATTACTATTATGTTTTTACACAGGATGGCGAAATCAGTTCAGGATTGAGTTTTCATCGACTTTTTAATTGACCTAAAAATACGCTCTGTACACAGAAAAATAATGGAATCTAATTACCTCAGGGGCTAAATGACATCAGCTTTCAGTGTTTCACCACCCCCTAGTGATGATTAATCATTTAATTACAATGGAAGTTAATAAGAATGAAACTGTAGAGTAATATACTTAGAGTTGTGCTGGTTTTGATTATTTGACCGGTCAATTTTTGGTCATGTTGCTGAAAACTGAGAAAAAATGTGATTTGATCTAATATAAACTACTACAATAATAGCTATTCAGGTAACCATGTTAGTTCGTTTACACGTAATAAAAAGATTCTGAGAGGAAGAGTAATATGAAATAGAAGTATCCAACATGTGTTTCAAACATAACTATCTCAAATTTGAGGGTTCGAGTAGTAAGAGTAAAATAGATAAACAAATTAGATTAGATTTGATCACTCTTGCTCTTACTCTACTCCATGATATGAGTGAAAATAAAAACAAGGCAATAAAGTAGAAAGAAATGCAGTTAAAATAGTTAACCAAATTAACGGGAAAAAATTGCAACAAACTCTTAGAAATTAATTAAAATCATTTATTTCGATGTTTTGGTGAAGTGAGTAACTTCACTTACTTACTTTAGTACTTTAACTGAAATTGATCAATTTCAATGAGCTGTGATGAGAGTCTCGATTACAATTAACTGACATCAATTGATTCTGTGTTTGGTTTGACTAATTTGCAATTTGCTGAATTATTGCACGTGTGTGCTAATTATTGGTTAACTAGTTAATTGTATACGTGTGCCTTAATGAGGAATGAGTTTTAGCGTTAATAAAATTTTTGAAATGAAATGTTTTCTAGTCAACTTGGGCTAGGGCACTTTTTATTTTATTGTAATAAAAATTAGCCTACATAGTTTTTCTCCAGGTTTTATACGAGGTTTAATGACTTGTTTTGCATACAAGACATGTATGCATGCAACAAAGCCGACAAATTTGGATGTTTTAAAATCAGAGATGTAAAAGCGGTAATTTTCGAGTCGGAAAATTTCGATTTTTGGAAATTTACCGAAAAATTACTTCATGCTTGAATACAATTTTTCCTTGATAGGGAAAACAACTGTCAAACTTGTCATTGTTATTGTCAAACTTATCATGTTTTCTAATGAGATAATTTAATGATTAAAAGTACATTAAACTTTAATTTGGATTGATATTGGATGGTTGGTACAATTAATTAAGAAAACGAATTATTTTGGAATATTCAGATTTTCCAATTTTTTCCCGATTATTTCCTTCCTATCAATTTTGACCAATCGCTATCAAGAATTAGTATAACAAATGTAAATTTTAAGTGGAAAAATCACTTGACAACTGTCAACTTAGCTGTCAGCAGTTTTTCCGGAAAAAAAAATCGAAAAAATTTCACACTCCTCACAGCAACATAAAGAATAGTGTTACCCTTTCTAGCTTGAAAGTTATTGTTCTTATTGTTTTAATTAAAATAAAATGTTTATTTAACTCAGGAAATAATCTTACCAAATATCCCTCGTGCATCTAATTTTTCCTGTGGAAAAATTGGAATACTCGTTTCTAAGTAGTTTGTTTTAACAAATAGCATGAGCGAGAGTGGTTTTAAACATCATCCGAGTCGAAGACGAGGATTTAAAACTCGATTAGAAACTCGTTTTTCCGGAAAAATTAAATGCACTAGGGATATTACCCCCGAAAATTACCAGAAGCTTTCTGAAAAATGTTGTATACCTAACCTTAACACTTTTCAAAATAAAATGGATTTTTAAATAAATATTATTTATAATTTTATGCAAGGGTATAATTGAACAGACGTTCTATTTGTTCTCCTGGGCTGTCACAGTAAAAACTGTCAAAATCAAATTTTACAACAAACAACTCAGTTTAAACAGTAAATAACTCAGTTATTGGACGTTTTAGGTAAAAACGCTATACAGGGTGGTCAAAAGAGAATTTCAAGGGCTACAAATTGGTATATTGAACCACCATATAATTGTCAAAATAACCGAGTTATTGAGAATACAATGGAGTATTCTCTACGGTGATTCAATAAATTATAAAATCAATAAATGTTTAACATCCTTGTAACTTGTTTAATTTTCATTTTATAAAAAAAATACCAAATATGAATCTTGTTGATATTTGCATATACTTTTTTCCATTTATTTCCTAGATAATCCATCAGTATACAGGGTGTCCCAAATTTGAACAACAAACCAAACTTGTAATTTTTTATTCGATTTTTGGAATCTACGTCAAATTCTAGCCCTACTTGATGTAAAATCTTTGTATCGATATTCAATTGTTTTTGCTCTAGCAGCCTTACTTCGACCACCCTCCTCGAAAGCACAAATTCCCAATTTAAGCAAAATTTTGGTGCACTTTTCCAGAAAATCGTTCATAACTCGCTTATTTGAAACACCCTGTATAGCCACACTGTATAACAAAAGAAAACTAATGAATGGAGCTATCTATCACGTGACGTTGAGTGGGCGACAGATAAGTTGCCCCTTTAAGCCGCTAGAGGTCGTCAAAGTTGACTTTCTTTTTTTGCAGTTTTTGATCAATATCTCAGGAACGTTTCAGGTTAGAAATTTGAAGTATATTGGATGGTTGGTACAAAAATGTAAAAAACGAATTATTTTAGAATTTTCAGATTTTCCAATTTTTTAGCTAAATTACCGAAAATTTTCTGGCAAATTTCCATAAATTTCATTTTCCGGAAATTTTACATTCCTGTTTAAAATGTTTGGTTCTGTCAAAGTTTTAAGAGTCACGTGACAATTCAAAGCAAACACGTGACCCCGAATTTCCGAGCAAAAATGGAAAATAGAATGCAGGCCGTGAAACAATGTAAATTAATCATGGACACTCAGTTTACATGAAAGGTAAACAATAGACAGCGTTGCCGTTTCTAGGACGTGTAAAGAGGATAATTGTAAATTGGGTTTTAACCTAACCTAACCTTTGGTGTACGTCACTAATTTTACAACTAGTGTTGCCATTACGGGGAAAAATTTTCCACTTCTGAAGAATTTGAACCACATTTGGATAATGGAAAAAACCTTATATTTTTTTTTAAACCTAAAGCTATAAAACTACAAAACTTGCTTAAAAAAGCAATACAATCAGTGTAAATCACATCTTTCAGGACAACTGGCGACTACCAACTGGTAAACTACCAAAAAACCAGAGTAGTCCAAATTCTTCCATCAGATCATTAAGTACGTAAAACGTTATACCTAACATGGATCAAAAGAAGTAGAAAGTTCATGGGCGGGCGTAATGTTATCTTTTCAGCCCCTGATTCTAAAAGAACCTTTTTCTGCTCACCAAATTGGTCTAAAACATTAAAATGACTGATAATGATTTTGCTGTCACGATTATTTCGATTAACATTTCATAATTTTTTTAAAGAAACGTTTATTTGCCCAAATATAGACAATTAGCGATATAAATTACATATCAATAATAAACAACGCAATAAATTATCAAAAATTTTGCAAATACATCTATCAATATATTTTAACAAATAATATTTATATTATGTTAATTTGGGTCATCACTATCAATAAATTTGCTCCTAAACAAGATTCAAGAACGTCATAAAACCATAATTTATACTAAAATCTCATTTATTAATACAAACTTGCATAAATAACAACCTAAATAGTTTTATTCACAAATCTACAAACGTTAAGTAAAAATTATCAGTGGTAACCTTGGTGCATTTTAACAAAAAAAAAAAAATATCCATACTAAATACATGAGTCATTTACAAAAAAATACAGTTGTAGCAACCTGAATAATAACACCAAAAAGCTGCTAATATCAATAATTTCGAGTAACAAGTTTACAGACTTGTTGTGCTGTGTGTACAATTTACATATACCTGGGAATAAGGTAGGCAGCTACAACCCCCAAAACGGTGACGAAGCTGAAGCTGACCGACGAAGCTGAGTTACAATAGTCAGAAGAACAAACGTCACAAACGCTGGTTTTGCCTGCATTTTCCTGGCAGGAGTAGTTGGGTTTGCCGTTGGTGTCCTTGGTAGCTATGATGCACCTTCTAACAGTTACGTCTTTGTTGGTGACTTTGTCTGTGAATAATTATGGTTAAATTGGTTGACAGAGTTGCTACCAAAGTATAGAGAAAAGGTTGACGTCACATATGTTTCAACACAAGGTTATTACGAACGCTTTTGTCAGGTTTATACTATCTGTGAGACTAAAAGTTTGCTCTTGTAAGTGTGTTAATTTGTTAACAAAAGGTCTGAGTTACGTTCTCATACAGTCAAAGTGAACTTTTTCTAAACTATGACAACAATGCAAGTTTTTGCAATTGTGACGTCATTCTCATTTACTTTGATTTTTCATCTAGATAACTTACCGGTGTATACCTGTTTCAAACAAGCTCCAATGTTGAGTTGTGTGTTGACGGTTTTTCCGCAATTTTCCACCTTAAGCCATTTGCTTTCCTCCTGTTGACAGCTGTTGGCGTCGCAGGAATAACAGTTTAGGGCGTAACCTAAACAAAAAATTGTCATAAGTGAACCTTGTTTGGTTGACTGATAAAAATTTCCTATATTATTGATTTATAAATAATGTATACACTATGTGAATATGTTAATTGCAATTTCAACGAATATGACTAACCAACCATATTTAACTCGTTATCGTCTGATTAAAGGTCGACAAAGGCTAATATATTTTCATATATGGGTGATCGCCAAGGTGAATTTTATGGAAACGAATAGTATACAGGGTAATTCAAAATTAGATTCTCACCATTTGGATCTCGGAAACTATAAAAGATACGAGAAAGTTTAAAAGTTTAGATTTTTCTAGTATTTCAGAGGATATTCAAAAAAATATATAAATTTGATTTTTTGTTTTTATTTTTTTCTTTTTATTCATTTTTATTGAAAGTAGATGCAGACCAACTAGTTAATATATCATCATTTTATATAATCATTTACACATAATTCGTAAATTAACGAATCTGATAATAACAATATTTGCATTAGTAAATTATCAAAAGTCAAGTTCATGCAATGATATATTATAAATGTATAATATACAAATAATGAAGTGACTAACAATCTGTTATGTATTTTACTAAAAATCATATATTTCGTCTCTTTTACTCTTAATAGTTTAAGAAACCCTTTTCTATACCTTAAACTAGCATTAATAATGCCCTAAAATAGATACTTTTTCCATTACAATTATGTTTTTCTGGGATAAAAAATGTATAAATCCAGTCCTGTATCTACGAAACCAGGAAGTAAACTTTTTAGGGCGACTGGATAGCGGAAAATAGTCAACAAAATTTAATGGTCTGGAGTAAACACACTGAGGTTATATAAGGGCATCGCTTTTCGTTTGATTGATTGAAGGATAATCAAATTTACGGTAGAGGGAGTTGCGCCCTATTTTCGTAGACACGCAAAAGGGCCGTTGACACGAACCTAAACTAAAATACGATTTGCTGGTGCTATTGATTTAATTAAATGTTATAGGAAGTCAGAGGAAATTCATTAATTCATTCATTCAAAAGGAATTTCATTGAATGCAATTTTGCCAAGTAATTTTTTTAAAAATAATGACACTCCATAAGCGCGTAGAGGTAATGTGACGTAATTTGAGAACATTTGTAATTTGAACAACTGTCAAACGACTTGTCACATTCACTCGGCGAATGAAATCAAAATGACGATCGAAAAGACATGGAGCGTTTTGTAAAAATGTATTATTGAAGTTTCATTCACAAATTAGGGATAACTAAAGCTGAGAATTGAATGTGATGGATTATATGCAAAATATCACTATCTAAACAACACTTTTCTAATGCAAACTTAAACCCAACTAGTCAAATATACTTCTGGAGGAAACAGAGTCATTGTAAACCCTATTAAATACATGTTTACATTGTTGTAACAACTTGCATTCCTATATTAAACGCGACATTGCAAACACCGCTTTCACAATAAACTTAGTCATTTTTACCACAAAAAAACGGGGAGTTCATTCACTTAAATTTTTTCAAATTTTGGTTTAACTGCCTGGCAGAAACCGGCAAAATGTCTTGAATAAACGTAGTCAATTTAATACCTCTAAAAATAAGTGTGTTTACTTAGCAAAAAGAGAGTTTACATCAACAAGACGTCACTATATGTAATTCAAATCCACAATGCTTGTGCTATGTTTGACAGATAGTTTCAAGCTTGTAATAAAACACCCTTCTGAATAGGAAACTGCAGGAATTATTTACATTTGTTTAAAAAGAAAATAATTTTTCCCTCCATGTAGGTATATTAACAATTACCAAGATTTCTATATAAATGGTACTAAAGTTGGAAGACTAACGTTTTCACAAAGATGCAAAAATTCGGTTTGGCTTTTATTAGACCTATAAAAACTTTTAGCCAAGTCATCGTGTCAATTGTATTTAAGATTAAATTGACTTAATTTGAACCTAATTGAGACGTTGCCACATGTTTAATCCCTACAGAGGGAACCTCCTCAGGTTCAATATTGACTGTTTTATCACCCTTCTGTTTTGCATCGCAAATTCACAACTGACTTTAATTGCTTTGTTGCATGGCTATAAAATGATAAATTACTATTATATTCCGTTAAGTAAGTTATTGCAAACATCAGTGCAATGCCAAGGTTAGAGAAACAGCCATATCGATCGGAAAATAGCACCAGCAGATATGAGAAAAGATGGAAAATTTTCGTACAGAAACAATTTTTAAAATTTAAAATTGTATTAGTAACTATTGAATCAATCCCAAATTAGGTATGGCAAAGGTCGTCCTCTGGTCCAAGGCTGACCACCGGTGTCAGCAGTAAAAATAAACTTATTCGCAATCCTTACTTACAAGTATCGATATGAATTTTATAAACAACAACTGTTATAAGAAACATAATTATATTAATTTAATTGGCTTTTAAAACCTGAATTGACCTAATACTCAGTGAACCATTCTATGACCATGGTCATATCAATTTGGTCATGGTTATTGCACTAAATGTACGTGATAAGGTCTTCTGACTAATGCAACTGTTTTTTTTTTCTCAATAATCATTCTTTATAGGTATACGTTTACGTGTGTATATGCAGCGATTATGTCATTATTATTTTTATATTTTACAGGTATGATGAATTATTAATGAGCGGTGTTGAAAAGTGACTTAATTAGCATAAATAGTATATTGATGACGCAAAAACCAAGCCTAAAATTGATTATTTTGCTATAACTAACTCACAGCAAAACTGTATCTCTAAAAATATACTACTTAAACTACTAAGTATTGACATAAAAAGAAACAGTGGAAGAAACAGTGGATTACCATGTTCTAATTTACGAAAGCTATAAATAATCAACCTAATTTCTGGAGTTTTTTTTAAATTGCTGTTAGTGCGCACAGTTAAAAACAAATTTAACTTACCACTTTGAACAAGGGCGATCAAAGCCAAAACGCACAACACTTTTGCCATTTTATAATTTTCGTTAAACTGCTGGTTCTATAACAGATTTCTACTATTAAGAAAGCTTCCAAAAACCCTGCTGGTTATTGCTTCAGTGCCAACTTTTACAAGTTCACAATAGAAGCTACGCTTTGGCGACGATAGTCCGTCTTTATGATTGCAGGACTGCTGGTGTGGGCAAGCCAGGACCGTACTACTATTTTTTCTCTAGACCATCAAACTTAACCGAACCAACTGGTTTATTTTTACGAATCCTAGTAGTACGTTTTTAACGTTTTTGATCCGCCATTTTACTGGTTGTGGAAGTAATTTTAAGCGTGGCAACGGATATTTGCTTCAAATGAAACAATCTAGGCTTTCACCTCGAATCGTGTTAAAAAACCTTCTAGAATGTTGTTTTGTTGATTGGCGGATAAACAACATACAGAACCGGTTTAAGAGTTTTGTTCCCAAAACTTATTTCATAAAGTTTATACTACCAGAACATTCGATAGAGCAGCTTATTTTAATATAAACATATGCTTCCTTTTGAAATACAGGGTGTTAAGGTTTTGGTTTTTTTTAGTACTATTATCAAAAATTTGGCACCCTGTATCACAAAATGACCACACATTTTTATTTAACAAACTTATCTTTAAATAAGTTTTTCTACGAATGTTTGCAAATAAGCTACTTTGCATACGTAAAAGTGTGTGCAAAGTGGCACTTTCCCGCACACTATGCGGGAAAAATTTTTTCCCGCACACTTTTTAAAATGCTGATTATACCTTGCAACAGTGGTTTTATATAGACTATTATACATAAAATCTGCTTAGAATTTTGCGTAGAATTCAAAAATGTAATAATATTCAGGGGTTTCATATAAAAAACACGACTTTTTTCACATTATTCTTCCGTACAGTTTAGGTAAATAAACCACCTTGTCTCTGTCTTTGAAAATGAGGCTTGTTTCCTTAGAAACCAAAGCTCATTGTCAAACAACGCATTTATATGCAATTTAAAGTCTACAACAGTGTTTATTCTTACTTATTTAAGTTAAAAAAACTATTTTAATAATGGATATCACTGAAGATGAACTTCCGGAAGATGTTCTAAAAGCCGCCAACATGGCTAGTTTGCAATTGCTGCCTCTCAAATCGCGAGAAAAATACGAGAAACAGTACGAGTTGTTTACCCAATGGTGCGAACAAAAGGGGATAAAAACCTTAAAGGAAGAGGTACTTTTAGCGTATTTTGTTACTTTAAGCAAAGAATTCAAACCTAACACAATGTGGTCAAAGTATTCAATGCTCAAAAATGTAATAAAAATAAAAAGAGACATCGATATCGGTGAATTTTATAAGCTCACTGCATTTCTGAAAAAGCAGAATGTTGGTTTTAAACCTAAAAAGGCGAAAATTTTTACAAAAGAAGAAATATTCAGTTTTATGAACTCCGCACCAGATGAAATTTACCTGTTAATTAAAGTTGCCACTATATTCGGACTTGCTGGTGCATGTCGAAGGGAAGAGCTAGCCAATTTAACCACTACAGATATTGAAGACAAAGGAAACCTCATAATTGTTAAAATTAGGGATTCCAAAAATCATACAGCAAGAAACTTTATAATATCAGAAGAAGTTCATAACGGAACCTACCTGCAACTGTACAGAAGATACACCGGCCTACGTCCAAAAAAGTCAAACAATCGTTTTTTCCTAGTTTACAGAAAGGGTAAATGTTTTTCGCAAAGTGTTGGAGTAAACAGTTTTGGAAAAATGCCTTCTGAAATAGCTATTTTTTTGAAGTTGCCAAATCCAGAACTCTACACAGGGCACAGTTATCGTCGATCATCGGCAACGTTCCTGGCCGATTCTGGAGAAGGAATCACTGACATAAAACGCTTGGGGGGTTGGAAATCGACTACGGTAGCTGAAGAATACATTGATGAATCCACAAGTTATAAAAAAGGATTAAGTAACAAAATTCTGACCTTCAATCCTAAAGAAAGTGAAGCAGTTCCAAGTACCAGTATTTTACCTTCAGTTGCTCAATCTGCGATCAATTTAAAAAACGCGACCAACTGTACATTTAACATTAATGTTGTTAATAACAATAAATAGTTATAAGTTGTTGTTTTTAATATCAATAAAAATTAAAAACAAAATGTATAGATATTTCATTCGTAGAAAAAACTGAAAAGAAACAGCACTTGAAGCTTATCCGAACTCCGCTTCGCGTCGTTCGTCTAACTGCTTTCGCGTGTGGGAAAACATAACTTTGCACACTGAATAGGAAAACTACTATTTTGTGTCGAATGTAAGAATCTTGCTACAAAAATTGACTAGCTTTACAAGGTGAGTTATACAGAAAATAATTCAAATTTGACTTCTCTCCTGAAAAACTTTAAATTAGGGCTAAGTTGCGCAATTTAAAGCTCCATCAAATGTCATTTTCAAAACTTTAATTATCCGAATAGTTTCGAAGATATTAAAAAAAACTGATAATTTTTATTTTTTGTTTTTATCAATTTCTAACATTATTTGAAAAGATATTTCAAAACTAAAAGCACATTCTTCAGTCGTTTGACGTTTTGTCATTTTGCAATCATCATCAATGTTTTTTTTATGTTAGTTTTTTGGATAAAAAAATAATTTGTTTTAGTTGTTTGAAAAAATGATTCGCTTTGTAATTAGTCAAACAATTTCAATAAAAACTAATATTGTGTTAACTTCATTTACAATTTCTGTTGGATGAACATCACTTAACACTTGTCAGACGAGATTAGTCAATTTACACAAATTTTTAATTGAAATGGAATTTTCAAGTGAAGAAAACAGTTAAAAAACTCAGAAATTAGCAAATGTAGCCAGACTAAACAATGTTAGCGACACATATTTTTACTTATTTGACTCACCCTGTATGTCACCATGGTAATTTTAGAGCACACCACTGGAAAGAAGAGAAGAAATAGTAGTTTTCCTATTCAGTGTGCAAAGTTATGTTTTCCCACACGCGAAAGCAGTTAGACGAACGACGCGAAGCGGAGTTCGGATAAGCTTAAGTGCGGGAAAACTACTTTGCACACGTGTTAGGAACAATATTTTTTCTACGAATGAAATATCTATACATTTTGTTTTTAATTTTTATTGATATTAAAAACAACAACTTATAACTATTTATTGTTATTAACAACATTAATGTTAAATGTACAGTTGGTCGCGTTTTTTAAATTGATCGCAGATTGAGCAACTGAAGGTAAAATACTGGTACTTGGAACTGCTTCACTTTATTTAGGTTTGAAGGTCAGAATTTTGTTACTTAATCCTTTTTTATAACTGTGCCCTGTGTAGAGTTCTGGATTTGGCAACTTCAAAAAAATAGCTATTTCAGAAGGCATTTTTCCAAAACTGTTTACTCCAACACTTTGCGAAAAACATTTACCCTTTCTGTAAACTAGGAAAAAACGATTGTTTGACTTTTTTGGACGTAGGCCGGTATCTTCTGTACAGTTGCAGGTAGGTTCCGTTATGAACTTCTTCTGATATTATAAAGTTTCTTGCTGTATGATTTTTGGAATCCCTAATTTTAACAATTATGAGGTTTCCTTTGTCTTCAATATCTGTAGTGGTTAAATTGGCTAGCTCTTCCCTTCGACATGCACCAGCAAGTCCAAATATAGTGGCAACTTTAATTAACAGGTAAATTTCATCTGGTGCGGAGTTCATAAAACTGAATATTTCTTCTTTTGTAAAAATTTTCGCCTTTTTAGGTTTAAAACCAACATTCTGCTTTTTCAGAAATGCAGTGAGCTTATAAAATTCACCGATATCGATGTCTCTTTTTATTTTTATTACATTTTTGAGCATTGAATACTTTGACCACATTGAGTTAGGTTTGAATTCTTTGCTTAAAGTAACAAAATACGCTAAAAGTACCTCTTCCTTTAAGGTTTTTATCCCCTTTTGTTCGCACCATTGGGTAAACCACCCAACAGTTTACCAAAAAGTAAAAAAAAAAAAAGAGGCAGCAATTGCAAACTAGCCATGTTGGCGGCTTTTAGAACATCTTCCGGAAGTTCATCTTCAGTGATATCCATTATTAAAATAGTTTTTTTAACTTAAATAAGTAAGAATAAACACTGTTGTAGACTTTAAATTGCATATAAATGCGTTGTTTGACAATGAGCTTTGGTTTCTAAGGAAACAAGCCTCATTTTCAAAGACAGAGACAAGGTGGTTTATTTACCTAAACTGTACGGAAGAATAATGTGAAAAAAGTCGTGTTTTTTATATGAAACCCCTGAATATTATTACATTTTTGAATTCTACGCAAAATTCTAAGCAGATTTTATGTATAATAGTCTATATAAAACCACTGTTGCAAGGTATAATCAGCATTTTAAAAAGTGTGCGGGAAAAAATTTTTCCCGCATAGTGTGCGGGAAAGTGCCACTTTGCACACACTTTTACGTATGCAAAGTAGCTTATTTGCAAACATTCGTAGAAAAAATAATTTTTTGAGTGGTTTATCGTTGTTGTATTAAAAAAAAACAGCGGAGCTATAAAGAGTCAAAGTTTTAAAGCATTTTTCCAAGAAAATAGAGTTTTTGGTCGCCAAAATAAATTTGGTGCAATATCTGCTTAGTGGATATTAGATAGTAAGAAGTGCAAAGGATGGAATTTTCCGTAAAAAAGCTAAGGAAACTCAACCTGAACTTTAAACCAACAAATTCCTATTGAGACTGCATACAGGGTTACCAAACTCTCTTCAAATTTTTGACTCACCTTGTACACCAAAAGATATTTATATAAAACACCACTGGAAAGAAGAGAAAACAAGGCATTTTTTGAGTGGTTTATCATTGCTGTACCTCAATAAACAGTCGATCTACAGACAGTCAAAGTTTGGAGGTAAATTTTTTTAAAAAAATGGTGTTTCTGGTTTCCAAAATGGATTTCTGACCTAATTGAAATACGAAAAAAGCCCAAAGACGGAAATTCCGTAAAAAACGCCAAGTATCTGACCTTTAAACCGACAATTTCCGACTGAAACTGTATGAAGAGTGATCAAACTCTAACAACCTTTACTTATTTGACTCACCCTGTATGCACACCACTGGAAAGGAGAGACGAAAAATAATTTTTTAAGTGGTTTATCGTTGTTGTTTTTAAAAAAACAGCGGAACTATAAACAGTCAGTTTTAAAGCACTTTTTCAAGAAAATAGAGTTTTTGGCCGCCAAAATAAATTTTGTGAAATATCTGCTAACCTAGTAGAGATACGTAAGAAGTGCAAAGGATAAAAATTGGGTAAAAGAAGCTAAGGAAACTCAACCTGGACTTTAAACCAACAAATTCCCATTGAGACTGCATACAGGCTTACCAAACCAACAAATTTTTGACTTGACCCTGTACACCAAAAGGTATTTATGTAGTACCACCGGAAAGAAGAGAAAAAAATGCATTTTTTGAGTGGTTTATCATTGCTGTACATACATCAATAAACAGTCGATCTACAGACAGTCAAAATTTTGAAGTATTTTTTTTTATATAGTGCTTCTGGTTCCCAAAATGGATCAGGTAGAGATACGGAAAAAGCACAAAAGACGGAAATTGCGTAAAAACGCCAAGTATCTGATTTTTAAACCAACAATTTCCGACTGAAACTGTATACAGAGTGATCCAACTCTAACAACGATTACTTATTTGACTCATCCTGTACACTAAAAGATAATTTTGAAGCACGCCACTGGAAACGTGAGAGCTATAAACAGTCAAAGTTTTAGAGCACTTTTTCAAGAAAATAGAGTTTTTGGTCGCCAAAATAAATTTTGTGCAATATCTGCTAACCTAGTAGAGATACGTAAGAAGTGCAAAGGATAAAAATTGCGTAAAAGAAGCTAAGGAAACTCAACCTGGACTTTAAACCAACAAATTCCCATTGAGACTGCATACAGGCTTACCAAACCAACACATTTTTGACGACCCTGTACACCAAAAGGTATTTATGTAATACTACCGGAAAGAAGAGAAAAAAATGCATTTTTTGAGTGGTTTATCATTGCTGTACCTCAATAAACAGTCGATCTACAGACAGTCAAAATTTTGAGGTACATTTTTTAAAAAAAAAGATGTTTCTGGTTCCCACAATGGATCTGGTAGAGATACGAAAAAAGCACAAAAGACGGAAATTGCGTAAAAAAGTAGCTGATCTTTAAACCAACAATTTCCGACTGAATGTGTACAGAGTGATTAAACTCTAACAACCTTTACTTATTTGACTCATCCTGTACACCGAAAGGTAATTTTGAAGCACACCACTGGAAACGTGAGAGCTATACACAGTCAAAGTTTTAAAGCACTTCTTCAAGGAAATAGAGTTGTTTGTGGTCGCTAAAATGAATTTTGTGCAATATTTGCTAACCTAGTAGAAATACGTAAGAAGTGCAAAGGATGAAAATTGCGTAAAAAAAGGTAAGGAAATTGAACCTGGACTTTAAACCAACAAATTCCCATTGAGGCTGCATACAGGGTTACCAAACTTCCTTCAATTTTTTGACGCATCCTGTACACCAAAAGGTTTCCATCTCCTACTGGAAAGAGGAGATAAAAAGGCAATACTTCAAATTGTTTACTATCAAAAAGAGTTGAAGTAAATGCGTAATCCTGGTAGAGAGTACTCCTGCCGACAAGGACTCTTCGACGCTATTCTCTCCTCCCTGAACGATTCTTTCTTCGTTGGCTACTCAGACGTTTTTACATTTTTAGATTATATAAATTGAACAATCTGCAAGAATTACTACGAATCATTGGACGGGAATGTGCGTATCTCTACACGGAAATAATCATTTCAACAAAATGAAGAGGCGTTGTGCAGCGCTGGAATATAAGGTTTTTGTTCCATAACCAAATAGTTTAGTTTAGACATATACTTTTTGTAATAATTGTCAGTAAAAGGGTTCTTTTCTAGTATGTAATGTAAAAAAATCTTCAAAAAAATGTTAGCGCGCCTCTGGGTCTTTTGTCTTTTATCGCGAACGGTCAGGAGGTTAATCTATTTTAATTATCTCTTATTTTATGTTGGGGTAGGGTAGAATAGAGTCTTGTTTTTGTAAGTGTTCTTTTATAACGCTGTTTGGACTTCCCCACTTCCATAATTTGAAGGAAACCACACCTGTGCATTTACATCTGAGACTCTTATCAGCTTTGTAGGGAAATTAACCGTGACTCAGTAAAAGGCGACATTTACAATCAAACTTTAGCTAATAATATCTATCGGACGGAATGCTTGGAATAAAAGTGTGTGTGTGTGCGGATTTGTTTAACAGTAGTTAACTATTTAACAAAGATAAATATCCGTTTAGTATTCAGTAACAATCGAAACATGTACAAATTTACTATATTTCTGCTTGGAATCCTGCTCATCATTCCTTCAAGTAAGTGCCATCGCAATTAAATTTAAATGAAAGTTGGTGTTTTCGTTTGGCATTTTTAGTGTAAAACTAATGTTTTGTATACTGCTCTATCAAATGTCATTGAAACTAGTTTTGTACTGCACATATGACGGGCTAACCTTGTCGGAAAATTTTAACTTTTTACCTGCACTGTATAAGCAGTTGTGGAGCAACCGTACCAGCAACAATGACCTGTTGCCTCGGGCAACGGGTACCCGACAACCGCCTATACAGTGCAGGCCAAAAGTTTAAATTTTCTCATTTTGGTTCGTGTTTTACGACGAAAGGGCTCAAGTTAGAGATCCGAAAAAAATACAGAAAGCTAGTCCGTGATAGGTACTACAACTTTCATTATTATGATTTTTCAATCAAATCAACCGTACAGGCGCAAAAAAATTAAAACCGTCTTCCCATGTTAATCTCCTATGTCCAGGGTGCTCTTGGACACCTGGTATTTCATAGTATTAGTAGGGTGAGTTCACTTGTGTTGGATTTGCGTAAATCTCAGCATAAAGGTAGTACTACAGTACTACACTAAAAGTTTTACTTTTCATATCTGATTATAGTGACAAAACTTTACACAAACACTTAAAAAAAAGCTTCCAACTAAATCAGGGAGTTGCTAAGTCAATCTTAAGTCTTTAAGAATTTAGAAATTTGTACAGAGCATTGAAATTGGTTTGATAGTCAAATTTATGGACTTTCAAGACAATTTTCAAACTCAAACTCTCACACCAGCAAGTGAATCAGTGAGTTTTGAAGTCAATTTTGAATCTTTTAAGGTTTAGAAACATATACACAGCATGTAAATTGGCTGGATAATCAAATTAATAAACTTTTAACACAATTTTTAAACTTTCCAAGTAAATCAGGGAGTTTCTAAGTCAATTTTGAATCTTTTAAGGTTTAGAAACATATACACAGCATGTAAATTGGCTGGATAATCAAATTAATAAACTTTTAACACAATTTTCAAAGTTTCCAAGTAAATCACGGAGTTTCTAAGTCAATTTTAAGGGTTTGGAAATGTATACAGAGCATTAAAATTAGCTTGATAGTCAAATTTATGGACATTCAAGTCAATTTTCAAATATTCCAAGTAAATCAGTAAGTTTCTAAGTCAATTTTAAGTCTTTAAGGATTTGGAAATGTGTACAGAGCATTGAAATTGTTTTGATAGTCAAATTTATGGACTTTCAACACAATTTTCAAACTTTCCAAGTGAATCAGTGAGTTTTGAAGTCAATTTTGAGTCTTTCAAGGTTTAAAAACATATACACAGCATGTAAATTGACTGCATAATCAAATTAATAAACTTTTAACACAATTTTCAAAGTTTCCAAGTAAATCAGAGAGTTTCTAAGTCAATTTTGAGTCTTTCAGGGTTTGGAAATGTGTACAGAGCATTGAAATTGGTTTGATAGTCAATTCAAGACAATTTTCAAACTTTCCAAGTGAATCAGTGAGTTTTGAAGTCAATTTTGAATCTTTTAAGGTTTAGAAACATATACACAGCATGTAAATTGGATGGATAATCAAATTAATAAACTTTTAACACAATTTTCAAAGTTTCCAAGTAAATCAGGGAGTTTCTAAGTCAATTTTAAGGGTTTGGAAATGTATACAGAGCATTAAAATTAGCTTGATAGTCAAATTTATGGACATTCAAGTCAATTTTCAAATATTCCAAGTAAATCAGTAAGTTTCTAAGTCAATTTTAAGTCTTTAAGGGTTTGGAAATGTGTACACAGCATGTAAATTGGCTGGATAATCAAATTAATAAACTTTTAACACAATTTTCAAAGTTTCCAAGTAAATCAGGGAGTTTCTAAGTCAATTTTGAGTCTTTCGGAGTTTGGAAATGTCTACAGAGCATTGAAATTGGTTTGATAGTCAAATTTATGGACTTTCAAGACAATTTTCAAACTTTCCAAGTGAATCAGTGAATTTTGAAGTCAATTTTGAGTCTTTCAAGGTTTAGAAACGTATACACAGCATGTAAATTGACTGGATAATCAAATTAATAAACTTTTAACACAATTTTCAAAGTTTCCAAGTAAATCAGAGAGTTTCTAAGTCAATTTTGAGTCTTTCAGGGTTTAGAAACGTACATACAGCATTTAAATTGGCTGGCTAATCAAATTAATAGACTTTTAACACAATTTTTGCTTAATATGATTTACAAATGAGAAAATCGAACTTTCTCTAACTGGAAAAAAATTCTAGGCACATCGTTGATGTGTTATTCCTGCAAAAACGACTCGTGCCATCAAAACGAATCCCAGTGGAATAGAGTACCAAGATGTGGAGCGAGTTGCAGAACCCCAAACTGCGTAGGAATTTGTTTGAAAGAAATTTACTACATTGGTATATAAAGGTTAGTTTGCTCACTCAGGTTAAGTAAAAATTAAAATTTTTCCAGGAAATTTAAAGTCCAAACTATACACTGAAAGTATGTGTGTGACTGCTGAACTCATCAATGGAAAAGCAACGCATAATTGCAGCACTGATGAAAGAACAGCGATTGTATGCGCCACATGTAGTGAGGATTTGTGCAATAGACCTGATAATGGAGCATCAAAAAATCTGTGTACAGTATTTTTGATGTCAATGCTTGGATATTTGATTTTGAGTTACAACTGGAACAATAACTGTATTTAAATATGTCAGACATGTCTACTATGTTTAGTCGTTCTTTTAATGTATATGTATACCAATATATTCGGTATATTCGTATATTAGGTAATATTGGTTATTCGTTATATTAAGTAATATTGGTATTCGTATACCAACTATCTAGGAGAACCATTAAGTAAAAATAACTACTAACATTAAGTCACAATAATCCAGTTTGTCTATTAAGCGAGGGGCGAAGGAAGTCGTCATATTGGTCAATCACTTTTGAGTCGCCATATTGGTCAATCACATATTTAATGAAAAATTGAATACTGCTATGCAACGGTATAATATTGATAGTTTGGTTTCAATAGGGCTTCAAACTTAAGAATAATGCGAAAATTAACAACATTAAATTTAAAAACCCGAAAGCAAAGTGTACATGCTCATTGAATTGAAACGGTTTTATAGAAAATCAATTTATACAATTATTATTATAAATGAAAATAAATCTGTAAAGCTATTTAATTAAGTGTAAAAAAAATCAAAACAGGTTTCCCACGTTATAATTTCCTATATTCAAAGTTTTTCTGGACACTTAAAATTAAAAATAAACCTTAATATTAAAATAAACCTACCAAACAATGAGCAGAAAATATTCATGTAATAAAATGGTTCTTTCTACAATATTGGCACTTTCAAAGTTTGATAATAAAAAATGATGTAGTTCTAGTTAGTATTTTGCTTTTTTTTCTCAATTAACTTAAAACTTTACATTACAACTTAAACATTTTATAATCATGATTGGCTAATTCTTAGTTAGTAAAATCAATAATCAATTACCAAGTAACCAGTAAATATCGCTACCACAAGAGAATAAAGTCCTGCAGCATAATTAGGAGATGAGTTGCACATATCGCTGGTGCACACATCGCAGGAAAGGATTGTGACTTTTTCACTTCCAAACGGAGTAGTACTACATTTAGAACTGTTCGAGTCGCTGTTGGTCGTATTACTTATCTGGCAACCTCTTCTAATGGCTTTCGTGGTATTATCATTATCTGAAAAGTACTTTATAAATCGATATGTCAAAAACTCACACTCAACAAATACTAATGTAGTATACGATTTTCGTGCATTGTGGAACACAATTAAAGTTTGCAGCGCAACTGTGACCACATGCTTCAGCTGGAGGCCATTTGGTTCTGTCTTCCCGACATGTAACGTTATCGCACGCGTAACAGCTGAAAGTTTGGTCCGTTTCCGTTTCTGAGTCGTCCACGATGCTTTCACCTAATTAATCAGGATTTTTTAACATAAGTGGTAAAATAGTTATTTTCCTAACAAGTGAGGAAAGTAAAAGATTTTCGACAACGCGAAATGGAGCAGTCGAGGGCGGATGACAACCATTTTTTTATACGGTCAAAATTAACTACAATTAATCTATTTCATATCTCATTCTTACAAAAATACATGTGATTGGTCTATTTCACAGTTCACACTTAGACTGTGATTCTATGTTCGTTAGAGATGGTAACTGCCTAGTTTATCCATCCATTCTTTAAATTGTTAAGCCAATATCCCTGTAGGAGTAGAAAAACAACTTTTTGTACTCGGGTGAGAAAAGGAACATTTTTTTTCACTCATTTTATTTTTCAAATATATGCATTTAAATTCAAAAACCATAATTGTATATTTGATTACATAGCCTGAATAAGTTAGATTTATTTGAAATCAGTAAAGAAATCTTGAAAAGTGAGCGAATAAAATACAAAGCGATTTATTTAAAAACGGAAAGTACCACTTTACGCACTTACAAAAAATAACAATTGCCTACTCGAGTACGGTAAAGTTACTTTTACGGCCTCTCACTCAGGACAACAGGCCGAAAGTTACCAAATGCCCGTCGTCTATGACAGCGGTAAAATAAAAATCAACCATACACTAGTTTAAATATTTTTATTATGGAGCGACCCTTGGCCGAATAAAGAAACTCAAACTTTGGCCTCGGGCGTAATCGTCCTCTTTCAGCCCTTAAAACGTAGTAGTTATTTACCTAACAAGTGCGGGAAGCGACACTTTTCCGAGTTCGGTCTGCTATCGAGTGGGCAAAAGACACTTCCGGCACGTATTAGGTACAATATTTTTCCTACGATTCTGCAGAAAACTACAATGAGAACTTTAGCATTTTACAATTAGTGTTTATGCTATTTGAAGAGTACAGGGAAGAAAGGAGGAACGTCATTTTTTGGGCAAAATGAGTTCATGTTGGCAATGTAAAGCTAAATACCCATAGAAATAGAGTACGTGTCTAAAGTGAAGAAACGAGGTCTATCACAGTTTAAATAAATGTGAAGAAAAGCGTTTTCTATGTTAATACACTACTTACCTAGATGAACTAGCATCGCACAAGTAAGGAAGAATACGATTAACTTCTCCATTATTGCTGTATAGATTGGCAATTACTCACAAACTAGAAAACTAAAACAAAAAAGTTTAAACCAATTTATATCAAAACTAACCGGAAAGGGGGAATAATTTGAATTTTTGGTTATAAATTAAACGTATTTTTAGTAGCAACTATATCATGGTTTGGTTGGTGGTAGATAATTATTCTTATATGAAATAAAATATACATTATCAAACTTTAGGATTGTAAAAGCCAGATAGTTGCTCATGAGAAAAAAAACATTAGAATTCACTAGAATTACTAAATGTGGTGTCCTTTTCTAGTAACTACTCACCTTATATGGTGAGAAATCTCAATTCACAAAATTAGATGATCAAAAAAATACGACACACCTTTCTGACAATATTCTTATGCTATTTAATTAATCTGGAATCAGTTTGTTCGTTTTAAATGGTAAACCCTATTTAGTCTAAAACTTATATTAACTTTTACCACTTTACTGTGTAGAGCTATTTATCTTCTAGTACATATTATATTAATTTAATAATAAGCTGAAAAGGTGTTAAAACACACACACTGTAGTACCCAAGTTATAATAATAATTTATCGTTCGTTGTTTGTGATTGGTTAAGAAGAAGCAACAAGCTGAAAGCTACGTTTTTGGACCAATGACAAAGGATATCCAACGTGCTGAGAGGCTGAGACATTAGGCGTATTTTTAGTTTTAAGCTTTATAGTAACATAGTCTATATCTTTTTGCCAAAGCAAGTTACCACTAAACACTCTACTAGTAGACACTAACGCCAAAATTTGTCTTCTATCTGAACTTTAAAAGTTTTAAAAAATATCCAAAATGCACTGGGAGTCAATTTTACTTCCAGGTTTAATTTCAATAATCAAAGTTTAGGACCATTCTTATAATGAGCTTAGTTAATTTTGCCTTTGTTTTAGTTGTTTAATTGCCAAAATTCAAGTTAGGTTGCACCGACGTAAATAAGGGCACCCGGAGCTAGCTGGATTTTATTTAATATGACTTTGACATTTTGTACATAATCTGTCACAGTCAAATCACAACTTATAGCCTAGGGCACCTGAACAATAATAGTAGTTGATGAACACGCTTTATTAAAATGTAACGTAATAAAACTCTTAATACTTTACAAGGAATTTATTTTAATGTTTTAGTTGTACGAGGATAAAAAGAAAAGTAGAGGGCTTACAAAAATACCTAATTTATAATAATATTAAAACATTTTGGTAACAAATGCACAAAACAAAAAACGTTTTAGAGCGGTAGGAAAGTTTTGATATAAAAATATGTTATTTGTCTCTTTGGAATATTATAAACTATGAAGGCTGCCCTAATTGCTAACGATCAATAAATACAATCTGGAAAACCGATCTTAGACTTTATATGGAGTAAACCAACAGTAATGTGAAGCTGAAACAGTTACATAGACATCAAAGTACATGTTGTTTAAGCTATTATTCTACGGACACGTTTAACTACAGACTAAAAACGCGTAAAGTAAAAAACTACAAACCTAGTAAACGACGAAACATGCAACTACAAAAACAAACACGATTGAGCACGCACATTTTAGAACCGAGAATTTTTATAGTACAGCCTAATGTAAAATGTAGTGATTAGATGCCAAAAAAAACCATTTTTTTTTAGGACTCATTCGAGTGCGTATACAAACTCCCACAGTAAAGCTTTTTTAAAATAGGAAAGCAAACGTCGCCACTAAAAGTCCCAAGAGTGAAAGTCCGGCGATCTTGGTGGCCGAGTTACACTTGTCAGATTCGCAAGTGACGCAATTTATATCGGTGATTCTGTCTGGATCGTTGCTGGATTGGTCAGATATCCAACCTACAGTCTTAGCCAAGGCTTCACAACCTAGGGCTGGAGGATTTTGACAGCCCCTGGCAATGTATTCACCACCTTCACTATCTAAAAAATAGAAACCGATATTAGTACAGTGTGTGTGTGTGACTAAACTAAATTAGGTTGAACATGTTTTACTAATATTAATAGCAAGCAAACAGTCAAGGTTTGTAAAGCTATAAAAACGCACACCTTAAGGTGAACTAGAGTAAGTCCACGGGAATTTTAAACAATGACAATGGCAACAACATCAGGTGATTTCATTTAGTTTGGTCAATGACGTTTAAAATGAGTCACTGGTTAACATTAGTTATTCAGTTTCAAAGAATCATTCATTTTAATGATTAGATTGAAAATGAGCGTTTCAATTATCACAGTATATTTTTATAGCTCAATTTGAGTGGGCTCCAAATCAAATATAATTATTGCTATTGGTTGAAAAGTAGAAAATTCTATAAGGAGAATCAAACTAAATTACGATGATGTCATCTGTTCTGTTGCGGTGGTAACAATAAGAGCTTTTTAACGTTTTTGAACATAGAAATTAAAAAAATTTGTTGAGTGGATTCTTTTTGGATAGTTCTGGATCTGACAGAAAAAATGTTTCAATTTTGGTGTACCCACTTTCGCTGAACGTCCTTTGGGAACGTTACCGTGAATTCCGTTAACCCACCGCTTTTTCTTGAATAAATTTAGTCTTTATTGACGTTTTACGAAAACGGTATAAGTTAGCAAGTTGAAATTTTTACCGTGATGACATATGTCCCGGAAACGCAACGTTTACCTTCTGCGTTATGCAGTAAAAGTAAACACATTTTGTATCTTTTCAAAAAGACTTTTTTTATTTGTATTGAGATTCTCATCAGATTTTGATAAGCTTTCAGAGTCAAACCTAACCTAGAAAAATAAAACGATATCAAAGTTTGAAACTGTTTAATGTCAGAAGAAACATCTCTTGAAGATGTCCTCCAGCCGCCATTTTCACACACACACACACCTAATCTCCAGAAGAACAATCACACTTGATTACGTATCTCAAAATCCTTTACTTTTAAGGGAAAATGCTTAACCTGTGAAAAGTTGCCTATTGGTCTGTACAGACGTGACCAAAATAATAATCTAATAATCTCCTGGAGAACAAATTTGTAGTTCTATCAGATCAAATTTTCCATTTACTCTTTATCACAGAAGCCTGTAATTTTAGCAGGAAATGTTCAATTTGCGAATAGTTGACTATTGGCCTGTTTTGTCACGTAACCAAGTTGCACTTTGATAAATTTAACATTTTGAACTATGAATTGAAACGTAATGTGACCATTGCTTTCTTATCCAAGGCGCTTCAACAAACCGACTCAAGTTCGTAGTCAAAATCTTAAAGTTTGGAAAAAAAATACAAAATATGGAATGAATTGAGTTTAACGATTCAAGCGTTATTCAGAATGTCAGAACACAAATCAACAGAAAGACAGAAATCCACAGACGATTATTAAGATACACAAAATTTTTTTTAATTCTGTTGTTTTGCACTAATAAATAATCATAAGAATTCTGTACGTTGTCTGGACGTTCAAAGGTCAAAACTGTGCACTATTATTAGATGTAAAAACTAACAAAAGCCCACACCTCACTCAAATATACTGACCAACTCAAATAGAGTTGTCCTAATATAGTTCAATCGATGATCATTATCGAGGCAACACGTGTTTCGTTCATATATTATTTGATAAAGTAATAAAGGAAACTTATATCCATGTTTGCTGTCCTAATTTAGTTTTTTTTGGTGGGTTCACCTAGTAAATTATATTTGTTTTTGAAACAAATGACGATACAACTGCTATTTCATCAATGAATGTTGTCATATTTGATGAATACACTGATCACTATTTAAAATTAAAAATAATCACTTTTTATCTATATTAAAGCAAACTACAATAACAATCGAATTAGCACTGCTAATATATGATATGACTATTTATTTACAATGCAATAATCACTGTTCTCAGAATTAACCAATAATAAACATGACCTCATGTTTATTCAAAGGAGCCAACGCAAAAATGTTCCTTACAAACCTGATACTTTTAAATCTACAGTATGTCCCAAAAGTAAACCAACACAAAAACCAACGAAATGAGACAGAAGTTAAAGCAGTTTGATGTATTTATTTACACCATGCTTCTCTAGTTGTGAGACTCCTGTTAGCTCTCTTCTAAAGCCTTAAACGTATTACTGCAAAACATAGGATTGTAGCCCACTAATTTTGGGACACCCTCTATAGAAGTACTATAAATAAAATATACTTACTTTTAGCGGTGATTTTGTAGCATTTGGGACCAACCAATGAGTCTAAAAATCCGACGCTCGTGCAAGTCTCCACATTGTAAGTAAACGATGTGAGGCCCCATCTACAAGCCACGCTGTCTTTGCTGTTGCAGGAGTAACAGTCCAATGCATTTGCTATTAAAAAAAAAAAAAAAACAGTTTACTTTACAAGTCTTCTGACCCTGAAGCTGGGTTTTGGAATATTCGTTTCAAGGAAAATTGATTTGATCAGGTTGTTGTAGTATTAATAATTTATTTATTTATTTACATATTGTATTGTTTTTGGCTAATTGGTATGCCAACCTTAGAAGCAATCGGCCGTAAATATAGTTAACAATACATTTTTTTAAGAACTAGCAAAACAGGAAAAGAATACTTTTAATTGTTAAAAATGGCTGTTTCCCTATATTCAAACATGTGTTACTGAATCTTATTGACATGTTAATTAGGAAAAAAAACGCCATTAAAATACGATCTATAAATTGCTTTAGATATAAATTATCTTAATTACAGGAGAACGACCTTTGGAAAGCTATTAAGTGGTCGTGGCATATTATTCCTGGAAACTTTTTACATTTACACTAACTTTTAGCTTGTTTATTCATAAAAAATACACTAATTTTATTACCCAACGTCAGTCGATTGTTTATCAAAAAGTTTCCAATTAAAAAGAGTGCCAAAGTTAGTTTTAGTTGTTATTTATTATTCTGTCCGTTGATTGTATTCAGTATGCTTTAGTATTAATATATTAAGTATATTTCATCAAGAAGTTTTTTTCTTTTCTTATAAACAAGAGCAAACATTTTAAAAGAACCGCATATAAGAAATTAAAACTTTATTTTTGATCCAAAAAAAATAAATTTGAGAAACGCGCAAAATGTTTCAAGATGGGTTTATTATTGGATGAGATGACTGTGAATTTTATTTAATATTAAAAAACTGTTTATAAGTTGGTTTATTATTTTATTTATGGAAAATATGTTTTTTTACCTCTAACCTGCATCAGATCACTTTTTGTTAACACATATTAACAGTCTAATAAATAAACGTTTGACACAAAGTGTAAAATTGTTGATTCAAAATTTAGGAGAGTTATCATTTCACTATTTTGTTGACTTACCATAGATTAAAATGAGTCACTGTTGTTGAGTTGATTTGACACACACTACATGTCAATAGTAAATGATCTCATTGCAAATACCCTTAAGGTGACCAAAGAACCGTGGGAAGACACTTTAGAATACACCCCCATGTCATTCGTCAACCACTTTTATAGAGTGACATATTTATTGGTCGATACCATACCTATTAGGGCCTTTGTTTATGCTAAGCTATTTTATAAGTTGTAAGAAATATGGATTTATTGGTCTAGACCAGAGGTTCCTAAACTTTTTTGTCTCATACACCACTTTATAAATTTTGCTGATTTTGGTGGACCCCCTGAAACTACATTTATACCATATTCTCAAAACTCAACAAAAAAATTTGAAGATTATTTCTATGCAATTTTGTGTTGCGGCTGAGTTCCAACAACGATTAACACTTTTCGAAAAAAAGAAGTGAAAATTAATTGGTTAATTAATTATTAATTGATTGTGCTGTGAATGGATGTTAAGAAAGTAAAGTAGATCAATGAAAAAAGTGATTCCATCCAACTTCACTTTTTTACTGCTACTCACAGCACAAGAAACCAATAGAATCCCATTTATAAATAATTTTTAAACAGAAAAATGTTTGTGGACCCCCGCTTACGAATTGTGAACCCCCATTTTTTTGTCACGCCAACGTAGACCCCTTTGAGACTCCCGTGGACCCTTGAGGGGGGGAACCTCTGCTCTAGACAATATATAAGTGTGGCTATGTAATATGATATTTGTGGGACCGGAATTTGGAAAATTTGTGTTGAGGGAAAATTTAGGTAAACTTAAGATCATGCAGATATTAACCATCAGACAGGGTGGTAGATTCGAATAATTTCTATTGTTCAATGTAAAATGGGTCACAAGCATTATTAAAGTCAACTGAAACACTTGGTACTTTAATTTTATAGTGTGTCTGCTAAATGCAGTCTCATTTAACACAAATCTATTTTGAATGGATTTGTTTGGTTCAACAATTTGACATTTAGAAAAGTACTAAAAAGTGTCATATTTTTTTAAAGTTTTACTTTACTTGTTCAAACATTTTTATTTTATTTTTTACTGGTACTAGAACCGAGGGGTAGACCGCTGAATATTTTTTGTACACCAAATTCCTTTTTGCATACAAAATACATTGAAATGCCTTTAAAATACATCACAATTCTTCTATTATTGCTCAAAATGCCTCATAGTGATAATACTGATAATGCCTTAAAACTGCTTAAAATGCCTCAAACTGGCTTGAAATACATCAAAATTACTTAAAATTATTTAAACTGCCTCAGTATACCTTCAAATGTTAATACATTTGCGGCATTCTTAAATTTAGTTATAAGTCCCCTGGTATTGATATAATGATAAATCTTGATGAAATACACCATTGAAATTAATTATTTTTATGGTCACGTGACAGTTTTCAGGTTTAAGTAGCATGTCTGCTTTCACAATTTGTACAGACTTTTTTCATTTTAAATGATTCAATTTAAATGACTTCCTCAGGTTACTTGACTGTTTTTCCAAATTTTAAAGACCCAAAAGCTTAAAATTGATTTTTTTAAAGGTCCCGTGTCAGTTGAATTGATTTTCTAAGGTCAGGTGATTGTTTTTCCAAATTCTGACAAACAAAAAATATTTTTTGTAGGGTTGCCTGAAATTACGAGTTATATTTTGACGTTTGCACGAATCTTCTAACTGTCATAGTAACCAAGTTAGCACGTATCAAATAAAGACACTTATCATTTAAAAGAAACAGTTGAAAAATTGGTATTTTAAATTTAGACAGTAGTAAAATTGTAGGAACTACGTCACGTGACTTGATAATTCAATTTTTGAGCTTGCAACATTGTAAAGGCCAGTTGACATTGTCAAAAACAGTCACGTGAACTTCAAAACGCAGTTTAAACTTTGAAAAATGGTAAATTAAATTTAGTTGTTAAAACTTAAATTGCAAAATACACGTTACGTGACGTTGAAAGTGTAATTTTGCATGTTCTTGAAACACTGTAAAGGCCAGTTGACATCTGTCGTAATTAGTCACGTGACCTTTCAAATGTGGTTTAAAATTAAAAAATTTGGTAAACTAAATTTAGACTATTTTAGACAATAATTGTAAAAGCTGAAATTGTGAAGAGACACATCACGTGTCTTTGATTATGCCATTTTAGAGATTGCAACACTGTCCAAGCCAACTAACTCATGTCAAAAACAGTCACGTGACATTAAAATGTAATTTAAATGTTGATCATTTGGTAAATTAAATTTAGTTGTAAAAGCTGAAATTGTAAAATACACGTTACGTGACGTTAATAATACAATTTTGAGCCTGTAAAAGCCTGTTGATATCTGTCAAAAACAGTCACGTGACCTTAAAAATATAGTTTAAATGTTGATTAATTAAAAAAATTATTATAATAATTTGTAATAAATATTGTTTCAACTCAATATCATGTAACAAAGATTTTACCATAATAATTATTTGTGCCTATGCTGTTCTGTTCAATTTTCAGTCAATATTGTTATATTAATACTACATTTTGAAATATACAGATAATGCCTCAAAATATTCTCAAATGCCTTATAAATATCTCAAAATGCCTCGTAATGCCTTGTAATACCTCACAATGCTTCGTAATAGTGAAAAAGTGCCTCATAATACCTCGAGTGTGTACACCAAATTACCTCGGCGATCTACCCCTCGCTGAATACTCGTTAACTTAAACTTGGTTAATTTAAAATATGCTGTGCGATACCCCTTAAAACACTAATTTTAAAATGTTTGAGGTTATGTAGGGTATGTCAAATTTGACCCTCACCATTCGGATCTCGAAAACTATAAGAGATCGCACGAGAGAGTTTTCAACTTTCTTTTTTGTTATGTACGCCATATTGAATTTTTATTTTTTACCCGACAAAATAGGGCATTTTTTCTGATTTCAGTGATGTATATCAACTTATTATTTGCTTTATAAATGACAAAATGATCCAATAAAAACTAAACTATAGGAATACTGTCAAAAATACCCTAGTTATACAGTCAGTAACAAAATGGCGACAGTTACAGCAAAATGGCCACCGGATTCGTGTTCTTAATGCTAAAATTAGTATACCTAAATAATTTCCGTTTTTTTCGGATAATTTCAGAAGTACTCGGAAAATCGAAGTTTTTAAAACAGCATTTGGTTCAGCTTTACTTTGCGCAACTTTGCCCCAATTTAAATATTTGCCTGTATGGGACAAATTATTGGAAAAAAAACTGTTGCTAACAATAAGAACTAACCACTAATCTTATATTTTTTAGGCTATCTAGACAAAAGTTACAGGAAGTGGCATTTGTATATTTTTTCATAAAATGAAATTGTGTTTTAACCACATCCTGTGAAAAGTATATGCAGTTAAAAGGAACAAAAACATCTTTATAGATAATTCAATACTATGACGCAATTCGGAGCCATTTGTTTAATTGTTTGAGATGTAAACCGACACAATGCATAATAATGTAGTTAACAAGTTGCTCAGGCAAGGGCACTATTAGTAATGATTAGAAGGTGATTTCGTTTACACCAGACCATTCCAACAAACAGACTGTGCGATTTCATTTGTAATTTTTCATATTAACTGGTTTATTATTCTGTTTATGCATAATTTGTTGCCACTGACAACCGGTGTCATTTAGTAATTAACCACATAACAATTTTGTTAAAAACAATTTTACGCTTAGCCGAATATAACGATGACTAATGTTTTTATACATCTATTATCTGAATAACAACCACGCGACTTTGATCAAATTGTTTACTCAAAAATATTATGCTTACCTGCATTAAATGCCAAAGCAACGACTAAAAACGTGTAAGTAAAATAAGACGCCATTTGGAACACCCTTATGAGCCTGTTTACTTCGGATAATTTTGCACTGATCGACCGAATACGGTTTTTCCTGAGAGGTATATTTAACTTTAGTGTTTATTGCTTCAATTAGACTCGATGCGAGCGAAACCGACCGTGGGATATGAGTGGAATATACTAACGGAATCGCCCGCCCCAAGCCCCAACTTGCACAAAAGAGGGTCTTACACGCATCATAGAAACAGAAAGGCGACGTTGTCACTGTGCTTTTTTTCTCCATCAGTTTCTCAAGGAAAACTTGATTCTTCAGATTCTAAATTGCTTAGGCGATTCTCAAGGCCGGATTATCTTTTCCATTTCCAACCAAGATTGTCAGACTTGGCGGTCTGCAAATAAAAATACTGGTTGCCCCTCTTGACCCAATTTAGTCAAAACCGCAAGATAATGTGTTATAACAAACTACAAATGGAAAAAACGTTAAAACAAATAAAATAAACCACAATTGAACAGGCGAATAGTACTAAAATTCAACTTTTATCTATTGATTGTCAACGTTTCGAACTATATGAGGGTATTGTCAGGACAATTATACTTCCGAGAACGTGTCAATTCATTGTTACTACAGTGTGTATCAAAATTAACCTACTTAACAATATACATAGTTTTTTTCCTGAAATAGAGGGTTTTGTTATTGTTTTCTGGCATTTTCTAATGTTTTTTTATTTTTGATTTACCAGGAAACAGTGAGAAATACTGAACATGTAAGAGACCAAAAATGGATGTAAATTAAAGACGGACCTCAAATTTTTGACTTTTAGATACTACACTCTGTAGTTTCTGGCAATCAGATGGAATAGGCTAAATATAATTTGTGGGTAAATATTCCAAAAATTCTTAGTGCTGTAAAAAAAATACTTGAATACCTAGTAGGTATAGCCAGAGGTTCCCAAACTTTTTTGTCTCATAGACCACTATAAATTTTGCTGATTTTGGTGGACCCCCTGAAGCTACATTTATACTATATTCTCAAAACTCAACAAAAAAATTTGAAGATTAGGTCTATGGAATTTTGTGTTGCGGCTGAGTTTCAACAACGATTAACAGTTTTCGAAAAAAAAAGTGAAAATTAATTGGTTAATTAATTATTAATTGATTGTGCTGTGAATGGATGTTAAGAAAGTAAAGTAAATCAATGAAAAAAGTGATTCCATCCAACTTCACTTTTTTACTGCTACTCACAGCACAAGAAACCAATAGAATCCCATTTATAAATAATGTAACCTTCCATTCGGAGTGTTAAAATAAAAAGGAAAATAGTATGTATGTTTTCTTTTGTTGTATTTACTCATAAATGTAATTATTACACTGTTATTATGGTTATCATATTACATTGTAAACAGTTAAACAGAAAAATGTTTGTGGACTCCCGCTTACGAATTGTGAACCCCCATTTTTTTGTCACTCCAACGTAGACCCCTTTGAGACTCCCGTGGACCCTTGAGGGTCCACCTGGACCACTTTGGAAACCTCTGCTCTATACTAATTTTTATGTTAGCTTCATATTAATCGTATAACTAACAGAACTCGGACATTGAATGGAGTAGCTTAATTTAACATAATAGTCATACAAATTAGTCAGCAGTTTAGAAAACTGAAAAAAAATATCAAAACAGACATAAAGACACGTTCAATTTATTAAGCTACTGCTTGATGTCAAAAGAAACGTCACTTAAAGATGTCCTCCAACCGCCATTTTTGCGAGATTTTGTGCACTCCTAATCAACCAGTTGTCAATGTCAATAATGTATATCCTGGAGGACAGCCAAACTGGATCTCTCAGGTAACATTTCACTCTAATTGATTCTGTAAATATCTCAGCAACCTATAGTGATTATAAAAGACAGACATTTTATAAATGTTCATATATGCAAAGTACTTTTTTTTGGCTGCGATGTCATTTTGAGTTAGTTCGGTTTTTCGTAGAAGATTTGTTTTACTAAATAGTACACTTTAGTTGTTTTTTATTTGTTTTAAGGTGGTCATTTTTGTCGTTCTCTAATTTTTTACTCATCTAATCCTCTATATCCCAGTTTTCAGTAAAAAAAAGTTTTTGGATCAGCGTTACAGTTTTTATTTTTGCGTCATTAGAAAAAAATAAATAAAAGTTTTGCAACAAAACTTTCTTTTATATTTTTCTATATTCTTTTCATAGTTTCTATATTCTTCCAACTCTAACCCTTCAAAAAAGGGAACAAAACTCCCAACCCCAAAAAATGGGGCGACGGTGCCGGACTGGCGGCCTCGATATCGACTAGGGCCCCAGAGGCAACTCGTCCTCCTTTTAATTTTCGTCTGTTTGGCTGCGTTTACACCAGTTTCCTTTCGACGGGTGTAATTTCGGTGGTGAAATACCCCACGAGACATGGAAATCGATCGACAACACGCCATAAGGTCATTGATAGTTGATGCACCTGCTGAATGGTGCAGGTGGTTACATGTGAAGTTCACTCATTACCGAATCAGGAACGTTTCGGCTGTTTTTACGTTCTTTTTGTTCCTGATGATGGAAAGTTGTAAGTTGGGAAGGTTTGTTTAGTTACTGATACCTGTTTAGTAAATACCACTGAATATTAATATTGTATTAAAAACCTTTTTTACTAAATTACATAAATAATCAAATCAACCGTTTTTCTTGATGTATGTATGACGTAGAAAATTTTCAGCAGTTTTATTGCCCATGGCTGTCTAAGGGTTGTGTAATTTTATCTTATATAGTAAACTTAGTTTTAAAGAATAATATTGTCCCACATAAAAAATGTATGAAAAAAATTGAACATCAAATGTAAATATTCTTGTTCTTAGTTTACCGAATCTAGTAAGAAAAGAAAACTTGAGAATATTTTTGCTACAACCTAATAGTCAAAGAGAAGATTATTTCAAGAAGCTAGTGAATCTTCACAATCAAAACTGAAACTTCCTCAGGAGTATTGGGCAGAAGAATTGGAAAGAACTATAAAATACTGATTTAGGTAGGAATGTTAGCAAATCGAGATACTGCAACTACTTCTTCATCAATAAAAATGAAGAATCAATTACTCAAGCAAACGCGAAGACCAAAACTTTAGGAGATTTGTCAGTTGAAAGTAGTTCATCTAGGCTTTTCTTAGTGTTGAGTCAAGTAGTTACTTCTTACCATCTTTTTAATGTTCTTCTAAGAAAAGCACGAATTTATTAAATGGTTTTATTAGTGTCTTCCTACAGAAACATACATTAATGACGTCATCAATTTCAAAAGCTTCTAGAACAGAATTAGCAACAAAAATTGCTTTTTAGTATGTAATCAAGTTTATCTGACAGTTACGTTGCTGGTAACAATAAGGGCTATTGTCAGATTTATAAAGCAGCCATTTAACAATTTCGTGGAAAAGATACAAATTTGGTTGAACTAATAAAAAGTCAGTTATAGTCACTTTTTTTATCCTATTTGGATATTATTGAACCTGGCAGAAACAAGATTTGATTTTTGATACTTGCGTTTTGGGGATGTTACATTATACTAATATGCTGTCAAAAAATTGTATTATTGTACACAATTATACAGGTTGGTCTGTTTAACTTAGACAGCAAAATATCTGAAAGACTGTGGAGTAAAAAATGTTTCACTGGCTACTTATACAAGAGGGCCTATTTTAGTAAAATATTTTTAAGTGTATCCATTTTAAAATGGGATTGAGGATTTGAGATGGGAGCTTTTTATTTTAAGCGTTCTACCGATATTTTGCTTCAAAAAAAGCCACCCTGTACAACACTCACGAAACTCCTAAATAAACCGAAATTGGATTAATGGAGCAGTTAAATTTCGGTTGAATTATGATTTATTGATCAAATCGTCTAATGGATACTAAAACGTCCATTAAAACTAATATTATCTAGACTCTAGAGAGTAATATTGCTTGGAAATTCAGAACAATGTTTCTTTTGCATTTTCAACGTTTTTAGTTTTGTATTTATTATTCTATAAGAAATGCATTAATATGGTACTATCAAATTTCCTTCCCACATATTTAGTTATCAAATACGGTTTCAAATTCACGTGGGTAATGTGATAACGTTTTTTCATTCAGACGAAACGTTGCATATTTTAATAAACAGTATAAACATTCGTTGGGCTTGAATAAATATAAATAACACACTATAACACTATAGTCAAACCCACTTGGAGTAAGAAAATAACCGTTTTAAGCACATTGAACCATTATTAAGTTTCCTATTCAATAACTTAAAAAACTCTACATAATTTAGTAACGTCAGGGACAAAACCGCTTGTAAAAACCACTTGTAGTTAGAAAATAATAATTTTAAGCACATTTTTGGAATCCTCATTAAATTTCCTATCCATTAACCTAAAAAAACACTACAAAATGTGATAGAATCAAGAAGAAAAGTGGTGTTAAAGTTTGAACTCTCAGAAAGACAGTAAATGAGTTTCTTCATCATTAGTCCAGAACAAAATAGTATTGAATAATTTAACGACACCTTGGTGAGTGAACTTTCTACGTAATATAACTGAAACACTTGTATACCTACTTACTTCTATATCATTTAATACATTACATTTTTTTTTATAGTAATTTTAGTAAAACATATCCATACAACACACACAGAAAAATAACTAATTAAATTTACGGGGTGTTGCTTCTAGGAATCTGGTTCAGGAAATTTGTCGTAAAATATGTACCATAACCTGAAACAAGCATGTTACACTAATTGTCGTTATTCGGAAAAAATAACTTACAAACAGTAAAATTGAAGTAGAAAGTGAAATGAAATTTTGTTGGGCTGCGTTCGCTTCGTAACTCTCGCCACGCCTATTTTCGGTGATGTAGTAAAAGTTGAATGCTTCACCTGAAATTTATTAAAACGGTTAATCGAATACGGTTTAAAAAGGAAACGCCAAATTACCGAATGGTAGAGTGATGACGAAAACACTTAAAGCTGCTACTAAAAATTGGAAAATGGACCCTTCGCTCTGCATTTTTGGTTATTGCACTGGGTGCTTGTTAACTGAAATATAGCTTAGTTAGTTAGTGCTCCGTTTGCAGCTAATTCTACGAAAAAACTGATTATTTAGACACAAAAATAACTTTTGAGACCATCTGCCAAATATCGCTTTGGTACTGGTTTTTCAGCCAAGTTGTATACCGTATGATGATAAATAATAAAAATTAGTGACTCGAGTTTCTTTGTTTAAAAAACCGTATCTTATAACTCTAGGAAACAATATAAAATTCTTACTTTTTTGATAATCCAATAAATCAACCAAATCAATATATGTCAATATCAAACAAACACAACCACATAATTTCTCAAAATTTGTAAACGGGTCGCATTCTAACCGAATCTTGCTTACAACACCCCAGAAATAGGTCGGTACGACCTTAAGTTCGTCACGATATCGTAAACAACGGCATGGCTGAGATGTGAATGAACACTTGGATTAGAAAATATGAAAATTTGAATCTTAGAACATTGACATGGAGGAGGTACGACTTGACGAAGCCGTGTATCGTTTCCACCATTGGTGTAGTAGATTTCGTTTTGAAATCAAGTTAATTTTTAGCCAAAGTTTGTTGGAAAGTTAATGGATTTGTTAAGATACTAACTACTAAAAACAGTAATGCCATGCCATGATTAATTGTTTTCTCAAATAAAGAGTTTATACAGGATGCAACAAATTCCTGTGCAAGATTGAGATCTCAAAAACGGTAAGATATATAAGTTGAGTGGTGTTTTCTGCTTGCTTATTCCAGGGTAATAAATATCAGATTTTTTTATACAAATTTTCCAATACTGTGAAGGTATTCAATTTACTAGCCTAAGGCCTAAGCATTGTTAAGTGAAGTTTCATGCCCAAATATTCGAATTATGGGTCAAATTGTGTTTCGTCAGATGAGTATGTTTTCTGCTATTTTCTGTTTGGTGATTCCACTTTAACAAATAACCGGGCTGTTTCTAAAAATTTAAAAGTGCAGTTAAATGAAATGAATTGTGTCTGAAATTCCGTTTCCAAAGTTTATACGGTTTTGAAACCTTATAACAATTTATATTATATTATATCATAACTGGTCGTTAAATAATATACCTATAAGTTAGTAAAGATCAACGTGAAGAATTAATTGATTAGAAAATAATAATGCGGCGTTGCCAAGCAGCCTATTTCACTAAAAACTATAGGAAACGTCACTGGAAAGCCCACATTGTGATTTTTAGTCGCAAAAATGTTATTTTTTAGGTTTGTTTAGACAATTCTTGTTTTCTGTGATACTTTTTACAACACTTTTAAAGGTTTTTTTATGAGTTTTAAAACTTTGTGAAAACCTTTTTGGTATTCACCAAGTTTACCAATTTTCTGCGATTTTTTTTTTTGAGAAAGACGTTGGTTGAATGGTATTTTTTAGTTTTTACAAGAAAACAAGACGTTTTAGAGTAAACATGCTCATTTTGCGAAAATAGGGTTGTTGCCAAATTTTCTGTTTTTCTAGGTGAGTTTGCTGAAGTAATACAATTTATAAAATAATTAACAACATTTATAAATGTTTTTTGAAGTGTTATGTTAGCATTGGTTCATGTGGTTGCTGTCAAACAAAATGATATTTAAATTTGTCATTGTCCTACTAAAGAGTGGAAAAATACAATAATTGCAAAATGTTACTATTTTTTTATGGTGAATCATCAACATGCCATTTTACAGTTTTTTCGTGTATTTCTGGTTGATTTTAACAGTAATTTCGTCGATTCGGTATATTATACCTCTTATACTAAAAATAACTTACAGATATTGTTTTATGTAGTAAAATTCACGACAAATTTAGACAAAAACTCACTGCTTTTAAAAAAGCCACCACTTGTGGAAAGTGTTCTTGAGCTGTTGGAATTACCGAACGTACTAGGACGGTAGGAACTTCCCAACAATAAATTTTCATAATTATATACCGCGTGTTTATGAGCGTTTTATTCAAATGCCTTTTACCAGCTGTTTGTTTACTATATCAGGTATAAGTAGGCTTTCAGGATAGCATTGTGCACTTGTTTTCAAGCTTTGTTAATAATAAGTGGCTGAGCAATAATGATATAATGACCAGGACCAGTATAATACAAGTATGGAAATTTCACATTTATTTATAGGAAGTCAGTGGTAAGATAGAACCATTACAAAATTAATGGAGTAGAGAAGGATGGAGAAAAACGTAAAGGATACCTACGTGACGCAATTTGACAGTTGGTCACAAAGTATCAGTCTTTCTGACTAAATGATCATGTGACCAACTATTCATTGACATCACATTTGTTTTGACTGACACATGTTATCAGTTCCTTGATTTGGATAATTTTGCAATACACATTTTTTAGGGTTGTGAGATAATTGAGGGTAAAACTGGGCTTGACCTAACGGTCCACTCTGTATATTAATACGTTATTCTGTTTGTCAAGACTTACTTAATGACCTAATACATCCCATATATAGAGTGTACTATCTTAATTATCAAATAATATAAAGTTTTTAATCATTACTAATTTTTCCATTATTTTCAAGTTTGAATCCCTGTAGAAACCAAACAGTATCACCAACATATCAATGTTCTTACATATATCATGAATAAATTTAGTTTCTAAATTTGTTTGTTATTTGTCTCAGTTTTATATTTATTTTAAATTAGTATAAGGATGCCTTGATTAATTGTAATTTTGAGTTAGAAGTTGTTTTCCTCTTTATCCACTTTATATACATTATGTTCATACACGACCTCAATTGTTATTAACCTTATATGGTGACTGAACTTTACAATGTATTTAACCGTGTGAGTGATTCATACTCTATTAAATTAAATCAACTTAACAAGACATTTATCAAAAAGCGTCCGGCTCGTATAATTTAGGATACTTGACTTTCGGACGTTTGATAGTGTAGTTGCTTTTATTTTCTTATGGTCACAAATTTAATTACAATAAATACAGATATAGTTTTAAATAACGGTAAACACTACGGCTATACCGGCAACTAATATTGCGCAAATAGGACCAATCATATAACCGCTACCAGGTGCTGTTGTGGGTTTCTCTGTGGTTGTACTGGTTGTTGTGGGTGCGGGTTGTGGCGTGGTTGTACTGGTTGTTGTGGGTTGTTCTGTGGTGGGTGCGGGTTGTGGCTCTTCTAAACCATCTCCAATGGCCAAAGTGTGCGAATTGCATTGATGACTATTGTTACAGGCTCGGCAAGAGAAATCGCCGCCATACCAATTCATAGGGCTGATAATCTCTTTGATTAGTTCGCAAAGGGTATTTGTGGGATTTGCTGTCGTTCTGGTCAAACATGTTCGTAAAGTGTGGGATTCTCTGGCTGAAATACATTAAAACCATTTAGTAAAAAGAACATCAACCACTGGTGAATGAATGTGGTTGAGCGGTGGAGTTATTGTTACTTCCTGATACATACTACTTATACTCATTAAATAAAACTATAGGTCACACAAAACCCTACTAATATACAGAGTGTTTACAAAATATCACTTACGTTCGTGTATTGTGGCTGTGACGCAATGTCCAGTTGTGGTTGCGTGTACATCACCTCCACTATCATCCAATCTCATGCCATTGATGGCCTTTTGAAGGTGGTACAGTATGGGATCATTGATCAGCAGATCGGTAAAGTTGACCCTGTAAATCAAGTTCTATAAATTAGATGATGATGAATGGATGTACTTCATTCATCAATAATATTGGACCTTTATTTCTTAAAAACGAAACATTTTCCTGTAAGAAAAACGTCAGTGAAAATTATACTTATTTGGTACACCATCTGTGGCGTAGAAAGAGGACATATGTTCCCAATCTCTTTTCGGTTTCTATGGTTGACCCCATTGATTGGGATGCTCGTACATCTGTCAACTTTCAATGTCTGGTTATAGTTTATAATGGATTTAGATAAGAAATTACCCAACACCCAATTTAAACGAGAAGTTATAAATTGCAATAAGAAAAACAATATATTACAGATGTAAAGTATGACAGCGTTCCTTGAAGATTTAGTGATCTCGGATCGGGAGATATTAAAAGGATCTTGGTGATTAGGTGATAAGCATTGTTATCAAAATGTTTTGTTTCAACTGACACTCAAGTTTGAATCATCAAACTTGGCTTATATTGCTCTGTAATCCTAATGGAATATATATTGTTATTAATGGATTGATTTAAAAGCAATTTGGCACTTATTAATCTAATAAAATGTGTTTTGATTAGACTAGTTAAAAGGTTTAGCACACAAAAGGGTTTAAGTACAATAAAGTAGTTTGTAAGGAAAATGTATCTAAAAGTTTGTTGCTATTTTAAAATAATGGGTAACAAATTATTTATTATTTTTTGAGAGTGTAGCACACATAGGATTTTGCTGCTAAAATAGTGTTATCTTTTGCAAAACAAACTTTTTAGTTTATAGTTAATGGTTGCGATAACAATTTGCAAGTGTAATGACATTGGGTGTAGTTATGACTATAAATCTGTACACATCAAATTGACAACATTCATGATGACAAGAGTCATTCATCAGACAACTGTTGTAATAGACACTAATAGACACTATTGCCAGATGTTAAAAATATACGTGTGTCACACAAATAAATAAATTATATACAGTTATTTTGTATACTTACTGCACATTACATGTAGCTGTTCTAGTGTCATTAATAAAGTCTTCATGGGTACCATTGTTGCAATGACTGTTTCCGTAGCAACGATGACATACTAATTGCGATAAAACTACACAAAACAAATTAAAAAACTTTGTCACAACAAGTAACTAAACTTACCTAGCGATGGTAAAAATACCCCCAAGAGCACCGTAACTATAACGGATATTTGGTACGACATACTGTTTTAGAATACTGGGAACAAAAATGTCGAGTCGCATTTTATGCCTTTATAAACTATTTGTTTTGTATATTGTAAATTTGTTGGAGATACGTTTTGACCGGGTGTCAACACTGTCAATAACGTATAAGTAATAATTTACAGCATGTCAGTTAAACATACTAATCAGAAGGTTCATCTAGTCTAGTCGACAATATTGATATCTTAATAATTTACTCAATTCGCAGTCCAGCAACAGTAAGTAGCAAAAGTTACCTCTAAAGTTTTTAGTGATTTGCTTCAAGCACATTTTACAGTAATTTTAATGATGATAAAATAAAAAAAATATTGACGCCACTGTCTTCGAAATTTAAAAAATATTTCTATTGTATCACAAAAAGTTACTTTTCTTTTCTATGTAACTGGACAAAAAACTGAATTCTTTACATGCTTAAGGAATCCATTTTTTTTATACTTACCATTTTATCCTTGCAAACTTTAACTGCTCTTTAATAAAATTTAAAAAAAAACTGAATTTTTACTAATGTTCTGTTATTATAATAGGTACGTCACTGTCTTCTAACTAAAAAAAACAATCTATTAAACAGTGAAACCTAATTTGTGTAGGAAAAAACTGACATTTTTAAAATCGTTGTTTTCCGTTTTGCCATGCAAATGAAGACGAGTTAAAAGTGACTAAAAACCTGTAAATTATTTGAGCAAATTGAATATCGTATTAGTTAATACTGTTTTCCAATTCGAACCATCGTGTTCGATACACAGGCTCTCAAATTATAGCAATTATTGTTTGTTTATTTAAATTTTCTTGAATTTAAAACATTTACATTTCCAGATTTATGTGTTTCCGTTAATCACTCGATGTTATTCCTGGATTTGACTAAATTTTTGTTTCCTTCAAACTGTCACTTTTTTTCTGTTTCTCTCTGTTGCTATGACAGCTAGAAGATGTCAAAATATAACCTGTACATACATACATACATTTTTTTTTTTAAATTACAGATAACCGAAATATTGGCTGGGAAATAGAGCAAGACAAGTGAACAAGCTTTTTTTAAAGACGTCACAATTTGACTTGGTTCCTGTGACAGTTAAGAGGTTCGTTCCAACGTCAAAATGTAGCCCAATACTTCTACTTTTTTAAACAAGACAGAGTTTTTATGAAAAAAACATGAATAACTGAGAAGACCGGCTTAGAATCCCGTTCTGCACCCCAAACATAAGTTCAAATTTTTAGTATACTCCCTTCCACAGATTTTGAAGGATAGTGTGTTTCTTATAAACTCAAACTGTCCCAAAACGGTTTTTTTTTTTCGAGTAGTAGGTAAGTGTCAGACCTAAAATCCCCAGTTATTTCCTTAGTAATTTTTTTTTTTCCCAGGGGAAATTACTTGGAAAAAAATATCTCCAAAATTACCCAAAAAAATACTCTATTTTTTGGGGAAAACCCCGCGCAGACAAGTAACGTGACAGCCATCTGACACACACAACAACTATTCTAATTCTAATATTGTATCAACATAAACATAAAACAGGCCACAATTTATTAGATATTTATTCGCATTGTATGTAAAAGCGTTTTATTGATTTAACATCTCCAAGACAAATGTTAAAATAACCAGTCGCGCTTTATAATAATAATTATAGCAACCTGGCAACGTCTAAAATAATAAGCAAACTCGGCGATATATCAAAATAAAAAACAAGATGTCGACGCTATTATTTATATTTCAAAATGATCTTTTTTTGCTGTTTGTACGAATCCGATTAAGTAAATTGTTTATGGACAGTTTTTATTGAAGGTTTTCCAATCAACAACATTGGAGCAAAAAAGAAAGGTAAAGCTGAAAGAAATAACTACGAGAACCGGGCGACACGTGATCGTGGAAATACATTATAAAATGCTGTGGAAGGTTTTAGAACATTCTTGACGGGTTGAGAAGGGCTCGGAAGAATTCTAAAACGTTTTGAAAGGTTTCAGAATATTTTGAATGGTTTGAGAAAGCTTTGTATTCAGCCTATTAAATAGCCAATATTCCGAACTGCAAGAAGCCGATAGTATGCACTGGACGAGTTTACGTTCATCCGCCTGAACTGTCAGGCTCGTACCAATCGCTAAGCAGTTCGAACGCGAGGACACACGTAACTCGTCCAGTCGTGAACAGCAACAAGAGACAAGTAGATAACAGGTAGAATTTAATGACGTAATAATATACAGGGTGTCCAACAAAGTCAACACTGGCAGTAAAACTGTAACAAACTTTTTGAATAATTTTATTGTCAACAGTAAACATTGAAAATTAATTTGCTAGAGTATAAATACAAAACAAAAATAGTTTTAAATTAGGTTGTGTATAGAAACAATGGCAGCAAGTACGAACAAACAGGAGGCTACCATCGTGGATGAACCTTCCAAACCATCGCCGATTTGCAAAGTGTGATCGTTGCAACGATGAGTATCGTTGCAAGCCCTGCAGACAAATTCGCCTCCATACCAATTCATTGGGTCTACGATTTGTTGGATCAATTCGCACACCGTTTGTGTATTGTTTGATGCCACCGTCCTGGTTAGGCATGTTCTCAAAGTGTGCGAACCGTGAGCTGTCAAAAAAAAATGTCATTACGTCATTTGTTTTGCTGAAAATGTAGCTCTTACGTTCATGAACTGTAGCAGTAACGCATTGTCCGGTTGTGATGGTGGTTGCCGGATCCATGCGGCTGTCATCAAAGTCTTTTAAAGTCATTGCATTAATTGCGGTCTGAAGATGGGCCAACATCGGGTCTTTAATGTCAAAATCGGTTGTGGAGCTTATACTGTAAGCAATGAATAAAAAATAATATAAAAATACCAGGAAGAAGCAAAACAGGGGACAAAATTGGTTGTTGTATATCGCGGTCATAAATTTCCGGTTAAATTAACGCTAGGTGGTACTACTTCTGAGAGAAATTGGAAAATAGTGATTTTTGACATTTTTTTATCACTTTTTCGGGCGTAGCCGCTTTGACACCGTACGGTCAATTTCCACTATTGATCCAAAAGAATTTGCATTGATCCAAAATTTTGTACCAAAAAATCAAAAGGATAAGACCCTTTTAAAAAAATATCAAATTTTTATTTTTTTACAGGCAAACGTTGCATGTTCCAAAAAAATGTTGCGCCTTTTCGAGATACATTTATATGTAGTACAAATTTCAAATCATCAGGTGGAGTAAAAAAAAAGTAAATGAGTTGTTTATTGAAATTAACTATTTCTAGACTGATTAACGATAGAATAATGTACGATCGTAAATTTTCAGAAATGTTTATCTTCAGGGAGGTTGTAAATTAGTGCTGGGAACGTTTTAAAAGCGATTAAGTGCCGTCGAAGATTATTTATCTCATTTTTCACTTATCTTAAACAACTGACCGAATTTTTACTTACTTGACATTGCATGAAGCGGTTCTGTTGTCATTTATAAAGTCTTCGTGGCTTCCATCGTTGCAATAACCAGTACCGTAGCATCTGTGACAGATTAGTTGGGACAGAACTGAAATTTTAAATTTGTTTAGTGATCCAAATTACTTCAGATCCAATAAAAACAGAAAATAAATTTATTTTTTAACATAATTTTTAAGCAAATGAATGTTTTTTTTACAACCATTAAAAAGTGTAAAAAGACTTATCTGCTTCTTTCTAATGCTCCAATAGCAATAAAATGTTTGAAACAAATTTAGACTTCAACTAAATCAACTTTTTAAATTATTTTTGGGTAAAATCTTATTAAACGATCTACGACTGCATGGATGTACTTTCAAGTAATGATGGGCGTAAATTTACCATGTCCTGTTATTTACCGGTAAGGAAAAGTAAAATTCAGTGTGACAGGAAAATTTACCAATTTTACCAGTAAATCCCAAATTGACCAGACAGTACCGGTACCGACGGACTGTGAAATTTCCAGGGATGAATTTAGCAGTTCTTTACGAACATTTTTGCTCTCTTTAAAATTTTTCGTAACTTTCATCGTTTCTAATTTATTTACCAAAAACTGGTTTGATGCAGTAAATTTTCAAATCAGTTGAAATTGTGGTTTGAAACTATTTTTGGGAGTTCAGAGAGGTTCAACCACTTAAAAGAACCGTTTCGAACTCTTCTTTCCAGTGGCGTAAAATAAAAAATGTTTAAAATTACGTTATTATCGAACCATCATAATTTTCTTGCACACCCTGTATAGTGGAAACAAAAACGGTCCTGCAAACTTACGGCATTGGGTTATGGAGTTGATTAGGAACATTTTTGGTCTCTTGCATTTTTTTTGTAACTTTCACCTTTTTTGAGTTTAGAATAAAATAATAAAGAATAAAATAAGTTTTAGAATTTAGAAAAAACTGGTTTGATGCAACAAATATTTAAATCAAAGTGAAATTGTCGTCTGAAATTTGAACACGGTTTAAAGGACAGTCAGGGGCAAATTCGCCTGTAAAACCCACTTCGAGTAAGAAAATTATTGTTTTAAGTACATTTTAGGAATCCTCATTAAATTTTCTAACTGATAACCTGAAAAAACACTACAAAATTTTGGTACAGTCAGGCAGAAAAGCGGTGTCAAAGTTTGAACTGCCAGAAACACAGTTTGAAAGATCAGCCCGGGACAAAATCGCCTGTAAAACCCATTTGGAATAAGAAAATAATTGTTTTAAGTACATTTTTGAAATCCTTATTAAATTTCCTATTCAATAACCTAGAAAAACACTACAAAATTTGGTACAGTCAGGCAGAAAAGCGGTGTCAAAGTTTGAACTGCGAGACCTACAGTTTGAAAGATCAACCCGGGACAAAATCCCCTGTAAAACACACTTGGAGTAAGAAAATTATTGTTTTAAGTACATTTTTGGAATCCTCATTAAATTTCCTAACCGATAACCTGAAAAAAACACTACAAAATTTGGTACACAGGCAGAAAACTGTGTCAAAGTTTGAACTGCCAGAAACACAGTTTGAAAGATCAGCCCGGGACAAAATCGCCTGTTAAACACACTGGGAGTAAGAAAATGACTGTTTTAAGAACATTTTTGAAATCCTTATTAAATTTCCTATTCAATAAGCTGAAAAAGCACTACAAAATTTGGTACAGTCGGGCAGAAAAGCGGTGTCAAAGTTTGAACTGCCAGACCTACAGTTTGAAAGATCAACCCGGGACAAAATCGCCTGTAAAACACACTTGGAGTAAGAAAATTATTGTTTTAAGTACATTTTTGGAATCCTCATTAAATTTCCTAACCGATAACCTGAAAAAAACACTACAAAATTTGGTACACAGGCAGAAAACTGTGTCAAAGTTTGAACTGCCAGAAACAGTTTGAAAAATCAGCCCGGGACAAAATCGCCTGTTAAACACACTGGGAGTCAGAAAATTACTGTTTTAAGCACATTTTTGAAATCCTTATTAAATTTCCTATTCAATAACCTGAAAAAACACTACAAAATTTGGCGCAGTCAGGAAGAAAAGCGGTGTCAAAATTTGAGCTGCCCGAAACACAGTATTTGTAATATACCATTAATTTACCGGTCAAATTTTCCTGGTAAAGTAAAATATTTACTTTTTGGTTCAATTATTGCAACTAGTTTCGAGAAACTTAATATTTTATGGAAAAATACACTTTATCAGAAATTTAGCCTGCATTAACAGTACGATTAAATTGGGATAAAAATTTTCGAAAGTTCGAATAAACATCTTGAAATCAAACTTTACAGTAAAGCCAACGTTTCGCAAAATTTATTTTTGCTTCATCAGGGCTAGCTGTTATTTTTGATTTTGTGTTCTCTTTTTTTTTGTTGTACTAAGACACATTTGGAGACATACATCATGACACATGATCATTTTATTGAATCGCAGAACGAATCCCGCAAAATAATGTTGTGGTTGATTTAAGTTTTAAATTGTAAAGAGCATGAAACTTTGTGTAATGAAAAAATAGTACAAGTAACAACCTCGTGTATGTCTCCAAATGTGTCTTAGTACAACAAAAAAAAAGCGCACGAAATCAAAAATAACAGCTTGCCCTGATGAAGCAAAAATAAACTTTTCGAAACGTTGGCTTACTGTGAAGTTTGATTTCAAGGCGTTGATGATTCAACTCCCGAAACTTAACATCAACCGTTCAACAGAGTAAAACACAAAACCATTCCGACTAAAATCTGCCATTTGACAACAAACAGGTGACAATTTTTTTACTAAAGCCCTAGGTTAATCAAGTTTCTAGGGCATAAACTTTAATATACAAAAATGTTACAAAACAGTTTTAAATAATTATATTTCTTGTTGAGAACGAGGTTTTTTCACAAATAACTGTTAAAATGGCGTACAATCCATTTCTAATTTAAGCTTACCTAAACAAGGAAGTGTGACACAAACAAGCACAACTGCAAGAAACTTCATATTTCCGTATTTTGCTGCTTTAGGACGCAAATTTCAGACCTTATTCCTATAAAGCAGCATTAAACTTTTCTGTCCATCTAAACTCCGTTTTATATTAATCCAGAAAAGACGCCTAATCTTGAATTATTACATATAAATTCAGCTTAGATAAATTTATCATAATTCTTTCAGGTTTTTGTTACTTTATACTGGCAGCATCATCCGTAATATCTTATCTAAAGCGTTAGGTTGAAAATTGATACACAGTGTCCGGTAAGTATTTGATAGTTGAAAATCATTAAAACAAACATTAAATGTTTTGAATGGAGTTCCGCAGGGAACAGTTTTGGGTCCCTTGTTATTTTTATTATATATTAATGACATTGTCAGTACAGTAAGTGGATGTAAAATAGAAATGTTTGCGGATGATACCATGTTATATTTGACGGGCGGAGATCTGGGTGTTATGCAGCGTACTGTGAATGATGATCTGGCCAAAATATTCAAATGGCTTTGCAATAATAAATTGTGTGTAAATATTGAAAAATCAAAGTTTTGCATTTTTGGCAAAAGTCATAGTCTAAAGTAAATTTTGAGGATCTAAATATAGTTATTGACAACAGAAAAATTGATTTTGATCATACCAACCAGATTAAATAGTTAGGAATAACATTTGATTCTCAACTTAACTTTTACGCACATGCCGATTATGTTACTCGAAAATTCGCAAAAAAAGTAAGTTTTATTGCAAGAATAGGACATCAGTTATCACTCGCTACAAAGTTGTTACACGATAGGTGCTCCTCATCTCGAATTCTGTTCCTCCATACTGTATAACTTACCAGCTTTTAAAATTGACCAGATCCAGAAAATCCAAAACCGAGCAATGAGAACTATTCTGAAATGTAACCGTTATACTCCGATCAATGTTTTAAACTTTTTGTCTGTAAAGCAAAAAATTGATTTTAGTGTGTATGTGTTTGTATTTAAAATAAAAAATAATTTGTTGCCCTCATATGTTTGTGATAGGATTAAGGTTTTTAAAGATGTGCATAATTATGGCACAAGAAATTGTTCAAATTTTGTATTGATGGAAAGATGTCGTTCTAGTCAAATGTTGAATTCTGTGTTGTATAAGGGATTGTATAAATTCTACATGTTGCCACAAAAAATTAGGGACTGTGATCAACTGTGTAGTTTTAAGATAATGATCAGAAGACATATTTTAAAGCAGTGTAGTGTTTAGTGACGGTTTTACTTATAAATGTATTTTTTCTATCTGTGTTTTATATAAATCATTTTTTTTTGCATTGCATACTTTTTAAGTTGTTTATTGGATAGCTATATTATGCTAAATAAATACATATTATTATTAAAAGAATCACGTGACATTCAAAAATTCCTGTCAAACGTAAAAACGATTTAGGTGATCTTACTTACTCAGTGAACCCAACATAAAAATATATGAAACAAAAAAACATAAATAAAAGGCCTGATAACACCTACGAGCAGAAACACTGTGTTAACATCCTTGTTCCTTTTTGCTTCACTTTTTTTTTTGGAACCTAGATTATAAAGAAGTGATCACCTGCATAGTAAAGTAGTTAATATCCGGCAGTTTACCTGATGGCAGTGCGATGTATCGATTAAGCATATAGATCTAAAAATACGAAACAACATTAAACCTGGGGAGTAAATTGGACTCCCACACTGGCAAGCCGAATTTCCAGTCTAAAAATACAGTTAAAGTGAAAATTAGTCAGTCAACATAAACCTTAACCCGTTGAGTGTTTAAGAAGTTACTGTATAAGTTTTCAATTTCATCCGCTCGGTACAAGTGTCAGTAAACCTCAAAAATCAAACAATCATAATTCTGGCAGTCCTGGAGGTTGTACGCCTAAAAAAACGATACAATTTCGTAGCCAAAAGCCGCAAAAACCATGGTAGGAGATTGAAACCATCCGCTTCGGTAAATCTGGATCGGGAGCACATAAAATTTGAGTAAAATGCGGTACGAAAGCGTGAATGTATCCAAACCGCTCTTAAGTCTGAAATTGGCCGATAAATGTTCGGCTTCGATTCGTTCCTGAAGTTTTAATACGGTGGCCATAACACACACACACACACGCGTCAGGAATGTGCCAGAAATGAGAGCTCGTTTTTGGGTTTGGTTTTGTGTCGCTGTTATTTTCGTATCAGAAGGTGAGTTTACTGAAATTATCCACTTTGTTGTATTTTATTTCGCCACAATTTACTGTTTTTGGATTTTCCGGTAAATACCTTTTATATGCCAAATCAAAGTTCAACAATCTTGGAGAAAAATACACATCTGTCGGCAATGGTTTGGTTTCTAAGCACTCTACAGCTACTCTGTTAAACAAATAGAACCAGGAACACTATCATTTTAGTGATCGCGTCTGACGTTGCCGGTAGAGTAAAAAGTTGTAATTTTTTACTTAATGTAATGACATAACATGCCAAACTTCAAAGTTATTTGTGTGCAAAAACATTCATACCCTAATCACAGTATAAAGAGCTGTTTTTCGATCCCTAAAAAAGATTTAAGTTGGGACCAGTACTCTTAATTCTTCCGGAGATATAAAAAAAAACGAAATTTTGGAAATTATTTTTTTTTTATTTGATGAAATAATTGAAAATTTACCTTTCCGACTTTTTCTTCTCTACAATGTTATTGCAGTACCATTTAGCATCATCAACTTTCAGTTTTTCTTATTAAATTGGGCTGGTTTCTTTTCTGATTACGATGATGTGCCATATGATACGGTCCAGCCTTGCAATTTAAAGAAAATAACAAAATTAATTAATAACGTGAAAATAAGTGACACTCATCCACGTGACATCATTGATGTTTTCAAACCGATGAGCATGTGACAGACTGTCTTCTTTCTACTTTATGTTATGAGATAATTGAAATTGAAATTAAATGACATATTACCGTTGCCACTTTTCCTCTACCTTGTTTTACAACGTGGCAATACCATAAATGAGATACAAGTTTTGTTTGGTAACCATCATCAGCTTTTCTGTTTATTTTCTTCGTTGTCTGAAAAAAAATTCTTATCTACACTGAGCACGTGGCCTAAATTTTGTACTTGTTTTACTCCAAATTGCCTCCATGCGAATGCCACGTATTCCACCCTCTATTGTATAGTTAAAACTAACAACAGGATAACATTTATTAAATTTATTATACAAGAACTAAAAATTATTTAAGAAATATATTCAAAATGGAGACCGTCTGACTCTAAACACAAACTTTCACAGTTTTTTAATACTTGAACAACATAAATTTGTAATAAACAATTTCAAGACAAATCCAGATATTTTCCAAGAACAAAGATTTTATCTACAATTTGAAAAAATTCAATTTTGAGACTTTTCAACATAACCTGCACATATGAAAAACTCATGAAAATAATTTTTTGATGTACAAAAAGCTATAATAATCCCAAAATCAGCTTAATGCAGCGTTGAAAATATAGTAAGAATTCCTATTTCAGACACAACTTCCTCAAAAGTGGTTAACTAATATAGCTTTCTAATAATGGCATTATTTAAATTTTATAAATTACAACCAATTCTTCTCGTTTCTTATCAATTGCTTAGCTTAATCATTCAGTTCTGATACTTTTTTGATAAGACATGATTGTCCATCTTTTGCATTTTCTCCAGTTTGGCGTGATCGATCCACGTCATTTCTTCAGTACTCTTATAACCGTTGTATTTGATAACCATATCAGTTGTTCTTTTTAACACGTTTTTCAACCGAATCTTAACAACGTTAAAGTAAATCATATTTTGTTGTCTTGTTTGCCATTTACTTTACAGATTACTTTTGCTACACCATAAAATTATAATTAAATTTAAAGGAGATCCATTGTAGTTGCTTAATCTAATCTTGGGTGTATTACTAAATTTCGTAGAACTAAAAAAAAAGTTCTCCTCAAAATTTGCTAGGATGAATGAGTTATTTTGAACAATACTATTTTCTTTGGTAAGTGCTGTATACAACATTTATCACAAATCGAAAACCTGTTGAAACTACTTTCATAACCTAATAAAAACTTAGAACACGTACACAGAGCCGGGCAGTAGCTAGCTACTAAGTAGTTAAGCTACTAACTTAACTACAATTTGGGTATTTTATAGTTGTATTGTAGTTACTTTTTCAAATAAGTAGCTTTCTGCATTTTGGCATTTGTATTCGTAAAGCTACATTTGAAATAACTTAAGTTACTGTAGTGGCTTGAATACAGAAAAGTAGCTTTAGCTACATAGATTATTGAAGTTTTTTTCATATTTCAAATAGCATACACTTTAACACAATAAGATAAATAAGACATAACTATTTTAAAAGATACAATTCACACAACTATTGAGTTGATTAGAAATTTGGTTTTACACACAGGGTGACCTGGTTGGTGAAATCCACAAGTGGATAGAACGACTAGCAAAATGGTTATGGACCAATTCCGCAAACCCCGGGTCACCCTGTATTATATTGTAATTTGTAATAAGTAACGTAACTTAATAAGTAGCTATAAGCTACATTAATACTCTATTATTCAAGCTACAATTTGGATAGCTTCTTCTCTTCTCTCTCAAAAATAGTTAAGCTACAAAATAACTAAAGCTACTAGTTGGTTTAATCTAGTTACTTTTTAAGTTACTTATTACAAATTACAATATAATACAGGGTGACCCGGGGTTGCGGAATTGGTTCATAATCATTTTGCTAGTCATTCTATCAACTTGCGGATTTCACCAATAACTGGTTCATCCTGTATGTATAACCAAATTTCTAATCAACTCAATAGTTGTGTGAATTGTATCTTTTAAAATAGTTATGTCTTATTAATCTTATTTGTGTTTAAGTATGCTATTTGAAATATGAAAAAAAACTTAAATAATCTATGCAGCTAAAGCTACTTCAGTAACTTAAGTTACTTCAAATGTAGAGAGAAAGCTACAGCTACTTATTTGAATTTGGCTCTGGATTAAACAAACCAATTAGTAGCTTTAGTTACTTTGTAGTTTAACAATTTTTTTCAGAAAGTAGCTATCCAAATTGTAGCTTGAATAATAGAGTATTAATGTAGCTTGTAGCTGTAACTAGCTACTTTATTTCATATACATGCTTTAAAAAACGTTTTCTGGCAATTTAAAAATTTCCAATTAAAAATAATAAACTAATAAAAAATATATTAAATCTTTTAGACTTGACATAATGTTACGTTAGTATGTTAATTCTAAATCTAAAACTTGTGAGTCAAGTTCGTTATTTATAACATACTGATGAAAATCAGAAATTGGCATACAAGTTTTATTATGTGTTAATTCAAATTTTGCTTTTGTTATGTAGTTTAAAAATAATGTCAAAAAATGTAAATTGTGTACCAACAGTACAAAACACTGAGATATTTTTAGCAGTGAACAAAATGAAAACTTGATTTTATTGTTCCCTATAAATACTCGTGTTTAATAAGAACATAAATACAGATTCTTGACCCGCCTTAATAAGTTTATGAGGAAATTTGCAACAACCTACCTTTTTGTCACCAACGTGCCAAAATTCCTGGGACGTTTTAATGGAAACATAAATTTAGTTGTATTTTGTATAACAATAGTTATTTGCGTAACAAAAGAGAAAAGTGCACTTTTACTTTGTAGGGAGTAGAAGTGAGATTTTTATCCCTCAAACGTGGGAGGATCTAAGAAGTCTTATGTGCCTTAATTCCTGGCTTCTGAATTCGGATATAAAGAGCTCCACCAATACTGGTGTTAAGTGTTAAAATATTATTTAAAATATACTTGATATTTTTTGTTACCAGATAATACTTGAATTTTCTGATGTATGATCTTTATTTGTGTTTTATCTGTTAAGTTTTTATAATGAAACTTCAGTATTTATAATAATATAAGTGAAGTATATTCAGCATTTTATAATAGTGAAGAATACTGCCTTTTTGGCAGTACTTTTCACTTTTTTTAAAGACACACTTATTTACTTACATAAAGATCTTCTGCGTTTTTTTTCAAGATTTCTTGATGTTTTGTCAAAAAATCTTGATATTGACATACCATTTCTTGTCTTGTCTTGAATATACAAATCCATTTCTTGTCTTGATCTTGTCTTGATTTCAAGACAAGATCTTGACATAGGTAATCAAGAAATTGGCGAACCCTAGGAGGATAGGAGGTGTTGTTACCAAGGACTTGTTTGTCAAAAAAGTGTCAAAGAGTAAAAGTCCCTTACGAAAGTTGGTTTTTTTATAGGGGTTGAAAAAATAGTCATTTGCGCAACTAGGGAGGAAAGTGCAACTTTTGCTCTCGCGAACACAGTAACTTTAGTCAAGGGTGAAAAAAACAGTTTTTTTTGGTGTTAGTAAAGATATGTTTGTCAATTTGTCAAGAAAGTGACAAACTGTCTTTAGACAGTGTGACTTTTATTGGTGGCACTTTTCTTCCCTAGGGAGGAAAATACTTTCAGTCTCTCTGGGTGCGTATTCTTGAAACGAGGGAAGAGAATTATCAAGAGAAAGACCTGTAAAATGTGACAGAAACCCGCCAATGTCCGCTTCTTCTGGCGCATTCTATCAACACTTCTCTTTAGAATTCCGTTCCCTGCTTTCAAGAATAGGCCCCCTGGGTGCGTATTCTTGAAACGAGGGAAGGGAGTTATCAAGAGAAAGACCTGTAGAATCTGACAGGAACCCGCCATTGTCAGCTTCTTCTGTCACATTCTATCAACATTTCTCCAGAGATTTCCGTTCCCTGCTTTCAAGAATTAGGCCCCTGGAGCTCGGCGGATTGCTGTCACATTCTTCAGGTCTTTCTCTTGATTATTCTCTTCCCTTGTTTCAAGAATACGCACCCTGGTGGCACTTTCACTCCCTATCCCCATCTCTCAAATAAGAAAGGAAAATTTTATTTTCTATAGGAGTCGTAGAAAAAAGTACTTTTTTCTAATTTTGGCATATAAAGTGACACTTTTCAAAACTGATTAGGGTGACAAAACGTTTTACTTTATGTAACTAGTTACATAAAGTATCACTTCTCATTCAAATTGTAGGACCTCGCTGCGCTCGCCCTACAAACATTCATTCGTTACACAAAATCGATCTTTTCGTAACTGGTTACATAAATAGCTATTTTATTTTTTAGGTAGTGGAAAACAGTGTTACAAATGCCACCAAACCACCAAAGAATGCAACAACGGCGTCCTGGACAAATTCTACCGGACAAATTGTTCAGCTGAGGAACGATGCGCGGTCCTTAAATACGAAAGTGAGTTCGACACGGGCTATAAAAAAAGTATCCAGTTAGTAAATTGCGCTAATAATACGTCTTTATAAAACCGGACAGCTTGTTTATCGACGGGAAATTTAATTGACCCCCATAACTGCTGGCAGTCGATCAAAATTTTAAAACCGGCCAAACATTTTTGATTTGCACACCATAATAATTTATATGACGTCTTAGCGCGTGTTTACACTAGAGCGATAATGTTAGATTTGTATGCGCCAATAACCAATTTGAAACATACTTTCAATTCTATTTTTCAGCTACCGTAACTAATGGCGTTAAAGTCCAAGCAACGATCAGGGACTGCGAAACGTACGCCAAAGAGAAAATGCACATCATCATGTCCAACGAAACGGAGCAGCGCTCTAAAATTTTGAATTTGCAATGGTGTGACGAGTCCATGTGTAATACCACCTACAAACTTCGTGGAAGAATCCTCACTATTTTGTCAATAATAATTAGTTTAGTACTGATCAGATGATAATAAGAGTAATAAAACAAATTTACGTCTTATCCTGTTCCAATTATTATAGTTCAACTTGATCTAAAGCAACCCAGGAAATTACCACTAAACCTAAAACGGTCCATGTTAGAGTCACTTGACTACAACCACTATCAGAGATCAGTAGTCCTTCTTCAGTAAACTGATGGGTGTTGCATCCGTCTTCGTTGCACTCAGCGCAAGACACTATGGAAATATTTTGGGGGGCCACGTACGCTGTGTAGAATGCACAGTAATCAGTGTAGTCTATAAGGCGCATTGCGCAGCCCCTGTATACTCCTGAATAAATTGCTGAAGATCCTGAAATTAATAAACTAGTAAAAAAATGTTGCCAAGAGCCTATTCAAAATACCATTAACGGAAAAACTTTTCTCTAGAAGTTCTGAGATTTTCTAAATGTTGGGGTCTGTCAAATAAGGAAATAGTTACTGGTTTTGGAGCTTTTACATCAGCGTTACCAATTCTCTAATTGTCTGAATTTTTCAAGAGACGACCCACATAGCAAAATGTATGCCAGATATGTGCCCAGTATATGAAAGTATATTCCCAATACGTGCCTGGCATATTACTTTGTCCCTTTAGTTTATGTGCCAGGCATGTTTCTCAGGAATCTAAAAAACATTGATGAAGGCGGAAATTTCAAAATTGTATTTTTTTTTGTAATTTCAGTAATTTTTGTAGTTTTTGTTTGGTTGCGTTGTAATCTTCTTGTGCTTGAATTAGCTCAACGACTGAATGAAAATGTAAGACATATTCATATTTTGCTTTTCTTATATCCATTTATAGTTTATACTATATTTTCATTATTCTCATTTAATCATTCAGTTTGAAATAGTGTGGTATATCTTGTAACAATTTTACGAAACTATTTTCCATTTATAACAAACTATACTATAGAGACCAGTTTTCACTTCTCAGACATACCTGTGGCATATACTTATTGGAATATTTAAAAAGATAAATTTGTACAGCAGCCGGGTATATGCCAGGCATATTCTCAAATTCATATGCGGCTAATCATATGCCTGGCATGTATTTTTCACATGAATAAGGTAAAACTAACTAACTAACTTATTTGTTATGTGGGGAGTAGAAGAATGTGTTGAAATGATTGAGCTGGCTAATTCAAAGACATTAATATACTAATTGCTCAAGATCGTTATTAACAAAATTACCTGGTAGCACTATAAATGCAGAAAAGCAAGTTACTGTCAGGTCGTACACTCCATAATTAGTGCAGTTGTATAAAGTGTTGTTATTAGCAAGATTTGCACAATCCGCTCCTTGCATATCAGGCCAACATTCATGGCAAAGCACCGAAGTGAAGTTGGAATTTTGAGCCAAAACTGTAAATGTACCTTAAAAAAATATATTTTAATACTAGTTTCCTTGATTTCCTCCCTTAAACTTACCTAAACTAAAAAAAGCACCCCCAAAAAGGGTTAGTTTCACTAATAATAAGTGGTGCATTTTGGCTTGTGAACGTGAACGACCAGATGAAACTGGTGGTTAATGGAATTATTAAATTTATATTAGGGTTTCGATAAAATTAAACTTTTTACATTGCTTTATGGTCCTAATAAAAACAATTGTAGTATTTGATTAGGTAGGTTTATTGTCACATATTTTGATAGAAGATTTTATTGTATGCTTACTTTGAATTACACTATCCTTTGCAAATTCCGATAACCATGCCAGATTAAAATGTTGGAAAAACGGACATAAGAAATCATTAGTTATGTTTGCGGTTATCCCTCGCTAGAGACCAAACAGATTTAAATTTGACAATTGTCAAATTGTCAAACAAATTGGTAATAAAAGGTATAACCGAACCGAAAAACCACGCCGCTGTCAGTTGACGTGTGTGACGTATTATAAAATTCTTCATAATCTTAATCAATCTTCAAATTGCAGAATTTTAAGTGTGGAAAGCATGGAAGAAGAATAGTTAAAAACGTCTTAAACTGTATTTTTACTTTATTTTTAGTTCCCCGCCAAAAGCGCAAAAATCTAGTTTCTAATAAAATTGTGAAATGTTTCAAAACTTTTGTGAAATGCAAGAAAAAACCATTTCATCAAAAGAAACAGCTGTTTGCATTCGTTTTGATAAATTTGCATTTCCTTATGAAATAACCTCGTGAACCAATTTTTAGAACTATTAATAACCATAATATTATTGTAATAAAACCCACAAACAAGCTTCTAGAATTCATTGTATTTTATTAAACCAATAGTGAGAACAGACAAAATTATTGATAGTGACGAGCTTGAAATACGATTTTCTCCACTCCAACTAGCTACTCCAATGATCTGACCCGTTTCCAAGTCGAAGGTGTGATTGTTGCACCTGTTGGAGTCGCACCCTCCGCAGGACACTACGGGGATGTTGAATATTGCCAGTTCAGCAATGTACCACTCGCAGTAGTCCCCCAGGTAATCGGGGATGATGCCGCAACCCCTAAACACGCCCGTTTCGCTTTCCCTACCTTGAATTCCTGTAAAGTTAAACAAAATTAACGTCGGTAATTGATTGATATTTGCGAAAAGTTGAAACTGCCAAAAGTGTCTATAAACTGTAATTCTCATGGTTCGAATTGCCAAACATTTTCCGATTTATAAAAAAGTGTCTTTTAAAAGGAAAGTTACACTATAAGCTGGATAATAACGTCATAGTACTAATTCTAAGACGGGGGGGAATCTACTGGTGTCGTTAATTTTTGGGTATCTCCTGGACAAAAAATGACAAATTCAAGTTTCTCGAGCTGGATGCAAAATACGGTAAAACTTAAAGCAAAAATGGATTCCTTACTCATAAATTAGTCAAAAACTAGTATAAACACGAATTTCAAGTTCGATCCAAAAATTTGTCTCAAGCAATCGAGTTTGTACTCGTTTCGTACTAATTCAGGGACAAGAAATTCAGTGGTAGCGTTCATTTTTGTGTAACTTTTGCGCAAGCCTAAAATTTACAGGAAATTTTCAACTGGGTGCAAAATAGTGTAAAACTGACTGCAGAAAAACAACACGTTATTCGAGTTTAGATATCTTTCTCAATTAACTTTGCATAAGATTCCAATAAATACTAAAAAAATTTAAAAATCACAACAATACGAAAAATGAACACTTAATATCTTGAACACTATGGGTTTTGGCAACAATGAGATTCAGAGTGCTCTTATTAGTTGTCTTAAAGTTTTCTTTTCTTATCTTGAAGTCAAAATTTGTCACTTCAGTCGGTAAATGAAGAATAGACATTTTTAAATAACGATTCTTCATATTCTAGCATTGAAGCTGGAGCTAAGAGAAAAAACAAAAAATGAAAAAAATTACCAGTATAATTTATGAAGGATGAATAACATGTGACTGCGACTCCATCCGTAAAGTCTCCAAGTTGGTCATAACAATTGTAATTCACTGCTGTAGAATAATTAGTACAATCCACACCCTCTTCGTACGAAGTACATTCGTAACAATATAGAGTTAGCTGACCTGAAAGCTTCAGTGATTTTAAATCCCATAAAACTAGCATACTACAAACTTACCAAAAGTTAGCGAAAAAGCGCTAAAAAAAATAACTGAAACCCCTAAAAACTTCATTTTACTACTTCAGACACCCAAACAAAAAAACATAAAAGTCTATCTTGATATGATTTTATATCCAGACACCTAAACATTTCAACCAAAATAACTTTATATGTTTTTATTATTATTGTAGTGTAATTAAACAATTTATTCTAGACAAGATTGTTCTTCGATTAATACCTAAGCGATTAGGGATCAATAACAATCGGTACGTTTATTATGGAGCGTACCGTAAATGTGGCTTACGGATTTATGGAATTTGATTCCTGTTGTAAAATTGCTGCAATTGCGATAGGATATAATAATTATTACAGTATTGGAAGCCGCTGTCGAAAGTTACACTGATGATAAATATCTAATGCAATTTCCTTTACTGAACAGTAAACCAAAATATTTGACTCTGACGTTCTTAAAACAAAATGTTAACGACTTATTTATTGGTTCGTATAGTTTTTACCTAGTAACCTGAATTTTTGGGTTCTGTAATAGAGAGTTTCACGTTAAAAGTTACCGTTATGAGCTCGAAAATAGCTATTTGTGTAACAGGTTACAAAAAGCCAAAATTTGTGAAACAATTTTTGAAAAATAAGATTTAAAGTAGGAAAGGATTTTTAAAACGTCTTTTATACAAAAATTGATGTGAAAATTTGTCTTTTAGCCACCTTGTATAAACTGTCAAACGATATGGTATGACCAAATTAAAGTTGTCATGTGGCTAACGTCACATGTTGCTGTAGACTTTTGTCTGTAGTATTGGTTTGCTCTTCTTTCCATTGATTTCCCCTAGAATATCTCTTTCTATTTTGTTTAAACATTTTGCTTTTACCATGTTTTTCTGCTTTGAAATATTATACGTGAATAAAATGTCCTTTTTCTCATAGAGTGAATAAAATCGCATTTGCCTAAAAAGGTAAATTTCTCGAAAATTATTAAAAAAAAGTAAAGATACGGTATGTAAAAAATAATTGTTTACATTTCCTTTTTGTGACACTGTATAAAAAGAATTAAGTAATGTAGCTTACAAAAGTTGTATTTCCATGAAAATTAGAAAAAAAGTGTTGGATTCGCACTTTTCACTGCTGAAAACACCATGGTAAAAGCATTAATAAGGTTCTTGTTAATTATTTAGCGTTGGTACCAACAAAGCGATAGCTCCCTAATAGGAAAATATTAGCTTATTTTCATTGTCGGCCTATATTCCAGATGAATAAACTGACAACTGGGTCACTGCTACCGAACTTTTCAAATCATAATACGGTGGTTCCTTCGTTGATATGGTACGATACTTTCCATTCAATCTCTTACTGTTTTGTAGTGATTGCTAGAACCCTTTTTCGAAACGGTATGACCCAGTGCAGCAGCGTTTTAGTGACCATAATAGTGTTAATAGCAATTACCATTCCTTACGGTGAGTACCCGATATTACACTTTAGCATGAAATTATTAAAATACCTACTTTATTCTATAACAGTGTGGTAAGTAGTACATTACCGCACGACTGGGCTTGCAAGTTTTACTCTCGTGCGGTAATAACCACACTTATTACATATATAACATGCTATTAAACTAGGTTGATTTATACAGGAAATGCAATACGATGCTACGAATGTGTAGCCAGATTAGGGCCTGGAGATTTCAGCCCTTGTCTTTACGGTGACGAGAGGCAGCTGCGCAGAGTACATTGTATAGGACCATCAGTTTGCGCAGCATACCATTATCAAAGTAAGTGAATTTGATGTATTATTATTGCATAATTTACTAAAAATACTTAGTTATACGCAATCAGCACGGAAAATAGAGTAAAAAATTCAAAACTGAAGGAATAATTATTTTTTTAATTAAGAGTACACTAAAATAAATAAATAGTCTTACTATACATTTTCGTTCAATTTTGATACTCGTAGAAAAAATTTTGCTGTTTGATTGCTCAACTGTGCAGAAAAGTACCACTTTTCGCACTTGTTTGGTAAATAACTATTTTCTACTTTTCTAGCAATGATTCCGGGTACTCCCCCTTTAACGCACATTACTAGAGGTTGTCAAGCTTTGAGGTACGGAGCCACCTGCGAGGATATTTTTCAGGAATTGAGGAGGAGGAATCAGATTTTGCCCGGTCAACACACCTGCACCACTTGCAGTACTGACTTGTGCAATTCCGGCTTTAGAAGTGGCCCTTATTGGGCAGTTTTTAGTATTGTAGTCCTTATTAGAACCATAATATTATAGTATAGTATAAGTGATGAATAACTAAATTAATAAAGGGTGTTCAACAAAATTTTGTGACGAATGAAACAGTGCAACAACACCACTTTAAACTAAATTTTAGCAACGGATTATAGTGACATTTTTCAATTTTTTTCTAATAATCTAGTAATCAATTACACCAATGGCGAATTATTCACATTGTCTACTGAAAAGGCAGAAAGTCAAAATTACACCTGGTTCTAATAATGACCCTCTTTTAAGTTAAAAGAGTTACAATATACTCTTGCTACACTGTGGGAGTATATTCGACTAATTCCAGAACAAGGGTTCTCAGGAGGTTCCGAATCAATCCAAGTTTATGCTTGATGTCTATAAAAACGACCACAATACGAGCAAGAAGTTGCTTTTTTGAGTGAAACATCGCTTTCAGAGCAAAACTTTCCACTCTTAATACATAAATAACTATATTTTTTGCAGTTTGCTAATAAGTGGTTTTACAGTTTGTAAACCAAACTCATAGTTGTTAACGGTTTTGCAGTTGAAATTGATTTAAAATCATGTAAAACTCAACGACCAAATTCTGCAGCATACCACACCAATGTTCGATTTAAAACCTTCTTAATCAAAGGTTTTTTGAACACCCTGTATAGTTTTGGATTTCCTTTATTGTGAAACATACGTTAACGTATTTTTTTTTTGTATGTAAACATGTAGTAAGTACAATAAGACATATACCACCCATATAATCATGTAACTAATTAAGGTTATTTTGTTCACATATACCTAATATATTTAAAAAAGTAAAAATGATTACAATCAGATTTAATACATCAAATTTTCGGTTTTCTTAAGGCTTTTTTATTTTCTTAATTATTAAAATTGTTTTTCATTATTAGACCAGGCCTTTGAAAATGGTGAAAAAATAATAGTAGGATGAAACCCATTGGAAAATAAAGAGGATATAAAAAAATTAAAGAAAAAATAATTCACCAGCGATCTGAGGTCGGGAAGTGGAAAGGGGTGAGTTTTTAAGGGTAAAAATCGGTTTATCTCGATTTCCGGAAAATCGGTCTCATGGAAAAACGTTAAAAACGGGTAAAAGAAGTATAGGAAGAAGACGCATCTCCTGGTTGAACAACCTAAGGCAGTGGTACAACAGTAGCTCTGTTGATTTGTTCAGATCCGCAGCTTCAAAGATAAAAATCGCCATGATGATAGCCAACCTTCTTAAAGGAGACGGCACGTAAAGCAGCAGGAAAAACGTTAAATGACAAAATTGTAGGTAATAAAGAGCTACAACTCTTGTATTTACCCTTTTTTGAGACTCTTACTTTTGACTACTCCTTTGTTGTAAAGTGTTTCTGTACCAACTGTGATGAAAACCCAAACAACGTAATTATACAATTTTAAATTTTATTGATATATAAAATTGATAGCAACATTATCTTGTTGGTTACTTAATAATTATTGTATAATAATTATAAAAGACTAAAAAAACAAACTTAAGTTTAACAAAACCTTGCAAATATTACAACGTAAGCTAAATATAAATTTTAAGTGTCCGTCACATCATCAGTAACGAAATATAAATTCTCTTTTCAAATATTTACATTTATTACTTTCACGACTTTTATGCTCGGCCGTACAAAGGAAAATCTCCGGCCTTAACACGCGCGCAAAGGCATGAAAGCGTCTTTTACATGGGCCAATCTGTTTGAGGACTTTGAATTTAAAAACTATATCATATAGAAACCATACACTACTATCAAATCAGTTTAGTATAAACGGGATTAAAATGTATCACAATTGTTCGTTATTTTTGTTAAAGGATTTCAAACGTCGCAGCCTAAAAGATTGGCCCAAATTTGTATCGATATTTAAAAAAAAACGCAAAAATCTGTTTTTTAGCACCAATACGCGACACAATTCCATCAGTAGTTGATTTTGAAGATCAGTTGTAATAAAAAATGATAATATTTGCAAAATTATTTTCTATTAGTCATATCAGACCGAGATGTTTTACAGGGTGAAGCAGGACATGATATTATGGTGGGAGTAATAGAGCAGAGTAATAATAGTACACTATTGTAACCAACAGTATTTTTTGAAATGGAAGTGAGTTGAACTATAAGATTGGTAACCGATTGATTTTCGTTGGTAACCTTTTAAAATCAGGCCCAAAAGCCTGTTTGAACAAACGCAATGACATACCAGCATTTTAATGGTACATAGTTCCTCTATTATCAAAATGCTGACCCTTAAAAAGAGCAAAAGTTACAGGGTGGTTTAATGTAAAAATATTTAGTATGTCTATACTGCAATCAATGTTCGACTTTTGAAACTAATCATCATCATCATCACACAGCCAATCTTGTCCACTGCTGGACGTAGGCCTCCCTTAACATTTTCCACCTAGTGCGGTCTTGTGCTGGGCTTAACCAGTTACTCTCTACTCTTCTTAGATCATCTGTCCATCAACGAGTTGGAGGTCTTCCTCGACTTCTTAACGCCTCATGTCGGGGACGCCGCTCAATCACTCTTTTTGTCCATCTCTCGTCTCTTGTTCTTGCTAAGTGACCTGCCCAAGCCCACTTCATAGTAGCTATTCTTTCGACTACGTCTACGACTTTGGTTCTTTGTCGTATTATTTCATTTGGTATTCTGTCTCTTAAGCTTACTCCCAGCATGGAACGCTCCATAGCTCTTTGAGCAACTCGGAGCTTTTCAGCAGATTTTTGTGTGAGTGTTAGTGTTTCAGCACCATACGTCATAACTGGGAGTGTACATTGCTCAAAGACCTTTTGTTTCAGATAGACTGGGATTTCTGCTTTGAAGACATATCTCAGTGTTCCAAAGGCAGCCCACGCCAGGTTTATACGTCGTCCAATTTCGCAGGTCTGGTTTTAAGTATTTATAGCATGTTACTTATTCAATTTCACCACCTTCAAATATGATGTTTTGGCTTGGTACCAAATTTGTCATATACTGTGTTTTTGACATGTTTATTTTGAGTCCAACCCGGCATGAAGCTTCATCTAGCCTATTAAGCATTTCTCTGGCATGGTCAATTCTATCTGTTTTCTCCATTTACGTTTATGCCCATATCCCCCCAATCAATTTTCTTGAAAGCATACTCCAGCAAATAGTTTAGGGGAAATTGTATCACCTTGACGTACCCCTTTTTCTATCCTGAATCGTTCTGTCTGATCATGTAGTCTTACACTTGCTGTTGCATTTTGGTACACACGTTCAATAAGAGTTGCGTATCTATGATCGATTCGGCAATCAGATCGATCTTTTTCGTAGTCTTGAAACTAATAACAATCTGACATTGGCAAATTTTAAAGTTTACTTTACACAATACAGCAAGGCAATTTGGACAGAATCTTTAATGCATAGTATTTTGTTTTTTCCGACAATAGGGATCAAAGGGTGTCAAAGTAATGGTTTCGTTTAGCACCACCTCTCTTCTTAGAAACTATTCCTAATATTAAGAAAGTCAGTTAAGGGTTTGCGTTTTCCGAACTCTTTATCCGGTTTTTTGTAACGTGTAGGGAGAATGTCTTTAACATCATTTATCTGAGCCTAAGGTCGAAACCCGGGTCGACCAAAACAAAAAATTTGTGAATTTGCCTTCCGAGTTTTTAACAAAAACCCTGTATTATAAGCAAATTATGCTTATTATTACTTGTTTGGCCATCACGCTTGCGACTTGGGGTGTAGGCTGTTTTTTCTTCCTTTTAATATTAGAAGTTTGTTCCAGTTTTCTTTTTTGCGCTTTAGATTCCTCTTTCAATCACAGACACACAAAAGATTTTTCATTTTCAGCTATTAACCACGTTATCAACGGCCACTTCTCCTTCAAAAACATTCAGCTGAAATAGTTGGAATATACAGTCCGTTAAAAATTGTCAAAATTATTATCAAAATAATTATGCTTCTCCGTGACCAGTTCAGTAAATTGTAAAACGAAAAAGCTTGTGACTATTCAGTTTACATAATACTTGTATATCTTCATGGTATGATGAATAATTTCCACTTTTCTGCTACAGGAAAAAACAGAATTTTTGTTTCTATCTTCAAAAAAATCACCAAAAACCTCAGGTCAGAAACGAAGTTATCTAACCTTGTTTTTCTATAGGTTAGGCTAAGTAAGAAAAATGTCAACTACTATTCAGAAGAACATTATTTAGTAAACTTCTAGTTTTACCAGAATGATGGGTTATTCCTCTCATTTTCTACCAATTTAAAAACAAAGTGCTATTACTTTACCATTTATCTGTCGTGCAACACCCTGTACAAACACGTCAAAGTACGCCCACTTTTTGGCCCGTTTTACGCAATTAGTCCACCAAGTGGAGCACCTCACTTGGTAACCGAACAATAGCAAATGTTTCGCGTCAAGTCGCCGTCATACACCACAAAATATCGGATAATCTCATAATATCGACTAAAACTCAATACCGGAAAAATAAATTATAAAAAGAAATGCTGGATACAAAATATCATAATATATTCAGTTTAATAAAAGTAAAATTGAATTTCGCGTGGTTTTTAAGGCGCGTAACGAGGCAAACTTAACCTGAAACTAAAATATAGGATCAATAAATATGTACAGCAACCAAAAAGTCGACTGGGAAGAGAGGGGAAAATAACGTATGAATACGTTCAGCAATATACCGAAAATTGAATATTAAAAATAAGCGAAAATTACACTACACTCGCACCAATATAAAAACATTTTGTCACTATTTACAGGCAAAACGATCCGACGTTGTGTGGTGTCCCCGTATTGGCCGTCGGATCGAATATCAATTGTTTCACTGCCTATTTTTGAGTCTTTAATCCACTAATTTTAGGACCTTTCCAATTGCAATCGTTCTATCTGTAAAACATGAAAGAATCAAATTAGCAAACTTAATTCCCTAGAAAAATCAAAATAATTTAATAATCGCAAAAACTTACTTTCATCTCTCAACGTGAATCTACCCATTTGGGGAAATTCCTTAAATGGCTCCAGGCAAATTACGCCCGCGCATTCTATTCTCATAATTGCTACTTGGTCTTGTTTTACGAACCTCGGCCTAGTCTTAGATTTCTCTCCAGTTTTCTTGTCGACTAAACAGATTAAAGCCTGAAATTGAAGAAAAAAGACAATGTTAGTGATTTTTTCTAATAAAGCTGGCAGAAGTGCGAAACAACCAAATATAACAATATACCAACTTGGATCATTCTGCAATAAAAATTGTAATTAAGAATTTAGGGAGGCCCAGTTGTACAACAGTGGTTTAACTGTTAGACCCAGTTCAAATTAGATACGTCACTTTGACAGCAATGCATTTTGTGTGAGAAATGCAAAGTTGCCTCAAATTTCAGTTTTTCGAAGCAAACGAATCATCAATCTATCGAATATTTCTGGCCCGTTTTGTAAAAACTATAAATGTTTTACACTAACTCCCAAAATGAGGATTAGAGAATATCATTAGTAATTTAATTTGAAAACAAATTAACCTTTAGCTTTTATGTTTTGGATATAACCGGTTCTTAAAAGGAAAATCTGTTCTACACGTTAAACTTAAATTAAGTTTGGTTTGTTTAGACATTAACGTGTGCAGTAAATTGTTTATTATACAGGGTGTCTCAGTTTTAAGTGCCCAAACTTTAATGTCGGATAGTACGTCGAAAAATAACAACACTTTGCTATATAAACCTATATCCAATAGGGCGTCGTTACTGATATACAGGGTGTTAAAGTTTTTTAAAAAAATTGCTTATTTGAGAATTTCTCGAAAACCGTTGGAGATATTGTAATGAAATTTTTGTGTGAATATCTCCTGTTCAAAACGTCTTCAATGAAATAAAAAATTGAACTGTGACGCAACCAGTGTCGTACTTACCGACGTACGCCTAGGTACTTTGGATAAAAAAAATGTTACGCCACTGCCTTTTTGGAAATTAAAATTTGTTTTTGAGATGACTGTTCAATTTGGGAGACAAAAGTCCTCTTGTGTTTTTTCGGATTGACGCACCATTTCAGAGTAAAAAAAGGAAAGGTTATAATGGTATAAAAATTTATTATTATCACATAACTTAAATTAGGAAACAAATTAAATAAAACTTAACAAATTAAAAGTTATTTAGTGCCTTTTGGACAGAGATACTTTAGGGAAAGCTTACGTTAAGTTTTGACTGTGACAATTCTTATGGCTCTTTGTCTCAGTCAAAATACTTAACTCTTAACTAGTTCCCGTTAAAACGTTCGCGCAAATGGTAATTAATCTGTGACGAAGTTTACAATAGTTGTTCAAAATGGAAACCATCAGACTCAATGCATATTTGACACCTACGACGTGTAGAATTGACCGCTGCAGATATTTGATGGGGATTATTGCGAAGAATTTCACAGGCTGCTTCAATCCTACCTACTAATTCCAGTTCGGTGTGAACTGGAGTGGAATACACCTTGTCTTTGAGAAAGCCCCATATAAAAAAATCTAAAACTGTCAGGTCGGGTGACCTTGGGGGCCAAGCGGCTGGACCTGTACCAGGAACATAATCATGGTTATGTGCATTATTTACACGACCTATCCAGCGCTCCCGAAAGTGCAAATCACACCAGCGTCGAACATTTACTCCGTAATGAGCAGGTGCGCCGTCCATTTGAAACCACATTTGCTGTCTCACGTTGAGTGGAACGTCTTCTAAATAATTACCCAAGTCATTTTCCAAGAATTGAAGAAAGAGGTGAGAATTCAGGCGAGGAGGTAAAAAATGGGGACCAATTAAATGGTTACCTATCACACCTATCCAAACGTTAACACTAAATTCTTGTTGAAAAGTTCGGGGTCTGACTTGATGAGGATTTACATTCCCCCAAACGTGCAAGTTATGAAAGTTCACAACACCTCTTCTGGTAAATGTGGCTTCGTCAGTGAATAAAATTTTACGCAAAAACAAATGATCAATTTGGATTGATCTCAACAGCCAACTGCAATATTCTCTACGCCTCGGTCCATCTTCTTGCATTAAATATTGCACTGGCTGCAAATGGTAAGGTCTTCTTCCATTCTTTCGTAAGGTTCGATGGACTACATCCTTTGAGACTGGAATATTGCGCGCTCGTAATTGCTTAGCGGCATTTCTGCAACTTTCTGTGGGGTTGTTATCGAACACTTCTAAAATGTTTGCCTCAAATCTTCCATGTGGTCTTCTAGGTCTATCTGGGTTTTTGCGTAATCCAAACTCTCTCAACAAGTGATGAACCTTCATAAAAACCTTTTTATTTGGACACCTTCGATTTGGAAATCGTCTAGCATATTCTCGGCACGCTTCGTTAGTGTTTCCGTTGCAGTATCCATAAATAAAATGTATGTCAGCGTACTCGGCATTAGTAAATAAGTGTGGCATTTTAAAAAAAGAACTAAACAAACTTTAAAGTGTTGAAATTGAACGTTATTATAATGTGCTGTCAGTTCGACATTTGTCACCAACCAGAATGGGAAGTCATCCAAACGATAAAATTTAATTAATCCATGTAATTAAGACATGCAATGATGTCACCTTTCCTTTTTTTACTCTGAAATGGTGCGTCAATCCGAAAAAACACAAGAGGACTTTTGTCTCCCAAATTGAACAGTCATCTCAAAAACAAATTTTAATTTCCAAAAAGGCAGTGGCGTAACATTTTTTTTATCCAAAGTACCTAGGCGTACGTCGGTAAGTACGACACTGGTTGCGTCACAGTTCAATTTTTTATTTCATTGAAGACGTTTTGAACAGGAGATATTCACACAAAAATTTCATTACAATATCTCCAACGGTTTTCGAGAAATTCTCAAATAAGCAATTTTTTTAAAAAACTTTAACACCCTGTATATCAGTAACGACGCCCTATTGGATATAGGTTTATATAGCAAAGTGTTGTTATTTTTCGACGTACTATCCGACATTAAAGTTTGGGCACTTAAAACTGAGACACCCTGTAGTGAAGGTCATGAACTTTGACTATTATAGTGAAAATCGTTACTTACCTTAACTGTAACTTCTTCAGCGGCACAATGAATATGCATGACGGCGCTATATCCCGCACAAATAATACTCTTGTGCTCGATAATGACCAGTTGCGCATCAAAGACGCGGCACGTGTGCACCGGATTAAGCGCGTCGCATAACACAAATCCAGGACTAACATCTTCTTCCTCTACGCCTTTTACTTTGATTTTTACGTTCTCTCCGGGAACGACGCGCGACACTTCGTCGTCGTCACTGAGCAGCATATCCACAATAACTGGAGTCTGAAAATTATATTATATCAGCTGTTATTATAAAACTGAATGCTGCTGACAGTTTATCGAATATAGAATATTAGTACAATAACAATCGATCGTGTGACCCTAAATCGAGGGGTAAATCGCCGAAGTATTTTGGTGTACACACTCTAGGTAATTTGAGGCACTTTGCCAGTATTATGAAGCATATTGAGGTATTACAAGGCATTTCATAGAAATTTGAGGACTGTATATTTCAAAATGTTTTGCGATATTTTCATTGGAATTTTGAGCGAAATAAAGCCTAAATAAAGGAAATTTTGCGATATTTCAAAGAATACATTGTAGTAGACCAAGCAGTAGACAATACAGTGCATCAATATAACAAAATTGACCGCACATGTAATTATTATGGTAAAATCTTTGTTACATGATATTAAGTTGAAACAATATTCATTACAAATTATTATGATAATTTACCAATTTTTCAACATTTAATATAGGTCATTTTTAAGGTCACGTGACAGTGTTGCAAGCTCTAAAATGGCAAAATCAAAGTCACGTGATGTGTCTCTTACAATTTCAGCTTTTACAACTGTCTAAAATAGTGTAAATTTAATTTATCAAGTTTTTAAAGTTTAAACCACATTCTAACGGTCAAGTGATTAATTTTGACAGATATCAATCATTATCAACGTCAACTGACGTTAAGTACTTGTGTGACGTGTACTTCGCAATTTAATTTTTTACAACTGTCCAAAATTTATTTATCAATTTTCCAAAGTTTAAATTGGGTGTTGAAGGTCACGTGATTGTTTTTGACAATGTCAACTGGTCTTTACAGTGTTGCAGGCTCAAAAATTTAATTATCCAAGTCACATGACGTGTATTTTGCAATTTAAGTTTTCACAACTGTCTAAATTTTATTTATCAATGTTCCAAAGTTTAAACTGTGTTTTGAAGGTCACGTCACTGTTTTTGACAATATCAACTAGCCTTTACAGTGTTGCAAGCTCAAAAATTGAATTGTCATAATCACATAACTTAGTTCTTACATTTTTACCACTGTCTAAATTTAAAATACTATATATTTAATTGTTCTTAATGATAGGTGTCTTTATTTGACACGTGATAACTTGGTTACTATGACAGTTAGAAGAACCGTTTAAACGTCAAAATATAACCTGTAATTTTAGACAACCATACAAAAAATATTCTTGTTTGTTAGGATTTGAAAAAACAGTCACCTGGCCTTAGAAAATCAATTTTAAGCTTTCGGCACAAGGTCAAATCAAGTATCAAAAATTTGGGAAAACCTTTACGTTGTCACCTAACCTAACCTAAAAACTGTCACGTGACTTTTAAAAAAGTGAATTTTAAGTATTTGGGTCTTCAAAATTTGGAAAAGCAATCAGGTAACCTGAGAAAGTAATTTTTTTTAGTCATTAATCCTTATGACATTTTGACAACGGTCAAATTAATTGTGTCAACATTAATCTGACCAAAAAACTGCCACGTGACCAAAAAAAAATTTCAAGGGTGTATTTCATCAAGGTTTATCATTGTCCCAATACCAGGGGCTTTATAACTAAATTTAAGAATGCCACAAATGTGTAGGTAAACATTTGAAGGCATCCTGAGGCAGTTTAAATAATTTAAAGGCATTTCGAGGTATTTCAACATAATATGAGGCATTTTGAGCAATAATGAAGCATTGTGAGGTACTTTAATGGCATTTCAAGGTATTTTGTATGCAAAAAGGCATTTTGGTGTACAAAAAATTACCGGCGGTCTACCCCTCGCCCTAAATTAAGTATTGCATTGGAAACTGTAGTTTTTCTCTCAGCACTTTACCTTTTATGTACAGGGTGCCTAACATAACTTTTTTTTAAGTCTTCTGCCGATATATTAAGACTGAGCATAGTCATAGTTAATAGTATACAAACTAGCTCTTTTTTGGGGATCTACTTGAAAAAAATTGGCAGCAAACAGCACAAGACAAAAATGCATGAAAGAGATTAGAAGATACTTATGTCCTGCAGTGGGCAACAATTAGCTGAAGTTGAGGTTTTAAGGTATTGCAAGAATGTTTTCTCCTTGTGCCACTGGAAAAATCGCAAATTTCACAGACAATTCTGGAGCCCCAATAAATTCTACTTTATCAGTTCTTATTTGATTCGAAAACCGCTAAATTAGTACTCTTTAGTGTCACATAAGCGTCATGTGTTTTTTTTTAATTAGACAGTAAAATATTAATGTTGCGATAAGCGCCATCTGTCGACAAAAATAAACAACTTTAGGCAGGTATTGCAAGAGAAGAGAGTAGAGGTAGGGTAGGGTTTCCAGGTAGAGTAGAGAAGAGAGTAGGGTTTCCGCCATTGAAAAGTAGTAACTTTTCAATGACGGAAACTCAGTATTCTACCATAAACGATTTAAAAGTTATTGCAATCTAATTTTGAATTACCTTCGCCACTTAAAGAATTATAAAAAAAGGTGTTAAAGTTATTGGTTGTGAATGTAACTTCCATTTGTAGTTATTTTCCCTTAAAAGCTCTTTTTTGAATTAAAACTAATAGTACTCCCTCTTGAGGTCATTTGACAAAACTGAAAATATTTTGAGATTCTTTGGGCTAACTTTTGCTATCAGTGTTTCCAAACCTCTATAAAAACCACTTTGTCAAAAAGGACCAAAACCCCTTTACATTTGAGGCATTTACTTTAAATTTTTCAAATACATACAGTGTGACCCATTTAGAATGGAAACACCCCTATAAAATTTTAGGTTATTAACCGATTTCAATGATTTTTTTTTTGAAATAATTAGGAATGAAATGTCTATTATGGGAGAAAATTTTAAATATTTATTTCAGTTTTCAGGTCATATTACGAGACTTTTTCTTGATAGAAAATGGAGAATTTTTATTAGCGATTTTTTTTATTGAAAAAATTACTACGCCACTGGATCTATAGTGCTTTCAAATAGCTGTGACCAAATTTTTTTTTTATTTTTTTTTTGATTTTTTTTTTTGATTTTTTTTTTTGATTTTTTTTAATTTTTTTTTTTGATTTTTTTTTTTTGATTTTTTTTTTTTAGTAATTAATCAATTAATAAGTAATAATAAACAAGTAAATAGTAACACCATTTCTATGGCAACAGTTGATGCAGGGTGTTCTTTTGTGACCGTTAGCTTAGAGGATTTTTGAATTTTAATTTGTCATAACTTTGTTATTAATGAATGGATTTTCATGAAATTTTGGTCACAGCTATTTGAAAGCACTATAGATCCAGTGGCGTAGTAATTTTTTCAATAAAAAAATCGCTAATAAAAATTCTCCATTTTCTATCAAGAAAAAGTATCGTAATATGACCTGAAAACTGAAATAAATATTTAAAATTTTCTCCCGTAATAGACATTTCATTCCTAATTATTTCAAAAAAAAAATCATTGAAATCGGTTAATAACCTAAAATTTTATAGGGGTGTTTCCATTCTAAATGGGTCACACTGTATAAGCAAATGTTTCTCTTTCTTCAAATACCCTGATTAAAACATTGATAACTCACATCAAACCAACAGTTTAAAAAATATGATTTAAACTTACCCTGTTGGGCATAATAACTAAATTCTGTCCTTTTCGACATTCGCCTGATTCCACTTTGCCCATCACAACAGTGCCCATGTCCTTATACTTATCAACGATGGGCATCATGAAAGGTCCGTCACCTTTGCGGTTTAATCCGGGTAAACCGTCAATGAAGGGAATAAAGGCGGGACCGTTGAACCACGGACAAACAGACTTATCTATTGGCTCTTTGAGATTTTGACCCAATTGACCAGAGCAGGGTAGGAAGAACAAGTCCTTGTTTAGATTGAATCCTAACTTTTTCAGATAGGGAAGGATTTTGTCTCGACATTCGTTGTACCTATAAAAATCTATGAGAAAAAAAGCAAGATTCAACAAACAGTCAACCAACCTGGTTTCGTCCCAGTTGACGGTCGGATCATCCATCTTATTGACTAATACAACTAAATATTTTACACCGGCGGTTTTCGCTAACATTGCATGTTCCCGAGTCTGTCCTCCCCTGTCAAATCCAGTTTCAAATTCACCTATAAATACAGCGAATCAGTTGAATTCAGACACACAAATGTGTAAAGATATTAAACCTTTTCTAGCTGAAATTACTAAAACAGCTAAATCGGCTTGAGCGGCACCGCCGATCATATTAGGCACAAAGCTCTTGTGACCAGGAGCATCCAAAATAGTAAAATGTTTCTTATCAGTCTCAAAGAAGGCTCTACCTACTTCGACCGTTTTTCCTTTGTCTCTTTCTACAATAAATCCCCAAATAAGCCAACAACACAATTTTATAATAAAAGAATCAAACCTTCTTGATTTGTATCTAAGGCCCAGCTTAGGTACCAACTTTCTCTGCTCTTCTCGCAGGCCTCCCTCTGGTATTTTTCTAATGTCCTCTTATCAACCATACCCGTCAAAGCCATAATCTGCCCGCCAATAGTGCTTTTTCCCGCATCGACATGTCCGATAAAAACAACATTAATATGCTCTTTCTTGTCCTCCACCTCAACATCTTTAGCCACCTTTTTTTTCTTGATTTTGATTATATCTTCACTAGAAGCTTCTTCTTCATCATCTTCTGGCGTTGTCGCTTGAGCAGCCCCTAAATAGATTACATCATTAATTCTTCATATTTCAATCATCACTGCCAAGCTTTTTACCAGAAGCAGTACTATCTTCATCAGCTACATCTTCCCAAGTACCACCCACTCCTGTAGGGCTACTGTCATTTGCAGTTGCCGGCGGAATGGGCGGAGGATCTTCCACTTCTGGAGGTTCAGTAGGTGATGCTGAGGGTGTACCTGTAATTAATGAGTTTCATTTATTTTATGTGCAAATGAATTTGGAATGTTTGTTGATGTTTAAGTTTCTATAGCAAAAACAGACCTTGTCTCTCTAAGAAAGTTTAATGAGCAATTACTCTTTACAAGAAATCTTTTGTTTGGCCCTCTATACTTAAATAATTTTTGTCAACAACTTCAAAAAATCAAAACTACCATGGCATTTGTGAATACCTATTGACAATATTGTAGCAATTATTGTAATATATCCATAGACATTTATTTAAAAGAATAAAACACCAGCAAGTAAACTTATGAGCATTATGAGTAATGTTTTGACCCTGTTTTTTATCACTTATCATTTTTCAGTTTTGTGAAATGACTATACAGGGTTTAGTAGAAACTGCATCAATTGATTATAGAAAAAGTATAAATAAGAATAGCTAGAGAGACTTTGAGATTAAAATATTAAATTAAAATATTTTCAAAATAGACTTTTTGTTTTACTGGATTAAATCAATAATAAATGGATATCAACTTACTTTTTTAAATAGACTATTTTGCAGATTTATATTTTTGTTTATCTGATTTTTTCAATTTTAAGCAACTTTTGTCAAAGAGCTTTTGAAATAAAGATGAAAATGAAAATAAAAGTAATATTTCCTCTTTAACACAAACTCATCAAACTCTCAATATTTTCAAGTACCTAACCAATTTTGAAGATTTTATGTAGCAAACAGATTTTTTCTTGGATTTATTCAACCAAGCCCTGTTACATAAATTTCAGTCATCCACATGGTAAAAAATCGTAATTTTAGTTAGGTACCATTTTATTGAAAAAAAAAATTCCTTAAAAAGAGTGTAGGAATATTATTTTTTCTCATGCAATTGACAAACATTCATTATAATATAATTGATGAAATTATAAAAAAATCTAAAATCTACAGAGCATTTCATTGAAATCAAGTTGGTACCTCCTTTCAGCTATTTAGCTTTACTTTTATCATAATCAATCAATATAGTTTTTTAGGTGGATCCTGTATGCAAAATAAAACCTTGTTGCACAAGTTAAAGCATTGAAAATCCTTAGTACCTAAACATTTAATTGTCCCTTAATCCAATTTTATGTGTAATTTACAATAAAATTTATGTTCATTGACAAACCAAACAATTTTATGCTTTAGTATTTATTTTTGTGATACTATAATATTTATTTCTCATAAATCATTTTATAGAGAATAGAAACTATAAACTATTGATTGATGAGATATAAAAACCTCCATAAAAACAAAGGATGAATTTGAAAAATTAGAAATACATATAATCCCAATCTTTGGCATAATCATATCATAATATAGCTTGTCATCACCCCAATAAATCATATAAGACACCAACCAACATAATTAAGCAGAAAGCTGAAATTTTGTATCTAGGGATGGGATTCATAACTATTACAAATGTGGCTTATTCAGAGATGTCTGTTCTACATTCTACACAAGATTCTATATTAACCACTGTGTTCCATAAAAAATTCTGACATTACCACTCTATGTTAGATTAAAAAAAATATTTTTAACTCAACCCTCAGCTAAAGAAAGTCACACTACAAAACAAATTGTTCTCTCTGGTTAAATTTACCACATAATTATCTCATTATCATTTATAATAAGAATTGTGGTTCAAGTTCAAGAATGTGAAAAAGTTGGGAATTAATGTTATTGCTTTCTTCCAATATGGAAATATAGGATTAAATGAATATAGAAAATATAATAGGAAAAAATATTTTTTTACATAATGTTTTCTGATAACCAAACTCATGACAAATTCATGGTCATGTACCTAATGCAAGCAGGTAAAGATGAATGGCCTTCGCACTTACTACTTAATTAAACATACTAAACAATATAAAACCATTTTTGATTTTAAAGACAATAAAAACTTGAACAAGATTTATAAATTTTTAATAAAATAAAAATGAAAAAGTGGATAATGAGTTAATGTGTAATAGCAGGTTAGCTGCTGCAAAAACTAGTTTGAACTGGTTTAACAGCAACAGCCTTTATCTATAATGAGTGGCAAAAATAGCCTTTGATTTGTAATTTACTTTCAAAAGCCAGATCAGAAGCTTGGAAGGAAAGGCTTGAGAAAAGGTGAAAGACACTGGAGATGAACTGAAGGAAAACAAAGAAAAACTTAAAAATGCTTTCTATAAAACAATTCATGCTAACTTTAGCTGGATATACCATTTGAAAATCAGAACATTCTTAGTTAGAAAGTCTACAGTATAGCAAAGCAAGTTGGCAAAAAATTGAGGGCATATAACCTAAATGTTCAGATAGCAGCCAAAAAATACTGTTAGAAAGTCACTTACCGTTTAGCACAGGCTGGTGTTGGGGCGAGGCCTCTTTGCTGGCTCCCTCCTTCGGACTTGACTCGTTTTCGGAATCTTTTTGGGGCCCAAAACTAAATGAAGGCACAAATTCTACTGCGTTAACATTCAACGTGGAAAATTTCGCTGTCACATCTGTATTCTGATCCGGGCTGTTGTTCGCGGAATTACTGTCTGCCTGAGATTCCCAATTATCGGGCGCGGTGTTATTAGACATTTTTACTGTTTTTCGACTGGTTTTTAATGGAAAATATGGACAAAAAACCGATGCGAAAAACACGATAATATTCACCCGCGTGCGTTTCCTCTGTCACCTACCGGAACACAATGGCCGACTGAACGTCATCTGCCATGTTGACTACTTGGAAATTTACACTGTTGCCGCTAGGACAACTTTTTTCCGAATTTTTTGTGATTGTTTTAAGTTTCGAATTTTGAAAAATGCTAGATTTTATTATTAATGTATTTTTTAAATTATATATGTGTTGATTTTAGGTGCAAGTAGCAAAGAAATTTGAAATAATTTTATTAAATGATTTAGTAAAAAATTCAATTCAATATTCCAAATTCCAGTATACTTGTTGAACCAAACTGAACTGACAACATCCCATAATATTTCAAACTGGACTGTCAATAGTCAATCGCTCAGTGTCAATACTGTCAATTCACGGACTAATGACATAACAAGCAACGTCTCACGTCTCATGTCAACGTTTGTCTCCGTTGTCCCGGTGTCGTGCACCGTGTTTTTCATTCATTATTTTCATTCTCCTAATTCTAGTTATTTTCGTTTTTCCTCTCTTGTAGCATTAAGTTAATATAAAACTGCGGCTCACGCGGAAGAACACTTACCAAAAATGGGTATTTTGGAGAAAATTTCGGAGATTGAACGGGAAATATCCCGCACCCAAAAAAACAAAGGTAACCTACCACCTCAGTCCTGGCCATGACTTCTAGCGATCACATTTTGTTATATTTTTCCAGCTACCGAATACCATTTGGGCCTTCTAAAAGCCAAATTAGCAAAGTACAGATCCCAGCTGCTTGAACCATCAAAGAAATCTGAAAAGGGTGAAGGTTTTGATGTACTAAAAAGTGGAGATGCTAGAGTAGCCCTGATTGGGTTCCCCTCAGTGGGAAAGTCCACCCTGTTATCCACTCTCACCAAAACTGAAAGTGAAGCAGCCTCTTATGAATTTACCACCTTAACTTGCATACCTGGAGTCATTGATTATAATGGGGCTAATATCCAGTTGCTTGATTTGCCTGGAATCATTGAAGGTGCTGCTCAGGGCAAAGGAAGGGGGCGACAAGTTATAGCAGTTGCTCGCACTGCTGACCTTGTTCTTATGATGTTAGATGCCACAAAAAAAGATGTACACAGGGACTTATTAGAAAAGGAATTGGAGAGTGTTGGTATTAGGTTGAACAAAAGAAAACCTAACATTTATTTTAAAGTTAGTTGCTTAGGTACCTTACAAGCAGGAAGTTAAGTTTTTTTTTTTAGGTTAAAAAAGGTGGAGGACTTTCGTTTAACTCCACATGTCCACTGACTAAAGTGGATGAGAAATTAGTGCAAATGATTTTGCATGAGTATAAGATATTTAATGCTGAAGTGTTGTTCCGTGATGATTGTAATGCTGATGAGCTGATTGATGTTATATGTGCTAACAGAGTCTACCTCCCTTGTCTTTATGTGTATAATAAAATTGATCAAATTTCAATTGAGGAAGTTAATAGGATTGCAAGACAGCCAAATAGTGTTGTTGTCAGGTATTAACTGTTCCCATTCACTCATAACCATAATACATGAATTAATTCATATTTCAGTTGTAACATGAAGTTAAATTTAGACTATTTATTAGAAATACTGTGGGAGTATTTGAGTTTGATTCGAGTTTACACTAAAAAACCTGGTCAACCACCAGACTTTACTGACAGTTTGATTTTGAGGAGAGGAGTGTCAGTTGAGCATGTTTGTCATGCTATTCATAGGTAAGTGCTGTAATAAAATTATAATTGAAGTTGATTTATCTTTCAATTATTATTTACGTTAATGTAACATTTGTCATTTATGAATTTATTTTCAGGACTTTAGCAGCTCAATTTAAATATGCTCTGGTATGGGGTACCAGCACCAAGTACTCGCCTCAACGGGTTGGATTGTCCCACATAATGGCGGATGAAGACGTCATTCAAGTTGTTAAAAAGTAGAATATTTTCTTAAGCAATGTTTACCTTTTTTTATATTAAAGGAAGTTATTATTACTTTTTTGTCTATTTCAAGAAGCCAAGAAAAAAAAACGCGCCAGTGGACAATCAGTTTATTATTAAAAATTATAGCCATTATAATATAGTACAACTTACTAAAACAACATAAAATATGCCAAATAGACGGAATTAAAACAACAACTACGTTATTATTATAGTACTTTTATCAGAGAATGTATCTATCTACCTTACCTTAAAACTCGTTGCATTTAGCCTAAATTACACTAAAAACATTTAGAAGAACGTCATTATACTAGGCTCTAGTGTACGCTAATACGTTTTGATTTTAGAATTTTCCATCATAATCACATCAAAAGTAACGTCTGGCAATGTTGGACTGTGTTACTGTAATATTGAATTAACTTCAGAGTTTAAGGATTAAAATATATGCATCCCAGAGTGACTCAAATCCTCCAAAAAGTAGCCATAGATATAGCAAATAAAGCCTCTAGGAAGGCGTTTAATTAGCCAGCCAGATCTAAATTAATCAGCATTTTTAAACGTCATCTTTGGCTTTTTCAACCTTGTCCTGGTCCGATTTTAGCATATCAACGTAGCAGTAGTCGTTGTCGGTGTTCAAATATTTCCAAACGGGGGTGGCGGCATCAGGAGCGGCTTCCGCGTCTAATTTCTTGGGTTCATTTTTTGGTGATTGCAGTTTTGTGGAACTAGAGGCCAAAGCAGGATCTTCCGGTTCATACTCTGGCGGATCGTTATTTGTGTCCAAGTTAGTTTCAGCACTAGAATAACCAAATAGTTTTATTTTTTTGTTAAGGTTATACAAAGTTGTGTTCATCAGTCTGTGGAACATAAATTTGTCTTTTGATGTCTTGCTAATATTGTCAGTAATCCTAATCCCTTTAAAACTGATTTGGCTATAAGAAGCCAAATGCCACAAAAAATTAGGCTTGTACAACTTTATTTTGAAAATTGTTGCACCATAGGCCGGTTTACATTTACAGTGTACAAAGAGTGTTCTACTTTTTTATGAACACAACTGTACATTTGTAATATTACAGTTTTTATTTTTGTTGCGTTGACGTTTGTCTTAAATTATTAAAATGGGCAAAAATTTAAAAGTTAGAGAAAGGTGTGCCTTTGGGGATTATTGTGCTTCTGACAGCAGAACACCCCTCACCCCTCTCGATCTGGGCCCTAATTCTTAAAATCAGGGAGCAGGGCAGAAGAAGCAGACAATAGCAGGTTTCTGTTACATTCTGCACTGAGAACTTGAGAACTACAGGGTTGGCTCACTCCAGGAGGTTCATTAGGGGGCCCTCTAAGCAATCTCCTGCATCTCAGCAGACCACACCTGAGGGCAGTGACGGCGCTGTATTTGAACGGGCGGATGTACGCCCAGGGTGCGTATTCTTGACACGAGGGAAGGGAATTATCGGGGGCAATACCATAAGAGCTCAGATTTAGCCGGATAATTTTTGTGCTTGTCTTAGAACACTCTTTTTGGTGTAACTGCACAAGACCTGTTGTAACTAAATCACGAGAGGGTAGCTCGAGTGATTTTGCCGGACAGGTCGAGTTTTGTACCATAAAGAAAGTATGAGAAGACAAGCGGAAAAATTATCCTGTTCAAAATCTGAGCTCGAATGGTATTTGATAAGACAATTCCATGAATATAATCAATAATATAATAAGACTGCGATTTCCTTGTATTGACAGAAATAAATGTTTTTGGTTCTTTTGATTTTCTGCAGTAGAACTCTATCCGAAGCGAGCCATAACCAAAACAAAACGAACAAACATCAAAATTGACAGTGCCAGCAAAAATCTCAAGGTGAGACATTGCAACAATAGAAGTGTAGTGAAAATCCGTGGAAACGATGAAATCAACAGCAAAATTTATCCGATTTTTTTATCCGCTAGCAAACTCTCTTCCTTCCTTATTAGCCGATAGCAAACCGTGTTTTGATGACGTATATATTGCATTTTTTGTACATGAGTGGAATTGTCGGGGGCAATACCACAAGAGCTCAGATTTAGCCGGATAATTTTTGTGCTTGTCTTAGAACACTTTCTTTTTGGTGTAACAGCACGAGACCTGTTGTAACTAAATCACGAGAGCGCAGCTCGAGTGATTTTGCCAAACAGGTCGAGTTTTGTACCATAAAGAAAGTATGAGAAGACAAGCGGAAAAATTATCCTGTTCAAAATCTGAGCTCGAATGGTATTTGATAAGACAATTCCATGAATATAATCAATAATATAATAAGACTGCGATTTCCTTGTATTGACAGAAATAAATGTTTTTGGTTCTTTTGATTTTCTGCAGTAGAACTCTATCCGAAGCGAGCCATAACCAAAACAAAACGAACAAACATCAAAATTGACAGTGCCAGCAAAAATCTCAAGGTGAGACATTGCAACAATAGAAGTGTAGTGAAAATCCGTGGAAACGATGAAATCAACAGCAAAATTTATCCGATTTTTTTATCCGCTAGCAAACTCTCTTCCTTCCTTATTAGCCGATAGCAAACCGTGTTTTGATGACGTATATATGGCATTTTTTGTACATGAGTGGAATTGTCGGGGGCAATACCACAAGAGCTCAGATTTAGCCGGATAATTTTTGTGCTTGTCTTAGAACACTTTCTTTTTGGTGTAACAGCACGAGACCTGTTGTAACTAAATCACGAGAGCGCAGCTCGAGTGATTTTGCCAAACAGGTCGAGTTTTGTACCATAAAGAAAGTATGAGAAGACAAGCGGAAAAATTATCCTGTTCAAAATCTGAGCTCGAATGGTATTTGATAAGACAATTCCATGAATATAATCAATAATATAATAAGACTGCGATTTCCTTGTATTGACAGAAATAAATGTTTTTGGTTCTTTTGATTTTCTGCAGTAGAACTCTATCCGAAGCGAGCCATAACCAAAACAAAACGAACAAACATCAAAATTGACAGTGCCAGCAAAAATCTCAAGGTGAGACATTGCAACAATAGAAGTGTAGTGAAAATCCGTGGAAACGATGAAATCAACAGCAAAATTTATCCGATTTTTTTATCCGCTAGCAAACTCTCTTCCTTCCTTATTAGCCGATAGCAAACCGTGTTTTGATGACGTATATATGGCATTTTTTGTACATGAGTGGAATTGTCAAGAGAAAAACTTGTAGAATGTGACAGGAACCCACCATTGTCAGCTTCTTCTGTCACATTGTATCAACACTTGTCTTGAGAGTTCCGTTCTCTGCTTTCAAGAATTAGGCCCCTGGAGACCTGGACAACCTCTCATCCAGAGCAGTTATTCGGTTCCTCAGGGAGTCGGCTATTCTAGATGAGCTCTAACTTATGTGTGAGGCATAATAGACCTGCGGTCGCGGTGGAGGGCAGAATATGCCCACTCACGGTACACAACTAACTAACTAACTAACTACATTCTGCACTCTTCTGAATTTTGTACGATCAGCGCACTGTCATTCTTACGAAAACGCCGCTCTTGATTTTAGTTTCATAGCTTGTTATTATTACCTTCAAAAAATGCATCCTTTAGCAAAAAAATCAGTAAACATCATATTTTTTGATTTTAAGAGATACAAATAAATCAGTAACGTTTAGCTATATTATACAGTTTTCTGGTGTTAAGGAACACTTATACTTTTCTGCCATCACATGAGAGTGGTCATAACTGTCAAAACTTACTCACCAGTGACCTGAAAGTATGAAATGCCTATAATGTGTTTGTTATGTTTACAGCTTCATAAAGCCAACTTTGTCAGTTCTGACGTTAAGGAACATTTTAATACTTACGTCACTTAACGTCAATAATCAACTACAACGCAACCACAACAATTATTTTTCTCTCAGTATAACAGAGAGAAGCCTTTAGACGTATTGTTTCGTCAGTGTTTATTATCCGGACGAATAACGAGTACTCGAGAAACGAATAGTTAACTCTTTTACTTCCTTTCTATAAAGATTTTGAAGTCTACCTACCCGATTAATTATTTTAAACTGTAACCTACAAAACTGCATTTAAGAATTACTACGCAGACTTACCCGGCAGTAAGCGGTTCTTCAGCGCTGGTCCCTTCCTCCGGTTGCACTTGAATCTGATCGGAATTACCAGGGGCGTAGGTGAACAAAAACCTGCGTACCGGCAACTCCTGAACAATGGTAGTGGTAGTGGTTGAGGCGGTAGCGGCCGGATATGGTGGCGGTTGATCGTCCATCACGTCTTGGTACGAAGGTGGAGCCGTTTGCTTCATTGGACCGATCAAAGCGGCCTCGTTGTCTCTGAATATGGCGGCGTAGTCAGGCTCGCTCCGGTCCATCGCGTCATTAGGTAAAATGTAATGGATGGTGTTGTTGGTGGCTTGTTTTTTCAGTGTTAGATATTTGTAGCAACGCCACACTACTCCAATCCAGTAAGCCTGCAAAAAGTTTTCCAAAATCTCTAACGTGATATTACTGGAACTTTACAATGTCATGTAGTATACAGAAAATCAAACTAAATTAGAATGACGTTGTTGTGATGGAACTAACAAGCACTATTGCCAGGTTTGTTTTTTTGTTTGTTGCTCTTAACAATTGCCAATAATAGTATAGTTTTATTAACAATGATAATTAACACCAATACAGTGTGTGTTATTTCTTAAACAGTAAAAACAATTAAGTTTTCACAAAAACAAAAAAGCCAGTTAAAAAAGCAGGCCAATACAATTAGATAGTGGCGCTCACTGCTATTGCATGAGTTAAGTCCCATTTTAGCAGTTAATCAGATAAGTTTTCTTTTGGTCATCTAACTTTACTGGGGTAAGAGAAAACCATTAAAAATCAATGAGTTAGACCAAGATGGAAAAAACTTTATAAATGGCATGTGTCGATCGGCCAAAACTTAACATCATGCCGCAGTTCTGAAGAATTTTGAGTTTCTTGCTGTCCCGATATTTTTAGCACATATTTTCTCAAGTTGTAGGTTTCAATCCGCACCTACTGCTTATGTGCATTTTTCTTGAATATGAACAAACTAATTATAGCTTAAAAAGTTTACCTTCCAGATCATAGAAGTCAAAAACGACAGCAAAACAAGCAGAGATAAATTCTGGGGACTCAATGATAGCAGTTCCTGGCGAAATGGCATTTCGTGCCAGTGTTCAGCGACAAGTCGATGAACCGACCGAAGATAACAAAAGTAACCGGTGGCGGTCAAACTGTAATTCAGTAGAGCATAAGTACAACAAATTCATTTCGGCGGTTGTCAATAATGAGAAAAAAGGACATTAAAGAGTTAAATTATAAATTATGAGAACAAAAAGTTCGCTACAAGGAAGAAACCTTCTTTACCAATAATTACAACCACCTGTTTCACACTTTTCACAACAAATTTTTCTACTAAACGAAATGACTTACGTGGTAATAGCAAAATCAAAGAGCTGCAAGAAGAAAAACGGTAAAATGTGTTTCGGTTTGCCTCTAATCGCTCCGTACACCATTAGCAAGGTAATGGACAGAGTGCAAATGGTTATGATTGCTCCCATATCCACATCAGCTAAAATATGAAAAATAACTTTATTGTGTAAATATTAGTACATTCGAAAACTGTGTTGTTTCAATATGTAGGAATTGTATAAAAAAGTAAAGATTTATTCAAATTTCATTCAATCAAATTTAAATCAACACAAAACACTTAACAAGAAAAAATTACAAACAAGGAATCAAAATATCATATCAATGTTTGCAGTTTTTGTACACTTTCCGGTCATAGGGTGTAAAACAAACATATACTTACATGGTAATGCAGGTTTTCCATCTTGCGTGGTAGGCAAATAATAAGGATCGTCCTCGTCCTTGACTTTACTCAAAGGCGTGGGCAAAAAGTCACTCCTGGCCTCCAATTCTCTTTTCTGGTTCATGGCTATTTCGTTAAGATAGCTTTGGTTGCGCATCACTAAGGATACGACGATCAAAGCCAGAACGTGCAAGAGCTATTAAAAAAAAATAAATAAAAACCTTTGCCCGCCATGGTGTTTGAGTGGTAAACTCACCAAATGGTATACTCCAAATGCGATGGTAGCCGTTCGCACGTGGAGGCAAAAACATGCCCGCCATTCGTGTTTCCCCGTTGTGCCTAATTTAAGGCGCATGTTGAACATTCTGAAATTATAAGTTTAGTTAAAATTGGAACTGTAAAATATCTTTGAATTAATGAATAATTTAAACACAGTTTGTCTAGGTACATTGAAGTGTCACTCAGGTTAAAATAATGTCAACTTGTCATAGTACATGCAGCAGAGGTTAAAAAAAATTTAAATGCTCATTGATCTTGTACGTTAATTAAATCTATATTTTGCCTGACAGCTTGTTTTGTTAATACTTAAACAACTGTCAGACACATTAGAAAAAGTTTATTGAACAGTGTGACAGTATAAATGCAGTAGTTGACCACAAAAACTCTACACTAATTTATCAAATTGGCTGTTTTGTTAGGTTTTAAAAATGTCAAAACAACTGATTGTCATGCTTATAACAAACAAGCACATACAAGACGACGCCAAAAATCACTTCGTAATGGATAACTTTAAATACATATACGTTTTTTATCAAAGCGATCTTTTAGCTAAAGAACTGAGAAAAGAATATGCCCTAGATTCGAGGAAAAAATTTGTTAAAAGGATAGTTAATAGGATTTACTTCAAATTCTCAGGAAAGATGCTGTTTACAGGAAACTACTTAGGTACATCAAACAAAATACAAAAGTTACTAAAGCGCAAAGAGAAGATTCCAACAACATATAGGGAGAAGTTCATTCTTATCAGAATTGAGAGCTGGACACACAAAATTTATTAAAACTTTTTTTTTTTACCACTAAAGAAGCAAAAATGTGATGAGATTTGCTAAATTACAACATAAAGGTTATCTATGCTCCATTAGACCAGGCACAACCTAACAATTTTGAAAAGTAATTATATAAGACAATCACATTGTGTCACAAGCTTCTAGAAATCAATTTGCGGAATTACGCTTCATAGGTAATTTAAGTTCATTACGCATTGGTAGATTTTGGATTTGATGCAATTTTTATTTTTGATGTAAAGTTTTTGTTAAAGTAAACAAAACAAAACCAAGTTCTGGTACTTCTAATTGACACAAACTTGCCCAACAGTGTTTTAATCTGAATCAAAAATTTCTTAAAGTATTCAAAATTCCCACCATCAACAAAAAATTTAATATCCCTCTAAGAAAAACCATAAAAATTTTAGTCTATTAATTATTATTTAACACATACAAGTCACTGGTATTGCCCTCATATCAAAAAACGATTTGAAACAGTTACTGATAGTGGCTTCCTGTGTTACATGCTAATTTCTCGTTTTTCCCACATTTTGATGGTTAGAAATCAGTGAAATACTTGCTGCATATTAAGGACTGCAATTGTCATTAAATATATTTTTTGCAATAATAAAAACACAATATTATAGTGACAAATATGTCCTACTTTCGGTCCTACTTTATGTATTAACATTAAAACAATCAATTGAATGATTTCTAATTTGTTGGTGAAAACAATAGCATACCAAGTATTGGCAATATTTTTAGATGCAAAGAAACCTATTATTCATAAGCAAATAAATTATGGACACTCACTATTCAGCAATTTCTTTAGTAAGCATCCTTTCAGTTGCATTTTCATTGTTTTATGATTTACCTACAGTTATTTCTTACTAATACTTTAACCCTGAAAATTATAATGGAACAGTAATTTGTTGCTTCTGTTCAATTAGTTTGAGTAGTCTTGTAACTTTCCAACCACTTGATTTCTAAGCCTGATCTCTGAACCTATTTTTAGTTTTTATTGCTCTATTAACCAATTGTGCACTATCTAAATAGATTTTTAATAGCTGGTATATTAGTAAAGAGGTAAAATGATATAACCCAACCTATGTCTACATTATCTGGTTAAGGAAAAGCTCCCATTACTAAGATATAAAGAAAACATGAGCTACTATTTTTCATAAAGCCCACTTTTTGGGCTTAAACACAAATTCATAAGCTATTACAGTGTTTAGTCAAAAATTAAACTATTTTCTCAATCAATTTTTGCATGTTTTATTATACCTTCTTATGTTATTCCTAAAAATTCATGCTTCTTTTTTCTTCAAAAATGTATCTGTAAGATACATTTAGAAGATTCAACAAATTTTTATACTCATTCAACTCAGGGAAAAAGTAGTAATTATCAATCAAATGTGAGAATAACAATATTGTCATTTCAGTCAGTTTTATGTATACTAATTCCATGATTGCTCTTTGAAAAATGCAATAGGTGGTTTCATATTAATTTGTAGTACCAAATAAAGTGTAATATCTCTTTTAGGTAGACACCCATAATTTCTATCTTAATTCATACAATGGCTTAATCCATAAATCTCTGATAGAATCTGATTTGTTGTTTGTTTTTAGAAAGACACAGTCCATTTATTCTAATTTAATAAACAGATACAATTGTAGGTAGTTAACTGTAAACAAAACCATATAATAACCAATATTGAAAACTAGTTCATACACCTTATCACACCAACAAAATCTGCCAATTGTTATTACTTCCAGAAATCATATATGATAAACATTTTTATTTCCTTAACCTTGAACAATCAGAGAAGGGTAAATAGTCAAATTTGAAATTATACCTACAAAAGATAATTGGACCACCTAACAAATGGATATTTACCAATTGAATATTTAAACAAACCTTACACTGACCTGATACTGGCTTAATCTTTTACAGGCTACAATAATGAGTAGGTACTTTAATTTTTATAATCAAAATGAGTGTAATGCAGCTGGTCTACTTAAAAAACGCTGAAAGTGTGGAAAATAATTCATTAATACTCATGTAATTTTGTACCTACTGACTCCCCTCCATTAATCCACAACCAAACCCATATCAAATAACAGCTATCTGATATAATAAGTACTTTTGGTGGTGCTATCTTATTATATTCAAATTAAAAAAATACTTACAAAAAGCAATACGTATGCAAAGAATTTTTGGTTTTAACGATGGAAAACACCGAAACTTATTCGATTCACTGAAAGAAAATCCTACAACTTCAAGCACCACACTCCACAGAAATGTCACACTGACTAGTAACTAGAAAAATTACAAAACAAAACAATAATTGACGTTTGCTGTCAGTTGTCACGATTTTTTGACCAATCAGCATGGTTGCCAAATGCGCTCCCAAACAAGCTGTTTTAAGTTCTTAAATTTTTACATGCTATAACTACTAGGAATAAGACAAAAATTCCAATGGCTATGCCTGATCTATTCAAATCTAAGAACAGTTCCATATACCTAGGTTACTCATTACTGTCAGCTAGAAACAATTTGCAATTTTTGAGGTGTTTACGTGGTTTTCAGTTCAATATCAAACTTTGGCAACTACGCTTAATAGAAATGAAAACAACCGTCATCTGCCATTTGTGACATTCATCACTTGTCGCTCACACAATACAATACACACATGTTGTCAAAATCATCTGTTAAGAACTGCTGAAAAGTGAAACATTCACACAAATCATCAGGAAAAATTCAACATTTTTCCACTTTTCCTCTTGTTTTATTCAGCAAAACATTTATTAACACATACAAGCAAGCCAATCAATTGTGAAAAAACATTTTTATATCACCTAAACATGTTTCGGGGTAGTGGTTTTGATAAGCTACTTGGTGAGTTGAACAACTTATTAATTGTTTCATGTTAAATCAATATAAACGATTATCTACATATTCTAGACAAAGCGACCAGTCATTTGTTGATGGAACCGGACTGGCCTACGATAATACAGATATGTGATATGATCAGACAGAATGATGTGCAGTAAGTGTTCTCAAAATTAGGAATACTAATTAAGCTCCACACCTAAAAAGTAATGTGTCACCTCAGATTACTGAAAATACTGAAGATAGGTTTCCAAAAGTTGCTTTTAAGTACTGTACAAATTGTGTTTCTTTAACATATCCCAGAGAAAATTTACAAATATGTATAATTACTGAATCAGAAGATGTTGTCAACTGTGAACCTCAGACAACTATCCAATAAAACTGCTGAAAGTCCTCTATGTTGTAGGTACAGGCTGCAAAATCGATTTGAATTTATTAAGGCATTTTCAAAGTTGTATAAATTACCAAAAGACTTTTTTATGTAAATATTAAATAAACTACAAATTCCAATCTTTCAGACTAAATTCCTGATTTAGATGTATTGAAAGACAGTTTTATGTGGGATGACCCCTTTTGGACATAATGGGACAGTGTATTCCAAAAAGTGAACATTTTCAAGAACTCGCAGACATTTCTTCTTACAATTGTTAATACTTCTTAGAAAATAAAGCACATTTTGCTGTCCAATTGATTTACCCCTTTATTTGTAAAGTCATCTTGTAAAGTAAAAATGTGATTAATTAAGCCATTTTATTTTTTGCTTTTCCGAAAATTACCACTTTTTTTTTTTTTTTCTTTCTCCATGTGTCTGTCGGCTGTCAGCTCCAGATAGCACGTAAGCCTAATGGCTTATTGTACTGTCCCCATGTTTGTGGTACTTTAGTTACACCAGTCCATTATCCCTGTTTCCCGTACCAGGTGAGGAAGGTCCTTGCTTGGTGCTCTTTGTATCTCTTTAAGTACTAACTTAGTTTTACCGAAGATTGTTTGTCGCCATTGACCAAGTGCTTCACATTCACATATGATGTGTTCACATAAGAAATTACCACTAATTTTACTTATGATGTCACTTTATTAGGCCAAAAGCAGCCATAGCATCAGTAAAAAAGAAGTTATATGCACCAAATCCTCACACAGCCTTGTACGCTTTGTTATGCTTAGAGAGTATGGTCAAAAACTGTGGTAAGCTAGAAACATACCTCATTGGAGGTTATTTCAAACAGAGGAAAAAAAATCCTGTTTTTAGGTGGGCTGATCGCTGAAGAACTTACTTCAAAAGCCAACTGCGAGTTTCTTCATGAGTTAGCAAAAACTACCACCTATGAAAATGTGAAACAGAAACTGCTGGAACTCATCCAGGCCTGGAATTTTGCTTTCAGAAAAAATCCAAAACATGGAAACTTAAAGGTACATTTAAGCTTGTACATTGATGACTGGTTAAATTAATTCAAGGTGTAAATAACCTTTATTCACTTTGTGTTGATTAAACAAAAGATAAAATTGAAAGTACCGTTTTTAGTATTAGTCATTATTTCATTGTAGTCCCATGATAAAGGTGGTTTAACTGCGATTTTATAGATTTTAATGGAATTTTTTCCAGGTGCCAATAGTTGGGTAAGCTGTACAAACTGACCCAAAACACTGTGCGCTTTCTACTAATAATATTAACGGGATTAACCTAATTTCAGGATTTATTAGCCACAATGAAGGCAGAAGGTTACAAGTTTCCGCCGTTACTTGAAAACGACGCGATGTTTTCCGCGGACACGGCTCCCGACTGGCAGGATGGCGATTCCTGTCACCGTTGCAGGATCGAGTTTGGTTTTATTCAGCGAAAACATCATTGCAGGTATGTTTTCAGCAATTATCCGTTGCAATCTGGGTTTAATCGAGATTACCAGGAATTGCGGGCAAGTTTTCTGCGCGCAATGCAGCTCAAAAACGACCACTTTGCCAAAGTTTGGTATCGAAAAGGAAGTACGAGTTTGCGATACTTGTTACGATAAAGTCAATAAACAGACCACCGCGCCCAAAACTGCAAAGGTGGAAACTGAATTGCCAGCAGAGTACTTGAATAGTACTTTATCACAGCAAAGTCAGGTAAGTCTAGTGGTTTTTGTTTTCAGTTAATTTTAAATCAATATTTTTAGTGACGTCTGTTAGAGGGTTTTCAAATTTATTCATGAATCAAAATTGTTAGGAATAACATTTAAATGGAATTCTCTGTAGATTTTTATCAATTCAGAATCGCAATCTGTTTCTAATCATTGTTTTTAAATACAACTTTGTGTCTATCTTTTACCGTTTCCGATATTTTGCTAAATTTATTGTTTTTTTTTTATTGAGAACATCAACAAATTAATTAAAAAACAAGGAGAACAAAACACGAAGTTGTTGCCACTATAAATCCAGATGCTTTTAGATTCATTTTGAATTTGCCAGTGGCCTCTACAAATGTTCTAAACCGTCTAAGATTTTTTTTAATCTTCAGAAGCCATTAGAATTACCAGATTTTTTTAAATACTGCTAAAAATCTCTTGAGAGCTACCAGAAGTTTTTACAAGTGTAGTAAACTTACAGAGTATTTTTTTAACTTGCTAGAAGCCTTATTGAGAGTCATTTTGGTATTGCCTGCTGAACAGCTTGCCTAAATACTACTGATGCATATATTTTTCTGGAAATCTGTAAATACTGCTTAAAAAGTCCTCTATTTTTTTCTTAAGCTGCCAGAAACTTCTACAAGTCTGGCAATGCCATATTAATAATTTTGCAAAATGTAAATATCACTTAAGTCAACCAGAATATCGGCAAAACAGCAACAAGGTTCTGGACATTTTTTCTCTTGGTCAAGTTGAAAGGCAACTAACTACTAATATTAAAGTCTTTAAAAATGTTATATTTGCTTCATTTAAAGGAACCGCCACGCAAAAACGAAACTGATCTGAAAGAGGAAGAAGACTTTCAACTGGCATTGGCACTAAGCCAGTCTGAAGCGGAGGCTAAAGAAAAAGAGAAGCTCCGAGTAACTCAAGCTATTTTGAATAACTCCTATAAAAAAGGTTATTTTTGAATTTAAATTTGTGGCTTTGTTAAAGTTAACACACTTTTCGTAGAACCTGAACCGGTAACACGTCGGAGCCCTTCGCCACAAACTGAAGAGAGCGGAAATCCTGAATTGGATCGTTATTTGAACCGTTCCTATTGGGAATCCATTCAATCAAACGAGCCCAAAGATATGCGGTAAAGTTGTATCAATTTGTAATGTTTTTTTGTTGAAAATAACTGTTTTGCAGACCTACCAGTCCTTCAGCTCCATCACCAGCTTCGTCAATCCTAAGTAACGAGCCTAAATTTAAGTTGAAGGAGAACGGAGTCGCCGATACCGATTTGGAGGAATTTATTAAAACCCTAAAAAGCCAAGTGGAGATATTTATTAACCGGATGAAGAGCAACTCCAGCAGGTAACTTTTACAGAACAAACACTTGGACTTATTGGTTTTACATGTAAATTTTTAATTTCCAGGGGGCGCTCCATCACTAATGACACCAGTGTTCAGTCCTTGTTTATGAACATTACCAATCTGCATTCCAGATTATTAAAGCACATCCAGGATCACGACGATCGTCGTTTATACTACGAGGGTTTACAAGATAAACTAACTCAGGTATGCCTTTTTTTCTCCCTCTTTCTGTATAGAATAGTGTTTTAATAAATTGTAATTTTTTTGCAGGTTAAAGATGCACGAGCAGCGCTTGACGCATTGCGTGAAGAACACCGTGACAAATTGCGACGGGAGGCGGAAGAAGCAGAGCGCCAACGGCAACTGCAAATGGCGCACAAGCTGGAGATTATGCGCAAAAAGAAGCAGGAGTATTTGCAATATCAACGCCAGTTGGCGTTGCAACGAATCCAGGAACAGGAGCGCGAAATGCAGATGAGACAAGTATGCGTTTTTGGTTCGTTATTGCATGCATTCAAAACAAATATTAAAATTTTAGGAGCAACAAAAACAACAATACCTAATGGGTCCTCAACAGTTTGCTGGTTATATTGGATCTCCGGTACACGCTTCGCAATTCCAACCGCCGAATTCAGCTTCACAATTTCAGCCACCCAATTCTGCTCCTCAATTCCAGCCGCCCAATCCCGCTCTTCCTCCTGTAGGGCAATTTTACCAGGGCTATGGACCGATGCAGCCGCCCAACTCGGCGCCTCAAGGTACAGCATAATTCTTCACATATTTTATAAGGGTGTAACCCATTCAGTCATTTTGTGAAGGTGCACCACAAGGACCACCTCAACCACAACAATTCCAGCCGATTGCAGGGCCCATACCTCCATATATGCCAAGAGCGGGCATGCCCCCACCTGGTATCGCTGTTCCGCAACCACAAGGACCACAAGGTAATTATGATTTTTCATTGTACTACTCTGAAATAATATACAGGGTAATTCACGGTGATGGTACATTAGAAGTATCTAGAGAACAACTTAATATTTTTTACTGAAATTTGGAGTGTAGCCTTGTTGGGAAAGTTGGGTCCAAACTTTTCATTTTCAAATGGAACACCCTGTTTTTAATCTCATTTTTGAATTCCTCGCAAGAAGGCTAGTAATTAATGTTAATACTTCCCTAACCTATCTTGCACCTTGTTTTTTTAGATATTTTATAAAAATGGTGAATTTGTCAGCAAAACGGTGGTCTAAACTTTAATTAAATTCTCAAGTCCTGAAAGGGTTGCTGATGTGACCTTTTGTCCTCAGTTGGACAATACTACCGAGCCGAAACCTACCGAGTGGTCAAATGAGTGGTAAAACTGTAAAAAGTCCGTTTTTTTTTTAAATGGATTTAAAGAGCATTAAATTTAGAACAAATCCATGTATACATTTCCTATACCTAACTTCAACCGTTTCTGACTTATTAACAGTTTTTCCTTAAAGGGTGCATTCAATCGTACTCCATACTAATCTGAATACGGACACCTGCTTGGTCATAATTACTAGTTGACCATAACTACAACATGTGAGAGATATTTGTCAAATTCAATACTAGTTCAAACTTAGCACAAGCAGGTGTCCGTATTCAGATTAGTATGGAGTAAGACTTTCTTTTATTACAAACCATACTACATTGATGGTTGCATTTAAAAAAAACGAACTTCTGGCAGTTTTTCTATCTATTCGACTTGTAGGTATCCTGCCACCCTGTAGGTTTTTTCATTTTTAGTCTTTGAACTTTTCAACCATGTGGTATTGTCTAACTGAGAACAAAAGGTCTAATAAGCAAACCTTTCAAAACTTGACAATTTAATTAATGTTTAGACTACTGTTTTGCTGACAAATTCACTATTTTTATGAAATAGGAAGTATTAATATTAATTACTAGCCTTCTTGCAAGGAATTCAAAAATGAGATTAGAAACAGGGTGTTCCATTTGAAAATCAAAATTTGGTGTTCTTTCCGACTGATCGGCAACACCGCAAAGTTCGAAATATTTTAGATAGAGAGTTTGGACCCAACCTAGGCTACACTCCAAATTTCAACAAAAAATATTGAGTCGTTCTCTAGATACTTTTAATATACCATCAGCGTGAATCACCCTGTATATTTCATTACCCCCAGTGCAGAAAATACACTTTTGCATGCGTGACGTGAGAACAGAAAAAGTTTTTTCGTACATGTAGTCATCAACGTTACTTTTCATTATCAGACTCGTGAAAAACGTTTACAGTCCGTCCAGGACGTAATAATGTGTAGTGACGTAATAATTGTCGTTCCTCTTCTATTACATGTCAACTGAGCGAAATGGAAATTTGACGTCATTGACATGTTTATTTTATTTCGTGAAAGTTTCTGCTGGTTTGGGAGTGTAAGTAACTCCGCGTCCCTAATTTTGACAATGTGTCGTCTGATGAACCTATTTAAAAAACAAGTTTCAATATGACGTCACAGTTAATGTCGTCACTGCCACTTCTTCTGGGACAGAAGCTTTAAACTACATTTTTGCGTAGGTCCGAACCCAAATTACCCGATCCACGGCCCCGGGCCTATCCCGCAGCAACATAATCGGCCGCCTCAGCAGCAGCAGCCTCCTCAAAACGCAGAGCAAACCCAAACTGCAGAATTGATAAGCTTTGACTGAAGAGGAGAAAATGGATTTAATTTAAACTGTATTCAAACCAATATAGGTATAATGTTATAAGATGCTATTATAATTTTAAACGTTAGATAAAAATATAATTTGGCAACAATGATGGAACTTTTATTATTACAATTCCAACCCGTCAGGACTTACAGCCATATAACACAACACTCCACCTCCAGGAATTTGTTTGGCAGTCACGTATGCTCTTCCGTCCGGTGATTTATGATGCAACACCGGACAAATTGGGCCCATTTTCGGTAAAAATGGGACCTGACAACACTATTAAAAACCTCAACAAGCAAAATCCTAAAAACCAACCTCTTTGCAAATTAAATTTCCTAAACATTCAGGCAAAGGGCTCAAAGGCCCTACAGGAGGCGGATGTTCGAAGGGACCGTGAATGCACATATTTCTCACTTGGATTCTCAGGAATTGAGCATACTCGTTTTTAATTTTGGACGTTTCCAAATTGTCGTCCGGGAGTGAAGATAGTTTTCTGCACCATTCAACGCATCGTACTCTATCTAATGTAAATTTGATAAATTACTAAATAAGTGGGTAAATAACTTGTGGCAATTACCAAATGGCGAGTCCAGTTTAATGATATGTGAAGCAATGTCTATTAGGGCGTTTCGGAATTCTTCAGCGTCCTTCGAACCCATGAAGACCAGTTAAAGCAACTAAAATTTTGTAATGTGAAAACTGAAAACTGTACGAACAGTTTGATGTCAAATGTCATAATATTTCAGATTTACCTAGGAAAATGTATATTGTTTGGTTAATTAAATTGGACAACTTGTAGGAGTGTAAAGCCTCCCATACACGTGTGAACAATTTATACAAACGCCTTTTTGTTCATACGCTAGCACATAGGTATACCTACCAACCTATTGCGCAAACATAATTTCGAATTGTAGTATTGTTCGTTGAACAAACATGTCAGATTGCTGTGCCGCCATTATTCTGACCCTAGTAGCTGAGAAACGAATAGTTAAACAAAAACAAAAAGCGTGCCTTCCGCTGTTTATCATTTCTTGTCTGATTCGCCATATTGGAGAAATAAATAGCAACAAACTAAAACAAAATTACCAAAACTATACGTTTTCAACCACAAAATATAAAAGAAAATGCCTGACAGTGTCTAGGAGCAGGAGTTGACTTAAACATAGTTTGCACGACAAACAAGTACTCAAATAAGGAGCATTTGTACAAATTATTTCGGCCCTGACCGATTTAACTCAAACAGTTTGCGCAACCATTCAAACAGCCCCATAGACGGTCAAACTGTTTGCACAAATTGTTCGCACGTGTATGAGGCTCTTAACGATAATGCATTGCTTTTCAATAGGTCTGTTCGTAGAGGCAATTTCAAACTGATTTCCAACTGAAAATCGGAAATTGTTGGCTTTTATTGGTTAATGCTCACGTGATATTGACATTTTAAGGGTAATGGCCAATAACTGGACATATTCCTCTGATTATTAGTTGGAGATTCGTTCTGCGAACAGACCTAATATTGAAGTCAAACTGTATGGTACATTTTTCCAAAAAAAAAAGCTGGTCAAAGATTTTTTCTCCCTTTGTGACTACAATATGAATGTTGTGATACACATCCACATATTGAACACAAGATGCGCTAGTCTGAGAGACACTCTTTATAGTATTTTTTCTCAACTTATACTAATTTCTTCACTGGTACTTCAATACAATAAAAAGACAAGATTTAGTTGAAAGATCTTTATTATTGAAAATCTCTACTTTTTTACTATTAGATTCAAAAAGAAAGCTCCACATCCACGTACAAACCAAAATCGCCTGGCTTCAATAGGTGAAACTGAAATTAGCTATGTCAATTACCTGACTAATACAAATACCTACCTGTCTTAAAATCTGTAAAAGACTGTTTTGTTTAAAATGTGGCACTATGACGGTTCTTTTTTGTAAATTTCAATTGCGTAGCTTGTTTACGGTGAAAATAAGTTTTAACTGGCATTCACTTCACTTCACGTTTTTTCTTGTGGTGCAGTTTAATTTTGGGATCCAAACGAATAAGTGAAGAAGGTTCGTCATCATAACAGTTAAAACTCATTTTCCAACCGTAACCAAGATACTGTATCAGTGTCAAAAATATCGCGTTTTTTAAATGAGAGCAGGATCCGGACAAACGCGAGCACTGAGTGTATCAGGAACGGCAGCAACTATGCGATTCGATTGGCTGGCCAGACCGCGCTTGTCCCCATCCAGCCAATGTCACGCCAGCTCGTTCCGCTCTCGTTACCGCTCGATCTGCTCTTTCTCCCCACCATTTCAGCGCTCCCGCAAACACCAACCGCCAACATCTCTCTCATACCGCAAAACCCCGACTCTGCGCCTGCTACCACACAAAAGAGGCGTTAGTACATTGTGAATGGCAGTTTTTTTTTATTTTTTTTTTTGGTGGAAGTGAGTAATGTTTTGTAACTATTTTGTATGGAGAGGAGTTTAAAATACAGGGTGTTTCAGAGTTGTTGTGACAAAAGCCTAGGGGAGATTCTCCTGGCAAAATCAAGCAAGAAGTTCAAGAGAACATGTGTCCGCAAGTACTTTGTTTGATACAGGGTGTTCAAATTTTAAAAAAAAATACAAATTTGGTGGTGTTGACACTTAACAATAAAACATATTTCATGATAAAAATATTGTTTTTAGTTTCATCAGTAACGCGCGTGCAGGCACGTCACTGGGTATTTTTTAACAAAAAAATGATACGTGATTCAATTCTGAAGAGAAAAAGGCTCTTTTATTTTTTTTCTAGAATATATATAGTAAAAAAATAAAAATCTTTTTATGCGCCCCTAAAAGAAATGCGATTATTTTTGAAATATCAAATTATTGAACAAAACAACAGCTGCCACACTGCCACAACTTATGGCCGTTTGCACCAGTTTTTTTAAGCAACACTTGAGCAAGCTAAATTTGAACACCCTGTATTTCAAGAATAAAGCATTTACTTAAACTTTTTGCTTGATTTTGCCAGAGAAATCTCCCCTAGGCTTTTGTCACAACAACACTGAAACACCCTGTATATGTCAATTCAAAACTTCACAGAAGTAAATTTGAAATATCATTAATTCCAGAAGCAGCAACAGAGCTATACAATATATTCTTATATCTGGTGTCCAGGAGAATTTCAGATATAGAATGTTGACTAAAGAAAGTGGTTTTTATTTTTCTGTGTCTGTACTGATTTAACTGAAAACTTCATCATTTTTAACAAGCAAAGTAACTGTATTTAAAAAGGGTATAAGCAGCTAAAAATATGCTGAAAGTGACCAACTAAAAATGCAAAATATTTGGAAAACTATGCCTTGCGGCAAAAAAAAGATATCACAAAAAGGACAGAATGTTTTTGTCCAGCGTTGCCACACTTGCATGAAATGAGTAGCAACAACGGATATTTGTTCAACCCTAATAATTGATACCAATTTTCGATTCTGCTACTTGATCTCTACAATTTTTGTTCTGAAAAGTTTTGCTCTAAATTTTCAAGTTTTCAAAGTCATTTACAACACTAAAATTTTCAATTTTTAGACTGTAGCAGAGAAACGGTTGATGTTATGACAAAACGGCATGTTCGTATTTTATTTTTCTTAAATCTTATAATTAAGCGCATTTTCAAAATTAAAAAAAAAAAAACAAAAAAATTCAAAATTATGAATTTTTTAAACATGACAACAAAAGCAGTTGAAAATTTTAAGAATTTTGTGTCAAACGTCAGAAACTGCATTATAAGCTTATATTATTTGCATTTGCTTATACCTTCCTAACCAAGTCGAAGCCAGTCTTAAAGATAAAAGATAAAACATTATTAGGACACACACAAAATAATGTTTTTCTAGTTTTTTAAGGCCTTGAAAAAATTGCTATTTGCATGACAATTAGTGTTATGCAAATAAGATTATAATAGGCATTTTGTCATAAAAAAATAATTAACGCGATTTGTGACACTTTCAAGTCAATTAGGTTAATTCTTTTCAATATATAAAAACCACCCTTGTTGACACTTTAAAGGCTGTAAATTGGATGAGACTTAATGACAAAACAAGGTACACATCATAGTGATTAAAGTAAATTTTAAGTGAGTCACTGTTAAAAGATTAAATTAATCAAATTTACTTAAAAAAAACCTGTTGAAATGAGAGCTAAATTAATATGACATCAACCTCACCCAAATGCAAAGTAAAACTTTGTGTGTGCCAATGCAAAAAAATGAAAAAAATAAACCTGATAAACCAGACCAGTCAAATGTCAGAAGCAGCTTTACTATGACAAACCCTCATGGATACATAAAAGATACTATGTCAAATTTCAATCAAATTGATCAATAATACAAAAGTACTCTAAACATATCTACTACAAAGTACTAAACTAAAAAAAATCTTACAGATAAACTGGAGTCAATTCTGATCTGTTTATTAAATTGAGTTTTCTGAACTGGCAAAATTTTTTTTGGAAAAAAAAAAAACAATTTACTGAGAGTACCAGCCAAAATATAAAAAAGCTCCTTCATTAAGTGAACAAACTGAGAGAAATGAAGAAAAGAAACATAAACTTATTGTTAGTGAAATACCTTGCCAGAGTGCAGCTGCTGCTAGATAAGCTGCTACACTGCACATTCTATACAATCTGAAACAAAAATCACACATTAAGCTTAGAACTATTTGACTTGTAACCACTTACTTAAGATCTGGATCTAGATCTTGATCGGCTTCTGGATCGGGAATTGTTTTCTCTGTCACGTACTGGTGACCTTGATGCGCCTCTAGAGCTTTTGCTTCCTGACCTGGACCTGCTTCTGCTTGGAGATCTTCGTCCTCTAGATCTGGACCTGCTGTCCCTCCTACCTCTGGATCTTGATCCTGACCTTTATTTACAATTATATTACAGTTAACTGCTTTCTAATAAAGCACTGAAACTACCTCCTTCGTCCTCCACGATATGATCTCCTGTGGGGAGAAGTGGGTCTTCCATAACGAGCCATTTGGACTCTCAACTCCCTGCCGTCCAACATGCGACCATCCATGGCATCTAGCGCGTCTTCCGCATCACGTTTGTCGTAAAATCTATGAACAATGAAGCATTGGGGTCACTGAACTAATTAAGAGATAAATTTTTACCTGACAAAAGCAAATCCTCTGCTTTCCCTTGTGAAACGATCTCGGGGTATGTAAATGTCCCCAACTTCACCACATCGTTCGAATACTCTACGTAAATCGTCCGGGGTGGTGCGATAAGTCAAATTGTCTACCTTGAGGGACACCATACCTTCGATGCGGGGCGGTGGACGGCCGTAGCTCATTTTGCCACGATTTGCTATGATTAGACGATGTCGAATGTATGAGGTAATAGAAAAATTCACGAATAGTGCTTGAAAACTTGAAATAAAACGCACTAAAGTAAACAACGAACAATAAACGCCACTACGCACCAAACGTGAAACGCAAAACAAAATGGACGATTTCGGATCGACGAGATGACGCTCGGCGCGGCAATAATGACGTTTCGACAAGATTGACTTTTACATTTTTGACGTCATTGACGTAAGACTTCCATACGTCAAGACTAGGGATGGGAATGATAGTAATTTTAATACAGTTATCTTACCTTTTCGTGGAAGGATATAGCAGACTAGTATGTAATGATGTAGGATATAGATATTTGTTAATAAATTCAGCAAAAATACTTAAACAGACATATTATATTGATTGTTACAAAGATTACATTGTTACTATATTAAAATACACAAAAATAAATTCAATGTATTTTTCAATAGAAACAATACACGACGAAATACTGTGAGATATAAGATAAGATCGATAAATATGTTTGGTAGTTGGTTTATTAACTCCCGGTTGTATAGGTTTACCCTAAACTTTGTTGTATGGCTCAGTTATTGATTTACATAAAATACAAATTGTTTTAGGAAATGGCAAAATAACTGCAATTTGCAACTAAAAAGTATTAATGGTGATATTTGATCCCAAGATAACATTCAAACTGATTAGCGTTTTGTTCTTATTTAAATGGATTAAGCTCAACTAGTACAACCGAGCGTATATACGAGTAGGTAATAGAGCCGGAATTAACCGGATACTCATTATCTGTAGACAGTTAAGAAGTTACAAATGTGTTGTAAATATATACAAAAAATTGAATGCGCAATATTGCCGTAAAAAGAATATATACAATAAAACTTACCAGAACTAAAAATATATCACTAACACAGATTTTGGTAAAATGTTTTACGCCCAATAAATAAGTATTTAAGTGCCTTTTTTATTAGTACTGTTCCTATAAAGTGATTTAAAAACGTCTCAATATAACTGAGAGTCAAAAACGCAATTTTGGCAATTTGCCCGAAAAGAAATAACAACCGAAACAAACTTCATTAAATTTCTCACAACTCAAAAACAAACTTAACGCAAAATCAGTTCCTTAAGTTGTAGGGACGGCCTAAAAACTGCCTGGTAAATATGCACGTTTAAAAAATACAAGTTTCCCTCTAACTAACGGACACGGACTTAAGTCTTACATAATATAAACACGTAAACAACGACACGACATCGAATAACGAAACACCCTGTATGTGTTCTCTTACATTATCTAAACATAGAGAAAATACGCGACCGACGGTTTCGGTCGCGTTTCAGATTGATTTTCGACAGCCCGATGCAAATCCTAACAAATCCTCTTGTATATGTGTCACACAATTTCCTGAGGGGGGTTGAATACAAACCATTTCCGTAGATTGTTCCAAAGATCGAGTACTGGAGAGTTTAGAGTTTGCCGCGCGGTTCGCCTTTAACGTAGGTCAAGTACAAGCCGCGCAAAAAGAGAAAGTATGAGTAAAGAGAGAGCAGGACGAACAGCGGAAAAATCCCCATCAGAAATATTTCGATCAGAATGTCTCGAATGCGCGCTCTAGGTCAGGATATTGTACAAGAGTTGCGTGGTACGCAGCTGGTTCTGCCGTCCAGGCTGGCTGGAGTGCTTGGAATACTGGTAAATCTGAGAAAAATCATAGTTTAAATATATAATAGTGAGATTACTGTGATATTCGTCGTGCGCAGTTCACTTTTGCCCTTAGTTTACTGTCTGAATTAAAATTTGATAATCGAAGCCTTTCAGGCAGAGGTCGACAATATTGAGGACCTCAAAAAATTTGTAGAGTTTTGGTTTAAACAACTTGACTTTGTTATCATGAATTTTTTTGAGGTCCTTTTATAAATAAAAATTTATTTAAAAAATGCCCAACTGAAAACAAAAATCGACGGGTCCAAGCAATTTTCTTAATAACTATGATGATAGATGAACACCTCAATAAAGGTCCATATAAAGTCAAAATTCTACCCATCGAGTATGACGTCAAACAGGTGAAAAACCACGCATGTCTTGAATTAGATCCCAAATTTTAACCTGCAAAGTGCAAATGCTTTAAAAAAATGGCGCGTTTCGAAATACCTAAATTTGAATATCATTGATGAAGAAATAAGTTCACTCCAAGGACGCTAAACAGTAAAGGATTGCTCGATTGGCCGATTTTGTTTCCCGGCGGCGAATGGATCCTGACGTCACAGTTAAGTCTCGGGCTCGTAGTGATGGGTAAATTACCAGTAAAGTAAATATTTTACATTAAAAGAAAAATTTGACCGGTAAATTACAAACAATGTGTTTCTGGCAGGTCAAACTTTGACACCGCTTTTCTCCCTGACTACCAAATTTTGTTTTTTTTTTATGTTATTGAATAGGAAATTTAATGAGGATTCCAAAAATGTACTTAAAACAGTCATTTTCTCACTCTAAGTGGGTTTTACAAGCGATTTTGTCCGTGAATGTTTATTAAAACGGTGTTACTAGCAGTTCAAACTTTGACACCCATTTTTCCCTTGACTGTATTAAATTTTGTAGTGTTGTTTTATGTTATCAGATAGGAAATTCAATGAGGATTTAAAAAAATTTCTTACTCGCGATTTTGTCCCTGACTTTTCTTTCAAATTGTGTCTCTGGCATTTTATATTTTGACCACTTTTTTCCCTGACTTTACTTGATTCTGCAGTGATTTTTTATGTCATTAGACAGAAAATTTAATCAGAATTAGAGAAATGTGCTTAAAAATATGATTCGGTCACTCCAAGTGGGTTTTACAGACAATTTAGTCCTTTAAACCGTGTTTAAAATTTAGATCACAATTTTACTAACTTAACAAACCAGTTTTTCCTAAATTACTAGAAAAGGGCGACTGTTAAAAAAAATTGCAGGAGACCAAAAATGTTCCTATAATCAACTCTTTAACTTAGTACCGTAAGGTTGCAGGACCGTTTTAGCTTCCATTATACAGGTTGTGCAAGAAAAGTATGGTGATTGAATGTTTTCGGTCACCCTGCACACATTTTTTGAGGAGCTCAAGACGGCTAATTTGAGCGATTCTACTTCCCTGAACTGCCAAAAAATAACCGAGTTACAAGCTGATCAAATTTTCAACCAGAATTTCAACTGATTTGAAAATTTGTTGCACCAAACCAGTTTTTCTTAAATAACTCGAAAATTTTGAAAGAAAGCAGAAATTTTCGTAAAGAACTGCTAAACTCATCCCTGGAGTTTCACAGTCCGTCAGTGCCGCTACTATACAGAGGGTGCATGAAAAGTATAGTGATTCATATTTATGACTTTTCAAATGAATGACTTTCAATTAGACCCATAAATTTACTGGTAAAATTGGTAAATTTACCGTCCTTGGGTTCACTCATTATTCATTTACACTCAAAGTGGAAATCTTTTGTCTCTGTATCTAGTTTTAAGGCTAAAAAAACTACATATCAACATAAATCGTAGCTTGGTAATTAGCAACATTTTTGACTTTTACTAAGATGACTGATACAAATAGTGATTTTCCTGTCTGATATAGTTTTCTGTGGCTGTAGTTACTGGTCTATTTCTATTCAAAACCAATAGTTTGCATCATATTTGCAAGGCAGAATTGGCATTGAAAGCTTTTAAATGTTCTCCAACTTGGTCCAATAATTATTTTTGCAAAATTTCCATTCCTACTATTCCTACATAATCATTCTGTTTTAGCATACACTAATTTGATCTCTCATTGTGTTCTTCATAAATATAGTTATTTTGATTTCTCTGATAGACATTTTCTTAGAAATGTTGGTAAAATCGGAGTCGTCAGCTTAAATTCCAGTTTTTTTTATTCAACATAGGGTAGCACCAAAGTCCATGATATTCTATCATACACGTTGGGGTAATAATCGGGATGTCATTTTAAAACTGTTTCTTTCCGTGCTCGTTGCAGCCCATTTAGAATTAGCATTTGAGCTTGCTCAGTGTAGCGCGGCGTTTTTATAACTTTGACATTTATTTAAATCAAAGTGACACCAAATGACAACGTTTTTAATTAGACAGGATGACAAAATCAGCATGTGCCTTTTTTGCTAAATTTTTTCAGTTCATATGTTTGATATGCGAGAAACAAAGATGTAACAGGATGATGTGATTCTCAAAAGGTAAAATTTCAACTATATGACATTCGTGAGAATAAGTGACACTTCAAGTCTATTTCCTCAAGGTAACTACAGCAAGCAGTAAGTAAAAGTTTATGACGAAATATTACTATTATACCTACGTAATTTTGTCAGCTACACGATACAAAATTAAAATAATATTATGATCATATTACACAAGCAAATCATTGCATGTAAACACAAGCATAGAGTTTGCACAAATTTGACATGTTTCAGAACTGTCACTCAGTGCAAACAAGAGAGATACTGTTCTCGCGGAGTGAGTTTACCCGTGCGTCACGAAGGCTACGTCATTTATAATCATATGAATCAAATCAAGTTTTCGTCAACAAACCTGTTGTGTTCATATTATAGAAAAGGGCGTGTCTAAAGCTTCGTCACGTTTAAAATTTTGCGTGTATTGTCAGTCAGAAAGTAGAGATCTTTGGCTGCAAATTTGCACTAAAACAACCTTATACCAAAGCAAATCAAAAATATCTTGACCGAAATAACATTTTTTATTTATGAGAAGTCTCCGTTTGGATCATAGAATTCCGTCTAAATTTGAAACCTAATTTATTTACCAAAATTCGCAGAGATGTATCACCAATATGTAGTATTTCTTTAACTTTAAGCTCTTGATTTAGGTTCTGGATGGTTACATGTTTCTCTAAAATAAATACAACAAATTAAAAATTCAATAAGACATTCTGAGTGATGCTGTAGTATCTCATATCTCATTTTCAGGTTGCAATCCACTTATTTTATTTTAAACCCGCTGGAAAACATTTTAGACGCTTATTTTATTTTTCCTATGACTTTATTATTAATATGTTTTAAGAAATTTTTATGAAAAATCTATAATGCAACTCAAAAATCTCAGTCTCTGGAAACAATGAAATGTTAATAGATGTTTCTTACAAAAGTAGATATATTTTACTATTATTAACATACTATCGTTGTACATATCATATAATGTATTTTGAACATCCATTTTAATGCTTTCAGATAAATCAGTGGTCTTGGCCCGTTGATAACATCTCGATTTACGTTTTCTAGGTGAGAAAATCATAAGATTACTTGCTTGTTTTTTCCGAATCGAATAAACAGTTTTGCGGGAAATTTTCAAAGCAGCTGCAACCTTCTAGTACCAAAAAAAATACATTAGTAAGAATATGTAAGGTCTTCAAATTTCTTATTTTCTTCCTGAACAGATGATAAAGCTTCTAAAGGTCCTCCATTGGTTTTTTCCAATTCAAAATATTCACAAAAGTTAAGAATTAACTGCTGGGCTTGTCTGTGGAGAATTTTTCCAGACATTTTCTAAAAAAATACTGTAATAGTAAGTAATTCCGAATTTAGGAAAGACCAAATGGCTAAATAAAAACCATAATAGACACTCCCACTTTTTTTTCAAAACAGGTTACAAATTGTGCCAATTTTGGTTAGATCGTGACAGCCGACATAAAAAAATAAAAATATTAATAATAATATTATGAAAGTACTTACAGAATGTTAAAAGCGTAGAAACAATAGCTCTTAAAAGAACTGTGGTGGTATGGTAAATAGAAAACTTTATAAATGATTAACAACACAAAGAAACGGAAAAGAATTAATAGTAAACAAATCAAATAAATTTCGATGGTTGTCAAACTGACATTGACTGAAATAGAAGCGCTAATCAGTAAATGTTTTTTTTTTGGAAGACATTCACTTAGATATTTACCCTTTCTGAAAGTGAACAATAGACAAGGATGAAGTCAATAATGCATGTCTACTTCTAAATCACAGGGGGATGACGCACGGGTAATCTCACTCCGCGAGAACAGTATACAGTATTGCGAGTTCTATCATAACCAGAATTATGTTTGCATGATTTTAATTGGTTTCAAGGATATGTGAGGGCTGCAACTACTGTAGACATGATTCAAAACAGTAAACAATTTTTTTTTTTAATTAGGGTAATAAACCAAACAAAATTAGTAAAGCAATGGCCCAGCTGGCATCACTGGGATACAACTTTTTTGTTTTTGTTTAGGTATTTAATATTTGTGATGGAGTTGTGTAATACTGTTATTAAACTCTGAAGTGCAAATGAAAACCAACAATTTAATTTTACAAACACGGCAACGAATGTAAAACGAAATGTCTTAATTGACAAATTATCTCTCATCTTTCAGGCAACCCACAATACCCCAATCTCATGGCGAGATCCTCAGGAGCTCCTTAAAAATACGGCTCAATACCAAAAATAAACCATCACTATCAGTTTCTAGATACACTTCACCTACTAACAAATATCCGTCAATAATGTGGCGCTTACCTCAATTTTCTGCCGTGTTTCTTGTGGTTGGTAGCATATTTGAACTGTTGCGTGGTGGTCGAAGTCAAAGCGTACGACTTCAAATGCGATTTCACGCAAGTGGGTAACGGCAACTGCTCGATACTGTAGACAGTAGTGCGAGCTACGATCGCTCTACAGCAGAGCTCCTGCAGGCTCAACACCTTGTTGGACCGCCACAGGCGTTCCATTCCATTCCGCTGGAGCGCCATACGCGACAATTCGCAAAAACTCTCGTGTATATTAAAATTACACAATGGAGAAACTTCGAAAAATGCCATACTATGCTTATTCGCGTAGATTTGTGCGTCCCGCAGACCCACTTTACGTTTGAACGCTAAATGCAGTCGATTGCCTACCAGGACTTTTGGTACGCCCGGTGCATGACTGTCTACTTCTTTAAGCCAGCGATCCAAACCATCAAACGACCATCTAATTTACCACACACATTAATGCAAATAATTTAAAATTTGCATCGAATTGTACCTGTTGGTTATGTCATAGACTAGAAGTACTCCCTGGGCTCCTCTGGAGTAAGATCGGATTATGGTGCAGAAACGACCTTGTCCAGACGTGTCCCACAATTGTAGTTTAACACGTTTCCCGTCCAGCAGTATAGTTGTGGTTTTGTAAGCTGCATAATAAAAAATACACTGTAGAGGATCTAATTAAATCTAGACCAAATCAATTAGCATATACCTGAGAAAACACATTATGGTACCTATTACTCCCTGGTTCTGAACACATTTTAAACACTTCAAATATTTGTAAAGAAGGCAAACTTAAATATTTGTTAATGATCTCAGCCTGACGGGAAACGTTTACAGTCAAGAGATTTCAGTTTTTTATTAAAGAATTTGTATGTAAAACTGTATTTAACGTTAAAGTACATATTTAGGTGCAGATAAAACCATTATTTTAATTAACAAAATATGCCTCTGAAGAAAACCTTTTAAAATAGCACACAGAATATATTGAGGCAGCAAACTTTTTAATCATTGACCAAATTTAATAACCAGAAAAAAATTTGAAATGTGCTGTCTTTTTGAATTAAGCCCAAAGCTTGATTTTAAACAACTTTCTTGTACTTGTTCCAGTTTCCATTCCAGCAGGTTTTTTGCTGTGCTTAAGGCCTTTAACCTAATATTCTAGTACTCTATCTATTAATAGCTTTAAAATGCTTTGAGAATTTTTTTCTAATACAGTTATAATCAGAAGCTAAGATATGTGCTAAGTTTACTATAAAAAAAAATGTTTTATTGGTCTGCATACCATTGAGCTGCACAATTTTTAAAAAGAAAAAAATGTTTAAAATTATTACAATATATTTTCCAAGGAAAGAGTTACTAGAGAGAGACATTTTAAGTCTGTAAATATCTCTCTACTAGTTTTTTGTTATCAGAAGCAATTTTGCTTCAAGAATTTATAACATAGCATCAAAGATCAAAGTATGTAGGTGGAATATTTACTGGAATATTTATATTTATGAATCATTAAATGTGGACCAATTACAATTTCTAGAAAATAGATTTATTGCATTGAATAACATGTTTTATTTTTACACATTTTAGGTAACACTCCACTGGAAAACATCTTGTTTTTGTTGCAAAATTACTAAAATAAGCAAATACATATCTAAATTACAAAATTTTTAGAAGGTTGTTCAGTAACATTTAGAGGTCTATAAAACTTTCAAAATGGTCCTAAAGGCATCTGGAAATTTAAAACAGTTATGGGAAGAGTTTAAGACACTTAATAGACACCACATTAATAAGAACAACTAGTGACAGAAGTGCATTAAGTATTAAGAGTGAAATTATTAAGAAAGAAAGGGATATGAACTTATGTGAAAAATTAATTTCCCTTGAACAACATAATAGCCATCAACCATACTACCTAACTCATTGAGATTCCAATAAATAAGTAATTGTACCATCTAAACTTTATTAAAATTAAAAGGCAGGTTGCAGTTTTCAAATTAGCATGGTTTCACTTGGTCTGACATGTATAGTAATTTACTTATGTTCAAAGACTACCAGCATGCAATCTCTACACAATTATTAGGAAATGAACAATACGTACACTTACCACTACCGCTGCAAAAAGGACTCTCTAAAGCCCCATCATCCAAATCAGACAAGATTTCCTGTTTGCCAACATCACTATCCCCAACCAGTAGAAACTTTAACAAATAGTCGTACTGCTTCTCAGGGGGTTTGCTAAGTTCCCCAGCCATAGCAAGGAAGCTGGTTCATTTGCAACCATAATCAAACAAAAATTGTGAAAGTGTCTCCTGTGGAGTGTGGTGACTTAACAGACAGCAATTTGACTTTTTCTAAAGTGGTTCATTACTTTTTTACACCCAGCGAATCCGTGTAAATAACCGGGCCGGGCCACCTGAAGAACGTCTCTAATCTTGGGGGTCTGTAAAGATAACAAAAACAATGCTGTTGGTGTGACCATTTATTTTTATTTGGCAAGGTCGTTACTTTCAAAGTAAATAAATAAACAGATGGTGTTGCCGCCTACCTTGAGGTTGGTCAGAAAATTCTTCTATTATTTAGGTATCTATCTGGACTAGAAGGCGCTTCTAGTGTGAATTCTGTTACGAATTCTAGCAGGGAACGGGGGATAGTAGTCTTGGGGGTATTTTTGCGAAAAAAACAACAGGAAAATGGCCTTTCTTGCTGTCCCTGTCACTACTGTCACTTTTTTTACTAGTTGACAACTGTGGATTGTGTAAGACAGTGTTGTCTAATTTTCTATTCAGTCGGTTAAAGAAAGCTTTAAAGTTTACAAATTTACGTGCATATTAATTTACGTTTAAAAATTTGCATTAAAGGAAAAGTCTTTTTTAAAAACAAGGACAAAAAACGATAATAGAGAAAATATAAACAAATGTCTTATCGTTTAGCTAGATTGTCTGGCTGCCTAACCTACGATTTGATATTTGACAGAACCACAGATCACAGATGAGAAGCCGGAATTTAAATTTTTTTTAAGGTTAAAGTAAATTGTTAAAGATCTAAAACCATTTTTTTACATTTTAAGCAAAAAACCAAATATTCTTTATTGCTAAAGCTAGTGCGACAGTACAAACCAACAAGATGGCTTCTAGTGATGATAAAAGAAAAGTATACACTCTCCACGTTACAACTGATCGAACATAAAACAGAAATTTGTTTCAGCAGTCGAACTCCCTCCAAGATCAAAAGGAGAAAAAACGGAAAGAATCTATTTTAGATCTCTCCAAATACCTGGAGAAAACAATTAGAGTGAAATTTGCTGGTGGCAGAGAAGCCAGTGGCATCCTCAAGGGATATGATCCTCTGCTGAATCTTGTATTGGACAACACACTTGAATACCTTCGAGATCCTGATGATGCTTATAAACTTACCGAAGATACAAGAGAATTGGGTTTGGTGGTGTGTCGAGGGACTAGTGTGGTACTTATCTGTCCCATGGAAGGGATGGAATCCATTCCAAACCCTTTCATATCCCAGGAATAACCATTGTAAGACTAATTTAGTATAAGTTTGAAAAGTGATTTATTTTTAAGATGTTTTGTATTATAATCACTTTAAGGAAAATAAAAACAACACAATTTTCAACAAGTTTGTATTAAGTCACAAATGGTCTGAAAAGAATCAGTCTGTTTTTCATTACATCATGAAAAACACTACTTATAAAAAATATTTCAGACCAGTAACAACACTGGTGGGACAGCCTATCAGAAATTAAGTCTTTCCTTAGATTAAAGAGTAGAAATAAATAAAGAAATACTTTGGAAATACACAATGTACATTGCTGTAAAAGAATGTATATGGTCAAGTTAATTTGCTTGAATTTCTTTTGGTGTTAGGCTGTCATTGAGGGTAGCAGTATCAACACACTTCCAGAGTCCATAAGTTTTTCCCACTGTTGTCTGCCATAACCTTAAAGTTCCATCCTCAGATCCAGAAGCGTACAGTTCTCCATCAGGTGAAAACTTTATGCAGTGAACTGGACCAAAATGTCCTTTGAATGACTCTAAAAATAGCAAAAACATAAATACCCAATTACATAGAAAATGACTAAGTTTGCTAACCAATTTCTGTGCCAGATTGGTAGTCATATTTGTAAACTTTCAAATCATCTCCTGCAGCAACAAAAATGCTTTTGTCTGGATGTAATGATGCAGAATTTACTGGAGATGGAATAGTGTATTCTCGGATTTTATTCAAAGAATCAGCATCAAAGAACGCCACTTTATTGGAATAGGCTACAGTTAATACAGACCCATCTCTGGATATTTCCAAACTGTTTGGGCTGAAGGGAAATGTGACTTTTTGAACTTCCTACCGAAAAAAAGTGTAAATTTAACTGTGCTGGTGTAAGAGTGCGTTTTCAGTCAACCTGTTTGTTAGACTTATCCCACACCCTTAAAGTTTTATCGTCGGCGCAGGAAATCAAATGAGTGTCATTTCGGAAAAACATGACGTGTCTTATACCGGCAGTATGGCCCGAAAATACTTCAGGTGCTGTAAACAAACCACAATTTTAGTTTTTGGAAAAATCATAAATAATTGTCTAATATTGTTTTTGAATTGGTTTTCTTAATGACAGAAATTAGAAGATGGTGCTTCTGTCAATTCATATAAATGCTAGAACAATTGGAATTATAAAAATACATGTATTATTAAAGTATCCAGTAGGATCCAGGACATAGTCCCCTAGAAATTTTGAAAAAGAACTGGAAATATTGCAGAATGTTTATAAATACTGCAAACAGTTTTAGAGATCTTAGAAATGTTGCAAAAGATCTAGCAAATGTTGAAAAAGTTCTACCAAAGCTTAAAAAGGCCTAAAAATGTGGCAAAAGGTCTAAAAACCTTCAAAAGAGCCTATAAATTATGCAAAATGTTTTGAGACCTTCAGTAAGTCCTAGAAATGTTACAAAAGATACAAACATAATACCAACTTTTGAAATTTATGGTGTATAGTATGTAAAGCAGGTTGTTTACTTTTACAGTTTAACTGTTTTTCTAAAAAGCATGATAAGTATTCAGTGTCACTGCTTTTCCAATTTGCATATGCCTTGACACATACTAATACACAACAATGATATAGCAATAGTAAAAGTTATAGCAGAATAACAAATTCAAAGTGATAAAGGTATTGATATTTCAAATTTTCCTCAAGTAGACCAGGATATACAATTTAAGACCATAAATTACATATAATACTACGGACATTATACCTTCTAAATTTACTTACTGGCTTCAGGTTTATTGAGATCAAAAATTCTGACCAACTTTTCATTACTACCAGTAACCAAATTGGAAGAATCTTTGGAAAAATCTACACTTTTTACTATGTGATTGTGCTGAAATGAATGTAGCTCCTCTCCTGAAATTGCATCCCAGACTTTGCCTGTAATAATAAGCCAATTAACGATTGTTGGCAGAAGTGACTAGGAAAAATACCAGTAAAATCTGCAGCCCCACTGGCAGCTCTGGTGGCTTGAGCATTCAAAGCAACACCCCACACTGCACCTTTATGGCCTTCGAAAGTGCCAATCCAGTCTCCTGTATCTCCCTGTCTAAGCATTGGCTTGCCATCTTTGTTAAAAGAAAAGTATCTAATTTTGTTTGCAAAAAGTGATAACAGATGGATTATAACTGATGACTGATAAGATTGAAAGTGATCTGGACAGACAATATGTTTTCATGTTAGGAAGGAAGTAGGTAGATGGAATACATTTAGGAACTTGGCCTTAAAAAAAGAATTTCAATCAAAGGTCAACTACTTCATGAGGCGCTGAAATCTGAATAAAAATTGAGGCCAAGGTGTTGTACATGTCTGGACAGAAGGTTAAAAAATCCTTTAGATGTCTGATCAACATCAACAACTGGAAGGAAAGTGGGTTTTTACCTTTGCAAGCGGAAATTAGGAAGTAGCTGCTCTCTGTGATCTCGGAGAAATCTAAATGAACCACTGGACGAGTGTGTCCGCTACAAGTTAACGGTGTTTGGCGCAAATTTGCCATGATTTTTGTTGATTTACGGTGGTTTGACGACAGAAACACACCACACAAGCACGAGTCCGAGAAACGAACTGACACATGAACAACATAAAGCAAAACAAATTCCCATGTTGTCAGTTGTCAATGATCTAATCTGTTCAAATGTTTTCAATGGAGCTGTGGTGTATAGTGTTCTCTTTTTGTCGTAAGCACAAAAGTGTAAAGTAAAAAGAGAGCCATCTATACCGGTACCGGTATTTAACATTAATCGATCCGTTTTATGTCATTTCAATTAAGTGAAGTGGTTAAAGAAAGAGCAATGTTGCCAATAATATGTAATCTTCTTAGTGTGGGTGGTGGGATTTGTTTTGACTTTTGACTTGATGTTTTGATTTTTTTTCTGTTCTGTAGTGTTTGTTTGCTACTTTTTTATTAAGCTCGGTTGTACACGTTGTACAATCATTGTTCACCGTTCAAAAACCGCCAAGACTGGTTTCAGGTTTTAGGTATGGAGATTTCAAAATAATAAACACATTCACTTTACACAGGAACCCAGGAACTCAATGAGCAGAAACTGTATTTTTAGGTGTATTACAGGTTGCCTGAAATACGACAGATTCAATCCTAACAAGCCAAGATCAGTGTTGCCAAGTCAAAATATTTAATGACGGTAGAAGAATAATCAGTCAAAAAACGGTAGATCAAAACAAATTCATTCATTTTACATTATTATACAGGGTGTCTTTTAATAGTTATCAAAAATTTTAATCATTGATTCTTGCTATAAAAATCGTACTTCAAAAATACATAATTGTTTTTTAAGTTTTGACATTAGTGACAGATACTACGTGGTTTTAAAGGATAATTTAGCTAGGCAGTCACGTGACCATTGTCAAAAATCATAAATCTCAAAAACACTATTTATATCGAATACTGCAAGAAAACGTTTCTAAACCCTGATTTTTGCAACTTTAGAGCACGGTTTGACAGTTTTGACGTTAGTGACAGTTGTCACGTGATTGAAGAACACTATTTAGTTAGACGGTCACGTGACAATTCGCAAAATAACTTTCATACATCTCAGAAACTCGTTTTATATTAAATACTGCAAGAAAACTTTCCTAAACCCTGTTTTTTGAAACTTTAGAGCATAGTTTTGACAGTTTTGACGTTAGTGACAGTTGTCATGTGATTGAAGAACACTATTTAGTTAGACGGTCACGTGACTATTCGCAAAATAACTTTCATACATCTCAGAAACACGTTTTATATCAAATACTGCAAGAAAACTTTCCTAAACCCTGATTTTTGCAATTTTAGAGCATAGTTTTGACAGTTTTGGCGTTAGTGACAGTTGTCACATGATTGTAGAACACTGTATTCAGTTCGAAGGTCATGTGATAATTGGCAAAATAACTGTCAAAAATCTCAGAAACACGTTTTATATGAAATACTGCAAGAAAACGTGTCTAAATCCTGATTTTTGCAACTTTTGAGCATGATTTGACAGTTCTGACGTTAGTGACAGTTGCCACGTGATTTCAGAAAACTATTTAGCTACACTATGAAGTGACAATTGTCAAAATAACTGTTAAATCTCAGGAAATCGCCTTGTTTCAAAAACTGTGCTAAAATGTAATTCTTGCAAATTCTAGTAAAATTTTGATGATTTTGATAATAGTGACAGACATCACGTGGTTTTAGAGAATAATTTGGAGTAAGAAAATGACTGTTTTAAGCGCATTATTAGAATCCTTATTAAATTTCCTATTCAATAAACTGAAAAAGTATATGAAAACTTTCACAACCAATATAATAATGGCAATAAAAAAAGCGGTAGATTATATACAAAAAACAGGAGAACGGTAGAAGAACTCCAAAACCGGTAGTTATACTGTTTTAACCAATGAGGAAAAAGAACAAGTATCAGGAGGTAACAATAATACAAATTATAACCCGTTCGTGCATTAAGCGAGGGGGACGGAAGTTGATTGCGCATTCGCCTACTGCGCAGTTGAATTGACGCAAAGTCATTGTCAGTTTGGAGTTTCAAACCCGCAAAAATTTGTTGTTTGTATTTAGTGTTAATTTGTTTTGTTTGTTTGTGGTTCTTTAACAGTTGAGTTTTGCAAATTTAAATTAAGTTGTACAGTGGACAATAATAATAGTGTTTTATAGTGCCAACCGAAAGTTGACGGCCGCCATATTACTCCCCCTCTCCCCCTTGTTTCTGTCACCCCCTTTGTTTGCTATTGCTCCTTCCTGCTATATTTTTTTTATTCATTGGTTTTAACGGTAGACCTGGCAACATTGGCCAAAATCCACAAAACACGTAAAAGTTGAGTTATTTTTCTAGTGTTGAGTTACATAGGATATCTGTTACAAATTTTCATTGCAATGTTGCCACCTAAGCCATATTGCTCTACTTGTGTCAATTTGCTGAACCGATTGTGACGTAATTTAACAGTTGGTCTACTTTATCAAAAAACTGGAATAAATGATGATTTTTCCTTCTTATTTAATGCAAATAATTTTGGGAAAGGAAAAATGAACAAAAATATTCACGGTTTTCCACTTCTGTACTTACAAATTTGAATTCTAAAGCAATTATACTAAAATATTAACAATCTTTTCGTCGACTGTGTATTAACAGTCTTTTTGTATGGCTGATAACGAATCCAAAATCGTTCAATAATGAGTCCTATTAGTGCATGATTTTTCAAATGTTTTACTTTAAAATGTATGATCTTACCAGGCAACAAAATACGCTCATTGTAGAGTTCTATCCTTTTTTATTTGCATGAAACAGAGAGAAATAGACGAACATTCTTTGGTTGACATCCACCATTACCGAAAGAACTAACTGTCATTTGCCGTATACAACTGACAATTTTTAGTTTTTCTCAAACATTGTAGGATTATAAACATTTATTAGGTCTGTTAGCAGAGGCAATCCCTGACTGGTTTCCAACTCAGAAACAGTAAATGTCAAAGTTTCATTGGTTGAATGCTCACGTGACTATGACGTTTTTTGACTTGTGGCCAATGGATGTATCTATTTCTCTGATTAAGAGATTCCCTCTGCGAACAGACCTATTATAAACTACAGCGGAAAAATGTTGTAACCAACTTTTATATTAATAAGCGATTAATAATCTGAATTTTTTGTTTTCATTAATACACTTATTGGTTAAATAAGTATTAATACAAATTCCATCACATATTTGTATGATTAACCTGAAAGGAAGTAATTAAGAATTAGGTTTAGGTAAACTGGAATTTTCCTTAACGTTTGGTTGAATTGGGAGTTCATCAAAACTACACTCGGTGTAGAGCGTTAAACGAGCTCCTGATAAGAGACATATCTATGAAAAATAATCCCTTGGTTAAATAAAAACAAAATAGTTAACCTTCATAGTTAATTGACCTGCATTTTGGTGTATTCGTTACAACAGGCTGCAGAGCACAAAGGCGTGTTAACAGGCACCAACACGTCAAACTTGGAAAAGTCCACTTCGTACTCTTCGCGCCACTCATCGAATTTGATGATATTTTCAAATTTGTAGCCCCATAAAATTTCGTTGGGCATGTAGCTGGACTTGGCTTGAGTCATTTGACCGGTATTTTCGTCGGTGCCTTCGATCACCGTGATGATTTCGAACTTTGGCTGACACAAATCACTGGGTGACAAAGTGTAAAAAGGCGACTGTTCGTCTATCACGTGATAAAGCACTACGGGCCAATTGAAGAACAGGCTGGTGTTACAACCGTCCATGTGTAGCTTTAACTCGATTTGGGTGAAAGGAAGTGTTTCACCTTCTTTAGTTTTAAATGATTTCACCTAAAATTGTTTTTTTGTGTGTTTTATATGGATAGTTTTGCTGTAAAGCTAACATACCACAAAAGCCCTCACGTTACTATCAACAATATGACGGCGCCTAATGTCTCCAACTCGGAACATCAGGCATAACTTTCCATTTCTAGGAAACACCACAATGTTTTTAGAGAACATCAAGGTCTGCGACCTCACTCTAGGTTTAGTCATTTTTGAGAAGATTATAGCTGCCATAAACCCCTACAAACAACACTAATATAGAGTCTGGAACAAACCCAAAGCACTAAAACCACCTGCATGACAAAACCAATTATACAATGGACAGTATTGACAAAAATTGCTTCGGCACATTCATCAGTTGGTGCTTTGATGCCGTAACCCACAGTGTGTTGAGCCTCCATACTGAAGAGAAAGGCTGAGGAAAAGCCTCTCATATCGTAGATGCACGGTCTGGAAAAGATAAAGCACCCTAGAGAATCCAGTTGACTGAACTTACTTGAAATGGCTTTGGGCTTGGAATTCTGGCAGGTGGTTGGGTTCGAAGTCACCGTGAGTGAAACAGATCAACCAGTAGAAGATGGCAAAACTGGTCCAACACAGAAACAACACTCCCAAAAATATCAGGAGGGTAAAAGTCCATGAGTAGTCTACTAGTTTTTCGTAAGTGAACACTATGAATCTCTGTCGGTTTGATAAGGGTTGCACCACGTTGCAATCGCCACTTTTCAGGATCATCCTCCGGTGGATTTCATGGTTTTTGCCTGGGCTGAAATTACTTTGTTAGTAAGAAATTAGTAAATTAAAAAAAGTCCACCTTATAGTCTGCATTGCTATAGGACTTATTTTTCACAGACACTCATCAGTAACACAATTAAAATACTGCTTTATGCCGTCTACTGTTCTTCTTAATATCTTTATGACCGTTAAAATCTTCTTTACACATTAGTTTCCATTTAATAGCGTGTATTTAGCAATAATAATAAATCGTTGTTTGAAGAGCAAACACCGAAAAACGACAGTTGCTAACATTGCAGAGGTAATAACATATAAATCACAAACAACACTGAAATAAATTCTTTAAACATTAACATGCTTATTCAAAGTTTATAATAAGAAAGATAATATGTTATAAAAATAGTATACTCAGTAAAATAATTATGTTGATAAGTAGAGAGAACTATAAGTGTTTAAGTGACATGTGTCAAAGCTAATATGTCGTCATCAACAGTCAGTGATCAGAAAGTTTGATTAAAATTTTAAATCCTGTGACCAACTGTCAAATGACGTTACATCCGTTTTGGACACATATACTCTGCACTTATTTAAGTTTATGTCCTTTTTTGTCTAGAACATTTTGCAATAGTTCTCTAGACTATGTAATTTTGAAGATTCCATAAATCTATGTAATTACCACAGTTCTTGATGGCGATATCTTCTTGTTTTTCAACTGTCCTATCCCTTTTGGACGTTGGCTACTAATATGGCGATTCGAACTTAATTAGCAGCTTGTCTAAACAATTGGATAGAGGCCTGGCAAAACCACTTTGTTTTAACTATTTAAAAAATGAAAATTGAAGATAAAAAATGATTGGTAGACCGCCGATAATTTATTGTACACCAAAATGCCTTTTGCATACAAAATACCTTGAAATGCCTTTAAAATACCTCACAATGCTTCTATTATTGCTCAAAATTACTCATAGTGATAGTGCCTTAAAATTGCCTAAAATGCCTCAAACTGGCTTCAAATACATCAAAATGCCTTAAAATTAAATTATTTAAACTGCCTCAGGATACCTTCAAAGGTTTACACGTTTGTGGCATTCTTAAATTTAGTTATAAGTCCCCTGGTATTGAGATAATGATAAATCTTGATGAAATACACCCTTGAAATTTATTTTTTTTTATGGTCACGTGATAGTTCTTAGGTTGGACTAATTAGCATGTCTGCTTTTACAATTTGTACATGACTTTTGACTGTTGTCAAAATTTCGATAAGGATTAATGATTCAATAAAAATGACTTCCTCAGGTTACGTGACTGTTTTTCCAATTTTAAAGGCCCAAAAGCTTAAAATTGATATTTTTAAAGGTCCCATCACAGTTTTTAGGTTAGGTTAAGTGACAACGTAAAGGTTTTACCAAATTTTTGACACTTGATTTGACCTTGTGCCGAAAGTTTCAAATTGATTTTCTAAGGTCAGGTGACTGTTTTTCTAAATTCTGACAAACAAAAAATATTTTTTGACGTTTGCACGAATCTTATTCGTTGATAGAATTAGTATCCTTCCTTCCTTCCTTCCTTCGTGAACCCCCCAACTAACAGGGGGGAGGTTAGCTTCTGCTCCCTTTATGGAGCAATTTGCCAGGGGTTTTCTTTCTGCCCAGGATTTGTCTGACTCTAAGTCATCCCCAGGCAGGCCTCTCAGTGCCTTCTTCTTCTGGGCTTTACTTCCTCTTTGATATGAGCGATTCCAAGAGTTTTTGATATGTCTCTGATATGTACGGTGCCAAGAGTTAGAAAGACAACAAAAGAGGACAACACAACTACTGGACGAGGGCAATTTGTGTCCAGGAGGCCCATCTACAAACAATATCCGAAAAGGTGTTTAAAATCAGTTGTAAACAATCACACCATCCTATTCCCTAGATCTCTATACATATCAGAACAACTTGAGTACGAATACACATATTTTTCCTAGTTTATTGTAAATATATACCTATAAATTCCGCTTTTGGAATTATTACTACACATATATAAATATTTCTTTTAACAAAAAAAAAACAAAAATCCTTTTTTAAAAAGGTAAACTATTAATATACCAGATGTCCAGCACCCTGGACATAGGAGATTAACATGGGAAAACGGTTTTGATTTTTTTGCCCCTGTACGGTTGATTGGATTGAAAAATTGTATTAATGAAAGTTGTAGTACCTATCACGGACTAATTTTCTGTATTTTTTTCAGATCTCTAACTTGAGCCCTTTCGTCGTAAAACACGAAATATGTGATTCAAGTCCTCGACTGCTCCACACTCACAAAGTGGAGAATCTGCAACCCCAATTCTATATTGATGTTCCCTAGTCAGGCAATGTACGCATTCTTATAATGGTAGTTATAATTTTTCTGTTTTTATAATTTATTTTTTTAAACCAAGGAACACGGTTTAAGGCATCCTCCTTTCCCACATAATGTATCCCTTTTGTTTCAAAGCCATTTTGCATAGTCTCTTGCTTCAATCAAGAGCCTCTTTGTTTTTAAAGTGATGTGGTCATTTTTAGGGTTTATAGTACGATCGTCCAATTTTTGTATGGCACTCCTGGAGTCAGTGAGAATTAAGGGTTTCTTGATATTCTTCCTCAATGCATAGTTGGCAGTCTCATTTATTGCCACTATCTCAGCTATGCATCATCTGGTAAGCGTGAGGTGTAGCTGTGGTTGTTTGTTGGACAATATACTGCATATCCCGTGCGACCGTCTTTTTTTGAGCCATCTGTGTATATAAAGATATTGTCTTTTCTCAGTTTCTCTGTTCTTTCCCTGAACATTATTGAAGCATCATCAGATTTTAGAATGAGGAGGTTAATTTGAGGAATGGGCTGTATTTGGATTTCTGGATCTATCTCAAAGCATGGCAGGGTATGGCTTTTGTACAGGCGATTTTTGTATGGGAAAAAATGTTTATAAGATTCCACCAAGTGTGGGACCTCTTCACCCTTCCAATAATTAACATTTCTTTGTTTATGTTTTAGTATACTTTTCAACATTGGAATAATTGGATGTTCTTCTATTATGATTATTATTTTTGAAAAAAAATTGTTGGCAAGTAATTGTCTCCTAGCTTTGAGTGTTAACTCTCCTGCTTTTGCTCTCAAGGCATTTGTCGGGGTTGATCTCATGCACCCCAATGCTATTCTGAGACCTTGATTCTGAATTTTTTCCATTATCAAAGAGTTTTTTTTGGTTATTGGTTTAAAAAGAAATTATCCATAATCCAAGTGTGATCTTACAATTCCTTTGTAGACAGTGAGCATGGTTGAAGGGTCACCTCCCCACCATACTCTGCAGAAGGTTTTTACTAAATTTAAACCACTTTGCGCTTTATCTGCACAGTGCTCCACATGTTTGTTCCAGTTTAGCCTGTTGTCCAGAAACATTCCCAGGTATTTGATATCCTTACTGAGTTTAATCCTTTGCCGATTGATCATTATTGGAGGAACCTCTTTGCTGTCATATCCTCTGGTAAAATATATCGCCTCACACTTATTTAGTGCTAGTGAAAGATTATGTTCGATGGTCCATTGATTGATTATCTCTAATTGGTTGTTAAGTTGACTAGTAGTACTTTCAATATTTTTGCCCTTTGTGAATACTATCAGATCATCCGCATATCCCTATATTTCCATTCCCTGCCCCATAATGTCATAAACTCCTTTTGTATATATATTGAATAAAATTGTGGACAGGGAAGATCTCTGTGGGAGTCCTACTGATGTTATGTTTGGTCCTAAGAATTCATCCTGATTTTCATTTCAGATAAATATTCTCCTGTTATGTAGTATTCTGAAAGTGATATTACATAGGTCACTTGGGATATTCATTTTTACCATTAGGTCATACAATTTGTGTATATCTATGCAGTCAAATGCTGATTTTAGATCCAATGCAACTGCTAAGACGTGCTTTTTTTCATTGAAAGCCAAGTTTATGTAGGTTGTCAAGTAGGTTATGTTATCATGTACACTCATATTTTTCCGGAGTCCTGTCTGTGTATGGCTGAAGCATTTACGATTTTTCAAATCCCATTCCAATCGATTTTTTATTATGGTTTCCAAAATTTTCAGAAGACAGGATGATAATATAAGTGGCCTGTAGCTTGCCGCAAGTTTTGGGTCTTTACTAGGTTTTAGGACCGGTAAGTATTAGGTATTCTTTCCATTTCTGCGGTATTAGATTTCCTCGGAGTATTCCATTGTATATATCTAATAAATGTAACATTGTGTTGGAGGGAAAGTGTTGGATCATTGAGCATGAGACTTCATCCATGCCAGGGCTAGTATCTTTTTTGCTCTTCAATGCTGCTTGGAGCTCATTATTTTGTATATTCCGTTGGTGTTCGTCTTGTCTAAGTAGTTCAAAATTGGGTTCCCAGGTGATTGGTGTGACGTTGTTCATTATTTCCATCCTTAATTCATTACTAATTCTGGTACTTTTATTGACTTGGTAAATTCCTGAGAATTTTTTCACTTTGTCCCATACACTTTTTATCTCAGTGTTTCTGTTGAGTGACTCGCAATACTCTATGAACTTTTGCCTCTTCTTCTTTTTTAAGTATCTTCGGACTTTGGCGATGGTGTGTTTCATTTCCATAAAGTTGTCCATATTTACTACTTTCTTATACTTATCTATGGCGGTGTTAATGCATAACATTGGTGATATAAATTTTCCTCGAATTTTTCATTCTATATATATATTTGTTTAATACTACCATTATCTGCACAAGGGTATTTCAATTCAAAAGGGCGCGCAGGCGCAATGAAGAATCAGTACTGCTTGAAAAGCGGTCTTGAACATTAGAACGAGAAGACGCGACACAAACAGACACTAATCCGGATTTACCGTTTTAATTACAACAATTTTACTTATCCTAAGAAGACTCGTGGTTTACGTGTATGTGTGTGGGGATCCCCAGAAGAGCGGCCAGAGCAGACAACTGGTGAGTGCCCTTTTCATTTTGGTACTTTTGTGCATTTCTCGGTGTTAGCGTCTAGATTACTTTTCATACAGTCCACTACTTCCAATTTCTATTTTCATTCACCTATGCGTTAACAGGCGGCCTTTCTTTTTTTAATTTTCTGGGTACATTCCTTGTCCCACCAAGGGTTACCCGTCCTCCTTTTAGAATATGCTTGTTTCCTGGGTATTGTAGCCTCTGCTGTTTGCTGTATAATTTAATTCAAATCATCGAATATTGTAACTGTTTTCCGTCGGGTTTTTTCTTCCATTATGTATTCAAAGTCAGCCCAATTAGCCTGTAAAACATTCTTTTTTCCGGCAACCTGTTATAAAAAAAGGCATCATTCAGGTTATACTGAGGTTTGATTTTTATCAAAGTTGGAAAGTGATCACTTCCGTCGCAATCAGCAATCACCTCCCAGGTCACTTTACTGGCTAATTCCATACTTGATATCGTCAGGTCTACGCTACTTTCGTTTTGGTTCGGTGGAGTTATTCTAGTAGGAGTCCCGTCATTATGGACAACCAAGTTGTATTCCGAAACAATATTTATTATGGATCTGCCATTGAGATTAACATTTTGTCGGCTCCAAACATGGGTGTGCGTTTAGGTTCCCCACTAGAACAACCTCACCCTCAATATAGTTGAAATTGTCCCCTCTTTCTGGAAGTTGGATTTGTATTAATTCATATGAGATATGTTTTTGGACCAGAATGGCAACTCCACCATATCCATCATCCCTATTATTCCTGATGACATTGTATCCCTTAAAGTAAATGTTTTTATTATTTTTCATCCATGTTTCATTCAGTGCTATTATACAGTGCGTTTTTTTTAACGCGCAACATAGGATTTTACGTGTTAAATTTTTAAGCCCATGTTAGACCATGTTATTTTGGAACTACAAGTATAAAACTTGACGGGTGTGTCTTTAGTACCCTGAAGCTTAAGTAAGTCTACCAATTTGGTCTAAAAAGTGATTTAAAACTGGAAAAAAATCATTTTTTTCGAAAAGATTTTATCCTTTCATACTCCCTGTATGCATTGTTGTTCCTTGTTGTTTTTGATACTGGCAGGGCAGGTAGCAGGTGAAGTTACTTATTTTGACTGCATCACGACCCGACATCTTTTAAACGTCAAAAGGGCATTTTATGATTGTTTGGAATATACTGTTTGGCTTCAAACGGAGGTCAATTTGAACAATTCACCTATAAAAATACTTCTTTTGTTCTTAACTTTCTTGATATAAAGTTAATGATCACCCTGTTTTACTTTCTACGCCAAATTTTACCTGCTACCTGCCCTGCCAGTATCAAAAACAACAAAGAACAACAATGCATACAGGGAGTATGAAACGATAAAACCTTTTCGAAAAAAGATGATTTTTTGCAAGTTTTTTAACACTTTTTAGGCCGAATTGGTAAATTTACGTAAGCTTCAGGGTACGAAATAGCCACCCGTCAAGTTTTATACTTGTAGTTCCAAAATAACATGGTCTAACATGGGCTTAAAAATTTAACACGTGAAATCCTATGTTGCGCGTTAAAAAAAACGCACTGTATGTGGATTGTGTTCCCAAATGAGAGAAAGCAGCGCATGTTTATTGCTCACAAGGCTCCGAATATTCCATTGCAAAATTCTGAAGTCTTTGCAATCAGCCATTTTTTAATTTTTGCTCGTGGTTTTTTGCTTTCTCTTATTTGAGAATCACTATACCATGTTATCTATTTAGTTAGAACTCCCAATCTGAACCCATTTGGTCATCCCGTGTTTCCTGGCTGTTTATAATTGGCATTAATGTTTTAACAATAAGCTGAATTGTGTTGTTGGGCGTCTCCTTAAAATATTTCAATATGTCCTCTTTTGTGGAGAACATTCTGTTTTGTTGTCAATGATCTGCACTAGGTGGCTGAGTCTGTTGGGTTAGGGGTGTATTTGTTGTTTGTCTTGTTGTAGTATAAATGGGTTCTACTTGAGTTCTTGGGTTTTTTCGGTTTTCATATGGTTGGCTTCGTCCATTGGGGTATAGAAGTGATTCATTATGCTTATCTTTATTATAAGGCTGTACATCATGGGTGTTTCGTTTTTTAGCTTGGTTTCTAACTACTTGCTCATATGTTCTTTTAGATCCTGGCCGCAGCTCTATTACCTCCCTTCTTTGCATTATGGAAATTCTATTAGTTGCTTGTTGTCTCGTCGGAAGGAGCGGGTGTTCTGATGGGTTATACTGGAAATCCCTTTCATTGGTGTATTGTTTAGGGCACTTATGGTTGGCTTCTTGGTAGGATATGTTTTCAAATACCATTAGTTTTTTATTTGGGTTTGCCTTATATATTCAGGGCATTGTTTTGCTGTAGATACGTGCTCTCCACTTTTTGCAATGATAGCACTTCTTTATACATGAACTGGCCACTCCCGGCGCACTTTGATGATCTGAGTCAGTACATATGAAGCACTTTGGTTTACCTTTGCATAATTTCTTTGTGTGTCCATAAAGGAGGCATGAATAGCATTGAGTGACTGGCGGAATGTAAGGGACGACATCTCTATGTATATTAAAAACTTCTAAACTAATTTCTTTTGGCAGGTATGTTCCATCAAATGTTACTAAAATAGAACTGGTTTTTCGATATACAAATTTGGGACTATTTGGATCATCCTCTTTGTAGTCTTTATTTAGAGCTCTTCTATTTAGTCTTGTAATATTGATTATATTGATTGGGGAGGAAATATAATCTTGTAATGTGTTTTCTTCAAAATCTAAATCTACTTTTTTAACCACTCCTTTACAAGAAGTGTTGTTATAAGGTATGGTGATGACAAGTCCTTTGTCTAAGAGTCTTCTATCAAATACGAACTCATTGGCTGCTGCAGCATCTGTCATTTCTATACTTATTTTATTTCTGCCTTTGACCTGGGTTTTAACAATCGAGTTGAATCTCATATCACATAGGTATTTTCTTTGCAATTTTCATGGCCGAATATTTGCCAATGTTTACATTGTTGGATTCTACATTTACTATACCTGTATGGTTTAGGATCTGGGTTTTTATAGAGCCTTTGATATTTTTTTTTGTTGTTAACATTGTTATTGCTATGCAAATATTGGCTTTCTGGGTTTTGGATTTCTTCATGAGTTATTTCTTCATTACTTCCTATATTTTTTAAAATATCCATTTCAGATGATGTAAAGAGGGGGCCGCCCCCCCTGGATCGTACATGGTTTGTGTGTAAATTACTTACTTAGCAACAACAACCAGCAGGTTGCACAATTAGCACCTGGTTTTTCCGCTTTTCCGGTTGAACTCGTGAACCAGAACTTTTGAGCTTGCAACATTGTAAAGGCCAGTTGACATTGTCAAAAACAGTCACGTGAACTTCATAACGCAGTTTAAACTTTGAAAAATGGTAAATTTAATTTAGACAGTTGTAAAAACTTAAATTGCAAAATACACGTTACGTGACGTTGAAAATGCAATTCTGCATGTTCTTGCAATACTGTAAAGGCCAGTTGACATCTGTCAAAATTAATCACGTGACGTTTAAAATTTAAAAATTTGGTAAATTAAATTTAGACTATTTGAGACAGTTGTGAAAGCTGAAATTGCAAGAGACACATCACGTGACTTTGATTATGCCATTTTAGAGCTGGCAAAACTGTCCAAGCCAACTGTCATCTGTCAAAAACAGTCTCGTGACTTTAAAATGTAATTTAAACGTTCATCATTTGGTAAATTAAATTTAGACAGTTGCAAAAGCTGAAATTGTAAAATACACGTTACGTGACGTTGATAATGCAATTTTGAGCATGCAACACTGTAAAAGCTAGTTGACACCTGTCAAAAACAGTCACGTGACCGTAAAAATGTAGTTTAAATGTTGAAAAATTGGTAAATTATTATGATAATTTGTAATGAATATTGTTTCAACTCAATATCATGTAACAAAGATTTTACCATAATAATTACATGTGCCTATGCTGTTCTGATCAATTTTCAGTCAATTTTGTTATATTAATACACTACATTTTGAAATATACAGACAATGTCTTGAAATACATGCTTCGTAATAATGGAAAAGTGCCTCATAATACTTCGAATTACCTCGAGTGTGTACACCAAATTACCTCGGCGATCTACCCCTCGATTGAAGAGTAAATACGGAGGAAACAGTGAAGCGGTTTCAACTTCTTAATTGAACGAAACAAATTGAAGAGAAATTCTGTGTAACCGAGAGAAGCATTTCTGTCAAGAGGACAATAAAATTGAAAAGTTGCTAAATTTTCTACTAAACCCATTTTCTCTTGTCAAAGTTTGGTCACGTAAACTTTAATAGCCCAATTACTTTAATCATGCAAAACTAAATGAAGAAAAAATTACCAAAAAAATGAGAACGAAACATTTAACATCTCATGACGCGTCTTCTCATTCTTCAAAAACCAAATGAACGGTATCAAAAAGTAACGAGAACGAACCGAAGCCCCGTCATTAGCAATGTTTACTTACTTTCACTAATCATGATCATGAATCGGCCGGTACTCTGGTTGGCGGCGGTAAGGTCAGTCCAGTTAGAGCCGTACCCATAGCCAGGTCGCATACAAGACCTAGTGCCTAGTGACATGTGCGCCGTCAATTTCGGCCCGGCCTAATATAATTCTTTGACGATTAGTACCACCGGGACTTATTTAGCAACTCTAATCGGTTAGGTGTGTGTGTTGTGGTCGGGTTCTTTTCGAACTAGATCTAGGTAGGTACCAAAAGTAATTGTACCAGCTAGTAATAGTTAATTGAACCGGTGACTTAGCGTATTGATATGTCAAATAAGGTGTGTAAAGTGCGACAAGAACTAGATGAGTAGAAGCAGCACTAGAATGAGTTGGAAGAACTGTTATGTAGTGATGATGTCATAGAAAAAAATTGTGCGAATTTGAAGCTTCATTAATTATTGTTGTCTAGGGAAGTTGTTTTGAAATTTTTTTTCGTTTATCAGATCAGGATGGACACTACATTGCATGTCTAGTGGCAGTTTAGAATTTAGAACAGGAAGCGTTTTCTATAGATACTACAAGTAATCATCCTTTTATTGAAATTGATTGCAAATAGGAAACTCAACTACAACACGAATTTCTTCTGATATTATTAGATAATTGTTTAAAAGATTCCAAGCCGATTCGCGCCGTTACGAAATTCCTAATGTAGAAGAAGTCATAACACCGAGAGCCTTGAATTAAAATTTTAAAATGGAATTTGTGGGTAAATGTTAGCGGCATTTACCTTCAATAAATATTAATACATTATCGATAATTTATTTTAATTATGTAATTTATCTCGTCGAGATGCCAATATAAGGATGCGGTCACGGCGACTGGGATGTTTAATAAACCGTATAGAGTGCGATTATGTCAAAAGCGGCTTTCCAACGTGTGTTTCTCAAGTGTTGAGTCTCTTACGGGACTCACTTCAGTTAGTGAAAGTTTCGGAAGTACTTCCACAGTTTTATGAAACAGTATACGGAAGAAAGAAATGTCAAAAACCTTATTGTATCCATTAGTAAGTGAAGAAGATGAATAGAACAAATGTGAAAATGGTAAAGTACTGCACCTGTTGATGGTTTGAATGATAGTGTATTTTAAATCTTAAATATCATCAACCTACAATTTTTCTTATTTTTTTTTATTGCATCACATGTATTGTTTTTACCATTTGGCAACGTTGCTACTTCGTTTAATACCGTTTCAAGAAAGAAGATATAAAAATTTTTCTGACCATATTTTTTTCACAACTGATTGTTTAAACTGACTTTCACAAATATTTGTTTAATTTTTAAAATTTAAAATAATTTGAATTACACTTTTGGAAAAAAAACTAGTTGAAAGTGTGGTTAATTTTTATATGATTGGTTATGCAGAATAATAGTTTTTTCTTTTATAAACAATGTCAATTGAGATATCAAAACCATGTCAGCCTTTGTCTGTTTGTTGTACTCACAAATTGATCAGAAATGTTGTCAAATTTTTAAAATTTTCCTGTGACGCCACTCGTTTTTTGTAATAAACAAAAATTTTAGATTTTATAGAGAGGTTCCCATATCACCAAACACTTAAGCATTCCCTATTATCGAAATTTAATTACAATTTAGTATTTTTTGTGCAGTTAATTGTAAAACATATTGATGAACTGATTAACAATTAAGAAAGGCATGAAGAACAATTAACTAACCAACAACTCACTTAATTCTAAAGTAGGTCGACAATACTACTTCAGGCGAACATTGACATGTTTTGTAAAGAATAAATTTGCAATAAATTACCTTTTCTTCAATTGAAGAAACGTAGAAATGTAGTTTTTTTTGCTTTTACGAGGGATACTTATATTGTCTCGATTATTGCGAGAAATTCTTAACAGAACAGTTAATTCTGTCTGTGAGACACTTTTTCAATTTTCTCTCGTTGGAACATCTTCCCGGCATATTTTTTAGAATTTGTTGTCATTTGAAGTTTTCTAACTGCCGCAAAGCTACCTGCAGCAGAGGTTTTACATGTCCTACCAAGTATTTTTATGTTTCAATATAATTATGCCAGGTAACTTTATTCTCAAAGCAAAAAAGTCCTACTTTTCGCACTTAATACATAAATATCGATTATCTCTAAAATGATATTTTCAGTATTATTGACCATGCAGATTTTAAGATTTCTTAAGAGAAGATGAAAATTACCAGTTTGTGGATTTATTGATACGAACTTCTTTTATTGGTCAAACGAAAGACATACACATTCTTCATTTTCTATTAAACACACCGTGTATTTTCAAGTTCATATCTTCAGAGAGTTTTGCTATATTACGCAGTGTTCTCATCTTCAGTAGATTTAACGTATTTTGGTTCATTTCCAACTTCCGATATTTTGTACGATAGTCAATTCTAACTAAAAATATTGCTTTTTCAAAAATTGTAACTTTACTTAAACCAACTTGAGAGACATACAACTTAAAATTTGTTTTACAATTCATTCAAGTTTGGGACATATTGTCCATCACTCATTAACTTGTAGGTATAACATACGGCTCAGATGACTCAAAAAATCATAACCGTAAGTAAAACGTTAAAACAGTTTAGGAGAAATGACTTTTCAGGTTTCCAGTAATGAGTAATGTTTGAAATTGTCTATAACAAATTATTTGGAGCTTAAACTTGAGTCGATTTCTGTCCTGAAATAAATTAAATTTTTTTAGTAGTTGTCAAAAATTTTAGTCATTGATTCTTGACAAAAACCGTACTTCAAAAATATAGATTTTAAATTTTTTTATAATAATCGCTAGATCACGTGGTTTTAGAGGATAATTTAGCTAAACAGTCCCGTGACCCGTGTGACCATAAATCTCAAAAACACGTTTTATATCAACTACTACAAGAAATCGTTTCTAAACCCAGATTTTTCCAACTTTAGAGCATAGTTTGACAGTTTTGACGTTAGTGAAAGTTGTCACGTGATCGTATAACACTATTTAACTAGACGGTCACGTGACAATTGTCAAAATAACGGTAATAAATCTCAAAAACACGTTTAATTATCAAATACTGCAAGAAAACTTTCCTAAACCATAATTTTTGCAACTAGAGCACAGTTTGACAGTTTTGACGTTATTGACAGTTGTCACGTGAGTGTAGAACACTATTTAGCTAGACGGTCATTTGACAATTGTCAAAATAACTGTCATAAATCTCAAAAACACGTTTTATTATCAAACACTGCGAGAAAACGTTCCTAAACCCTGATTTTTGCAACTTTAGAGCATAGTTTGACAGTTTTGACGTTAATAACAGTTGTCACATAATTGTAGAACACTATTTAGCTAGACGGCCACGTAAAAATTGTCAAAATAACTGTCACAAATCTCAAAAACACGTTTTATATCAAATACTACAAGAAAACGTTTCTAAACCCTGATTTTTGCAACTTTAGAGCGTAGTTTGACAGTTTTGACGTTAGTGACAGTTGTCACGTGATCGTAGAACACTGTTTAACTAGACGGTCACGTGACAATTGTCAAAATAACGGTAATAAATCTCAAAAACACGTTTAATTATCAAATACTGCAAGAAAACGTTCCTAAACCATAATTTTTGTAACTAGAGCACAGTTTAACAGTTTTGACGTTATTGACAGTTGTCAGGTGATCGTAGAACACTATTTAGCTAGACTATGAAGTGACAATTGTCAAAATAACTGTTAAATCTCAGAAAATTGTCTGATTTCAAAAACTGTGTTGAAATGTAATTCTTGTAAATTCTAGTAAAATTTTGACAATTCTGACATTAGTGACAGACATCACGTGGTTTTTAAGAATAATTTGGAGTAAGAAAATGACTGTTTTAAGCGCATTTTTAGAATCCTTATTAAATTTCCTATTCAATAAATTGAAAAAGTATATGAAAAGTTTCACAACCAACATAATAATGACAGTAATGTAATTTAAAACGGTAGATTATATACAAAAAACGGGAGAACGGTAGAATAACTACAAAAACGGTGGATTTTTTGTTTCTTGATTGTTCCATTTAATAACGGGATAGATTTGATGGGAGGAGCGAGCGGGGTGAAGTTATTCGAAATGAGGTAGATCTACCCCGATCGGGGTAGCTTTGGCGCGCTGCCTTGACTTAGAGCTAAACATGACAAAAAAAAAGTTTTTCATTCGATTCTATGAATCTTTAAGCTTGAGGTTCGACTGAGTCAACATGAGCAAAACCACTAAGATTTAAAAAAAAAGTAGAAAGTCGAATATCTCGGAAACGGTTAAAGGAAATTTTGCGTTATGCCAAAAATGCTCAGAATGACTTTTTGCACCCAGTGGACTAGGTTTACACAGAGCGTTAGTTTTAATTGTAACTGTTTTTTTTTTTTGTTTTTTTGACGCCCGGTATATGTTTAATCGTATTGCGGTTAACAGGAGGTAAAAGAGCAGTTCAAGACGAACATTTTGTGCTTTTTACAATTGATAAAACCCCAAAAATGGAAAAGATACGAAATTTTCAAAATATTGGTTCAATTCCCAACAAAAAAGTTAAAAAAATCTATAATTTCGGAAACGGTTAGAATTAAAGATATGGGCATCAAAAATGTTCAGAAACAATACAATTTTCAATAGTCTAAAAAATACATATTTTTTGTCCTCGTTTTTTTCCTTTATTAAACCTCTTTTTTAAATTCCGGTTGTGAATACCAGTCCATATTCTCCTAAGAATAATTGGGTAATAAAAAAGCTGTGAAGTAGTGTTGGCATTGAGATGACGTGATGTTATTTCCAATAGTAGTCTAGTTGTGTTAATGGTTTGTTTTTGACCCCAATATTGGACTTTCCGGATATCCTGTTCCTTTTAGTTGGTCTTTGTTTTGTATAAATGACATAATTTGACTGGAATGACAGTTACGACACCTTCAATTCTGATTTTAGGCTTAGATACCATCTATCTTTTCTCGACATTCAAAATGTGAAACACACTGCATAGATGTAGAAAGCAATATCGGTATTTAATTTGCCTATCCTAACATCAGGTAGCTGTTCAATGGTACAATAAACCAGCATGGTGTTCGTTTACCATCAGGTCAAATTGTCAATAAACATTTCTCCATGGTACGTTAACGATAAAAAATTTTCCCAACGCAACCTTCACCGATTTTTCGCCCACCATATTTATATTATCTTAACGTTTTTTTTCAGTATTTCGTCAAGAACAGTATACGGTTTAATTAGCGTTCGGCCAGAAAAAAGGTGTAGCACTTAATTGAGAATGTTAAACAATGCGTTTCAAAATGTCCCAGCACCTGTTTAGCATTTAAACGAGTGAGAGAAAATCCAACATTAAAACGCGTGTGATTATGCAATTTTTATGCCGTTCCTGGCCTCCATTAAGGTGCAAAATGTTGTTTAGTAACAAAAATCTGGCGGAGACAATAAACAATGGTAATTAATCTTGAGTCGACGTGACTGGTCCATCTTGTGTCAGTTTTGCTTGTGTAGATTAGAAGGGAGACCAGTTAAACCGCGGCGCGATAATCCTTCTGACCAACCTGACCTTGCTCCTATTAGCCAATTTAAAACTATCAAAGTCAAATTATTCTTCGAGATAATGTTGGTTTTCGTTATTGCATGTACACAATTTGTCGTATGGTAACTGTTTCTTAAAGCGCGTGGTGTGTGATTTTTCCAGGACGATGTCTCCCTACAAACTGCTACCTTTCCTGGCTGTCGTGGTGCTAACCGGGTGTAACAAACTGAACATCAGCTACGAATGGAAAATTCTGGATTTCGATTTTGGCAGCCCGGAAAAACGAGAATCAGCCATTCAGGACAAATCTTTTATACCGGAAAACAATCTTCCTTTAGGATTAGAGGTGTACAAAAACAGAATCTTTGTGACAGTACCCAGGTGGAAATTCGGAGTGGCAGCCTCGTTAGCTTACATTGATAGAACTAAAGGTTAGTACTGGTTAAATTATCTGCTTATTCCCCGGACTGTATTACATTAAACATATTGATAAGACAGGGAATGCAACTGATAAAATTCAAAACAATAACGGCGAATAACGCATACACAATAATAAGTTGTTTGGGACATGTTGATAGATTCTACAAATCGTTTGTCACCAATATACTAACATTATTATTGTTTGTCAATTGCTCACAAGCAAGTTTAATTTAAAATATGTCAGCAATTTTAGTGGTTTTGTTAAAGCACTGTGTTTTTACTGAAAAAGTACGAAGGCGTAGAAGGGCCACAGACGTTATTTTTCTTAAATTTTTACTTCAAACTCAGAAATTAACTAAATTCCGACTTGAAACTCGGAAACTAGTTAAATTTCGACTTGAAACTCGGAAATTAACTAAATTCCGACTTTGAACTCGGAAATTAGTTAAATTCCGAAAGAATTTAGGTAAATTCCGACTTCAAACTCTGAATTTAGTTAAATTCTGACTTCGAACTCGGAAATTAGTTAAATTCCGACTTCAAACTCGGAATTTAGTTTCTATGTTGTCAAACTGACAAATTCTACTATTTTAGATCTACTAATTAAGATGAAAGAGTGTTTGCAATGTTGCCAAACTGACTAATTTTACTAATTTGGTTTGAAGAGTATATGCAATGTTATCAAACTGACTAATTCGACAATTTTGGTTGAAGAGTGTTTCCAATCTGTCCAAACTGACAAGTTCAACTAATTTCTTTGAAGTGTGTTTTCTTGCAATGTTGCCAAATTAACAAACTCTCCTAATTTAGATCGAAGACTGTTTGAAATGTTGCCTAACTGACAAAATTTGGTAATTTGGTTCAAAAGTATCCTTGCAATGTTATCAAACTAACAAATTCTACAATTTTGGTTCGAAGAGTGTTTGTAAGGTAACCAAACTGACAAGTCCGACTAATTTCTTTGAAGTGTGTTAGCAATGTTCCCAAAGTTAACAAATCTTACTAATTTGCTTCGAAGAATGTTTGCAATGTTGCCAAACTGAAAAATTTTGTCTAATTTGGTTTGAAGAGCTTTTGCAATGTGACAATGTAAATTCTGAGTTCGAAGTCGGAATTTAACTAAATTCTGAGTTCAAAGTCAGAATTTAACTAAATTCAGAATTTGAAGTCGGAATTTACCTAAATTCTTTCGGAATTTAACTAATTTCCGAGTTTGAAGTTTGAAGTCGAAATTTAAGAAAAATAACGTCTGTGGCCTTTTTACGCCTTCGTAAAAAAGTGTAAATATTTCTTTGGAAACTATGCCAATGTTACAAACTGAGTTTAGTGTGAACTGAATCATTCAATTAGCTAAAACAAAGGTTATTTTAATCCATATAAGGCAACAAGTTATCAATTAACAATTAAAACTTAAATATAACTAAATGGATATGTTTAAGGTTGTCGTAATGTATTGGTAAAAAAATAAAAAACCTTAATAAGACAAGGTAAAAGAAAGTATCATTGCCAATTAGTGACTATCAGTGGTATTTAACATAAATACAGGTAAGAAAATTAAAAAAAATATACATAAGAAACTAGAAGTACAGAAAAGAGAACCATTGGAAATCAATGAGCTAGACCAAGATGACGACACACTTTGTGACATTGACCCAATCGATTTCTTGTCATATAACGGTTTTCTTATAAGTTTTGTAATAAGACACCCTATATAATTTCAGATAGTTAAATACTCGGCTAAATTATCATTCATTTATTGTTTTAAAATTTGTTCTTCAACATGCCAATAATTATTTTGGCTATACAGAATATTTCAATCATAAATGGCGGCGTTGCCAACTTATTTAACAAAACATAGCCTAAAAATAGTCAAAGCTGTAAGTAAAAGCTCAAATAGGCTTAGAAAACATCATGTAAGTTGTCTTGTTCAGAATTTCCAATTAGGACTGAAACTTAAAAAATTGATTGGCAAAATAAACTTTACTGAACCCAAAACACGTAAGTTGTTTGCTAAGAAAACAACACATAAAGGAAACGTCTGGTTACATCAAACAAAACATGCTCATTAATCACTAGTTGTAAAAAATGTGATTGTTTCAAAAAAGAATGGTGTGATTTAGACCCGATTGTCGTTGACTTGATTTAATGGCTTTTTGTTAGTCTGAAACTATTTTGATTAACACTTATGATGCATTTTAACCAAATTTGCCATAACATAGGGGCTTAATGATTTTTTTCAATTTCTTCATGATTTCTAAAATATGTTTTTTCTCGCCCATAAATACTTATAATAACTTACGATCTAATCTAGATTTGCATTCTACATCATCTGATGTAAATTTCTGTATAGTAACAGTAAATAACGCCCAGTAACAATTCGCTGTATTGTAAAAACAATGTTTTCAACAAACAATAACGAATTTTAAAACTAACATTTTCCTGTATTTTTAAGGACTTGGCATCAGATTCACCCTGACCATTCATTCTAATAATCTAGTAAATAAAGAAAATTTAAATAAATAAGCTTGAATAAAAATTCTATAATAGGGATGCCAAGTTATTTTTAAGGTAAATAACTAAACCTATCTAACTTACTTTCTACCTAAAAATCCTGCTTCTAAATATATCATTGAAACTACAAATGTCTTTAATACAAAAAATTACAAACTACTTACAACTAATACTCTTCGTCAAAGAGTCCAAATTGTCCAAAATAAACCGACCAATCTTCTTCTTTTCAGTTGAGGTGGATTTTTAACTACAAAGGCTGTACCTCGGTAACAGCCGGGAGGCCTCCTCGGTTATCGATTTAACCACTTCTGGAATAGGTCCTCTATCACAATCTGCTCCATGTCATAACGTGGACTAGACGGTACAATTGCTGGTAGCACTTGGTATTACACCCAGTAACTTCCGTTCCGGAAGGAAAAAGCTTTCTAAGATCCCCTGATCTTCAATAGTCTGATTTTTGCTCCAATTTCTCTTTTTTTTTTAAATTGTCTTTTTTAGCTCTCTCAAAGTCTCTCTGACAATCAACCACCATAAAAAAAAAAAAACCTTTTATCCCACCTTCTACCTCCACGTACCACCTTTTTCACCTCCTTTGAAGTTCATCAAGTAATACTGTTAATTTTCTTAATAACTACATACAATCCTACTAAAACTAACTATAATGGTAAACACTTGATATCCCTACAAAAATGTACCTTTTCTATAAATTAAATAAATAAATTTTCTATATTTTCTTGAAAAAAAAATCCTTTTTTTCAAGACAGACTATTTAAGATTCCGACCATATAATAGTTGATTGCAAATCAAGATACAATCAAAAGGACCCGCAAGTGATGCCAGAACCTGAACAAGTCGAATGAGAAAGCGTGGTTAAGCATGATGATTTCGTAATTTTTGTAGCTAAATGGTATTTTATTACTTTGGCGTGGCGATTGACAACTAAAACGATAGGAACAGATAATTAAGTGGGCTTTTCGGTCAAAGGTTTTTAATGAAAATAACCGTTTTTTACAGGTCAATGTTTCGGTTTAATAATTAAGTCATCCTCAGAACACTACAACAATTAGTATATGCACCAAACACAATGGGGTATTATACCAAACATTTTTTTGTGGTAATTAGTAGTAGGTACTCGGAAGAATATGGGTGCAAGTTGTCATGTTTTAATATTTCTTTAAATCTGACCAATACTCTAACTATACGTAACGAGTTACTAATACAATTTGTTTCAATCCGTAACATTTTCATTGGAGTCTCATTAAGAAAAACCTAGTTCACACGGTATTTCACTTACAATGGATAACCTACAAAAGCCGATTAATTGGCCCGATCGATTCACAATGAAAAAACATGCATCAAAACCGTTCGATAAACGCTGCTAATAATTGAAATTATCGACTTAAGTTTAAGTTGAAAAAAAAAATGTAATCATCAAGAAAGAAAGGATAATAATAATTGGACCAAGTGTGCGGCAAGGACGAGAATTTCCTTGTACAGAAATCGTGTTAAGGTGGTTGGGTGTAGGTCGAGGTTTCAGGAAGGAACCCTGAAACCTTTACTGTAACACGTTATAATGTGTGAATGTCTGTTTTTTGTTTGTGAAAGGTTTATTAACATTTTTATGTTTAAAGGAAGTCAAAATGGTTAGTCATTGTCAAAGTTTCCTTATTCTTTAACTGCTTTCAGTTTAAGTCAATTAAAGTAAAGTACCTAAATATAATGAATACAGTGACGTAACCGTATATTCCCAGATTCCTTGGGTAATTAATACAAAAATCCATTTAAAATATACCTTGTACATTAACCGCAAAAATTTTAATGGGAACACACATAATGATAGCACAAATTCATATTTCCATAGATAAACAAATATTGTTATTTCAATGAAATCCAGTTTGACACTTATTAATAATGTAGGTTCTTTCTTCATCAGGTACCGGAATTGCGTAAACGTAAATTACGTCAATATTTAATGGAAATTCCTTACTTATTTAAACGACATTTGTAATTAGGTCATTTATCTATAACGGGTACATACAGAGTGACAAAAGTATGAAAATACAGCAAAGTTTCTTGGTTTCTTACCTTTACCAAAAAGGGATTTTTAGCTAATAACATAGCTAAATGGTGTCAGATTTTATTTGTTTTATTGTAGAAATTGGTTATTTTATGGTTCACACCAAATTTTATTTTAAATAAACATGTTTTTATATTTTAGATCCGATGGAGGCACCATTACTAAAACCCTATCCAAACTGGGACGCCCACAGATCTTTAGGGGATGCGCCCCCTAGTATTGTGTCACCTTTTCGAGTAAGAGCAGACCAATGCGGAAGACTTTGGGTTATCGACACTGGACTAGAAGTAAGTTATAATACACTATACAGGGTGGTTTTTCAGCTTTGACCTTAGTGGCAGATACCACGTCGTTTTAGAGGATAATACGTGACCCACTTGGAGTAAGAAAATGGCTGTTTTAAGCACATTTTTAGAATCCTCATTAAATTTCCAATTCAATAGCCTGAAAAAAACACTCTAAAATTTGATAGAGTCAGAGAGGGATATAAAATTTTTCACAACCGACATAATGGCAATTTTATAAAAAACGGTAAATTATGTACAAAAAAAATAAAACAGAAGAACAGTAGAAGAACCACAAAAACAATAAACCTGGCAACATGATTTATGGCAGGATGTATCAATTGTTAAATGACCGAAAATCCGAAAGACCGAAATTTTTCATTAAGATGTTTATCTTCAATAGTGACAAAAAAACCGTCAATTATTAGTGAAATTTTTTAATTAAAAGCATAGTTTGGCAATACGTAAACGCCTTCGTAAAGTTACATATTATATATCAGGTATCAAAGATATTCAGTAGATTATATACTTTCACTTTATGGTATGAAATGACTGTCATAAATGTAAAGCAAAAAAACTGCAACATCACAGTCTTGGTTGGTTTAATTATTTTTTTTATGTTAGATGCCCACAATAAACTCTGTTAAGAGGTATGTTATGAAATTGGATAGGTTACTGTTGGTGTCGCATTTGCAATTTAAAATCAACCAGTTTTTTATACTTGTTTGACTCATGTCTATCGCATGTTATGCAAGATAGCAACAATATAATTGCAGACAACGTTTTGTTTTAATTTTCTGATAATAGTAATTCTCTATCTAATTTCTGATATTAAGAATTGAAATTCAATCAGAAGTGATCAATGCTTTCACTAAATTTTTCTCGACAAATTTTCCAATCCAGAAAAGTAACTTCTTGTTAATTTCTGTCGTCTCACATTACTTACCTACGAAGGCGTAGAAGGGCCACAGACATTATTTTTCTTAAATTTTTACTTCGAACTCGGAAATTAACTAAATTCCGACCGAACTCGGAAATTAACTAAATTCCGACTTCAAACTCGAAAATTAGTTAAATTCCGACTTCAAACTCGGAATTTAGTTGCAATGTTGTCAAACTGACAAATTCTACTATTTTGGTTCGAAGAGTGTTTTTGCAATGTTGACAAATTAACAAATTCTACTAATTAAGATCAAAGAGTGTTTGCAATGTTGCCAAACTAATTTTACTAATTTGAGTTGAAGAGTATATGCAATGTTATCAAACTGACAAATTCAACTAATTTCTTTGAAGTGTGTTTGCTTGCAATGTTGCCAAATTAACAAACTCTCCTAATTTAGATCGAAGGCTGTTTGCAATGTTGCCTAACTGACAAAATTTGGTAATTTGGTTCAAAAGTGTCCTTGCAATGTTATCAAACTAACAAATTCTACAATTTTGGTTCTAAGAGTGTTTGAATGTAACCGAACTGACAAGTCCGACTAATTTCTTTGAAGTGTGTTTGCAATGTAGCCAAAGTTAACAAATTCTACTAATTTGCTTCGAAGAATGTTTGCAATGTTGCCAAACTGAAAAATTTTGTCTAATTTGGTTTGAAGAGCTTTTGCAATGTGACAATGTAAATTCTGAGTTGGAAGTCGGAATTTAACTAAATTCCGAGTTTAAAGACGGAATTTGACTAAATTCCGAGTTTTAAGTCGGAATTTGACTAAATTCCGAGTTTGAAGTCGGAATTCAACTAAATTCCGAGTTTGAAGTCGGAATTTAACTAAATTCCGAGTTCAAAGTCAGAATTTAACTAAATTCCGAGTTTGAAGTCGGAATTTACCTAAATTCCGAGGAATAGCCTGAAAAAAACACTATAAAATTTGATAGAGTCAGAGAGGGATATAAAATTTTTCACAACCGACATAATGGCAATTTTATAAAAAAACGGTAAATTATGTACAAACATAAACACAAAAATGTTTGTGGCCCTTCTACGCCTTCGTACTTACCTAAATTTAATAGTTAATTTGTTTATTCAGGGTTTATTGGAAGCAGCACCAAAAGTGTACAAAAACACCACCATTATGGTGTACGACCTACACAACGACGCTCTGATCCGGACCTACGAAATCCCAAGTGACCAAACAACCGATGATTCCTTTTTTGCCAATATTGCCGTGGAAGATGAAGACTGTGATGTGAGTCCCCTGAATTGAGATACAATAACAGGTTAACGGTTTGGTGTTGTAGAATACTTTTGCCTATCTGGGAGACTTGGGAGCACCTGGTCTGGTGGTCTACTCTTGGAAAGAAAACCGCAGCTGGAAGGTCAAACACAACTACTTCCATCTTAAACCGACCGCAGGCAACTTGACCGTAGCTGGAGTATCGTTCAACTGGTCTGATGGTTTATTCGGGTTGGCCCTCAGGCCAGAAAAAGACGGTTACAGTACTTTGTTTTTCCACCCTATGATCAGTTTTGACGAGTTTGCTGTCAGTACTAAAGTAAGTTTGAAAGGAAATATCAAGTTAACTACAATAGTACTGCTTTCCTCACGAAACATTTGATTAAGAAACCTGGTAAATCTGGTTTTAAGTTTTTTTTATTGGATAAATTAAAAAAGACGTTTCGTAAATTTCTCTTTATCTAAAATTCCCTCAAAATTGCAGTACGAGTACAACAAACCTACTTGTTACACCAAAAATGTACTTTTCGTAACTGGTTACATAAATAACATCTTACAGGTGCTTCGAGACGAATCGTTGGCCACCAACCAAAGCAGCTACCAAGAATTCAAGCACTTGGGTAGTCGCGGCCCTAGAAGTCAAAGTGGCGCCTCCTTCTTGGACAAACGCACCGGCGTTCTCTTCTACGCTCTGGTGCAACTGAACGCGGTGGCTTGCTGGAGAACCACCAACCCTAGCTACACAATGGAGTCCCAAGGTAGGGTGTACATGGACAACGTCACCATGCTATTTCCCAACGACGTCAAAGTGGACAACGAAGGCAACGTTTGGGTGTTGTCTGACAAATTGCCAGTATTCATGTACTCTACTTTGGACTATAACGATGTCAATTTCCGGATCATGTCCGCTAAAGTTAGCGATGCCATTAAAGGCACCGCTTGCGCTTCCAAGTTAGTCAAAAATCCTGATATAATGCAGGTGATTGAGGATAGATTGGGGGTAAGTGACAAGTCTAAAGGCAAGACGTCGAATGGGCTGCGTCTTAGTGGTTCTGCTGTCGGTTTGGCCGTTTTTGTGATGTTATCTCTTTTAAGATAATTTTTAACTTTTTTAAGTTTGTAGATTTGTAAGTTTTTAAAATATTTACTAAGTTATTATTTTTTAGAAGTGCCACTAGTGTTTAGACAGCTGTTTTGTATATCGACTCACTTGTACATCTGTAATTTTGTAATATGTATATAGTTTTAATTTTATTCTGACAACTTGATAGTACACAATTGAATTGAAATTTATCGGTTTATCCTAAAATTTAAGGTAGGTACTTAACTAGTGCAACATGCATGTACATACTTCCGCCTTTTTTGATATTGTACTTATATGTATTACCTTTCTTCAGTTAGAGTATTAGATATGTTTAGATTAATTTATTTGCAAAATAGTTGTTTTTTATGTGAGGATGCTTCATTATAGAAAGATATATTTAAATTGAAAAATATTTGTGCTTAATGCTATGCTTCTTTGGCAAGTGATTAAAAATGGTCTTACTGAGTAAAGTAAAATCGCCAGTATTCATGAACATTGTTAGTAGAGATTTTTTGTAATTGATCAAGAAAAAACAACAAATTAAAAGCAATTGCTTTAAAAATACATTAGGATTGAACCTTGTCAGAAAAATCGTATTACAAATATAATTCAGTACTGTCCTGTCGTAATTAATTTAATTCCAGTACCAGTTTGATATTAGTTTTGCTGGGAATATTCCATTCGAGTATTTAATGCTATAAACATATCGAACGCCTTTGACCTCGAATTGCAAGTAACTGTTGAGTGTTGATAAGTAATTTACTAATACGAGCTGTTTGTAAGGAATAGTAAGGATTATCTTATTGTTTGTTTATGTTTTTTTAGAAATAACCAAATAACGTAAAAGGTAAGTAACATTTGTTGTTTTTTTGTGATGCTTTAACCTTCACTTATCACTGCATTGATGCAAATGAATAAATACTGCAGATAAGTTTGTTTGTCTGCTATTAACTGTTTGGACTCAAGTAGAATCAGAATAACACTTTTAGGAATAGTCGGACATTGGTCGTGGGCAAATTATAATAATCTACGTCAAATCTTCTGCGTCAAAGCAGAAAAATCAAAATTTGCAAAATATTTTTACAACACTTTTTAACCTTGATTGTATGTATGTATTAAATAATTAAACTAATTTGAAACACGTTAGTCAATAAGTATATTGACTATTTATAAAAGTTAGTATTTTTTGCTTGGCACTTTACTGTCGTTTTTAGTACTTTTGGTACTTTAGCACCAAAGTTAATGAATTTCCATATGCATGATATTTATGCTACAAGGACTCGTTATCGTTGATTAATTATTTCGATGCGTTTTTTCCTATAGTGTGGTTCTACTTGAGTTCCAGAAATGTTTCTGAATGGAGTATTCAAATCTAGTTTGGGAATTAAATATCCAACGTTTAGAGATCATCCACTACATTTAGGTATGTACTGTAAACATAAATAGTATAAAGTAAGATCTAAATAAGGTAAATCTACCACAAAGTATCTAAAGAGAGTATTGCATGCTTTTTTAAAGACTCTGGCCCCGTTCGTTTTGCGCTCCCTGGCGTGTGCAGAGCAAATTTAACGTCACAATGACGTCAGTTGGTTAAATTATGGTTTTCTCAAATTACGTCATCGTGACGTCAAAAACGCTCTGCTTGCTCCATGGAACTTGAAACTTACTTTGCGTCTATTGAATCAATCTCATCTATGTTGTCAAATGGTAGGTTACCATTGGTTGGAGGGTAAAAACATTGATGATGGTGCTGAAGGTTACTGGAGAATTCACGATAAGCTGTACAATTTAACCAAATTTATAGACAGTCATCCTGGAGGTAAAGACTGGATTAAACTCACAAAAGTAGCCATGCTTTGATTTAAATCCAATACAAATTGTAACTATAATACTTATTTAAGGGAACCGACATAACGGAAGCGTTTGAATCCCACCATCTAACCACAAAAGCTGAGGAACTCCTTCCCAAGTTTTTCGTGAAAAACGCCACCATTCCTAGAAATTTCCCATTTACTTTCCACGAAAATGGCTTCTACAAAGTACTGAAAAAGCGAATCGCTAAAAAGATGGCAAGCTTACCCAGCACTGGGTCAGATCGAAGCAAATTGTTGACAGATGGGTTTTTCGCCGCTTACTGCGGTTGTTTTCTGCTGGCTGTGTATTTTAGAAGCTTCTCGGTTGGACTGTTAGCCGGGATGTGTTTAGCAATGCTAGCGGTCGCTAGTCATAATTTTTTCCATCAGAGGGACAATTTTAGGAGGTTCTACTTTGATTTTTCCATGATGAGTTCTAAGTAAGTTAATCCAGTTGTTCGGTCAATGTTCCCATGTGCAGTATTTGCGTAAATCACAGTTTATGAAGCAGCAAAGCTGAAAGCTGCTTTTTTGACCAATCGCAAACTAAAATTAGCCACTGCACATGTAAACTTAGGTTTAGATTGATTTCAAGTTTGATCTGCATTCTGCTAGTTAATCGGTCTTGATCAGTACAGATGACATAGTTAAGGTTGGTAGTTGTTGTGCAACATCTGGTGACATCTGTACTCAACTCTATGAGTTAGAAAGTACAGATGGCGTTCCCAAATCTAGGAACAGCACCATTAATGCCGCATCATTCGGTTAAACACCGATCTGATTGGTTGAAAATGGTGAGGTTTTCTATCATTTCTGGCATCCAGTTGACTATACTGGGATGAAGGTTTTGTTCTTTGGTTATCAAGCCCTATAGCCTCTCTGATGAGCCGTAATACGGCAAAACCGGTCAGAGGATTGGGATTGATAAACAAAAAACAAAACCTCACCATTTTCAACCAATAGTTAAGGTTCTTATTAGAATTTAAAATCCTTTCTTAGGGAATGGAGAATAAGTCATGTTCTAAGCCACCACATGTATACCAACACTATTAGCGATTTGGAAATTTCATCATTGGAACCATTTCTGCAGTACCTTCCTGGTGAAAAAAACATTATAGTCCGTTACGGTTCCTGGTTGTACTCTCCTGTGGTATTTGCTTTTGTTTTTTTACTCCATTATTTAAAAACGTAGGTTTGATATTTTTTGATAAATTTCATAACACAAACTGTTCTTAAATTTGCAGATTTATTTCACATTTGCGACGGAATGAAGGATTTGAGTGGCAATTTTTTATTCCGTTTTCCATTTTGGTTTTATCTTACTTGGTCACTGGACAATCAGCCTGGTTTTGCGCATTTATGTATTTGTGGGTTATTACAGTGGCTAGTGTACATTTTGGGGTAGTGGGTGTAAACGCAGCCCATCATCATCCTGATATATTCCACGATGGAGATGCTATCAGGTATTCTCTCTTTTTAGAATATCTTGTTGTACCTAAATTTTAAATATTTTAGACCAAAAAATGAACTCGACTGGGGTATTTTCCAAATAAACGCAGTTCGGGACAGAAAAGATATTACCGGTTCTCACTTTTTGGTCTTGACCAATTTTGGGGATCACGCTCTACATCATCTATTCCCAACTATTGACCATGGACAACTGGAACACTTATATCCAATTTTCCTGGAAACTTGCCGGGAATTTGAGGTTGAGTGGGTGATGATGACGCAAATGGAGTTGGTTAAGGGTCAGTATATGCAGTTGGCTAGAGTGAAACCCAAAGATTAGAGAGGAGGATTATCTAAAATATAAATTCCTGTTTTGTTTTGATAAATTTCGGAATATTGCAAATCTGGAGTACGCCTAATTTTTTTTTTGGGAACGATATTCAATAATAATCATAATAAAAGAACGATATAGTTTGTTTATTTGGTGCCTTATATCATACAACATATCCACACATACAATAAGTTAAAATAACCTGGACTTTTTACAAAATACATGGATTTATATTGTCATTTTTTGAAGAATGACGGAGAACAAAGGCTGGTTTTTTTATTATTTAGATGGTAATACGTGTCTCTTTTTTTAATTTCGTGCTAATTAGCCTCGATTCTCCACCTCTTCTCATATACAATAAAAAGAACACTATGTGTAATGAAACAACGGAATCATACTTTTAATTGAAAAAAAAAGGCGAACGAAACGAAGAATAAGGAAATAAAAAATAACGGTAAATAACAATTAAAAATTAATATTATAAATTACACTTTCTGCGGCCGAGTTGGCAACGCCGCATTAGTACAGTTCGATTTTTGGTTTTTATTTAAAATCTAAAAACAACACAGCGCGCTAAGGTTTAGTAGTCACTTTCGGGGGCGAGGTCGAACCTTGGGGGGAACAAACCACCTTCTCCCAATTGTGGGCGCTGTCTTGGCTGAAAAAATCACAAAATGTTAATATTCTTCCCAAGAAAAATATACATATAAAGGCTGTTCGACACGATGACAAGTTTGTAGGTAAATTTGCAAAAATCTTGTCAAATTATTTAAAATACTTTGATATGACACTATGATAAATATAAATTGAATGAATGCCCAGTTGTCATTTGCATCATTCATCATTCATGTCAAAACAATTAGGTTAGAACAGGCTGGGTCCCCGTGTTTTTATTTACTATTTACTCTAGAACAAGTAATTCAAAGTTAATTGGGTACTAATTCTATATCAGAAAATGTGCGATGTACCGTTCCAGTTGCATATGATTAACTAAACAATAATACAGAAAAAAAACAAATGTCATATCAAAAACCTGCAAATTATCAACTATTTTAATTAAAATTTGTTTTAAAACAGATTCTAACAACAATTTGATTGAAAAATTTTCTATCGTGTCAAACAGCCTTTTAAGAATGAAGGAAAAAAGTTTCACTCTCTTTAAACATCAAGGGTGGTACTATAAGACAGCAAATTGGACATAAACTGACAACCCCAGTTAACAGAACAAAACAAAAAAAGACTACAAGAGGAGTGAATTTGTGAGGGTCAACTCACTTACGCTGCTTAATTATAGCTTATTCCAACACTAGAGCTGCTAAGCGCGGTTTGTTTGCTTGCGGCTTAAAAAAGTAGAAATAACGATGAAACATTTAAAAATGTTATTTACTTGAGGTGTCTCATGTAGGCTGAATGTATGATAAAGATGAAGAAGATACGATTTTGATATAATTTAACTCGTCATAATAATAATAATAAATATTATGTTAATTATAATGCCCGAAAATCAGGTTTGCATGTAGTATGAAAGTTATAGGCCACATTGTGACTGTCACGATGATGTAATTTGGCAAAATCATAATGTAACTAACTACCTGTCACATTAAAGAGCCTGTGATTGAATTAACTCATTCAGCTGTAGTACAGTGACAGTTGAATGTAATCTCGATTAAAATTTACTGAAGATGAAATTAAAGGAATAAATGTATTTCATGACAATGGAGTTTGATTTGATGATAAGTTTTGTTCTCAATGTGTACTAAAAAAAAGCATTAGTTGAAGATTAAATAATCAAAGAACACTTACTGCCGGGCTCTGTCCTCTGGCGCTTGATCCTGCACGTCCCTTCGCGCGGAATTTAGCAATAGCCTGCTCGGCGAGGTCGGCGCGTTCTTCGGCTTCCTCCAACTCTTGTTGTGCCTTACGGAATTTGGCCAAGTTCAAAGCGGCAATTTCTTCGGCTTCCTCGATCTGCCTCTTGTAGGTCTTGATCTTCTGTTGCAGTTTGTCGACCAAGTCTTGCATACGTTCGTGGTTCTTCCTGTCTTCTTCGGCCTGGAAGCTCAATTCCTTGATGCGACGTTCGGATTTCCTCAAGTTCTTTTGGGCATCGGCGTGTCTCCTCTGTTCGCCGTCCAATTCGTTCTCCAACTCTCTCACTCTCTGTTCCAATTTGGCAATGGCCTTCTTGCCTCCCTTGAGGGCGTTAGCTTCGGCTTCATCCAAACGGACTTGCAAGTCTTTGATTTGGGTTTCGAGGGCCTTGCGGAGTTTCTCTTGGGTTTGGGCGTGGTCCTGTTCGGCGCGGAGCTCGTCGGCCAGACGGGCAGCGTCAACCATGGCTTTCTTGGCTTTCTCTTCGGAGTTCTTGGCCTCGTTCAAGAGCTCGTCAAGATCGGAATGCAGGGTTTGGAGTTCGGTCTCCAATTTCCTCTTGGCAGCGGACATGGAGGCATTTTGGGCGGCCAGGTCGTTGAGTTGTTCGTGGGCGTCTCCCAATTCTTGTTCAGCTTGACGACGGGCACGGTCGGCTTGTTCCAGAAGGGTGCGGGATTCTTCCAATTCGTTTTGGAGGGCGTTGGCACGACGTTCAGAGATGCCCAATTGTTCGCGGGCTTCGTCACGGGCGCGTTGCTCTTCTTCAAGGGCTTGCTGAGTGTCTTTCAATTGTTGTTGGTAGCGTTTGATGGTCTTTTGGGCCTCGGCGTTAGCCTATAAATCTCAGTGTTAACATTTTTGAATTATATTACCAAAAACTAAAAAAATACCTTGTTAGCGTGGTCCAAAGCAATTTCCAATTCGTTGATGTCGGCTTCCAACTTCTTCTTCATGCGAAGAGCCTCAGCTTTACCCTTAGCCTCGGCTTCGAGAGAGGCTTGCATAGAGTCCAAAGCACGTTGGTGGTTCTTTCTGGTGTTTTCGAATTCCTCTTCTTTCTCTTGGATACGCCTGTCGATTTCTTGACGGACTTGGGACAGTTCCAATTGGAGCCTGAGTCCCTTGTTTTCTTCTTGTTCCAAAGCGGCTTCGGCTTCCTCCAGGGCGGCTTGGAGTTCGTCTTTCTCGGCCTCCAAACGCTTCCTGGCCTTTTCGATTTCGTGGATGTTGCGGCCACCTTCGCCGATTTGGTCGAGCAAGTCCTTGACTTCATCGGCCAAGTTCTTGTTTTCACGACGGACGGCTTCCAGTTGTTCCTGGCCTTCTTCGTAGGCACCCTTGAGTCTGAACAATTCGGTAGAGTAGTTGCGGCATTCCTTTTGGCTGGCGTCGAGTTCGGCGGCCAAATCGTCGACCTTCAGTTTCCATTCTCCAATGATCTTGTCGAAGGCCTTCTGTTTCTTTTCGGCGGCGTTGGCGATGGCAGTGGCACGGTCTACTTCCAATTGCAAGTCTTCTACTTCGGTGGCCAAACGTTGCTTGGTCTTTTCGAGGGCTACAACCTTCTGGTTGAGGGACTCGATGGTCTCCTCAGCCTCGGCGAGACGGGCCTGGAGTTTCCTCTTGGCTTCCTCGAGTTCTTCGGAGCGGGCCACACCTTCGGATTCGTATTTCTGACGCCAGAGTTGAGCGTCAGCGTTGGCCTTGCTAAGTTGACGTTGGATGTCAGCCTTGGCTTCGGCTTCTTCTTCAACTTGTTCACGGATGTTGTCCAAGTCGTGTTCCAAGTTGCGGAATTTGCCCAACAAAGTAGCGCGTTCGCGGCTTTCTTCATCGGCCAACCTCTTGGTGTCTTCCAATTGGGTGGTAAGGGAAACCTTGATCTTGCTGAGCTGCGAGACTTGGGATTCCGCTTCTTCCAATTGCCTGAGCAGGTCAGAGTTTTCGATGGACAGCTTCTTTTTGGCGGCGTCGAAGTCGTTAAGAGTGCGGTTGGTTTCGTCGAGTTTACCCTGGACGTCGTTGAGGTTCTGTTGCAACTGTTTGGATACCTTTTCGATGGCGGCCTAAAATTGTACACCAAAATTAGTCTGGAAGCTGGTACAGTTCACCATTGAAAAACAAAAAGCTGAACGCCACAGTGACATAAAAATTAGAATATTAGGCGGCTGCACATAAAGAGGGGTTAAAAAGTAAAAAAAAAACGGAAAAATCAACAACAATGACGGTTGAGAAAAACAAAAAGCCTCAAGAGCGACTTCGGTGTTATGCTGCTTCAAAGCGAAATCCTATTGGTAGTCGGAAGCCTTCCTTTTATATTTATACCTTTTCGTTGGCCAAGTGGTCGACGGAGGCGCGGAGGTCGTTAAGTTCGCCGAAGTATTGAGCCTTTTCTTTCTCAGCCCTGGGGGAGACAAGACAACATTTAACTAAACACCAGGCATCTACTGACAGATACTTTTGGAACAGTCGATATTAAATTTTTAAACGAGACAAGTTTTGTACATGATAAACCACTGAGAAGGGCCTGAACAAAGTGAGTTATTCTGTTTTTAAGCCCTCACGGAGACCTTCAATGCTAAACTAAAGGTAAGTGAATAGTGATGTATATGTTATGGGGTGTGACGTCAAAAGGGAGACGGTTAATTAAGTTTTTGGGGCCAAATTGATACTGTTTTAGGTTTCCAAAATGGTCGCCATTTCCAGGCAGGAAATGCACAATTACAAACCGAAGTGACATAATGACAACTGTCATTTCAATGTGCGTGAAAATCAACTATGTTCCGATAATCTTTATTCGTGCAAGTGAAGCGGAATTTGACAGTTATCACGTGACAACATTTCTTATCCAGACTACGGAGTAGAAGGTATCGTAGGTCGTGACAATTTTTTTACTTTGTTCTAAGAACGATACGCAAACAGCTTTAATAATTACTGCTTTGTACTATTATGAATACACAATTTAGGCAAAATTAAGTTGAATTAACTAAAACGATCACCAACATGGCGTTAAAAAATTTTAAGTCTTGTTTTGAAACTCTTAAGAAAAGCTATTTGAAGACAAGTTTAGGTTTTATATCGAGTTCAAAAACCACAAAAAGCTACACCGATTTTTGGCACTGATTTTTTTGAAAATTGTATGTTTTAATAACACATTTTTAACCACAGTCGAAGACTTTTTGTGAATCATAAAGCTAGTTTTATTTATTTTTAATACTGACAATTTAGAACTATACCAAAACGTAATTGTATACAAGATGTCCCAATTAGGAACTTTGATCAATGCATTCTTCATGAAATTCTCTACATAATCGAGATGTGCTATAAAATAATGGCTTTGGTTGAATACGACTTTTAACCATTTTGGTTTTTGTTTTCTAAATATTATAACAAAAAAAAATCATGACAAATTTCAATTACCTTTTTTGTTTCTGTTGTGATTATCATGCACAAGTTAAAAGTACATAAATAACAAAATGGATGCAAATGCAAAGGGATACAATAAGAAAAAAAGACGCAACAGAAAAGACCCCACATTTTGGGTACCTTTTCGCGTCCAACTTGATCGACTGCAGCCCTGGTCTGCTGCAATTCTTGGTAAATACTAGCGCGGTCCCTTTCAGCCCTAAATTTGTTTTAAATTTTTATACTATAACCTGCGTTTGGCACCTATTTTAAATATGGAACTAGGTTATAATAAAGGAGACTTACTTGGCCTTAAGTTTGTTAAGCTGGTCGATTTGTTCACCCATTTCAGAGACGGCGTCGTTGTGCTTCTTGCGCAAGTTAGCCAAAGTTCCCTCATGTTGGATGTTGGCTTCTTCCAAGTCACGACGAAGCTTGGCGAGTTCAGCTTCTCTCTTCTTGTTGAGCTCGATTTGGGCGGAGGTGGCACCACCGGCTTCTTCGAGACGTTCGCCAAGTTCTTCGAGTTCGCGAGCCAAGTCGGCGCGTTGTTTCTCGGCCTTGGCGCGGGCTTGACGTTCGGCTTCGACTTCTTCTTCGAGTTCTTCAATGCGGGCCTGTAATTCCTTGATCTGTTTCTGGGTCTTGCCAACAACGGATTGTTCGTCTTCCAATTTAGCGGTCAGAGATGAGATTTCCTTGTCTTTGCGTTGGATGGTCTGTTCGAGTTCTTTCTTGTTCCTTTCCAAGTCGGCGACGGCTTCCTGGGTGAGTTTCAAGTCACCCTCGACCTTCCTCTTGGATTTCTCTACGTCACCACGGAGTTTCTTTTCGCGTTCCAATGAGTCTTCCAATTCGTCTAAGGTTTGTTCGAGCTTGGCCTTCACTTTGTTCAAGTGGTTGACCTTGTCTTCGGCAGCTTGGAGTTCTTCAGAGATTTTCTGGTTGTTTTCACCACCCATTTTTTTCTCTTTGTTGAGCTTGTTGATGAGTTCGTCCTGGTGGGCGATCTCGTCGTTCAAGTTCCTGATTTGGTGGTCTTTGGTGGCCTTGTCCTGCTCGGATTTTTGCAGGTTCAATTCCAAGTCTTCAATGTCCTTCTTGAAGCCAGAAATTTCCTGTTCGAGTTTCTTCTTTTGCTGCATCAATTGGTTGCGAGCATCCTCTTCTTGGCTCAAACGGTCTTGAGTTTCCTAAAAAAGGATGAAGTAATTCAATATAGGTCACCTTAATTCCGCAAGCCGGTTAATTAAGTGCATTTTTACTGGATCGGGGCCAATAAAGTGTTTTTAAGGGATTTTAATGATTCCTAATCACCGAAGCGAGGTTTTGAAGTGTTGCCAGAAATTATTAAGGTCTTTCAGATCGTAAGTAGGTGAAAGCCGTTATTGACAGCTCGCTAAACCACAAGCAAAATCGAGAAATGTTACATTATTGGAATGTTTACAATTTCAGTAAGGATTTAGAGTTTTATAAATATACAACATGGAAAGTGTACGGTTAGCGGCTGAACAAACAACTTTTTTTTGGAAAAGCTGCGCCTACATAAAAATTAATGTGTCTGGTGGTTTTTGTTTAGCTAAGCCGCAAATTTACGAGTTCCAGTTAAGATAAACATTCTTTTTACACTTGATAAGTGTGAGCAAAAATTAAATTGAAAAAAAACTTACGGATAATTGAGACTCCAGATCGCTCTTCTGGGCTTGCAATTTAGCGGCCCTTTCCTGGGTTTCGGACAGAGAACCCTTCTCTCCTTCAAGGGTGGAGAGAAGATCGGTCTTCTCGGCCAACAACTTGGCGTACAAAGCTTCCAATTCCTTCTTGGCCTTTGCTTCGCGTTCATAGGCTTCTTGAGCCTTGGCAGCTTTCTCTTCCAATTTCTGAAAGTACGATTCTTTTTCCAGTATTTGTCGTTCGAGAGCGACAATTCTGGGATCAATTTCGGGGGAGGTTCGCGACTTTTTAGGGGATGCACTCCCACTTCGGGGTGATATTTCGGAAGGTGTGTCCTCGATTACCGAGTCAGCGGGTTTCGTTTCACTTTCGGAGGTTTTCGACGTTTTTTTCGGTTTCTTGTGCGTTTTGACTTCAGCCTCGGGAGTGTCCAAAGGTTTTTCGTTAACGGCGACCGAAGCCATCTCGTAGGCTTATGGGGTACCGACCGCAAAGAGTTAGCTTAAGGACGGATCGAAGTACGATCGAAGACTGATCGCAATTCGCGCAACTTTCACAGTCTTATGGATAGTCATCATTAACCACGCCCCCGCTCTAGATGAAAGATTATAAAAATATGCGATAGGACCGACATGGTTGACAGAAATAGCAGGCAGGGGCGATCAATTTTAAATATAGAAGGATTTAATATAGGACAGGTGATTTAATAGCGGCTGTTTAGAGTATCGTAAACACCTTCGATATCTGATCAAGGAGACCGAAATATGCTGGAAAGTGGTTTACTTAAAGTGTTACATGGAAGCAGCTATTTTTAGAAGAAAGTAATATGCAATACCCATATTTGTATTTTCAAATAATAATTCACGTTGATTGGTAAGTTTGTATCAAACCCTGCTGTTTAATGTTGTTTTTTAACAGTCATCCTGAGAATTCAAGAAAAAATAATAAATAAATCAGAAAAGTATTTTTAAACACTCCTTGGGAAATTACTCATAATGTTTCGAATTTAAGAGTTGCGTCAATGTAGCCATAAACTCTCGCTTATGAGTTATGATGATCACAAATAGTCAGTGTTTGCGTTTTTATTTTTGAGTCATTTTTCTGATTTAAGTCGCTCTGAAATCGCGAAGGCCAACCCAAAAATTATCCCAGAATCGTGGCAAAACCTGAAACAGAAAACAACTTACGGCGATCTCGTCCTCGATACGGGTGACGTTGAGGAGAGGCTTGACTTTCTGCCACAGTTTGTACCAGGGCCAGGTCCTCAACTTGAGGTACTTCCTCAAGTTCCTCTGGCACACTTGGAGGGCCAAACGTTGTTCTTGCAGTTTCTTGAACTCTTTCCTGGACAAGTAACCTCTGACCCAGGATTGCATCCAGGTGACGATTTTGCTCAAACGTTCGTCACGCAATTCTTCCATCTGACCCAAGACTCCGGCACGGAAGAATACCTGTTGTTTGTTTGAGGAGAAGAGTCAGTGAAACCGAATGTAGTTTGAACCGGTTGAAAAGCTTTATTGTGGTAAGTTTAGCATTCTTTTCGGATAACCTCAAGTGCGTAGATTGAACTTTGTTGTATTCATAAATAACAATTTGACTATTTTCGAGACGGATATAAAACAAACATCGTTTGAAATCGAACAGGCCTTTAGAAATGTGCGGGCAAATATTAGCTTTACTAAATACCAATCACTTTAAAAATGAATTACGTGGAAAATATGAGTAATGCTCGTTCATCACTTCATAAATTATTACAGTATCTCAGAGATGCAAATAATCGTTTTTAGAAAAACAAAATTGAGCTTTTGAGTTATTAGAATAATATTACCTTAATGTGACGTGCTTGGAAGTGTATTTTAAAATTAGTCACATTTTATGTTCCTATTATTTTGCAGTTTTATAACCATTAACAAAAGTTTTAGAATAATTCTTTGAAAAACAATCTTTCTGTAACAAAAATGAATTTTGTCATATTTTTTATTACAAATTCCAATTTTTTTGAGGATTAAATTTCAAGCTAATATAAAAATAGTCGTTTTGTATCCAATTTTATGTTCCTGCTTGATGATACAATAGAAATAAAATTTCCAATAAAATGACTCAAGTGGAAAAACTGTACTTAAACAAAAAATTTTATTAAAATAAACTTGCTTCTAAAATAACGTCAAAAATTTATTACTCTTAATTTGTATTTTAGATGAGTCTTTTCAATTTTCAGTTAATTTAAACTGAAAAATGGATATAAACTGTTTGATAATCATATAAAAATGTGATCTTGATTTCCATTAATTTATTTAACTTTGATTGTAGTAGTTAAGTAAAGCCAACAATTTTAAATGACGTAAACAAAGTGAAAATTATTCTGAAACATTAATAAACTTTCTAGAGAATGGAAATGCTGAAACTGAAATTTACTTCAAATGACTAATATTGTTTTTTTTGCTACATTTTGTATTCTACTTATGGTACATGTTATAGTTAGAAATAGGGCCAAAAACATCACACATACCCTTTTTTTTCCTTTTTATTGAAAACTGAAAAAAAATTATTGAGTTGAACATTTCATTCTTGATCATGTTAGAATTTTTTGAACTGACTTTTGTTAATTTCGCTAATTTCACTAACTATTTTATTTAGTATTTAGCAACAAATAACACAAAAACTCTGACGAATCTAATGAAACATGAAATACAACAAAAATTCTAAATCAATCAAAGACTCATCATTTTAAAAACCGAAAATACCAGTAAAACACCACAAAATAGTCAGTATGAGTAAAAGTTTCTTTCAACTTATATTCCTAAATTATTCGCTTCACAATTTATATCCACTGCAGTTTAAATTTTAAACTCTCTGCCAAGAGAGATTACTCTAGAATCTTCAGTTGGATTACCTGGTTTTTTACAAACGTAAAGTTTTGTTTTCTCAAATTGAAAAACTAACTAAAACTATTGATAAGACCATTTGAAGTAGTAAAGAACCTAAAAATCAAATGGTAAATCTGATTTTTTTTTCTCGTGTAATAAAAATTTACCACTTGTTGAATTAGAAAACTCTGTTCCTACATCGATCTGAAACCCAATATTTTAACTTTATTAGACTGTAACTTTGCCTGAATCTACGAACTTGACGTTCAACCAAAAAAAAATTATATTTATAAGCTTCCAAGTTGCCATAACAGTTAACAAACACAAACACAAAACAAAAGGATTAACATAGCAGTAGTAGTAGCAAGTATTTGCCAAGCATTTAGTTATTCAGACTATGGTAATTTTATTGATAAAGAATTGCCCGATTTAACTGGAATTTATTAAATTTTAAACTTCTGACTCATTCAGGCTATTAAAAGTAGCAAACAGCTGCAACCGGCCTGAAATTTCGAGATTTTTTTACTAAAAATATGACGGTAAGATTAAATCTCCTCGAAAAAATCTGGCAATCCTTGTAGTACTATCTTGGATCAGTACCTTGGTTTTACCCAGACGGTATTGTTCCTTGTCTAATGCAACCGTGTCCAAGATAATTTCGGCGGCTTTTTCGGGTGTCATGGTGTCCTTGATCAAGCTTGCAGCCAGAATTTTGTATCTGATTCACGCAAGAATGATCGTAGGTTAACAGTAAAGCAAACACTTATCTAAACTAAAGGTTATTAACACTCTTCGGGTTGTAATTGTAATGGTTTACCCAAAGGGAACAACCTAAACTAACTCCCATATGGTCTCATTGGGTTTTTTGGGGGTTAAAGTGCAGGGTAATAATCCTGGTTTAAGTGGTGCGCTACTGGTGCAGGCAGAGATAAAGGTGTGTTCACCCGTTGATCTCCACTCAACATAAATAAACAAAGACAACAATAAAAGACAATAGACCTTGGTGTGACCGAGACGGTACATATCGGGATCAAGACCAGTGGCTTGCAAAATAACATCAGCGCACTTCTTGGGATCACTTTCCTTGGAAGCGGCAGCGGGGTTCAAGATTTTGTAACTATACAGGACAAAACACAGGGGTTACACTAGTTTTACTCGAAGGGGGAAACAAAACCGATAATTTTAAAAACGAAATGGCACATCTACAGGACTTGGACAAAAAAATAACCAAGACAAGGTAGGACAAGACGTGACAAATCTTGCCTTGGTGTGTCCAACTCTGTAGCTGTCGGGATCTAAACCGATCTCCTCCAAACACTTCCTGGCCGCTTCTTTCGCCTCTTTTTCGGCTGCCATGGTGGCCGGTGCCAAAATCATGTAGCTAAACCCTCGGGAATTGTAAAACCCCACAAATCCAAAAAAAAAACAAATTTCACTCACCGAAGTTTGAAGTCAGGGTACACCATCCTGTTGGGGAAACCTTTCCTACAGATACGGATACCTTCAAGTACACCGTTACAGGTCAGCTGGTGCATAACCAAGTGAGAGTCAATAAGACCGGGCTGTTTCAATTCGTTGGGGATGATACAACGGACGAAATGAGGTTGGGTGGCCCTCAAGGTGGACATCAAGTTGTTCAATTGTTCCTAATAGAGGTTAAATACGTTAGACGATGTTTGGACTGTTTGGCGAGGTTTTTGAGTCAGTTTTGGTCAAATTGTGTCTGTTTTACGACTGGTTTTTGTCAGTTTAGTATCAAAAAGTACCATTTATTTTTATAACTAAAAAATTTAATTATTTGTAGTATTCAAATGCATTGCAGACACCTTAAATTTCATACCGTACTTGTGGATTTGCAAGAATACATTTGCAATCCCTCACAAATTTTGTTTTATTGTTACTCGAATGATAAAACAGCATTTTTAAAAGACAAAAGTGTGCGTTTTTTAATTTTATACTTTAGAAAAAGCTGCTGATAAAGAAAACACTGTAGGGTGACTTTAAAGAGAGAATTATGCATTTCCATACAGAGCTGCAAGTTACAAAAATTTGGTGGAAAATTAATTACGTATTTATCTATCCAGAAATGTTTCAAAAAGATGATCTAGACATAAAGACAAAAATAATTGAAGAAGTCTTCTAAATTTCCTCTAGATCAGCTTAAAACTTTACCTTCAGATTCTGAAGTTAACAACCCTTTTACCTTAAAAATTTTACATCTTTTGGACATTTACGTCAAGTTTAACTATATTACATTAAACAGTCTTTAGATTCAAACACAATAAGTAATGAGGTTTCTAGAAGTTAAATCCTTTTCAAACTGAAGATTATGCTTCAATTTTCAACCTTAATTGCCATAAAATTTAATGATTTCACTAACCTCCTTGCAAAAACATGTGAGACAAATAATCAAGAAAAATCTTGTAAAGAAGTTTCAAAGGTTAAATTTACACATGTATAAGTCTCAAAATTGCGTTTAACTCATTACCAGAAACTTTAATTTTATAATTAAAATATCATTTCTTTAGCAGTAAAAAGCATTTGAATTTAAAAAAAACGTTGTCAAGATTCATTTTTTTTTTCTAAACTTACAAAAGCCAGATTTAATAACTAAGCAAAAACCAAGCTAACCATAGTACATTATAGAACCAAAACTGACATTCAAAAATCTGAATAAAGTTTTAATGTGGTGGTTACAAATTTAGTTCTAGTACTAATAAAAAGCAAAAGCCTAAAGCAGTAGCTAGCTTTAGTTTCGTAAACTAAATTAGTAAAATTAAAGTAAAAGTAAACCCGTGGTCTAACGAAAGAAAACATTGGAAGTTTCTCAGACTTCTTTTCTCATTAAATGTGCCACAAAAAAACGGATTTTTTTGAGAAATCCTTACACACGTTGCCTTTGTGATCTACTCCTCTGCTCGAAGAGTTAAAGTATTGGTGTTTTATCACTCACCAAGGCAAAACCGGAAATTGGTTAGTCAAGTTACAAAAAAAAACGGTGAAAAAAATTGCCTCTGACAAAGTCCCTCAGAGTTTTTGATTGGTTGGATGAATAGAACGATACTTTTGGTGCAAGTCGTGTTAACAGGTGATGAGTCACAAATAGTCATTTACAACTCATCTTGTTTAGAGGTTGTCCTAAAGTTAGTACAAGGTTTCATTTTGATGGCAGCTACTTCTGCTTATTTTGTGATTTAAAACTAATTTTAGGACACCGTAATAAAAAATGGATTGAAGGTTAAAACACATAAGTTCCTTCACTAAAGTCGGTCGGTTTTGAAGTGAACCTAATCAAAAAAAAAAAAACAACATTTATTAGCCCCAACGTATACAGTTTTTGGGCAAGTGAGTAAAATGTTCACGTGATTTTTATTTTTTTTGTCAAACGTACCTTGTAGGCGGAAGATACAGTGGCGAAACCACCACCCTTCTTTCCACGACCACCTATAATATAACACATGCAAGCGGGTTATTAAAAAGTCGATAAGCGCTTTTACTAGGATGGTACTTTTCCTAGAATTGCCAGGAACATTTCTAGGAAAAGTCCACAGGGTAAAGAAGGTAATAGTTAAAAATTGAAAGGTGTAAACAGCTCTGAGCTCAGCTTGTAGTGCGAGATATCAGAGTATTTACCCTGTACATGGCTGATACGGTCTGGAAAGCAGAACCCTTGGTTCTCTTCGCACCTAGATCAAAGTTCCATTAGAACCTATCTAAGTCACGTAACTTGGAAAAATTTTAAGGTAGTGGGATAAGGATGAAATAAGGTTGTAGTACCTTTAGCGTCAGCAGCACCACCAGATTGTCCTGGGTGGTCAGCGAAGATTTCACACAACAATTTGTTGGTACCCTTCTTGAAGAGATCGACAACGGTGTCGTTCAGAGGGTCCTTGTTCTTTTCCAACCAACCGGTGATGTTGTATGGTACCTTCAAGATTCATTCAAATGAATATCTATTCCTTTTGGAAGTTAAAAGTTAATACTTACATTACCGGCGTAATGGCCCAAGGTGAAGTGGGCAGCTTGCTGGCCAGGCTTTGGTGGTTTGGGCTTCTGGAAGTTGGGTGATTTGCCCAAGTGGTTGGTGTTCAATTTTTCAACGAAGGTTTGGTCAGTAGCTTTAGGGAACATAGATTCTTCTTCAAGGATGGACAAGATACCCATAGGCTAGAGGAGTCGAAAAGTATATGTTAACCTAGGCCCTCATTATGGAGTTTCCACCGGTAGTTTACACATCCAGTATAGACTCCATTTTAGTTTCTTCTCAATTAAAAAAAAGTAAAAAAGCAAGCCAGTTTTACGTTACCTGCTGATCGTATTGATGCGGAGCAACTCACCGTGCATATACTACAAAACTTAATTCTAAGTGATTTTGGTGTGTTTTAACATAGTGTAACAGACACAAACGTTGACAAATTGATAAGTTTGGCTTTTCTTTTTGCCTGTAGAATAAATAACAACCCTGAATTTGTGTGTACAAAAATTACGATTTTCGTTATTAGTTCAAAGAAGAGATTTTAGATTATCCTCCAACTATACCGGAGAAAGAGTAAAATATAAACGAAAGTGTCACAAATAACATAGGAGATTCTTGGCTAGTGTAAACATGATTTAATTTTTTATCTTGAAACTCAGTTGATTAATACATAATTCCATAATATGGTAAATCAAGTATCTTTGACATTCTCCATATCATAGAGATTACGTTCTTGTAGACCACTTCTTGAGAATAGAGTAAACAGTGACATTTTTCAGACACATTTTAAATTAAACTTGTTCAAAATGTTTGCTAGAATACGGAATTATTTGAGGTTCAGTTTAACAGAGTGCTGGAAAACTGAACTTCTGAATCAAAACCAAAAATTAATTAGAATTTTGATTTTGGTAGCTTTAGAGAAATTTTTTTAAAATTTTAATGTCTCAATAGTTTCGTGAGTAGCTTTGCTATTGTCAGATCAATGAAAATTTTCTCAAAAGATTATTTGTGGTGTAATAATGTATTATAGAAGAGCAAAACGTTCAAAATGGTCTTAAACCGAATTTACCAGCCAGAATATGATTCTGTGTAGGTGCTCATACACCAGAAAGGCTAGATGACATAAAAATAATCGAATAATTAAAAACCAGATTGCATTGCCTAAATTTTAGTCACAAGTTGAAAGTAAAACTAACATAAAGCCAACAATTTTTGCTTTTTAGCAATAAAACTCAGTTTAGTACTAAAAGATAAGACAAACTTAACAATTTGCCTATTTTGTGTATTACTTGGGTCACAAGTAAAAGTTTAGTGCAACACATAAGATCCTAAGTCGCATTTGAGGTACCTTTTCGATTAGATCAATGCAAGGTTGCAGATCCAAGCCGAAATCAATGAATTTCCAGCCAATGTCTTCGATTAGGTATTGTTCTTGTTCCAAAACGAACATGTGATGATTATAGAACTGTTGAAGTTTTTCGTTCGAGTAGTTTATGCACAGTTGATTAAAGCCGTTATACTGAAAATGTGGTGGTTAGCACCAAGTTTAGTATTGTTTGATTGTGTGGGTGGTTAGTCACGTTTATTGGTTAGTTACTGGAAGCTCAGCTACTTTTGCTATTACTAATAAGGTAGTAGTGGGTGTCATTTCGGTCCTGCTAATATAGTAGTATGAATTATTGTTGCTTGAAACGTTAAAGAAAATTATGAGGAAGGAAGCACTGATTCAACTAGTGCCGATATACCTTCTCGATAAGTTCGATACAGGCTGCCAAGTCCATACCGAAATCAATGAAAGCCCACTCGATACCTTCACGTTGGTATTCTTCTTGTTCAAGTACAAACATGTGATGGTTAAAGAACTGTTGCAACTTTTCATTGGTAAAGTTGATGCAAAGCTGCTCAAAACTGTTGAACTACACATGTAAACAGAGACAAACATATAAGCTAGGGTGCTCGATAGTGATTCTGGTGCCCTGTACAGTGGGTGGAATCAACTACCAGTCTATACATATAATACATAAGGTGAACATATAGATATTATATACAGAGAAGGTGAACATATAATGTGATTTCAGCTGGTCAAAAAATCAGAGTTAGCCACCAAACATTGAGTTGCTGCTGCTCGCGACTGCAAAGGCGTCCCAATTACCTTTTCAATCAACTCAATACAGGCGGCCAAGTCCATGCCGAAATCGATAAATGTCCACGTTATACCTTCCCTGGTATACTCTTCTTGTTCCAGCACGAACATGTGATGGTTAAAGAATTGTTGCAACTTTTCGTTGGTGAAGTTGATGCAAAGTTGCTCAAAACTGTTGAACTGCATCGGTACACAAACAATTTTAAAGCTACATCTCTCAAAACTGAACTCTTGCCCTGTACAGTGGGTGGAGTCAATTTGGAGTGGTTTACATACAAATGAACTATATACACAACTATATACATAATGTGATCACGGTATCCAGTTAAAAATTGATATTAGTTTTAATCTGGAATAGTCTCGTGCATTCCGAATTAAAACAATTATCCGTTTTTAACCGTTTATATACTAGATGACTGAAATTTGCCTTGAAAATTCTTCTCTTTTTAATGGCGTTGTCTAGTATAGGAATATGTTATATAAAACGTAGTTAATGATGACATTGTAATAAACATTTTGGGAGGAAAAATGCTCATTATTAAAATTATCATTAATTACATTCTAATTCAACATACTTCTACATTGAGAAAAAAAATATTGCCCGAAATCTGCAAATGTACAATAATTGTTATGAACATATCACCAAAAGAGTGTTCTATTGGAAAATACCAAATACTGGAGCTTGCAAACAAATTCATCAAGGCAAATCTAAGTTACCCAGCAGTAGTGTAACAGTATAGGTAATCCTCACAACTAACAAAACAACAACATAAAACCATTCAGATTCTCGGCTTTGCTACACGAGCGGAATCCAAACGGGGGGAAAAAAGAAAACGAATTTGATCGTGGTACTCTGCAAGATCAATTCCTAGTAAGGTATCAGCTACACATTGAGCCACTGATTCACCCTGCCCCATCAGGGTAAATTACCTTCTCGATCAATTCAATACAAGCGGCCAAATCCATGCCGAAATCGATAAACACCCAATCAATGCCCTCAGTTTTGTATTCTTCTTGTTCCAGTACGAACATGTGATGGTTGAAAAATTGTTGCAGTTTCTCGTTGGTGAAGTTGATACAGAGTTGTTCAAACCCGTTGAACTATGTACACACACATTTTTATACAGGTACAAAACACACGGTAAAAAGGGGGACCAGCACGATGGGGCACTCGCACACAAACGTTCACAAGGATTTGGACTAGCACAGTTTACCTTCTCGATTAGTTCGATACAAGCGGCTAGATCCATGCCGAAATCGATAAACACCCAATCGATACCCTCTTGTTTGTACTCTTCTTGCTCCAGCACGAACATGTGATGGTTAAAAAATTGCTGCAGCTTTTCATTGGTGAAATTAATGCAGAGCTGCTCGAAGCCGTTATACTATTCCCAAAAAAATGCACTTCCTCAATTTGAGTCAAATCTACACTACACTGTTTGTGTTTGATTAGTTTTAAAAGCATGCTAGCTTACCTTCAGAAGCGTCAAAAGCAGAGCAGTAGAAAATAGAGCCAGAGATAGAAATAGAGTTAAAAGCACAGCTAACCTTTTCAATGAGCTCAATGCAAGCAGCCAAGTCCATGCCGAAATCGATAAACTGCCACGTGATACCTTCCCTGGTATACTCTTCTTGTTCCAGCACGAACATGTGATGGTTGAAGAATTGTTGCAGCTTTTCGTTAGTAAAATTAATGCAAAGCTGCTCGAAGCCGTTATACTGTGCGTTGAAGAAAGCGGATAGAAAAGAGAGAAAGTAAATTAGACACTTTTATGAGCAACAAATAGAGAGAAAAGATGTGGTGTTAATAAAAGTTGAAAGATTGAATAAAATGGTGTCCAAAACCATACTCATTCGCGCAACGTACACATTCAACAGTCATCATATACACAAAGGGTCCCACCTATATTAGTATAACCTGCTAAAGAAGATTATTTAACAAACTATTGAAGGGTGTCTGGAAATACCTACTAAAAAAAAATTAATACAATAATAATAAAAAATAGATTAAACTCCAGGAAGGTTGATTTCTGGACACCCCTTCTATACTAAGTTAGTGTCCACAGTGAAGTGAGCATTCATACTCAATCCATCATGGAACACCCTATACATATAACAGTTAGTCCCAAAATTGCTTTTAAAAAAAATATCTGATAAATCCAGCCTAAAAAAATGCAATTTTGGGACTTTATTCTCCCTAACTTCCAGGGTGTTGATTACCACAGAAAGTTTTTTTGTCTGTCATAATACTAAATTAAAAGTTTCACTTAATCAAAAGACTATAGTGACTCTATCTGAAAACAATTTACAATTCAGGGAGTAAATTTCCACCATGTACAGGTTCTATAGTAATAAAATAATTAAGGAGGAGTATGGGTCCTCGCCCAAAAACTTACGTCGAAGATTTCAAAACCAGCAATATCCAGTACACCAATGAAGTGTTGCCTTTTTTGTTTGGTGTCCAAAGTTTCGTTACATTTTTTCACCAAGAACTTGAACAGCCTGTCGAACATGGCCTTGGACATGGCACCGACGGAGTAGGATACCTGGTTGACGTTCCTACCTTGGGTGACGAATTCGTTACCGACCTTGATCCTGGGTTTGACCAGGGCGGTGTATAGAGATGGAGCGTCAACACCCAACAGTTTGGCGACATTTTCACCTTCCTAAGTGCAAAAATCACATAAATTAGTTCACACTTGCTGATGGAATCAAGAAAGTTAAGCTTACTGTGGTACCGTCGGCTTCAGCCTGTTCTTCACGACCTCTTTGTTTGAACTTCATGGTACCCATGTGCATAACGGCGGCGGTGATCTTGTAAATGTCGTTCTTTTCTTCTTGGGTGAAACCAAGAATGTCGAAGGCTTGCTATATTAATAAAATGCATATAAATACAACTGAAATTAACCTAACCGAGGACTTACCAACCACCAGTAACAAAAAAAAAGCACAAAACACTATATTATTGGACGCATCGAACGAAGCGTTAACGCTCAACAAATCACAAGAGGGTAGATTTTGGTTGGAAATCGACTTGACAAGTTCACAAAAAACAAGTGAAACATAGAGACGTAGACAAATTTGACAAAGGACGACAGGACCGTTTTACAGAAAACTTACATCGGTCAATCCCATTTCTTCACCGTCGTCTACCCCATTAATTTGGATTTTACCCTGAGAGACGCTGTGATAGTCATAGATATCGTTGGACAAAAGGCACACGTCTGTTGAAAGAAAAAGAAGTCAAAAAAATATGATTGTTGTAAAACAAGGCCCTCAGGGTAAGTTTATATATCGTGATTGGTCTACCAGGACAATGTGGTACATCAGCTGATGAACGACATTGTCTGCAAGTTAAGCTGCAATAAAAAATGTAGAAAAGAGCCCACAACATAATAAAAGCTTGGAAGGGTGATTGTCAGACAACAGAAATACTGATTAACACTTTTAAACAGAAAAGTGTTAATAAGCATGTTATAGTATAGGTTTTTAAATTTTTTACCCGCCTAAAATGCTATTCATAGACAACCATCTCAAATTAATCATCGTTGCCTGACAAACAAAATCAAAAGCGAAAACCATTGTGTGCTTTTACCAAAAGTGTGGCGCTGTGTAAGGGTTAGTACGGCCAAACTTACGTCGGTAAGGGTACATTCTTCAGCATCGTCTACAGATGGAATTTTAGTTTTTCCTTGCGACACAAAGTTGTAATCCAGGATGTTGTTAGATAACAGACACATTTCTAGAAAACGAAGGGATACGGTGGATTAACAAGTACTGCAGTATTTAAGTACTTGTTGGGTTTTAATTTAAGGGTAAACCGGGGGTAGTTATAGTTGCTAGGCTGGTTTGGGGTTTGGAAGGTTTGTTCAGTCAGGGTCTGCCTAACTGTCACCAAAAGGGTCTACAGTCATTTTCTAAAAGTAGTTGTAGAAACAAACTGGGGTAGAGGGTTTTTATTGTGGATGATGACGTTCTTCTTGTAATCCACTTTTTTTTCACAAAACTCAGTTTATCAATACCAAGTTAGTTATTTTGATTACTTAAATTGTTTAACTAATTACTTGATTCTTGTGAACAAAAGCATTGAAACCTGAGTTTTAGTTTACGAAGCAGTTGCAAACACACCAAATATATACAAGGGGATATCTACTACACGATTCTACGTATTGTGTGGTGTGTGTCGACAAACGTGTCGTTTTGTTTGCGGGTTGGAGAAACATTCAGAAATACAAAAAAATAACTCAATTTCCGGCCATGTCCGAAGTGTTCATTAGCGAACAATGGCGGTTTTAAGCCAATCAAAATAAATTTTTTTGCGGGCTGATTCCCTCATCCGCTTACGTCAGTTAATCTACATTCTTCGGCGTCGTCCACGTTGGGAATTGTGGTTTTACCCTGAGCGACGAAGTTGTAATCCGTGACATTATTGGATAACAAACACATGTCTAAAACGCAAAAAGGGAAAAAACTATAAGTAAAGCGGAAATCGCTAGTTTGAAGCGACTTTCCAGCTCAAAAAGTAATCGGGTAAAGCTTTATTCAAAGCTGTAATAAATTGAGAAGGAGACGTATATACAAAGTGGATTCCTAAAAATCCAATATTTAGAAGAAGTTGTGAATTTTTTTAAACTTTTTTCAAGGTGAAAACCACCCTTACATCAGTCAGCATACATTCCTCGCCGTCGTCAACATTGGGAATAGTAAGTTTACCCTGTGCTACGTAATAATAATCCTTTACGTCATTCGATAATGTACACATCTCTAAAGGATAATATTTAAAAAATAACTTGGGACTAACTTTATGACGTCAAGAAATTAGGGTTGGAATAGGGTTGTGACTCTTACCTTTAAGGCCGGGAACGGCTCCGGACATGATTTGGTAGAAGATGTGGTAAGAACGTTCCAAAGATTGTTGAGAGATGACACGGGCCTTCTCCAACAGATCTGTAAGTATTGTTATACATTTAGTATGGCGTTTATTTAAATTTTCACATATTACTTTTAAAGACCTAGAAAGTCTGGATATTCAAAAATATTCAAGTTTTAGCTATTCCCCATTTAAACCAATTTCATTCAAATTAACTGCACTTTCTAGATCGTATTTGTAGTAATTAATTAAAATCAAACTTACAAGTTTCAATGTCAGCACCGGCCAATTTACCAGTAGGACCGAAGTGAATACGGATGAATTTACCCTGTTCAAGAAAGAAAATACATGTTTACTTACAGTCTTAGTTTGCGCGTAAAGTGGTACTTACGAAACGGGAAGAGTTGTCATTACGCACGGTCTTGGCGTTACCGAAGGCTTCAAGTACGGGGTTAGTTTGTACGACCTGATCTTCCAAGGTACCCTTCTTTTGTTGCTCTTCGGTCGGTTTCTTGCTGGAGGCACCGACGGTGGCAAAGTACGCAATTACCTTTTTCGTGTTTTCAGTTTTTCCGGCACCAGACTCTCCACTAGGTATGAAAAACCGTTATTATATCGCCTGATTAAGTGGATCGTGGAGAATACTTACGTAATCAACATAGACTGGTTCTCGTGGTCTGTAAAGTAACGCATAAATTAGAAGGCTGTTAAAGAGTGGTAAAGTATGACAACTTACTGGTCAACATGTTGACGTAGGCACCGTCAGAAATGGCGAAAATGTGGGGTGGCACTTCATTACGCCTCTTACCACGGTACAACTTGGCGCAACGGTTGGTGTAGACGGGGAAGCGCTTGTAAGGGTTGATGGCGACGCAGAAAAGTCCAGAGTAAGTCTGTAATTTTGATGGGTGGATTATTGGACAAAGTAAGGACGATAAGGGCGACAATGGCAACAGGAACGGCACATTTACGATATAAAAGTAACGGCACGTAGAAGCAAGAAAAAAAAACGTTTTACAGTTTCCACCAGACGTTCAGATGTTAGAAGGGGCCAAAATTACATATTACTGCACCCTGATTGAAGTTACGACTAAGGCGGTAAAAAGACTTTCCACACTTGTTAGGTAGATATACTTGGGTAAATTTAAACATATCAAAAAATCTTCTGAAAGATCTTTGCAATGGCAATTATTATTGAAAAGAAAAATTGATAATTTCATTAGGTGACTCTAAAATTAAGTACTTTAACTTTTTCAAATAACAACACTACTGTTCTTGTGATTTACAACCTGACAACCTGATCTATCAAAAAATGTATAAAAAAAAAGAAAATTCTAATTGAAATTCAAACGTGTCACTTAAATAAATAAAAAAGTTCTTGAAAGAAAAGAACATACGGAATGAAACACATATGCTACATTTGCTTAAATCTAGCACTGTTGGCAATTTGTGATGCTTTTGCAATCACAAACTATATGAACAGTGCTACAACTGCTGCACATGTGAACATAGTAGTAGTTTTCTTGATAACAACCTTTTCTTTTCCACCCTTTACAAAAATCAAGTCCTAATCCTCCCAAATTTGAACTGTGAAAATTGTGAAAAGTGTTTAAGGCCAATTTCACCGGTTAATTTAAGGGCAGGCTATGCTAAGTTTCAGTTTGACTGTGATATTTTGCATCTGATCTGTCACAGTCAAGTCACAGCCCCGGGTTTCCTTAAAAACGTAGCGTCAGATATCAGGTTGTAAATAACAAAATTCACACATTACAGTTAACTAAATTGATAAAGTGAAATTATTAATTAGGTATCTGTAAACCAAAAAAATGTGACAGAATTTAAATACACTCAAACTACCAACTGAATTTGAGATAAATTTAACAAGCAAATTGCTAGAATTTTGCAAATCACCCATGAATGTTTGGTGGATAACTGTCTGTACCTATTACGTTAAAAGTAACGGTACAAAAACAACTTAAAACATAAAACAAAAACATAGTTAGAACCCCAACAAAAACCAAACACCATTTCTCCAGAAGTATCCAGTGGTAGAGATGGTGGAACAAACTTGGTTAGCACTTAGGGCAACGGCCCTTAACAAGGGTTCGTGCGACGGTAATTTTTCAGGTTACCGGCGCAAAAACCTTGACAAAAAGACATCCTTGGTCGGTGTATTGCCGATGTGTCCAAGAGTCCTGGGAACAGTCCGGACACGCGTAAACTTACGTAGATAAGCTTGGCATAATAACGTTGTTTCAAGTTGTGCAATACGGAAGCATCGTTAAGATAGGTCAAGTTGGACATATCCTCGGCTTTTTCGTATTTTGGAGGGTTCACTTGAGAGACCTGCTCTTTCTTGAAGTTCTTTTCCTATACGCGGAAGGAAAAACGGGCATTAGTACTGACGGAAATGGTACTTACGTAAATCAGTTTCGCGTAGTAGCGCTGCTTTAGGTTGTGCAATACTGACGCGTCGTTCAAGTAGGTTAAATCGGCCATGTCTTCGACTTTTTCGTATTTCGGCGGATTTACTTGGAAAACTTGATCTTTTCTGAATTGCTTTTCCTATACACATGGCACTCAAAGGTTATCACCCTATATCTTACTACTTCCCCAACCCTATTGTTTTGATAATTATAAAGAAAAATTACCTCTCCGTTGGCAAACACAGTGACGAGGTCACCCTTGGTGCCCCTAATTTCACCAAGGACGAAACCTTCTTTTTCGTCCGGTACCCAACAAGATTTCTTGGCATCGTAGGGCTTGGTCTGGTCTATACGTTTCTGTTCCAATGAAACGAAGAGGTAGGGAGTGGGATCCTCATCCTCTTGGTTCGCTGGTGGTTTTGGCATTTTGGCGGACGGTTACGAAGGGGCTAGCGAGACACGTATAAACAGCCCTAGAGCCTTCCTGTAAACCAAACCAACAGTTTTGTAACGTTAAAAGTTCAGGGATGTAGAAATGATTCACACGTGACTACCAATTAGACTGTGCCTGGTTGCAGTGATATCATTCAGTTCGCGTTAGTGTGACAGATTTAATTAATCAGGTTTATTTTTTGATGGGGAGAAAAAATTCAACCACAAATCTCCTAGATGGTGTAGTCTCTAACCCAAGAGGTCGAAAAAATGCCAAATTTTCCGAAATTTGTAAAAAAATTAGTATTTTTTGAAGATACCTAAAGTTTAATATCTATTTAGATCCATCAGGATTATTAAAGTAATCAACATTTAGCAATCCATGTAAAACCCACTTTCTAAGTCACTAAGTATAAAAATGCTAAATTAATACGTCACATCATCATCATACACAGCAAAGACAAAACATTATACAAGACATTATTTACTAATTTAAAAAAAAACATTTAAAAATTTTGTGAAAATGATTCCAAAAACAAGAGAAAATGGTATTGATATTTGTCAGATAATTTTCAGGGTTTAACTTTGATAGTAATGTTTTTGGATTCTATAAATAACGTAACTTTCCAGTTTTTTTTCTTTAATATTTGGAAAACTTTCCAAGGTAGAGGCTTTAAAAAATGTAACTAAAAGAGAAACTCATTTAAAATATATTTACAATTCCAGCATTGCTACATGAAATCAGTGGCAACAACAAATTTTTGTTTGACTGCTCTAATAACTGATCCATTTTTCAACTATGCTACTTGATCTCGACTTTGTCGTTTTCGAGATATAGATATTTAAAATTTTCAATATTTGAAAAGCTGTATCAGGCAAACGGTTGAAGTTAGGGCAAAACGGTTTGCAGGTTCCTATTTTACTTGAGCGCATTTTCAAAAAACAAAAAAAAAAAATTTTTTTTGATAATTACGAAAATGCTGTCATATAATGTTAAGATCTTAGAAAAGTAAGAGGAATATGCAAAACGGTTTGTCCTAACATCAACCGTTTGCCTGCTACAGTCTTCTAAATAGTTACATACAAAACCAATGACACCTAAAGAAAACAAAGGTTTGTGATACAATTATTATGTGATTAAGTGTCAAATAAATGACAGTCTGAACCAATGATGATGCTCTGTTCTTATTGATTAGGGCATTGTTGTGCAATGATTCTCTTTTTTTGCCATTAATTTTGTATGTGATTATTGAAAAATTGCCACACCTGTTCCAAGCTAGCAGTTGTGAATCCTGGCATTTTTATAGCTTTAAACTAAAAGTTAAAAAACAAGACAACTAATATGAAAGTTTTGATTCACTTTAGAAATCTCTATAAGCATTTCCAATTTAATTCAAATTTAAACCGTTTTGTTATGCCAGTTATGTAGTGTTTATTTGAAATAGTATTCAAGATCTATATAACTCACAATAAATTTAAAATGATCAAACAACCCTAAGTCTAAATTCACTTTTGAATTGAATTTAAGTATTCAGGAAGAAGTACCACTAAATCCGGATTGAAAAATGTTCAAAGTTATTTCAATCCAGAAATAGCCCAGAAATTGTAATCGAAATTAGCTAAATCGGTTGGAGTAATCAATAATGGCAACTAATGCCCTCAAAATAAACAGGAACATTCGTTCACCTCGGATAATCTTTCCACTAAGTAAACCCAAATGAAGTTGAAATGTGCCAGATGCCTCACATCTTACATAAGCACCCTTTAATTTATTGAAAGACCGTTATCGGAAGCTTCAAACAAATCAAGAGGTGTAATAGAATGCTAGATTTGAGTGCAGAAGTTAAAAATTGCATCAGAATTGTAAGTCTAGAATAAAGTTTCATCATCAAGGATGGAATTTGGTTTCAGTCGTGCTATCTCCTTTCATCTTCAAACGGAGTTAATAATAATAGTAGACATTCCAAATAAACCGACATTGACATTTGGCATTCCAATTTGGTGACGAGGACCAATCAGGCGTCATCGAATCGGTATTTTCGAAACGAAAAACCAAAAATAGAATCGGCACAATTAACGGCACGTCACCCTTGTAAGGTGTGACAGAAACACCCGACCGAACAATCCAAGATGGCTACTGTTTCGCGCGTCGTTTGTTCTATTCCTGGCAACGTTGCGCAATTGTTTTTCGGGATCCGGGAAATTCAGATCGGGTATTCCTGGCGGCCAACTTTCATTCATACCGATTGGATCGCACGTAACAGTGAAAGTCAACCAATTTTTTTGCCTGATGTTATTACTGAAAGGTTACGTCACACATGAGGGGGTGTCACTTGACATCCCCTCGTAATCAAATATCACTTGACATTTGCGAGTGTCATACTAGCTAAAAGTGATTGGTCAAGTGACAAGCTTCTAATCAGCTTAATGAAATAAATTATTAGTGCAATTTCATGCTTTTTTACTACTACTCAGGAACCTGAAGGTTAAAGAAGAGTGAAAACAGGCCCTAATCTAAAAGATACTACATCAACTCCACAGACCACTGGTCGTTCGTGTTTAATCCAGAGATAGCACATAAATCACATCAGGCTAGTATGACACTGTCAAACGCTCACTGCAAATCACTAATTTGAGCACTATAATACCAGGGCACTATACAAACAGGCACAGTCCAATCGATCCACCTCAAACAATTGGGTCGTAATTGGTGGTTGAGAATGTGATCGTGGAAGAGACACGGTGATGCGGACACACTGGACACTTACGTTCGAAAAGGCAGTCTGGACAGGTTTTCGGTGGTTACAAGACATATAAATGTCTGATACCAGATCCCGAAATGTAAGCCGCTCTCCTATTGGCTAACGGGCTCGGCCAATGGCCAATCGCGTTTCAAGCTGGCCAGTCTCCCTTTTTAGGTGCAGGGAACGGGCTTAGGAGCCAGAAATACTTTCGGAACGGTGTGGAATTAGAGGAGAGGAGAATGGCAGACTTTAGATGGTCGCGGGTAGGGGAAGTTCGGGTTTGTTAACCTACTGGTTCACATTTTCGCTGCGACAGCCTTTGAGAAAACTGATGTAAATTGCTTAATTAATCCTGTAATTATGTGACATTGAAAATTAAGGTTAACGATTTTACAACTTAATTACTAACCCACCAATTATGAAGCTTATCTTAATTACAACCTGGACATCCCATTTTTAATAAATTACATTGAAACAAAGCAGAGGCTGCTCAGTCCTGATGCTATTATTAAGTAACGCATTAGAACGTCATTACCAGTTGATGTAAGTGAACGGCCCCTAAATTTTAAAATTTAGTTGCATTTTGTTTCAAGGTCGTCCAAGTGTAGAATTCCTTGAAAACAATTTAAATTATTTATTTAAATTTAAAGCAGGTTTGCAATAATTTTTTCTAAATTATTTCTTGATGAAAGTTTACTTGGTTACTTTTAGCTAAAACAATAATTGAATTGAACCTGTAAGTACAAATTGAATAGTTTGGTAAAAAATTCCAGATTTCAATTTGAAATTAAAGAATTTATGTAATAATTAATGTATTTTTGACAACATCCATTTAAAATTTGCATAACTTGATATTTCATAATTTGTATTTGACCTTCAACTTCTTTTATTTGATGCTGTTTTACTTACGAACATTAATTAATGAAGTAATTTTATGGCTCTTTTTCACTGGGGTCACCACATTGCAATGTTATTTTCTGTTTTCTTCTCTGGTTGCGATTTGTTTTATTACAAGAAATAGTATTCAAGTCTACTAAGTCTTTAAAATTTGTTTTTTAAATTTATCTTCAAATATAAAGCATTTTTTTATAGAAATACCTGGATCAACGTTTCATCTACTTAGTACAGATTTTCCGAGTACTTCCAAAGATACCAGAAAAAATTAAAAATCTGATTTCTGTAATAAATCAATTCTAATGAAGTTACTCCAATTATTCATAGATTAGACATGTATCTCAGTGTATATATATATACACAATCTTTATTTTTTCCATACGAAGTGTATAAAATATAAAAAAGAGTAAATTAACATCTTTAAGAAACGGTGAGTTCTAGGAGCCATATGATCTTGTTTAATTGGTACTTTCTTTATTTTACTAAAAGTTGTAAAACGGCATTTTAGTATAAATTAATCCATGTTCTGACCATCAAATCCGGCATTATTGTGCTTAACACTTTTAGGTAATTTTGATATGTTGTATCTCAGAAACAATCAGAAAGAAAACATTTTTTACTATTAAGTTTAACCAACTCATTTGAGTTCTACAGCCATTTCAAAACTTTTTATTTAATATTTTTGCCCCATCTGCCAAATTAGCATTATTTATTAAGAAACGCAATCTTTACCTTTGATACCACCTACTACATTCTAAATGTCAAACTAATTTATTGTTCCATTTCCACTGACATTATCAGTGGTAAACCGCATTAAAGTTAATAAATACAACCACGTGTACTGGTAACTTAAAATTGTCCACTTTATTTTCGTGTACGTATTTGGTTTCATCAAATTACATGTATCATGCAGTTGGCAATGGAATTTTTGCTGTTAGGTTTTTTGTAGTATTAAGTGAAAAAAATGACCTAAACTGTGACGTGCATACTTTTGTCCTTATTATACAAAAAAAGTAGGTCCAGTTTAGCACTTTTCGATTAGTGTTTTTGTGGGTCTAAGCCACTTTTAACCAAAAATATTAAACTGGAAAAATATAATAAATTTGTTTCAAAAATATGACAGTAATTATGTCAAGTACAAACAGAAGCATGTTCCCTACACAAATTTTCAAATACTTTAAGCATGTTCCTGAATCGTTACATCTAAAATAACAGGACCGTTGAGACCCATTTGAGACAAATCTAATTTTACCGCATTCGTGGTAACCTACTTTCTAGTCGAAAATAACCTCTATTTTAGGAATGCACTCGGTTATATGCAATTATGATTGTGAAAAAAAAAACAGGATTTCAATATTGGAGTCCCAGTACCAAGCCAAGAAGGATGAGACGACCTATTAATCAATTAGATAAATAGCGACTTGCCTGGCGTAAAAACTGGGGTATTTGACTGTCTACTATAATTTCACCGTATATAAATAACTACGAAACTGATTAAACCGTCAATTTTCAACACTATTTCTGCCAAATCTCCTCGAATCTTTGCATGTCACACGTGAAACTTTCAATTAATTGCTTATCGTCCATCTGGGGGATCATGTATCTTAATTTGTTGATATTTACTGGAAAATTGATACATATGCAGGTAATTTGTTATGAAATCATCATAAACTTGTGCCAGCTTAATCGGTAGATTTACTACATTTCTGATGAATGTTCGGTGATTTAATTAAATAAAATTACTCCCACCCAACAGGACATAAAGTACAGGAAAACTGGTATAGGTGTTTTTCAATCCCAAATCAGCTTTCTGCTATTTTTAATTTTTGGAAAGCATTTTTGCTTAATGCGTAACGTGAACTGTTTAATTTAATAACTGATGATTGAGAACAACGTAAATATTTGGCTTCTAAAGCGTTTTGAATGATTTGTGACGAAATAGTAATATACAGGGGGTATTTCAAGTGGTCATTATTAGACAAGAATGGGATTTTTTTCAAAGTTTGGAAGGAATTTCAAAACTCAAAATAGCCAACTGGTACAATTTTAGAGTGTGTATGACTGGTGTCCAAGTGAATCAGGTTTGGTTCAGGCAGAGTAACTTAAATTTAAACTTAATTTTTGTTTTGATGACTATACTTAGACTCATCAAACAGCATTTGTAGTTAAATTTTTAGTAGGTTATTAAAATTTATTATCATAATTAAGAAATAAATATCAAAAGTAGTAAAGTATCTAGATTAGATCTACTGTGGGACATACACAGGATGTTACACAGACTACGTTCCAAGTTAGAGGTTGTAAGGGACTAAAACTCCATTTTATAAATTTATCATAAAACAAACATGTTTTTGAAACTTTCATAGAAATACTGTTGTTCCAACGTGTTAAAAAACAGTAATAGTGTAAGAGCATTTTGAAATACGCTATAAATCATGTTTTAGAAGTCAAAACAGGGTCATCCAGTTACTACATATTTGATTTAGTTTGGCAGTTAAAAGGTAATTCAGTTGCAAAAGTGGATGTTCTAAGTTGAGTTTTTTTAGTTTCAGATGACAGCCAGGACCAACAAACCAAGAAGAAGATTGACTTTCCCCCCGGGTGGCGAGAATTTATTCTCAAAACTTGGGTAAAACTTATCCGTAGCTAACTCGGTGCTAACCGGGCTCTGGCTACACCTCCCAGATTTTTCCCCGCCTGCTCAAAAGCCTCCTCACCTCCGATTCTACTCCTTACAAATATTCTTGGATGTTCAAATGGTTAGTTCGCTAACCATTCTTGCTTTGAGCATATGCCAAGACTTCCACCAGGATGACCAGCTACGAAGAAAGAAGGTTTGAAGACAAGAAGAGAGCAAAAGAGCCGCGTTGTCAGCCGGGGATTTCCTTACCGGAGTTCGGTTTTCAACTTACCGCACGTCAGTTTCGTGGGTGCCATTTTTTGCCATTAAGAAACCACGTTTCTTGAAACGGTGTTCAGGGAAATTTGATGATGATGACCGAATTCCGCAGCCGGTCGAGTGGAGATGGTGGAATTTCTAAGTGGAAACGTCGATTCCTAAAAGTCTACGGGGAATTGTCTTGTGCAGTTCCAAGAGGCGGAAAGGGTGAAAACCTAGGAGAAAACCACGTGGATGTGACAGTGACCGTTATAGTTTCCACGAGGAATGACTGGACGAGGATGAAAATTTGGCTGGATGTTAACAAGCAAGAAGCCATTGGAACTCACGAAACAAAACAACAACAACAACATCTCCTTACCCAGGACAGGAGACGTCGTTGCAACTCTGATTTTCCCAAAAGGGAAATATCAGTTTTGTTAACGGAGTCTTCTTCCGGACCTCTTCTTTTGATCTACAGCGATGGGAGGGTAAAAAGCAGTAGTCTTGCTTGACCCGCTTATCTGAGGCCACCTCCAAGTCATTAATAATGGGGCGTTCTAAGTTAATAAAATGAAAAACATTTTCAAAAAATTCAAATTGAATTCACCGAAAAACCCAGTGAACCGAGCGCCATAGTGGCGCTCGTAAATTTATTCTGGGAATAATTCCAGGTCTAAATAAAATCACGTAACCGATTACGTGCTTGGCAAAATGCAAATTTATTGTTTTTATGTTAACACCAAAAAATCCGATTCAGGATTCCAGCCGTTTTATGGATGCGATCCAAAAAGCTGGATCGGGTAATGAACAGCATCGTGAATTCGCTCGAATCTGACCAGTGTAACATGTAAAATGTTAATTATTTGTCCGGACAAATTTGTAACTTTGTAGTGGTGAATGCAGTAAACAGTAAGAATGTATCCAGTTTTTGATTATACTTCTGGGCAAAGTGACAGAAACAAGATAGAGTTGTATACCAGAATGGATTGACTCTTGACAAGGTAAAACTGACTTCAAAAAGAAGCCAAATTTAATTAACGGGTACTTTAACCGGTTAAATTAGCGAGTAGTACGTTAAACAAACGAAAGCAACAATAAATCAAGCCGGACTTATTAGTGCGAAAACAAGTTTCGGTGTAGTCCATTTCTATTTTTAAAGTGTCCGAAAATACATTTATTGACTGTGGGCCTCGATTACCTAGCTGGAGTTTGAGATGACTAAAAGAATTTAGAAAAAACTCGAAAATCAATTGAAAGAAAAAACCAGCCTAGTAAATGAGATTTGTGTTTCTGAGACTGAGGAAACTCACCCTAATAAAAACAGTGCAAACGGTTACGATTACACGTTCCTCATTATACCCGGGGCTAAGGCTTTTTCTGAATCTGGGCAGTCAATTTATTTTTAGTAGAGAGGTCTCGAAAAAAAAATACAAAACATATTTTTCGATGATTCTAGTCTATTCGGCCGACTTGGACATTGGGAGTATACACCTAGTTCATAAAGAATTTCGAAGCGAAAATTATAATTAAAATAGGCTGTTACGAGAATCGGGACTTATTTTTAGGATGAGTTATTCAGTTTTGTACGGCCGTATAAAAATAATCCGTAGCCAGAGGATAATACAGTCAGGACCGGCGTAAGCCATAAATAAATTAAAAAAAAAAAAAAAAATATATATGACATTATAGTCAGTTGTCCACTGGGGTTGTGTTCAGAAATACCCCGGTGCACGCATATTTGACAGTTTGTCACGTGACACCAATTTGTTTTTTGAATCAGTTGGTCAGATGACCAACATACATTGTCAAAGTACCGGGTGATCCAATAAGACTGTTCCTCGGCCATATCTCAGAAACCGTACGTCGTATAACTTTGGGGTTACAAAAATTACTGGGTAAATTGGCCATGAAGAATCGCTGGAAAATATTTTGAAGTTCTTAAAGTGACCACCAGAGGTGCCAACTGTCATCTTAAATTTAAAAAATTCATTTTCTATAAATTTTGCATAACAAACTACTAAGTTTTTGTTCACAATTTTAAAGAGAACCAGTTTAGTAGCATTTTTGTAAAACAAAAATTTCAGTTATTTCAAAAAGAAAGATGGTGGGGGGTGTTATTAATAGCATTCCTTGGGCAATAACAATCAATAAAAATATAGTTGATATAGTTGAATCCTTTGCCGCCAGTCGGTTACTTTTGACACCATGACACAAATTCCAAAAAAATCAAATGGAATGATATGATTTTTTCTATATTAGAAAGTAGCCAAATAACTTCCAAATAAGCCAGTGAAACCCGTTTTTTCTTTCCTAAAACTTTGTTTGTTATGCAATTTTCAAATTTAAGATGGCAGTTGGCACTCGTGATTATTTTTAGAACTTGAAAATATTTTCCAGCGATTCTTCATGGCCAATTTACCCAGTAATTTCTTATTGGGTCACCCGATACATATAACATATAACCCGTTACATATAACAATAATGGTATGTTCACATGTGCAGCATTTGCGTATATCCCATCAATGTTGGTAATTTGTGATTGGCCAAATAAAAGCAGCCAGCTGAAAGCTGCTTTTTTTGACCATGTATTTTCAAGTCCGTCCCTGTTCGTTCTACATAACCGTCGGGTTATTGGAACACAAAATAGTTGCCAACTTGCATATTATCCATCTCGCCACGGTCTCACAACAACTGACTCACAAATCTGCCGTATGGTGAACGTTTTATGATGCTTGAAAAATTGTTCGGGTAGGTATTAGAAGGTTTATTACTTATAATTTAATTACTCTAACCTTCTAAAGGATTACATACTAGAAATAATATAGCATTAAAATCTACGATTGTTTTCGGTCACTAGAGTTTTCTGGTACGATTTGAAAGCGTCACTATCAAAATCCTTCAAATTTTCATACAGATTCACTCTACCGTTAGACTGAATCGAATTGTTACATTTGCCTAACGATAAATCATCCACAATTTTAGTGCTACCACTAAAACTACTTCTGGTGTTACTTTGTGTTTCGGAATTTTGTTCCTCTTCAGGCTTCTTCTTCTTTTCGTAATATTTTTTAATGCAAGAGCACACGATTTTCTCCAAAACTCTGATTAGTCCCACTACCGACAATCCTGCAATTCCAATGTAAATTTTTGGTGATTTTTCAGTCAATTAAATTACCGAGCAAAAAGCCCAAAGAACCTCCAATATCGGAGATAAAAGCTGTAAAATTGTATCCGACCACTTCCTTCATTTGGGTCACCAGGTTGTTGGTGTAGTACATGGCGATAAAACCGTGCGGACTGTTGGTTTCGTCAATTTCTTTTCGGCTTACGATGGTTGGAGTGTAGATGGACACGTGACAGGACATTGGACAGGAACAATTGGCGATCAAGCTTTGGCGGTTGCTAGAGAATTACAAAAAAAGTAGCAATAAATTGAAAGTTTTTAAAATGCAGACTTTTTAAACTTTTAAAATCGCTGTTCCAACATACACCATTTTTTCTGGAAAAACTTCCCTGGAAAACCGACTACAATTTAGCATTCATGTAAAATTTTTACTCTATCAATGATTTTCGAAGTACTTCCGAAAGTACTATTCTATAAATGTAATAAATCAAACTGAGGCCTTTTCCCATTAACATTTATACTTGGGTCTAGGCTTTAATTACAGCCAGCCATTTAAAATTGACTCTACTAATATTCAGATTGGTTGGTGATTTGACAGCTTTCATTTGACGTCCCAGACAATTTTCAAGGTTAAACTGTATTTACTGGGTCACGTAACTGTTGACTATTTTTTAAACATCATTTTTTTAGATCGTAGTAGTGGCGTCCCAAATATGTGAATATTTAATGATTATTTGGCGGAGTTAGGGACAAATAAGTTCTACCAGTTCTTGGCCCAATATTTAATGATTATTTGTCCCTAACTCCGCCAAATAATCATTAAATATCATTTTTTTAACTTCTCGACATTTGAACTTTGACAGTTTCAAATTTAAGTTTTTTAAATTTTTTATTTTTTTTTATTTGACTTTCAGCAACATTTTCACTTTTCAAATTGTAATTATCAGAGTCACGTGACTGTTTTAATCATTTTTAAACTGAATTTCTTTTGTCAATTTGAACTTTGACCGATTTAGTTTGATGCTCCAGAAAATTTTCAATTTCAAAATTAAAATTAATGAAATTAAGAAGAGTTTTAGTAAAAGTTGAAAATTCAAAAGTCACATTTTTTATATTAGATGTGCCACTTGATTATATGTAACCTATCCTATGTAAATTGTGCCTTACATAGCATATTTTAAGTCTGAGACTTTTGAATATTTAACATTGTTGTAGTACTCTTATTTAAACTCCAATCCCCTAGAAAAAAAAAATCTAAATAGGGCTTTACACGTTTTCGAAAATATTTTATTATTCATGTTTATTGAACGACCATTACTTTTTTCTAATCAACTAATTTTAAAGAAAAAAAATAATTTTTTAGAATGGATAACCGTACTTACTGTCTGAGGAACAAGTTCACCAACAAACTCACTTCTTCCACAGTGTTACACTGTGGTAGATGATCTTCTGGTACCATCCACAACCATGGTAAAGTGCAATTGGTTTGGTTGGCTATCTGGTAGTGGAAACATTCCTCCACACACTACATTTTTTTAGCACCAAACTTGTTTTGTGTTTTTAAAATTCCTACTTACCCTTGATCTGCTGTAGTAGGGCTGATCAGCCGGGTCGACGCAAGGGTTATCGCTAGTGTGAACCCTTTGGAACTCCTGGTACCTCAAATGCAACCTGATGTCTTCCATGGCTTCAAGGTAAATGTACTCTAAGAAATTGTCGTCTTGTTCATCATCAGCTGTAAAAATTTTTAGTAGGATTGACTAAACTTGGGGAAGGAGAGTCAACTTACAGGACATGATTTCATTGGCTGCGTGCACGTAAACGTGGAACCCATTTCCGGACACACTGTAATCGTCCAGAGTTTTTTCAGTCATGTCGTGGGGCAGGTAAAACCACCATCCTCCCGAAATGCTATACACTTCAGACAATTCCAATGGGATGAACGTGTAACATTTACCATGTCTAGTTGTGTCAAACGATGTATAATCGATTGCTGCAAATCGATTAGAGTTGTAAACATTAAGTGAATGACAAAGTTGCGATGGTACCTGAGGAGAAACCAATTCCATTAAAAGCGTAAGAACCCACAAGTTCACTGAAACTATAAGTGGTTTCGTTTAGGAATTCTTTGATGGTATAGTTGCTAAAGTCGAAGTTTCGGAAAACGTTTTGATTGTGGATAGTTTGAGTGCTTCTTAATCCGTATTTCTAAAGTGAGGAAATTTTGCTACACAGTGGTTTAGCGAGAGGTAAACAGTAACGCTACGAAAAACTTGAATGGAGATGAAAGAGAAATGTTATTAATACTGGACAAAAAATTTATAGTCAAGATCGAAAAGTAGTTACAAGATTTCTTATTTAGCTTTATGTTTTGAACACCCTGTATATAAGTCAAAATGAAAGTCTGGACTTACAGGAAAAAGATCAGTTTTATAGCCTGGTCTTCTGCATATAGTAACGCGAGGGTACGCCATGCTTTCGTTCAAATGGAACCCGTAATAAGTTGTAATTGGTGGGTTCATCAATCTTTGAACACATTGTGCTACCTATTTTGATTTATTTTATTAAAGTTGGTTGAGTAAAAGAAAACTTACCTGATAAACGGAAAAAGATAAACAACAAACCACTACCAGCAGTTTGAAAAAGTGATTGGGACTCGACAGGCACTTTTTCAGATTCACGAACCCAAACATTGTTTTAGTTTTTCACGCAAAACGTTTTTGCAGTAGTGTTTTGATGGAAAATCATCGTTTTTCCATTATCTCCAAAGTCGTAAATTATCGAAACTAATTACTGCTCTTCGCTGGCTTAGCGCTTCAAGTTCAATGGAAAACATGCCGATTATTAACTCGTTTATTGTTTGATCGGTTGATCATCGTAAATCGGCAGTTAATGAGTGTGCTTTAGCACCCTCGTAATAAACTTGACGAAAAATCTAGATTTTTTAATTAATATTGCATATAATATATAATAGAGAAGAATCTTGTATAGAAAGCTGTAAAAGATAATTGCTGACGAACTTTGAGAACATTAGCCTCAAAAATGTATGTTCAAATAGAAATTTGAAAGTCTGAAATTACTAGGTCAAAACGATTGTGCTGGCTAATTACCCATTTATTTATATACCTATATTATATTTAGTGCCTTTTCAAGAGAAGACTAGAATAATTTTTGGTTTGTTTTAAGCCCAATCGAAACGTTTTACCTTATTATAAAGTTCTTCAAAAGTAGATAAAGTTAATAATAACTATATAACTATCCTTACACAGAGACGAGAGACCAGATATTTAATACCCGCCAACTAATAGAAAAAAACACTAGAGTTTAATGTCCCTACGCTCCTATGCTTTCTAGACTACAAGAAAGCCTTCGATTGTGTAAGATGGGAGAGTTTGTGGAAAGTGCTGAGTGAAATGGGAGTCCTCATTACCAGTTTGTACGAGAATAATGACGCAATTGTCAACCTAGATAATAAAACATCGGATCCTTTCAAAACGCAAAGAGGACTGCGCCAGAAGAATGCCTATGGCGAATACATAATGAGACGCGCCCTAGATTTGGAGAAGGGAGGAATCACGATCAATGGTAAAATGCTAAACAATCTTCGATACGCGGACGACACCACTCTAATAGCAATGAAGAAGAATTGGCCCGAATGCTTGGAAGGGTGGCTGATGAGAGTCGGCTCTTGGTCTGAAGATTAACTTCGACCAAACCAAACATGGTAATTGATAGAAGTAACGCAGTACAGATAAACAATCTGCCTCCAAATATCGAAACGGTTAATGACTTACATGGGGTCTTTAATAACGAACACAGGAGGCTGTATAGCACTATTGCGGGCAGCTATGGTGAACCTGGGAAAGACAGACAGAGGGATAACCAAAAAGACAAAAATGGTTCTGGTGAGATCTTTGGTGTTCTCTATATTTTCGTACGGATCCGAGTCATGGACCATTAATGCGGCTGATAGACACCGCATAGACGCATTTGAATTGTGGTGCTGGAGAAGAATGTTGCGCATTCCATGGACTGCTAGAAGAACAAACGTGTCAATTCTTAATGAACTCGACATCACGGATCGACTATCTATCATCTTCCGCAGACGAATCGTTCAATATTTTGGACACATCACACGCAGAAATGAGGATATCCTAGAGAAACTTATAGCACAGGGCAAAGTAGAAGCCGAAGACCCAGAGGCCGATCTCCGTCACGTTGGCTGGATCAAGTAAGGAACATCACGGGTCAACCTGAGGATCGCCACCTTTGGAAGCGTAAGGTTACGAGCTGAAAGTAGCCATAGTGTCACGTTGCTTCAGACATGAAGAAGAAATCCTTACACATCTAAAATGTCTTTGTCAACAAGATAATAAAATTCATCGGTCATTGGTTTAGCAACATTTATGAGAAAAAATAAAATATTGTTATGATTTATCTTCGCTTGAAACAAATCGGATTTTGATGAGGTTTTGGTAATAATGGGTATTGAAAATAACCGAAATTAACCTTTATTAACCTGCAAAATAAATCGACATGTGCAGTATTCATATCAGACTTCATACATTTTTATTGAACTAATTTAAAATCTGTTTATTACCCGTAACTTATCTCTATGTATAATATCATTAGAATACACTGATTGAGCAAGTGACTAAATCACTTGACCTTTCTAAGATCCCATTTGCTCAGATCTGGTGGAGCCTCACTTGGGGTTACTTTAATCAGCTGCTGGAACCCTCCGTAAATAGTGTCTAATTGCGACACCATTCTCAAATTTGTGTTAAACTGGCTCAGAACCTAAAATCCTCATTTATTAAACGGTTAAACGGTTTTTCAGCACTGACCTTTTTGAATGTGGGATACAAATGCTCCAAAGTGGAATGATCCAATGTAGGAAACATATGATGAAGACAGTGATCACCGAAGTTGGTTAAGACCAAAAATGGTGATCCGGTGATTTCTTTCCGTTCCATAATGGCATCCAATTGGCTGACACCCCAATCATAGTCGTCTTCAGACCTATTTCAATATCATTAGCATTAACCCTTCAATCCGGTAGTATATTTTGGTAAATACCTGGGTTTATCACCATCATGGAATATTTCAGGATGATGATGGGCTGCGTGTAACCCCACAAAGAACAAATGCGTACTTCCTACGCATATGATAAAGTTATACATTATAAAAGTTTGCCAAAAGCTTTGACCGCTGAAGATGTACATAAACAATGGTAAAAGGAAAGCTATAAAGTCGGTTTTCTTGATGTGGTTACGTCTTCCTTGCATATACTCGATCACCCTTAAAATATTTCAACCATGACATTTTGTGTAATTCATATACCATAACAAACCTGGTAAGGAGGGCTTTGTGAAACCCAGACATCCACATTAAGGGAGCAACAAACCACTGTCCATATCTTTGAAGAGGTGATTTTTTAGTAGGCAAATACTGCAAGAAGGGTTCCCACGAAGATATTTCGTAATCATCTATGGTGTTGGTGTGCAAGTGATGGCTGAGTACGTGGCTGATCCTCCACTCTCTAAAATGCCAAGTTTAACACCTCATGGTTATGTTAGGGGTAAAATAAGAATATGGGTTAAAGATATGAGTAAAGTCCGAAAAATTGTTGAGTTAGACCAGGTGCGCAGATTGTAATAAATAATAATTTTATTATTTATATAAGAATATGAAAATTCTATCTAACACAAAGTGTCCAGGTACTATTGGAGATACAAAATTCTAGATGTCGATCGAGGAAGGGGTGATTTTAGAAATATTCGACAGTTATTGACAGACCAGACGACGTTTTTTGGAAATTTTAAAATACTAAGTAGTTACTGTAAAAGTAGTTTTACAGCTCCACGAAGTCAAATTTGACGTTATGAAACACATCAAAACTATAGAATTATTTTGGATTAGTAATTTCAGCTGTCAGGTAGCGTAAAAAACATATCAATGTGTCTATTAATTGTCACAACTGTAAATATAAAGCTATTGGAAATCTATGTAACTCAAAATGCCTGTTTGGACAAATAAATTATGGATGACGGTTTGCTTTACTTTGTTAATATACGGTTTCTATTCTAAATAGTAAAATTTGCGGCCTAATTAAATGTGTTTTTAAAAATTAAATTGCCTTATTGTTATACTATTATTGGTACATCATTCTTTAGTCAGGCTAAACGGGGAGAATGCGTGTAACCTTCATAATAATTCGGACTTTACTCAGATTCTTTCGGTGGTTTATACGGGTAAACTTAAGTTTAGCCTCTATTACAGTTAGGAAATAACTCAAAAAATCCTTACCTGACAGTTAGCAAGGAGAAATTAAAGTAGTACATCCTAAAATTGTCTTTTTGGTGGAAATAATTGTGAGCCGCGATCGTTAAGAAAGCCAAAAAATTCCCAGCCAAGATTCCTATCAAGAAATTATAGTACTTGGCCGCCAGGATAGACAAGATAAACAAAATCACCAAAAAGGAGTCAATCATCAAGTTGGAGATGTTAGTTTTCGGTTTGGGGATAGTGGGCAACGTTTTAATCACTTCTTTCTTCAGAGTTTTGTAAAACCCATTATCTTTGAAAGTGAATGGTGCGTTTCGTTTGCTGTCCGCATTTTTCACAAAGTATTTTTTCAGCATTTCTTCCGGCAAACTGGTTAAATGGTGCACTTCAAACGCTTCGGTAATGTCCAGACCCTGCAATATGTATCAGATATTAGTTAAGTTTTAATATAACTAGTACAGGGTGGATACATTTAGATGTTTCACCATTCAGTACATATGTTTTCCGACGTTCCTGTATTTAAAATATTTTTAGTTTCTCATCAAAAATTTAAAAATCAAATTTTTCGATTGAAACTGTTTAGAAAATAATCGATCATCATCATCTGTAAACCGGTCATTTTAAATTTTCTCTATTAAAAAATCAACAATCACCTTGCTTAACTGCAACCACTCAGATCCACCAGGATGTTTATCAACAAAATCGGTCAAATCATAGATTCCATCGTGAACCCTCCATAGACCTTCTGCATTATCGATGAGGACTTTATCCTCCAACCACGTGTCCACGGTCTGGTTTTTTCCGCGTCTTGGAGGCGAGCTGATTCCCAAAGATGATGGTGGCGATGACGTATGTGGAGGCATACTGACTAGAAAAAACCGGCAAAAAGGTTATCATTCTCTAATTATAGCTATAATTTTAATTAGTTTATATTTTTATTAAGTGTATCAGTGTGTGCGACCGTTTTAAAAAATATTTTTGTTTTGGTTTTGTTATCTTGTGCAATTTTGTTTTTCTTTATGTAGTTTACGTAATTTAATGGTTATTTAGTTTTTTTGGCTTTTCTTTTAGAGTTTTTAGAGATTTTTTAAGGTAGTTGACACTGATGCAAGTAATATTTTTACCTTAATAAGATTTCTAATAAATTAGTGAAAAATTAGGATTATAAAAAAAGAAAAAAAAAAGCCCATAATAATGTTTGTAGTATCTAAATTTGAAAATATGAACATATCATAGAGTGAGAATTTAGGTCTATTTGTATTAAAATTTATTAGTTTTTGCTACAATAATTAGTCTTTATACTCCAAAAAACCTAAGAACTACTTACCTTTATAAATTATTACTTCATATAAAACTAACCCTTTCTCTCTAAAAGCGAAATGGCAACTAAACCGTGTATGCACTATTGCAATATATCATATAAATGAAATATACACAATTTTTTCACCCCAGCTCGATAACTAGCTTGACCTCATCAGTGTTGTTTGCTTTTGACAATCAGTTAAAACACAAATATTATTATAAAACTGCAGCAATTTGTTATTTGTCAAATTATTATTACACAATCTAACAATCCGTAACGATGTAAATGTTAAAGCGATTAAATTCAAATTATTTTATTTTTCAAAACCAGAGAATTATTCAGTTATCAATACATTATACGTTTCTAGTCTCTGTTAATAAAGTAATTTTTTTACTTCTACATGAAGGATATTAGCTATTTTTTTTGATTAAGTAGGCAATTGCCATTGCTGATCCAATATGAAGTCCTAACCGTGAAATATGAAATAGAGAATAGACCAATCACAGGCATTTTTTAAGCGTGGGATATGAAATAGACCAATTACGTGACATCATTTGACATGACCCCTTCATCACAAAGTCTAATTTGGTTCTTGTGATTGACCAACTAGGAAATTAAAGCCACATTATTTGTTTTAACACTCCATGGAAAATTACAAATAAGATAATTGATATGAAATACAGTAGTGTAACTGTACTAGAAATATTAAAGATGTCACAATTTGACAGCTTCCAACTTAGTTACTATGTGATCTAGGAGGTTCGTTCTAACGTCAAAATGTAACACGTGATTTTGACTTTCTTTTATTTAAATACAATTTTCTTTGAAAAATTACAAATAACCGAGATATTTGGCATCAAATACAACAGTGTAACTACTAGAAATACTTGGTCCCTATGACAGGTAGGAGGTTCGTTTAAAGGTTAAAATGTAGTCCAAAACCTCTGCTTTCTTTTGTCAAGACAGAGTTTTTACGGAAAAAACATTAATAACTGAGAAAACAGGCCTAGAACACTGTTGTGCACGAGAAAATTAAATAATTAATTACAGAACTCTTCCATAGATTTTGAAGGTATAGTGCCTTCCTCATAAACTCAAACTATCTCAAAAAGGGTGGTTTACCCAGTTAGTCCCCTGGTAAATATTGTACCGTCGTACTCCTTAATGACACACTTCTTGAACAACACCGTATATTGTTTACAAACAATAAACTGACACTGACACTTAACCTCGCTATCTGACAACTTCAACTTCACTACAACCATCAATTCAACAACTAACTAACCAGGCCTGGTTCAGCTGCTTATATAGGCTTCCATGGTTTCTAGAAAGTTCCCAAATATTCATGAAATTGACTTTCTCCCTCACACTCATTAAGCTATAACATAAATCTCTCTCTATATAAGCAACGGAGCCAGGATTTTCTAGAACACAGACAAAAGAATGTAGAACGTAAACAAAGCAACGTAACATACAGGGGTAACAACAAATAACTAAAGAAATCCTAACTAATAATCAAAAGTTCGCTTCGCAACACTGCCCCCCTCCTAGAGTTGATCGTCCCGATCATCAACTTCACCAGCTTTGGGTGGTCGGTAAGGTGCAAGTCGATCCAGGTGAACTATTTTCATTTTCGCCCGATGTCCTCGCTGTATTCTGTAGACGACGTCGTTCAGACGCTTTATAACGTCGTAGGGTCCCTCCCATGACCTCTGTAGCTTCGGTGACTTTCCTTTCTTTCGAGCAGGATTGTATAACCAGACCTGATCACCGGCTTGGAATCCGCTGCTGTTGGCCCTTTTGTCATATCTTGTCTTTAGTCGGTCGCTTGCAAATTTCAACTTCTGCCGGACTTCCTCATGGATCACGTGCAAGCGTTGCGCCAATTTTTCTGAATAGCTATCACAAGAGGCTGGGGGTTCTTCCGGTCGTCCAAAAAGAAGATCCATTGGCAAACGAAGCTCCCTTCCAAAGACAACACTAGCTGGTGTTTTGCCAGTGGAATCATGTACTGCCGATCGATAAGCCATCAGGAACAACGGAATGTGCTGATCCCAATCTGTCTGATTGTTATCGACGACTGTCCTTAGGTAGTTGTCTAGTGTCCGGTTGAAACGTTCCACCATTCCGTCTGACTGTGGGTGTAATGGAGTAGTTCTGGTTTTCTTAATTCCCAATCGGTCACACACTTCCGTGAATACTGCCGATTCGAAATTACGCCCTTGATCCGAATGCAGCTCCCTCGGTACTCCAAATCTGCAGAAGAAGTTGTCAACCAGAACTTCTGCTACAGTAGCGGCTTCCTGGTTTGGTATTGCGTACACTTCTGGCCATTTACTGAAGTAGTCCATTGCGACCAAGATATAGCGATTTCCGGAATTAGTTTTGGGAAAAGGTCCAGCTACATCAACGGCAATCCTCTCAAACGGAGTTCCGACATTATACTGCTTCATACATCCTCGGCTCCGAGTTTTGGGACCCTTGCTACTGAAACAGTCTGCGCAACGCCGACACCAATCTTCTACATCTGAGCGGCTTTGTAGCCAATAGAACCTTTCCCTAACTTTATTTAACGTTTTGTTGATGCCAAAGTGTCCTCCGCCAATTCCATTATGGGCTTCTTTCAGTACGTCACTAACTCGGTTTCTTGGCAGAACTACCTGTAGTCGTTCTTCTTTCCCATCCGGACTTTCCCATTTTCTTTTTAGTAAATCTCCATCAATAATAAGGGACTCCCATAATGCCTAATATCCCTTTAATGTTGGAGACTTAGCGGAAATCTCCTCCCAATTTGGTCTTTCTCCACGCTCTTTCCAGTTAATTATCTGTCCTAAATCGGGGTCTTCTCGTTGATCGGCAGCCAAGTTTTCCCGATCCCATGCGATGTCATTTTTCAGAGCGATCCTTCGACAAGGCTTTCCAAATTCGGCTATCTCCAGGCGTTTACAGTGATTGCAACCTTCCACACAAGGTCTTCGTGACACTGCGTCCGCGTTTCCGTGCAAACGTCCTTTTCTGTGTTCAATCTGGAAGTCATATTCTTGAAGTCTTTGCAACCATCGAGCTATTTGTCCTTCTGGATTTTTGAATTGAAATAGCCATTTCAGAGAGGCATGGTCCGTCCTTAGTCTGAATCGTTGTCCGTACAGGTATTTGTGAAACTGCTCGACTGTTTTCACTACGGCTAACAGCTCCTTCCTGGTTACGCAATAATTTCTCTCTGGCTTTGATAGTGATTTGCTGAAATAGGCGATCACTCGTTCTTCACCATCTTGGATTTGAGATAAAACTCCGCCTAAACCAATATTACTAGCATCTGCGTCCACAATAAACTCTTCCCCAGGTCGTGGAAAAGCCAAAACTGGTGGAGAACAAAGGGTTACTTTCAGTTCTTCCATGGCTTCCTGACATGTTGCAGTCCATTCGAAGGGCTGGTTATTCTCCGTCAATTTGTGTAGGGGTCTGGCTATATCAGCAAATCCACGAACAAACCTTCTGTAATAGGAACACAATCCCAGAAAACTCCTTAATTCATGCTTGTCTTTCGGAACAGGCCAATTTTTTACAGCTTCAGTTTTCTTCGGGTCGGTTTTTACTCCTTTTGACGATATAACGTGTCCCAAGTATTCGACTTCTTCTTGGAAAAAGCTGCACTTCTTCGGATTTAATTTCAGGTTTGCCCCTCTGAACTTCTTGAAGATTTCTTCAACGTTTTGCAGGTGTTCTTCAAATGTTTTGCCCATAATAATGATGTCGTCTAAATAAACAAGACAGGTTTTCCAAGTCAATCCTCGTAGAACAGTTTCCATTAATCTTTCGAAGGTTGCCGGAGCATTGCAAAGTCCAAAAGGCATGACGTTAAAATGCCACAAGCCATTTCCAGTTGAGAAGGCAGTTTTCTCTTTGTCCCGTTGATCCATCTCCACTTGCCAGTATCCACTTTTTAGATCCAAGGTGGTAAACCACTTTGCGTTAGCCAGAGTGTCTATGGTGTCATCTATTCTGGGCAAGGGATAACTGTCTTTCTTAGTAACTTCATTTAGTCTTCTATAGTCCACGCAGAATCTTGTCGACCCATCTTTCTTAGTAACAAGTACCACAGGAGAACTCCAAGGGCTGGTGGAAGGCTCAATGACGCTGCGATCCGCCATGTCCTGTATAAGATTTTCCACTTCTGCCTGCTTAGCCAATGGGAGTCGTCTGGGTCTTTGCTTAATGGGCAAATAATCCCCTGTTTCAATTTTATGCCTCACTAAATGAGTTCTTCCCAAATCCGTTTCATTTAAGGCGAACACGTCCTTGTAGTCGTGAAGCAAACGGCCAAAAGTCTGTTTCTCTTGATCAGTCAAAATTGAGCTCGTCTTTTTCATTAAGTGCACCAAACACTCAGGAAGGTCACTGTCGGGGTTTGGTTTTGTTTCGTGCGACTCCTTAGTCACCATAAGTACTGGTTCGGATTTGGCTATTATATCGCCTTTTTTAAATCTTTGACCACATTCTTTCAAATTGGCGACTTTTACGTATGCTTGGCCGTTTTTCTGCTGGACTAGGGTGCGGGCTACAAGAACTCCCTTCTTCACAGCATCATCTTCCTCTTCATAACTCGGTTCTATCAGCTGAAGTTTGCTCAATTCCGTTTTTCTATCCAAATTAACTTTAACGATGGTCTCTGATCTTGCAGGTAAGTTGACATCTTCTTCCAACGTAACTTTCCTCACACGCATATCTTGTTCGGGTGTCATCATAACAATCTCGTCTTGTCCAGTCTTGATCAGTCTATTCTCCAAATCCAGCTGGAACTTGTGTTGCTCCATAAGATCTAAGCCCATTAAGACGTCATCAGTTATGTTGGCCACAAAAACGGTATGGTTGAAGACATGCCGCCCAAGCTTCACTTCCGCTTCATGGATTCCCAGAACAGGCATTGACTCACCAGCGGCAGTTTCCAATATAAACTTTGTACCAGTGTCGCTAATCCTGCAGTGTTTCACTATGTCCGGCCTTACGATAGTATGACAAGAACCGGTATCAACAACCATTTGGCAATCCTGGCCGCAAATCTTACCGGTCACTATTAAGCTGGTGTTTTCGTGCTGAAGACGGGCTACTTTAATTATGGTTGGTGGGGCTTGACAGTGTTGCGTAGCCAGCTTTTGCCCCGGAAAACTGGCTACTCTTCGTTTTCCTGGTTCTGCATTCTTCTAGGTTTGCGGCACTGCGATTGAATGTGCCCCTTTTCTCCACAGTTCCAGCATTCCAATGACCGAGTAAACGTGGTGGTTTGAGCGTTTCGGTTGTTCTGACTTCTTCTATTTAACGCTCCCATTAGTTCTTTTCGAAATGTCTCCAGTTGACGATTCAAGTCTGACTGAGTGATTGTGTGATCTGAATTGGAAGATCGGTTTCTCGGTTCCGGTGTAAGGCTTCTGACTTGACGCACTCGAGTATGTCCTCGTGATACTTGCTTGACCGCCTCAAACTCCAAAGCGTAGGCAAGAGCATCATGCAATGTTTGGCATCTCGCTAATCGTATTGCTTGCTCTGTGTCACAATCTTTAAGACCTCGCACAAAAGCCCGTACTGCCATTCGCTCTCTAATGTCGTGAGAGGCCGTTGGATAGGCCAGACAAACTAATCGAGCAATGTCGGCTTCATACTGTTGAAGTGTTTCCGTGCTTCTTTGGGTCCTACTAGACAACTGAGCTTCGTATACTTGTTCTAGGTGCTTATTTCCAAATCTCATCTCCAAATGTTGGATTAAGTCGTCGTAGTTTTTGTACTGGCTCTCGTCCAAAGTCTGCAAAACCTCCAGTGCTTCTTCTCGAAGTGACAAAACCAAGGCAGTGGCTTTGTCACTTGATGTCCAATTGTTGGCCTCTGCGGCAGCCTCAAACTGTTTTTTGTAAACCTGCCATGAGGTCTTACCGTCGAAAACTGGTGGCTTAATATTTGAGCAGACACTAGAACTGGCGACTACGGTTGGCTTTGAAGACTTTTCCTGTAGTTTGTCAAATTCCTCTCGCAAGGTCTGAACGGTCTCCTCCACACCGCTTATCCTCTCATTTACCTTTTCTTCCAAAATTTCCATCCTGTTGTCCATTTCTCCTTTTATTTCATTTATTACTCGGTCTAATTTTTCATCTTGTCGTTGAAACTGGTCTTTAATTTGGTCTTGGCTTGCTTTGAACTGCTCTTGACTTATTTGGCTTGCTTTCATTTCTTCGAACTTCTGGTCTTGGCTCGCTTTCATTTCTTCGAACTTTTGGTCTTGGCTCGCTTTCATTTCTTCGAACTGTTGGTCTTGGCTCGCTTTCATTTCCTCCAACTTTTGGTCCTGACTTGCTTTCATTGCTTGAATCATCTCCATAAGTTGTTTCATTCCTTCATCCATTTTGGCACTTTGTTGTCGTGTACTCACAGGCATTCAACACACCTTCTGCTTTTGTCGGTTTATTCTGTCTTCCTCTGGAACTCTTCTTCGATTCTCCAATCCCACTTCTGACACCAAATGTACCGTCGTACTCCTTAATGACACACTTCTTGAACAACACCGTATATTGTTTACAAACAATAAACTGACAGTGACACTTAACCTCGCTATCTGACAACTTCAACTTCACTACAACCATCAATTCAACAACTAACTAACCAGGCCTGGTTCAGCTGCTTATATAGGCTTCCATGGTTTCTAGAAAGTTCCCAAATATTCATGAAATTGACTTTCTCCCTCACACTCATTAAGCTATAACATAAATCTCTCTCTATATAAGCAACGGAGCCAGGATTTTCTAGAACACAGACAAAAGAATGTAGAACGTAAACAAAGCAACGTAACATACAGGGGTAACAACAAATAACTAAAGAAATCCTAACTAATAATCAAAAGTTCGCTTCGCAACAATATTTTCCCCGCAGGAGAAACCTCCCGGAAAAAATGTTCCCAAAGAAAAAAACCACAAACTTTTTTGTGAAGAAAATTTCCCAATCTGGCAATCCTGCATTTTTCTTTTACTGTTTATTTGTAACCACATTTATTTATGTCATAAAACACGTGATCGCTGAACGGTAACCACATTTTATATCAGGTGACTAGATGTCTAGACTGTCTCTAATGTCAGTTACATCTATTGGACGTTTTATTTTTATAGGTTATATTTATGTTTTGTTGATAATTTGAATGCAAATTGTAAATTGATTTATAAAGTAAGAATAAAACCTATAAAAGCGTAAAGACAAGGAGTAAGCAGTAACTTCAATTTGTAAATATGCCCAATATACAAATTCTTAACTGGTAGCCTGTGAAAGTTTGAAGCAAAATGAAAAACTGGATATTCTTGTTGGAAACTGTGTTTCTACTGATCTCACAAGTTGAATGTTCCAAGAAGGCAACTTGTCTACACTTAAACGTTTCAATAACACAGAAAATTGAAAATCTTGGTTTTCATCGGTAAGTCTTTACAGAATTAGTAAGTATCTATCATTCTACTCCTATTATTTGCTAGTTAGTATCCAGTGTGCACCCTCCTGCTTAGTTTTATGTTTTGTGTTAACCCTTGTTTACTTAAGCCTTAAACGGTTTACTATGAGGATCACTGCAATTTGTTTAGATGGGTTAAATGCTGGATTAATGTTTCTGAAGAGGCCCTTGTAAAAACTTATATTCAAATATTTTAATTTTTTAATTTGTCAATAATGATCAGAAGGTGCACCTGAGAAATAGGGTTTAAAAATTAATCATACATTCTCAAACTTAAAGGACATTTAGTTTATAGTTTGACTCTAAGGATCACTGTAAAGGAGTTGGTACATTTCTTTATGAATCCCATTTGGTATGTGATTTAGAACAGAATTTTCATGTGTAGTGATATCAGAGAACAAACGTGAGAGTTAAAAGTCTTCAGTCTAATTAATATCTTTTAAAGTAGAAGACTTTTTGCAAAATGTAGGTATTTCTGTCAAAATCCTAGTCTTACTGAATGAAAATGTGACAAAACCTCTTACTAAATAAATCTTGTGGTCAGGTAAACTTTCACATGTCTTACCAATAAATACAAATATAACTTATAAAGTTACCATGAAATGAACAAGGTCATTAAAACTACAGTTTTCTTTATTTTATATTTTTAACAGTCTATATTTCTGTGCTGGAATTCTTGATTCTAACTACAGCAAAAAAAATATTGAGGTTTCTTAGTTATTAATTAAACTCATTTTTAGTTACCTAACACTTATTTTAGTTACTAAATCACATTATAACATCCATCATTTTTTCAGTGTCACATTATTACGGTAAATAATCAACAAACCAATCACAGTTGAAAATTATCCTTTTAGCTCATGCATAGTTATGCAAGTGTAAACAATTATTTAGTTTACTAGTTAACTAAATTTTCCATAAATATACAGCTTTTGAGTAGTTATACACTTTGTAGCACAATATAAACTTTCAGTACCCTGAATTGGCTTGTGGAATCACACAATCTAGATGCTGCCACTTGGTTAAACAACACCTGCAAATTGGCATTACGCCTGGATGTTGGACAGGGCATGTTTGTGAACCCTGATCAGGTTGATGACTTGCAAAGATTAGGAAAGGTATATCAAATCCTTGACTAATCTATGTTTAACTGATCTAAAGTTAAAACCACTATTTCTGGATATCAATATATTAAAGCATATGTTTGTGTAACCTGCTGTTTGAACCTAAACAATTGATATATGTAGTTGGATGCTTTGATTGATGGATCTGTGGATGTTGAGGCGCCAGCCCATTTGGCCACACGTCACACAGTGTTTATCTACTTGAACCAGACTGATATTTTAACTCAAACCACTATTAAACTTCCAATACACTTGAGATACCAAAGACCCTTGTTGGGAGGGTGAGTGCACTTTCTAATAAATGTGCATGTAAAATGTTTGTTTTTTAGACATGGGAAAGTCATTTTGAGTAAACCAGCATTGCTGGTGCACTGTTCAGAGACTAATAATGTGATATGTGGTAAGGATGTCGTGGTTTCTGCACCTAAAAGCTCTAAAGAACTGAATGAAATCCAGTTATGGAAAAACTTAACTTATAAAGCTGTAAGGATGTTTGTTGAAAATTTTAATTGGTTAGTTGGTTTTGAGTTTAGTGTTTTCAGCATTTTGATGAGATGGAGTTGTTGGTGCCTATTGGTAACTTGGATGACTATGGAGTAGTGGCTGTAGTTTCCTGTATTTTGGGCTGTGCTGGATGTATTTATTTATTGTCGCTCATGAGGCAGTAAAACAATAATTTTATCATTGTTTGGGTTGTATTAGTCCAACTAGTTTTATTTTATTTTTCCTTTTTGAGATAAAATAATCATACTTTTTTGTTTTTAAAGACATTTTGTTTTACATAAAGACGTGTTTCATACAGTAAAAAATTAAACAATAGTTATTTGTATACCTAGGCCGTGAAATGGTATTTTTTCGGCCGAAAGAAAGTTTGGCGTCCGAGGCCGTCATACGGCCAAGGACAACAATCTTGAGGACGAAAAAATTATTTCACGGCCGAGGTGTACACAAAATTTTTTGTTCAAACGATATTTATTTAGAAATTCTTAATTTTTGATAAATAAAATGAGAAGGGTCTAGCAATCACGGTGACGTTTATCGTTAAGTTGCGTTAAGTTTGCTGGTTATGTATTGTTGATGTGACGTTAAATAATAGACTGACTCTTGTCAGAAATATTTTCCATTTTTTTATTTATGCAAAAATTAAATTGGGAGACGAAGATTGCTGTACTGATATAGATGGGTGTACTGCTGTAATGGGTGCACACAGTGGTCACATAGAGAAATCGTAACCAGCAAGCAATAATAAGCGTAGACGGTGACATAGTGATTGTTAATTTACTTTTTCACGGCCGCTAAACTGTACGTGAAGTGAGTACTTCACGTCCGTTTGAACAAAAATTGGTTTATTTACACAAGTCTGCAAATCATCTAAAGGCTTTAAGTATTAAACAAAATAAATACAAACATTCAATCTTATTTAAGATAATTTGAAACAACATTAATATAACAAAACAAAAATGTAACAGACAAAACTAAGGCCAGTAATTATCACAAATTTCCAGCTTTTACTCAAATTTCAAAATGTACTTTTTGCCTATCATACCTTTTATAGTTAAGGTGTTAATCAAGGCATCTCTATAATTTTGAAAATCAATCATTTCAAAAGCAGGTCCTCTCAACTCATTACTGGTCATCATTGAAATCAACTCTGACATCATTTCAAACCTATCTACACTGTTTTTGTTCTCCTGTGTCCATCTAGTCATCCAGTACCCTCTGAATTGTAAATCTTTAAAAATCAGTGCTGAAGTGGGGATTGTCAGAGGTTCTCTGGACATTCCACCATAGGTCACCATAGGGCTGCCATTTTGAAGGTATCTCAGGCACTCTAAAGCGTTTTTACCACCCACACAGTTTAGGGCTAGCTTTGGTTTGCTTAGTTTCCCTGACTTAAATATTTCGGTGCTGCGCAACTCTTCCTCAGTTAACACTTCAGTGGCGCCCAATTCACTTAAGTAGCTCTTCAATTCTGCTATGTTTGGACGGTCTCTGACGATGTTTACAGTGCGAATACCCCAGGCGCGGCAAATTTGAATGACGTTCTGGCCACAGGCGGAGTTAGCCCCATTTTGAATCACCTTTTAAGAAATTCATTTTAGTTTTTAATTAAAAAACTATAATTGTAAACAAACATACAGTGTCTCCAGGTTTAAGCTCTGCAAAATCTCTCAGCATACGATAGGCGGTACAAGGGTTAACCTTTAAAGTGGCAGCCTCAACAAGTCCCAACTTTTTTGGTATTTTCAACACATCGTCCTTAGGCAAAACCAAGTGTGTTTGCCAGGTTCCCAAGATGGTATTTAACGGTATAACATGGTCCCCTTCTTCCATATCAGTGACATTTGAACCGACTTTCACAATTTTACCCACCCCTTCATTACCAGGTACTGCGGGTAGAGGTGGTTTGGATGGGTACTTGCCTTGAATTGTATTGATGTCAGCTGGATTAACGGGAGCAGCCAAAACTTTAACCACAACTTCATCGGGACTCGGCTCTTTCAACTCGGCCTCCGTTAAATTTACCACTTTTAAAGGGTCACCATATTCAGCATAGAGGAGTTTTTGTGGAGTGGTGCTGTTGAGTCTGTTCATGTTCCAGGTTGTGGGCGAATGTTTGATCGATTTGAATAATGTAGGAAGTTTTAGACACACTCTGGCCATAATGATAATTCGCTTTTAAAAAAACGAAAATATTGGTTTTTTTAATCAGTTTAGTTATTGAATCTTGATTATAAGCATAGATTATAAGGTTAAAATTTTAGGTTAGGTTTTATTGTTTATATTTTTTTTCATGTATTGTTAGTTGCATACGTATTCTCTATGTCACGTGATAGTAGTTACGAAAAAAATATGAGTATTGCAACCAGCAATACATTCTTCCTTTTGTTTCTTTTACTTGAGTGCAATTTTTTTTGGGTAAATGGTCTCCGATCATTTGTAAAAACATATCGCAGAGAGACAGATATAATTTATTAATATTCGTTACATTTACTGCATAATTAAGACATTTTAATACACACTAATAAACTCCGTCGCCAACCTTATTATAAAAACTGTAAATAACAAAATAGATACCAACATGTTTATTTACAGCAAAATTCAAAAGGAAATCCAATTAAAAATATGAAAGATTATCCTCATTATTATAAAAGCCTGTCGACGGATTTAGTTGGCCTCATGCACTTGTAGTTTGTAAATGTTTGTGGACGCACTCTTCCTTATTAATCAAATGGGTGGTTCTGTTGACCAACTGCATCAATGAAGACAAATCGCGCGCCCAATCATTCAGCACATCACTGGGATCTTTGCTTTGTTGGAAATGAACCACCTGGGACACAAAACAGTTAAACATTTTATTATGTTAGGTTAAGTTTAACTTACCCCAGCTGGACGATCAGTTTTAGCTTGTACAGTCTTACTTACAACCAAAGTGGATAGGAATTCTTCTGTTTCAGCCACAGACAAGTCCAAAAGCTGTGCGATTCTAGAGATCTTAATGCGCGTGTAGTATTTAGCCATTACCCGAATGTTATGGTCTACCACTCGAGATCTACAAATTAAACATTCTGATTTGGTTTACAACATCTAACAATAACCTGACTTCAAATCAGCCCAACGCTTAGCCGCTTGTTCATCCCCACTGAACACTGGAGTTGACTTAAGCTCTTTCTCATACAACTCACACAAACCAGACCATTTGATTAGCTCATGAGTAGTAAAGAGTTTAAGCAAAGATTTATAGAGTGGAATCTCCTCTAAAACTTTGTCTGCTAACACTCTATGGGTGAGATCAGACTGGAAATTAAATACAGTTTAACATTTAAACAAAGTTAATACATTGATTAATTAACCTTTTCATTGTCATAGGGAGCCAAAATTAAATAAAGTACTACAGCCTTAGCACTGGCCTGTTTTTCTGCAGGATTTTCCTGAATACTTGAAGTGTTTAGTACAGCCCTGTAGTGTTTGCATGTGGCCAAGTATGATCCTTCATGTTGATCCAATTCCATCATCAACCTAAAAATGTTTATTATGAAACACCCCACTTTGGATTATGAAAGAAAAACTCACCTGTAGTATTTCAGTTTTAATTCCTGGGTACTCTCATCCTCAAAGAATTTAGTGTTGATTTTCTTGGAAATTATTTGAGTTCTAATATAGTCCTGCTTAGCCAGACAAAGCCTCATTTGTTCCAGTATCAATTCGACTTTTTCCTTCTTCTCCATTGAGCCATAAGTCTCAACCTGCAGTTCCTGGATGATATTGGCAGCCTCCTGGATATTGCCCTCCCCTTCTCTTATTTTAGCTAGTCGATGGGTCAGACGGGCTCTTTCCACCTCCACATAGATTTTACCTTCAGTCACTTGTCTACAAATCACATATTACTCCATAAAAATATAAGTTTTTACTTGGTATTACCTGAGAGTATCTATAAGCTTAACCATAGTGTCTTTATCAGGGGTTTGATCCACATAAGTGCAGCACTCTTGCACCATTTTAGTAACCGCCTGTTTTAACTGAGACCGCCTTTTAGTCAGCATTATAATGTGATCATTTAAGGCAGTCCAATTTTTTGCTTCCTTGCAAATCTGACAAATTGCAACTAAAATTACTGTTATAGGCAAAAGTAAATGTTTGAAAAAAAAACTCTAACCCAAAACGCGGCCAGTTGAAATCATATCAGCTCCAGTTCTAGTTTGCTTTTCCAGGGCAAGAAGCTGTTCCAGGGCATCATGAAGTTTACCAGATTTGGCCAATTTCTGGCACTCTGGAATTTTTTCATCGCAAGTCGAAGTGTAGTCCACCTCCATTTTCACGATTTTACCAGAATCGGTCGCTATGTTCTCCATTGTGCTACAAAATGGGGCTCTATCAGTAAATTTCTAGCTAACCTTAAAATTTATTTAAAAATGACAATACGAAATCATCTCAAGTAGGTATCATGAATGGTGAAACAGATTGTGGGGAACGTTTTTTCTTACCTTTATTCACTTATGAGCAGTAAAAAATGAATTAACAGGATTTTCACTAATAGAAAATAACAATCAGCAAGTCACCTTCTCCTTCTAAACAAAAACACTCAAAGCTGTCAGCCTGTCACTGCTGTCAGATGTCAACTTACAGCTTACAGCCAGTTGAGCCAGCGTTGCCAATCTTTAACCCGTCATACTATAAGCTGAACAAAAGTAAAGTGAGGTTCAGACTGTTTCACTCAAGGATGGGACGGTATAAAGACGGTGAAATAAGTAAGTAAAAAAAAAGCACTTTAAAATTTTTCATTTTTCAAAAAAATTGAATAAATAGGGGGGTATTAGGCAAGGACGGTAAACAGTAAAGGATTGCTTAATCCCATAAGCGCAATGTTGTCCGTATCGGCTCGGACCGGTGACGATTTTTACGTCACCATCAAGTCGGAGATCACGCGTTTGCGCGATTTTTAACCGATTGCAGTCAATCATATTTAGCGTATTGTGCGTCCGAGACTTTACTGTGACGTCAGGATCCATTCGCCGCCGGGAAACAAAATCGGCCAATCGAGCAATCCTTTACTGTTTACCGTCCTTGGGTGCAAACTGTAATAAGTCACAATCGGCAAGATTCAACTCATGAACCTATAAAATTTACTTTAATAAAATGATTTGAATTGAACTGTATTGCTTTCGAGCATATAGCGGCAACACCTTATTTGAAAGTGCAAATGGCAACGCTGCTATCAACCTGACAGCCTGCAGCCTGACACTCACCGATCTTAAATAAAAGTGAGGTTAGGTTAGTCTAAAGTAAACAAAAATAAGTTTACAAGTCTAGATTAGAAAACATGAATTTGTATTCGTATTTTTTGGTTGTTCTAGTAGTTCTATGCGTGATATGTGAAATTAAATCGTCTCAAACGTTGTCACCAAAAAATCGTGGAGGCACAAAGAAGCAGGAAGAACCACCACCATCACCGCCAAAAAAGAAACTTATACAATCTGTAACTGGTCCTCAGAAATACTCGGTTTTCGATAAGGGTTTCGTGTCCGAGGACGCTAGCGCCTCTGAAATTATCGCCAACTATCAGGCGTTTAATTCAGAAACTGATGATTACAATTTTAATGGTCTTGTACTAGGATATGTAACTCCTGTAAGTCAACTTATTTTATAAAACCAAGAATAAAGTGACTAGACTAAACAAAACAGTGGAACAACCATGGGTATGACGTGGCCAAGATTTTCGGTAACAAGTTTACCCACATCAGTCCAGTGTGGCTGCAAATCCATCGTAGGGGGGCTGAAAAATATGAAGTCACTGGTACTCATGATATTGATAAACAGTGGGTGGTTGATGTGAGGAATGCCGGTCGAGAAAGAAAAACCAAAGGTTTGCCAGCCATTTTGAGTATGTAGAATTTCTTGTAAAGGTTTGTTTTAGTACTTCCTAGAGTTCTTTTTGATACTTGGATGATGGATGACTATAAAGCTATTTTTAAGTATTCAGAAGAAGTTGAGGCTATGACTAAAGTTTTGATTGAAAGTTGCAAATTGCATAAGTTTGATGGGTTTGTTTTTGAAGTTTGGAGTCAGATTGCTGGTGCTGTTAAGCCTGAGAGTGCTGTTAAACTTATTAGCACCATGAGTATGTTGATGCTTATTAATTATATTAGAATTAGTGTTTGTATTTTGTGTAAACAGGTGATTTGTTTGCTGTGGAAGGTTTGGAATTTATCTTGGTGGTGCCCCCAAAAAGGGGCAAACAAGAATTATTTACAGCCAGTGACTTTGAAGCCCTGTATGAGCATGTAACAGCATTTTCTTTGATGACTTATGATTTTTCCAGTCCTCAGTATCCAGGTTTACATTTTTTTTCTTTTGTGTGATATTTTATTTAATTGTGAGATTATTATCAAGGCCCAAATTCTCCTGTTAGTTGGATAGAAGAGTGTGTGACATCTCTCACTTCAAACCTTACTAGAAGACCTAAAATTCTTATGGGGCTGAACTTTTTTGGGAACGACTATACCGCCAATGGAGGAGGGCCTATTGTTGGACATGAGTATATTAAAATCTTGAAAAAAGCACCTGATGTAACTTTTACCTACAATCCTGAAATTGGAGAGCATTATTTTGAGTACAGGTGAATTTGTCATTATTTACCAGTATGCTGGTGTTACATAGTGTAATTGTTATTTTAGAGATGAAGATAAAGTGAAACATGTAGTGTTCTATCCAACATTATATTCCATATTTGTAAGACTGGACTTGGCCTACAAACTGAAAGTGGGACTTTCCATATGGGAAATTGGTCAAGGATTGGATTATTTCTATGATTTACTGTGATTTTATTTGAAGTTCCTTTACAACAGTTAATATTATAAATATAGTGTTATGATTACAGTTTATTTTTTGTCAAGTAGGGATAATGAAAAAAATTAGAAAAAATGCAAAATAAGGGATAATGTTAATACAAGAAAAGTAGATTAAATTTAAATATGGTCGTCGACATTAATTTGGCCCTTGTACAAAGAGGACAAATAATGACCAAAAAAATGAACAAGTAGAACACTGAAAAATAATGAATCCAGGGAATTAAAATATTAATATATTCAACTTGATTTTGAACCGCATCCCTGATTTACGGATTTATTTGTTGTCCAAGTTCTTGGATAGTTCTATTGTTTACAAAAAAAGACTTGACACATCAAGCCTGTGCAGTTTCTGAAAAAAATGCCTGTGCAGTTTCTGAAGAAATGACGTAAAGTCTGAAGAATTACCCTCCTAGAAAAATTTATACTTGCATACATTCCTAATTAATTTTTCATAGTGTAAATATGTCTTTTGGGGTATTCTTCATGGCAAACAAGTTTGACAAATTTCAAAATATAGACCTTTCTTAGCTTGCTCATATATTTCCAAAATTTCATTTCAATCGAATAACAAAAAGCAGAACCCTGTGAAGGCTGACAGTGTAAAGGTATTAATACAAACATTTTACTACAACAGGGTATATTAGTAAAATAAAAATACTAAAACATAAATAACTATTATAACAAATTATGGTTGCCTGTAATACAAAAAGCTTCAATATGAATCAAGCTGCTTCAACTTCATTAAACTTTCTCATGGTTTTCATAACCTGAGGCATTCTAAGCACTCGATCTTGGAAGAGCCAACACAGTTTGGATGGGACAAAGCTAAAATATTGTTCATTTTGAGTTTAAGTTTGATTTTGAGTGAAAACAAGCCTACTTTTTCAGTCCTAAAATGTAACTGGATAAAGCTGGAACAGTGCAGAAAAATTCGTTTCTTCTAATAGCCAGAATAATGCGTTTGGCAACGTCTTTCGGTTCTAACATGGGGGCGTGGCGGGGCTTGCATCCTTCGAACATTCCCGTGTTTATAAAGTAAGGACTTACCATGGTAAGATGGATTTTGTGAAAGCCCATAGTCTTAAATTATATAAATTTAAAATCAAATAGAGGATAATATGCGGATATTAACAGGTTACCTTCAGTTCGGCGTCTAGACTTTCGTGAAAACCAATTACGGCAAATTTGGACCCACTGTAGTCGGTACATTTGGTGGTTCCTAAAATGCCCGTCAGGGAACCCACGGTGCAAATGTGGCCTCTACCTTGTTTGATCATGTCAGGTAAGAAAGCTTTAGCCGTCTGTATTAATAAAAAATCAGGATATTGCATCTACATATATTCTAAAAAAATGGTGAGGTTTTGTTTTTTGTTTATCAATCTCAATCAATATCCCAATCCTCTGACCGGTTTCGTTCTATTACGGGTCATCAGAGAGGCTATAGCACTTGATAAGCAAAAAAAAAAATATATTGACATTAGAGTTACTCTGTATATTTATATAGAAAAGCAAAATACTAAAATCAGAACAAATTCATCTGGTATACTGGGAATGTCTTGAAAGTTAGTTATAGTTTAGAGTTGTCATAATATCATCTTTTATTCTTTTTGTCTGACGTAAATTGACGATTTTAAAAGGTCAAACAACCAGCTTTATTAGAATAATTATTAGCACAATCACCATCACTTTCTCTTTTTCTTGTACCATCAAATGATCTCAGATTTGAGTATGCATAAAAAAAAACACCAACATACAGGTAGGTGCGTTGAATAGTGAAAGTGGCTTTTGCTTTGCAACTGGGCACACATATCTCCGAGTCATTTAATTGGAGAACAACTTTTCTCCTTAAAACTACACTAGACTCACCCAATAACAAGATAAAGTGTTGACTTTATACGTTTTTTCGATCATATAGTCGGGTAGTTCTAGGAATGTTTGACCGCACACAATACCAGCATTATTGATTAGAATATCGATTGTGCCAATATCGTCTTTGACCGCCTCTGCCGTTTTGTAGATACTTTGTCTGTCTGACAGGTCTACGGTGTAGGTATGAATTTTGTAGCCTTCGGCTGCCACTTTGTCTCTTAGTTTTGCCATTGCTACAAAAGAGTATAAGTAAAATACCACTTTCGGTCTGTTTAATAAGTTTACAAAACTCGAGTTTGGTTTTTCTTTACGTTTTGTCTCTCATTAAAACAACGCAAAGTTACAGCAAAAAGTACAAACTAGACCAAATAAGCAAAATAAGTTTAAAATACCTTTTTCATTAATATCCCATACAATGACCTTAGCTTTGTATCGCGCAAGTCTGAGTACTAGTTCTTGACCTACTCCTCCTGCACCTCCAGTAACAAGTATAACACGCCCTCTTAACGATTTTAAGGTCCTAAAAACTATTATTTATTTAATAAAAAGGTTTTAAAGGCTTAAATTATGGTTACCGTAAACTTTGTGGTGTGATGTTCAAAAGTGCAGCTTCGACCACGTAGTAGAAGGCCAACCATAGTATAGTGCAAACTTCTAAGATTTGGGCTACCGCCCTTAAGGTCGCTTTGTGGATGGTTCTGTATATTCCTTTCATAGTTCTGAAAGAACGAAAAAAGTGATAAAAAAAACGTTGTTTGACTATCGTTCTATCGAAATTTTGAACCAATTTCATGTCTTATGACATCCCGAAGTTGAAGGTTTGGTTATGCAAAAGTTATTTTTGTCGGTAAAACAGTTTGGTAGGTAGGAAAAATAGTGATTTATGCAAATTATATCATTTTTTTAAGATTCTTCTAAAATTAGTAATTCACGTACTAATTCGTACGAATTAGAAAAAAAAAACGGCAATATGTAGCCTAGTTTTTCTTTAAATTGGGTTAAATAATGATTGTCATAAAATGCATTGAATCTCCCCTAAGATCATAATCTGGACCAAATGAGCAAAATAACGATAAGCAAACTTTCAAAATATTTAGGTAATAAATAAAGTAATTTCATTGAAATTAACTAGACTGTGTTAGTGCACTTTTACTTTTGTAATTATTATTTTTCGCTTTGATTAATAATTCAGTATGACTTTGTTGCACAAATTTGTTAATTAAGGAATCAATTTCACTAAAACTTACCGTTGCACTTTCTGTGCGGCATTGTATTCTTTCTTCGAATCTTCCACTTTCCTAAAATTTCCACTCAAACTTTCAATTGCCGTTTTCTTATTGAAATAATTCATGTTTTAAATTGCTAGCACTTTTTACAACTATTCCGCAGTCAATGAAAGCTTAGATACAACTGTGTGGTCTGTGCCGGATAATAATCTGCAACTCTCTTTGGACGTTTCAACGGAACCATTTCTCCGACGGTACCAGTTATACGGGGAGATTTGCTAAGTACCACTTTACATTACTGTTGATTTTGTTCAGGGTTTTGACCCCAGAATAAGCAAGTCTCTATAATGAGAGCGCTGAGTAGGTCATTTGGAAAGGGGGAGGTTATCGCGGTGTCTTCATGTCCGTTTTTCTTCGACGGTAATGAGCCGTTTGCGCAATTAATGACTTTCCAATTCTTCGGATGCACTTGAGTTGTAACGACCCCAATTTGTACTTTATCATTACACAAAAATGATGTTTTTATCGATTAATTAAAATAACTGATAAAATCATTCATAATGGTTGATTTGATTAAGTGATAATTAACGTTTTGGTTTAATACAAGAATGTTTATTAAGAAATACATACTTACAGTGTGTCTCAAATTGGTTCCACGTGTATTGGGATCTCGGTATCCATAGTCAGTTAAATAGAGTTTTTTTTTCCAAAGCTGTTTTATATATAGTTTTCTCTGTTGGAAGTGGGACACGCGGTACTACTGAAAAAAACGTGGCATAAATTTTCACATGCTTTTGTAAATTTACATAAACGTCTGGTTCAACAATGTCAAATCTTATCAAGATTAATATTTATAACTTTACTTTGCGCAGAAAAGTTATCTTTTAACTTGTCATGGAACAATTTCTTCAACAATCCAGTCATCAGATACGTATATTCTTTGTACAATTCTAGGTTGATGGTAATCAACCACGTATTTTACTTTTAAATGCATGTTTTGCTAAGGTCAAAAAAGGGTAAAGTTAATTTCGAATGAAAAAATATTGCACGCAATCTATGTTTCTGGGAAGAGAGAAACAGGATCGTATTGACACAAATCTACATTATTATCATATTGTAAGTGGTATTATGGAATACTGCAATAGCTTGCTTTATAATGGACATCCTATACAACAACTGGTTAGTTAGTTAATGCAGTGTAAAATTTTTGTATTTTAAAAATTAGCACTAAAGGAGCTAATTAAGTTACTTCACTTTATTTGTTATGCAAATTGCTGTGAAGAAGCTTTCACTTCCTTTTTCAGTGATTGTTAGAGAGTTTTTATCATTTTGTTGGTATCTTGCTACATATACAAAACCTATCAAATATCAATTTTAATTTAACTGCCAATTTTATTAGTAAAGTTTACGAAACTGCGGTCAATAACATTTTGTTTACACAGATATAGTTGATTAGACAAAAAATGGAGATTTTTTTAAATTACGCATATTTGCTAAAGCCGACTTAAGATATTAGCGTAGTTATTTGACCCAATTCTAAGCCTGCAAAAATTTGTTGATATCAAAATTAATTGGCAAATTCCTACTGCATTCTAGAATTTTTGTCGTTCCAATTTTATTTCTCAGAAAATTAGTTAAAATAATTATTTGCATTACAGCAATGTTTAAATAGACAAAGGAGTATTCAGGTGTAAGGCACATTTAAACATTTACTTTAACTAATAGATAATGTAAAATGAGATTTAACAGAGTACATATCACCTGACATCTTATGCCTGTTTCCCTGAGACTTCAAAGTCGGTTTTAAGTACAACTTAAGCTAAGTTGAGGTTTGAATGAGACAGATCAGGTGCAAAATAGCATAGTCTAAACTAAACTTATCTAAGCTGACATTAAACTCAACTTATAGCCAATGTTGCAAGTTTTATTGCTTCAACGACACACAATACAACTCTATTTCCGTACTTTCACTAAAAAAACAAATAAAGTACAAATACTTGTACGGTAAAGGATTTAATTCTTGACCTTAAAAACCGAGATCATGGCCGTTTGTTGATCGTAAAGCAGGTTTCATTTATTTTTAACTTTCCTTTCTGATATAAACAAACGGTTGGAAAGTGTATAAAAACTGAATATTTTGATCAGCCACTCAGGAATTAAGATATTATTTATTAGAATTCTTTAGATATGTATGTTAGTTTAAAAAAAAATTTGAATTTCATTTATTTAGTAAAATAATGATAAAAATCCCTTATACAGCTATTTAAACTGTAAAAATATGCAATTTTCATTTTTGTGCTAGATTCTCTGATTTGATACGGTAAATAATAAGTGTATGAGCTTTTAGTCTGAAACCAATTCGACCATAAGTCAATCAATATGTCTCTTTTATATACTTGTACATATCTGAAAAAGTGAAGAAACTGGAAAAAATTGATTTTTGAGAGTCAAAAAAGTCATAATAAAGGATCTGCAAGAATTGATGAATAGAGAAAGGAATGAGATGCAAAATGGCTTTAAAATAAAAGGGATACATTATGTGGGAAAGAAGGATGCCTTAAACCGAGTGCCAGTTCAAAAAATAGAACATAAAAACAGAAAAATTATAACTGCCATTATAAGAATGCGAACAGTACATTGCCTGACTAAGAAACATCAATTTAGAATTGGGGTGGTAGATTCCCCAATTTGTGAATATGGAGCAATCGAGGACTTGAATCACATATTTTTCAACTATGATGGAGTCTTTGACTTTCATAGAGACCTGCAGAGTGGGGGTGTATCATCCCCCATGAGTTTTCTTATTTTGATTGAGAGCCCAACAAACATGTTAATCAATCGACTAAATAAATACATAAATTTTTATGAAATATCCATTTGATGTAGAATAAGAATAATAATGGCGCAAAATAACTAATAGCTTTTAACTAAAAAAATTATTGACTAATAACACTATGTAAGTTTGTACTTAAACTGATTTGTATGTTATAGAAATCTAGGGATTAAGATTGTATGATTGTAGACAACTGATCTTGATGTCTTTCCTATTTTGTTTGTAGATAATAAGGCTCCTGGACCCATTTTGCTCTCATTTAGTAGTTGTGTTGTCCTGCTTTGTTTGTGTTGTCTTTCTAACGCTCAGCACTGTACAGGGTGCTGCATTTTCGATGGTTTTACGGGGTACAGAGAAAACGGTAATAGATAGAAAAAAAGTAGCATTCGTGTCCCGATCTCTTTTTCCGAGCTGAGATGACTGGCGAAGAGTGGGCTGCGCAAACTTCTTTTGTTTCAAAGATACGGGGGGTTTTTGAAAATTGGTCATTTTGGAACATCCTCTGTATTTCATTTGCTATTAAAGTTATCAAAAAAGGAAAAACGGTTTCCGGTAGAAGTTTTGACGTAGAATCCAATGGCGTAGTCAGTTTTTTTCTATTACGTTTAGTTTCTGACATATGACACTAAGTTATATTTTTTTAAATGGAACACCCTATATATTTTTAGTTCATTTAATTCTGTTTATTTTTACCTTTTCAACGGTGTATTACAACATATAAGTTTGTAGAGGTTAATCTTGTTATTTTAAAAAAAGGACCTTTGCTAAGCTAAAAAAAGGCCAATATCTAAAATACCAAACAAAATCGGAAATCATATAAGCTAACACATCAGAAAATTAAATATTTTTAATAAATCTTATTAAAAATCTAAGTTACAAACAGTTCTATCGTCACTTTAATAAGAAAAGTGGCCATTTCTATTTTCTTCTATTTTTAAGGTAGAAGTTAAAAAAACTGTTTATAAACGACATGTAACATGTTAATATGAATATAGCCAAATTTGGTTTCGACTGTGGGTATTTTTATACATATTATTTAGCACTTTTTTATTAAGAAAACGCTTTTTTTCTAATTACGAAGATTAACGTTTACAAACTTATATGTTTTAATACACTGTTGAAATAGTAAAAATCAACAGAATTAAATGACCTAAAAATATATAGGGTGTTCCATTAAAAAAAATATAACTTAGTGTCATATGTCAGAAACTAAACGTAATAGAAAAAAACTGACTACGCCATTGGATTCTACGTCAAAACTTCTACCGGAAACCGTTTTTCCTTTTTTGATAACTTTAATAGCAAATGAAATACAGAGGAGGTTCCAAAATGACCAATTTTCAAAAACCCCCCGTATCTTTGAAACAAAAGAAGTTTGCGCAGCCCACTCTTCGGCAGTCATCTCAGCTCAGAAAATGAGATCGAAACACGTATGCTACTTTTTTTCTATCTATTACCGTTTTCTCTGTACCCCGTAAAACCATCGAAAATGCAGCACCCTGTACAATCAAGGAGGAAACAACGCTCAGAAACCACACAAGACAACCAATTGATTTGTATACCGTGGCACCAAGAGGCCTGCCTGGGGATGGTCTAGAGTCAGACATATCCTAGGCCCCCTGGCCCCCTGGCAAATTGCCCCATAAAGGGAGCAGAAGCGATATTCCCCTAGTTAGATGGGGAATTCAGGAAGGAAGGTTAGTTTACTAGGGAGAGAAAATTTCCCCTTTAAAATTAGAAAAAGGTGGTTAGCAAGTCTTGGACGATGAAATAAACTGACTTGAATGCATCGCCACTGTACTATACAGGGTTGTAGTCCCCAATTGATGAATAATTTGTTTTTGGTTTTGTTTTAACGTAAGGAAATGTTGCTTAGGTCAATATCTCGGGACGTTTTTGACTGTTTCCCAGTGAACATCCTGTGACTCAAAAAATTTTGATTTATTCAATTTTAAGTCACGTGTAGGTCCCATAATATGTGTTGCATAATTTTAAGTCAACTCCCTTGACCGATATAGAACCATACAGGGTGTTTACAAACAGTTAAAGTGGAAGAACGACTTGAGCAAACCTTTAATTTCAAGTTTCACTCACTCTCGCTGAACACCCTGTAAGGTGTTACCAAATACTCAGATTATGTTTGTATCAATCATTTGAATGATTTCATTGGATTTCAGGATTGAACAGTGTTATATCAATTTTCCGGAAAATCGATATTTCTTCGGACACATGACGTTGACGCCCAAAACGTCCCGAGGTAATACCCTAGACAATAAGTTACTATGTAAGAGAAAAGTTAAAAATATTTATTAGTAAAGTGACTGTAATTTAATACTTTTCTTATTTTGCACAGGTTCTTGTTCCACCAAGAGCGTCGCCAGCCTATGACCTAGAGGGGGGCATGTTGATATGGAATGGAAGATGGGAAAATGGTATTTTATTTAAAATTTCAGTGAGACCTATTTCCTGATTATATCAATTGAACCATAATCTCCTTTGGTTTTTTGTAAATTCCTAGTAAAAGTAACTTTGATGTTTCTTAATCACCCTGTATGGTCTTATTGGTCATGGGCTTGCTTTAAAAATTATGTAACAGATAATATTAAATTTACACCCAACTAAAATGACACATGAATTATCCGAGCTTAGGCACTGTAATGTCGTTTTTTTTTTCGGATAAATCCATACTTCTTGAGACATGGGACGTTAATTGGAAAATGCTCAAAAACGCCCCGAGATATTGACCTAAATAACACTTCCATATGTTAAAACAAAACCAAAAAAAATTATTTGTCAATTGTCTACTTGAAAATTTCACTTTTTTGCACGCACTTCTTTCAAACCCTGTATAAAGGCAGTTAATATGCATAGTAATTTTGATCCGTCAAAATAGCATTTTTTGTTTAGTGTTTCTGTCTTTTTTTGTTTTGTTATACTCTAGGTTTTTGTATTTTCTCTATCTCTGTTTGGTATTTTATTAAAAATATTACATTTAAGACATATTTACAGTATTACCATTCCTAACTTAACGATAGTTAAAAAGACTACATAGCTCATAAATAAAAATATTATAAAACACATAAACACCTTTAAGTACAGTTTTTGGTCAAGACACTTTTGATTTGACTAATTTTTAACATAGGCCCTAAAAATGTTTAGTTCAACCTTTCCCTCTAAAACGAGATTACCTAACAACTAAGTTAACAGGCACTTGACTTGTGTATAAATGCTTTAGGCCCAGTTCTATTCATGTCACAAATTAATCGAAGAATGAATCTACCTAAAAACCTTTACTCATTACAGCAAACACCAAAAGACAGATTAAAGGTCAGTTGTATAGGTTCAGTTTAACTTCAATCTAAAGTACAAAATTTGCATTGACATCTTATTAACTACAACCTGTAGAACTGGCTCTTATCCGCCTAGCCAACATTTGTTAAAATCATTTCAAAACAGGTTCTGGGCCTAAGCGATCTATAAACTGGCTTCAACTCTTTTAATCCTAAAATCTTAAAGATTCTTGGCGGTGGGAGAGTAACGGTGAGTTAAAGTCATGGCATCTGTGATACTATTCGTTCTAGATTTTTCTAAACTTTTAAGCTCTTCTTCCGAGTCTGCGTCTTCTTCGTTCAGCGTTACTTTCACTGGCACTGGAGGAAGTGGTGCAGCGTCCGGCACCAACCCTCTGAGGAAGAGCGACAGCACAGTCCAGGGTATCATGCTAGAATAGCATTTATTAAAAAGTGTCTAGTTTCAGGTAAACACGACGTACGATTTCAGGATGAGACCCAGTCGGAATCCGCCCGGTATTAGCACCATGGTCTCGTTGCACTGGATACCTTCTATTATTCTATCAGCGACATCGGTGGAGTTTAGCCGGGGCAAGAAACGGGAATTTACGGAATCAAACATTCCCGTGGCTGAGATAAAGTATGGACACACTGCTGTGGTTAAAACACCTTTGACACCTACAAAAAAAGTATTTTTCGAAAATTTTAAATTAGTTATTATAACTACTCCAATAAATACCACCTACAAACTGTAATGAATAACATGGGATCTATCGCAAGATTCGCAACATTTTAAGACAGATTTCGAAAAATTGTAATAAAATACCCGGGGGGTATAAAATAGCAAATTTAACAATTGAAAGATTGAGGATTGGAGTTTTGTAATAACTGGATGATTGCTATATAAAGAATAGAACAAATTAAGACTTTTCCATCCTGTATACTTTACCTTGAGCTTCCAATTCAACTCTCAGAGCTTCGTCGAAGCCGACTGCAGCAAACTTCGACGCACAATAGTCCACCAGCTTGTTGATCCCCACGTGACCGGCCATTGAAGCTACGGTGACAATATGACCGTGCTGTTTCTCAATCATGCTGGGTAAAAAGGCTTTGACGGTCTGGAAACATGTTCAATAAGCTTATTTACCTCAATAGAAAACAGCTAAAAAGGCTTACCCAAAAATGCGCAATGATGTTGACATCAAAAGTGCGTTTGATCAGATAGTCTGGAGTATCCAGAAGCAATGAACCAGACACGACGCCTGCGTTGTTGATCAGCAATGATACCTAATAATTTGCTACTGAACTGACTAGAACGCAATTTGTCTTCTATAACTTACATCTCCCACGTCCAGCCGGGTTTGATTGGCCACCCTGTATACGTCGTCTTTGTTTGACACATCACATTTGTAACCGTATGCGACTCCACCGATTTCTTTGATTAGATTCTTTGTTTCTTCGATACCTGCAATGATTGGTTGACATCAAAACAATATAGAATTGAAGAGGAAGAAAAATGCGAAAAGTGACACTTTCCTGAAGCAAATATGTTTTTAGTGCTTTTTTCTATCATTGCAATTTTGTTGCTATACGTTTCTAGAAAATTTGACAAGAATATTTTACCGTTTACCTTACCATTTCAATTTTCCAAAGGTCAAAATGGACGTTCAAACAGTTTAACGACCTCGAGATGTTTGAATAGCTTAAATTTGTTTTAATAGTTATTTGGCGACTGTTAAAGCAATTCTTCAATGGCAAAGACCAAGACCTCATCAAATAAAACATTATTATATGATTAGTGCAAGTTTCAAGGTGTACAAATGTTTCTCCAGCCTCGTTTTTCCTCGGGAAATAGTCAATAAATACCGATACAATCTTAGTAGCGTCTTTCACTTTTTTAAGAGTATTTTGTGTTACAAATGCTATTTTAACATCTAAATTTTTGAAGAATTTAGCTAGTAATTGTAAAGCACCCATAAACTAACCATTTACTTGATGTATTGGAAAATATAAAACGGATTAGAAACTTTTGCTGCAATGTGACATTATGTCCCATTTGCAAAGCAAAATAATAAAAACAGGAAACAAAATTATTCAAAAGACGAAAACAATAATATATGCACAAACTTTTAAGATAGTAAAAACAAGCATATAGTTTAGTTGCCTACCATATGTTTTTGAGAAATTTCAACTAATAATTCAAATGAAAAGAATCAATTTAACTTTCACTATTAAAGGTAATTAAGCTGGAAATTCGGTTTAATTGTTCGTTCTAGTCAAATTGAACAACCAAATGAGTCCCCGCTGTATGTTTTTGGAATCACATTCAACCAAGACTCTTCTCAAAAAAAAAATTTACATTAACTACAAAAGCTGAAGATATATAGTGAATATATCTGAATTAATGTTGTATATTCAATAACAGTTGCCTAATGGAAATACCGTATGGTTGCTCGATTCTATAATTTTGAACATTTCGCATTGCTTCAGGAATGTATGCAAATCCAACCAAAACCAAACCATGAGCTGGTAGTAACTGGTTTAATAAAACCCTTGCAACTTTAATCGAAACAGAGGAATGCAGTCAAATAGGAGTAAACCTTTAGAATCTTCTTAACATGGAGCATCATCAAAAACCAGTTTTGCATCATACTAGTTACTTTCGGTCTTCATTTTGGCTTTGTATAGGTAGTGGCATAGTTGAAACAAATGTTTGTAAACAATCTCGGTAATTAAGTAATGGTTTCTATGAAGCGGCACGATTTAGCGTTTTAGATGGTATAATGGGCATTGCAAAGTTATTACATCTAGAGCGTGACAACAAGGCCGGCACCGAGAAGAAAAATAAACCAAAATATACTGGTTTTTTAGTGAAATGTCTTAATATACTTATAATCAAATTAAATTATCAAAACAGTGA